>NC_133388.1:193362921-194835421 GCF_047511655.1 Castor canadensis
ATGTTGCACCTGTTCTTCAAACCATGCCAAATTCCTTAAATTCACAGCAAGTTTTCTGCAACTCTGGAACAGTTACTAGTGTCTTCCTTCTCCAGAATGCCCAAGTACTAACATATCTCATTACATATTGTTCCCAAGAGTAATTGTATATATATATACCTGAGGTTTCTTTTGTTCCTTTCTACCATAAACAATGTAAACTGTTTTAAAAAAAACATTTGCCCTCATCCTTTATCCAAGACGGGAAGAGGCTCATTGCATTTCAGGAGACTTAGTTTCTTAATTAAGGAACTCTGAAAAAAAAAGTGAAATTCTGGACTAAAAATAAAGCCTTACATCATAAAAAAAATTCAGTTTATGATGTATCTGTGCAATAAGACTTTTAGCCAGATTTCACCATTTGACTTTGCATATTACACAACTAAGCCTTAGGGAAATAGAGGTTATAGGTCATATGGATAAAATGTAATCAAAATGAGGATAAAGTTCATCTCTTCTGCTTAGAATAGTATGCTCACCACTATTTCACATTCCTGTACTATTTCCTTGCTTATAAATCTAGGCTGCTGTGAAAACTCAAAGGAGGTAAAATACATACAGTGGTGTATACTGGAGAGTCCTACCTAACTGTGAAAACAGATAATGACAAAAAAATGCAGAGTAGCGGACCAATCTTGAGAGACAGAGAGACTGAGTCTTTTATAACTTGGTGATAAATTGTTGGTTTACCTTGGCAAAATACGGTGGTGACTATCTTGACCAGGTTATCCTGATAGGATTTTTATGGATGTTCATAGCCCTCAGAATAGCTGGGTAAACTCTCTCTCTCTCTCAATCTCAAAGATTCTTCCACAAAGAACTTGTCTTACTTGTTCATCAAAAAGGAAAAAGAAATGGCATGGCCTTTCCATCCTTTGCTCTTTTGTTCGCCTCCTAGAAGTGTGTCTTGTCTGGTCAGTCTTATTCCCTGTGGCGTTTTACGGCTTTCTCTTCTTGGCTCTATGTTGCCTTTGTTATGATTCTTCTACACAATATGTCTGTACTGTCACAGTGGGGGATTTGAGGTTATTAGCCAGCTAATACCAGGCAGAAATGTCTGCACAACACTTGGCTGGGATAGCTATATAAGCCCTTTATTGTTAGGAAAGCAGAAAACCATTTCAAATTGAAGTGTAATTAGAGCCAATGTACTTCAAAGCAAATGTATTTACATGTAGACTAATTAAAGAAATCTTTACAGAATTCAACATTGCAGATGGTACACTGAGGAAAATGTATATTTAGGCATATCTTTCTTTCTCTCTCAAAGCTAAATTGTATATTAAATGCATCTTCATTTATAGAATTCTCTCAAGTTGTTATGGCAACTAGACCTTAGGGTCAGACAGAGAATGTATTGTGCTGTTGTTCCCAGAGCATAGAGAAATTGAGTTTTAACATCTGATATGAGCTTTGAACACTGTTGAAAAAGAGGAAGTTTACTTTGGTGCCCATAATTCCATGCCTAGACATTCTCTTCAAAAAATTTATTGTGCTTTAAAAATTCATCCAATTCAAACTTGCTCTGCAAAAAAGAATCCCAACATCATGTAACTGTATTTGCATGAGTCAAAGTTATGTCTGCTATTTTTAGTGAACGGTCACTGTTTAAGTAACTTTCAGGGATTAATTGAAACCCTGTCTAAAGTTGTTGGTGAGAGCCTTAGTTAGATCTAAACAGTGGGTCTGACACAACATGATCCCTTAGAAGACTGTAATAATAGGAACACAGAACATTAAGAGAGTTCTTACAAAATACTAAATTATTGGGAGATATTTTCATATGCATCTTTAAAAACCTTTCTTTCATTTATTTATTCAGAAATATGGACAGAACATGTAATATCTGATAGTTCACACTAAAATACAAAATGAAATAACAATTCGTGTTTGTCCTCAAGAATTCAGGACCCAATCAAAGGACACTAACCTTCTTATCAGAATAAGTGCAGAATACTGTGATGCTTCACAGAAGAGCCTGTCTCATCAGGAGCACCTGATGTTTCTTTTGAGCCTCCTTCTACTGTTTTGACCCCAGTGGTGGTTCTAGCTGTGCTACAGTTTTAGCACTAAGGTTCATGCTGGAGCTGGTTCTCTTCTCTTATTAATCTTCTCATTCCAGCCTAAAATATGTTTCACAAATGTTTTTCCCCAGAGTGTCTGTGACACCATAGCTTGGGGAATAGGCAGAGCTCTGCTTAGACATGCATACAGCAGAGCCAGAATTTCAGAGAAGGTAACATAGCTTGGGATGGTCCTCAGATAACAGGGGTCAGGAACAGACATATATGGTGTCATTCCCTGTTTGACCAGCTCTCAGACTTCTTCCTGAAATCTACTGTGAAATAAATTGCACAAATAAAATACATTGACTCAGGCTCTGCCTTCTGAGAGAATCTGGGGGATGTAGAAAGTGGTCCTAGAAGTGAATCTAGAATTCTACTTCCTGAGAGGGATTCTTTAACTGGAGCAATCATCAGATGAAAATAAGGACCTCATTTTTCTTAATAAGTTGTGTGGTTATAACCCCACATCACAGTTTACCATTACAGTTATTATTGATTTTATTTGTGGCAGAATGGAGTTTGCTTAAGGAAGCAGGGTAATAATGGACTTCTGTTGTATTTCTGACCCTTGATCTATGTCTAGCAATGACACACATTATGTGCTAAGGTTTTCCAGCTTGGGTGTTCTTCCATGGAAGTCTTGAAAAATGAAAACCAATGGCTTAGGTTAGCAAATATCATTTTCCTGCATTCTGTAAAACTACAGAGTCAACAGAGTCTGCAAGGAACACTTTAAAGACAGTTTTCTGATAAAGATACAGCAAACGTGAAGTCTGTCCTGTTGGTGATGGAAAAATCTATGTGATATGAAACAAAGCGGAGAGAAGAAAGGAGGGATGAAAAGAAAAAAAGAAAAAAAGGAAGGGTAACTGATTATTTGTACAAATTTATGAGGGATGAATATTCACATGACAAATCTCAACAAGATGTGAAACTACTTCTAAGTTACTGATTAGCCAATATATAGAGTGTTCTCTTCCTACCAGAAGAGAAGTGTTCAGGACCTAAATGGTCAATGTGGCTTTAGCTTTCCCTGTCATCTCTTTGTTCCACAACCTTAGACTCTGCTGGTCTACCATCCATGCTCTGAGTGGGAAGCTTTCCACCAGCAAATGTGAAAAAAGCTCCTCTGAATTTGACACTATACATTACTGTCAAGTCCTTTAGTTTCCTCATTCCTACAGAATGAGTATAATACAAAAATGGGAGGTAGAAAATGATCACCTGAAGAGTTAGAGGAGCTGTTCTCCATTGATGAAAGGATGCTTGTGTCTGGAGCAAGGGGATCTTCTCTGAGCTATTCTTCCCAATAACAGATGTGAACTACAATGGTTGCAATTGTGGCCAGCAAGAGGAAGGTAGCCAAGGAATTAGAATGGTCAAGAATGAAGGTCTATTTCATCCTAAGGTGAAGGATATATAAAATTGGTAGTGGTGTGGAGATAATGAATCTCAATTGTGGTCTTATCTGTGGTGACTGTAGGTAGTTACGTGAAGTTGCCAGGATATATAAAATGGGTAGTGACGTGGAGATAATAAATTTCAATTGTAGTCTTCATCAGTGGTGACTGTAGGTGGTTACATGAAGTTATCTCGTCTTTTTAAAGATTTGCAGATGTCATCACCTTGATGATTCAGTGATATATAAGACTTGGAGTAGGTCACACATAGCAGTACAAGGGAAGACTACACTACCTACCTCTTATGTGCTGACTCAGGTATTCACCTTGGTTATAGTATATGCTTCTGTCCTGACTTAGGACCACACTCAGAGCACTGTGACACCTCAAACCCATGGCTCCCAGCTTTTTCATACTTCCTGGATCTTCTCTGTTATCACACATGTATCCATGCATGGCCAAGAAGTGCAGAGATGCTAATGGCTCTAGAGTCAACCCTTACCCATGCGGCACAGGAAACAGTAGATGGACGTTCCTCTCCCACCAGTTCTTGGCAGACAATTTAGAGTACAATTCTATGTTATATTCAAAAGGTATCATTCTCTTCAAGCCTCAGTTAAGTAGTACTGACCATCTCATTATCATTCTCCTAACAACTTTTTAATCTTCCCTTAGTCAGTAGAGTCTTAGTCCTTAGTGAGATCTGTCATGTGCATATTCATCCATCATGAATTCGTGCAAATAACTGCTGTTATACCTCCTGCACTCTTTTCATCCTTCCTTTCTTCTATCCCCTTTTCTCCATATCATACAGTTTTACTCACCAGGTCTCAGGAGAAAATTTGGTTATAATGCCTTCCTATGATGGGATGAATGGGATAGCCTTATTTCTTCCAAGTGCAAGATAATAATGAAGCTGTTCATATGGTAGAGCACTGCATCAGGTAACACATGTTTATTAGAGAGACAATTGGAAAAGCTGTGCATTGCACCCTTTTTGGGTCTTTTGGTTATGACAATATTCAACAGATTCAGAAAAGAGTATTTCACCTGAGGGTTTTGGATCAGGGGTGGTTAGTAAGATGTCACAGTAACAAAGACAAATAATTCAATGAACTTCCTATTCTTATTAAATTGCTATTAGTTTAGAAGAATAAATGTAATTAGTAGAGTGAATTAATTGCAAAATGTTAACCTACTGGGCTCAAATACTTCAACTCCACCATGGAGTTAGAGGACTGTATGCACAGTGCTGTGATATAGTAGCCATCTTTTCAATATTAAGTTACACTTACTTTTAGGTTTTCTTTGTTGGGTTATTCTGTTTTTAGTCAGTTCTATTTAAAAATGGGGGTACTTCTAGAAAATTTACTTATGCATTTTATTTGGGTCAAAATAGGTGTATGGTTCTAAGACTGACAGAATGTTGAGGTACTTAAGTGTAAATATAGTTGATAATAAAAGATAATGAATAACATCTTATTGGGAAATGTTTCAAATTATAACTTCACTCATTGACTAAAATAACATACTGGCATTTTAAGTAGCAATAAATAACATTTTTATGTGTGCCTATCGTATAGATAATCAAGATGAATATGCGATCATTTTCTCTCAAGTATCTGATGAGATTGCTTCTGTCATACTAACTGAAACAATCTGTTTTTGCCTTTGTTCATATTTTTTAGGAAGAAGTACAGAGTTCTCAGTTTTCATATTTATTGAGCCATTCAACTGAAGCAGCAAGCACATTTTTTAACCTCCTATATATTAAGGCATTGTATTTAGTGCTATAAAATGAATATTTAGATCTTGTCATAAAGACCTTAGCTGATGAAACAAATATAATATAAAAATTCATGTTAACTGACTTCACTTCAAAAACACCTACATAAATGATAATGTGAGAATGTTATAATGTTGCTTGAAAATAGGGCTAAGTTTTCACAAGAAGGTGTTGAAGGTTGAAAGGAAATATTTGGTCCATTAAGGGAATGGTGAAGTAATTAGAATTTAGATAGAAAAGACATGATATAAATACTCAGGATCCCTACACTTTTTGAGGTAGTATACCTATGAAAAGTTCACATGCTTTTGTTAAGAACCACTAAGAGTTTTTTAAAGTGAAAAATTGGTGCATTTCACTTGTTTCTGAAAGCAATAGGGCCCTTGATATGATGAAACATGAAAACTAGTCAGATTTTCAGTTCAGCAATAGAACTCCGTCATCACTCTGCTTCATGGACTTAAGAACAGTGACAAATGGGCAAGAACAGCAGGTATAGAACATTGCAACAATCCACAGAAATGAGTATTCTGAGCCAAACCTTGGTAGTGGGGTGAATGTGAGTTAGATAGGAATTACAGGCTACTCACTGGTTGCATATAAGGGTATAATGAAGGCCAAGTCACATTTCTAGGCATGTTAAATGGAGGAGGGTAATCAAAACAGACAACAAGGAAGCAGCATGAGTCATATGACAGTGAAATGTGTTTTGAATATACAGATGCAGAAAAGTCTGAGTATCTAATTCCTAATGGGTGCCTAGTAAACAATGAGATAAAGGTTGAGCTTAGAATGCAATTGTAGGGATGTGATAATTCATTTGTATCTCACGTTCTCATGCAAACAGTAAATGTGATGGTCATAGATGAGCTTACGCTGCATCCAGAACATTTCCTGGGAAGCTAACAAAATAAAACAAAGAATAAATAAATAAACATAGGTCAAAGAAGAACACATGGAGAAGTCAGAGTGGCTGCAGTTGGAGACCTAGGGAAATAAGAACGTCTTCACTGCCTCACGAACCTCGCCCATGAGAACCACTCTGTTTTGATAGCATCCAACAATAATTACATTGCAATAAAAACAAAGTTATTTTAAATTTAGTCTTAAATTATAATTGGTTATTGCATGTTTTATCTATTTTACCAGTCTATAGTCAAGGGGGCAGAGATGGGACAAAATCAGCAACTAATTTCTCTTTAATATTTTCAGAATGCGTCACACATTTTAAAAATAATTGTGAATGTTCAATGAATGTATTTCAAATTAACATATAATTGAGCTAATTATTTCAATATATTATTAAAGTAAACAGGCCCTCAAATAAGAGAAAAGGGGCAGATGTAGCATTGACATGGTAGGTGACTTTCAAGGGTAATGGTAGAATGAATATTTTAACAAAGTTCTAAATTACATTCTCAGAAGCAAAGAAAGTAGGGGAACTTTAGGGACTGAGACCCAAGAGTTTGAGCACCATGGAGCTGAAGGAGGTAGAGATGATGGATGTATGCTGTATTGTCACTTATGAGGTGTCATGTGTAGTTGTAAGAATAAGAAGGAAGCAGCTGAAAGTGGAAAGGAAAGACTGCTCTATTGGCAGTCCCATTAGAAGGTGTGTAGTATATATGCCAGAGTGGTACCAAAGTTGATTTGGAGCATTCATTCAGGGTTTGAAAGTCATTTTTGCAACAAGAATAGAAATTCTGATTTGGGTAGAAGAGTTTTATTGGCTGTGATTCTGTTAATTTCTTCAGAGTCCTTTTTTAACTACAATAAATGAAAACTATTTATTTATATTGATCTAGAAATGTGTAACTTTCCAAACTTTCCTCTTTATAGTGCTTCTAAATTACTTCTGATACATGGTAACTAAAACTGGATTTTCTACAAAGGCAAATTATTGCATACTTTTATGATATGTAAGTATTCATTATGATGTTATAAACTGAGCATGAAGAAGCCCAACGATATTATTATTATGTTCTTCTTACCTGCCCTTGGTTATCTTTACCTGGCAAGTTGACTAAGACTAAAGATTTCAGGGAATATCTCCCCTTTCATGGAGGCAATGTTCTAAGGTTCTTTTCTGCTTTTCATATTCTTTATCTTATACTGGGTAGCCTCCTTAACTTAGAGACATTTTCGCTTGCTTATATATGCAAAGCCTTCAAGTTATATTTCAAAATAGTTCACTGGAACATGACATAATTTTAGTGTTTTTCTTTCATTATTTCTTTATTTTTTTTATTACCATTATAAGAACGCAACATGAGCATATGGTCTTATCAATTTTAAGGGTACAGTACAATAGTGTTAACTCTAGGTACAATGTTATTTGGCAAATTTCTACAACTTACTCATCTTGAAAAACCAAAATATCATGTCTATTGAATAGCAATTTCCCATTTATCTCTCCCTACAGTTCCTAGCAATTGCCACTCTACTTCTGTGAGTTTGATAATTGTCTTAAACAAAATTAAAATTGTGCAATATTTGTACTTTGATGACTGGCTTATTTCCCTTAGCATAGTTTCTTTAAGTCTTATCTATATTGTCACATTTGGCAGGATTCCATCCTTTCTAAGGCTGAGTAATATTTCATTACATGCATGTACCATTCTTTCCTTCCATACTCATCCACTGATAGACATTTAGGTAGTTTATATACCTTGTACTATTATAAATAATTCTGCAATGAACGTGGGAGGCCAAATTCCAGGTCTTGATTTTAATCCTTTAGGAATGCAAAATACTGCATTTCAACCAACAGTACAAAAAAGCTCTGATTTCTTTGCATCCTTTCCAACACCTTAAAAATATTGGCCATCTTAATAACAGGTGTGAGATGATTCTGATGTGCATTTCCCTGATTGTTAGCAATGGTGAATACTTGTTTGTGTACATGTTGGTCTTTGTTTATCTTCTCTAGAGAAAGTCCTTTGTCAATTTTCATCAGGTATGTATTTATTTATTTATTTTTGCTCTTGACTTTTAGGATCACCTTACATATTTTTTATATTATCCCCTCACTAGTTATGGTTTACAATAATTTCCTAGACCTAGGGGAAAAGAGGAACACCCCAGTAAACTGTTAAACTTTTGTACATTCTTATAAGCAGGTGCATTTTTCTTTCAGACCCTGTAAATTAGTTTACTCATTTGCAGACTCAGTGTTCTTTTAACAAACATTGTTATATACTTATAACAGGCAAACATACTGACAGACACTATGGGATTCAAGGATGCATTGTGTGTAGGGGATAATCCAAACAGTATGTCTTCTCTACCTACATGCATAGTTTGATGGTTTATCAGGTACTCAGTAACCAAAAGTAAACTCAATAGAATTCAAAGAATTCAGACAGCTAACATATCCACATGCTAATATATATCTGTATATCTACAGGGTCTCTCACACATATATCATTTTGTTAATGCCACACCTCAAAAGTGAGGTCACATCTTAAAATTACAATGCTTGTATAGATTATTACATAAAATACTTTTGACTAAGCCTTACTTCTCTCTTTTAAAACACATGGAAATTGAGCATTTTAAATATTTAAGGGAATTTCCCAAGGGTCCCACATACAGTAAGTGATATAACCAGGCTTAAATTCCAGATTCCTGAATCCTAAAGTCCAATCTTTGTTCGATGTCAATCTACATTTCTGAGTCAGTGTTACAAAATCAGTGTGTGTGTGCAGTCTCTATGAACATTGACAAGATATAAGTAAGACTCTGGGAGCCTGTGTTGAGTATGTAAGCAGTTAGAACTTCTCTGATGTGTTGCAAGATTTAACAAAACTTCCAGAGGTGACTTACCAGGAAATGAGAAGTGCAAAGAATAGAAATGTAGGCTTTAAATATGGCCACTGTTTAAGCATACATATTCAGAGTGAATGAATCAAAAGTATTCAGTTGCAGAGAAAAGCAAAAGCAAAGTTCACTAAGGCATTTCTTTCTTTTGAGTTCTTCTTTTATTTTCACCATGATACATCATTCTTCTGTTGTATTTACTATGGACTTCCTATGAGGCTAGATCTATTTCATTTGTTTCCTTTGTCATTACAATTTCCTTCTCTTTATGAGTCTGCTTTTTTTCCTCTTGTCTTCTTAACAATTTCTTCATGTATTTGCATCAATCAAAAAGTACTGAAGTGAACAAAATCTTGAATGAAAAAGGCATAGAACGTTAGTCATTGCTAACCTTTGCTATGCTGGAATCCAACCAAGGCGTTGAACCGTATTTAAGTGACTGAGATAATATTTGCATTTGCCAGATACAACTCAGATACACAAAGTAAAAACTGAAATATAATTTATCCTCATGGAAATCATGTTTGGAAATAGTGTAATTTACTTGGTTTGAAGGATAAAAATGATGCTTCATCTTAATGTGTTTGTAAAACAAATACAATGAGCAGGAAATTCATTAATAAAATATTGATTATGACACAGGATGTTATTTTTGGCCTTTACCCTTCCTTCTGGTTAGCAACATGTGATCCATTTCTTGCAACCAATAAGGAGAGATAACTACCCTATATAGGCATGTCTGAAAGTCTCACCTGATGAATTTTGCAAGAAGCCACCATGATTTATAAAAAGAACACAATTGTAAAAAATATAGGTCCTAGATATATAAGACAAAGATGCATGAGTATTGGATAAAATTGTTACATTTTGCTGGAGACCTTTTTTCTGGCCTAAACTCTATTGATTCTTTCCACAAACAAGGAAGGGAAATGTTCAAAAAAATAATAATAAATAGAGAAGTGATGAATATTTGCTGGAAAAAATTTAAATTAATATATAAAAAGTCATAAGCATTATAAAGTATTAAGATGGATTACAGTAGGCAAACTAAATGAAAAAATGCAAATGAGAATTAAGAATAAAATTTGAACAATAAGATATTCTCAGTTACAAAATTGGAAAAGCATTTAAAACTTGATGTTTAAGTAAACTGTCACCCATCTTCTCCCTCAGTAACTATAACCTACAATGTTCTCTGTATGCACCCATCATATCTTTAGAACAGAACATTACAGAGTTGATAACAATGTAATTATTAAAGAATTCTTAGAAATATGGAAAAACACCCATGGAAGAATTGCTAATAAAATAATATGTAGCATTTATATAAATTTTCTCTTTGTAATTGTCTATCAAAGTGCTTCAAATATATTTTCTTAAATTCCCAAAAATGTGGCATATATTTATCATGCAACCTGCTCAGAACTGTGTTGGCAGAACGGAATAGAACAGGAATGTTACCTCATGTCTGCCTGACTTTAAAGTGCAGAGTTTTAACAAAGCCGATCTATTTTTTTCTGTTAAATGCATAAATGGTCATGCTGTGAAGCTGTATTCTTAGAACAAAAAAATACTCGCACATACATATGCACACACACTTCCACATTTCCAAGTTTTGAATTATGAGTAATTTTTACTTTTCACATTCTGCTTGTTTATAATACATATGCACTGAAGTTATATTCATGATTTTTTTTAAATCAAAGAGTGAAAAACTAATTTTGAATTACAAAATGAAACCATTGGAAATTGAGCAGGATGTCTCTGTTTTCCCTTTCTTTCTTAGAAGTTAGTCTGAGTTGATCTCTGAAACAGAAAAAGAAATAGATTCCCAGGCCACAAAGAGGGTCTGTACCCAAGAGTTAAACCATCTGGCCTCATTGGGAAATAGGAATGTGAAGCAGAATATGCAAAGGAGAACTCATCAGCCAGGTTAGAGATTTGTGTCTCTATTGCCTGGCTCTGGACAAGAACACAGTAAGTACTAGGGACACAAGGCGTACCCTTTTTATCACACTTTTTGTACTTTTGAATTAGATAATTCAGTTTGGGGCTGTACAAAAATTTTGGAATTCTCCAGTCAGAGGTAGATAGCACAGGTAATTGAGCAGGTAGAAGCAAACATCTGTTAAGTGATGCCTATTTTCAGTAACTGTGCTAGAACCTTTCAGAGGCATTATCTCATTGAACCATCACCAAGGTCCTAACCACAGATGATACTAACCACATTTTTCAGGCTAAACAAGCCAGGCTCTAATGGCTAATGAATCGCTCAAGCTGATATAGCCAGGGCTGTGCCTATCAATTCTCAGCTTGTTTTTCCTAAAATCCAAGTGTTCTCCTTGAACATTTCTGCCTCTTTTGTGTCCCTCACTATGATAGAGAAATATTAATCTTTAATTTTAATGTTAGGTTTTATAAGTACTCTAATTAACTAGATAAATAAAGGGTATATGCAAAATTAATGCCCTAGTACTTACTAATATTTTGCCTCAGTATAATAATAATCATAAACTCCACACCTCCCAAAGTTTTATTTTTATATTTTAAAATGTGTTGTCTGAGAACAAGTAGCATGAACATCGGTTGGCTGAGAAAAATATAGATGAACCTGCAATTTAACCAGATCCCTGTGATTTGCATGCACATTAAAACCTAAAGTATTTTTAAATTATTTTAAGACATACAATTAGCATTTATATATGACATTATAATGTGGACTGATAAGAACAATAGTGCTGACTGTAACACTTACTGGCTAATGACCATACACTGGTTTCTATAATTGTATTACATATTTTGTATCATATATCTAAGGAAAAAGTCCTGTTGTCACCACGTTAAACTACAAGGAAGCTGAATGTTTAGAATAGTGTACCTATTATAAGTGGTAGAGTTGAATTTTAGCCCTATACCTGTCCCACTTCTGACTAGATTCTTTAAATGACTGTCTGCAAGCTTTTACAGTCTCACATTGGAAGAAGAAAAGTGTGGTTGATGTCACTGAAGGTTACCAAAACAATTCATTGAAGGCACAGGTTGCTGGGGTATTGCTCCAAAATCATATATGACCAGAAATTTAGGATGACTTTTCATGCAGGAGAATTTTTATTTGGATGATGGAAAAGAGGGCACCTCAGAATGGCAAGTGTTAGGATCAAAAGCATACAGCTATGTTTTTGCAATGTGTGTTTATCAACCCATTGTGGAAGTGGTCTCCTCTGGTAGGTGTAAGTGGAGTCTATCATGAATGGATTTATGAGAAACAGTAAGAAACTTAAACAAGAAAAATAAAAGTCTGGGATCCTAAGCCTCTAGGAGCTCCAGTTGCTCAAAAAATAAGCAAATGCAGAAGGACAATTAACACTCTTTAGGGAAGCATTTTGAAGTCTGGAACACTTTATACACTTTACATGACTCTGAGAAGTGGATTATGCTATCTTAAGTAGTAGAGTAGGCATGCAGAGTGTGCATTTGCTTAACAATGCCTGGATGGGTTCACAGCCTTCACCGATGGTGACAATTTTGTGTTCCTCATCTGCACTTAGTTGCAAATCAGAGACAATACATATGAGCACTGCTGAACAGGGAGGTGGACAGGCTCCTGGCTTATTGGGATCAAAACATACTTTTAGAATTAAAAGCAAAGTACTTCTCAGGCCTTTCATCCATATTGAAACAGTGCCAGAACTCTTGGTTTTTATCCCATAGTGTCAGCCACAGAGCCAATGCACGACTGATCATAGAAACTTGATTAACACAGCTCCAGTGACTCAGTGCTGCCTGCAGAATGGAATCAGCATCCTAAATTGCAGAGCTGAGACACCCACTGGCAAGTCCTGTTCACTCTGCCTCTAAAACACTCCAGATATTCACCATTTTATCTTCACCTAGGAAGCAGCATAATCAAAATCTTTACCACTCTTCTCCTCTCTCTCTCTCTTTCTCTCTCTCTCTCTTTCTCTCTCTCTTTAATACATGCACATGGAGCTCTCTCTTCATTTTTTTCATGGGCATATTAAATAGATTCCAAAGTACATGGAATAAAAACATGTGGATGCATCCATCATCCCAACTTCAACAATGAGAATTTAATGACCAATTTTTTTTATCTATACACAAACTCATCTCCCTCCATCATACATTTTTGAGTCAAATCCTTAATTATTTTGTTCCATTCAAAAAAATCAATGTATCTTTCCAAAAGATAATAACTTCCTTTGAAAAATTACAGGCTAAGGTATAGTCATGGTTCTGAATGTGTATGATACTACAAATTTTTCATATTGAAATGTGATTCAAATCTAACTTCCAATGTGTTGATGTTAAGAAGTGCAGCTAACTAGATGATGAGGTCAAAGCCTCATGATTGGGATTAGTGACCTTACACCAACATTTGAGAGAGCTCCCTTTTAACCACATGAGGATGCTATAGCAAGGAATTATCCTATGAGGAAGAAAATAATCCCATCACCAGACACCAAATCTGCAAGCATATTGACTTTAGGTTTCATGGCCTTCAGAAATGTGCAAAATAAATTTTAATTGTTTATAGTTTCCCAGTCTAGTCCATGTTCACATTGGCTCAAAGTTGTAATTATAACTAATAAAGAGGTGGAGTATAATGATTTGAGGCCAGACTTGGCAAAATGTTCATGAGACTATCTCAACCAGTGACTGGCAGTGATGGAATGCACCTGTCACCCCCTCACTGCACTGAGAAGAACAAGTAACAGGATTGTGATCCGGGCCAGCCCTGGGGAATATAGCAAGACCCTATTGCAAAAATAAGCAACCCAAAGAAGGCTGGTTAGAGTGGCTTAAGTGGTTTTGCACATGCCCTAAATTCAATCCCTAGTACAACCAAACATAAATAAATAAATAAGCAAATATTACTCAGTGTAAGGTATTTTGTTATAACAACCTGAATGGATGGAATGAATGAATGGAATTTGTGTTCATGTATGTGTGTACAGATAGATACAGATGTACATATATGTTCATAATATATATAGTTTAACTGTATCTAAATTGGAATTGGTTGACAGATCTCCTAAATGAGTGCAGTATCCTTGAATCCACAGGGTGCCCTTTATCTCTCTCACTCACTAGTAGTGTCATTAGTATGTCTGATCTTCTTGCTCCCATGCCTGCCTCACACTATTCTCCATCCAGAAACCTGGATTTCAGACTATAAGCCTTATCATTCCTCTCTACAGCCTAGACAATCCAAAAATTTCCCAGTACATTTAAAATAGCATCCCAACCCTTTCCTGTGGCAGTGAGAGTTCTGTAGAAGCATATCTAGTCACCATTCCTTCCTCTTCCCCTTGTTCACTTGGCTGCAGCTGCATTAATGGTTTTTTCCTGAGTCTAGTATATGACAAGAACTCAGTATCACTAATCCTTCTGATGAAGGGCTCTCCCCTGATATTGACATGACTGTCCATGTTTTGTTAAGTCACCACTCAAATGTCACTTCTATGAAAGCAGTATTCTTGGAAAGCAGTATCCATACTACCAATCACACAGGTTCACCTTGCTTTGTGTTTTTTCTGATCTTATTCTCACTCCACTAGGATGAAGCCTCTGAAAGTCAATGCCTATATTTCCATTGTCAATCAACATGGTCCTGGAATCCAGGGCAGAGGCTGTGTTTAGTGTTGCCTCAGTAAGAGAACTTTAGTCTAATTACCTAGTCCTTTCTGCATAGTGAACAACAGTTGCTTTCCTCTGCTAAGTTTTCCTACCTCACTCCCAACTTCCAATTATTTAATAATATCATTCTGCTTCCCTATAACTAGGCATTGTTCTGGGGTTTTGGCATGGTGAGGGGTTGAAGGTCATCACTGTTCTACCACCCCACTCCAACTCTAAAACTGACTCAGGCCTGATCTCAATGAAGTTTAGGAAAGAGCACAGAAGTTGTAGCATTCAAAGTCTTCCCTCCTGATTTCTGCAGGGTCTGCTAGGCCAACTGTACCTTACTGAAGGAGAGACATCTGCCATCCAACTTACAATGTAGAACTATATGAAATACTCAGTATGTATTAGTTCACTGGATTTTCAAATAATCTCAATTTTGCAAGAAAGGAAACACAAGGCTCAAGGTATTTAAACAATTTGGGCACACAGTGAAAGAGCTCTGATTTGAAATGAGCTCAAGCATTTTCATATAAGAAAGTGAATGGCAGACATAGCGCTGGTCATTGACCAATAGGAAGATTGGTCAGCATCCTCAAAACATCTGAATGTCAGTTATTGAAGGTAAACCAGGGATTTTAATTATCTGAGCTTGGAAAGCAGCTCAGTTTTCTACATAAACACCAATTATTTTGGGAGTTGTATTACATGTACTTGCTTTATCTAGAAATTTTCAAATTTTCTCAAAATTTGATGGAATTTATTGAGCCAATACCACTTAGGTTTGCTGTTTGCATTACTAGACATATTGTACAAAACTGTAGCAGAGGCAATAACTATTCCTGTCATCTGGCTTAGAACTAAATATTAAATTAGCAGAGACTAATGAAACAGGGATCACAATAAATTCCATGCATAAAGATTACTTTAAAATAATTTATATTATCAATATTATTAAGTATCTATAGCACAGTGATAAGGTCCTAATGAGAAGGGAAAGGGATTTTTCAAGCTGGGAGAACAGCAGATATAAAAGTATAGAGTCAAGAACTAATTTGCACATATAATATGTGATAAAACACATGTATACATACATGTGCCATATAAGGTATGTACATAATACAAGTAAATGAAGAACTGTTATGATCTGAATGCTTGTATCCCTCCCTCCAAAATTCATATGTTGAAACTCTAAACCCCAAAGTGGTGATGTTTGGGAAGTAGCTTATTAGGCCATTAGGTGAAGTTATAAAAGAATTATAACAGAGAGTTAGCCCATCTTTTCTGCCATTCTAAAACATAAGGAGAAGACAACACTCTAAGAACCAAGAAAGGAGTGATGAAAATCATTAATTAACATATGTGCATGCAAGGTAAAAAAGCATACTCAAGAAACAGAGAATAGTGCATGCAAAAGCATAGGCTGTATTAAAAATACTTAACAAAATTCAAGGACATTAAATGTGTCTAAGGTGGATAGATGAAAGAGGATGCTGGAAAGAAAGTCTGGGATGAGACATTATGAGCAGGACGGGGCTAGTAAGTAGGGCAAATGATCAAAGAGGGTGGAGAATTTAAGAACATTCTGGCTTTTCATATTTCTTACCCCGACTTGTAGGATTGCATGATGCTTCCTGCTAAATTCACCATGTACTTCTCAACCTTCATTGCCCTCATTTGGGCTGTCTTGACCTTCATTTCCTAATGAATGATCCTTAGAGATCATTCGTGCCATAATATTTAGTATCTCTCCCAACCATGCTTGTGAACCTGCTGCACTTTGTGAAACCTTGTGGGTTTTATGGGTAAAGTAAGTCTCAAGGTGCTTTGCACTTGCTGAAAAGAAATATATATGCTCTCATTTCCACATGGCTGGCTCGTTCTTGTCATTGGGGTTTTTCTTGAGTTTTCACAGCTTGGGATGTATTATCAGAGACTGGTTAGCACATAGTAAGTCTGAAACAGGGCAAACTTTATTAAGGGGGTTTACGTTGTGTGCAACTTGGGTTTGATATTGGTTGAAAAGCTATAGAGAAAGAACCATATAACTGTCCATCCAAAGAGAAGAAAGAAAGAACATTTATGTTCTGGATCCCAGTTGTCATTTGACAAGAGTTGCTCATAGTGTGTTACTTCTCTTGTTTTCCTTGGCTTATACATCTGTGAGCTCCTAATGGTTTCTACAAGCATTTCATACTTTAACTTCAGAGAAGCTTTAATCAGAAAGCAAGAGATAGAGGTAGGCAAGCAACCTACCTATTTGGAGCTGATTGCTAAAGTGAGAGGTAGACAGAGCACATGAGGGACAGGCTCAAATGATGCCAAAACAGAGCTCAAATATTACAGAGCTGAAATATTCCTTCCTTATTAGAGTCTTCTTCAATTGCCCATCCTAAAATATTATCAGCTGCCCTTCTGCTTTTCTATCATGATTCCTGTAATACGATTTTTATATTCCTAGTGCTCAGCCCTTTCCAAAATTACATTAATTTCATGTTTATTTACTTACTGTCTGCCGACCTCCTATCAGGACATAATTCCATCTTGTCCTCTTCACTACCTCTACCATCTGGTAAAGTGTCTGCTACCCATGAGCCCTCAACAAATAAGTGAGAACAGACACCAAATGAAGCTGGAAAATAGTTGAAGATAACTTACAAATACCATATAAGTCTCACTAAGTTGTTTGGGTTTCAGTCTTCTTGTCATAGGAAACATTCTTGTATGCACATTCCATAGATGTAGACAATGCAGCTCAGAGTGTCTAGGGTTGTAGGCCAAAGCCATATACCCATGTGTGGTTTTTTCCAGAACTGAACCACAAAATCTTGCAAATCCTAAAGCTCCCCTGGAGCATCAACACTGCCCTCCTCATGTTACTTTTCAGGACTGGGAGCACTAGAATCCAGAGTGTCTGGAGGCTGTGGCTTCAGAGTAGCACATCTTCCCAACTGGGAGAAAATTGGCTTCTCTTCAGTTGCTTGGTCTGAGTAAGTCACAGCATGTGTGAAGCATAGGTTATTTTTCTCCTCAAAGTTGAGGGCTTGGATTATGACTCTGCTACATTGTGTGTCCCTTTCACCACCAATGCTTTTGAGACATCAAAAGAAACATTTTAACTCCCCAGTCTAGTTCCAATGTCACCATTGGGAGACATTTCAAATCTATCTTCACTTTGCTGTAAGTGTACATGATAACAGCTTCTATAGATACTCATGAAGTATTAAATACATGGAATAAAAACATTAAGTAAAGAATACCCTATCAAGTTTATACATATAGTTTGTTTAATAAAATTTATAATAAATTTGAATACCCCCTCATCTGAAATACATGGGACTAGAAATATTTTTGGAATTTGGATTTTTACAGATTTTAGAGTATTTGCACATACATTATGAGATATCTTGGAGATGAGACCCAACTCCAAATACTAAATTCACTTTTCTTTCATATATACCTTACAATACATAGCAGGAGGGTAGTTTTGTTCAATATTTTTAGTGCACTTACATTTGACTGCAAACTGTCACGAGGTCAAATGTCGGATTTTTCAGTTGTGGTATCATGTCAGTGCTCAAAAACTTTTGGACTTTGGAGAAGTTTAGATTTCTGATTTTCAAACTAGGGTTGCTCAAACCACATATGAAATATGTAAAGGAATTACTTGATTTGAGTGTTTTTGATCCTGTAAGAAATTGGAGATCCTTATGTTCCTCTTTTTCAGTCTTCCATTCTCAATTGTGGAATGACAGACAGACAGACAGACAGATACGCACACAGAGACAGAGAGAGAGAGAAAGTGCTTAGATGCTAAGGGAGCAGCTCAATGTATCTATTGTACAAATTTGAAAGCTATATAATGAGACTTAGAAACTGTAACAGCAAGTCCAACACAGATCTTTTGCATATTTGGCTAAATCTCCCTTCTTCGTTTTCCCAGTTAATGCCACAATACCCTGAAGTAGATCTTATCCTGACCATTACCATCTTAGACGAGCTTTCCTTTTCCTTGGACTTGATATAAATAGAATCACAAGTTTGTGCTCTTTGATAGGTGGCTTCTTTTTCTCAATATTCATTCTGGAGAGTTATCCTTGTTGATACATGTAGCAATCGTTTGTTTTTTTTGTTGCTGCTGACTACTATTTCACCACATGAGTAGATCATAATTTATTTGCCCATTCAATTATTGATGCATTTTTCCTGTTTTGTGCTGTTATAAATAAGATTGGTTTGGACATTCTTGTTCAATTCTTCCAGTAGCATATGGATTCATTGCTCATGGGTGTATCTCTAAGAGTGCAAATGTTGAGCCAGAGGGTAGATATATGTTTAGATTTAGTGCTTACTGCCACTTTCTCCAAGTGAATGAAACAAATTACACTCCCTTAGGCAATGCTTGATAGTTCCAGGGGTTCCAAGTCTTCCATGGCAAGGGATTTGCATTATATTTCATTGTGTTGCTCACCATGCAGTCCATATGCTTTCCTTATCAGCAGCTCACTAAATATTTGTTTATGAGTTCATCCATTTCCTCTCCCTTCATGACAAAAATATTGGATCAAATGGGAAAACTGGTTTTCATACCATTCCAAACATGCAAGGGGAGCACCATTGATGGCCCAGCCTGTGGAACTGCAAGTGACAAAGTTTGCAGTTTTGTTTCACTTTGTGGTGAGACTGTTTTCACCCAAGTAAATTATCATTCCTTCCATGATGACTTCTTTTATGAATAACTAAACTGCTCAAAACCAGAGTCAGATAAACGGTATGCATGCAACCAGGCACTTTCACAAATGTGCAGAGCCCTGGGATAGTCACTATCTGAAGGCCTGCCAAGGCTCCTTGATTCAAAGGCCTTATTTCTTTCCTAGAAAGAAGAAAACATCATAGAATGCACCACCCTACATGTCCCCAGAGACAACCCCAGTCTACACTGTCCTTGAGCTAACAGGGCAGAAAGTGAGCTGGGAAGGGCAAAGAAAGGACATTTGAATAAATAATAATAAAAATTAATAAGGCTTGAAACATTGCTTATGCAGTGGTGTGAACTTTGTAAGGGTTTTAAAAATTGTAAGTCTCTATGCTCTTCTTTATAAATTAAGTATAATAATACTTATTTTGTAGTATTTTGTGAAAAGAAGATGTAAAATTTTGAAGTGGGGCCCAGGTACTAGCCTTGGTGACAGCAATATAACACACTAATAAGTGTCATCCATTGTATGCCTTAAACATGTACCTTATACAATGCTAAGCAGTTTGCCACATTATCTTACTCTATCCTTTTGAAAGGATGAAAAGTAGCATGGTAAGACTATGTATTTAAGTGAGAGTCTACCATTATGCAAAAATAAAAGGTGGATGGTTATTCCCCTTCCACTAAATATCTTGGTAAAATTTCTTAACATTTTTTATCTCTTCTTTTGAAGCTATCAAAAGTTGTGGTGGTGAACTAAAGTTCTAGCAGCTATAAAATCATATTCCTTATTAAACAACCCCAAAATATAAACAAATATAAATGAGTGGTTATCATACACTGATTTTCCTAATTAAAAGCCCCACCCTTCAAGGAACAAATGATCACAGAGTAAAATAAGAGTTCCTGGAGAAAATTACATGGAAATGGGCTTTGAGCAACCGACAGGTGCATTTTAACTAAGACCAACCCAACTGGTTATAAAAATGCCCAGAGATAAGCAGAAACACACTACGTTCTGTAATTAGAGAAACTTTTACTAAGTGGAAAAAAAGGTACAGGAATAGAATTGAAGCATTAAAAACAGAGGCTGGAAGATTGGTTGAAGCTGAAGGGGAACACAATTAGGGTCACAAAGCAAAAACACTTACAGTACTGAGACTGGAACTCCCCTTTTCTGGCTCCCTTATTTCCCAGGGAAAACACAGATCAACATACCTCCCTTCTAGATGATCAAGTTCAAGTTAGGCTATATCATTTCTCATCAGTGTTCACGGTGGGTCCCCCCTGATTTGCAGGGGAACAGTATTTGTGCTGTGTTTAGATGGTGCAGCTTTAATTCTCTGCACACAGTTAGCATGGGAGATTGCTCCCTGTGACACTATTATGATCCATGAAGTTCTCAGGTTTTACTGCTTCAAGTGAATCAAGCCATTTTCTAAAGTAAATTATGGATCATAAACCCTTGGGGTGGCTATCGTGTTGCATTTTTGTGAAATCCATATTCAGGGTGGACATTTATTGAGCATATAACTATTATGAAGTGCTAGCTGCAAAGTAAGTTTGGCTCGAGTAAGTTTGACTCAGCTGCAGAGGAGTTTAACATGTTCATGTCCGATAAGTGGACTCCAATCTTCACCTCTAAAATCCTGGATAAATAGGAGTTGCTGTTTGAATCACCACTCTGTGATATGACAAAGAACAAAGCAAGACCCATTTGAAGGTTCTTTGTATAATCTCTGGCTTGAAAAACCCAACAGTTGTGGAATGGGTAGGTTTGTGAAGATAAGATTTATGAGAGAAGTAGAATGGCCTTTTTCTCCTCAACCTCCTCCACCTAGACTGCCTTATTTCTCCACAAATCCCTTAGTTTAAAACATCTATTTTCTGTCTTCCTTGCCCTCAAAGTCATGAGGGAGACAAGGGAAAAATGCAGAGAATGGCAGAGAAAAACATAGAGAAGGTAAGAGACAGAACCCACACACACACACAGAGAATGTGTGAGAGAGAGAGAGAGAGAGAAAGAGAGAGAGATGACTTAGGCACATTGGTTCTTATGCCAGTATTCACTTCACCACAGTGTGCTCAGCTTACAGTTCCAACTTGACTAACTGCTACTATTCTCCCCAATTGTCCACACTGGTGCCAGTATCTGCTTGCCTTGGCTTTGTGTTTACTATTTCCCTACCACCACCACCCCCTGCCATTTAGGCTATAAACTCTTCAAAGGCAGGGATCTTATTTGCTATGTCCATTTTGTCTTTCACAGTACTGACCTGGTGATGATTGTCAGGTATCTCAACAATGTGAGCATCCAGAGCAGAAGAGTATCACTCAAGGAGCTCAGAGGGAAGCCTGGGTCAGAGATGTTAAAATAGGAATGCTGCACAGCCACAGGGAAGGGTTTGCAGGAGGGAGCAATGGCCATCTTGGGAATGAGTCAGGAAGAGCTTCTTCACCAAATGAAAGTAAATGAATAAAAGGTTTCCTATGAGTTTGGGGTGATAAAAATGACATACTATGCAAAACAACAATAACAACAAAAAACAAACAAACAAACAAAAAAAACAAGAGAAGGAACAAATACAAGGAAAGAAATTGAGATAGAAAGTTCCAGATAAAATAAAGCATTAAGTTCTTGGAAAACAGCAGAATATTTGGTAGAAACTTTTGGAGTAAAAAGTTCAGTACAAACTTTTGATACAAAAGTGTGGCACAAAAGGTGTCTTTGAAGTACAGTTATTCCATCCTCACAGGGTGATAAGAAACAGTTAACACATACTCTGTGCTTACCTGCTATTGGCCAAGGGCTTCATTCTTTCACACCATGTTCAAAATCTCTATCTCTACATCTCTATCTCTCCATATATCATCTGTCTCTGTATTTCTATCTATCTGTCCATCTATTTTTAATCTATCTATCACCTATTTATAATCCTTTAAGGTAGATATTACGCATATTTAGCACATGAGGACAAAAGACCCAGCTTGATAGAAGCAGGTGTGATTTCTGTCTAGGTCCACTGTCCTACCTCATGCCTTATGCTGACACTGAGAGAATTCTGTTTCACATAGGCTTGAGATTTTTGTAATCCATTGGCATTCCAATACTACACAGTCACTCTAAAGCACACAGTGGACTGCAATTTGAGTTCACTTCTCATAGGAAGGTAGCTCCTTACATTACAAGAAGTAGCCTCCCTTCTTCATGGGACATAAAAAGAAATAAAAAAGAAAAGCACCTATCTCTCATTGAAGTTAAATTCTGACTTGAATTTGACACATTTTATACCCATCTTTTTCTACCATGATAGCCCTAAAAAGTATAAATGGACAGATACGTGGTAAGGGACACTGTGATGACACGAAGTATCAGCATCTATGAATCTCAGTACTTCATCTACTAAACGTGGATGTGTGTGCCTCCCTCATTACTATCACTTGGATGTTGAATATTACTCGCAGGCCCATATGTGAAAGAATTGGTCCCCACGGCGGTGGTATTGGAAGATGATGACCCTTTTTGAAGGTGGGGTCATTGGGGGTTGTACCCATAAAAGAACTCCTTCTTTCTCTTTTCACTTCCTGATCTGGGACACAAGTAGGTTTGCTGTGCCTCATACTCCAGCCATGTGATGCGGCTTCATCACGAAGAAATGGGTCCACCAAACATGGGCTCAAACCTCCAAAAGTGCCAGCCAAAATGAGTCTTCTCTCTTTATAATCCGGTGATGTCAGGTATTTCATTGTATTGGTGGAAATTTAACTAACACAGAAGTTAATAAAAACTATATATGCCAAGACATGTGGAAGCCCAGCATATCAGATAAATGAAAAATTTTAATTTATTAAATTCTTAAATGCTGTAATAGGAAGAATATCCAAATCTTTATCAAGTGGTTCTTGAAACTGAGATCTTGTCAAATCCTAGAGAATCCCCCACATGATTCTGATAAAAGTATATTACTTCCAAATATTACAGTTGCTCTCAAAATAGTTGTGGTTGTTACTACTGTGCCTGTTGTATCCCCAGGTGAGTCATAAAGATATCCTTTTGTTTTCACAATTTCATGAAACTGAGATCAGAAAATGACACAAGATGCCATATAACTTTACAACCTTACTCCATATGGAACTCAGGGCCACACAATTGCTAGGCAGGGGCTCTTACTGCTGAGCCATTCTGCCAGCCCCCTTACTCCATATTGAGAAAACTCAGTCTGTGCAGTATGTCCTTCTTTGAAATTATGACAACTTATTTGTACCCTTTATCTCCACACTTAGATCACTGGAGATGATCTCTCAGATTACTGAATACTCCACATATGTGTTTGCTCCATATTTTTATTACCAAGCTCCACAGTCTCCAATCCCCTAAATTTTCAATATAAATAATAACACTTTTATCATAGGTAGAGTACCCCTGTGCCCAAAGATGTTTGTCCCCAATTCCCTAGAACCTGTAAGTATTTTGTATTATTTGGCAAAAGAGATCACTCAGATGTGTTTAAGTTTGGAATTATGAGTTGCGAAAATTACCTTATACTGTAAGTGTCACCGCAATGTGCTCATCGGGGTCTTTATGAGAGGGGAATTGGCAATATGAAGAGCAGGGCTGGAGAGGTGATGATGTGAACAATGTTTATAGACAGACACTGAGAATTGAACACTGAGGCAAGGACCACAGAGTGAGAGAGGCAGCATCCAGACTCTGGAAAAGGCCAGAAAAGGGATTTCTACCAGAGTATTTGAAACAGTGCAGCCCTAACCCATCTTAGACATTTGACTCCAGATTTGAATGATAAATCTGTGTGATCTTAAGGAGTAGGTCTAGGGTTTGCATTTGTGTGTGTGTGTGTGTGTGTGTGTGTGTGTGTGTGTGTGTATTTCTTCAGCAGCTGCAAGAAATGAATTCTTAACCTATAATCACTTATAGCCTCCATGCCAGCAATTTCTTCCTATTGTCCCATAGATGTATTAACTCACTTCTTCTCTCCGATATTTCCTTCACAAATCTTAGCATAATGATTAAATATTTTAACCATTAATTTCATTTTTTTCAAATAGTATCTAAATTTCAAGAGGCCAGGGGTCCATACTGTCTTGTTCATTCTTAAGTTCCTCATCCTTGGTGAGTTTACATTGAAGAAATTTGAACGTTGAAAAAAAAGTTGTCATTCAAAAAGTAAGTGGTGAGCCAGGTGTGGTGGTATACATCGGTAACCCCAACAACTCAGGAGGGTATTGGAAGTGTCTCAGTTCAAGGCCAGCCTGGGCAGAAAAGCTAGTGAGATTCCATCTTAGTAAAGAAGCTGGTCATGGTGGTGTATAACTGTAATTCCATCTAGGTGGGAAGATCACTGTCCAGTGAAACAAGACTGGGGGAAAATGCATGACCCTATGTGTTGGGGGGAACAACTAGTGACAAGACAGAGGTTGGGGCTTTGGATCTCCCAGTTCCAAGTTTAGAATTATTTTTCTACTTTGCTTTATGCTCAAAAGTTGTATGATCTATCCAATGAAATTCTTCATTGCACTTTAATCACGCCCTGTTATTTTATGCTAACTGCTCTGTCTATGACCTTCATTGTTTGTGCAAATTATTCAGAGCCAAAAGAGCTTTCAGAGCCTGGAAGCTAAATCCCAGATTCTTTGTAGGGTTTGAACTCTATGTGTCTTTCCTCAAATCTTAAAATCAAGACAACAAACAAAATCTGACTTTTCAAGTTTGTTCTGAAAATAAAGCAGTTTTTAAAAAAAAAAGAATCTTAGGATCTGACACAGCCAGTGTTTAATAAATTGTAATAAAAAACAATCCAGATAAAGCTGGGTGGGGTAGCACAAACCTGCAATCCCAGCTACTCAGGAGTTGAAGATTGAGAGGATGGTAGATTGAAGCTATCACAGACAAAAAGTGAGAATCCCATCTGGAGTAATAAGCTTGGAATAGTGGTATAGGTCTATAATTCCAGATACCCAGGAGATACAGGTGGGAGGATCTGTATCTAAGACCTGCCCCTGGAAAAAAGTGTGAAACCCCACCTGAAAAATAACTAAAGCATACAATGGTTGAAAGTGGCTCATGTCTTACAAAAGCTTCCTAGCAAATGCAAGAACTTTTGTTGAAACCACAAACAACCCTGACCAATTGCAAATTTTTACTTTTAGCAAAGTAGCTTTCCTGTATGTTTTTATTCAATACGTGGAATTGAGGGTAATGTGCAGAAAGATAGGATTTGGAGTCAGTGGAGACATGTTTCAAGCCATTTGTTAGCTGTGGCACCTTTTCCTGCTATAATCGTAGAGCCTGCTCTCCCTTTACCTTTAAGTCAAATATGATCACAATTAGTTCAATGAATTTCATGAACATTAGCAATTTGTTCAGTATTAAAGTAATTATCATCTGTGGGCCTTTGAGCTATTTCATATTTGTTCATGAGCTGATGTATCATCCCAACACGACTGAGGAATAATTGACATAAAATTGTATATGGCTAAGATATGTTAGCTGGGCACCAGTGGCTTGTACCTGGCATTCTAGCCACATGGGAGGCTGAGGTCAGGAGACTCACAGTTTGAGGCCAGCCAGGACAAATTGTTCATGAGACCCCCATGCAGTCCACCTCCATGGATTGGAGGTATGGCTCAAGTGGTAGAGCACCTGCTTTAAGTGGGAAGCCCTGAGTTCAAAGCCCGGTACAAAATGGTACAGTAAGTGATGCAGTTGTATGCATGAAGACCATGGTATCATTCCCACTCTATCAGATTAGTGCCTCCATCTCCTCACAGAGCTGCTGTGAGTGGTGAGAACACTTAAAAGCTACCCACCCTCTTAGTGAGTTTCAAATAGACAATGCCAAGTCACTAACCATGTCTGTCCCCAGAAAGCCTACATCCTGCATAAATGAAACTTTGTGTCTTTTGGCCAAAATCTCTCAGTTTCTCCCAAAATGCAGCCCCTACCTATCAACAGTCTGTGCCTCTACTTCTGTGAAGTCAACATTTTCAGTTTCCATACATATGTAAGACTGGACAGTGTTGGTGTTTTTTTACCCGGCCTAGTTCACTTAGGACGATGCTCTCCAGTTTTACATTTCTTGTGGCAAGTAACAAGATGTTGTGGGGTTTTTTGAGATAATGGGATATGAACTCAGAGCCTTGCTCTTACTAGGCAAATACTCCATCACTTGAGCCTCCCCGCCCAGGACCTTTTTGCTTTGGGTTATTTTTCAGGTACTGTCTTGTTTTTTGCCTGGGATGGCCTATACTACAACATTCCTACCTATGCTCCCGCCTTGGTGAAATTACAAGCATGCAACACCAAGCCCAAATGATTTGATGAGATGGGAATTTGCTACCTTTTTATGTGTGTTGGCCTCATATCAGGATCCTCTTGAACACTACCTCTCAAGTAGATGGAATCACAGCTGTAAGCTACCAGTCCTGGTCAAATCTTATTCTGTTTTAAAGGATAGATACATTCTATCAACTGTGTGTGCATTACAATATACATCACATTTCTTTATCAGTTCATCTAATGATGGATACTTATACTAATTTTGTATATATTCCTTATTTTCAGGTTATAATGAATAATGAAAATTGAGGTAGAGTCACATCTTTGAGATCCTAATTTTATTATTTTTTGGGTGTACTATGGCTTGGATATGAAATAATTCTACAAGGCTTGGGCCTTAGCTGTTGGATCCAATCATCCAGGAGTGATTCAGTCCTAAGGGCTCTGACCTAATCAATGAGTTTATTCCTGGTAGATCGATAATATAATGCTATTATTGGGAAGTGGGCCCTGGCTGGAGGAGGTACTTCACTGGGTGGGTGCTCTGGCCCCTTCCTGTCTCCCTCTCTCTGCTTCTCGGACACTGTGGGGTGCTACTCTGATATTTTGCTTCACCTCAGGCCCAAAGCGATAAATGGCTCCCACTGATCTTGAACTGAAACCTCTGAAAGCATGAGCCAAAAATAAATTTTTCTGCCTGTTAAATTTTTTCTCTCCAGGTATTTTTCACAGGAACAAAAAGCTAACTAACATAGGGAGTATATTGAGAAGGAAGGTTGCTCGATCATGTGGCAGGTCTGTTTGACATTTTGTGAGGAACCTCTATTCTATTTTTCATAATGTTTGTGCTAGTTTACATTTCCACAAAGAGTATACAAAGTCCCCCTTTTGCCAAATCTTCACAAGCACTTATCTTTTGTGTTTTGATAATGGCCATTCTAACAGCTCACTATGGTTTGAACATGTCTTCTCTGAAACACGTAACAGAAACTTAATGTACATTGCAAGAGCCTGAGAGGTGGGATGTAGTCGGGTTGTTGGAGGTAAGGGCTCTGTCCTAAGGAATGGATTAATGGGTAACTTGTAAGAGGGCTTTATACTGTAAATTCCATCTCCTGCTCTGTCCCTCACCCTCTGACCCCCTCACCTTCTACCATAGGACGACAGAGCAAGAAGGGTCCCATTAAACATTGACAGCTTGATACTGTGGACTCTAGCCATCAGAACTGCAAATATAAATTTTTTGGTAAATTACCTGTAGGTATTCGGTTATAGTAACAAACCAAATTAAGACACAGATATAAGATGATCTCTCATTTACTTTGGATTTGTTTTTCCCTGATGGTTAATAATAGTGGACATATTTTCATATCCCTATTAGCCATTTTCATGTTTCTGAGAAATTGTACTCAGGTCCTTCACCCATTTTTAGTTGCATTATTTGTTTCTTGGCTATTGAGTTGTATAAATGGCCTTCAAAATTCAGAGTCCTAACCATTATACCGTGGAACCCTTCTTGAGTTGTATAAATTCTTTCGATACTTTGGATAGTAACCACTTACTGCATTATACAGTTTGAAACCTCTTTCATTTTCTTTTCTTTTCCAAAATCTATAGTTTCTTGAGGCTCCAATTTAGACATAACACCTTCTGAGAAGACTTCATTGAGTCCTCCCCAGGTGTGGATTATTCTCTCTCTTAAGTGTTCCTAGGACATCGTTCATAGCATGTACTCCAAAAGGTATATTGTGTCTGTAAATAATCAATTAGTTGACATACACATAGTCAAAGTTGTCCCTCCACCAGTTCCTTGTATTCCTTAGAGGGTAAACAAGGTGAAAAAGACACAATGAGATTCCATTGTTCACTATCAATGCTATCCATACTATTGGGTCCATTCTTGAGCAATTTTAGTTGGGGGAGGGGATATAATTAAAAAGAAAATACCCTCTCAACCTGGAAAACCTTTTCACAAAGCAGCAGAGAAAGAGAGCATTTTCATTGTTGGAGAAGTGTTGAACCAGAATAGGGTACATATCACAAGCAATCTGCTAAGAGTTTGCAAAGGCAGAAAGAAATCTCACACCTTGGTACAGCCAAGCAGATAGAGTACATTTCTTATATATTCTCAAGACAAGCAGTAGCTAGTAGTTCAAATGGAGACTTGACAGTGCCATTTGTCATACAGCTTCATATTAGATTCACCTGGTAGTGGAGCAGGACATTTGTGTTTTCTAATTGGTTCTATCTAAAGGAAAATATAAACTTCTCACAATTTTATTTGAAGAGATGGTTCTCTAACTTAAAGCTAATGAATTTTAGGCTCCTACTGTCACAAAGAAACATACATTCTTCCTTAATAATTAAATTTCAAAGTGATATCACCAGGTCCCTGAAAAAGACATTCCTAGAATGCAAAGTGACAGGAGATTTATTTAGCTTTTGAAAAGGTTCACATGTGTTTGAAATGCACAAAGAAAGAACTGACAGTTACATTTATAAGTTTTCTAAATAAATATTATGAAAAAAGAGAAGGAGGAGTGAGTGCCTTCCTTTATTTACATTGGGAGCAATGTATAAGGTCTTTCCTTGAATCTTTTATCAATTGTCAGAAGGGAGATCTTTATCTCAGTTTTCCTCTCTGTCAAGTGAATATATTAATTTTAAATGTTAAAACATGTAAATCACTTGGAATAAGTGTCTGATACATAGTACATACTATATAAGTGTTAGTAATTCCTCTAGTATTTCATTGAATTTTGTCTACGTTAGTTTTACCTTCTATCCTTATTCATTTAGTACTCATTGCTTTAATTTTATTCCACCCAGGTTGATTTTAAGTGTTGTTTTGATTTTGTTGTTATTGTTTGTTTGTATGTTGTTTGCTGACTAGACTCAGCTGCTCAGACGAAGGTCAAAAGGAGGCAAGGTAGATTTGACAAGGACCAAACATTAACTCATGTGAGTCTTAAACAGGGAAGCAGTAAGGAAATTTGAAATGTATTTAGATGTGTAATTATAAAGAAAATCTGCAGAACATAAGTTATACATACAGAGTAAAATATAGACATAATGAGATGAAGGAGAGGACAGATGGAAGATCAATGGAATGAAGGTTTCTTCAGGGTCAAATACTTGTTTCCCTCATGCTAGAGTGTGAGAAATTTGGAACCTACTAACCTTGAATGTGGGATGATAGCAATGAGGAAGTTTTTGGCAATGACAAGGTATGGGCTGTGACTTCAGCTGTGGGTAGCTCAAGTAAGGAGGAGTAAAAGATTATTGCATGACAATCAATGACTCCTCAAAAGTCAAAGTGTTTGGGATAATTGTTGATGGGGATGCTGAGATCATTCTGCATTAGTAACAAAAATGGTATTTGAGGAGGGGAACCATGGTGGGTCCTCAAATCTTCACGAATTGAAAATGTGGCTACTGTATCAATATAACTGTAATGTTTGCAACCAATATAAAAATTACTGCACTAAGGAGGCTAGTGAGTGGAGTAACTTACAACTTCAGCCTTTTCATGGGAGAAAGGGAGAATGTACTGAAATTGGTAATAGAAGGAAAAAATCATCTATCTGTCCTACAGTGCAATCCTCTGAGCTGATCCAGAGATTTGCTGTTTCTTTTCATAAGGAAAAGAAGGAAGTTAAGAAGGTGAATATGGTTAATGTACTCCATATACAAAAATGAATATAGAATTGTTCAACATGTTGAGATCACCAAAAGAAGGGAACTAAGGTAGAAAGGAGAAAAATAGAGTGGATGAACCAATTCGGATTATAATACATATACACCTGAAAATGTCACAAGGAAACTCCCTGAAAAGCTATCTTAAACAAACAAAAATGTCTTCTTTTTTTCTTTACTGAATCAGGAAACAGAGGGGCAGAACAGGTCCTATCTGGGGTGTTGGTACCAATGGATTGGGGGAGGATAAAAGGAAAGGGTGTAGGACGGTAAATATGGTATAAATACCATGTACACATTAATGTAAATGGAAAAACAAGACCTGGTGAAACTATTCAAGGAATAGAGGGAGGGGAGATAAAGGAGAATGATAAAGGAGGGGGTGAATTCAAGTATGATATTTCTGATATATTGTAAGAACTTTAATAAATGCTACAAGGTACACCCACACCCAATGAAACAATAAAAAAAAAAAAAAAAAAGCAAAGGACCATGGACTGGAGTTGGCTGGTTAAGAATGGCTCATTCCAGAGCACCCTAGTGGGCCTTTGGGGGAACTGGGAAGGGGTAGAAAATGAATTTAATAGGGGATGTACATTCCTATGTGCGTAAAATGATTGGATGAGGGAACCAACAGTGAATTACAACTAAATCCCTCTTTGAATTCCCCTAGGAGTGGGTACAGCCTTTTCACTTGCTAACGTGATGGATAAGACAGCTAGAGGCACTTTTATTCTATCTTCTTTCCAACATGGCATCTTGACTCAGGATCTAACTGTTTCACCTGAGGCCAGCAAGCAGCTTTCTCCCAGTTAATTAACAAGTGCTAACTCTGAAGCAGAAGAATCCTCCAGGAAGAATTGTTTCACTGTTGAATGCAATCATTGCTCCTAGTATCACCATAATGATAGCCCCCTCCCTGGCCTTCTGCCTTTAAGCTTGGATTTAGAATCTGAATTGCTTTGGATAAAATTTAATGTGGCACAAGATATCACAGAAGAAAAATGACACTATAAAACGCACCTTTTGGTGGTGACTCATTTTAGTACTGGGCAGTATTTCCTTGGAGGCAGGTCATTAACAGCCTGCTATACCCAGGCTGTCATCCTATATGGGTGTGTTGTAGAAAGAAGATCTTTGAGATGTCCCAGAGGTAGTTATCTTATGGCTACACATTTAGCAAAGAGACTTTGAGTATACATCAGGTCCTGGACTAAGTGCTAGGGCAAATTCAAAGATAAATAAGAGAAGATTCCATCTCCTAGTTTAGCTCTGCATGTAGACTCCTTTTAGTATTACAATAGTGGCAACAGTTACAACACTGAAAATAAGTAGCACCATCTGTCATTCACTGAGTGCTTCCTATATGCAGGTCACATTCCTTGTGTCAGTCTACCACCCTAGCTCTGCAAGATTGGTTTGTAATAGTTTTCATGCTACTTCAGGCACCCGGGCATTTATTGTTTGAAGGAAACACAATGGCCCACAAATCTCTTCACTTTACTTAAGGTGGTAAGCAATCTACTTGTTGCAGGGAATGCATGCTTTGGTAAGAACACCTGTGGCTAGACAGTTAAAGACAGGACTTTTGAGGATTTTAGACATGGCAAGTAGAGATGATAGGAGTCCTACAGCCACAGGGTATGTGTGTGTGCACATTTGCAAGGAAATGTAGTAATAAATCACCGGAGACCGAGGCACTACTGGGAAACCACCTATGGCTGCATAGTAGAGGGGATCAGGAACAAGGAAGGGCGACTTCTTGAGGATGTGATGGCTGTTAATGATGGTGCTTCTGGAATAGCATATGATTCTTTTCTAGAAAAGCTGCCATTCAGTTTTGGCCCTCTTTATCTTAAAATTGATATCCAAAAGGAACTGGTACCCTCATTCTGCTTCAGTTTTAGAAGTTTTTCCTTTGAGTTTTCTTAGGTCTTACTCACAATCGGGGGCTTCATTCATATTCTCGGGTATCTGCCCCATTTGCATTTTCCAGTATGAACAAAAGCTTCGATGATTTACCTAGCATTGCAGATTCTTTTTCTTACTCACTAATGCCTAAATAACATGTTTACTTTTTGTGATTTATCCATTGTATGTTTTAGCTGTTACTTCATGCTAAATATTTTTATTTTAGTTTGTCTAATATTTCCTTCATTTTGCATCATCTCTCTTATGTACTAGAAACTGCTACTGTACAGTACACATCGCAAAACTCAGTGTTATCAAACAACCACTTTCTTATTCATGAGGTCTCTGTGAGTTAGAAATTCAGGTATGGATTTTACAGAGGTCTAGTTCCATGATGTCTGGGGATTCAATAGTGGAAAACTTGAAGGCTGAGGGAGAATCAGCAGCTGGGGGTGGAACATTCTGGAAGTATTTTCACTAACATCACTGACAGTCAATTCCAGTTGCACTTCTAGGTGTCTCTGGTGTTGTCAGCTGGAACTCTGCATACATACTTTGCTTCGGATCTCATTATATGTGAAATTTGGACCTCCTTGTAGAATGGCAGCTGGGTAACAAAAGTGACTATCCAAATAAAACCAAGAGGATGCTGCTTTGCCTTTTTGCCCTAAAAGTCAAATAGTCATGTCCACCATAGCTGGCACACACCAGATTCAAGGTTAGTGTTCACAAATCTCATCTTTTCTTGGGAAGCGTTTCAGAATGACACTGGAAGACCAGCACATGGATGGCAGAGACTCATGATACTATTTTTAGAAAGTACGACTTACTTGCATTAACATCCACTTGCTGCTGTAATAACTACCTTAAGCTTTGTTGTTTGAAACAACACAAATACACTATACTGTAATTCAAAATCTAAAGTCTTACTGAGCTAAAGTCAAGGTATCAGAGTGGCCTTCCTTACAAGGAGTGTTGATCCCTTGCCTTCTACAGACTCTAAACGCTGCCTAAATTCTGCGGATTATGGTCCTGTGTTACTATGACCTATACTTCTGTTGGTACATTTCCTTAACAAAATTTGACATTCCTACCCCACTCTTATAAGGAAACTTGTAAATACACAACACACTCCCACAGATATCCAGGATAACTCCCACTTTTCAAGATTATTCTATATGAAGTCCCCTTTGGTGTATAAGTCACAGGTTGAAATATTGGATGTGGACATCTTTAGGTGACCAATATTCTGCTGCCCACAGTGTAAAAACTTGTAAATTCCTGTTTTGCCCAGCCATACCTCCTTCATTCCTTCATTCAACTACTGAGAATTCAATGACTCCTGTGTCAGACACTGGTCTTAGTGTGTGGGTCTCCTGGTGAAGAACAAACCTTTGCAAAGTGCTGTCTGTGTTGAATGTTTTTCCCTTCCTCCTTTCAATTAGATTTCACCCTGGAAATCTTGAAATATGACTTAAATAAATAAAGCAAATAAAAATAAATTAGAGAGAGAGAATTATAAGTTCACTAGCATTTCCTAAGATAGCTTGTCAGAATGAATTGCAGATACCACTGTCAAAACAGAAGCCAAAAAAGTCGAAGAGAAAAAGCCTTAGATGAGACCAGTGTAACTGCATTCTCTCAGAGTTATACATGCAAACTTGAAGTTGAAAGAGAAACCAACTAAAGTGAGGAGAAAATCACAAACCTTTGAAACCTCTAAAATGAAATTTCAGATAGACACTAAATGAAGTATAACTAAAGAACATTTATAAATTTTAAGAAAGATTTTTAAATTTATTTTTTGAACATATTATCTATAATTTTTGCCCATAGAGCTGATTATTCAAGATCTTTGGAGAAATAAGAGAGAGACCCTAAGTGACCCTTGACTTCAGGATGTTCTCAAGGTGAAGTAAGAGACACACACGAACAAATGACACCTGGACACTCCGCACTATTAAACTGGACAAAAGAAGGGAGATATCAGTCCCTGCCATGGTCAGTGAAAGCAGATTCTCCATGTTTGTCTTCCCCTTCCTGCAACTTTATCTAATCAAATCAGTACAAGTTTCTTTTTGATGCACAAACCATTACTTTTATTAAGAGGCACAAAAATATATACCGTGTTATCAGAGCTTGCCATTCAACACAGAGCAGTTTGCAGCTTAGATAAGATGCTCCAATTGGCTACAACTATAAACAAAGCAGCAAAAATACAAAATTATTGGTTTAAAAATATCAGCAATATTGCTTACTCTTCTACATGAGCAATGATTTAATGGGTCAAGATTATGGACAGAGTTGTGAACAAGGAAAAGAAAAGGATTACTTTTCCTTGGGGACATGTGTCAATGCTGGCTGTGGGGGAAGTGAGAAGCAGGGCATCCAAGTCTCCATAAGCAGAAGCAGCTGCTTTAGGGCAGGGAAGGAAGCAGTTTTGGTAGCACGTTGGGGTTGCTGTGATGATGCTGAGTTTGAGAAGCTGTGCCATCGGTTGACTTCCCCTTTAACAATTTCCCCAACTTCAGTAATGGGAACCTAGAGACCCTTTTAGTTGAAAGCCCTATAGTGCTGTGCTTTAGTTTTAGGGAAGATCAGAGATATGAGGATTTTACTAGATCTGCAAGTCAGCTTCTGCAGGCTCATTCCTTAATTGAAAGATGACACCAAATCCTCCATTACATCAGCCTGACTGAGAAGCATGGGGGCTCGCTGACAACTTTATTCTCTCAAAACTCTCAAAAAAACCCTCTAATGTAGATGTGTTTAACTAGTGTTTCTAGATTAGGAAGTACAATATTTCTCATTTTTCCTGTCTAACGCTTTGTATACCATCTATAGTGGAGGTATGAGAAGCAGGGGGTGAGGGAGATAAACCTGTCTCAATCAGAACTATATTTTTTTCTAAAGCATTTGAGTCAGAATAAAACTGATTCTTGGTATCATTTGTAAGTTTGCAAAATTTATTCTATTTCTGAAGGCATTTCACGTCTGGTCTTCAGTAGTAAGGATCAAGGAGGCATAAGCATGGTTTAGTGTCTGGAAAGCTCTAGTATGATGATGGAACACAAGTAAGGGATTAGAAACCATTGTACTAGTAATACCTGGAGTGTGGCCTAGCAAAGACCATCTCTGAGAATAGAAGGAAGGGTGAGAAGTTTAAAGTCACAGAGAAAATAAATTTGAGCAGGATCTGAAAAATAGATCAGAGTTGCCAGATGAGAAAGGATAAATGAATTCCAAAATGAGTGAGTGGTACTGTGTAGTATCAGGCAGTTAAAAGTATTTTGAAAATCTCCTGCTTATGCCACACTCTGACTTTGTTGTGATCCAAGGAGGCTGAGTACTATTTGAAAGGAATTTGGATGAAAACATCCTAATGGAATTTGTAATCCTTTGCAGACATGGCCTAAAACAAATCATTATTAATATTAATAAACTTTCTTTTGTTATTAATTTTACTATTTAAGATCAAGACTTTGACATTAAGTATAATTAAGATTTTAGAAGAGTTTATTAGGTAAAATTCTTAGAACCTGCATAATTCAAATACTGAAATTAATAAGGTATATCATTAATAATATTCCCTTATCTTCACCCTGCATTCGTCTGGAAGAGCCAGATTAAATGTACCAATTAATAATGTACCAATAATGCACCAATTAGTGTCACTAATCTTATCCTGAGGCACACATTTTCATATGGTTCACATTCAGCTCTTGGAAGTTACCATAGCTGTGTATTCCTATGTACTTCTGTATAAATGGTTCCCTCTCCCTAAATCTCATCCCCCTGCTCCAACCCCTTCCTTTGATTAAGTCTTACACAGTCTTAAAGTTTAGCTTAAAAGCTATCTTACCGGCCTTCCTCTCTCCCCCAACCAATCTATTTCTTCCTCTGATCCTACTATGAGCACTTACACCTGAATCTCACGGGCATGGAGTGACTCCTAACTTCCCCAGCACCTGTGTTGATGGGGCCTTGACCCAGGAGAAAGTTTCTCAACATCTGCACATACTCAAAATCAAGTGACCTGAGATAACACCTGAGCTTTTCAATTGGTGATTTGCCTCCTTTAATCTTGCTCTAGGGAAGATGGCAGAGAATTAAGATAATCCCCAACAGGAAACAGACCTGGGCTAGTTCTTCAAGAACTCAGGACCAGTTTTTGCTGAAGACAGTCTCATTCATATTCTTTAAATGAACAAAATGCAGACTTTATATTGACAAAGATAACACTCCACATCAATCATTTGTTTTTCTCACAACTGGACAGCTAAGTAGTTGAAGACAATCCTTTTTCATCACTATAGCCCAAAGTTTGACAAGACATCACCTTATACATTCAATAAATATTACTCAAATATTTATTTGAATACATATCTCAACAGGTACTCAAGAATATCTGCATTCTTGTTTCACAGGTAAAATGTGCAACATTCCCGTATAATGGGTCCCCATGATTGATGGTTTTTTTAATGTAATGAGAGATTTCTTTCTTTCTTTTATTAAAAATTTATTTATCCAACTTAACCTTCCTGCTCTATATAGGTCCTTCTGTGCACACACATATATTCACACACACACACACACACACACACACACATGCTTCAGAGAATTTCCTCTGTCTACAATACTTCTTCCTTGGTCCCTCAGGAAAACTTTCTTTAGAGCTCTGTTCAAATATCAAAAACCTTTGTTAAGCATTGCAGAGTACAACTCCCTTTAGACTGCACTAGACATTCCTTTATCTAACTTGTTGATGTCATTTGAGATTTTGTTTATCTCATTGTACAGGAATTATTTATTTTCATAGATGCCCTTTTCCTTCCCAGATTTTTAACTCTTAAAAAGGTGCATATTTTATTTATGTATACATCCTCAGCCTCTGAAATAGTGATAGACACATCTTTACACATAGTAAATAATCAATGAGCACTTGGGAAGAAATTACTTTAGAAAGTTTTTGGCCAATTCATCCCATTTGAATTGCCAGAAGAAAGTGAGGGCAGTACATATCATTCTGTAAGTTTTACAGATGAAAAATGCACTTGCAAAAATGTGTTTCTTTTGCATGACAGTAGCCATTTCCTTTTCATACTAGGGTAACCACAATGTTTGACACAAAAGTGAGCATATGTGTGTGTATACTTACACACCTGCAAGCACGTACAAGACCAACTGTGAAAGGAGATCAGCAGTTAAACCCTTCATATACAGTTACTTTTATTAGATATAGGTGTCTCATCTCACCATGGAATCAATGCCTTCTCTTTCACTGGCCACACTGTAAATTGGAAGTCACTGAAATGTAAAGGCTGTGCCTTATTCAACTGTGCTTCCCCATGGTCCTTGAACATACCTTTCAGGTAAATATTTTCCGTGAGTCAATAATTGTGTTAGGTACTTTCATAGTTGTAATCATCACAATAATTCTGTGAAATGTATTGGATCCTCACTATACACAGATCAAGGCTTAGAAGTCTAAGACAAGTTAGTATATTATAGCCCCTTACCATTTTTATTTTTTACTTGAATGGAAGTGATTTTAGTTGTATTATTATTAGAGAGTCTCAAACTTTCAATGAATTGAAAAATATCAAAACAAATAAACACACAAAAAGGTTAAACGGGGTCTGTTTTCAATTGAGTGAAGCTTTTGTGAAACTTTAGCAAAATGATGACTTCCTTAATAAGCTTTGCCAATTCCTGTTAATACCTGACAGAGCGAAGTTAAAGTAGCTACTTAAATACCAATTATCTGGAAATGGAAAACAAACTGAGGAACAAGGCAAGTGTGCAGATGCAAGTCTACTTTCAATCTCTTACAAGTGGATGTACAGTCAGCTGCAGACACATGGACTAGATACCAACCTATAACAGCACCTGAAGTAGTGCCTTTTTTTCTTTTACCCCAAAATTTTATAAGAATAATTAGATGTATAATAAGAAATAGAAACTTAGAATAGAAACTGAAGTATGCATATTTTTATTACTTGTTAACCTCATCAGAAATGTGTGTAGTAATCAAGTAGTTTTTATAATTTCAGCTTTCAATTTGTGTTTAAGTGGCTTGCACATGAAAAATAATAAAGAAAAAAATTCCAAATTCTTCTATGTTCAGATTCTGCAGTTTCTCTTTTGCTTCTAATGCTGACCTTCCCAGGAAAGTCACATTTTCCCGACTATATCTTCAAATCTCTTCTAACTTGTTTAAGGCCAGATGAAATGAAAGAGAGTCAAAATATTATTTCATGCTGAGATACACTATCCTTGGTAAGCTGTGCAAATTTGTGTGTTCTCTCTGTATTGATCAATGAGGAGTTCTTCTTTCTCTCTGTCAGCAGTTGAGTAAGAATAAATGACCTTGAACCAGTCAGTTCATGGCCCTTCCTATGAATTCTTCCAGGAAGAGAAAGGGTGAGATAATCAAAGACTTCTATAGCACCTTCTCATTCTGGGGCTCTGATTTTTTTACTTTAAATTACAGATTTAAAAGATAATGGATTAATATGAATACAAAAGAAGAAACAAAAATTATCAAATTCCCTGAAAGACATGCATGTATCAAGAAGATATGAACTCAGTATTTTTTTTAAAAAGAGCTCTTATTTTAACTGGAGAATGTCTAGGAAACATAAGACTTTGCTTAAATATCTTTTTATACTCAGTAAAAGATATCCACTCACATGTTTTATGTGTCAATTTCAAATGCTTTTATTTTGTTATCTCATGATAATCTCAGTATCCTACATGTATATATTGGCAAGATACATGAATTAATGCTTGTACTGTATTTATAAGTTTTGACCTAAAATATAACTGGAAGCAATAAAGAGAATCCTGACTGGTTGGCACTCAGGAGCCCAGATTTTATTCTGGTTAGTGAAATTAGACACATTGCCTTCCTGATAGTCATCTGTAAGTGGAAGAAGTCAGAAAAGCCCCTCTGTTACTCTTTCCGTCCTTCCACCAACAACCCTCACCAGAATCACTGCATGAAACTCGTTAACACTTCCTTTTTCCTCTTGTATCATCTTAAGATTTCTTCTAAAATGTAGATGTGATAGTGTTATTTCCTACTTAATACATTTCATGACTTTCCTATTTAATAAATACTATAAAATCGAAACCGTAAAGCTCTCAAGTATTTCACACGTTGTTTCTTACCATATCCAATGTTGCTCAGCTTGCTGGCTCAGACTTCACAAGTCACGACTATGTGACACACTTGCAGATCTCCGGCTCAGCTCAGCATTGGTTTTCCTTTGCCTGATACATGCTTCTCTTTTCTTTTCCATTGGCTGAATTACCCTCCCCCTAAAGTTTCCCTTCCAAATTTCAGCTCCATAGATTGGTTTCCAGAACAGTCGACATCTAACTTTTCACGCATACTCAATATCACATTATTCTGTTTATGTTCTTTGTTACATAAGGACACACATGCATTTATTTGCTTTAATCTTTTTTGTATCCTGAGAATGCAAGCTCTTTGGGGAAAGAGACCTAATGCTCCAGTTTGCATTGTGTTACAATATACAAAACATGCACTCAATAAAACACTATTGGTGTATATAGGGTCTATTTCATAAATATGCTTTCGAAACATTAACTTGAAAGAAACAAAATTAGATTTTATAAAGGTACCATTTTGATGAAATATTTATATTAAGTATTGCAAATAATACAGTTTTGAATGATCATAGACTTAATAATTAACCTTTTTCCTTCCATCTTCCTTATTTCCTTCCTTCCTTCCTTCTTGTAGATAAATCATTGCAAAGGTGTATTTCTGGTAATGCATTGATACCTGGGTAAAGTTTGATCTTTTTTCAAATATCAATAACCAGTAATATATAAAAACTGTTGGAAGAAAGTACACAACTGGTTAAAGAAAGCTGACGAGAATTTCATAGGTGGTTTAAATCTTTATTTTTTCACAAAACACTTGTCCGATACTCTTTAATACTGCAAAATGTTCAACAATGTAGTGAAAACAAAAATCTCAGATATCAGAACACATGATTTCATTGATTACTTGCTTTCTTTAATTTTTGTCGCAATTTTTTGTTGGTATAGTTTAAGTCAAAACTTCAGTAAAAATTTATATTTTCATTCCATGATTGACACCTTCACCAGCGTGGTGCTAAGAGTTAACTGTCAGCAGCTGAAGGAAGCATGCCATCTCAGGATTGTATGAGTGCAGGTAAGTATTTGTGAGTGAGGGTCTCCTTAATTTCTACCTACTGGGTGCCTGGCTAGGCATATATTAATTCTAGTGCTTATTCCAAGTTATAAAAAATAGTAATGTGCAACCTCATCTAGCCAGAGTGAGTTCATTCACCTAATGTCACATAACCACAAGATAAATTATTTGTGTAACTCTGTTCTACTAGTGTGATTTAGGTAAATGAGATGTTTCGCTTGTATGTAATTAACTGTGTTCCCAAAAAAGAAAGAACTAATATCTTATTTTACATGTTCTTATGAACACATAGACCAGAATAACTATCAACATGTTCTATTGGAGAATTACCCAGGTTACTCATTGACTATGTCAGGTACTGTGTTTCTGCTAGATACTGCACCAGTTCAGTTTAGCTCCTTATGTATAAAATGAAGCTACACATGGTGAGGCACTCCCTTTTATCTTGATACTCTATGTAAAGTACTTTATAAAATAATATTCCTTGCATTAACTTGAGTAAGCAGAGCATTCAGCTGAATATAATTATCATTCAAAAAGAAGAAACATTAAGACACACATCTGGTATGTTTGGTTTCTTCAATATATGAAGCTACATATAACCTCAGTCAGTAAAAAGCTCATCAAGTAGGATGAATTCAAATTCTTAAATACTTCTTTGAACTTTATTCTCAGAAAATACTATTATTTGTATATTCCTAACAGCGTGCTGAATTAATTTACTTATTTTCATGTAGGATAAAAGGGTCCATGAGATTAATATGCTTGGCTGAGTGTTATGTCTCCTGTCTGTAATTCTAGCTACTTGTGAGCCAGAGATCAGAAGTATTGCAGTGTGAGGCTATCCCTGACAAGAAGTTTTTATGACCACATCTCAACCAAGTTCATGTTTGTCATTCAAGCTATGCAGGAAGCATAAATGGGAGGATCCTGATGTAGCCCAGCCCAGGCATAAATGTAAGACCTGATTATCCCCAAAATAACCAAAGAAAAAGGGCTGGGAGCCTGGCTCAAGAGAAAGAACACCTACCTGGCAAGTGCAAAGTCAGAGTTCTAACCCCAGTACTGTCAAAAAAGAAGAGAGATTAATATGCTTTTTCTCATAGTGTGAGATTTTCACTGATTTCCCCACCTAAATCATGAGCTAATTGAGAAAGACAAGTTACAAACCTAAAAGTGTCAAACTTTCTCATTGAATATGCTAATGGAGAATGCAACTTGGGAGGAGCAAAAAGGATTCTAAATACCACATCCCAACATGAAAGGCTTTTCTACTCGACCCCAGGCAATGGAGAAACACAAAATGGCCTTCATGTATGAGAGGAGCACATGGATAAGTGAACAGGAATCCTGGAAGTCAGGAAGTCACACAAGTCACCAGAAATAGCTGAGCCATACCTGAGTTTCTTCTCTCAAAGCCACACATTAGATGACACTCTTGGCTCCTGGGGAGAAATGAGTAGTGTGGAACAGATTCAAGGGTTTGATTTTAGTAGGCCTCACCATATTGGGAACAAGGTGGTAGGGAAATACAGAAGCTGAGGTTGACTACCATACATTAGACTTCCTTTCTAAGGAAATTATTTATGTGAAATCAACATTTAACTTAGTATGCTTAATTTGATTTGTTAAATCCATCAATTCTAAATAGAGAATAGGTATCCTCAGTATTCTTTCAATTTTTCCCCACTTAAAATTGATTTTCTTAATTTGATTCCTTTTCTGATTTAATAAAATATTATATTTCCATATGTGCAGTTGGTTGGACCTGTTCAGGCATCTTCAGCACCAGGTAGAGCATCTTTACCCTTAGTATTTCTTAAGTAAATTATTTGATCTCTTTGCTTTGAAACTAATTTGATAAGTTCTTCACTAAGGAGCCTCTGAGCAGCTGCCCTGGCAAGAAAACCCCAAATCTTCAGTCTCTCATAGTCTCATAGTTGGGGTTATAATCTTCTAGTGGGAACTTCTAGAGTTTGTTTTAAGTGACTTTGTCAAACAGAACTAGGTTCTTGAACTTGTCCTGGAATTTGCCTTTGGACAACTTCTTTTTGGCCTCGCCCCCGTATTTGTTTACTCTGTCCTTGTCCTTCTTGGCCAGCTTTCTGGTATATTTCTACTTGTTGTCATCCTTGGGTGGCATCACAAAACTTGGAGAGCAGTGACTACCACTGCAGCCTTGCTAAGATGTTGGACAAAAAGTTTAATTTCCTTATCAGTTTCTTTTAATTAGAAGATACTGCAATTAACCCTAGTGATGGTACTGAGGGTTACATTTTGCATACAATTTGACTAAGATATCTTAGTAGTATGTTTGATTCTATAAATTTAGGGACACTGAAGTACTGGGGTTGGTATAACTAAATGACAAGTTGAGCATCTGACTGCTTACACACACACACACACACACACACACACACACACACAGAACAAAAGTTTGGGGCCAGGGAAATCTCATTATCATAAAAGTCCTGTTGTGTTTGGTTACTTTTATAAGGATCCAAGATGGAATAGACTGTAAAGATGCATATTTTATTTGATCCCAAGACTTTTTATCACAGATGTGATAACTAAATTCCAGAATTTTATTTTCTAAAATCTGCTACTTAGAAAAAAGGCTGTGATTGAACCCTCTTATGGTCAATATTTCCTCCTGGTATTTGTTTCCTAACCCTTACTCTCTGCCCTGGCTGCTCAGTGTGCCTTTTCTGCATTTCCCACATTTACTTATTACCCTCACACTACACTTCTAGCAATAATTATCCCTAATAGACCTTATGGAGCACCAACATTGAAAATATCCATTTCTCATTAATAGATTAAGCAAAAGTTGCTAAATAATGATGATGGCAATAATTATATAAAGGGACTAAATACAAAATAAATTTTGAATCAGATTAGAATGCAGAGGAAAATTCAATTTTCCAATTTCCACTGCCAAGAAGAGAAACTGCTGCCCGGTGGAATTCAATACAGGTCTGTGTGTTTAACTGAGCCAATAAACCCTGTATGCTATAACCAAAAACGAAACAAATGCAGGACATGAGCACGATTCATGGTGTGGTGTTTGCCATCCATATCTGGGCAGTTGTGCTTCTGGTCTTTGTAACATAAGTGAATTACAACTCTATTACGATTGCATAGAGATGTTAAATACGCTTTTGATCAATTCTGAATTTTCTTAAGAATATATTCCCATACTCCCTTACTTTTGAAACTCTTTTATCAACTCTGTATTTCTTCTATGATAACGAGCTTCCTCTTTGACATATTGAGCCACAGCTGCATTTTTTAAACCTTATTTCTTCCATGTTCTGCCATATTCTGTGCCCTAATCAAACTGAATATATTCTGGAAAACAGTTTGTTCTTCTACGTGAGTAGCAGAAGGGTACAAAGAAGATTAAGTAATGTTCATTTTTTATCATTCCCATGACAGTTCTGATTGATGGAAATGTCATATGGACTGCAGTCAGAAAAATACTGACTTCGAAGGTAAAATGTATACTTGTAACCCTTTCTTCTCCAGTCAGCTGCTTCATTCCCAGTTAGTGCTCCAATTTTTAGTCCTTCTTGAAAACAGAGAAGATTAGACATAAACTTCTGATTAAAAGTTACAGGATCCATTGAGATACAGTTGCATCTTTGGAGTTCTCTGTGTGTAAGGGACCACATTTAGTGTGTTAGTCTATCACTTTAAATCTGAACATTTGCCCCCAGAAGGGAAGCAACAATATAGACATTACAGATGTGAAAACTGAGCCTCAGAGAGATCAGAACTTTGATTGAAGTTGCATGCTATAGGTTCAGTAATTTCAAAGTTCACATCCATATTGTCTGCACCCCATAGACCTAAAAGTGTCTCGAGACAATTGCACTAGAGATGAGAGATCGTTTATGCTCCTTCATGGATGCTGGTAATGGTGCTGTTTTTGTTTTCTTGAGAAGGATATGGAACCCTCCTGAGTTATTTTAATATGTTATAAATAAGATATGTGTTTTCTTAATGCTACTAAAGATCATATAGTCAGAGTCAGTTTTAGTAATTTCTCAGAGCTCTGTGACCTTAACTAATTCTAACATTAATATCTCTGGTATCACTTTTGATGTCAGGAAGAGTGCTAATGAATTTGAGAAATACTTTTTCATGAGATGATGATTAGCATTCTTTCATTGCTCTACATCCCACACCACATACTCTCCCCTTAATGGGTTATCCTCCTTTGTGTGACTTTCATGCCTCATCTAGAATTTTTTGTTGTTATTTGAGGATATAAATGAATAAATCAATCCCTCCTCTCTAGCCTTTGAATACTCTACAAATAGATGCTGGAGACTAGTGGGAATTGAAACCTCAGATCAGTTTTATTACGGACAAATAAATGGACTTCCTGTACCAGTCATCCATCGCTCAACATTTTGAACCCATAATTCTATGTCTGTAGCATATTTATGTATGCATACGTTGTCCGAATATTCCTTGGATGTCTCCTATGTGCCTGCTACTCTTTAGATCCCTCTTACATAAAAAAGAGCAAAGCAGAAACAATGCAAACTTGTTAGAGACCTACTTTCCCTAACCAGGACTTACTACGTAAGTCTCCATCACCTTCCAGTAGTGTATTCAAATTTTTAATTCGTCAATGAATTAAATCATTGATTAGGTCAGAGCCCTCATTGTCTAATCCTATCTGGAAACACCCTCACAGATACACCCCAAGGTGTGCTTTACTAATTTCCTTAGAGTCTCTCAATCTGGTCAAGTTGACAATTAAGGCTAACCATCAAAGATGTGATCAATATTTGAACCACAGGGTTTGTGCAAAGATTACACTCCATAATATGGGATCTTTCATCCAGTCAGTTGTATTAATAAGGAGGAAAAAGCCTGAAGCTTCTGCTTCCAGACTTGAACTACAACACTTAGCCTTCCTTGGGTCTCCAGAGGCTGGCCTCAGACATGAGAATCATACACTACACAATTGCACAGTTTAATTCCTTAAATCTCTCAAAAATATAAAAAGATCCCTAAGCCCCAGGCACTTTCTCTCTCACTCTCTCTCCTCTCTTTTAATCTTTCTTTTTCTTTCTTTGTCTCTCTTTCTCAGAGACAGCACATTGTTCTATGTTATTTTATAAAGAATTCTGATTAATACAAAAGGCAAATTTTTAAATTATAAATTCAGTGATCATGATATCATGATATGAAATGCTGAAGCCTTTCTGCTAAGTTTAGTAATAAGGATGGTTGTATGCTCTAACCACTGACTTTCAGAATCATGCAGAAGATCCTAGACAGCATGGTAAAGCATGAATGAATCAATCAATGACACCAAAACCGAACTGAGCAAAAATCAATTGAAAGGAATAGAAGACCAAGTATGTGAGTTTTTTCAATTTGAATAGTTTAGCAACATTGATTACTAAAACGCAAATATCTTTATAAGTACCAGAAATAATTTTAGGAACATTTAAAATTTGTAATATCATTAAAGATATGAGCATCTAGGAAGAAAAGACAAGTAACACCTGAACAGAGAAAATTCTAATTCTAAGCATAAAATAGCACCCAAATTAGGTGATGAAGTCAAGTTCTTAGATTGGATGTTGTATTAAAATTTATTTTCTGCTGACATAGACATTTAAATTCTGTCTATATATTGAAATATCAGATAATTTTCAAGAATTTGGCTAGAAAGTTAGAAGCCTCCTGCCACCATTCTATTTAAAATTCAATGCCCTCCATCACCTTATCTCAACCCCATGTCTTATCTACAATCTCCAGAGCCCTCTTTACTTTCTAGAATTCTTTGTGATATGCTTACTTTTTATTTTGACTATGGGCTATTCTTCTCCATCCTTGACATTCTAAAATCTGAACAGAACTGGGAAGTTGTGTCTGTTTAGTCATGTGATGTAGTCAAAGTGCCTATAACAGTGCCTGCTATGTAACAAATCATTAACAGTAGTGTGATGGATGATGTTTCAAATCAATGTAGAAATAAAGTTGTAACATAATGGCAAAGACACTGCTGAATAAAAATGAGATAGACATCTTCAGAACTTAATATTAATTAGCAATTCAGTTTGTGAAATAAACTAAGAGATGCATGAGATGAACGAGAACCTTGAAATAGACCCAAATCATGAATGTCTGAGCCCCTGATGTATTACAGAAATGTCTTTATAAAACAGTGGGGGACAGAACAACCTATAAGGAGTAGAGCTGGAACAACAGGAGATTCTGTGTTTTTTGTTTATCAAAACTACCGTAAAGACGGCTATGTAAGAAGTTGGTCACTGCGATGCCCACCTGCAGTTCTAGCAGCTGTAGAGGATGAGGTGGGGAGATCACTTGAGCCCAGGAGTTTGAGGCAAGCTTTGGCAACATAGCTAGACCCAATTTCAAAAAGAAAGAGATAATTGTGTGAGGTTATGAATACGTTAATTAGACTGCTCATGGTGACCTTTTCAAAATGTGTACATGTATCAAAATATCAACTCATATGTTTTAAAGATACAAAAATTATATGTGTCAACTGCACCTTGAAAAGCTGAACACATTCAAATACTATAATGATCATGAAAAGAAAAGTTGCTCAGTTGGATAATGTGCATATTTTTGATACTAAAGACCTAGGTTCTAAAATCTATATAGACATTTTTCCTTTAATCAATAAAAAGAAAGAGAAAAAACAAGTGGTCAAACATCTTTAGTAAAAAAAAAAAAATGCCCAAATAGTTAGTAAAAGTGAAATGCTATTCATCTACATTATTAATCATAAAACTGAGAGTTAGAACCATAATTAGCTATAACTATATTCTACATGAAGGTGAAAATTATGCCATCTTATGTCATCATGTACTGATGAGAATTTGTAGTAATAGAAACTCAGATAATTCCACTGCGGATGTGATTTCATCTGGCCACATTAGAAAAATTCCTGACCTTATCCAGGAAATGTAAAGGCTTGTATAGAATTTGTCCAGTTGATTCCAGTTGTAGATAAATACTCAGGACAACACCAACACATATGGCATCATTATATGTGATTAACTACATCCATCATCAGTAGGTAGGATAATTTGTGCTTCTCCATGCAATAGAGTACCATACTTTGATATGGAAAAATCACCTTCTGTTAAATGACATGACGTAGGCAACTTTATAAGTAAAAGTTTGTATTAAAGGAGCAAAATTTCAAAGAATTTATATACAGATTAAAACAACAACCAAAAAAAGTAAGTGATATATGTATATAAAAATATAATCACTGCCCCAATTTTATACATCTTCATGTATATTTGTGGACAAATTTATTGTGCATTGTACTTAGTTTTAATATTCATATATTATCACTCACTATACATTATTATGATTCATCCCTTGTATGTATTTATACACATACAGGACAATTAGGTTATATTAATGCTGCATTTTCAACATTAATGAGTTCCCTTTAGCTGTTGTCATTGGTTCTCAGAGACTGAAAATGTGCAGTTCTTCACATGCAGCAGATAGATGATCAATAGATGTCTGCCCAATCTTTGAATGATGTTATTTTTAAGAAGGAAGTGAGTGGGAAACTACATATTTCTCTTTAAAACTAACTATAACAAGTTCCTTTGTCATTTCACCCTTCAATAGACATTTATTCCCCTATGAAATAGTGGCCTACATCAATAAAGCTTTCTAGTCCCTGTTTTATAACATATTAATTCAACAAGAGAAGCGATCTATATATTGTGCCCCTAAGAGTTTGTATTGATTGCAACTTCATAGGTCAAATATTATTATAACAAAAAGTGTTATGATGAAGCAGCCTCAACCACACTGCTTCATTCATACCCACTCATTCACCTGACATTTATGCAACATCTATCTTGACCCACACCAACTTAAAGGACTAAAGCTTTAACTAACTGAAGGCTAATGACAAATTTTTGGAACACTGAACTTTGTCAATGATTCAAGAATATATTTTATTTAACAAAGCTTGAGGAAGAGCAGTAAAAATCCAAATACAACAAAAATATGAATCATCCGTTCCTCAGATTTTATTAGCAGAGAAGCAAAGGTCAGCTTCAAATAATTACATGGCTAGTACCATGGGATCTCTTTTAGCAGCTAGTCAGACTTTTTTCATCTCAAGTAGAGGGATTATGGTTTTGACTTTGCAAATACTCACCAACTGTTCTATCTCATGATTTTTTTAATATCCCATGTAAATGAGATGTTGAGTGGATATGCCAATGAGTCTAGAAACTTCCAGCAGCGAGCAATTGCTCAGAAATAGTATGAACTTGCTTCCCTCCTTCTGTCCTTCCTTCCTTCCTTCCTTCCTTTCTCCCCCATTCCTCCCTCCCTCTCTCCCTCCCTCCTTCTAGCTTTCCTTCCTTCCTTCCTTTTCTTTCTCTGTACTTCTTTGCTTCTCTTCTTCCTTTCTAATGTTAGATCATTTTATTATAACAAAGTTCAAACTGAAGTCACCTGAGCATTTTAAAGGTAATACTTCAGGGAAAAAAAGAATTAAGTGAGAACAACTGTTGAGAAAAATAAGCAGAAATAAAAATTTCTTCATATTCATTTATATAACTAATATAACAAGTATGTCTCTAGCAGTAAAGAATTTCTGTACAAATTAGACTAAAACCATATAATGAATATGTTGAAAAGAAGTTTCTGAGAAATTTTTATGCTCACAATAAAATGTGTCTGGTGTTAAGAATACATAACATCAGCTTATGCACAGGTTGAAAATAACTATACATAGATAATAAATGTAAATAGATTTAAAACACATCAACAAGTCACCAAGTTGTATGTAGAAAGCATGGCTTCACCAGGCACTGAATATGTCGGTGTCATCATTGTGAATGTCCCAGCCTCCAGAACTATGACAAATAAATTTCTATTATTTACAGATAAAATATTTAAAAACTGAAAGAAGCATACCTCAATATTTAGTTATTATCTCTACAAAGGAGAAGCACAATTCATTTAAAAATATTGTCTATACTATGTATGCTTTCATTTTTAATCAGAAGGGTGGGATCCTTTCCATTAAATTATATTATGAGGAAAGCAATTATGCCACCTAAAGCAATAAGATATTTTTATTTGAAATAGATAATATGGCTCAATGATTTTCTTAACTTTTCCCTGAAATTGAGTGACTAGAGATAGCATACCCAGTGAGCCATCTGCAGCCCTTGACACCTGTATCCTGCTTCCAATTTATCTTCTAAATAACATCCTGCCAATTCACACATTAACACACTGTAACATTCACCTTCACATCCTCAGTGTCTACTACAGGTGCCAGCTAGCTTTTACTAAATACATGTAGTTAGGGATGGAGCTAATTTTTCCTTTGACTTTTCTTTTAAGTACCTCACATGGGTCTCTGTGAAGAGATGCAGTCAGGAACAACTGCTAAATTACTTTGAGGGAAAGTTTAACATCAGATAAATGGGGAAGGAAATGCCACCCACCCATGATATTTATACAGAAAATTAAAAGCAGCATCTCAGGTAGGCATGCTGTGAGGTAAGCTTACAGCTCTGTTGGAGGTGTAGGATAAACCACAAACTCTCTGTACTCAGAAAATTGCATTTTGATGACTTTTCTCCATAGGGAATTTATGATTGAACACAGAGTTCAGAATAAATGCTAAGTGTACTTACCTATCAACCTACCTGTTGCTCTGTCTGTCTACCTAGCCACATTCATTGATATGTATTTCCTGAAAATGTCAAAGTATTATGAAGGCTTTTTTTTCAGAAGCAGGTAGTGGGAGAATCAATCAGTTCTCTAGGAGAGAAAACAATAATTCAATGAAGAAAACAAATGAACTTTCTGCAGTCCTGAACACCTGGCTAGATGGGGAGAATTCTGAGCATAAATAGTTTCCAGGTTTGTGCAGGGCCAGCTGAAATTCAACACAGTAAGGCTCACATTTGAATGTGAGTGTGGTCAATTGTGGAGGGAGCATAGCTCCATCCAAGTCCTTTGTAATTTGAATAAAATGTAAAACTTCAAAAGAGAAAACACCTAAAAGAATCCAGAAACAATAGAAGTTGTTCAAATTTATTATTTACGTTTTGATTGCTAATCTTGAATCTAACATTCAAAACCACCTCAGTGACAGGCATCACTAACTTAGATAACTAATGGAGAAACTGAGGCTGGAGGAGAGCTTTACAAGGCAAGTCAAGACTGCAACATAGCCTGTGTCCTCTCTGTTATGGAAATCTCAAGTCTGGCAGTGAAGAGAAGTTTGACAATGGAAGAAGCAGCCAGGCATGGAGAAGTGAGATGAGCACCAGATGGCCGATGATGGTGTAAGAGAAGCCCATTTATCCAAAGCACAAAAACCTCACTTTCTCAGCCATGGGCACAATTGCTTGTGCTCATCCATCTTAGACTTCACCAAGCATCAGAACCAGGGAGGCCTGCGCTGCCCTTCTCTATAATCTCTAGTTCACAATGTGGGGCACAGCTTGGTCATTTATTTTAAACCAACTTGAAGATGCTTTTGAGAGACATGCAAGTTTGAAGGCAGCAGACAAATCATTTCTGAACTGTAAAGAAGACAGACAGGGTAGGAGAACAGTTAAATTGTATTACTCCAGAACTTCTGCCATGATTGCTGGATCATTTTAGTCTGTATGCACCTCAGTTACCTTATCTGGACAATGTAGAAAAACATGCTTTTCTGCCCTGTTTTGAGGGCAAGAATAGGATAACAAGTGTTGAAGTTAATGAAAGACGCAGTTTATGCAAATGTATATTTTAGTCATAAGGAGTTGTCTAATAAATTTATATAAGGAATATTCTCTAAAATAATGAATCCACATCCATCAAAACATTCAATGTCATGAAAGACCAGGAAAAATTGAGAATTGTCCCAGATTTAAATGAATTTAAGACATTACAACAAAGTACAATGTGTAATCCTGAGTTGTAAATAGGCCTAGGAAAAATGCTGTAATGGAAATTAGTGAATCAACTAGATATGTTTGAATATAGACTCTACTTAAAATATTAGAATGCTGTCCTGTTTATTTTATGGTTTTGACTGTGGCTCTTTAGTTATGTAAGTATGTTAATCAAGTAGAGATTACCATAAATGCCCCATTGAGGAAGGATTTTCCATAGAGCAGTGATTCTCAAGCAACCAGATTCTTAAGCTCTATCTCAATGCTTAAAGCCATCTCACAAGGCATGAGGTCCTTTCCTTCCCAGGAAAGTTCAAATCCAGTGTCTTCGCCCTGTGAATATAATCATTGGCTCTTCAGCCCAGTGCATGGTACTTTGCTGAGCAATTCTCAAAACAGGACTACCTGCAGACTGTCCAGATAATATCACAGCTTGAACTCTCCCTCTGTCTGATCCTGCTTCTTCCTTCTTCTCTTCATAGCTGATGATCCCCAATCAATACTTTTCACATCATCTCTATCAGGGTTTTCCAGAAAACCAACTTGCAAACTCAGAATGGAAACAATTTGAGAAAGGAAGTAATAAAATTAAGTTGTGGAGTTGTGTCCCTCTTTTATAGGAATGAAGACCACATCGCTGGTGGGAGGGTCAAATCCCTAGCAGAAATAGTCCACTTGTTGAAACATCCACCATGCATAGAGAAGGTAGTGGTTACAAGGAAAATGGGATGGGGTACCCATTTCTTAGTGACATGAATACTCTAGCAGAACCTGAGGGAAAGTGAGGGGCAAATAAAAATCAGGTGGGAAAGTTAGCAGCCTCTTTGTTTGCATAAAAGAAGACATCACCAGTAGTGAAAGGGCAGAAAAATGAGGGAGAAAACCGAACTCACAAAGCAGCATTGCTAAATGTCAAAAAATGTTTAATCATCCAACAAAATGGTTACATTTGTTAAGGGTAGGGCCTTGGTGGGAAATACCTGAGACATTAACAGATTGTATAGGGACAGCTGGATAAATTCCTCTGAAGATTTTCCTTCCATAACTACTTTAAATTTGTTTTTGCCTATAGATGTAACCCATCTATCCCCCTTGAGCTAGCACTGGTTTCCGCTTCTGCCATTGTCAGATAGTACAGAGGAGAGAGGCTTGCTCAGTACATTTTTCCTATGTCTTTTATTGGAGTCTGGGGCATAAGCTGTTCATTTCCTAGTTCAGGATATTCTCAGCTGGATCAGAAAAGAGGGGCACCATATGTCCAAGGAGCTGTGAGATCCAGTTGTCGTGCACCTGCAGGAATAGAGATGTTAGGTATTTATCTGGGACAGGAGGATCCCTGATAAGGGCTAGGACATACAATTGGACTGGGAAGAGTTTGTTGTTGTTTTTAAGGCTGAAAAGAAATATAGGATCCCAGGAAAAGATGCAAATTCACTTTAAGAGTGTCTCATAGATGCATTTCTCATTCTCTGGTGAGAAAAATGTAAGAATTGCTGGGAAGAATGGGTAAGGAAGGGATTAGAAAGCTAGGAGAAGTAAGAGTGCTACAGAATATATACCATGTGTTACCAGGAGATTTTCTATGTGATTGCATTTCTTACTATAGTCCTGGGGGGAGATATTTACAAAGCATTCAGATATTGCATTAGTGGCAATGTACAGTACCAGCAATGATATGTCCAGTGGTGGTTCTCTTCTATAGGCCAAGATTGATGCTAGGAGTCTGTTAAAAACTCTGGCTTATTGACAGCACTGGGAAGGACATTACACAGAGCAAGAAAGTTCTGTTAATTGTCAGAAACAGAAAGAAAACAGTGTCATAGTGAGAACAGAAAATCTGGAATATTAGCTAAAAGAGTCCAAGACACAGACAAAAGTTTAATAGGGTGTAATATGAGATACTGGATAACAGATATCAGACACTTTACGCCCACTTTACAAATAAGTTAGAGGGGAATACCTGTACCCAGTATGGGTATGGAATATGCCATACCCAGCACCTGCTAGCCTGCGAGAACTTTGAGATAGCCTGCCAAAGATGCAGCTCAAGTGCCAATCTGGAAGCATTATCTTGTGAGGAAATGCCTTGCTGTAGTATATGTTCTAAATCCAAAACTTTCATTTGTTCTGCAACCCCAGCAGAAAGAATAACTGCATCCGGGAGCCAAGAGGTGAAAGCAGGAGTGACCCGTCTTTCCATCACACCTGATGTCCCTTATTCAGGGCACATTTCCATACAACTGACATATGAGTTCCAACAAAAAATCAGCTACTCTGTGACTTGGGCACTTTCACCAACTTGTGTGTGTCTCGACAGCAGCAGGAAGGAAGATGAGTCATTTTTCTGATAGACTGATTGATCTCAATCAATATAGGGTACTGTTACATGATTAAAGCAAATTAGAATACTGAGCAACATTTACCTCACTAATAATAACAGGAATTGTACCCTTTTCTTCTTGGGTTCTTTCTAATGTCCCATGGTGACTGTAAACAGACAAGTACTAAAATCTTGGACTGAGAAGATTGTGGTGATGAAGTGCTTAGGACCCTTGAGGATGTGATCTGGGTTATGTCCTCAACTAAGCCACTGAGATCAGCTAGTCCAAACAGAATGTAAAATGGCTGATGGAGAGAGAGATACTCAGTAATGATTGCAATCCTTGAGCTAATTCATTTTGGGCAACTAGTAATCCTAGTTGTCTTTTTCTAAGTTTCTCTTTAGACAAAGAGGCCTAATAGAATCTTGGAAAATCTATTCCCCAAACGTTTATGCAGCAGAAGATGTGACCAATATAAGGAAGAAATGCAGTAGATGGGGAGATGGGCTGCCCAGCTGTGTTAGCAGCTTCAGGACCTGCCTTTCCTGCCTTTCTAAGGCAGCCTGGTTCTATAAACTGAGCATAGTAGGTCCCAAGATCTATCCATGTCAATCTGATAAGGAGTTTTCATACCTCTGCCTCCTCCTATTTCCAATGTTGAAAGTGGAAAAATTAAAATGTAAGAAGTCTAGGTTTGTGACAAAAGTAAAGTACACATGCAAATACAGAGAAATGGCTGCACAGAATCTTAACTCTTGTTCAGCACTGTAGGCCCATGCTGGGATGTGGTTCAACAGAGAACAGGTCATGTCAGCTCTGTTCACAAGCATGGCTAAGATGAAGTGCTGCCTTAATGTTTAATGACCATTGTCCTTTTTTCATATATTTTCCTTGACAATGTAAGTGACTGGGCCAAGGTAAGATTTAGGTACCCTTTTCCCTCTTACCTGAAATACTACATAATGAAACATCTATCTTTTCCTCTAATGCCTTCAAATATTAAGACTCAAACTTTCCAAGTACAGTCATGCATCATTCAAACTTTTGGAGAAACAGAGCATTCAAAGTCCAGAAGGGATGGCTGGAGAGATCTACAGAGAATTGTGTTCGCATTCTCCCAGAGCTGCAGCTGTGGACTTGGTGCCCACCATCAGTAATGACCCTCTGTCGGCAGAGTTTAGGGGAGTTAAAGTTTCTCAAGAGATATTACCAGGTGTGTGTCTTTGCCACTTTTAAAGCACCACAAACAGCATGGTATCCAATATAGAATCTAAAGTTTGTTCATCCATCTGTTGCTAATTAAAAAGAATGGCAAGGAACATATGGTCATAGAACTATTAGGGAAGAAAATTAATGAAAAGGAATGTACTAGGTATAGATCTAAATAATACTGTTTTCAATAAGTGACTGATGAATCCTTCAAAAGGGAAGAATAACTTAAAACAAGCACTACCCGGAACATATATGGCACTGTTATTTTACTTCTGCTTCTTTTATTTATATTTCTTGACACAGAACACAGATGTTGTCCTACAGAGACTCACCTATATGGGATTATCAGGTTTCCTACGAGTATATGCCAAGCAAGTACATACAGACTGTGTTAGGTATCCTATACTCTTTTCTGTGTTTTGAGGCTCTGAAATTTAAGCATCTTCTGGGGCTTGAAAACCCAAAGAACTGCTGCTCCAAAGGTTAACCAATTCCTAGAGATAACCAACAACTTTTCTGCCTCTGCACACCTTTGGTAAGAAGGCAACTGATGCAGAGTCCATATCCCTCACCTGTCTTCTATGGTCAGACTCTATAGTCAGGAACACCACTCACTGACCTAATCACCACAGTTTCAAGTACCAGATAATTGTAGCTCAGGGCCCACAAAGTCATTCCAACTATTCCATCTTGAATGCCTGTGCTTGCCCAGTCCTTCCCAGTGAAAAACTCACTTATAGAACTCTCTTGCTAATAGTTCTCTGCTTTTGAAGATTCACACATGGTCCTAGATGGTCTGTTGTGCCTTATATTTCTAGGGAACTGTTATTATAACAAAAAACCTCTTCCATGCAATTCTTTTCATGCCTGTGGTTTCACTGCACCTGCTCAGAGCAAGTGCTGAGTGTATTTTTATAATAGCCTGATTTAAAAAAAATAAGAGATGATTAGGCCAAAAACACATAATTTACAAATAGATGGTAGCTAAATTGATACTGCGGGTAGGGTGGTAGAATGGAATATTTTTAAAAATTGCATTTTTTTCTTTTAGTATATTTATTTTAATTAAAAAGCATTAATTAATTCAGCATGAGTGTATTAGATCCCTAATTAGTGATGACAATGTAGAAATTGCCACTCTAGAACTAGAGTGGGTATAGTGTATAAAGGAGTTTTGCTCCAACAAAATAATGCATTTGTAGACTCAAAGTACAGAGCACAAATGTGTATAATAATTTATGAGCAATGGCCTATAAAATATAACCAACCTAGGAGGCTTTTACAGACATTTATAACTACAAAACATTTCCATTTTTATCTAATCTGCCAGAGTAGTCTAAGAATTTGCCTTTATGGCAATTATGAGCCTTTTATCCCCGATTAAATTCACAAGTAATCGTGTCTTGTGACATCTGCAGAACATACAGCATTATTGCAAAGTCAGGAGACAAATGCTGTACTGAAAAGTGCTTATGAACCCAGTGGGCATGATGTTTCTACTGGCTCTGCAGTGTTCACTAAGTGACTAAAAGATATTCATCCACAGTTTCTTTCTTGGTCACAGGAGGAAGATATTATATCCTTCAATAGATTGTTGCAAAGATCAAATGAGAAAATACATAGAAAACGCATTGGGTGCTCAGTAAACCTTCAACTTCTCCCTTTCACTTTCTAGGACCGCAGATAGCCATGATAGATTGTCAAAAAAGGTTTACACATAAAGTTACCATTATATAGAGAGAGAGGATGAAAGAGAAATAAACATAAATTTACAGACAGCTATAAACTTATAAGCAGAAGTGGATGCCATTGAAATAATTTTATAATACAATTCTACAATTGTTAAATTCTTAACAGAAAAAGCTGAGATACAAAAGTAAATAAATGAAAGAAACACATATGCTAATAAACTATGTCTGTTGTAAAGATCAGATGTGAGAACTCAGTGAGCGGATTCCCAGATTCCCAGGTTCCAGCATTGTGCTGCAAACACACATATATAAATTTGTTGTGAAATGTATACTATCTTTGTAACTTCTTGATTAAGGAGTCTAAAAACAGAAAAAATTAGCGATTTCATCATGATCAGACACTTAATAATTGTTGAAAAGATATTTGGATCTTGTCACTATGCATTTAGAATCTAATATGGTGATGCTGCTTTAAATCCTATACCAAGGTTGTGTCTACCACATGCGCTTCTCCTTCTGTCTGTGGATTTGTGTGTGTGTATAATAAATTTGATGAGTCACCAGATTCTTGTCGAGCTCCATTTATGAGCCTTCGCTTACTCTCTAATTATCTGCCATGGAGCAGGATCCAGTCCTATGGCTAGTAGGAAACACAGAGGTCATTGTCTCCTATTCCTCTCCTAACTTTAGGGTATATTTTACTTTTTTATTGTGCTGGGGGTACACTGAGGCATTTACAAAAATTCTCACAATATATCAACAATATTTTACTTGAATTTACCCCTCCACCATTCTCCTTTACCCCTTCTTCCCCTCATTCCTGAAGTAGTTTCAACAGGTATTATTTTTCCATTTACATACATGTGTACACAGTATTTACACCATATTCACCCTTCCATGTCTTTTCCTCACCTCTTCCACCTTCCCACTGGTACCAACCCCCCTCCCAGACAAGACCTACTCCACCTTCCTATTATTCAATTTTGTAAAAGAAAAAAAATGATATTTTGTTTGTTTAAGAAAGCTACACAGGGAGTTCCCTTGCGACAGTTCCATGTATATATAAATTATATCCCAAATTGGTTAATCTCCTCCATTATTCTTTCTATCTTAGTCCCCTTTTTATGGTGGTTTCAATTGGCTTAAAAATTCTATATTCATTCTTGCATAGGAAGTACATTAACCATTTTCACCTTCCTAACTTCCTTCTTTTACTCTCCCTCTCTTGGATGTGACCTCCCCTTACTCTGACCTGTTTGTCAAAATTTGCTGCATTCATATTAGGTCAATATTCCACATATGAGAGAAAACATGTGGCTTTTGGTTTTCTGAACCTGGCTAAATTCACTTAAGATGGTGTTGACAGCTCCATCCATTTATCATCAAATGACAAAATTTCATTCTTTTGGCTGAATAAAATTATATTGTGTATAGATACCACATTTTCTTAATCCATTAATCAGTAGTGGGCATCTTGGCTGTTTCCCTAGCTTAGCTATTATGAATAGTGCTGCTATAAACATGGGTGTGCAGGTGCTTTTATTATAACCTGGGCTTACATTCTTTTGGGTTTATCCCTAGGAGTGGAATTGTTGGATCATATGGCAGTTCTATATTTAGGTTTTTCTTGAGGAGCCGCCATACTGTTTTCCATGGAGGGCTCCTTTTTCTCTACATCCTCACCAACATTTGATGTTTTCTGTGTTCTTGATGTTAGCCATTCTAACAGGAGTGAGGTGGAATCTTAATGTGGTTTTGATTTGTATTTCCTTTATAGACAGGGAGTTTGAGCATTTCTTCATGTGTTTTTTTTTTTTCTTTTCTTAGCTTTTTGGGCTACTTCCTTTGAAAAAGTTCTGTTTCATTTGCCAATTTCTTCATTGAGTCATTGATTTTTGGGTAGTTTATTTTTTGAGCTCCCTGTATGTTCTTGTTATTAGTCCCTTGTCAGATATATCGCTGGCAAAGATTTTCTCTCATTTTATAGGCAGTCTCTTTAACTTAGAGACCATTTCTTTTGTTATGCATAATCTTTTTAATTCCATGTAGTCCCTTTTGTCAATTCTTCTTCTTGGTTGTTGAGCCATTTGAGTTCTTTTTAGAAAGTCATTGCCTACAATTATTAATTCCAGTGTATTGCTGCTCTTTCCTGCACTAGCTTCAAAGTTTCAGGTTTTATATTAAGGTCCTTAGCCCACTTTGAGTTGATACTTGTATGGGTAAAAGACATGGATCTAGCTTCAGTTTTCTGCATGCAGACATATAGTTTTCCCAGCAACATTTGTTGAAGAGGCTGCCCTTTGTCCATCATATGTTTTTGGTGCCTTTGTAAAAAATTAGGTTGGTGTACGTGTGTGCATGCATGTCCAGGTCCTCTATTCTGTTCCATTGGTCTTCATATTTGTTTTTGTGCCAGTACCATGATGTTTGATTTTAACAAATTCAAGTTACTATACTTCTTCATGTGTTGGTTAGTACTTTTGATTCTGGCTAGTAATAAAGATTGGCTTCTCCATGACAATGAAGATATTTTGTCCTATGTTGTATTTTTTACCCCCTTCACAGAAATGTCCAGCTTGCCACAGTGCCAAATAATGAAAAGTCCACCCTTTCCCACTGTCTTGTAATTCTATCTTATCAAAATGCAGCATTTTTATCTTCAAGGTATTTGGGTTACATTTTCTTCTTTGCATTTCTACATAACTTGGAATGTTTTTTTAAGTTTTCACATATATACACAAACACATCATAACAAATATAAGATATTATTTTTATTTATTACAGGAATAGATACATTGTGAGAACAATGATATCATGATAATATTGAACATTCTAATCTATAAATTTATAGGACGCTATGACACATGCAAAAAAGTGATTGAGTAGTGGGGCTGGGCATGTGGCACCTGCTCATAATCCCACCCACTTGGAAGACAGAGATTCAGATGACTGTTGGTCAAGGCCAACCTAGGCAAAGAAGAAGGAAGAGGAGGAAGAAGAGGAGAAGGAAGAAGAAAGTGAGACTCCCATCTCAACCCAGAAGGTGTTATGATGGTACTTTATTTATTATCTCAGCTTTGTGGGCATAGGTAGGAGTATTGCAATCTGAGTCCGGGCTCAGGCAAAAACACTATCTGAAAAATTACTCAAGAAAGAAAGGGCCAGAATTGTGGCTCTAGTGACACAATGCCTGAGTGGCAAGCATGAGGCCCTGAGTTCAAACCCTAGAACTGCAAAAAAAAGTGATGAAGGATTAACAGAGATATTATTACCTTGGGTAAACAAGCAAAAAAAACAGATAGAAGATATAGATAGATAGATAGATAGATAGATAGATAGATAGATAGATGATAGATGATAGACATAGATAAATGTGTATATAAATGTTTACAGAGAGAGTTGTGTTTATATAGCTATCTCTCTATATACATGTATATTTTTCTGCATTTTTTAACATGCTGTTCCCTTGCTTCTTTCATTATATTTAGCCTAAGGACCTGGTGGTCAATTCTATCTTACATTTTATTCTTTTGAACATAGTAGTTTCATTACACACAGTTGTTGATGCTGTTGAGTGTGGTGATTAATTTTGATTTGCTAATTTAACTTGATTGAAAAACATTTAGGAGATTAGCAAGGCACACTTCTGGTTATTCTGTGAGGATATTTCCAGAGAGGATTAACTAATTTGGGAAGACCATCCTTAAATGTGGCTATGCCAATCTCATAGGATGGAGTCCACATGGAATGAAGGTAGAAAATGAAGAAAGCATAGAAATACAGTAATTCTTTCTCAACTTCCTGGCCAGCATGATGTGAACTGTTCTTCCTTGCCATTCTCTTCCTCCATGATGGACTGAAATCTCTCATAGTGTACATTCTTCTTCCCTTAAATTGTTTTGCTCAGATGTTTTCTCATACTGAAGAAAAACTGACTAACACATTGAGTTTGTATTTGACTAATTCATGAGAAAATATTCTTAAACACCTGTTTTTGTTTCATTGGTGGATTATGCAGAAACATGGAATGTGTACTCTTTTTCCTTGACCATTAGGATAGAGAGATTCTTCATGGTAGGAAAACTGAAGGAGCCCTAGTCAGGAGCTACTGAACTGTAGTAAAACTGTATGCTGGGGCCTGACATGAAGTGATGGTTTTGTTTCAGTTTTATTATAGTCAGAGGGATACCGTAATCTGAATATTATATCTTCCCTAGTGTCCCTTCCTTAAGGACTGTCTTTAAACTCCAAATACAAGCAAAACTAATAGTCATTCTACCTTTGTATTAGTGTTTTATTTTCCTATGTTATTGTAGAGAATGTCAGTACCCCAAAGTCAGGGAAAATCTTCTGTTTTCTACTACTCTATTGAGCCTAGAAAAGTAATCAGGAGTGATTAGATGCTAAATGAATATCTGTCTTTACAAATTGTGTGCTTACTCTTTTTCTCTCTTCAAGAAATCTTACTTTTGCTTCCATATTCTGCTTTAGTATCTTTTCTCCATGAAATGTTACTTTTCATTCTGCAAGAAGATTGAGAATCATATATATTTTTCCTAGCATTATGTCCTCAGTTTTGGCAGATTGCATGCTATGCTACAATAAAAATGTATAAAATTGTGTCCATGTCTTATATTATTTTTACAGGAGATTCTACCTAGTTATCTTCAATTCCTACTTGCCTATAGATGAAATCTGGTCTATAGTATTTTTCCTGTAATGTGCAAATAAGTGAAAGAGTAAAGAACAAATTTATAAACACACACGCTCACGCACACACAAATCAATAGTGACACAATCAGCAAGTATCAGAGCTAAAAAGAAAACCCACAAAGCTGGTGTCAGCCCAGTCAATTGACTGTAGGTTAGGTTTACATACAAGTTTAGGGTGCATGGAACCTTTCTTAATTAACTGTCTCCTGCCTTCATCATTACATCTAAATTCATCACCTTTTGGTTATGAGTGGAGATTTACTTAAACTTATTTCAGACTGATATTCTTGTGAGATTCAAAAAGATAATTGTTCTGTGCAGGTGACTATATAAAACTTGTTTCTGAGACAAAAGTTCCTAATCCCTGACAGTGAGACGGTATGGATAATGTAGGGCTGACAATAAGAACAAAAATGAATTTATTGCTTTTACTATGTGTAGCATGATATCACTGATACTGTAATTAACATTCTCCCAAAATAACTTCCTTCACTTATCATAATACCTCACTAAGTCATCCATAGAATGATATGTCTAACTTCTGGTTATGGATTTGAGGGTGGTAAAAGTAATGAATGAATCCTTGAGACTGACATTGTAGATGACACAGGTCAAAGACTGATAATGTTGGGAGTTAGCTTGGTATTTAGGCAATTAGGGTAGGGGCCAAAGGATGGAGGTGGCTGTGATGTGCAGGACTGCAGGACAGCCCTAAGAATGTGGACTAGAGCCCAACATAGCAGCAGCTATGAAACAATGAAACAATTACCTCTACACCCTAGAGATGTGCAGGGATCTTCACCTATCAGAAAACTTTCCAAGTTCCACCCTACCTCAAAACCTACATAAATAACTAGCCTCGAATTAGATTGGTTTCCTCCAGCCCCTCCCACACAGGAGTCTGCTCTTTCTCTCTCCGCTCCCCTTCCCTCTCCTCCCCTCGTCCTTCCCTCTCTTCTCTTCCCCCTCCTTTCTATCTCTTTTCTCCTTTCAACCCTGTGGCTTTGCACCTCTCTTATAAGTCTGAGCTTTCATTCTTTGCTGACCTTCAGATAAGAACTTGAGTAACCCCTCCATTCCTGCATCACTAGGATGTCCCATCCACCCCATGTGCAATGTAAAAGTCTCTTTATAAACACCAATGCATGAATAAACAAATGCAAGATTTGGTCACTGACATGAGCGACTTCTTAAACTTCTTAAAATTAAGGTCTTGAATAACTTTTCTAATGTGCAGAATGTCTAAGAAACAGAGTTAAGCAGATTCTGAGTCTTACACTTAGGATTCTTGGAAGGAGTAAAATCCACTTAGTATTACAACAAATTTAGCATGAAATTTTCTTCCTAATAGGTATTCAACACAGAGTAGCTGTTACTATCATTCACTGTGAATATGATTGGTTAATTATTTGCTCACTCTTCTCTACTACTTTCATACTGGCCTTGCCTCTGTCCCTACCACATTCTAAACTCAATCCTGCTTCAGAGTCTTTAAAATGGAATCACATTGCAAAAGCTTGGTCTCTGAATCTTATTGGTTCTCATTGTTCATTTCCCAACCCAATGTCTGTCCTTCTAAAATCCCTCTCATGCCACATGAAGCAACTCCTCTTTCCCTTCACTTTTTTGAATTACTCTATTTTATATAAGTCAATACGCTTCATGAGTTCATTCCTTTATTTACAAGTTTATTTTCTGTCTTCTTACAGAAGAATTTAAGGGCCTTGAAGATCAATCCCTTGTTCACTAATGACTCACCAGTGCCAGAAACTGTTCCTGGCTTATGTATGTCCTATTGTCAAGGAAGGGATAATTGATTGAGGGCCTTTTGTTTACTTTACCTGGAAAGAATGTGGTGAGCAGAAATTCATACAATAATTCAAAAGAAAATTTGCCTGACCCACACTCCTATCTAAAATGTCTGTTGAGGAACAAGGAAATAGCCAATTTCTGTGTGAAAATTAGAAAAAAAAACTCTTCCCCAAACTTGAATTCCTTCCCAAAATAATTTGATGACTAGACTGCTCAATATTTTACCTTACTTGAGCCTAAAGGCTCATAAAACCTTATCAGTTTTTCAAAATGACAACTATTTCAAAAGGCTTCCAAGAAACTGGTAGTTGGGAATTGATTTGCCTGCCTGGAATTGCTCCAATAGTTGGTATTGCTTCTCTTTCTGTGCCTCTGTTTTTAGTGGAATCTGTTCCATGTGACACGGAGCTGCCGGGGCCTGTACACTAGGGTCACCATCAAGAGGATTGGCAGACAAACCCTCACAAAGGCTTATAGAAAAGAAATAACACCAGTCACCAAGAGCATCTGGGACAAAGATTGAAGCAAAAATTATGAGAATCATTTCCTGTTGCTGCTTTTGTCCTTCTTGTGTATTGAAGATACCCAGATATTGTCTCTTTACCACACAAAACCTAGGTTAGATAGGAGTCATTTTCCTTCATTTTATGTTTGTGGAAATTAAGATGAAAATGTGACACAACACATTCCAATGTGATACAATGCTATTTAATGAGATTTGAACTCAGGTTTGTGATTTCAAAAGGCTCTATGCTTCCTTATGTGATGTTGACACTAAACTTCCAGTGCAAGAAAACTGAAATTATTCATAAAAACCATTTTTGGATATATTAAATTTTAAGTTGTGACAAAATTACATTTCAACGTGTTGAATAATAAATAACAGGATGAGGAACATATTTTTCTAGAATATGAAATGAGGGTTCTTTTATTACTAGTACTTATCATTTATACTGTCTAATTCAATAAACACAGCTCACATTTGTTCCATACAGTTTTGCATAATATTTTATGTCATAATTATAACTTAATTGTAACTCAGCCTTATTAAAAACTGACAAGCCCTAGCTGTACATATGGTTAGTTTCCCCCTACTTCTTTGGAACTTAAGTCTTTCTTTCCATTTAAAAAAATTTTTCATCTCCTTAATTAAAGGGGAAATATTCATCTGTTAACATGAGGGCAAAAATATTTACATACTCAAGCGAATCATATAATGCTTCCATTTAAGTTATGAAGTGCCTGCGAGTGTGGGACACAGAAAGTGTGCACATTTCTACAGGCCAGTTTTTGTTTACTAATGTCATAGTACCTCATATAGGAACATGACAGATGGTAATGGATGGTATACACACTTAAAAAGAATCCCCGTTACCTAAATGCATCATTTCTGTGTAGACTTTTCCTTCCTCCGAAAGCTTGTGGTGTGTCATTTGTATCTTCTTGGGGCATTTTCCCTTCTACCTTACCTTACGTTTGTGCCTGTAGAGTGGCAAACATAAGCTATGGAAAAAGATGACTTGTATATGAATTGTATCAGTTCTTTCAATTGTTGGAATGACCTTGGGCCAGAAAAGCTATCCATTTTTTTTTGTACATACCTGTAATCCCAGGTATTTTTTTTTATTATTCACATGTGCTATCCTTAAAGTTGCTTTAGAACTGATATGTGAATTAAAAGTATTAATGTGTCTGTAAAATAATAGATTCTGTTCATATTCTCCATTAATCTTCCAATTAATTGATGGCTTAAACTGTGGTATATTTATCATTATGTTTGTGCTTCCCTCAGTAATTGAGAAGCTGCAGAAAGTTTATTACAACTTCAAAGAGAAGGGCAATAGAATCGATTCAGTTATTCTGCTTGGAATAACTCATCACAACATCATAACCTCAACCATTCCTTTAACAAACTGAAGCCATTCTTCAAAGTGCGGTGCAAAATCTGTCCATTCTAAAATATTCATTCCCCTTTCATCTAACTGTAGGTAATCTTGATACAAACAGCATATCCCATGTGTTGCCCTGCTGTGATTTCTGTTAAACTTTTTTTGTTGTTGTTGTTCATTTATTCACATGTGCATACATTGTTTGGGTCATTTCTCCACCCTGCCCCCCGCCTCCACCCTTTCCCCCCTTCCCCCTCAGTTCCAGGCAGGTCCCGTTCTGCCCTTATCACTGATTTTGTTGAAGAAAAGACATAAGCATAATAAGAAAGACAAAGCGTTTTTGCTAGTTAAGGATAGCTATACAGAAATATTCCTACTATTGCTCTCATGTACCCATGTGTGATGACCCATGTTGATTCAACTCTAACTGATCTTTACATTGGTTCCTGATCCCCTGCTCATGAAAACCTGTTGTTTTAAGATTTCTGTATTAGTTCCTTTGCAGTGAGGACATCAAACGCTTTCATGTTTTGGGTTTTCTACCTATTCCTATATCTCCCGTTTGTGCTCTCCTCTTGTCATGTGATTCAAGTCCAACTACATTGCTGCATTTGCCCTAGACCTAAAGTCTGCATATGAGGGAGAACATACGATTTTTGGTCTTCTGAGCCTGGCTGACCTCGCTCAGAATGATGTTCTCCAGTTCCATCCATTTACTTGCAAATGAAAAGATTTCATTTTTCTTCATGGCTGAGTAAAATTCCTTTGTGTACAAGTACCACATTTTCTGGAACCATTCATCAGTAGTGGGGCATGTTGGTTTTATGCATGTGTTCACATTTTTTCTTTCTGCTCCATTTAAGCTCACTGAGATTAAAGACATTCTTTGTTCTTTCCTGGGTATGGCTGTGAGATTAATTCTGTACTTTCAGATTGTACATTGCTAAATTGTTAGGCTGATCCCAGGAATAGTCTCTGTTGTAATACCAAAGAAGACATAGGGCATGAAAACAAGGTATGTGGTGTGGGCCTTACACACATACATTGATCTTCTTGAATCTGTGGGTTGATCACTTTCATCAGTTTTGAAAACTCCAGCTATGATATCTTCAAATGTGGCTTCCTCCTCCATGTCTTTCACCTTTTTTCTTCTGGAGGGCCTAAATACCATTTATTTGTGTCTGATGTGGTTCTATCACTGGTTTGTACTTCTTGGGGCTTTTTTTCTGCTTTGTTCTTTATTATACTATTTTCTCTTGAACGATCTTAAAATTCAATATTCCTAATTTCTGGCACAGCCAATTAGCTCTTTCACTATATTCTTAACTGAAGTTGTATATAATTTCAGGTATACAATACCTATTTGATTCTTAAGGTAACTTTCTATTGAAATCTCCAAATTTCATCCATTTTTTTTCTCCTATAATATCTCTCATGTCATCACAGTTTGTTTCAAGTTCTTGTATGATACTATAATGTCTCAATTATCTGTCAAATTGCTTTTATTGTTTTTTCCCTCCTCATTATCCAGTTAATCATGCCTCATCAAATGTCTAATGGGTTTGATTGTATGCCAGAGAAGTGCATAAAAGAGCCAGAGGACACAGTTGTTCCATCATACAGAGTTTCCTTTCTTTTGTTGATGCAGGGAACACCACTATGGTTTGAGATAAGTAGGAGCTAACATGACCTTGCATTTTCAGTAAGAATTAAATCATTTCTCATTCATTTATATCCTCAAGTGATTCCTCCTGAACTTTTTATTATGCTCTGACTTCACACTGTGAACCCTAAAAATTCTTCCTTGTGGAAATTTAAAGCCAAACTCTTTAATTGATGGCCTGAATATCCAAATTATTGAATTAATTTATTTTGCATCACTCCCTATTTTAAATGCTATAAATGTCTTTAATCTGCTGATCTAACTCAACACAGTCTCTTATATCACTAAATAATTCAGCCAATGTCTTCCAGGAAAATGTTGACTTGCATTAAGGTTTCCTCTAGTAACTAAATTGTTTCAATAAGCCTTGACAATTGCCTATAGCCCTGCTGGTTTCTCTTTTTCACAATAGAATCATCCAGCATAGGTGAAGCCTGATTCTCAGTCTGAACTTAACATAGACAAATGGCTCTAAGGGAAATGGCTAAAGAAAACCTGCTTACCTAAGGAAGTGTTTCTGTCCTGGGTTTTCTAACATCTCACTTTAAGGTAGACTTCAGCTTACAAAAGAATCACAAACATATAAATATTTTCCATATATACATGCAAATATATCCATAGACTGTCAATCAAAATTAGGAAAATAACTACAGTATAATTAGAAAAATATAGGATTTTTTCACAAAATTTTAGTGACCTCAAATATAATCTAGGATAACATAGATTTATGTCAGGACATCTTAGTCTCCTCTAACCTGTCAATTTCTCTGTTTTTCCTTGTTTTTCATGATTTGGAAAATTTTAAGGAGTATCAGCCTGGCATTCTGTAGAGTATTTCTAAATTAGGGTTTGTTTGCGACTTTCACATGATGTATGTACGGTTATGGGTTAAAGGACAAAAACCAGAAAGGAGAAGTGCTCTTCTCATCACTTCAGAGCTGGAGGGGAGAGCTTAATACCAATATGACTTATCTCTCATGATGTCTACCTGATCATTCATTAAGGTAGTGTAAGCTGGGATTCTCTCCTATGATCTCTTTACCTGTCTGTTATCTATCATCTATCTTTTCTTAACATTTTTAAAAATATCATATTATTGTTGTACTACAGGTGCAATGTGACATTCACAAAATTTCCTGCAGCATATCATACTTGAATTCACCCCTTCCATCATTCTTTTTTATCCCCCATCCTCCCCTTCTTGGAAAAGCTTCAACAGGTCTTATTTTTCCATTTTCATACATGAGTACATAGTATTTCCACGAAATTCATTCTCTATACTCTTTCCTTATATCTTCTTCCACCCTCTGAAACCAATCCCCAAACAGAACCTGTTTTACCTTCCTCTTCTCCATTTGTGAAAAAAGATATTTTTGTTTGTTCAAGATAGCTATACAGGAAGTTTCATTGTAACATATCCACGTACGTATATATTACAGCTAAATTGGTTCATCCCTCTATTTTCTCCTCTACCATAGTCCCGTTCTTATCATGATTACAAGATTTAAAAATTCTACATTCATTCATGAGTAGAAAGTACATCAACCATATTCACCTTCTTATCATCAGTCTTTTACTATCTGTCTATCTTCTATCATTTCTCTATTTATGTATATATCCTTCATAGTAGATATGACATTGCATGTTACTCTAAACCAACACCAATGATACAGTCTTTCTGTATCTCTTTTATATTTGCTTCTGCCCACTCAATCCCATTGCTTTAACTTATTTACTAATTCATTCATTTTTATAAGCATCTAATATAGTTATAGTTTTGCTAGTCTGTATCCTTGTGAAAAACAAATTCACTAAGCAATGTTGTGGTTGTGAAGTTGCTTTGGTGTTTATTGTATAGTTTTCAGTGGAAAACTCATCTCAAACATTATTTAAATCAGCCCTTTTCTTTCCCTTCTCCTTTATTATGGTTCCAGGATTCACTGGAAACATAGATAAATGCATTTTTCCTAGCATTTTTCATCTTGCTCCAAAGTCTCAGTTGATTTTACTTTACTTGCCTTTGAATAAAATCCACATTTGTGTGTGTGCGTGGAGTGGGTAGCAGTAGCCTCTAAGGTGCCCCCAATGATCCCTGTTTCATGGCATTTGTATTTTAATTGTCCCTTTCTCTTTAAGTGTGAACTTAACTAATTGATTCAATTCCAATAAATATTCCAGTAGATATATGGGATGTCACCCTTGAGACTGGGTTACCAAATATCTGTGCATTCCATTCTGGGTACGTTCTAACCTCTCTCTGTTGTATTCCTTACTGTACAGGAAACTCTGCCAGGTTGTGTGAATGGCCCAAAGGAGAGACTCACATTGCAAGAAACCGATGCATTTTACTAGCAGTCACTGAGGACCTGAAGCACTCCCCAAACCAAAGTGAGGATGATTTAAAAATCATATCCTTGTGCCCCACACAATCCCAACAATCATGTACATTTTTTAGAGAATAGACTGATGTCAGGAAATAGAAGAACAAATGTTACATCAGCACATACTTACTTCCAGTTAATATTTTGATAGATAGTAGTTGGCTACATAAAAGAAGGTATGCAAAAAGCTTAATAAGTATTCAGATAATTTTGATTCTCAATAAATGTAAGTTGCCATTACTACTTTTTAACTATTTCAATAATTATATGCTTTCAAATACCAAACATTAGGATAAGATTAAGGATATAGCACTGAGACTATATCTGGGACCAGACTGATAGCCCCTCACTTATATATGTAAAAATCTAGTTGAGGAGCTACAGATTAAACAATTAATTACCAAACACTTGAAATAACTATTATAAAAGTAAAATATAGTATGTTTATTATTGAATGCAGATATATTAAATTGTTATTCAATAATCTACCATTAATAGATAAAAATTCAGAGTAGTAATATTCAACTAACTGATGTATACTGAACTGGAAGCAATTTTTTTTATTTATTTTATTCATATGTGCATACAATGTTGGGTCATTTCTTGGAAGCAATTGTGATACATAGAATTGTTCCTTGTTTATGAGCTATGCTCTAAAAAATCTATCGGTCTGTTTGTCTTTCTCTCACTCTCTGAAGGTGAGAGTTAGCTCATGGTGAGAAGTATAAAGATAGAAGAGACAAGGAGTTCAGATTATGTAGGGAGAAAGGAGGGCTTGTCACAATTAGGCAATTGAACTACAAAATGATCTCAAATAATAGTAGCCCAAAATGTGGATAATTTAAGGTAATGGTTTTTATTATTGTTTAAAATGAACTTGTTGAAGGCTTTGTTCCAAGCTTGCTATTTGGGGAGACTTTGAAAACTACAAGATGGGACTAGGTAAAGGAAGTAGGTCATAAGAGCATGTTTTGAGGAACCAATCAGGTCTCCTCTCCTCTCCTGTGCTCGCCTCTCCTGTTCTCTCCTCTCCTCTCCTATTCTTCTTCTCTTCTTTCTCTCTGCTTCAAAATACCCTTCTGTGATGATGGACTAAAACCATGAGCCAAAATAAATCTGTTTCCCTTTTAAGTTGCTCCAATGGGTATTTTGTCACAGAAATGAACTCTGACTAACACAGAAAACTGGTAACAGATAAGTGGGGTCACTGCTGTGATTAAACCTATTTATGTGGTCTATGGGAAGAATTTGGATACATTTGAAGATGCAGACTTGAGAAGTCCTAGAAGCTTAAGGTCAGCTTAATTGGTCAATTCTGGTGGATGTTCAGAAGACCAGAATGCCTACAGAAATGCAGATGATAGCTGTGCTCTAGAGGTTGCTAGTGGTAGTAAGACCTCTACTGAGGACTGGATTCTATCCCATGCATATGACATTTTGACAAAGAATTGTCTGCATTTTATCCATGTCCTGAGACATTGTGGGAGGCTGAGTTTTCAGGTGATGGACTATGAGGAAAAGTCAAGATACTCCAAAACTGTGACATGGTTATTGCTAGCTGTTTTATCCAAGCTTATAGTGACTATTAGATGCAAAAGACAGAACAGAAAGACTTGGTCAGAAAGGGCAGTGTAAAGTTATGGCTAAGAAAGCATGGTCTCTGAACAAATTAATACAACAAAACTACTTTGTATTTGGACAATAGAAAGATGGAATTGACCAGTGAGTAACTCAAGGATATAAAGGACTAAATGAATTTGAGACTTTCCTTGATAAGAAAAGAGTACTTCCTAAGTATCCTGCTCCTAGTAAGTTGTATTCCCAGGATTCCTTTCACTGTGCTCAGCTACCATATCAGTCAGAGGTCATTGTGTCCATAGTCCAAGGGGACCTGTCTGCCACTTCAGCTGATGGCAGAAATTGGTATTGTCTATCACATCATACTTGGGCTGAAGGCTTGCAGAATATAAGGGTTACAGTATCACAGAGGCTTCCACCCAGCATTTCCAAAAAAAGCCTGGGAAGCCGGGTGAGGTATGACAGGCTATCTAAGCTGTAGTGCGAGGCTTCAGAGTGTTAGAGATTCCGGAAAGATGGAACATCTTCTAAGGAAAGCCACAGGCAATGAGCACAGCCAGGTCAAGTGAGAAGCCTTGTGGGCTGCAAACTGCCATGCTGCAGGGGCAGGGCTACTCAAGCCCTTGTTAGATCAGATCACACAAGCATAGTGTGTCTTGGATGCCAGATATGGGGCCACAGGATGTGTTTTTCCTGCTGGATTTCAGTATTGCTTCAGTTTAATCATTCGTTTCTATGCCTCCATTCTTCCCTTTTGGAGTGGGAATGCTTACTTTGTGCCATCGACTCTTGGATGTAGCTTTCTTTTTGATTTTACAGGAGGTCACAGCTATGAGTTTGTCTTCAGTCTCAGAACTTGGTCTTTTTAGCAATATTGAAATTTTTAAGACCATGGGACTCTTGGAGATGGATTAAATGTGTTTTGTATTATGAGACAGACATGAGCCTTTGGCATAGGGAATGAAGTCTGGGGCTTAACTGGGGGAAGTAAGTAACTGAAAGCTTGTTCTTGGAGGTTGAATCTTATTCAGGACACCTCACACCTCTGTCTCTCTGTCCGTCTCTGTCTCTCTCTTTCTCTCTTTCTGTGTAATTTCTCCCTCCTTCTTAGCTACCATAAATTGATAATCTCTGCTCTACAATGTCCTTCAGAGATAATCAACTGAAACCTGAAGCCATGAACCACAATAGATATTTCCTCCTCTTAAACTGTTCAGTCAGGTATTTTATCACAGAGACAAAAAGTTTGACTCACACAGTTTCCAAATCACTAATGGCTATCACATTTAGGGATATTTTCCATGGTAAGAGACCATGGGCTTTTATCTTTTTTTCTTTTTCATTCTTCAGCTTGTAGAGTGAAGAAAATGGGATGGAAATGTTTAAAATTTCTACTTAAAATAAGTAAGGTTGAAAAAATTTTTTCTATGCAAAGTAGAAAACTTCAGCCTGTTGGAAAAGATTTCTAACATGGAACTGCAAGCTTGAAAAATGAAAGTTTGCTTACAATTAAATTACCCAGGACCAGAGATATCCCAGAACCATCTTGATCCCAACCAAAGCAGGACACTTAGTCACTCCACTTGGCATATAATTTCAGTTGTATTTGGAAAGTTCCAAGTAAGGGTTTCTCTAAACTGTATAGCAGCATGCTATTGAGAGGTTCTATCTAGCTGAGGAAACTATGTGCACCATAAGTCTACCTTTGATTCAGGAACTCAGGGAGTAGATAACTCACAGACCTGAACAAAATCTCATTGTCCAGAGCATTACTAAACCACTCTGGAAACTGAAGGATTCCTAGAGGCGATCTCTGAAGTGGAGATAGGAGGTTCTGAAGCTTCCCCTCTGAACTCAGATTGAACTTCTCAGCGTTCAGGAAGTATGTTTTCCATTTGAATTAATGTGAAATATCTGCTTATCAAAGGGATGATTTTTAAAAGAAATTGTTTATCTAGTATTTTTTATTTCTCTTTTGTCTTTCTTTAACTATGGTTTAATATGATGTGTGCCAAATAATGTGTACTGCTATCTATAGAAAACTTGAATGACTTGAGATCAGAAAAAAATGTAAAAGGTTAAAAATAATGAATGGGCAAATGAAATTTAAAAAATCCTTCTCTTCAGCTTCTAGATGACTATATTACTTTTAACATTGCTTGAAAAAGTGGATTACTGGACTACCAGATAAATGTGTGGTATTCAGAGCATTTTTAAATTATCATTTTAATTATAGAAATTTATATGGTACCATATGAATTTGATACAGGCACAGAGTATGGAATGATCAAACAGGGTAAATAATATTTCATCTGTTTAATATTTAAATAAGTTTTTGTGCAACAATTACACATATCTATAGCACACAGATTGAAAAAACCCATTCTTTCCAGTTTATGTAAATATTCTTACATTTTAATGAGATAGGGATCATTTACATGTTGAGACAAACAATTTTTTGGCAAATGAGTTACTATGGATAACATGACTGTAAAAATGTCAATTCGTGTGCCTGCTTAGGCACCACAGATACCAAAGCTGGAATGTTACACAGTAGATGAGCATGGTCCCTGCACAAGGAGGGCAACAAATTCATGAGGTGTTCCATATTTTTAAAAAATATCAATTGGTTAAAAGAATGTACTAATTAGGCAAAGAACAGAGTATTAATGACATGAGGGAGTGTGTCCTTTTCATGTTAATAAATAGAAACTCTACTATCCCAGATTTTGTTTTAACCAAAATCCACCGTTTACTCTCTCTCCCACTCATCTGATTTACACTGTCTCTTTATTGTGATCCCAAAGAAAGGTTATAGCATGGGAATTCTGTCTTTGCTGTATAATAGCAGAGTGAACTTGTTAGCATCCTCCAAAACACCATGCAGACAGAAAATTGTTATACTTTCAATATGAACTTCCCTCAGAGTCTTACATGTTTAAGGCTTACTCTTTAGCTACTTTGGAAGGTTCTGGAAACTTTAGGAGGTTTGGCATTTTTGGAGAAAGGCTGAAGCAGGGGAGTATGAATTTGAAGCTTATCTGATCCCAAATCCATTCCACATTCTCTGCTTTCTGACTTCTAGAGGCAGAGAAGCTGCTCTTCCCACACTCTCACCACCATAATGTATGTGGTCAAGTAATCACAGACTGAACCCTCTGAAACCATGAGCCTAAGTAAATCTTTCCTCCCTGAAGTCATTATCTGAGGTATTTTATTTACATCAGTGAGAAATCTAACACAGAAACAAATAGAGAATGTGAAATTTATAAGCTTTTCTCAGGCTTAATAAAACACTACCCATTTGCAAATAATCTTTATGACTTAAAATTTATTCATATTTTATCATTTTAAAATGATATAAAATGTATTATTTGTGACAATACCTTATTTCTGGACTTTTACTAATCACCACTTTTCATTGCATTTCTTCTTTCTTGTCCTTCCTGTCTTTGTTCAGTCTCTGCCCTTCTTTTACCTCCATTTCCTTTTCCTTTGTATTAACTATATACTTAGTGTCATACTATGTTTAAAATGACCAGAAATTAATCCTACACTCAAGGAGCTGGTTGTCTTATATTCATCTTCAAACATGTAATTACCAACTTATACTACCTGGGAGAAGTTACTGAAGAGACATACATTTACAGCACCACAGAAATTATAGAAAAGAGCTGTTACTTTCTGATCAAGTACTAAGAAAATTTTAATACAGCACAAATTTATAAAGGGTAGGTAAGAATTGGGTGTAGAAAGATACCTTCCTCTGTTTTATTTTCCTCATCTTGCAAATACAGAAAGTGTATTTGAGTACTCTTGAGGTGGTGAAGTTGGAGTTTAACGTAAAATCACCCCTTCAGATGCAGGGCTTTATAGTGAATGGGTCCTACTAACAACACTGTTCACAGAGGTGAGACCTTAGTTTGCCATGATAGAGTTCAGAGTAAAGTTCCTAGTATGGACTAGCTGAAATAGGAGCAAGCTGATAAGAGCTATATAATAAAAAGCTATAAAAATTGCTGAAGATCATGCTTAATTGTACCCCCTCACTCAAGCCCCTTTATTTAAGGGTGTGGAAGAAGACCACTAGAAGGTTGCAATGGTGGCTCATTGCTATTCTGTCTGGCCCTCCATTGCTATCCTCTGACTTCTTGAGGATATGATTTGCTTAGGCACTATTTCAATAGAAAGTGCCCTTAGAATTCTGGAGGAAAAAAAATTGGGAAAGTTTTAACATATTAACAAAAAAGATGACTAGTCAGTAGCTTTGAGATGTCAAATTGAGTTTATTTTGATCAGGCAGAACCTTTTCTACCATCCATGCTAAGCCAAGTGACAAATGATATGGGTTGATTACACTCTCCTGGGTATTAACCACTAAGCACTTCTTGCAACTAGGTGAAGGCTTTGTCCACCTACAAAGAAATCTGGTAGCAATAGATACAGCCATTTGGAATTTTCTAATTATTTTGAACATTTTTTAAAATTAAGCCTCATAATAGCTGAGAGGAAAACATATGAATCCCCCTTTACTCTGTAATCATTTTCTCTCTCCTAGGAAACCACTTTCCAAAATATTGCATCTCCTAATTTCATGCTTATTAAGTATTTTTCCTTGAGATTCAACTTCTGTAAGTCTTTCTCGATCCCTTCACATGGGATAAAATACCTCATACCATTCTTTATAAGATGTAAAACTTTGTACTCAACACCAATGTATAATTTTAGGGCTACTGGCTAATATTCTTCTTAAAAATTTCTCTATTGTGCTAGTACATAAACCATGCAAAGGAACTACAGTGGTCTTGTGCACTTCTGGATTTTAATGTCTATCACTGGACTCCACACATCGGGTGCTTAAATATGGCTGCATGGTAAGAAAATCTGATATTATTAAATTATTGGGTATAGTAACACTTGGAAAATATGAGAAGGATGGTCTTGAATCTGGAATATGACCACATTCCAATATATTACCTAAAGCTGTTTACTTTTCAATGTAAGAACCACTATGTGACACAAAAATTCCACTTCTGGGTACATATTCAAAGGAAACAGGACCAGTATGACAAAGGACATTTGTACACACATGTTGACTGTAGCAGTGTTCACAACAGCCAAAGCATGGAGTCAATCTCTGCTTCTCTCAGCAGATGAGTAAATATACATACACAATATACACAAAATGGAATATTATTCTGCGTCAAAAACAAAGAGAAACAACATGCTTCCCCCAGAGAAGCAAAGTGCAGAGAGAATAATGCCACAGGATTACACTTTTTTTTGGAGGTACTGAGATTTGAACTCAGGGCTTCATACTTGCAAAGCAGGTGCTCTACTGTTTTTGTCACACCTCCAGTCCATTTTGCTCTGGTTATTTTGAAGATGGGGCCCTACATGGCCTTGAACCTCAATGTTTGTAATCTTGCCTGCCAAGTAGCTAGGATTACAGGCATGAGCCATCAGTGCCTAAATAAGATCTCACTTTTATGTGAAATCTAAAAATGCCAAGTTTAAAAATGCTAAGAGAGATGATTTGGTGTTCTCCCCACAAAAATGGTAAGTATGTGAGAGAAATGATATATTAGTTAGCTTGATTTAGACATTTCACAGGTAAACATAGGCCCAAAGATCATGCTGTACACCATAAATATGTTCAACTAAATTTGTCAATTAGAAAATGAATTTGAAAACTGAAATGCTAGCAAAGAAACCATATGGGGAAAAGAAATATAGATAATATATATTAAACATTCAGGAACTAAATTAAGTTTTTAAGGCATGGAGGTCTGAGAATATACACCATCCTGAAATTCTCAAGTTTAATTTCCTGTAATTCTTGAACCAAGTTTCACAAAAGCAATTATCATATAATTTGTTGGTTTGGTTCCCAAGTGAATGTTTGCCAAACACTCCCCATCAAAGACTTTATACGCATTAAATATTTATGCTCAAGCTGTTACATAGACATCTTGAGTATATGCTTTGCTTTTAGAATTAATTTATTTCTAATTTTTTAATGCAATGTAATTAACTGAATTGCTCTTAGCATATAATCACTTGTTATATATTTGAATAGTTAATCATGGCTTTGTGGAAATGTGACTGGCTTATAATTATCTAGGAGCCTGAATTTTGTTTCTTTTTTGGCTAAAAGATTATGACCAATCTTAGTGGCCTGTTGAATGGAATCACTTTAACCTGACTTCACCCCAAAACCTCTTCCTGAAAATGTGCCTTGTCTTTCTTTTTATGGCAAGCAGGAATGAAAGTTGGGACTTGAAAGAAATCTCTTGGCCATTCCATAGGTCCTGGTAAGATGTTGTAACCCATAAATTAGCACATAGAGATGAAGAAAGAATACCTCACATGACATTGATCCAGATGGTTACATACCTATGACTTCAGCTAAAAGGAAGTTACAGGTAGAAAAATCATGGTTCAAGGTCAGCCCAGCAAAATACTTTGACCCCATCCCAAGAGGCAAATATCTGCAAACCCAGTTATACCACAGTCACTGGTAGGAGAACTGTGGTTTAAGGTCAGCCCTGTACATAAAGTTTAAGTCTCTATCTGAAAAATAACCAAAGCCAAAAAGAAACATTCATGGCTCGAGTTGTAGAGTGCCTTCCTAACAAGCATGAGATCCTAAGTTCAAACCCCAGTACTGGGGTGAGGAGGAGATTGCTCAGCCTTAATTTCCTGATGCTGAAAATTACTACATTGGACTAAACAGTCCCTAGAGAGCTTCCATAACTTCACTCTACAGTTTTATCTTTTGATTTTATTTCTAAGAAAGTATCAGGTGGACCCAAGATGCTGACTAGGTCCAGAACCAGAAAGTGTGAGCTCCATGACTCCAAAACCTTGCTGAGATGATGGAGCGACACTTGGCAGAAATAAAGGACCAAGGAGAATCAAAACCTTACAGCCTGAACCCCTAGCCCATAGAAAGCTTCTCCATACCATGTTATACTCAGAAAACAGGAGGTCTGCCACCACCTCCACTAAAACCACCACCACTGCCAGCTCTAAACCTGGTTGGGAGACATTCAGCAGACCAACAGGTTAATGCCAGGCATCATGTAGTATTCCTCCAGCCATCCCTGAGATAAACTAGCATAGCCCCCTGGGCAGACTGACCCTCCTGCAAAAAAAAAAAAAAAAAAAAACAACTGAATAATAAACAACAAACTGAAAACTAGCACACAGAAGAGGGGGCAGGAAAGCTGAAAGTGCACCAGAGAAGGGGGTGGAGCAAGGTGCTGATCTCCACTTGAACTTTCCATAAACAAATGCTGGAAAGGCAGGAAGGACTACAGCCAACTGGTAATAAGCCACTGCCTGAACTATGGCAGGCACGAACCACAAAGCTCATCTCCTGAGCCAGTGAGCAACATCCAACCTGAGCCAGTGAGCAACACCCAAAGTCAAATGTCCCTGAAAAACTGAAAAACAAACATGCTGACAGCAGGGGGCCAGCTGATGGATCACTGACCTAGACCCAAGAAAGGGGGTGAGACAAAGAAACAAGAGCCAGTAAACAAGTACAGTGAAAACCCAACTCCAAAGCAGGACAGCTGGTGGACTACCGAGCTGATTTCCTAAACCTGAGAACAGCATGCAAACTTAAACTACCACTTCTCACTGAGGGAGGAGCTGACCAAGCAGCTGCCACTGAAAGACAGAAGAGAAAAACACCAACCATAAGCCAACCACCTGGCAAGACTACACCAGATCCTCTACTTAAATACCAACACCTGGACTGGATACTGGAGGAATAACACCAGAATTTAAACTAAGACTGAAATTCTATTGTTCCTGAACCTGGAGATTTTTTGTTTGTTTGTAAGTTTGTTTTTGTTTCTTGTTTGTTTGTTCATCTCTCCCCATTGATTTCTTTGTTTTTGTTTTTTTGTTGTTGTTGCTGTTAGTTTTATTATTGTATGTTCTCTATTTTTACTATTACTCCTATTTTTTTTCTTTTTCCCTTATCCACCAACTCATTCTGCCCCCTCTCACCCACTCTCTTCCCTCAGCCCTCACCTTCTCCACCTATTCCCTCTAACTTGTCACAAGACTACCCCTCCATCTTTCACACTCATCACCTAGTGAATAACTTACTGTAGCAACTCTATACAACCCCAAACCTCTGCAATCCCTAGCACAAACACTCTCTTCTACAACAACAGAAATATACCCAAACACACACAAGGACCACAAAAACAGCAGCCCGCACACTGCTTTCCCCACTCACCCACCCCACTTCACACCTCCAACTTTAGTGCCACCCTATCCAACTCTCCGAATTTCTAAAGCTAACAATGCAAACTCCTACTCCCACTGCTTACAGATGTTACCACCAGAGGCTCTTCTATAGAACACATAAACTACAGGTCAGTTATTAGACCTGTAAATTAGCAAATAATAAATTACACCCAGGCCCGGGACAGAAATAGCACACACACACTTAGGTAAAACCCAGTACAACCACAAAACAAAAATTAAATCAAGGAAAAGAGAACAGGTGACTGAAACCACCAACTAGCCTGTCAAGAAAATTGCTGCACAGTACCAAGTGGATTGATGGGAAAAAGAAAAAGGAATGGAAACCATTCTCCCCCCAAAAAATAATGTAATACAGGATTCAGAGGGAAATGAAGAAAATAGATACCCAGTTCTGGACTCCAACAAAACAAAGATAAATGACACCAAGGAACCCAATAATGTCCACAAGAACACTTTGAAAGAAAAAATCCTGCAAGTAATCACTGAGAATTTCATGGAGATGATAGTAGACATGGTTAACTAAAATGTACAAGAGACACACAAGAAACTTCAATACACCAAAAATAAAGAATACAAGACCCAGAAAGGAATAAATGAACTCATACAAGCCCTAAATAAACACCAAAGTGAAACAGAGAACATTATAGAGAGATAAATGAATTAAAGATGAAAATAGACAACATTAAAGAGGAAGTAACCCAAGATTTGGAAAACATCAGACAAAAGAATGAAACAGAAACACAAAACACAGTGGAAATCACTTCAGGAGACCAGAACAAGCAGAACACAGAATCTCAGAACTTGAAGATAAAATGGAAATTCAAGGAAAAACTGAAGAGCTATTAAACAACTCAAGTCCTGCAAAAGGAATATGCAAGAACTCACTGACTCCATCAAAAGACCAAACCTGAGAATCATGGGCATTGAAGAAGGAGAAGAGGTCCAATGAAAAGGGATTCATAATATATTCAATCAAATAATAACAGAAAATTTCCCAAATCTAGAGAAAGTTATGCCCATTCAGGTGCAGTAACCTTCTAGGACACCAAACAGACTTGACCAAAACAGAACTTCCTCATGACAAATTATCATTAAAACAACAAGCACAGAGAATAGAGAAAGAATATTGAAGGCTGTAAGAGAGAAAAAACAAATAACATTCAAAGGTAAACCCATCAAAATTACGGCAGATTTCTCAAAGGAAACCTTAAAAGCAAGAAGGGCATGGAGTGAGGTATTCCGGGCACTGAATGAAAATAACTTTAACCCTAGGATACTCTACCCAGAAAAACTATCATTCAAAATAGATGGAGCAAAAAAAATCTTCCACTACAAGCAGAAACTAAAACAATATGTGACCACCAAGCCACCACTGCAAAAATTCTCCAAGGAATTCTGCACACAGAAAATGAAAGCAAACAAAACCATGAGCGGGCAGGCAATACCAAACCACAGGAGAAGAAAAGATAAGGAATCAGAGGGTAACACTGATATAGCTGCACACAATCAAACCCTTAAACAACAAACACAACTACATGACAGGAATTGCCACACACCTATCAACATTAACACTGAATGTCAACGGACTTTACTCCCCCATCAAAAGACACCATTTGGCAAACTGGATTAAAAAGGAAGATCCAACAATCTATTGTTTACAGGAGACGCATCTCATTGACAGAAACAAGCACTGGCTGAGGGTGAAAGGCTGGAAGAAGATTTACCATGCCAACGGCCCCTGAAAACAGGCAGGAGTAGCAATATTTATCTTGGACAAATTAGACTTCAAACTTACATTGATCAAACGAGATAAAGAAGGGTACGCCATACTAATAAAAGGAGAAATACACAAAGGTTTGTAATCTTCAAAGCAGATTCATCACACAATGCTCTTTCCTTACAGATTGTCACAGCAAGGCCAGGAGGCAAGGCTTTAACATCAAATTTATAGCTTAGGGAATGAATTGAGGTTCAAACAAGATCGATGCTTGCCTGAAGGTTAACAATTTCAAACATTTATAGATAGGGCTGCCACCCAAAATCTATCTACTCTCATTTCTGACCTTATTTAAGAAATGACCCTTTTGTTTCCAACATTTTTGAAGACTATAATTTATCCACATTAAACCAGATGGTTTGTCACACTTTTCCCATTTCAGATTCTGTCTTTCAAATATACTTTGGTACATTTAAGTTCAATCAGAAATGCTGGCCATGTCCACTAGAACACTTTCAGTGACTTTGTCTTCTTGATTATGTTGATGCTCAAAGCAGGGAAGGGGTGCAGGACAATGATTGTTGGTGATGGATGGCTTCACTCTGGAGTTAGTCTTGCCAGTGCTTTGCATTCAATCCCTTAGTCAATCTGATAAGTGAAACAACTCAAAGATGGGCAGAGTCTAAAATGTTGTAGCTTCTCAGATACTCATCTTGGTAATCTTGTAAAAGGGAAAAAAAGTTATTTTTGATAGGATAACAGTGTTGTCACTAATAGGATGTTACATTTTAGGAAATATTTCGTTCAATCACCAGATAATAGCACTCAAAATGATAAAGATATTCTAAACAATGCTAATACCTACTATTTATTCATATTTTCTTTGTGCCAAACAATGTGCTAAGCCATTTTTATCATCATTACTTTTAAGTCTTAAAACTTCCCTGTGAAAATGCATTGCTTTGCTAATTTTAAGGTTAGAGAGAGATTGCAATCAAACTTTTAAGGTTAGAGAGAGATTACAATCAAAATTAAAGTCTTAAAACTTCCCTGTGAAAATGCATTGCTTTGCTAATTTTAAAATTAAAGAGAGATTACAATCAAAATTAAAAGTGAATTTGTGCAACTGAGTACTTTCTATGCCATAGGCCAGTGGTTCTAATCCAGGGCATACAATGGAATCATTTGAGAAATTTGAAAACATGCCAAGACTTCAAGTTACTTTGATCTAAATAGTCTTCTCATTGCACATAATTGTATTTTCAATGTTTATCATACTGTTCAACTGGATGGTGAAGTAAATTGTCTAGCTGCTGGTTAGACTAAGGGAAAGAAGACACTTCAAAGTGTGAAAGCACATTGCAAATGCAAAAGCTGTATAAGCCAAAATAATTGTAGTAGAATAATCACAAGCCCAGCAATAGTGATGTACTAATATCTTTTTGGGAGATAAGGTAAAAATGTCAATTGAACAATTTATTTAAGCTTGGTTTGCTTTTCTCATTTATAAAGGCTAGATAATAATGGCTGCCACCCAAGGTTGTTGGGAACTTAAATTAGATGTCTTCTATTAGGAGCTCTTAGTACTGTACTTGGTCCATCCCAAGTGCCTAGAAGTTGTTTCTCCTTCCATATACATGAAGTATCATGGAGACTGGTTCTGCATTTGTGAAATAGCAATCATCATACTCACCTCAGGTTTCCAAGGACCAAATGGCACTGTAGATGTCAAGATCTTTTGCAGCACACTCCAAGTAAACAGAAATTGAGATTCTAAATATCTGATATAGCCATGAATTGTTTTCTGCTGCTACACTAGTCCCTTCATGAGTCATTTTGTCCACATTGTATCATTGTGGGCTTTTAAAAAAATATTCTATGTGAATGCTCTGAAATCATGGTTTGGATTTTGCCTGGTGGTCCTGGAATAACTAACCATTGTTGATGTGAAGTACAGAAGGAGTGGGTTTAATGCTGCTCCCTTGTATGCACAGTAAATCTGAGTTAATATTGAATTCACCCATATTTTCTCAACACCTTCAATTATACCGCACCACTCTAGTGTCCTAGAGACCACGAGTATGGCAACTTTCTTCTTTTAATTCTGCAAAATGCCAGGCCACAGGAGAAACTGGCTGGCTTGAAGCAATGTCCCACTGAGGTTTGACTTCATCATTCTTTTTAAACACTCTGTGACTGAGGATAAAGAAAAACAATCCACCATCTACAAGAAAACGCAGCAGTATCTTTTAAACAATCCTCTGCCCGAGGATTAAAGTAATCAGAAGTGCAGCCTCTACTCAAGGACATGTGGACACAAGGGGAAGAAACACCAAAGTCCTTTTGGAGATTACGGGTACTCTGAGCATGCTCCACTCTGTCTCAGAGTGCTCTAACAAGATTTTTGCCTCAGTTATCCATGCTAGCTACTGAATAATTTTTGCAAATTTTATTGCCCACTTATACTTCCTCATCTCAGTTTCCCACTGCTCTATTGGTAATGCTTGCCCTGAACTCTCAAAAACTCCTGCCCTTGAAATCCCTGTCCCAAAGTTTGCTACTGAGAGAAAACCAACTTGAGATAGTAATCTCAACTTTTTGGAGTTTCCATATATTTCACTCATTACAGGCTACTTCAATTCCCTAATGCTTCTTGGCTTTCCTTTCATGATTTCCATGTGATCATTTTTGAGGGTAGGAAGGTAAATGCCCTGATACTTTGGGTTGCCTTTGTAAAATCCCAATCCAATAATTAATACCTGTTAGTAGTACATGGGGGAAAATATCTTCTGAGCCAATATTTGCTTATTTTTCTGCTCTGTAGACTTTTAAGACTATGTCCTTTTCTCAAACAGCCTTGGGGTACATGTACAATAAAGAATTCTGCTAATTAAAGTGCAGCTGCCACATTAATAAAACATCAGATGGAGGCTGCAAAAGACGCAGTGGGTTGATTGTCCCAATCTTTTGTTAGAGCAGGATTTTTTTTAAACTTTCTTTCCTTAGTAGGCCTGTAATATTCTCTGATATCTAATTAAGGCTGAGGATTATTAAACCCAAACCCACAGTAAGAGAGGCACTGACTTCAGAGAAGCCAGGGCTGGGAATTAAAGACACTGTTAGAATTATCTGGATGTAGTGGAGGCTATAGGAAAAGAAAGAGCATAAGGACAGTTGGAGGGGTTTTATTTTATGTTTCTTCTCACTTTGCTCCATGACTACCTTCTTAAGCTTTTATTTCTTCACCATGGCAGAAATAATTCACCATGTTCCAGGGAATCAAAGGATGTGACCTTAATCTATTCAAATTATCATCCCTGTGTAACTGCTTCTGTAAAGTAAGAATGACCACACAATGTAGTTGACCAGATCATCTGATTTCTTCAAATTCCCCCAGAAACAAGTTACAACACATTTACTCTATCTTTTTTCCTAGTGTCTGTTGAAGTTGTTCCATGAGTATCTCAAAATGGACATGGCCAAAACCTAAGGGTATAGTTATGTAAAACACAGGTCATTTGCTGAATGCTTGCATGAGTTGCTTGATACCATGTTTGAAAATATGTTTTACTCTCTCTCTCACACACACACACTAAAACCCAGGACACTTGCCTGATAAGTCAAAAAGCAAAAATCTGACCAAATAAACCCAATGAACAGTAAAAAAAAAAAAAAAAAAAAGAAAATATATTTTACTTTTATGGAATAATAATATTCTTAACCAAAGGATAGAAAAAATTAATTTTTATGAAATGATTCACATCTGCTAAGCACTTCTTGTTTCATGCATTTTTCATTCATACTTCACAACTGATCAGTAAGCGGGCTCTGTTGTTAGTCTTACTTTGTAAATGAATGGGTGTCTTTCACAAGTTCCTCTGCATATAAGTGGTGGAACAAAACCTTGCATTTTTAAAAATAGTTGACACCTGTGATATCCAGAGGTATATTGTGTGCTCAGCATACATGAGACCCTGGGTTTGATCTCAGCAAGACAGTACAATAGTTGTTAGATAAATTAAAAGCAAAAGATACAATTCATTTAAATGAATTAAGATTCAATAAAATTGAAACTCAGTGTCTAGGTCATACTAATCACATTCTATTTTCCCATAACCAATACTTTGTTTAATTTTTATTGTGAGGTATGATTTACAATGAATATTATATATAATCAAGGAGAACAATGTGATATTTTCGTACATACATACATTGTGAAATAATTACCACAATCAAGGCAATTAAGATATCTATTACTTCACATATCTACCATTTCTATTTTTATGGTGAGAACACTTTAGGTCTACATTTTAGCAAATTTCAAGAGTAAGATATGTCATTAACTAGGTCTTCATGCTTGATTTGTCTCAAGACCTTGTTCATTTTATTAATCTTCGACCAACAGATCCCTTTTTATCATATCTTCCAGCTTGTAGTAAGCGATATCCTTCTTTCTATGTCTAATTGTTCAACTATTTTTTAGACAGTACATGGAACTGAGGTAATTTAGTATTGGTATTTGGCTTATTTCACTTAGCATGATCCTCCACATTCATCAGTGTTGTCAAAGATGGCAGAATTTCCTTATTTAAGGCTAAGTCATATCATGGACATACATGCACACACACACACACAGGCTAAGTCATATCATGGACATACATGCACACACACACACACACACACACACAGAGGCAAGGACTCTACCACTAAGCTGTATCCACAGCCCACAATACTACATAGTGTTAAACCTTCATCTATGGATAGGCATTTAGATGATTACCAAATCCTTTACACCATGAATGACGCTGCAATGAACACAAAAGTGCAAGTATCTCTGAGACACTCGTTTTATGTTCTTTAGAAACATGTTTTGAAGGGGACCATTGTACTACATTGCACTTTCATTTTTAGTTTTGGAAGAACCTCATGCTGTTTTCGTAATGATAATGTCAATTTATAATCAGATCCTTTCTCCTCATCATCACCAACACTTGTTACCTTTGTAATTTACATTTGTTTTATTATCATTTTAATTTATTTTTATTTTCATTCTCATATTATTGTTGTACTGGGGATATATTGTGACATGTACAAAAGTCCTTACAGTAGATCATAGTTTAATTTATTCCCTCCATCACTCTCCTTTATCCCCCCTCCCTCATGGAATAGTTTCAACAGGTCTCTTTTTACCATTGTCATATATGAGTACATAATAATTCTACTACATTCATCCTCCTCCACCCTTTCCTTGTATATCTCCCCTTCCCTCTGTACCAACCCCGAGACAGGATCTATTTTAACTTTTTGATAATAGCTATGTAATAGGTATGAGGTGCTATCTAGTATCAGATAGCTACTAACGTTGACCATATTTTCATATATTTGTGAGTTATTTGTATATATACTTTGGAAAATGTCTGTTCAGAACCTTTGTCCATTTTTAATTAGGTTGTTTTTTGCTATGGCCTTGGAGGATTCCCTTACATAATTTAGAAATCAATTCTTTATTGGATACATTGTTTGCAACTATCTCCTCCCATCCCCTAGGTTATCTCTTCGCCTAGAAAATTTCCTTCACTGTTCATAAACATTGTAATTTGAAGTAGTCTTTCTCACTCATTATTGTGTTTTGCCTGTGTTTTAGGTGACATATCAAAAAAATGAGTGCCAATACCAGTGTCAAAGAATTTATTACCCTCTGTCTTCTTGTAGGAATTGCATGGTTTCAGGTGTTATACTTAAATGTCTAATCCATTCTGACGGAATTTTTGAATATGGCATAAGATAAGGGTTTGATTTAATTATTTTACTTTTGGATATTAAATTTTAGTGATATCATTCATTAAATGGTATTAATTTCCCATTTTATATTCTAGGCATGTTTGCTGACAATTAGGTGATTGTATGTATCTGGGTTTATTTTGCAGTTCTCTATTCTGTTTCATTTGTCTATGAGATTGTTTTCTTACAAGACGATATTGTTTTGATCACTATAGCTCTACAACATAATTTGAACTCAGGAAGTAGGATACCTCCAGTTTTCTTCTTCTTGCTCAAAATTTTTTGACTCTTTGGGATCTGTTGTGGTTCCACAAAACTTGTAGGATTTTTTTTTTCTATTTTTGTGAAAAACAAAATCTCATTAGATTTTAATTGGAAGCCCACTGAATTTCTAGATGTCTTTGGATAATATGAACTTTATATGGACTATATATCGACTGTATTGCTGCCAGACAGACATGATGTCATATTACTATAGTTGTAGCACTCTGGATGCAAAGGCAGTATAAGAGGACAAGTTTGTGAAAGCCTGTCTCAAAAAAACCCAGACAAAACAAACAAACCAAAATAACCCACCAAGCATTCAGTGGCAGAACACTAACACAGAATGTGCAAGGCCCTGTGTTTGATCCCAAGCATGGTGAATATATAAATATACACATAAACACACACACCTATATACATATTTATGAATGCAGGATATGCCTTCATTTATTTGTGTCTTTTGCAATTTCTTTCTCCAGTTAGAAAGTAATGATCTTTCACTGTTTTTTGTTGTTGTTGTGTTTTTTTGTTTTTTTGGCAGTAGTGGAGTTGAACTAAAAGCTTCATGCTTGTTAGGCAAGCACTCTAGCACTTGAGCCACTCTGCCAGCCCTTTCTTGTGTTGGGCATTTTTAACATAGTGTCCTGCTTTTTGCCTGGGCTGGCCCCAAACCGTGATCCTCCTGATCTCTGTCTCCTAAGTAGCTAGGATTACAGGCATAAGCCATAGGCACATGGCAGATCTTTCACTTTTTTAGATTTTTTTTCTTTTTTTGTAGTACCGGGGTTAGAACTCAGGGCCTCAGGCTTGGTAGGCAGGAGCTCTACCACTTGAACCAGTCCACCAGCCAGATCTTTCACTTTTTCATTAAACTTACCCTTAATTTTTATTTTATGTTATGTTATTATTTTACTTTATTGACTTTTTAAGGCAGGGTCTCATTATATAACCTGGCTGGCCTGGAATTTACCTTGTAGCTCATGCTGGCCTCAAACTCACTATCTTCCTGCTTCAGATTCTTTATGCACGGGTTACTGTTGTTCACCACCACACCCAGATTATATGTAGTTTATTATTTTTGGTACTATTGTAAATAACATTATTTTCAGGTAGTTTCTTGTTAAAGTATAGAAACACAAGTGATTTTTTTCTGTAGATTTGTATCCTGCATTTTTATTGAATTTATTTGTTTTACAAATTTGGGATACGCTGGGGTCTCATGTCATCTGCAAGACTGGAAACTTTACTCTTATTTTAAAAATTTGAATGCATTTTCTTTCTTTTTCTTTTTCCTTATTTCTTTTTTATTTGCCTAATTGCTCTTTCAAAACTTTCAGTATTAGGTTGAATGTAAGAGGTAGCAGTTGGCAACCTTCTCTTTTTCCTGATCTCAGAGGAAAAGGTTTCAGTGTCTCACCACTGATCATGATGTCATCTGTGTCCCGTGCTTTGTGGTCTGCATTGTGTTTGTGACACGTTTCTTCAGCGAATGCTGAATTTTGTTAAATGTTTTTCCTGCTTTGCCTGAGATAACTCAGATTATCTTGGTTGTAGTCTTTGTTGATGAAGGTGGTGTCTCAGAACTGTTGGTTTGCCTTGCTGTTACAGCACTCTTGTGTCTTAGGAATTGATTCACTTGACATGGTGCATGTTCTTTTAAATCTGCTGTTGAACTTGGTTTGCTAATATGTTGTTTAGAATTTATGTAATTATGCTAGAGACATTCTGCAATAATTTTTTTTCTTTCTACTTTTGGGAGGGTTTTTTTTGTTTTTGTTTTTTGTTTTTGTTTTTTTTAAGAGATGCTCTCACTCTGAAATCCAGACTGGCCTCAAACTCACCATTCTCCTGCCTTAGCCTCCCAAGTGCAGTTATTTCAAGTGTGTGTCACTGATGCCTGGCACATAATTTTCTTTTTTATAGTGCCCTTGTCTGGCTTTATATGAGCATAATTCTGGCCTCATCAGGTAAGTTTGGAAGTATTGTATACTCCTTATTTTTTGGAAGAGTTTGAAAAGGATTGTTGCTAATTGTTCTTTAGTATTCAGTAGAACTTCCAATGAAGCCATCTGGTCCTATTTTTATTCACTGGGAAAATTTTGATTCAGAATTCTTACTCATTATTAATATGTTCAAAATTTTTCTTCCTAATTTAGTCTTCATGTACATTTCTAGGAATTTATCCATTTCTTTTATGTTACTCTGTTTGTTGCTCTATAAGTTTTCAAAGTAATAATGTCTAATGACCCCTTATATTCCTGTGGTAGTACTTGTAGTGTCTCTTCTTTCATTTCTGATTATATTAATTTGAATTTTAACCACAGTATAGCTAAAAGTTTGCCAAGTTTTTTACAAAAATACAAAGAAACAACAATTCTTAGGAATTTTAAAATCTTTTCTATTGTTTTTCTAGATTCTATGTCATTTATTTTTCACTGATATTTCATATTTCCTTCTTTCTGGTAAATTTGAATCTTTTTGCATTTCTTTGAGGTATGCAGCTAGGTTGTTTCCTTGCAAACAATGTATTCTCTCTAAATATGGGTGCTTACTGCTATAAAATTCCCTCAGAACTGCTTTTGCAACATCTTCTAGTATGTTGTGATTCCATTTTCATTTGTGTCAAGATATGATTTAATTCTCTTTTCATTTTTTTCTTCAACCTGCTCCTTGTTTGGAAGGAAGTCTTTTAACAACTATTATTATTATTTTTATTTTGGCAGGACTGAGGTTTGTACTCAGGGCTTCATGCTTGCTAGGGCAGGCACACTACCACTTTAGCCACTCCACCAGCCCTTTTTTCAAGATAGGGTCTCACAAACTATTTGGCTGAGGATGGCTTCGAACTGCAATCCTCCTGACTTCTGTCTTCTTAGTTGCTAGGATTACAGGTGTGAGCCACTGGCACCCAATTTCCCTCCTATGTCTTAATTTTAGTTTCATATTGTTATAATCGTAAAAGTTACTTAGCATGATTTCAACCTTTGTATACTTGTTCAGACTTGTTTTATGCCTACTATATAATCTCTCCTTAAGAATGTCCTGTTGTGTTTAAGAAGAAAGTTTTATCTGCTGCTTGCTGTTGGATGGAATGATTTGTATTTCTCTGCTAAGACCAGCTGTCCTGTGGTGGTGTTGAAGTTACTGTTTGCTTATTGGTTTTTTTTTTAGATGATCAATTTATTGATGAAATCAGTATATAAAAGTCCCTTACTCATATATTTATACTTCTCCCTTAATTCCTATTATTATTTGCTGTATGTATTTAGGTTGGTACTCCATACATATATTTATAACATATCCATTTGACAGTTTGATCCCTTTATATTTTTACAATAAAATTTGTCTCTTGCGAGATTTTTACTAAAAGTATATTTTACTGATAACTTGCTTTACTCTGTTCCCATCTGCATGGAATATGTTCCCTTTCCCCCACTCATTTTCAGCTGAGGTCTGTCCTTAAAGCTGAATTGAGTCTCTTGTAAGCATCAGATAGAAAGGCCTGTCAGTTTTCCCTTTTTTATAGTCCATTCAGTTACTTTATGTCTTTTGATTGGAGAATTTAATCCTTTTAAATGCAAAGCAACATTGATATGGAAGGATGGCCTCCTTAGGTTGGTTCTGTTTGATGTTCAGGTCTCTGGATATAGATGTCTTCCACAAACATGGGAAAATTTTAGCCATTAATTCCATGAACAAGCTCTCCTCCCCTTTAACTCACTCCTTTCTTTGTAGGACTCCCATAATCCACATACTATTCCTTATGTATTTGACTCTATATTATTGTGACCAAATACATGAGACAATTAACTTATAAAGAGTGGTGATTTATTTTGGTTCACAGTTTTAGACATTCTAGTCTGTGATCTGTTGTCTCTGTTACTATTGGGCTTGTAGCAAGACTGCACATCATAGTGAGGATCATATGATCAAATGTACCCTATAGCTCATGGTTGGGATGTAGAAAACAAGGGAGAGAATGGGATCCAGAGCCCTCTTCGAGGGCATGCTCCACTGACCTAAGTCTTGCCATTGGACTCCACCTCTGAAAGGCTCTAATACGTCCCCATCAAGCCACAGGCTGGGATCAAGCCTTTAACACTTGGGTCTTCAGAATCATTACATACACAAATTATAAGAATAGTTAGTCAAAATCCTGATTCTGTTTGATTCTGAAGGCTGCTTTACCTTTTCTGGATATTAGTCCTTAATACAATACTTAGAACAGAATAGTAGATTACTGTTATTCATCATTATTTCAGAAATACAATCTGTCCTGAGTGCTCTCAAGCTTTATCCTATAGTTTAAAAATTAGCTTACCTCATCCTCTATCTAGAAATATCCATGAACATGGAGCCAGTTTCTAGAGACCCAAAACTTCCAGGCTTTCATCCTTGCTTTATCATGAGCTGTTTTGTTTCACCAAATAGCTCTCTAATTGTAACTTGTCCTTGGACTTTGAGACTGTTGCCTGTGTGCTTCTTGTAGCTTCATTCTGATTCCTGGGGCCAGTGAGGGGATGGGTTTCCTGGTCTTAATGGGGCTCTTTCTTCCATGGGACAGATCCAGAACTGCTGTCCCTGCACCAACCGAGAAGCCATGATGTCCTATCATATTTGCTCCACATTCTTCAAAGAGAATTCCTCAAAGTTTCTCCCACCATTTTCATGTCCACTTATTGAGACAGTTTTATCAGTCACTAATTTTATGTTCATAGAAAATATAACAGTAGGTTCTACCCACAGACAAGAGGTTTGTTCTTCTCAGAAATATTTTTGAGAAAAAGGGAATATTACACTATAAATCTGTCACATAAAAGTGATTTCCTACCTCTCTCTTCTCTTGGATGCATCTGAACAAGAAATATTACCTTTTTTCTATGTATAGTGTTATTTAACTGTCCTGTTTGTATGTTTAATGAATATATTTAATGACAAAGCTATGGAAGAGATGACAAATGAGATGTAGGAAGCTGGATAAAGATGCTGATAATATAGACACAAAAATACACGCTCTCACCAATACGACATGGCTTAACTTCATGGTCTTCCTTTACTACTAGGAAGAATCATTTGCTGCATCACACTGCAAGTACTGACCCCACACATGCCGGGTGTCCCCATTCCTGCAGAGGAGCTACTTTTCTCCCAAGGAACATGAAATGAGATGAGATTTCTGGACATATTGACATTACCCACCAGCATATTGACGCATGTGGGAAAACACGTAGTATGGAGAAGGAAGAGGGAATTTGTGTGACAAACTGAAAATAGTTCAGAATTTCTAAATTATGGGTAGGAAATATAGCACTGACAAATATAACTAAAGAATATATTTCTAATATCAAAAATTATTGTTTTCCCTTTTTTCTTTATTTCTCATATTTTTACATTGCTTAAACAAGCAACACCAAAATATTATTCTCAGAGACTGACATTGTCCCATATTAATTTATAGCCCTTCATGTAATGTCCTCTGTTTCTCCTTCATTTTCATATTGATTTGTTTATTGTAAGCATCAAATAAGAACTTTATATTTTTATCCTGCTAACATGCTGTATAGAAATAGGTTATACCTTCTGGAATGGTTCTCACTTTTCCTCCCTTCATCTTTTCTTTGAGTTTTCAGTACTTCCAAAATTTTTGAAGATTATAAACTGAATCCAATGAAATCAAAGTCTTTGGCATCCATTCACAATAGCCAAGCTATGAATATAGACAAGATGCCCCCATACCGATGAAAGGATTAAGAAAATTTGGCATTTATGCACAATAGAATTTTATTCTTCCACAAAGGAGAAGAAAATTTTGTCATTCACAAGTATATGGATGGAACTGGAGAACATCATTTTAAGTGAAGTTAACCAGGCTCAAAAGGCTAAAAATCACAAGTTCTCCCTCACATGCAGATTGTAAACCTAAAACAAATGCAGTAATATTATTGGACATGGGTCACACACTAAAGGGAGAATGTGCCCAGGAGGAATAGGGAAAGGGAAGGAAACTTAAAAACTTGAATGTGATTGATGTGCTCCCTGTAGAGGAGTGAATATAGTAAACTTACACTGACAGAGGCCACGAAGGGAAGGGGACTAGGAAGTAGTGATGAGGTCTGGCAGAGATGAACCAATGTGGGTTGCAATACACATGTGCATGGAAGAAATGCTAGGAATCTCTCTGTATAGCTATCTTTATCTCAAATTAACAAAACTCTATGCCTTTCTTATTATCTCCTATGTCTTGTCTTAAACAAAATTGGAGAAAAAGAGGGCAGAACAGGTTCTGACAGAAGCAGGGGTGGGGGAGGTGGTCCAAACAATGTATACAAATGTGAGTAAATGTAAAAATGATAAAATAAGAAAAAAAATGACAGAGAGAATGAAGAAGAAGGAGGAAGAGAGGAAAGGAAGAAAACTTTAACTATGTCCCCACAAAAGATATGGACTTCCTACCACCAGTCCCTGTGAATGTGGGTCTTTGCAGGTGATTGTTTTAAGATGATGTCATTAGAAATCCTAATACAAAATGACTGTAATCCAATAAACACCATGCAAAGCTGAAAGCAAAGGTCAAGTGATGCATTTGCAAGTCAAAGAACTCAGATTGTGAGGAAACCATCAGAAACTGGGCAACCCTCTCTCACTGCCTTCAGAGGAACCAGCCAGGCCCACAATTGTCTCCAGAACTGTGAGACAAAAGTTTCTGTTGTGAAAACCACTTAGTTTGTGGTATTTTTGGTTATGGTAGTCCTCTGGCCTAGCAAAACAGATACTATATAAGAAAAAAAGTCTTTGGCGTAAACTTAATTTAATAGGATAGACATATGCTTATCAAAGAACTCTAATATGATATAGTATGAAGGAGCAAAGTACAAAAGACTTGTCCTGAGTCTATGGTATTTGTGTACTCCTGGAGTAATTGATTGATAGAGATATTTTTAGCTTTGTGAAGTAGAGAAATGTAAAAATAGCAGTTAATTTATTTGAAGATAGACTGGAATTATATCATAATGCACCAACTAAATCCAATAGCCACATCAGATTGGTAGATTAGGTATGCTACAGTTCAAGTACTGGATAGGAGATGTGGCAACTGAATTGAACTTTGAAAGAGGAATGAGTTTCCCTTAGACAAGCTGTAGTTTTAAAATTTCCCTGATGGTATCCTCTTTTTTTAATGGAATATGTAGAAACATGTTTTTTAATATTAACATGTTTAAAGATTTTCCTGTTGTTTTTCTGTCATATATTTTCAGTTTAATTCTATAATTGCAATAGAACACATTACATAATTTTCAATTATTTAAATGTGTTGAGGTTTCTTTTATGGTCAATAAAATGTACTATTTTGGTTAATGTTCCATAGGAGTTTGAAAAAATGGTGCATTTCTCTATGTTCTGTTGAGTGTTTTACACATGCCACTTAGAAACAGTTAGTAGATTTTGTTGTGAACATATATGTTTTCAGGTACTTCAATAAATTATGAAAGGTTACTGATGCCACAATTATAATTACAGATGTGTCTAGTTCTCTTTTCAGCTCTTTAAGTTTTGTTTCATGTATATAGTGCTCTGTTCTGTGAATTCACATTTGAGGGTACACATTTAAGTTTATGAGTTTATCCCGTCAGAAGTTTACTCAGCTTCTTAGATCTGTAGGTTTATTTCATCAAATTTAGAAGGATTTTGCCATTATTATTATTTATTATTATTTTGTGTGTGTGTGTGTGTGTGTGTGTGTGTGTGTGTGTGTGTGTGTGTGTGTGTATGTGTGAGACTGGGCTTTGAACTCAGGTTTTATGCTTGCAAAACAGGTGCTTATTGCTTGAGTACCATGCCCTTTTATTCTGGTAGTTTTGGAGATGGGGTATCGCTAACTATTTGCTCAGGGTTGGCCCCAAACTTATGATGCTCCTGATTTAAGCTTTCTAAGTGGATAAAATTACAGGCATGAACCACCAACTGGCCAACCCATTATTATTTAAAATATTCTTTTATTCTATTTTTATTTCTCATTCTTTGTGTGACTACATAATGTAGGTGTTAGATCTTTTCTTTTTTGCTGATTCCTGAGACTTCATTCATTCATTTCCCCATCTACTCCATTGTTCTGTACTTATGTTCACAGACTGAAGCTCTATCACATTCCTTTTGCTCTTAAACCCAGCCATATAAGGTTTTGTTTGTTTTGGTTTTGATATTTTACATATTTAGTTCAGTAGTTTCCATTGGTTACTTAAAAATTTTTTTTATTGTTGTGTAGGGTGGTAGTACATTGTGGCATTTACAAAAGTTCTTACAATATACCAAATATATCATACTTGAATTCACCCCTTACACCATTCCCCTTCATCTCCCCCTCTCACTCCTCCTGGAGTAGTTTCAACAATATCATTTTTCCATTTAAGTACCTGTGCCACAGTGTTTGTACCATATTTGAATTTCTGTTCATTCTCTTAGATTTTCTACATTTTTTCCTCATTTGCTTCAAAAGATCATGACAGGTTCTTCAAGCACTTTTTGTTAGGTACAATTAGATCTTTATCAGATTAGTTCACCATCTGATTTATACCAGTGTTAACATCAAGTGACTTACATTTTTTTCCTACTTAAATTGCAATTTGCTGGGTTTTAGTGTAACTAGTTACTTTTATTATATCATGAACATTTTGTCTACTATAATAAGAGATCCTGACTTGATTTGTATTTTCCAGTATTTAAGCTGTCCCTCCATCTAGGTTTAGTATATGAGTCTTGTTCTAATTCTAATGGATGATGTCTAAAGTCAATTTAATTTTTAGAACCTCTGTAATATTATTTTGATCTGCTTGGTATATCTGATGTTGCTTCTGGGGCTCACACTGATCCTTGTTAATGTTCAGGCCTAGTCTCCAGGTGTCTCTTAGGGAATGAGTTATGATATGGGATCTCCACATTGCTGTACTCTCATTGTTCTGAGTGACTTGTGGTGGAGGAGGATCTCTTGCTAGTCCCCCAGCCAGCAAAAGAGTCACTTAGTAGAAAATAAAAGCATTAGACTCAGTATGGAAGGAAAGCACCTCTCTGGGACACAATTCTGACACGGCTCCCACTCAATCTTCCTTGTTGGTAGTTTTAGACTCATTGTTATTGTTAGAGGGATTCATGGCCAACCTGGATGAAGAATGAGCCTACCTGGGCCAGTTCTGTCCTAGATTAAGGCATATGGAAATATTGAGTATAGGTGTCCTGCTTGTGTTGGGTAGAGGTTATTGATTCCCTATTGCTATGCTGTCCTTCCTAAATAGGTCACACGCTTCTTAGCACATTTTAGAATTCTCCTTTTGTTTCATTTTGGGCCATTTTTGGAATTATGATGTGTACAGCAGAGATGCTTATAAAAATGGGTTTATGCCATGTTGCTCCACCCAGAAGTCTGATATGAGGATTTTAATATGATTTCTAATAAAATTTTATCTCCAGGGAAAAGGAATAAAATTAGCACATAATACTGTGTGATACTTTCTATTGATTGTATTTGACAAGTTATTAAAAGAAAAGATGAGTTGAAAGAAGATTTGATTTGCCTCAAAGCATGAAAATGATATAGAAATAGACCAGAAGTCTAAGGAACTGCTGAGTTTCAAGAGGTACCTACTTCCCAACAAGACCAATAAAATATAAAGCCAAGAAAAAGCCTTTGGCTAGCACTAAAGCAGTGCATGGCTTTCACATCTATTGTCAAAACATCCTGAATGGAGGAATAAATCTCAGAATGGAGGATTTCAATTTTTTAGAGAGGGATGTAAGATTTTATTTTCCTCTGTTTTTGCTGTGAGTCTCCAAAAATATCATAATTGTTTGTTCCTGCTTCATCATGCAGCTTACCAGACTAAGATACCATTAATGATTTGATGGCTGACTAGAAAAAATAGTGTGGAAACTAGAATTGAAAATCTCATCCATTTCAAAGTATTTATGATTTCACAGACCATATTTCAGATTTAGCATTCTCGAGGAGTAAATGATCAATAATCCATGAAGACCTTGAGTGATGGGTAATTTCTAGAGAGGTACAATGAATATTGGAAGTGATAAACTTTGACTTTAATTTAGAAAGTGCCTCTTTTACTGTTTTGTGATCTCTTTTAGAGTCTATGGCATTCAGTTGATCTTGATAGCTTTACTGTATTCAATGTAGTTTCAATATATCAAATGACTAATAAAATAAGTAGTGCATCAGATATATACACTTCTATTTACATTGACACCACCCCTAGCACCCTCACTGAACCTCTCCTGCTATCCAAACTGTAATTCAGAATATTTCAGCATTGAGTTCATAGTGCTTCATTTTCCCTGGACAACCATCTTTTGAAGGCCTCTGGGAACCTTTCCTTTCACATTACCCACTTTATTTTTATTTATTTATTTATTTATTTTTGTGGTACTGGGGCTTGAACTCAGGACCTATACCTCGAGCCAATTCACCAGCCCTTTATGTGGTGAGTTTTTTCGAGATAGGGTCTCATAAACTATTTGCCCATCTGGCTTCAAACCATGATCCTCCTGATCTCTGTCTCCTCAGTAGCTAGGATAACAGGCACAAACCACCAGCGCCCAGTTACCTGCCCCACTTTTAAGCCAATAAAATTAACTGTCTTTGCCTAAGAAAACATCATGATGTTCTTCATTAGCTATCCTTTGCTTTTGCTGTTCCCTCGACTTGAAATTGTATCTCTCTTTGTTCTTTGGCACCTTCACACTCTCATCTGCTCACGTTTCTAGATTTAACTTCATCTTTCAGGAAGGACACCCTGGTGTGCACTAGTCCAACCCACATTCTTCTATAATATATCCCTTTTATAACTCCAGACAAGTTAAACTGTATGTGCTTGAAAACATTCTTATAATACCTCCTAAATCTACTTCTTTGAGTATAAACAAGTCTTTTTTCAACTTTCACCCATATGCTCTTACTTAAAGAACTCTAAATAAACATTTAGTGAATCAAATAGCATTAAATTGCATTCCTTTCCTAATTTACTTAGTAAAAGGAATTGTCCATGATGGGTTAGTTATTTAGCACTTAGACCCAGTCAAATAAACACTATTCATTTTAAGGCAGCCCATAGATTTTTAAACTACATTTCTGCTTCAATTTATTAGGAAAATTACTATTTATGCATTTGCTTAACAAAAGCTATAAATCTTATCCATATGCCCTCCAACTTTCTCAGTGGGAGTGAAATTCTTCTATTGTGTATAAAATTGAAGGGACATGAACCATGCCAGCTGCCCACACTTCCACATTTGAAGGAGTTTGGAAAGAGAATCTTGTTATTAATATCAGCCAGACTGAACGTTGGCTATGCCCTAACAATAGCTGAAGTTATCGGTGGAGTTGCATTTCTCTTCATGGCAATGCAGAAGGGCACAGAAGGTATCCTGTGAGACAACATTTGTGTCAGGGGATAAAGACCTGTGACAGCGACATATGGAGAAAGGATCAGAAGATTTGGTATCTGGTAGAACTGGGTTTGATTCTTGGCCCTTTTGCTTGTGAATTCTTACCCTTGGCAAGTTAGCAAGGCCATGTGTCACTCTCTAAATTCTGGGTATTATGATTGGGATTTCATTAGTTAGCATAGGCCAAGCAGAAAGAACAAATAAATACCAAATTTCAGATGCTTGAAGCACCAGGATTTGATTTATTTTTTTATTTAATCACCCATTTGAGAAATGATTCACAGATCAGAGTTAATAACTGCATTGCTGTTTTCATAAGTGGCTGACAAGTTCCCAGTACACATCAAACTTACAGTCAGTTGCAATCAGGACATCTAACAGAGAAGCACCATGAAAGATTTTTTTAAGGGCCATGCCAAAAATGATACAAATACGCCCTCACATTGTCATTGGAGAGAGATGAGTCATGTGGTTCCACCTAACTGCAAAGACATCTGGGGAATGCAAATTCAACTCGACATATTGGAACTGCAAGGTTATTGTGACATGCACCAGATCTCCAGCAACTGACATTAGAGAAGAAAGTCACTTAATATGCGCAATGTACATAATGAAATAATAGATGTCACATCTTTATTAATTCATTGTGAGTCTTTATTAAGTTCAGTGTTGTGTATAGTTACTTTTTAAATTCAGAGAAGAAGAAAAAGTAATAATATCCCCAAATATGGATCCTTGAGAATTTGTACTGAGTACTGTGCTTGAGATTTAATTAAATACTCTTCCACCAACAAGTTTATTTCATAATTATATTAACCTAAAATGGTAATAAAGTATACTATAGTTTGACTTTGTAGTTAAGAATATTGAATATGCAATTAGTTTAAGTAAAATACAAGTTATCATATACAATGACATATATGATGTTATTTATCATGTATATATATTTTACTTGACAGTTCTGATATCTGAAAATTATCACATTTTTTACTATCTTCATTGTTTGAAGATTAAATGAGATAAGTGTAAAGTGACCAGGACTCACTGTGTCTTTGAACACCATGAGATTATGTGGCAAAGGAAGCTTGTTAGTCATTAAAATCTCTGGCTCCTGTCTCTTACATAAAGTGAAAAGGCAAAACCGCCCTGTAATTTAAATTTCTCGGTTCCTCCCTTCGGCATCTGTGACCACATGTCAGTTCTAGTTCCCAGAATGTGAATGGCAGCACACAAATCACTTCAGTGCTGATGACTTTTCTACTCTTTCACACCCGGCCTACAGGATAGAGTAGATCCCAAGGACTGTGGGAAAGAGCCTAAGGTTGGAAGATCAAGGTTCTCTGTGCCACCACAGAGGAAATAAGACAACACCGCAGAACTACATAAAAAAGGAAATGGACTTCTATTGGACAAGCCATGGACATTCTGCAGTTTATTTGACTCAATAGTGCTGACTGAAACTAATGTAATGCTTAATGAAAGTTATAATGCAACAAAAAATGATAAATTAACTATTTTTAATACTGAGCTTAGCTTGTTTTGTTACATTATAGATTGCGTTTTAGGGAGATTAGCAAAACAATAAATAAATCATAGCTCCTCAAGATATTTGCCACTCATTTTTTCCATTACCCTCATTCTGTGGCCCTCTACATCATTCTACCCATAACCTAAAATAAGCATTTTGTTGAGAGAAAACCTCTCTGTCTCTGTCCCTCAGGAACAGAGTACTTCATGAAACGAGTTTGTCTTTGCCTGATCCTGCACTATGGTTAGTAACATGCCTGTAAGCAAGGAAACAGAGCTGTTTTTCTCTCTTTTTTTTTTTTTGCAATTCTCACAGATCTTCCGTTTCATTAACAAAGGTGAAGATTAATTAAAAAGTCACCATCCCAATTATTTAGATTCAGGAGCCAAAATAACACTGTCATGTCTCAAATATCTTTCTTCTCACGTGGTTATAAATCTTGCCTGCAATTCAGCAATTCAGCCCTATCTGAAGCTAGTTCAAAAATAACAAGAAAATTATCCAATTTAGGCATATTAAGTAACACTAATTTTAAGAAAACCCATCACAACTAATGACTTTCGACAAATTAATAAGTAATAAAATTGGGGTATTGGATTTCAAACTGCACTTGGCAGACATATTTTGTCCAGGGTAGCTGGGATGTAATTATTTATTTTGTTTCATTATTCATTATAATAGGAGTTTTCAACCATGGGATGAATCCTAAATAACAGTCAGTAGTAATGAGTAATTCAGAATGCATCTGAGATGTTTTGTTTCTGCTTGATAAATCAGGCACTGATTATAATAGTGATTCTTCAGGTCTGTGAACCTAGAGTCAATGCTAGCAGTGTATGTTGAATACATTATAGAGGCTCTTTCTTAATTGATTTCCATGTGCTGGAATTATATCTCATCAAAGCCTACAGTTCTAGTTCAAAGGATTGATGATCCTTCATTTTGAGCATTATTATTGATGACATATCTCTGGAAATATTCTCCAGTATGTAGTGATTTTTAGACCTTTATTTGTACTGTTACCACTCACAGGCAACATCCCAAGCCCAGAACCACACATGAGTCCCCTTCTCCTCACATTAGTGTTCCTGCTATTCTCAGGCCATACCCACCTCCTCCATAACCACCTCTAATTGTCAGAAAATTCAGCTTCAAAGAGGAAACTCTCTGGACTCATGAAAAGTGTCCCAGCTTTACAGTGCTGAAGCAGAGTAGTCTCTCACAAAGTAGTTGAGACTAAAAAGCATGACAGATATGGCTGGATTCATTTTTGCTTTTCATCTCTCAAGACCTTCTTTACCTCCTCATTCACAATGACCCCTCATCAAAATTAACCTAATCTTTTCCTAAAATCGGAAGTCATTGATATGCACATCTAATTAGCACAAATTTTATGCAGTTATACATGATTTTGTTACAGATGAAATATTTAGAGTGGTTTAAAAATTTAAATATTAGTCTATAAAAATTTTTAGTGGCATTTGGTCTTGAACTCAGTGCCTCAACCTTAGTAGGCAGGTGTTCTACCACATGAACCATGCCTCCAATCGCTTTTTGATTTTCTTAAGCTATTTTTGGAATGAGGTCTTTTGTTTTTGTCTGGACAGACATGGACAATACTTGATCCTAATATTTATGCTCCCTGTGAAGCTGGGATGACACGGGTGTGTCACCACACCCAGCTATAGTTTGAGATAGGGTCTCATTAATTTTTGCCCAGGCTAGCCTCCAACTTCAATCCTCTCTGTCTCTACCTCCCAAGTAGCTAAGACTACAGATGAGAGCCACAACTTCTGATCAAGGATATGAAACTTTTGAAAGCCAACATTTAACGTTATAGGGGAATGCTCACTTGGTATAGTGCCTACCTATCTAAGGCCAAGCTCTGAGTTCAAACCACGGTACTGCCAAAATACATGCAACTCTAATTATTTATATATATTTGCCAACTATTTCAAAAGGCATGTATTGTCAAAATTGTCTCTTGGAAGACAATTAAAAACCAATGAAGTTTTTACTTTCAATAGGATTAATCCTAGCAGATTTTTTTCTATGGTTGGATCGAACAAGTACTTATTTGGATAAAACTTTACAGCTAAGTTGTATTTAAAGAGTGTTGTGTTTCAGAGACTCTATAAAGACTTATATTTAATAACTCAATTATCTCAACTATTATGGATATGAGGCTGTTTTAGTCTCCTTTCTTCAGATGAGGAAGCTAATTTGAGACATGAGATATCTTTCTTAATTTCAATGCTAATAAGTTAGAGATGGAAGGATTGATTTTAAACTTGCATCCTTCCTTCTTTCGCCCTACCTCCCTCTTTCTCTTCCTTCCTTCCTTCCTTTTCTGCATCCTTTTTCTTTTTTGCAGTTTTGAGGAGTAAACCCAGGCCACACTCATGCTACCACTGAGCAGAGCCCTACACCATGAAACCACTCATTGGAGCTAAGTAACCTCTTATTTCCCTAAGCTTTTTAATGAATACAGAAACAAAATAAATAATAACAAAGCAAAACCAATCATTTTCACTTCATACCACAGTTACTACTGCTCTTATATAGGTCCTTCCTTTATAAATTTTCATTTAACCATCTCTAAGCTTAAACAATTAACAGCACAATATTTTCAAGTTCATTTTTTTGGTCAAGCAAATAGACTAAAGAGTAACCTTTACTCTTAGATTCATTTCCTTGTTTTTATTTATTCTTCAGTCACTCCATTCTGACTTTTTCTTCTCTAACTTCACTGAAAATGGTTCTTAAGAGCTGAACCATATCTCAATTACTTGTGTCACCAGATTCACTGAGCACATCATGGACTTCATATTACTTGACTTCAATGAAAGACCTCTGATTGAAAGGAATATACTTTAATTATTAGTCTTTGTAACAAAACCATTTTTACCCAGTAGCTATTTTTAAGTCTTACCCACATGGCCAGATGCAATTTGGCTTGTTGATCCTGACTGCAGCATAGTGTTCTGTAGAAGTCATCTGTTATGTTTTACTTATATCCTCCCTGAACCATGAAGAAATAGGTCATCAAAATGTCCTTGCTACAAAAGCCATGGTGCACTTTTCTTATGAATATGCTTTAATGGATTATTAAGTATTTCTCAATAATATACTGAGTATGTAGAAGTGAAATTTCTGATTTAAAGTATCTGCAACCATAAAAGCTAAATGTGATAAGAAAATTTCTGTCTCCCTGTATCCTCATCAACTTTTTATCTTATCCCATTGTCTCCATATTTGGCAGTATGATAGGTAAAATGTAGTATTCCACTTACTAATTTTCCTTTTTAAAAATTACTGTTTTTCTCTTATGCTCTGTCTTGATCTTTATTGGTACATTTGATCTCTGAAGATCACCCAGTCCACCAATGTGTGACCCAGAGTCATCTCCAACACCTTCTTTTTCCTCCCCCTCATTTTCATTTTATTATTGATATCTATTGATTGTATTTATAACTATTCAAGTTCATCAAATTTATCCCCTAAGAAAATACTTGCTTATTCCTGAACTGTTATGATTTGCCATCCCTCATCCACTGGAATCACCCTAATGTATATTCCACCTTGAAACAATGTAAAACTGAGTTTCTCTCTCTTGCTGAAAACAGGTCAGTGGTTCCCATCACTTGTCAATATAGTTTACAAATGTAATAATTGGGAAAAATCAGGACTTAATAATGACCTTCCTCACTTTCTGCAAAACCATTGAACATAAAACTACACATAGCATGGAAAGAGTTCCCATTAGTTAAGCTCTTCTTTGATTCAGATACCGGTAAAATATATTGCTGACTTGGGGACGATTTCTTGATACCAAGAGTCAAATTCTTTGTTATGTGCTCTCATAGTAATTTGTATATTTTGCAAAGGTCAATTATGTATTTTTAATTATGCATCAATTTGGTTAAACTATGCAATTCATTTTCATCTTAACCACTTCTTTCAAGGAAATAATATGGTATTAATATGTGCTCCCAAACATGAACAGAGAATATTTAATAAACCTGTGTTGTGTTGATTAATACATTGAAGATTTGGAAATGTGTATGCATATAAATTTGGTATATGTGTGTGAGTATATGTGTCCATGGAAATTTTAGAACAAGGTACAGGAAATAATAGCATCTATTTGCAGTTAGATTATACCTATTTTCAATTTATGCATAGCTATTTTTATTTTCTCTAAAAATGTGGTTTCCTTTGGCTTCCTCTGGTATTCTTTCTTTAATTCATGGAAGGCTGTAAATCCGCATTCTAATGGCTCTCCAGAGAATTGTGTTAGGTAGTAAGTTAATTAACCAGTTACATGTTACTTTCACTGACTAATTGCTTAAAATCAATTAGTCAATTGGAAAAAGCATCAATGTTTTGGTTGAAAGAGTCATCAGGGAATACCAACACACATTTTTCTACATAAATTACCAGCCATTTTAAAACACAGCTATGTGTCAAAAATTCAAGTGATTGAAACAAAAAAGTTAATCCTTTTGATTTAAAATAATATTGGTGATGTTTGCATAAGCATACTTTAGATGAGATAACATTTTGTTTCAATGTACATAAACCTCTTAAAATTTAAGACATTTAAAATTTAAGGACAGTAAGGTAGACTTTATCTTCTGTATATTTTTTGGGTTATCTGATTAACTAAGGATCACAAGATAAAGAATATGTATAGGACGGACAATAGATAGCAGGTAGAGTCCTCTCCTACAGTGTCATTTTATTACCCAAAGAACATCTTTCAGGAAAATTGAACTACTTGCTGTGGGTTAATTCTGACCTATAAGGTTCCAGAAACAAGAGGCAGTGAGGCAGTTCACCTTCCTAATCAAATAATTGACATTCACAAAACCTGTCATAGTAAGAATATTGTTTCACACACATATGACCATTTCAGTTAAGTGCCATGATCCTTACTATACAGACACAGAAACTGGATCCTAGAAAGCTTAAATATTTTTACCAGTTTACAATGACAGTGATTGGAAAATATCATGACTAAATAATTGCCTTCTTCATGTCCATCAAAATTATTAAGGATAAATGATGGAAAACACATAGCGTGGAAAGACAGGGAACAAGTATAGGATGTTTAATTTTTATAATAACTATCTCAAGTGGACAAATGAAGAGTAGCATTTGCTTAACACCTGGGTAATCAGATTCTCAAGAATGGTCATCTTCTTAGAAGGTTCTGAGGATTGAGTCTTCAAAGGTCACAAATGGTCCCCATGCAATGAAATTAAATTCCTACTGGATGTAATTAAATAGTTATATGAGCCCAAAACCACAGCAATTGCAAGCATAGCCAAGGATAATGACAAAGATATTTCTTGAGATCATAAAGGAAAAGGTGACTTCTTGATATGAGATAGGAATAGCAAATTACAATTAATAAGTTAATTAATATAATCCACAAAAATATAAGGATGTGGTTTGTTAAAAAATGTATGAAAAACATTTTTTAAAAGTGATTGGCAGAGACAGTGGAAGGTCAGCATAAAGTGGTCACCTGAGTGCAGTTGTAAGCACACTTTTGCTTTTTTTCCTTGCTTTAAAGGGATGCCAGGTCATTTGTAGCTTCTGTGACTCCAAGTACACCTCCATCCACTATTGTCACTTGTCCACTACAAGGTACTACTGCTCATTCACCATAGACTGTTCTGACTTTCCCCACAGCTGCTCTTCAGCAGGCTCTTACTAGAATGGCAACGTTGAATTTTATCTGAGCTCTGTGCTCCTAGAATACAGCTATAGTAAAGAAAATCCCTCATTCTTCTGTGCTCCACCTTCTCTGTATGACTTAGAACAGATACAAGTATGGGCGTCTTGTATAACTACTAGGTCAGATGGTGATACTCCAAATGTGTTTTTATTTTCTGTAAATGACCAGGGATTATTTATCACCACTTGCCGATCTTTAAAAATGTCCATTAATTTGACTTTGACAATCTGTATCCCAGCTCTTCTCCTTACACTAGTCTTCTGAATTTTGACCCACTGTTCAGTTTAAGCATCGGGCAACTAAGCTGGCTTTGAAGAATGGATCTCCCGCTTAAGAGTATGTCCAGAGAACTGGCTGACTGAGAAGACATTTCTTGCTCACTGGTTCAACTAGGCCTCCTATTCATTGCATTTTCCTGTGCCTGGATAATTTTAATCCTATTTATTCTTATGAAAGCAAAGTTATTTCTAATTGATCTTTGAGATATTAAAAGGATCTCATGTTTGGGGTAGTCTCTCTCTTTAAATAATCTTTTTGAAAAAAGTTTCTCCTTACCTAAGTTCCAATTTTTTTTGTTAGTTTGTCATTGACCACCATAGGCATTGTTACTTATCCATGCATTGTTTAGGTATTCCACCATGGGCTGTCTTTACCAATAGTTCATATACTTCTGTGAAGAGTAAAAAATTCTATGCAACACCTCTGGGTTCAAGACTTGTAGTAATTTTCCAGATTTATCAATTGTGCCTATTAAATGACATCGTTCTCTCTTCCATACTATCTTCCTACTAATCCAAGAACGAATAACTAAATAACAAATGTGTACTGAAAAGACCACAAAGTTTCTTTCTCAATGGGGAAAACTGAAAATGGCCTCTCTTTAACCAGAGCGTAGATAACCACTTGAGCCATTTAGGGGATACTTATTATCATAAGTAAGGGATCTCTCATGACAGGAATATGTGAAGGAGAGTCTATAACTTACAAATACTGGGGGTCTACCTAAAAAGATTGATTAGATGTTCAAAGGAAAAATTACATGAAAACTCCCACAAAGAAACCCCAAATCATCATGAAATAGGACTGTTATTGTCTCCAAGAATAGGTACTTATTATTGTGATGATGTGAGAAATTATTGATTTGGCAGCTGGTAATCTGAGAATTAATCCTGTGTCTGGGCACTGCAACCTGTGTGACCTCCTGAAAGTCATTTCAATTATTCTAGTCTTTGTTGTCTTAACTCATACAATTTTTTCTGATAATCAGATGTTGCCACAGAACTCCTTGGAAGATGTCAGGTAGGAAGGAATGACTCAATAACTGAGTTTTCATACCTCTTGATTTTTAACAGTCTCCTCTGATTTCATGTTTGCTGACAAATGAGTCTGATATCTGTACTTGCTTCTCACTCTGTATTGTTTGTAGCCCCCTAACCAACCTGGTGATATTTGGTCATTTTTCTACTTCTGATAACATTAAAGAGAAACTTTTCCATTGAAAAAACTTATTATAAATCTACTCATTCAATGACTGATTAGAGATGACTCCTTTAGCATAAGCAAGAGAAAATTTAGTCTTATCATTCAGGATTTTCTTCTGGATTAGAAACTGTCTGGGCTGCTTTATAATCTCATTATGTGTAGAAAGAATCATATGGGTGCTCTAACTATTTAAGTTTCCCTAATGTATGACTTCTTACCAAAAATGTGTTTCTAGTTGAATCTAGGAGAAGTTCAATTTTGGCTAGACTTGTAACTAGAAAATCCAACATCTATTTCTATTTTCAGATGTTGTCTTAATAGAGACAACAAAAATCGTACCAAACATGTAAGAAATATGTCAGGGAAAGGCTGTGAGAAGGTAAATATGTACATTGTCTATTGTACTCTATAATATGTTCCCCTGAATCATAACACCCATTATGTCAAGTCATAATTCTTTTATCTTAAGGAACAAAAAATGGGTACCATGTAAAAAGATATCAATAAATGTGTTAGCATCCCAGAGTAATATTTTAAAACCATTACTGAGAAATCGAAGGTTTTACTGAGAGAAAAACAATTATTTTTCTATATACCAAATATTAGTTTTATGTATCACATGTAAAAAGCATTAGATTTCTATGCTGTATAACAAATTACAGTATCTTACTGGCTTAAAATAATATCCATTGGTAATACTTCAGGTTTTATCTGTAAGGAACTGCTGAATAAAGACCAACCCACATGTGGAAGAGAAAGATTTATTGGAACCAGACCTCAGGGCTACCTCCCACCCACCAATCAGGGAGCAGCGGCTTGGCTGAAATGGGTAGTGGGCTTTATAGGAGGGTCAAGCCATGGGGGAGGGAGAAAGTTTCTGGTCTTGATTATCTGTGATCACCAGATGGAACAGGTTGACATCCCTGGCTAGTTAAGTAACTGAAGTTCCTCAGGTGTTTTTCAAGCAGAGAAACAAACGTGGGAGTTGGGTAAGCAGTCGTAAATCAAGCGGTCTGGTTTCAGTGCTAGCTTCAGGACCTTCCACCTGCCCCAAGAATGCCAGGGAACTGATATTGTCTACAGGAGTCTTGGCAGAGCTTAGCTGGTGAAGTTAGCACAACACACATCTTATTCAGGTGGCAAATGAATTTCATTGTCTTGGAGCTGTAAGATGGATACAAGCTTCTTCTGGCTCTGGCATGCAGACTGACCTAATGTTCTAGTGGACACCTGCTGTTTCTTGCCATATGTCCCTCTCCATGGGAAGTTAAAAACATGGCAATTTTCCTTCATCAAGCATAGCAGGACAGTGAACGACTGTAAGTCATAGGTATATTGTAACCTAACTCCAGAAGACCCATCCTACTTTTGCCATTTACTGTTGACTAGAGCAATAATAAATGAAAAGAGATTATTAGGACATAATGTAAGTGGGCAGGAATAATTGGCTCCAATCTAGTGTCTTCTACCATACCACATCTCATACACTCTGTTGAAAAGTCTTTAACTGAAAGCTTATGTAGTAAGAACAGGTTATAACATAGGGGGAGGATAACCCAAAGAAGCAGGGATGAAAGTCCTTATAGTGAGAAGCAGAGGCAGAAAAAAGATGACTGTGTTGAATGTAAGTCTCCCAGCACTCTCCTTGTTATTAAGAACCTGGAATAGACTCTGAGGATGGTGGTGTAGCCTATAATCCTCGCACTCGGGAGGCAGGAGGGTTGTGAGCTAAGGACCAATCTGGACTAGATCCTGTCTCAAACTTTTGCCTCAAAATAAAGATAAAATAAAATAATACCTAGAATGTGTCTATATGTGTATTTAGGGGTGTGATTTGGTGTGTGTATACATGTATAATACATGTATTTATTAATTCATTGGTAAGGAAGGAACATGAGATACTACAAATCAATAGACTACCCAAACATTTTATGGAGAATTGAAAAATTCCAATCTTATTCTCATCTTCTCTGTAACATACAACCAAATATAGGAACTAAAAGATTTTTCAAATTGTAGGATTTTCAGAGAGTGTTGCTGCCATAGACAGCTTTCCAGAGGTTCACTTGGCCTTTCCTTTCAGCCACAGAGGAGAAGCAGATATCTAACCATCCATCAGGGATCAGGAATGACAGAAAGAGGGTAAAGAAGGGGACCATTACAACCTTTCTCAACAGGATCAGTATTCTTTAGCAGTGAAGTTATTGACATGAGATAAAAAGTCAGTAGGATCTGCAATATAACTAGCAGCTAAACACAACATTCAAAACAAATAAGAAATGCTATAATTTCATTTTCAAAAATACACCTGTTACTCTGTACCTGTGCATAGTCTAGCTACTAGGTGCTTATTTCATTTGGATCTCAACACAACAATCTAGGCAAGTTGTGCAGGTTTTCCCATTTCTCAAAGACACAGAAATGTTCAAGTACTTGCCACAGAACATGACGTTTATTTGGCTCTTTTCTTGGAGACAACCATGGTCATCCTTTGACCATCACAGTAACAAATGTGAAGATGTTGTCCACCGTCAATTGGAAGGAGGCCCTGACTAAAACAACTAAGAATAAAAATTTAGGTACTTATTCAAGTAGACTAAAAGGTGTATGCTGAAGTGCCAGGAATATAAATGTCAGGTTGGTGGGTTATGGGTATTCAGTTTGTTCTGTTTTAGTATGTATCAATTGCACAAAGTGTTTCCATTGCGATATTACCATACATGCCTACAATGGGCTTTGATCAAATTCATCCTCCCCGTTATTCTTTCATTCTTTCAAATCACACACTATTACTCTTTTTTTATTTTTTTTCAGTTTAGCCTTTATTCTTTCCCCCATCATTCGAAATGGCCTCTTGACACTATCAAAACTTGTGGCGAACATGAGATGGACTTGACTGCAGCTGTCACAACTTGACATCCTGTTCAGAGTCTTTTAATAAGTAGAAGTAGACTCTAAAATAATGATAAAAAATATCGCATAGTAAATACATAAGCCAGTAGCACCGCCATTTATTATCAAGTTTTGTGAATTGTCCATAATAGCACGAGCCATCTTTTTATATAATTGACAGTGCGATAGGCTGCCATGATGACACAGGGTCACTAATGACAGGAATTGTTTAGCTCCACTGCAATCTTATAGGACCACTGTGAGACCTGCATTGTTGATCAAAATGTTGATAAGCAGCTCATGATTGTAGACTAAGACTTGTTACGGCTCCCATTATATCATCTCACCTGATTAATCTACCATGATAAGTAATGTGTTCATGGGCATTTTCTTCCTTTGATTGTTCTTAATAGTTTAAGTCAGCATAGTTGATAGTGTTTTTCAATGTTCCATGCTTTTATCTAACCTTTTACTTACTTGTTCTAGCAATTACTATGAGAATATCATAGAAATCTCCAAGTGTATTTGTGGATTATTTTTACATTTTCAGGTTTGTCAGTATTGGTTGCATGAATTTTGAGTTTTTAATTGCTCTATGATAGAGACTTAAAGTTGTTATGAATTTTGGTAAATTGATAATTTTATAAACCATGAAATTTTATCATTATGATATGTTCCTCTTCTTTATCCACACAATTTCTATTTAAATTCTTTATAAAATGATGTTATTATTGCCACTCCAGTTTCACCTTTATTATCACTTTACTGTTATCTTTTCACAACTTTGTACTTTCAATCTTTTTTTAATACTTAAAGAGAGTTCTCGTAGATAGTGGAAAGATAAGTCTTTCTTCTTTAGTAAGTTTGATGACTGTGTCATTTAATTAGAATGTTCAGACCATTTATCCTTAATGCAATTGTTTATGCAATTAGATTTTAATCCCCTATTTTTATTTGCTTTTCCTTTTTCTTATTTTTTATTCCTTTTTTTCTCCCCATGCTGTCTTTTGGACTAACTAAACATAGTTTTTGCAACTTAAATTATTTCTCCATTGAACTATTAGTTATACAATGTGATGTCTATTATTTCTTTGCAGTTCAAAATATATATCTTTAAATGATGTCAATATAATTTCAGGTAACATTATAAAATTTTTATACTTTTTTTATAAAATAGAAACTTGAATTTCCTGTTCTCTCCTTCAGTAGTTTGGACACACACATTTTATTTCTTTATGTTATAAATTTTGCAAAATAGAATTTTAATTGTTTCGTATAAAATTATAATTTTAAGCAGTAAATACAAAGTACATATTATTTGAGCATGTTTGTTATTCCTGATTCTCTTTGACAAACCCAAATTTTTCTGTTATCATTTCTTTAGGGATTAAAATATTTTTCTGAATGCTTTTGATTATAGTTATTATTTCACCTTCATTTTCAAAACATAATTTTAATATTTATTCTAAATACACTTTGAAGATGTACTTTCACTCTTTTCTGATTTGAATAACTTCTAATAAGGAGACATGGGTGTTTTTATCTTTGTTTCCTTGTTGATATTTCTTTTAATTTTATTCTGTGTTTTAAAGACTTTTTAACTGATTTTTAATAGTTTTAGTATGATTACCTTGATTTTTTTTCATTTGTTTATATGCTCTTAAATTTAATTGATCTCTTACATTTGTAAGTGTGTATCAAATCTTTTTGTGTTATTTCTCCAATTTTTATATCCCTCTGAAATTACTTTTCTCATTAAGTAATCTCAATTTACATATGTTGCTTTTGGTGGTTTACTATGGGTAACTGAGGCTCTAATAAATTGTTTATAATTTATTATTTCTCTTCTTGTGGTTCTATACTTTGGAGTTTCTATTGCTAGGTCTTCAAGCTCATTGAAATTTACTTCAGCTGTACATAATCTCTAGGTAGTCCAACCAATTACTTTTTAAAACTGATATTTCAGTTTTAAAAACTAGAATCTCTACTTTCTTTTTTCAACATCTTTTATTTTATTCCTTTTTATTTTATTGATGCATATTAATTACACATTTTAATGGTGCTCAGGATGCTATTTCATGTGCACAGTATGCAGTGATCAAATCTTTGTTTTCTTTTTCATAACTGAATCTATTTCATAGTTGAATCTGTTTTGAAATGATTGTGGATTAAAAGCTTTATCTTGCAGGTGGGGCAAGATAGTGGATTTGACATTTCCTCAATTTAATTCCAAGAGAACAAGAAGAGTCAGGGCAACAAGGGAGAGGGGATATTCTGAGCAGGCAGAGGAGGAAGAGCATTGGCAATCATGAAAGAGGTGACAGGACAGATTAAAAGCACAGAGAAGCAGAAAGGCAATACAGAAAAGTAGCAAACAGTCTGTAATTCTAATCCTGGATCTGTGGGTGTGTGTGGGAGAGGTAAAAACAGAGACACAAAGACACATACCCAAGGTAAAGAAGGTGACCCAAAAAACAGACTGGCAATTCTAGCCCCAGAGTAAGCCTATTCCTCCACAAGTGTTAAACTCAGAATTTAGATTTGGTGTCTCAGTGACTGCTTCTGTTTGACAGACTAGCTTTGAAGAAACTTTGAAAATGTCAGGTGCCATCTTGAGAGACAGCTTATTGTTGTAGACTTAGATGCTTAAGGACTTGAAAGCAAGGAGCAATGCAAATCAGGGAGTCTTGGGACAATTTGTGATAGTGTCTGGGCAGCCATGAAGAGGAAGAGGATCTGTGTGGACCTGTTAATAAATTGAAGTAGTGAGAAGTATAGGCAGTGAATGGTGCTTTGATCTGTGGCCCCATCCTCTGGCAAGGAGCAGGTCCTATCACCTTAGCATCTCCACAGAAACTGAGCACTAGACCCAAGAATGAAGTAGTGCTCAGCTTCTAAGAGATTCCTTCTGGCTACATGTGTTTGCTGCCAGGTAGGTCTAGGAGCTCTGAGCCTAGATCCTGTGAATCGTGGAGGTCCCTGACTTCCTCTCTACAATAGCATGGTGAACTACTGGGCATTCAAAAGCATTCAAAGCACTGAAAACATTGCAAATGGCAAACAGAGGACCTGAGTTCCTCAATTCTTTCCCCTGCCGTTGTGAAACTCAGTGCTCTGTTTACTCCATCTACTCTTTGTAGCATCAGGGGATACACCTAGGATTGGATGTTTGCTGCCCTGGGAGCAAAAGAGGGAGCTTATGAAGTAAGTGAGCATTTGCACAGCTCACAGTCTGAAAGCTCCTGACCACCAGCACTGGCTTATTTTATACAAAATTGAATTCTTCTGTAGAGAAAAAGGACCTGAAACTAACAACTGAGCCTGGATTGGCCCCACTGTCAGCCCTCTGCACATTAGGAACTAAAAAATAAACGCTCTTTTCCCCCTCTCTGAGTATTTCTGGGATTGTACTGGGTGTCATGAGCACATGTGGGTATGTTTGACTACTGTACTGTACACCCAATAGAGTGGTGAGAAATAAATAGAACCATAACCCTACCTTTAAAGTCCTCCATAAACTTTGCAAATACTTCAAGTGAAAGAATACACAAGATTAAAATGTTCAACCTATGACTTAGCCTCAATGCACAAATTCCAATGCAGAAATACTGAACCATGAAAAGTACATGGAAACATGACTCCTCCAAATGTCAATAGCGCCACAATAGTAGGATCTAATGATAGGAAAGTGGATAAAATCCCACAGCAAGAATTTAAAAGAGTAATTAGAAGAAAGAATTAGAAAAGAATACAAATAAAAAGCTAAGTAAAAAAAGGAAGACAATGCAGGATATGAAAGAGGTGTTCAATAGAGGAATGAAAATAATGAAAAAAACAAAATTGAAACTCTGGAAATGGAAAGTTCAGTAAATCAAATAAAGCTCAGTTGAAATCCTCACCAATAAACTGGTTCAAATTGAAGACGGAATATCAGTCTTAAAGACAAGGTAGATAAACTTGAACATTTAAATAAAGGTAATGAAAAATATAAGGAATCATGAATGCAGGACCTCTGGTACATCATTAAAATACCAAACCCATGAGTCAGGGATGTAGAAGAAAAAGAGGTATAAGCAAATGGCATAGAAAGCATTCTGTTAAATAACTGCAGAATATTTCCAAATGTTGAGAAATTTTCATCCAGATATATCCAGGAATTTAAGACAATAAACAGACAAAGCCAGAAAAGAACCTCTCTGTGCCATATTATAGTTAAAACATTAAATATACAGAACAAAGCACGTATAATCCTGCAGCCTTGGTGAAGGCTAGATGAGAGAAGCATCGAGTTACATATAAAGAAAACCCAGCAGAATAGCAGTAGATTTCTCAACAGAAATTCTAGAAGCAAGGAGGACAAGGAATGATGTATTTCAAACCCAAAAGAAAATAACTGCCAATCTAGACTATGCTATCCAGCCAGCTATTCATGATTGAAGGGGAAAAAATAAAAACCTTTCATGATAAGCAAAAAATAAAGAACTGGTGTCAAATAAGCCCGTAATGCAGTAGCTACTTAAAGAAGTCCCAGTAATATGTGTAAATATGTGAAAGAATAAATATACAAATAGAGAAGCAAATGAAAACTGGAAAAAAAAATCATACACTATGAAAACTATAAAATGACAGGAATTATTGCATTTGTTTATAATCTCAACTTTTCAATCAAGACACAGATTGGTGGGTTGAATAAAAAACTTCAGTACAGCCAAAAAAACCCCAACCATTTGTTTCTTACAAGAAATTTACCTCACTCTCAAAGGCAAGAACAGGATTAAAGGGAAAGTATCAGAGAAAGTATTCCAAGCAAGTGGTGCCCCAAATCAAGCCAGAGTATATAAACTCATATCCAATAAAGCAGACTTCAAAAGAAAATTAGGCAGAAAAGACAAAGAGGGTTGTTTCATATTGATAAAGGAACAATTTCTAAAGAATGTAACAGTTGTAAACATACATGCACAAACATTAGCATACCCAATTTTATAAAACAAATACAAGTGGACATAAAAGTACATAAAGACAAAAACACAGTAATAATGGATTACTTCAATACCAAAATACTATCAATAGATAGGACATGCAGACAAGCTATCAAAAAAGAAACATCAGAATTAAATGATACTGTAGCTCAAATGCATTTATCAGATAGATAGGAATATTGCACCCAACAGCCACAAAATACATGTTTTTCTCAGTGTTCCAAGGAACTTTCTCCAGAATAGATCATATTGTAGAATGTGAAGCAAGTATTTAATATAAGAAAATTATAATATCATTATAATTTTAGAGATTATAATTGAATAAAACTAGAACTAAATAGCAATATAAACTATAAAAAATCCAAACACATGGAAAGTAGACAATTTATTTTTCATTTTCATTGGTCATCAAAGAAATAAAGAAGGTAATCAAAGATTTCCTACAATAAAAAAAGTGGAAACTATCTTACAAGAACTTTTAAAGCACAACAAATAAAGTCTATAACTACAAACACCTACATTAAAAAATCAGAAATATCTGAAATAAACAACTTTATGGTATACCTCAAAGTCACAGAAAAATGAAAATAAATCAAACCCCAAGTCAGTAGATAGAAAGACATAATTAAGATCAGGATACAAGTTAATGAAGCAGAGACTGAAATAATAATAAAACAATCTATGAAACAAAAAAGATTTTTAAATGATAAACAAGAAGAAAGAAATTGAAGAAGACACTAGAAGATGGAAAGACCTCCTTTGCTCATAGATTGGCAGAATCAAAATTGTGAAAATGGTTACATTACTGAATGCAATCTACATGTTCATTGTAATATTCAAGAAAATCATGTCATTCTTCAAAGAGAGAAAAATCAACCTAAAATTCATATGAAAGCACAAAAGAGCCTCAATAGTGAAAACAGTCCTTAGCAAAAAGAGCCAATGTTAGAGACATCACAGTATCTCACTTCAAATTAAATTAAATAGGTATGCAAAAACAAAATGGCACTTGCACACAAAGAGATAAGACAAGTAGATTAGAAAACTCAGAAGTAATACCACACCACTACAGCCATCTGATTTTCAACAAAGGTTCTAAAACACACATTGGAGAAAAGACAGCCTCTTCAACAATGGTGTTGGGAAAATGGGATATCCACACTTAGAAGACTGAAAATAGATTCCTGAATCTTATTTTGTATTGAAATCAATTCCAAATGAATTGAAGATCTTAACACAACACCTGAAACTTTGGAAATACTGCAGGAAAACATAGGGGAAACCCTTGAAGGTGTGCCTACGTGCAATGGCTTTCTGAATAGGACTCCAAGAGCTCCAGAAATAACAGCAAAAACTGACAAATTGGACTGTATCAAATTAAAAAGCTTCTGCATATCAAAGGAAACAATTCCTAAAATGGAAGAAATATAGAACTGAAGAAAATCTTTGGTAGCTACTCACTGGAGAAAGAATTAATATCTAACATATACAAAGAACTCAAGAATTTAAGCATCAAAAGAACAAATGACTTAATTAATAAATGGACACATGAATTGGACAACTTGCAAAAGAAGAACTACAAATAACCAGTAAATACATGAAGAAATGTTAAACATCTTCAGCCATATAGGAAATGCAAGTCAAGACAGCACTCAGATTCCATCTCATCCTGGTCATTAAGAAAATGCAGCAATAAATGTTGGCAAGGATGTATGGAAAAAGGTACACTTAAATACTATTAGTGGAAATGCAAATCAGTACAGTCACTAATCAGTACGGAATTTCCTCAAAAAACAAAACAAAACAAAACAAAACAAGATAGAAGTGAAATATGATAGTGCTATACCACTCTTGGGCATATATACAAAGAAATATAAGTCAATATCCAATGGAGATACTTGCATATCCATGTTTATAGCAGTACTATTCACAATTGCCAAACTGTGGAATTCGTCTAGGTATTCATCTACTGATGAATAAAGAAACAGAGAAAATGTGATACACACACATTGGGTGTTATTTAGATATAAGAAAGAAAGAAGTAATCTTGCTTTCAGGAAAATGGATGGAACTGGAGACCACCTCCTTAAGTGAAAATAGGCACTTTCAGAAACACAAGACAAATACCTTGTTTCTCTTATTTGTGGAATCTAGACCAGAAAAAAATTTGACATTAATATAAAGGGATTTGGAGGCGAGGGGAGTCGTAGGAGGAGCAAGGGTGAAAAAGTGTGATGAGAAAGTGAACTTGATCAAAATACTTTGCAATCATGTATGTAAATCAAATTACGAAACTCATTAAGGTTCTTAAGACATAAAAGGTGGGAGGGGCAGAGGGAATAAGAAAGAGCAATAGAGGAGGTAATTTGATCAAAGTGCCTTATATGGAACTAACATAATGAAAGTGCTTTGTACAATTAATATACACTAATTTTTAAAAAGCAATATATTAGTCTATGGGTCCTTTCCCACCTACCATTATTTTTTAGTGTGTATCACTTTTTCTGCTTCCTTACAAGTAAATTAATTTACTTTGACAATAGTCCTTTTGAATTTTCCATACTTTTTCATGCTGGATCCTGTGGTATTCTTTTATAAGATGCTAGACAGTGCACAATGGCAGGGTAGCCATTCAATTGTTGTTATAAGGTGAAGATTTGCTGGAGTGAGGGTACTAAACTTGTACTGTGGGTCTACTTTATACTGAAGAATGATCCTTTGGAGGTCTCTATTTTAATTGTTGGTATTCAACAATAACTCTCAATATCTGAGTGACTCTATCCCTGCCTTCTCCTTGTATTGCTAGGTTGGTAGAGCCCTTCCTGTGTGTATCTTATTGCTTGTTAACAGACTCAAGAACATATTCTATCACAGAAGCTCCAACACTGTGCAGCTCCTTCCTCTCTGGTACCCTGCTGCCACTTAGTCATCCCTATTTTAAGGGCTCTGCCTTTTCAAGTTGGCAAAATTCTTGTACTCTCTCTGGTGTTACTCTGCCTGTATTGTGAAATAAAATGTGTGTCCAGGTAGAAAAACGACCTTATGTGTTTCTCTTTTACAATTGGTTATTTTTTTCTGCTTTTTCTCTTTCATATTATGTGTATGGAACTCATCTTAATTTCTATTTATCAAGATCTAGAATTAAATGTTAATTATTTGGGGGGGAATAATATTCTTTGAAAAATTATTTTACCTCTATTTTACCTTATGCTTATATAACCAAACTTTAGGTTAGTGACTGCTCCCTGCATTTTATAGAAGATATTGACATGAAAGTATCTTTGAGTTGTGTAGCTGGTAAAGACATCTGACAGGCATTTACTTCCCTTTGAGACAGGGTCATTGTTAGTTTGCATTTCTGATCCTTCCCTGTAGGTGTCTGAGGCAGGCCTCCACAGGCTTCCTGGAGTGGTCCTTGATATTTGCATGAGAACTGCAGGAGGGAAGCAAAAAGGCAGCCAATTCAGACCAGCTCTCCTAAGAAGAGTTGTAAACTCACTGGTTTGTGGGGAGTTCCGATAGGGTTAAGTGGGGATTCTGAACAGAATGAAATTGCTCTCTTCAAAACTGTCAAGGACCCTCATCAGTAAGCACAAGAAGGTTTGAGACAGGTGAGCTTGGCTTTTGCAGTCTTTGTCTTTTACAACCTTAGGGGAGATTTAAAGGAGACTCAGTGTAACAGGGAAATGGTAGACTTAGAATGAGAAGACATGTTTTAGAAGGCCTCTGCAATGACCCTGTCTCATAGGAAAATGAATACATGTCAGACGTCTTCCCAGTAGAGCATGTAGTGTAAGTCTGCTCTTTTAGAATGGTACCAACCCTCATAAGCCCAAATAGGTTAAAAATAATTATTAACATTTCCTTTATAAAGGGAAGTAAATTGATAGATTGTCTTGCAAGTGACAGTTTCTTTAAATATATTGATCAATTTAATATTGTTGCCACATGAATTGGGCACAATCTATCCTCATGTTTCACCTATGAGAAATATGATATTCAGAGACAGGGACTGGACATTCAGAGTCACACAACTAATAAGTTGACATGTTTGAAACAACTGTTCTTGACTTTACTAAAACTCTCCCAGTGACCTCTAACCACATGTTAGACTTGGGGTAGTTTTGACAGACTATGCAGAATAGAAACAAAATGTGGCTATACTCAGCAAATTATGGGGAAAAGTGCTGAAAGTAGGTAAAATAATTCAAGGAGCAAGCTAAAGAACCAGTCTCAAAAAGACCAGCAGGAAGGGCTATCACCTGGAATCTTTGGATCAGAACTCCAACATAGTGCTTTTGAGTAGCCCTGCTGTGCCAGGGGTCTCTCACCTTTGGTCAGGTTTCAATTTTTATTTGCTTTTATTTAAAAAGTGCCCCAAAGTCATACAGAATTATATATAATTATAACACAGGTATTTGAATACTCATCAAATTTAATAGCTTATTAGGTAGACTTCTTTTTACTTAAAATATATTTTATTAAAAAATATTTTAGACAAATAAAGCCTCACTCTACTCTCTTTCCTCAAGGGCAGTCTGTGACCTGAAGTTGGCTGATGGCATCTGACTTATTGCCTTGGCATTTTAGTTTTATCGTTAATATTATCAATAATTATCATTCAATGGCATATATTTTATATTGTTTTAAGATTTATGTAAATGTTATCATACCATATGCATAATTTAAAATATGTTTCTCTATATAATACTATTTTTACATTTTTATACATATAGATTTTTCCTCATGTGGTTTAATCATTTTTTAATGTTTCCAAAGTGTCAAATTAAATAATTAATTTACCTATATCCATATTTTTAAAAGGTACATCTTTTTTATTATTCTGAAGGGCAGACTGAAGGGGAGTCTATGTGTTCCCAAAAGATGGCAGTTAGCCAGAAGGAAAAACACCACTCTTTCTTCCCCTTCCAAGAAACACCTGTCCTTGCCAGAGAGACACATCTACTTCCCAAGAGACACCCTTTCAGTCCAAAATCTCTTCCCTCTAGCAATAAAAAGCTGTAAAATCCAACATCCTACCTGATCCAGGAGACTACACGTTTCTGGTCCCACTGCATGACCCCCTTGCATCATTTCCCTTCTCTCCTCTGTAAATAATACTTTGATCTTTGCTGCCTCAGTCCGCCTTTGATTTTCATCTAAGAAAGGACTAAGGAACCCTCACCAGCGCTTCAATTCGTAATGTAATAGTGGTGCTGTCACTGTGACTGTTCTTATACATAATTCCTCTCTAGAAGTGAATTACTAATCCATTGAGAGAACACCCATTTCAAGTTTAACAGATAGTGCAAAATTGCACTTCAAAGTGTTTTAACAACCAATATATGAATCAGCATTAAAACTGAATTCCTGTTTCCCTGAATTCTTTTTAATACTTGGCAATTCAGATCAATTCAACAAGTACTTACCAACATATTCTACAAACCAGTATCTCCTCAATATTCATCAGAAACAAAAACAAAAGTGATTTAAAAATTCAGTTCTCTACATTTCAGTGCAGCAACACATAACAATAAGCACAATAAACAAAAGTTTAGTATGTTAGAAGTTGGTAAGTGTTAAGGAGAAAGTGTAAGGCCAGACAAAGCAACAGGAAGATATAGCGAGATGGTGAGATTGCGCTCTTGAAATAAGTGTTAAGGGACATTCTCACTAAGAAAGTGACATGCAAGCAAAAACTTGCCAATGCTTGGGGACATTGTGCACACCATTTAGTTACCCAGCAACAAGCATGAAGACATTGGGAAGAAAAAAGTAACTGAACTGAAAGTGTTTGTTTGTGAATCAGATAGGGGCTAGCCAGAAAAGAGGAAGACAGTAAGAGAGAGACATTTTTGGTACTTGCTCATCATTTTAAAAGTCTTGTTTAGACTCAAATCAGTAGGGGATACGCTTCAAGATATTAAACAAGGAATGATATGATCTTCTTTGAGATTTAAAGAAACACCTTTGGCTGCTATGTTAGAATAATTTTAAGAGGGCAAAGATGGAAGAATAATGTCAATCTGGAGGCCAAATGAAAAGAAAAAAGCAAAAGAAAATAGGATGTTGGGTCACTGTGACAGCAGTTGAAGGATTTGAAAAGCAAGTAGATGTTAATGGAAGTTTTAAATCTGTGGTAGCAGATTTATATGCACTAGCTTCTCATTGTTTTGTTGTGTTTCTAATCATAAGCAAAAGTATTATTTTCTATGACTTATTTTTATATTCTATATGATCCAAAAATATGTTTTTATATTTATCATACTTATTTATGATGTATCTTTATCCAAATATTGTTTTTAGTTATGTTCCTCACCATATTAGCTCTGAGAGGTATGGATTATAGTTTTCTTTATTTTTGAAATAAGTAAACTTTGTATTTTTTACTTATAATATCATATTTGGTAGTTTTTTTCCGTTATAATTTGAAATTTGTGGTAATTTTTTTTTCCTCCTTCCTTTTCTCCTTCTACTTATCCTCCTCCCCTCTTTTTTCCTTCAGAAATCCTACCTAATTCTGGGATTGAAATGTTAAGACAAAAAATAAGTTTTACTTCTTTCATGATAAAATGGTGAGCAGTGAAAAAAATATTATCATGGTTTAAGAAACAAGAAATTCATGCTGTAGAGAAACAAAACAATTGTCAAACTGTGACCTGTAAAACTATGAAGGGCAGAACTTATTCCCTCTGCTTGTCAGGATCCAGAGGAAGTGTTTGGATAGGACAGGGCTGGTTATGGATTTTGACTTCCGATCTCTGATTTTGGAGGACAGTTAAGAAAGAGAGTTAATAGAAGAGATCTGGCCATATCGTAGGGAAAAAGAAAAGAGAAGAGAGGCTGTCCAGAAACTTGGTCTGCAAAAGATAGGCAACAGTGACTTGGTGATAGCTTCTAGATTTTACATGAGAAAAATATATGTTAAGAAGACTTGGACCTGGAGGTCCTGCTAAAACTTGATTTGGCCACAATAACTCAAATCTGCATCAAAATACGAGCAAGGATGGGATCACTAAGTTCTGGTTTCAGGTGGTTTGGAATATAGTCTTAATTTTCTCTCATAATTTATACATGTGTCCCCAATGCCATTAGTGACCCTCTTCAGTCATTATTATGTTTGCTTGGGTAATGAAATGATATTGAGAGAGAATGACAGAGAAATAAAAACATATTGATACGAGAGAGAAGGAAGAAAAAGCGCAAGAAAAAATCTGATATGAGAATTACATATATTTAAAATAAGATGTCTTTAGTGGCTACCCAACAGGCAGAAAGCCAGTAGACCTGATGTCTGAGAAAATATCAGCTAGGATTTGAAAGAACCTTGACCGTTGAAGCTGTAATACAACCATTCTGCAGCAGTTGGTAGTCCATAAAGACAGCATGTAGTTCCCATTGCTTACTTCAGTGTGGCCAAAGGTAATAGACACAAGAGAATTTCTCTTGTTCCTCTTGTTCCAAGAGGAACTCTGTAATTGCTATGGGCGAATGACTGTTGGGTGCTGCCTTTCTTCCACTTTGGAGTAGCAGCATTACTGTGTTATCCCGATACTGCCCATTGCATATCGAAGGGCAGTTAAACAATGGAGGTTCAGGAACTAGCATTTTTAGTATACGTTTTAAACACTAAAGTATATGTTGGTTATCCATTTGTCCAACTTCCATTTGTTTAAAAGGTTCTACTTTCCCCTGTTAAGTTATTATGACTTTTTTGTTGAAAATTAATTCACTGTGAGAGTAAGAATTCTCTGTCATTATGCTAGTATCACATTTTCTTGGTTATTCTAATTTTAAAATAGGATTTTGCATAGAGAAGTATAAATCCTCCAACTTTGTCCTTCCTTCTCATTATTGTTTTAGCTGCTCTGGTTCATTTGCATTTTCATATGAATTTCAGGGTCAGCTTTTCAGTTTCAGCAGAAACAGCATTCTGACAGAGGTGAGTAAAATCTTTGAAGATTTTGGGGAATCGGAGAATCATACTAACTTAACTCTATTAAATTTTCAGATCTATGATCATGAGTGATTTTTCTTTATTTTGGTCTTCTTCAATGTTTTTCAGAATGTTTTGTAATTTTCAGTGAACTTTTTTATGAAAATTAATTCCTAATTACTATGTTTTATTTTTGATGCAATTGTGAATTGAATTATTTTCTTAATTATTAGACTTCTTTTGATTGGCGTTGGTTTTGTCTGGTAGAGATTCTGAGCTCCTTCTTCTAACTCAGGTCTTCTTCTTTACCCCTTCAGAGAACGTTACGCAATTCCTGACTCCTTACTGATGACCACAGAAAGTGCTTAAATACTTAACAAGTTCTTTTTTCTTGATACCCTGACCTAATACAATGATCTTATATCCCATATATTGTTTCCATTACTGGTGCTTAAAGTCAGGGCCTACACCTTGAATAACTCCACCAGCCCTTTTTTTGTGGAGGGTTTTTTTGAGATAGGGTCTCATGAACTATTTGCTTGGGCTGGCTTCGAACCACTATCCACCTGATCTCTGCCTCCTGAGTATCTAGGATTACAGGTGTGAGCCAACGGTGCCCAGCACTTAGATCTTATTTTGATATAGTCAAATTTTGGATTCTTGATGCTATGGGGGAAATGAAAATTAAATAATAGCCATTAATGATCTATCCCACCGACCATCACCGGGATTTTTATAGAATCTGTTGTAACGCTCATGCTTTGGCTGTCAATGATTTCATTACTTATTACACCTGAGTTTTATTTTTTTTATAATCTCATTTATGCATTTGAATATTTTAAAATTTTTCCAGAAGTTGATATTTATAGGAATGACTTCTATTATGAATTCATTTACCATATTGATGAGCATAAAATATCCACTATTTTTATTCTTCATTTTTGCTTAACTTCAGACATCCTTCATTCAAATCTAAGAAAAGGAAGTTCAACAAATATTGTCTAGGTTAATTACTAACATTTCCTTCAGAAAGATAGAAACTTTGGCCCATGATGAAGGAAAAATGGAATCAAGGATGTTGTTAGTAGGTATCTTCATGATGATGAATTGCACCTGAGGCCTGTGACACAAAAACAATGAACCTTTCAACCAATAACAAAGGTAGCACATGGCTACCTTCAGCAGTAAGGGTGCCATTGATTTTAGCTGGGCATATCTCTGTTCCACAAAACTGAGATTTTGTTATTAAGGAAGTAGGGTATTAGGGACTTTTGAACTTAAAAGGAATGTTCTAAAATGTTTAGTCATAAATTCACTTTTTGTCCCCTTCCCAATCTATGACTTCTCTGGCAATCGAATGTGATCAAAAGCCAAAAGTGGAGTCTTTGATGAACAGTTTCTTTGTCTTCCTCTCATTTCCCTCTGCCATGACAGTTATTAATTAACGTTGCAGATTATTCTGTCCTGTCAATCTTAGTTGTAAAGTAAGGGTGAAACTTGACTGAGTGGAGCAAATTCTCCTGTGGAGCATTAGGAAGAAACAAATCATTTTTCTTTCATTATGCAGGACTTTGCAGCTTTTCAGTATTCCGGGATCATGAAGTTGTCAGAGACCACAATAGGGAGATAGAGTTCTATGTGGAAAATTAACATTCTTTGCCAAAGGTATGTCCTATGTGATTACTCAATTTTATAGATAAGGAAACTTCAACTCCAGCAAGTTAATAACCCATTCAATATACATAAACATTTAATAGTAACGGAATTGTCTTCCAGAAACTATATTTGTAAAACTATGCCATACTAAATATGCTAGAAAAAATTTTTATGATATGAATGGCTCAAAGTTCTAGGTCCCAAGTTTATTTTCACACTAAAAGAAAACAGCCCTAAATATGTAATATTTCCCAATCTACTCCGTAGAACCAAACACTAAGCAGCACTATTTTTATTGCAAATTGAATCTTTTGGAATGTTATCTGGTACACTTCATTTAACAGCAATTAAATTTTTCATAGGTTTGCATTAAATAATGTATTAATGAACAGTGTTATAAATGTTCTGTCATTATGATCTGCAATTAAAATGTCCCAGAGAGGCTTGTGCTAATGATAATAACTAAATTACTGACATCTTTAGAATCACAGTGTATTTCAAATACTTGTGCCTGGTATGGAAATACAGTTTGGTCAATATTAACTTCAGCTGTCACAAGATGCTAAACTCCTCATGAATAACCATTGTTCAACTTTTTTCAAACACCTGTTTCTAAATCAAAATAGAAATCTATTTTCAAAGTCAGCCATAAAATGTGCAAGCATATTAATAAAGGCTAAACTTCACTTTCATGAGTTGATTTGCACCTGTAACATGTTTTATATTGGGCGCTGACAGTTAAATCACTGTGGTCATTTTGCCATCTTTACTTAATAATTTAGCATTGACTGTAAAGTATCCTCTGCATATAGCTAACATGCCTTGGAAATATGTAAGTCTTTAATAATAATATTAATATCTAAATTTTGTGTAACACTTTCTACTTTTAAAGAACTTTCATACCAGCTCTCATAAACATTTTAGTGTAGCTAGCAGGGCAGCTGAGTGGTTACCATACGCAAAGCCTGGATTCAATTCTCAGCACCAAAATGAAAACCCAAACTTAAAAATAAATTGGTTTGGAAATACTAAACTGAGAATTACACAGTAGAGCTGATTAGAATGTACTAGGGCGGTGTTCTTGATGTTGTGTGGCAGAAATAAAGTGTCTATCAATAACTTCAAAGAGAAATCCTGAGTCAAGGTCACCTTGGGAAGGTAAGCATTCTAAAGAATGTCAGGCTTAAACTATGTGGCCTTTTAAGACTTTTAGCGGTCTCATTACAGAAAAAGTCTACTGCCCAAATGAACATAAAACTTTGCAGTTGAAAACATTTAAGCTAACTTGTGGTGAAATCTTTACTGGAGATGGAAATTGGATCCTAAAAGAGAAAATTAAGAGTGCAGACAAAGAAATAGTAATTGCATTTAAAATGATTTCATGGAGCTCATTTATTGTGCATCAAACCTGTGTTAGACTGAGTCCTGCTATGATAACAAATACCTGAGATACAAAACTTAAATAGAGGAGAGGTTATTTATTTTGGCTCACAGTTTTGTAGAGGAAGCTGATTATATCATGGCAGCCAGGAAGCAAAAGAGCTAGAGAAGAGACCAGGATTCCAATATCTTTTCCAAGGTCATAGCCTCAGTGACCTAGTTTCCCTCCATTAAGACCTCCTGTATCCTAAAGGTTCCACTACCTCTCAATAGAGTGTCAGGCTAGGGAGCAATCTTTCAACACAGAACATTTGACGGACAGTCAAGAACCAAAGGTAACAAAAACATTGTATAACATAGTGTATACAAAGGCAATCTCTTCTTTTTTTTTTTTTTTTTCATTTTTCTTTTATTATTCATATGTGCATACAAGGCTTGGTTCATTTCTCCCCCCTGCCCCCACCCCCTCCCTTACCACTCACTCCCCCCTCCCTCTCCCCCCCCCAATACCCAGCAGAAACTATTTTGCCCTTATTTCTAATTTTGTTATAGAGAGAGTATAAGCAATAATAGGAAGGAACAAGGGTTTTTGCTGGTTGAGATAAGGATAGCTATACAGGGCATTGACTCACATTGATTTCCTGTGTGTGGGTGTCACCTTCTAGGTTAATAATTTTTGATCTAACCTTTTCTCTAGTTCCTGGTCCCCTTTTTCTATTGACCTCAGTTGCTTTTAAGGTATCTCTGCGTTAAGGGCAACAAATGCTAGCTAGTTTTTTAGGTGTCTTACCTGTCCTCACCCCTCCCTTGTGTGCTCTCGCTTTTATCATGTGCTCAAAGTCCAATCCCATTGTTGTGTTTGCCCTTGATCTAATGTCCACATATGAGGGAGAACATACGATTTTTGGTCTTTTGGGCCAGGCTAACCTCACTCAGAATGATGTTCTCCAATTCCATCCATTTACCAGCGAATGATAACATTTCGTTCTTCTTCATGGCTGCATAAAATTCCATTGTGTATAGATACCCTGATCTGCAGCTGGGTTGAAGCTCTTCAGGGATGCCTCATTTTGACTGTATACAATGTGGTCAGAGAGTCATGAAGGATAGACTTAGAATACTCTGAAGATTTCACATTCACATTTGGTAGTTGATGCTGGCAGCTGGCATGAATCTTATCTTAGGACCATCTAATAGAACCCCAGCTAATGCACTTTCCTTGGCTTCCTCATAGCACAACAGCTGGGTTTTCAGAAACAAGCATCCCGAGGCTTGATGGCAAGTGATCTGTGGCCTTTGAAGGCTTAGCATCATAAAGTAACGCTACTTCCACTACCTTCTATTTGTTAGTCTCTGTTGTTGCATTCCTGAGCCTTTCTCATGTTCCCATGCAGGATCATTTGACTCATCTTTGGATAGAAGAAGTATAATATATTGGTAGAAATATTTTAAAATATCACAAATTCTTTAATGATTGATTTAGAAATATCATAAAGACAAAATCATGCTCATAATTGTTTTTCTATAATTTGTATGAAAATAAGAGAAGACACTATATACGAGTATTCAGTTATTTCCCTCAGCACATAATCTAGAGCTCAGGAAATATTTGGTGAATGGATCCTGAAGAAATTTAAACTAGACTCATTTCTATCATTTATCCTTATAAACTTATCAAAGAAGAAATAAGGAATCAATAACAAATATTGTTTATTCATGGAATATCAGTGAGATGAACACCAGAGGACAGGACTGAAGAGGCAAAAACTGAAAACAGTTTTTGGGGAGAGTACAGAACCCAAAGAGATCAGGATGTCTCTTGTTCTCTTGGTTTCACAGTGACAAGGAAAGAAAGAAAGAAAAGTGGAGACACGTATGTGTGATAAGCAAAAAGATAAAAGAATATGTTGAATGGGAAAAGATGATTGTCTCGAGCTCCATCATATAAAAGCGGGAGAGACATTTTGATTTTTTTGTGGAAAATATAAAAGGAGTTAAACAAGTAAATGGAAAGGAAATTGTTTCTGGAAATTAGGCAAGATGGTGTAATGATTTGTATTTATTTCAGCATAAGGGAAAGGTAGAACAGACCATGTGTGAAAGAGATAAAGATAAATGCCTAAAGTTCACTTTCTGTAAACTGTTCCTGGTTAACCTTGACAAATGTGCTTTAAGGTCATGGTATGTTCATGAAGTTGTGAAATATAATATTATCTAAGTAACACTCTATATATTCCTATGTGAGACACAGTCCTGATGTTTAACAAATATAAATTCCTTTAAACTTCATAATGCTATGAGGAAAGAAACACTATCATTACTTCTATTGCACAGATAAGGAAAGTGAGGCACAGGCTGCATAAGCAGAGCAGAGAGTCAATCCCAGAACCCATCCTCCCTGCATACAATTCACATAAATGATATCACAGTGCTCTGAACCCACTGTGTGATCCTGAGCCATTCTCTCTCTCTTACAAATCAAATTTAAGGCTTTATTTGAATTATTTTAAACCTCAAATTTATGAAAGAATAACAAAATTAGAAATGAATACTAATAATAATAATGTCAACTAAAAAACTAGGACATTCTCTCTTCTAGAAAGGCAGATTCAATCCCAGATAGAAGTGCTGTGTGTGTAGCCATCTGACTGTCATCTAGAAACCAGTTTTTAATAATCTCTAATTTATTAAAATTTCAACCATACTGATTTCATTCTTCCTCTTAATGACCTATCTTTGTGGGCAAAGAATGCAGTGAGAAATCTGAATGTATTCAATTTTGCACATCCATCTTCGCATCTTGGGGAACTCAAATCTGGAATCACCCAGCTGGTGGGTTTATCACACCCTAGCATGGGAAGTGATTGTCAACTTGACTTTATTTTGGTCTTTATTATAGAGATTTTTTTCCCTTTGTTCCTTCAAAGTGATTCACAAGGCCTTGTAATTAGGCATGCTGATTTGAATATTTCTAGCCACAAACAGAAGATTGCCTTCTGAGTAAGGAAATGAATGAAGGAGGCATCTTGCAGGTTTTTTCCTCAGAAGATGCCTGGTAGAAACCACCCATAGGGCTTTGTTAGGAAAATGCCTCTTTTCGGAAGTGGATCCTACTTCACTTTGAATCTGGACCTTCCTTCAGCCAGAGCAAGCTAATCTCATCAGAAGCATTATGGTCATTAGACATAGGGAGAGAACAGCAACACTTGTGGAATCCATTCTAAAATAAAAAATTCTAACATAATGCTGACTTATAATAAAGATTATAAGTCTGCCACTCATCTGGAGAAATATCTACCTATCAGGAAGCCACTGCTTTCCAATATATTAAGGATTAATTGCCTGCTTTATGGTTGTTATTAGTCAGGTTAAATATTCTGCTTACAATAAAAAGCTCCCCAAAGACACTGAAGACATTGACTGAAATACAGTGGAATAGATTGATTTAAACAAAATATCATATGTTGGCTTATTTTAAAGATTCTATGTAAAATACTTCTCTTGGGTTTCCGTGGTTCCTGACCTCTAACTCTTTTGTGCCTTTTCTTCTACTTCAACCTTATATATTATGCTCTTGAATTTTCCCCACATCTTTTTATTGTTGGATCTCCTTGAGTTTAATGTCTGGATCTCCTTGCATTTAATATCTCGATCTCCTGGTCCTCCTACTCCCATCCCATCTACTCTAACTACATCCACTATAATCTTTAGTCCAATCCCACTCCCTGGTTTCGACGGTTCTGATATTACACATGGATGAACTGCCACTTCCCAGATAGCAGCAGTAGCACACTATAACATTCTTATAATGTTTTCATGGATTCTGGTTCTGTTATGATAGCCATTATTCACAGAGTGTGTACTCTACCTTTGGAATTGCAGTACAAAATTTAAAGCAATTAATTAGGCATTTGCAGATTAAGTAACTTGATAAGTTAAATGTCTAAGAATGAACTTGAATTCAGATTTATCTGACACAAAATATTAGCATTGATGTGTGACTATGGATTATTGACCATGGAGTAAGTCTGTTTATTTACTTTGAGAAACTCAATTTTTCTCTACTCAAATACTTTATTATTCTCTACTAAATCTCTCATGCTGGCAAAGATTACGTTCAGATCCTAATATCCAAGATTGCTCCCAACCCAGACTAAGTAATATCACCTTGGTATGCTTACTCACGACAAAGGTAATAATGTTAACTACTCCAGTCAAACATAAGAGTTTGTTGTTTTTCCAACAAAATGGTAATAACTATGACAGCAAATCCTTACCCCCAGGAAAATGGAGTCCTGCCATTGTTGCATAAGTACTTGTTGTCCAACACTTATTATCTAAAGTGTAGCCAAGACAATAAATTCAAAAGCTAATGACCCAGTGGCAATATTACACAGATATCTGGCCTAGCCAGAAACACTGTTTTGTCGTTTCTACAGAAATTATGGGTTGTCATGCATATGGCACCAGATTAATTACATATCTGAATTCTCAAGTGTAGCATAATTCTCCATCAATCATTTACTAGTAATAATGGATTGTTAAAGTTATCTCCTTACAGTTCTTTGGGAGGAAGAAATATCAGAATTATCTTTTTGATTACATAAAGTTCTAGAAGGTAACATTGTAATTATCTTTTAAGTAACTTATGAATATATAGTCAATCCTTCCCCTTTTATGTTTTGCTCAGATGCCTCCATACTTGTTGGTTCCTTGTTAAAAATGGCTGTGTTTTCCAGCACTTAGGCATCCTTCGTGTATTCTGCTTTAAACATCAAGTACAGTAGATAAAAATTTGAATGGACTTACTGGTAAGCAATGAGCATCTTAGACAGGCATCAATCAATAATCAATTATTTTGTCATTCTGATATATCTACATGTACATTGAACATCTTGGTACTACTAATCTTATTTTACTAATATTAGGTTTTCCTATATATAATGTATGAGAATATGTTATTTAGACAGAAGAATAATTAGCTTTTCAATCTCACAATGTCATAGAATGTTTTATAACTGTTAATGTATTTGCTCAAAATAGAATAGCTCAAAACAGTAACAGTATATATATTACTAGGAGGTCTATAAATTAGATAGGGCAGATCTCATCTCTGTTCAACTTAGTATCATCTTGGAGGCTAAGAGGCTGACACCAAGTGATTCTGTCAGGAGATAGAATTTGGTGAGATCTAAGATAGAAATTTGGTCAGAACATCTACACATGGCTTCTCTATGTGGGCTGGGTTTTCCTAAGACATGGTCTCTAGATTTCAAAAACTATCATTTTTGAAAGAGAATTGGACAGGCAGAAGATGTGTCACCTTTTATGGTCTATCTTAAAACTGACACATTGTCCTATCATATAATACATAATATTCATTAGAACCTGGAAACAAAGCCTGGCTCATGCCCATATTCAAGGGTATATAATGTGAATCCCATTTCATTGCTTAATGAAGTTGCTTAAAAACACATTGCAGGAAGAATATCTTGGATAGGATTAAGTTATGCTACTGCCTTCAGAAATTGCTTTCTGCCACATTATGTTCAGCATATAGAAACTTTTAAAAATTAAATATATATTAGAAATAATGGAAAAAGAAAGAAAAAGAGAAAAAGGAAGCTTAAAGAAAGTATTAATTACAGTTTATAGCATTCAAACTATAAGTAACCCCCAGTACACTAATTTTCATTCCAAATGGTATTCTATACATTCTTTTTTCCTCTTAAATATTTGCTACATCTTGTCCTCCAGGTAGGGACACCCCCTTAACTATTAAATTATATCTGGATAACGCCAAAAGTAATATCATATTTCTGGCCTCCAACTTTTGGTCATAGTATCATTTTAATAATGATCTACAATGCTAGTAGAGTATTTTCTTGAAAAATAATGATAAAGATGGTTATAAAATTTCAAATTTTCTTCAGTCCTGCCTTACTATTAAGGTCCAAGTACCTACACACATGATGAACTGATTTCCTTCTCTTGTGGTTTCTTATTGACATTCCGGGTATGCCAAATGTACTTTAATTAAATTCAGAGATGAAGTGGAAGGGGGCCAGTACCAGAAAGAATTTCCTAAGTCCATCTTTTCCTGTAGTGGAAAGATCTACTCATCCTTGGAGTATGACCTTGTACGTGAACATCACCCCTCCATATTGCATTCTCTAGTTCCACCAGATGAAGGTGGCTAATTACTGAGGCTTTTCCCCTTTAGGAACTGGATTCTGTTAAAAGAAGCACCTGCATGCCTGAACAGGTGGAGGATTTTTTAGTGAAGTGTCACTTACTGGGCTCTCAACATAGCAAATTGTCCTCATTGAAATGGGGCTCAGATTGTTTCTTTGACCTCTTCTTCACACAAGTTCCCTCCTCCAGCATTTCCACTGCACTTAGCTTGCCCAGCTGTAGCTTAGGGGCAGGTGGTAGTTGTAGATAAAATATTTATGTAGTCTGTGCAAGGCCATTGCTCTCTCACTATGAGCAATTTTTATGGGCTGCATCTTCTTCCTGAACTGTGTGCATGTTCATTTTTTTGTTGCCCTAAGGAAAAAAAATCACTTATAAAATTGAAAATATCCAAGAAATAGGTTTTGAAGAAGATATTTCTTCTCTCTTTCTCTGTCTTGTATCAAAGTTCCCAGAGAGAAGAACAAAGGCAGCCCTCAATGTGAGTTTGCAGAATCACTTTTCTGGAAATGTTTGTTTCTTACTTCTGGCCTGAAGCCCAGTTTACCCTAGTGGTAAAGGCAATTGCTTAGACATCATGTGCTTTTGGAAGAAGCACACAGCATCTATTCAAATGAACCCCCTCATGATCTCCGAATCCTAAGTAACCAAAGGCGGAAGGTGCCTGACATTATTTAGGTGATGCTAACCTAGGGAGGCCCTGTACAGTGCAGATAGCAGGAACTTATACAACCTCAGCAAATGGGAAGTACTCAATTGAGTTGAATGGATTAGCACATAAGTGAGTGAACAATGAGTGAATGATAGACATAAAGTTTCTCCAAATTTGAAAAAAATCCCAACTTCAAATCTGAGAAATTTGCTAGGCTTCATTGAAGTGAATTGATAAGTAACTCTTATGCATCTGTTCATGGTGTGACAAGCTAAGCCAAGGTATCGACTCACCTCTAAAACCTTGAAAGTACAACAGGAATATTAGATTTCCTTCTTACACATCAGGAAAATGGAGTTCAAGTAGCTTTGGCATTTTGTCAAAGGCCACATGGTGGTGAGTATAGATCTGGAAGCAGTCCCAGCCGTGTAACTCCAGGGTCAGCCCTTGTTCAAGGCATTGGAACACAGGGCATGACTGTTCTATCCAAATCACTCACACTTGGTAGAGGAAACAAATAACATAAAAAACAAGTACTGTAGTAGGTAGGTATATGATTGAGAATATTAAATATAATTCATGTTACCTCATTCTAAGGGTAATTGGTTTAAAGGTTAAAAAAATGAACAAGTATAGCTGCTTTCAAGCTACTAATTTGATATTGGGAGTAGGCACTGAAACTTTTCTTACTTATTTTGAGGCACACCCTAGTACTAGTTCCCCTGCATATGTTGTTCTGAATTCTTATTACCTTTTGTAATTTTATAACTAAAATATTTTACAAACTTTAAAAATCAACCCAAGCCAATTTTCTTTCATTGAGACATGGATTTCCATTAATTTATGCCTTTAATTTATACCTTTTCCACTGATTGTGCAAACAGACTTTAGTTTTATGTTTTCTTTTACTTTTGTTTCTCTCTCTCTTTTTTTTTTTTTTTGGTGGTACTGTGGTTCGAACTCAGGAGCTTGTATCACTTGAGTCATGTCCCCAAACATTTTTGCTCTTTTTTTTGATATAAGTTCTCATGCTTTTCCCAGGGGTTGTCTTTGGATTGTGATTGATCTTCCTGCCTACTCATCCTAGTACTGTAAATATCACCAGTTATTCAATTATTTATTAATTGAGATGTGGTCCCCCTAACTATTTTCCTGGGGCTATCTTAGAGCCATCATCTTCCAAATCTCAGCTTCTTAAATAGCTAGGATTACAGTTGTTCACCACAACACTTACTCTACAATCATGTTTTCAGTTTTGACAATTACAATATTACAAGAAAGGTGACTTGATATCCTTTTATCCAAATAAATCAGTTATTCAAATATGTAGAAATGTACCTAAAGAATGCAACAATTCTAGGACTACAATCCAACTCTTCTGACCCCTAACCCAGCTTTTTTCCCTACTATACCATGTTGCCTTATTTTTAACAGAAATTCCTGGGACATTTTTTGTCTTTTCAAATTTCATTGCTTCCCTGTGACTTTATACACTGACTTCAGAATAGAATCACACAGAGTAAATAATGAAATCAGCTTTAGGATTCCAACACATTTAAAAGAGATAAGTCTTTATATAATCAGATCAAGCCAGATATATGCAGAGTTCACATTTTTAAACCCTATTTGGTGCTTCAAAAGTCATAGTAAAAAGATATATTAATCCTCTTATGTTCTCTGAGCTGTCAGAGTGCTTAAAGTATCATTATCCTCCTGAATAAAATAGGTCTATGGTGAAGAGGTAACTTTATTACAGATCTAGAATTTATTATATGTTCTACTTAGCACTAAGTTGAAATGTATCATGTGCTGTTTAAATATGTGGATTTTTTATCCCCACTGTATGGATGAGTTAGACTAAACATGAAGAAATAAGTCATTTTCCAAGGTTATAGAATTATAAAGTATATTTCAGTTATCAATACTAAACATATCTCACCTATATCAGTGTTTGTTAATATGTAAAAAATATTTCCACAAGGAGGAGGCTAGAATTGTCATATCTGTTTGATACTTTAGAGTGATGCTAGGATTTTGACTTTTCTTCTTAAAAATCTTAAATTTCCATCATGTATGTATGTGTGTGTGCATACACACACATAAGTTATGAGATAATGCTATGTAACAGAGTTGGGAGATATGTATAGATAAAAGAAGAAAAATAGTTCATGAGGTATTTGCTATTTATAAAAGTTTTATTTATGTACTTTAAACTTCCACCACATACCACAAATATTCCTCTGCTTAAGCGCTAAACCCCATACCTCAGAATATGACACTAAGTGGAGATAGGGTTTGTTATGATATTACTGAGATTAGTTTTCATTTAATATGACAAGTGCCATGAAGAGGAGAAAAATAGGTGCACAGGAGACCACCATGTGACCATGAAGACAGGGACAGGGTTGCTCTTTCTGCAAGTCAAAGTGCCAGTGATTGAAAACCACAAGAAACTAGCAGTCATAGAGCAGACTTTTCCTCAGAACCTTCTGAAAGAACCAGCACTGCTGATACCTTGATCTCAGACTTCTGTCCACTCAAACTATGAGGCAATAAATTCTTGTCCTAGATAGTAGCACTTTGTTACCACAGCCTTTGAGAAATAGTACAAATGCAGAATACGCTGGGCTTTCTTTTAAGATTAGATAGAATTTCCCCTTTCAGATTATAGATACAGAAAATTGCCCATGTCTCATCTATTTATAAAAGAATAGAAACTTCATTAAAATAATAACAGCAACAAATCTTTTACCATGGCTACTGCAGAGAACATTTAAGTAGCTATGACTACAAACTGGACTCTATTCTGGACTACAGATGCCAGAACCAAGCTTGGGAAGGTTTGCTTAATGTAACTGAGAAAAGGGTGAGTATTCAGTTAGTATTAGCCACTATTTCTGCTTTGGATTGTTGACAGAAGGTTGATAGATTTAATATACACATTATTTATTGGGTAAACATACACACTTTTATTTTTAGGCTTTCATCAAGTGAATTTGCCCTTCATTTTCTGCCATACCAAGTCTTCTGAGTAGTTCCTACTATTATTTTTATCTGTTTTCTTTTTCCAACAATATGGGTCCAGGAAACAGAAAAGTTTAGGGAACTGTAAAGCTACTTAGGTGCTTGGTCTGCACCAAAGTCATGATGAATATAGCAGCAAAGAATGTCTATGCTTGATCCTAGGACTTTGCTGAGGCCTTTTGTATCTATCCTGGTTGATCACAGCTCTGCTACTAAGAATGAGGGGGAATGGGACACATAGATGGCTAGAAGAAGAGTACATGACCTAGAAGAAAAGTGAGGATGTATAATTAGTGATTCACAAAGACACTCACTGGAAGAAATTTAAAGAGAAACTTATGATGTATCCAGCTTTCCTTGCATTTGTTGCATATGTGATTGATTATTTGATGAATGTCCATTTTCCTACTAGATTGTAGCATCCTTGAAGGCACAGCCATTGCAATTTTATTCATGTAATGTCTGTGGCAAAAACCTCATTTCTTGGTATATAATGGACACTGAATATGTTTGTAATAAATGAACAGACGGACGGATGGATGGATGAGTGTATTTACCAGTGAACTACATATAATGTTTTTTGATGAGAGAGTCAGGATAATTGTTTTCTATAGGTTTTATGCATACGATATGTATTTATGGTGTTTACAGTGATGTTCACTTCAAGATAATCAAGCTACCTATTAACATACTTGCCAGTGTTGGTTAATAAAATAGTCTACACTATTTATAATAATTTGTTTCAGTAAATTCTAAAATAAATTAATTCAATTGGAATTTTATAGCGAGGTATATGGTAGAGATAACATTATTCAAGTGACTTCTTTGTTACAGAAAATGATAGAACGATAGAAATATTATCAGGATATTATTACTGAGCCTAAGGCACTTACAGTTTAGTTGATACATAGAAAAACAGGAGTTCAAATAAATAATGATGTAAAACAAACAAGCAAATATTCTTGATACATTCAGGATCTGTATAGGTTGGAGATAAGAGTTACTGACATGCTGACATGTAGAGTTACCTTACCTTATATCCCTGCTTCCTTTCCCAGGAATAAAGTCAATGTAACTGGTTTTCCTGGTTTTATAAACATCTTAGGTATTTTGTATAAATAGTTGTTCTTGGACACTAAACTGGAGGTCATACTTGTCCTCTTGGTGTTGGAGGAGAAGTCATAACTAACACTAATTCTTATTTTCCTGCAGTTGCCAAATCAACTCCATCCAAAAATATTGGTCACATTCTTTATTTTCATGGCATCCAGGATAAGCATGGGAAAGAAATTGATGTTGGTTACTAATGTTGAGAGCTATACAGATCAAATAATAACGTTGAGTGGAAAAAAAATAAGAATTAGATGAGACAGAAAGTTTGTCAGAGAGAGAGAGAATAAAATCAAGCAAAATAAAAACACAACGCAGGAGTTAGAATTGAGGCACACCTGAAGAGGAAAGTAAATCACTGAGAGGGGTAAGCTTGCACATTAACCCACCCCACCCCTACCAACCCCATCCCATTCTACCTAATCCTCTGCATGCCATGGACTTGCAACAGAAGGGAGGTTTGATTTATTTGATAAAACTAGAAAAACTCTATTAATAAGGCTGATGGAGTAACTGAAGCCATAAGAGCACCTGCCTAGCAAGTGTGAAGCCCTGAATTGAAACTCCATTGCTACCAAAAATAAATAAATAAGCAACCCTGTTTTGCCATTTACTTTCTCTTTCTCTCACATTTTTCCTAAAGACAATGAGAAGAAAGCAAAGAAAAGACATCTTCCTGCCGAAGACAAGTAAGTAGGCCAGAAAGAGACAGAGGCAATTTGTGGTTGCATCACTGCAAGAATATTCACTGGATGGAAATCACAATGGATTGGGGCAGGAGGCAGAAGGGAAATCTTTGCATTAGGGATGATATCATATATACAGCCTTCTATAGGAAGAGGCAACAATTTGAGTAAGTAGGTAGTTAGAAGTTGAACCAGTATGATAATAGTTAAACATAGTACAGCCAACTATAATGTTCAAGTTTTATGTGAATCAATTTTTCACATACACCCAGGGTCTTTGGATCAGAAAATGACTATCATTGCCATCCACAAACTGGTGCTGCTGAGAAGGTACAAGGATTGTCTGTTGAATATGCTGTGATAGGTACTAAAATGAGAAAAGTTTACACCAAATGTTTTCCCAGTCATTTGTTCTGCTTCAAATGGTCAGGGAGGAGGTGACACTCAAACTGACCTTGGAGATTATATATAGCATATATCTTACAGTTTCACATGTCCCTGCTCACCCCAAAGACCTCTGAACTTTATACAAAAATATTAGTGATGGTTAGCTAGTTTGAGCAATGGCGCTTCCCTGAGAAAATCAAATCTACCTGAGTCTTTCTCATTCTGTTAGGGAGTGTTCAGATGTTGAGGAACAGTCTAGCTATCCATCTGCATCAAAAGTTGCATTACCAAGGAAAAGCATTTCTTCAGTTGGATGTAGGAGTTCAAGGCTGATTGCAGAAACAACACATCTGTGAATTTCACTTTCCTTGGCTAGCCCTGATGATCCAATAGTACATGCATCTCCATGATGTGTGAGTCCTCGCATACATAAAGAAAAAAGTGATTATGCAGCTATTGTGTCATGTCCTTTTCCATGAGTTTGTCAAAGAATTTGTCACAACAATAAATAGTCTCTTTGTGTGATTTTGACCACAGTATCCCGTACAAAAATTGGAAATTAATCAAATGGGACCTTCTCTGCTGTCCACTGTAACTTAACAGAGGCTTTGATTCCTGGGGGTGAAGCATGTCATTTTGTAGCAGATGGTTGCAAACTCCATATTGCTTAGCCTCTCCATACCTCAGTTGTCTATTCAGTAAAAACAAAATGGATCATGGCAGAATCCAACTCATAAGATTATTTTGAGGCTTAACTGTAAATTACTTCTACAGCTCATCATCCACTGGCTGCAGCAGATTCATTTCTGAGATGTTGGATGTTCTTAGAATTCCAGGCAAACTCCATCTCTAATATCTAATCTTCATAAGAATTGAGTATGCCAAAGAATATTAAACTTCTTATAACAATGGTTATTATGATGGATTTAATGAAATATCTTTATGATTTTAACAGAAATCAAAGTTCTTAACATTACTCACATGAAACATTCTTTTGTGATTGTGTTTTCAGGGTTCAGTGCATTGTTTATACCATTTTTTTAGTCCTTCTTCAAATCACATACAGTAAGAGGTATGATTACTCACATTTCATGGAATTGAACCATAAAGTTCATAGAAACTACGTAACTGGCTCTCCAGCTTACCCTGGTAAGTACTAAGCCCTTGCTTGCTTTATAATAGCTAACTCCAAAACCACTGATATTAATCTAATGACTAGTTTCATATCTATTACCCTGCACTGCATTCATCAATTTAAAGTCCTTAATGTTCCTTTTCTGTTTGCCTTTCCATGGATTTTGACATAGCAGCTACATTTTTCTCATATCTCTGCTAGCCTATACAAAACCAAGTGTTTAAAAAAAAACCATTATGTCAACATCATCAACATTGTTGGCATCTTTTGATTTGTTCATCTTTACAAAGTCATTGATCATTTGGAATTTAATTTCCAGTCCTCCTCTTCATGCTAATTCAATCCTTTAACTCAAACTGATTATATCATAACTCTGCTTAAAATTCAACAATGACTTCTCAATAGTCCTGTGAAGACTTGACTTGCAAACCATACGTGATTCAGCCCTATTGACTCTTGAGTCTCCTGTGACTGTTTATTCTTGTTCTCTCTACTATAACCATGCTGGCTTTCTTCTGTTTCCAAAGTAAGTCTTGATCTGTCAAATAACAGGAAATGTGAATTGCTCACTCTTCTTCTGAGTATTCCTTCACTGTTGGCTCAGGTCATTCTGATTCTTCATAGAGATCTCAGATCAGTCAACATTTCCTTGTGGAAGACTTCCTGGAACTCCCTAACTAGATCAACTGCCACTTGGAATATCTTCCTGTTGTTGTGTACTCTTCTTTTCTAATATCAATTTCAATTTGTCATTCTAATGGACACTAAGCACTATGAGGACAAGGCTCAGGTCTTTCAATATTTAATCACTATGTAAAATATGAAAATAATTCATTTTGACCATAAATATTACTGTGTATAAGAAGAGCCCTCAGTTTACTATCATTAAAAATTAATTATGCTTTCACAGCAATAGAGAAGATGAAATTTCATGATTACACACACACACCCCACATCCTCTCTCTCGCTCTCTTTCTCTGTCTCTGTCTAAACTTATTTCTAAACTAATTGAAATGGTTTTTATAATTAATTTTTGGTCAAAAAAATGTGAAATGTAAAATTACACTAAGGAAGCTAATAGGATCACATGAGGAAATCAATGCCATGATAAACTCATGGATGGTGTCTCCTTGCTATTTATTGTCCCCATCATGTGACTCTAGTGTGTCTATTCAATCTCATCTCAGCTATGAATTGAACTCATTAGAACAAGTCCCCTACATCCTACACAGACTGGTTTGTGTCCCCCCATGCTAACTGCCAGACCCCATGCTCAGCAAGACTCCTGCTTACTCACTTCTGTGCCTCAGTGTCCTCCATTTATTTTTCTAATTTTTCTATTAGCTGCCATCTCAAGGGCACCAATTTGAAATCAGACAATGTTTGAGTACCATGTGTCAAACAGGAATATCATAGCTGGCTCCATAGAGATATTGGGAAGGTTAATAAAGATGAAGACTGGCGTGTAACAGGCAGTCCATATGCCATTGTTCAGAGCCAGAGCTAAGCCTATCTACTCCAGGAAGCCTTTCTGCCCCCAAGTGGATACACCCTCCACCTCCATGTCCGACTACCATTTCCTGTCCACCCTATGCATTTTTAGTCTAACTCCCTGTGATAATTCTGTAACTACTTTGTGTGCATATGTGTGGCTATTCAAAAAAGATTTCTCATATCTCAAAGGCAGAATACTTGGTTTGTGTTAACTTCTTATACTCATTCACAGGGCCTTATTAATACCCTAGGTGAATATTAGACTAGCTTAATTTTTACAGAATGGAATTTATTACATACATCATACATCAGCTGTACAGTTGTATAGGGGTGTTAAGCCCCCTCCTAATTAATCTCTGTGATAAACATAATTCCCTCTGTGGATGCCTAACTTCAGCTTACTAAGTAAGTGCATAATCATTTTGGTAATAAAGAGCTTTGGCTTAAAGGATGTATCCACATGGGAAGAAAGCTTCTGTTAATATATTCACTTTAGTCCTATCATTGCATGATTCCATCAAAGTATTTAAATCATTTCATTATTGATTTACACATGCATGCATAAACATTTTTGACAAGTTTTAATTATCTGAAATATTCACCATATAATATTAATTGAAAATAGAAAGACATAAAATATGTAGTGTGAGCTCATCACTGTATAATGTAAAATTACAAATTATATTCCAGAAATGAACTCATTACACATTAACAGAGTCTGACTCTAAATGTGATTTTAGGTATGATTCTTAAATATCTTTGCACTCATTAACATTATTTTCAATCATATAATAAATGCTTGCTACTTTTGTAATTACAGCAGCTCAAAATTTTGTTTTGAGATATAAGAGCTATATGTTGTAAGCACACATCACAAAATACTAATAAAATACTTCACATGAAAATTAGCAATATATTCATTTAGTACTTACCATATTTTTAATTAAAACTTCTTTAGTGTCTGTTGTGTGCTTCAGCTGATGCATAGTGTGATACTCAAGTTGTAGAGAAAAACAGTAGCTAAAATAAGCTCTGGGAGTGTTCAAGTACCTGCATTACACCAAATGGCACAAAAAGAGAAGTTGCAGTCCAAAAAGTTATGGAAAAATGAAATGATATAATAAATGCATACTAATAATGGGGGTAATCACAAAATCATCTAAAAGAGTATGAAAACCAAATGAAGTAGAAGGAAGCTAGGTGTTAATAAGTAAATAATAAAAGGAGCCATGTGTGCACACAGGTGTGCACATGCTGATATGTGCACATACTAGTGTGGATGGTGGTACATATGTTGGGACTTGTGCATGGATGCATGCTGGCTTGTGCTTGTATTAGCATATGTGAGGTAAAGGTCACAGAGGGGCTAAGGATAAACATGTAAGTAGAAAGTACAGTTTAGTAGGGATCTTTAGTATAACTGATCTCAAAAGCCTCAGAAATGATCTTATCCCTGAGAGTTAAATCACATATTCAATTCATGTCTGATCATAACAGAGATACAATTGGTCTCAAACACACACACATACACACACACACACACACACATATACATACACACTCATTTCTAAGGTCAGCAATATTTGACTTATTTCCTAGTGGCTTTAAAAAATGAAATGTAATATTAATATAAACACCATTCCAGAGAACACATTTCTCTGACTCAGGTATGTACCATTTTCTTTCCATCTAAATAAAACCATTATTTTATCATAAGGTTTTACTTATTGTTCTCATTTATTTTCATGTGCTTTAATTCATCTACTCTAAAAACACTCTTTTTTCTGTTTATAAATAATGGAATTAAGCTTAATCTAGGTCTTCATTAACTTTTCCCTGGCATTACTTCTGCTTCTTTTAAATCAGCTTGTTCTGCATAGCTCATCAAATACCTTCTATCACTTTGTCCTTTATCCCTAGCTATACCCTGAAGAGTATGGTCATTTATTCCACATACCTATATCTTCTACTGCTGATATTACTAGTCTGGATTCCACTTCAGTGGAAAACAATTAAAATGTTCCATTAAAAGAAAAAGAACTTGAAGGGAGTTGTCTCTATTTTAAAAAGCTTTCCCGTTACCTATTGACTGAGTTCTTAAGAAAGTGATAATCCTCCTTAGATTTTACTTCTCTAAGGTTCGAAATGGGTTTGGAAGATAATTACAGATCAGTGTTGCAATAGATAATTGTTCATCAAATGTTCACTGCCTCTACTCCCATGTGCTCAGGAGAAAAGTATTACCTTCTTTCATTGTCTGCTACAGTGACATGCCAAAATACCATACCTTGTTTGGCTTCCACAGTAGAGATCTATTTTCTCACAGATACACAGGTGTAATCTAGATCAAGGCAGGAGCAGGCTTGGTTCCTGGGGAGAGCCCTCTCCTTAGGCCTGGTCTTGAAAGCCTTTCCTCTGGGTATACAAACTCCTGAGTTTTTACCCTTTCGTCTTAGAAAAGCAGTTCTATTGGATTACAACCCCATCCTTATGGATGAAATTAATCTTAATCACCTCCTTTTTTGTGCTATCTCCAAATACATTGAAATTGAAAGCTTCAACTTGTACATTTTGGTGGACACAATTTGAGCATTAACACCATTCCTTTAAAATCAGAACTTTCTTTGGCCTCATTGCTAGAGTTTACTTTTGTGTCTATTGATTATAGGGTTGGCTATATGATTTGCTTTTTTTATTTCCATATTTGCTATTCTTGAATTTTAGTTTAAACATTAACATAAAATTTTACTGATTTACCTATACATCTCTCTCTCTCTCTCTCTCTCTCTCTCTCTCTCTCTCTCTCTCTCTATATATATATATATATATATATATATAATGTAATGTTCAATTCATCTGACTTGACTACAATGTGTCCCCCACAAAAGGGGACTGTCAATTCATTCTGAAGTAGGGATATGTTCTGCTGTCTAATTTCTAACAAATTACAACTTACTCATAGAATAAATTTTTATTACATATCAAATACAAGTAATCACTTGCTCTGGGTAATATAAAAAACCTCTGGTGACAACTAGATATTCTGAAATTTATACATGTATGCATGTATATATGTGATGTATAAAATGGATACACAATAAGCCTCTTCAGCTTTTGATGAAATTGTATCTCTATTACTGATACTTTGAATTAGACTTGAAAGTATTTACTCATGATAAGACAGAGAAGAACCATTTTATATTGGTGTTCCAGTGTTCCAGAGAGCGATGGCCTTGAGACAACCAAAAGAGCAAAAATAAGAGATCAAACTGAATGTTTTACAGGCATTCTAGCTCTAAAATTCTAAAGTTTGGTGATTATGGTAGGCCACTCTCACTTGGGTTAATGACCCTAAACTGTGTCCTTCGGACTTCTTTTATTTATCAACATCTTGACAATCAAAGGAAACAACTTTACTCCCTGAAAAGTTTTCTATTTCTTCCAACACATTGCTTTTCAAAATAGAAAAGGCAAAATTTTAATGTGTGTTTAATGTTTGAATTGTCAATAACCCTAAGTAGTTTGACAATGACCCAAAATAAGCTATAAATTTTGGGGCATTGTTGCAACTTGAAAGCAGATTTCTATAATCTAGTTTGGTCACACCATCTCTAAAGAGAACACAGTTGTTTAGCATTTGCAGAGGGAGATATTTTTGTTCTGTGCATTATGCATTCATTAATTGATTCATTCATTAGTGTAATTATTAAATCATTCACTCATTTATTCATGGAGCATTGAGGGAGTGCTAAGTACAAACTCTTAGCTAGTTACCAGGATTTGTATTTTAGCTCTGCCAGTGTTTAACTGTGTAGCTAATTTCCTTTCTTCAGAATGGAAGTAGTCACAAAAGCCACCTTTCAGTTTTAAGATGATCAGAAAGTTAATATGCATTAAGGACTCAATGCTGCCCCTGTTTTACAGCAGGTGCTGTCTATCTGTTCCTGGGATACTGCACTGTCTATGTTGGTACCAAGGGAAAAAAAATAAAGTATAATAAAATTAATATACAGAATTGAAGGAGAGAGAAAGAGTAGTTGAATCTGTAAAAGGTTTTAGAAATGTTTATATAATGCCATTAAGGCATTAGGTGCACTCTGAAAGCAGGTGACCTTTGTTCTGAAAACTATCTAGCAATCATGACTTTCACATATTCTGCCTTCACATTCAAGCAACATTGTCGGAGTTTCTGGGTGGGTGAATGTATGCGGTTTCCTCCAACTTAAGACTCTCCATTTTTTTGCTGCATATCACACAAACTCCTTAGTGAATCTTCCTCCAATAAGCAGCAGCTGAGTGGTTGGGATAAATTTCTCTGTATCCCCAATCCTATGACAGACCGCCAGTCCTGGGGTCCACCATCAAGAAGAACTAACATTGGGAGAATGCTGACTCCATGGGAGGGAAGACTGAAAAAGAAGAAAAGAAAGCATATTTTAAGTGAAACTTTGGTGTGTTGAGTTATCACAAGCCAAAGCGCACCAATTCTGAATTTTACAATAAATAACCTCATGCATCTAGCAACTAATACATATTGTTTAAGTCACTGTGATGTGAGCTGTGACTTTCACCCAAATTTGCCCTAATTGATATAGCATGTACATGGATCCATAAAATTCAGCTAGTAGATTTAGAGGAGTCCAGGGAAACATCCCATAGACACTCAGGCTATGCATCATATCTAACCACCACTGCCACCTTTGGTAATTCCCATTTCCACATCAGACACATGTGAACCACAGGCTTTCATCTCAAGGTTCTTTCCTTTTTAGTCTGGGGTTTGCCTATGAAAATGCATGTCTGTAGTTTTAATGCACAGGTGTGATGACTTCAACTCCCTCCATGTCTACCCTCAAGAAAGACTATTTTATAAAAAAAAATTTGACTTTTACTCTGCTTTCCATATTCTCTTCCAAGTGCACAAAATAAGCTTCTTTTTTACATATTATTAAAATACAATGTTTGCATCTCAATGGGTATAATAATATATTCATAATTAATCAGAATTCAAATTTTCAGAAAATGAGAAACACAGGTAAACAAAACGTTTCAATAGTCATGATACATGAATGAGAGTCAGATGGTGGCAACAAACTCTTGAAATTCCAATTCAACATTTTTCTTTTTGTTTTTTACTTTTTATTACTTTATGTCTTCTTAGCATGTTGGAGATATTTCTGTGCTCAAAGTTGTTTTGATTTGTTTCCTGCCAAATAAAATATATAAAGAAGTAATTTCCAAAAAAATCACAATTGACTTGTCTTGCAATTGCATCAAATCCTTTCTAACCTGAGATGAAAAACCTTAGTGCTTTTTTGCATTTGTCCTTTTCTTTAAAAATTGTTCTCACATTTATTATTCTATAAATTAAGTTGTCTACTTTTTTTAAGCCTCATATTTCTTCATCTGGATTTTTATCTGTTCCTGCCTCTCTGATTTTTCCATTGTGAGTTCAACTAATTTATTTTCATCTCTTCATAACAAATGGAATTTCCTTAACCTTTTTCTATGAAACATTACAGAGGATATTATTCACAGTGCTTAATTCCATCTCACCTTTCTGACAATTTTGTGCTCAGTGAGGTATTGTTAAAGGCTACAGAGAACTCACCAGGTGACACACAACCCCACTTTATCCAGAAGAAATAGAGCCTCCTGTGGTTTCACTTATTTTCAGAATTACATCTATTTCAATGTTTATTCTATCGGCTGTATATTTCACACTTGGGTTTTACTCCTTGTAGAATTGTCTCCAGTGTGTTCTGCTTCCCAGGCTACTGATAGAAGAGGATTTATGGGCTTAAAACATCTTATATTATACCTGTTTACAGTTAACATCTATACTAGTTATTTGACAATTATCATTTTTTGGCCTCTCTACTTTGATGTCCAGTGGTGTCTCGAAGTTATCATATCCAAATTGGATTTGCTCTCCCCATCCCTGTTTCCTAGTAGATTTCACTGGACACAGTTATTTGCTTTTCCTTGTGTGGTAGCATAATCCATTAACAACTCTTTTATATCTTTTTTAGAAATATGTCCAGAAACTCATGAAGTCTTGTCACCTCTGCAAGGTTAACCCTGCTCTAACCCATAATGAACTCTGGTCTTTTTCTCTTGCATCTTTTCTATTTTCTATTTCACCAATAGATGCATGCTCTGAACATCTTTGCTATGCTATGTTCTGCAGATGGTTGATCTCATTGGAGTATGCTATTCATGTTGGCTTGCTTTCTGGTTTTCATTGAATCCAGTGAATAAAATGCATCAGATTGAGATCAACAGAGGTAAACATGGAGAAGGATATGTCCATGCATTAGGTTTATGAAGACTTTAATCTGCTATCACCTGTGTTCCCTAAGATTACAGCTACTTCTATGTATTTCATCCTCCACAGATTCAGCTACCATCTTGAGTTTTGATACAGTTAATTCTTCCTTAAATCATTGACTCCTATTGGTAATATTGGTTATATGATGTTACACTTCTTAGCATGTTTCAAAATACCTTATATGGTCCCTTAACTCTTTTATCAAAACTAAATATTATAAATTGTATAACGTGCTTTAATTCTGCCTAATAAAGTAATTAGCACTACAAATAATCCAAGGAAAAAGACCTTTAGCATTCTGTGTGTGTGCGTGTGTGTGTGTGTGTGTGTGTGTGTGTAATGTGTAAACAGTCTACTTACATGGGATTCAAAATATGTTCTGTAAGTATTCTCATTATTATAAAAAAATTGAGTTCTGTTTGGATGACCAAAAAGTTATTGAACCTGGTCATTGAAACGATGATAATCAAAACATTTGTGGAGTAAATGAGTACTTTTCACTATTTTAGAAATCATACAAAATGAAATTACACTGAAAATGCTAGTTCTGTACTCAAAGAAGCGTTGGCATACCATGGTCACTATGCATACTTAAATAATTCATTACGTGACACAGTTTTAACAGAGTTTTATTATTGAACAGAATCTGGGACCTGGAGAACTGCAGCACCAATTTCGCACCAATGTAAATCTCTTGCATAAGGTGGGCAGTGTTTGGGGAGGGACGTCAAAGGACAGGTGAATTGACAGAGCAGGGGCAGGGACACTTGAAATGCAGAACTACTCTTAGTGTCCTGGGTAGAAAAATAAAGTCCCTCCTCACGGTCATAGTAAACTTGACATAGCTTTTATTAAAAACAAAATGCCTGCAGAGGCTTCACCATGAATAATTGCTTCATAAAAGTTTGCCTAGTCTGTTTATTAACCTCTCTCAACAAATTTTACTTTTTTCTTTTAGATCCATACTGAGTGAAATTCTAGTATGTCTGAGGAAATAATTGTAATGGCTATACCTAGTAGAATACAAAGATACATGAAAGAATCACAAAATCTTATGAGCTTTTGTCATTAGGAAATTAGGAAGTATGTGTGAGACTAGATCCTAACAGCAATAAGAATATAGTGATACACAGTAACCCCAGATATGAAATCAAATGTGTTTGAGGAGCAAGAAGTATTTGTACTAAATTATTTGATTAATAGAAGTCTAGAATAGCTGGATTATAAATTAGAAGTTTGGCATTCTAGAACTTTCCTATCATAAAGTCATATGAAATTAATATTGAAGTGACTACTGGATTAGATCCAGTTTGTGCCATCTCAGTTATTTCCTAACCATGATCCTAGGAATGGCTCAGAGAAAATGGAACCATCACAAAATCCACTGCTGAGGAAATCATCACATATTCAAAAGTCTTGTATGGGCTGAAGATGATGTGGAGAAATTTTAGAAAGGAATTAGTCTCTTTGACTTCGATGAGACAAAAAAGATCCCATAGTGGCAGGGTGCAAATAAGGGTAGCACCATAAGAGTCAACATTAGGATTTTATTATAAAAGACTTCAAGGATGGGGTGGCAAAGAGTTAAAGTTTGATCTTTTACCCATAGGGATAACAAAGACCTGTGGCCTATCACAGAACTTACTGGTAAATGTGAACATGTGTCTGATAAGCAGAAAACTGTTTTGAGAAACTACAGTCATAAAATCTAATGGCTTTGGGAAACAAAGTCACAGAGCCACTGACTCTTGAATTAATAATAGACTGGATGCATTTGAAGGAGAACCTTGTAATTCTAACTGAAATGAATATTGCAAGCCTTTCCCAAAGCTTTTTCCAGAACCATCCATTTAACAAGGTCACTCTGTACCAGAGAAAGAGATATTCACAACCTGGGATTCTGAATTGTGGTCAGTTCATGCAAAAAGGCTGTATGGTCAGAGTAAGAACATACACAGCTAAGGCAATAAATAGAAATTTGTCATGAGTCAGTCCCACAGTGAGGTCAAGAGACTCAGGAACCACTCTGTGTTTACCATCCTAGTTCTTCAGTATGCAATTGGAACAGAAATGTTTAACAAATGGCAGGATCTCCATTTTGATTCTTAACATGTTGAGGTAAAAGCCAAGATTGATTTTGAAGAATGACTGTGAATTACAGTAAATTTCTTCAGGTGTTAGCAGTAATTGCAGAATGTATTTCAGATTTGGCCTCTTTATAGAAGTAAATCAAACTGCTTGTGGCAACAAATATGAAGCTACTAAATGACTTACCAAATATTTTGTTTCTCATTTCCCAATTAATTTATTCAATTGGGAATAGTTCAATTTCACCTGGCAAGGGCAGCAATACCACTTCATTGTGTTATTTCAGAGCTATGTCATTTATAATGTGCTTTTTCTTAGTATATTATGCAAAACTTAATCATATTAATTAATTCATTCCAGTATATCATGCTGTAACATAACACAAATGACTTTTTGCTAATTGCATTAGGTGAGGAAAACATAGAAAACCCTAAAGACCTTACTGAGGCACATTGTGCTGGATGGTATTCATACATCAATGGAGATTATAGGAACCTGCCAATCTGGGTCAGGTTTGGAAATAATTCTGGAGTAAATGACACATTGCTATACCTTGTACCATACAAAATAGTGGGAAAATAAAGAATATTGCATATAGTCTGGTAGGTTTTCACTGAAAGGGTTTCAAAATCTTACATGAATGAGTAAGTGAAGAAGTTAAGACATGTGCCAATAATTAATTTAGTTCCTTAGCAATATGACTAGAATACTGAATTTCTTATGAAGTTCCATAAATTGGATGATCTGCCATGGAAAGTATTTCTCTAATTTCCATATGGTAATACTACACTTGCCCTCTCTCTTTCCTGGTCTGTTGTTCCTCTAACTGTTAGCAGCAAAATACTTCTCTGGCCATTGGTGTCTCAGTGTTTCTATTCCCTTGCTCAAGTCTTCCTCCTTTTTATAACACCAATTTCCACACTATTTTCTTCAATACCTTTCACAGCCAGTGTTTGCTCATGGTTAGTAAATTTTAATGTTTTACTTTTTAACAAAAATTAAGACAATGTTTGTCTATGTACCCCAGACTGGCCTGAATCTTGCTTTTCTCCTGCTTCAGCCTTCCGGAAGCTGCGATTAGAGTTGTGCATTACCTCACTGGCTCCTTTTGTAAAGTTTTGTTAAAAATTTTTCTCTTTCTTAATAGTGTATACTAATTTTACAAAAGGGCTTCATTGTGACATTTCTATACATATAATGAACTTTGGTCAAAATTCACCTCTATTTCTTATTACTTCTCCCTTTTTGAAAAAATTTAATAAATCTCATTACTCTATTTTCATATAAACATATGAAATACCTCAGTCATATGACCCCTCCCTCTCCTGTTGGTATCCACTCCCAAATAGTCACAATTTAGGACATGGTTTTAATGTTCCTTGGTCTTTGTAGATACTCTATGAAATGATGACAAAATGGGCTCAATTGCAGTCATATGAGGAAGAAATTTCTTAATTTGTTCACTAAAAATAAAGTGGATAAAAGATTAAAAAGAGTTGAAAAGATGTGTGCAACAAGATGCAGTTTGATGGTGTTTCAATGTCAGAGGCAAGCTGCCATAAGTTAAGTCTGGGGTATTAGTATCTGGCTTTTTGCTTGAGATACAGATGCGGTTCTATCAAAATGTTCTTTCCCTGAAAAGGATGAGGGAAGCCATCATTGCAGCCTTAACTGAGATTTTAAGAAATGTCATTCATTCACTAGGTTGAAATAAAGTTTTTAAAAAAACTCTAATATCATATTTTTCAGAGCCACTGTCGTCTGCTTGGATTTCTCTCTCTAAAATATCTTTTCTTTTGTCTTTCTGAGCCTGGCTTACTTCACCAAACATGATGTCTTCCAATTGCATCCATTTATCTTCAGACCACGTGTCATTATTCCTTATGGCTGAGTAACACTCCACTGTGAATATGTACCATAATTTCATGATCCATTCATCAGCTGTAGGGCATCTGGGTTGTTTCCAGAGCTTGGCTATTGTGAATAGTGCTGCAATGAACATCGGTGTACAGGTGCCTCTACTGTATCCTGTCTTATGTTTCTTTGGGTAGGTGCCCAGGAGCGGTATCACTGGATCGTATGGCAGTTCTATCTCTAGTTTATTGAGGTTGTACTAACTTGCATCCCACCAGCAGTGTACAAGGCTCCTGTTTTGCCACATCCCTGCCAGCATTTGTTGCTGTTATCACCCTTGATTATGTCTGTTCTAACCAGGGTGAGATAAAATGCAAGTATTGTTTTGATTTGCATATCTTTTATAATATAGGAACAGTGAGGGGGGTCCTTGGGGAGGGGGTGAGTGTAAAAGAAGGAGATTTAAATGACAGTATATGTTTGATGGACTTCAGATACCTATATGAAACAGAACTAAGAAACTTCTTGCAATTGCTTCAAGTGAGGTGGGGAGGGGGCTGAGGAGAGACGATGGGGTCAATGTAACTAATGTACAATGTAAGTCTAATCAAAACTGTCACTATGAATCCCTTCCTGTAAAATGAATATACTCTAATAAAAATATAAATCCAAAAAAGGTATCATTTCTTAGCCACGCTGGACAATCTTTCAATCATTTGTACAAACAGATGGAGACCAATTATTTAATACATTTATTTTCTTCTTTAGTCTCCATATCCGAATCCTAGTCATCATTATTAAGAGGACCATCTTCTTTGTTTCAATGTTATTTAGGAAGAAGAAATTATTGCTTTTGTTCAGAGAAACAGGTTATACACAGATTATTATAATTTGCAAACATATCTGGTTTTTGTTTTCATTGTTGTTGAATGGCCTTTTTATTTTCATGTGTTTCTTTCAGTTTACAATTTAGTAGCCAAGGTATCTAATTATCAAATTGGTTTGCCCTTTAAAAATCTTCTGATTTGTCAATTTTCTTGTTTATATCATGCTCTAACCACCTGCCAGTGTCTTCTGCTGTCTTTTCTTTGACAATTAGGCTACTATTTATGATACAACCATACCATTTGCATGATAATGCTTGGAAGGAATGTACCTGTTCTGAGTATTTTGCCAGTTTCCATGATTCATCATTTCCACTCTCTATTTCCTTACCAAGAAACATTTCCATCATCCGAAGAAACTGAGCATGTCTGGGAACCATAAATTATAGTTGCTTATTCATTTCTTATTAAAGCTTACTTATTGGAAATATTTTTGTTTACCTTTAGAATCTTCTACAAATAAGAAGAAATAATCTACTGGAATTTATTTAAAGTGGGTAGGATATTTTTTTATTATTTTATTATTCATATGTGCATACAAGGCTTGGGTCATTTCTCCCCCCCTGACCCCACCACCTCCCTTACCACCCCCCACCCCCCTCCCCCCCACCCCCTCAATACCCAGCAGAAACTATTTTGCCCTTATCTCTAATTTTGTTGAAGAGAGAGTATAAGCAATAATAGGAAGGAACAAGGGTTTTTGCTGGTTGAGATAAGGATAGCTATACAGAGAGTTGACTCACATTAATTTCCTGTGCGTGTGTGTTACCTTCTAGGTTAATTCTTTTTGATCTCACCTTTTCTCTAGTTCCTGGTCCCCTTTTCCTATTGGCCTCAGTTGCTTTTAAGGCATCTGCTTTACTTTCTCTGCATTAAGGACAACAAATGCTAGCTAATTTTTTAGGTGTCTTACCTATCCTCACCCCTCCCTTGTGTGCTCTCGCTTTTATCATGTGCTCAAAGTCCAATCCCCTTGTTGTGTTTGCCCTTGATCTAATGTCCACATATGAGAGAGAACATACGATTTTTGGTCTTTCGGGCCAGGCTAACCTCACTCAGAATGATGTTCTCCAATTCCATCCATTTACCAGCAAATGATAACATTTCATTCTTCTTAATGGCTGCATAAAATTCCATTGTGTATAGATACCACATTTTCTTAATCCATTCGTCAGTGGTGGGGAATTTTGGCTGTTTCCATAACTTGGCTATTGTGAATAGTGCCGCAATAAACATGGGTGTGCAGGTAGCATTTAAAGAGTCCATGTATAACCAATCAGCTGGCTTGGATCCTTTTGTTCTGCCAAGATAGAAATCATAGGTAAGTGAAAGGAAGCTCTTATAGTGCTTGGAATCCCAGGCTCTTAGATAATCATGGCCGTGGGGTTGGACTGGTAGACCCAGAGTCTTACTGCTCCAAACCCTGAGAGCTTAGGAGTCTATTGATCCAGGATTTAGAAACCAGAGACTTACTGTTCCAGGCACTCAGGTTGGAAGCTGGAAGTTACATGCTTTAATTACCAGCATCCTTGGCATGTGGCATCAATTTTAATCATTGGCTTTCAGCAGCAGATGGTGGTCGAAGAAGACAGCACCAAGGAGTAGCAGGTGGTGCGTCTAGTATTACATTTTTTAGTTCTAAAGTGTTGTGATAATCAGCCCTTGACAAGTGTTAAAGCTCTTGTGCTGAGGGTATCTGAGATCCTTGGCTTTTAAGGTTGGGTCTCCCTGAAACACTTCCTTGCAACCAGGGCCCCCAGTTTCTCATCTTTAGCTCTTCATAGTTTTTACTGTGTCTGTCACCTCTGCTCCTCAATATTTCTGCCCTGGCCACTATCTGGAAATCTTTAGCTGCTCTTTCATTGGCTACTGCTATTGTCATTGCTGGGGTGGTGTCTACTGCTGCCACTTCAGCTTCTGCTGCTTTACTGCTGCTTCTGCTTGCCTGTTTTCATTTTCCCAGCTCAGCACACCCTACTTATGATAAAGACAAAAAGTAGGCAAGAAAAGACCACTTGAAGAAGCCTTTATTAGACCTAATATTGCAGTGCCAGGTGACATCACAGAAGGTAAGCCACTCACTCAAAAAGTGAGACAAGCAGCCTACTTATATATAGCCAGAAAGAAGATGTAGCGAGGATTGTCCACACCAATTATGCCAGTCCTCCATATGTATAAACAACTGGCTACTGTGTCATCTAGAGTTCATGGAGATTTACAATGACAGAATAGCCAATGAAAGTTGTTTGAAACAGTCATGGCTGGGATAGTACCTTCAGAAGTCAAGAGTTGTGATTTGGCAGTAAGTAACTGTGGTTACCATGTAGCTTCTCAAGATGTCTGTGGATTATTCAAAGCAGCCAGTCATAAAGCAGACCAGCTGACTGCTTGGCTGAGTTCCTCCACTCAAGACAGCTGGTGTATATCTTAGTTGATTTAAAGGAAAAATAAGCATTAAAATGGATGCTTACAATAAATTCTCTCCATTATCATTAGCATAGATTGAACAGAATTTAACAGTGCTTTAACAATGTCTAACTCTTGCCCCAGTGCTCCAGGGAGAGATGTGTCCATCTAGACTCTATCAGTTGATTTTTAATATTACAAGTAAGCAAACCCTTCTTGTACAGTTTCTTTCTCTACAGGCCATTCTGGAACACATAATATTGCCAATTGTTAGTAGTTATTATTTTACTGTTAAAAGATTCCCTGGTTTCTATGTTTAGTCCCCAAATCACTCCAAATATTCAAATCTAATATTATGCCAGGCAACTCCAGCATTTGTTGCAGATATCATAAAATCAGTATATCTTTAACCAAAGGCATTATGTCCTTCTGAATCATACTCAAGTCACCATAAGGCATTTAATATATAAAATATCCCCAAAATACTGAACATGTTATTTTCTACATCTCAAAATTTAACCAGTCAAGAAACAATGTTACTTTTGACTATTTTTTTTTCCTGGAATGTACATAAATTTTTGCTTTATTTTTCCTGCATACCTCTCTAAACAGTATTTTAAATATTTCCCATTGATTCACAAGTTCTGAACAAAACTACCACTGAAATTGCTTCCATTTTTATCTATTTAATATATTTTCTCTAGCATTGTAAATGTGATGATTCTAAAATATTTATCTTGACAGATGACCTATCCTTTCTACCAATCTGAGTATTTCTAATACTATCATAATAAATTCTTGAAAGCCTAAACTCCCTGATTGGAGAACCTATCAAAGATTCCGTATCAACTCTACCTGATGTTGTGGAGTCTTTTGCTGTTACTCATCCAGGCTTGAGCTTTCCACATCTACCTGTGGTTCATGCTGACCGACCCCCTTTGCTAATCTCATCCTGCATCACTTTTGTATGGAAGCATGCCACTCACCTCCAACAGTCATTCCACATGTGGAATTTTACCTAATTCATCAGGACATAGCCCAGAAGTCTGTGACATACATAAATACACTACAATTTTGGCAACACTTCTGAAGTGATTAAAAGCTCAAGTGGTTAAGATTGAACATGGAATTACTAGATGGGCATAGGTCTGACCTCTGTAGTCATGCAGGATTTTGGTTGAGGCCAGCCCAAGTAAAAAGTTTAGCAAGATTCCATCTAAACCAAAAAAAATCTGGGCCTGCTGACATGAATCTGTCATCCCAACTGAATTGGAGGCTAATGGTCCAGGCATAAACAGGAGAACTATCTCAATATTAACCAAAGGAAAAAATGCTGAGGAAATGTACAGTGCCCGCTTAGAAAGCGCAGGGTCCTAAGTAAACCCCAGTACACCACAACATATGAAAAATGCAATGAAATGAAATGACATCGTGGCATGTAAATATGTTTCAGCATCTACAATGCTCTCCTGCACAGCTATGCATGTATGATTTGCTAGCATACGCCCAGTACTGCTTCCATTTTAAAGCCGACGTTCTAACTGCCTTGACAGTGCTCCACTCTATAAACACAAATCATGTTTTGTTCTGGCTAAAAAGTACAAGCAACTTCTTCTTCTAACAGAAAGTTGTCATCTTCCCTCTGTGGCATTTAATAAACAGCAGACTTTGACGTGTCACCTGATATTTTTCCACACAGCACGAAAATTGCCAATTTTTCCTGTCTTCCAAATCAAGTGCACACATTGGTCCTGTTTGTTACATGTTATATTTGGGAAAAATTAAGTTCACTGTTTCCCTTAGCACATAGGCAGAAAACAGTGCTTTAAGCAATATAAATATTCTACATTTTATTAGAGTTATTTTTCTGTGAGTCCTTTTTCAGTCAGATTTTAAGCTCCTTTAGGCTTAAAAGTTACAGTATATCTTTCAGAAGCAAAACAAAACCAAGTCTCAATGTATACCATATAAATATCCTGGACTAGAAGGTTAGACACCTGGCATCAGGTTCCAAGTTGGTCATTTGACCTCCATGCACTCCATTCACAAGATCAGCTCTATTTCTATAAAGTACGTTAGCTGAATTAGATGCATTTTTCTACAGGTCTGGAGTGAGGTGAGGAAGTCATCAGGGGTGCAGGTTAGATGACATGGGCAGTGCGGGAAGTGAGAGAAGGATGGCAGGTAATAACTTCATTAGCGTGGATGGCTGTCAAGTCAGAGAAGAGGTTGTTGAGCTCTAGTCAAGGAAATCCAGAGCACTGTGGGTTGACATGTTAGACATGTGTAGGGGCAAATTTTCAATACCAGGCTATGACTAGCAGCTGACGCCCCCTGTTGCAGGGTGTTTAACAGTCTAATTGTAACAGCAGTTATGCAGTCTTATAAAAGACAAACTTGGGAATTTTCCAAATTTCTATGTAAGATTTAAAGTTCTATTTCTAAGTTTCCCTTGAAAGCAGATATACATAGTTGAGAAAAACAGATAACCTCTGGTATGGGCCCCTTGTTAATAGCTTGTCTGGGTCACAGCCATCTCATAAAATCATAGCACTGTTACAACTCTAATATAAATCCTTTAATGTCTGCTCCACTTAATTTGCATGGGAAATTGACAGCTTATTAGAAATGATGAAAGCATAATTATGAAAACAAACTTAGAAGAAAGGACAAAGTCTCAAGTGAGAAATTATTGCAAAATATAAATTTTGCTTCATATTGTCAATTTGTTATTGTGGACATTTAATTGGATTACTATTTTCTCTAAGATTCTCACTTTAAGGAATCAGAAAAAGAAATGCAAACACACACAAGGAAAATGTTAGGCAGCGAATACACAGCCAGGCAGAAAGTCAAAGCCTTAAGTGTTGTTCTCCATGTCCTCCAGTCTAGGATACATTAATGTTGCTAAAGTTAGACAAAAGACAAAATTCCAGTTCAATAATAAGTTGCATTAAAATTTACTGTAAAGATTAAATTTTTCTACCAAGTGTTTTTTATTTTATCATTTTTACATTTACTCACATGTGTATACATTGTTCGGCCCACCTCCTTCACTACCTCCCACCCCCGTTTCCTGGCAGAACCTCGTTCGCCCTCTTGAGCTCCAATTTTGTTAAAGAGAAAACATAAGAGATAATAAGAAGGACATAGCATTTTTGCTAGTTTGGGATAAAGATAGCTATACAGACAGATTCCTGGCATTGCTTCCATGCACTTGTGTATTACAACCCACATTGGTTCATCTCTACCAGACCTCTTCACTACTTCCTGGTCCCCTTCCCATAGTGGCCTCTGCCAGTTTAAGATTACTATATTCACTTCTCTACAGTGGGCACATCAAAAACATTCAAGTTTTAAGTTTCCTTCTCTGTCCCTCTTCCTCCCAGGCACATTCTCGCCTTTGTGTGTGACCCATGTCCAATATATTACTACATTTGTTTTAGGCCTATAATCTGCATATAAGGGAGAACATGTGATTTTTGGCCTTCAGAGCCTGGCTAACTTCACTTAAGATGATTTCCAGTTCCATAAATTTACTTGTGAATGACAAAATTTCATTCTTCATTCTGGCTGAATAAAATTCCATTGTGTATAAATACCACATTTTCTTAATCCATTCATTGGTAGTGGGGCATCTTGGCTATTTCCATAGCTTGACTATTGTGAATAATGCTGCAATAAATATGGTGTGCAGGTGCCTTTGTAATAACCTGAGTCGTATTCCTTCAAATATATCCCTAGGAGTTATCTACCACCTTTAATGTCTATAATTTTTTCATGAAAATTTAAAGCATTTCTGTTAACATAAAATCTATACCATTTCATATATTTTGGTCAATTTGTTTTTCTATTTCTTCATTCCTTTTATTTATATTTATCGTGCATGGCTGTAACACAAAATCCCAATGCAAGTAAAAGGAAAAACTATTAAGAGTTACAAATTCATGAATGCCTCAGAAATATTTAAAAAGCTCCTAAAGAGAGGAACACCCAGAAATATATGAGATTTCAGAGAAAAATTAACTTGCCTTTGAACATAAATATTCAGAAAAGCATTTCAATTTTTTTTTTTTGCTAATGCTAAGAAAATGCAAATTGAAAGTTTCAGTTCTGGTTACTGCTCATTGTGGTATTGGGGGACACAGAATTTCTTAGTTGAGGCACATAAATGTCCTGCTTAAGAAAAAAAACATACAAAACAAAAGCTGAGTTAATAGTATTGATAGAGAACAAAATCTTAATGTCCAAAGCATATAATTCCCACAGTTCAGGATATAATTTTAAATTATTCAAATTATTAGATATAGGTGAAAAGATGGAAAAGTGACCCATAAACAAGATACAAGGTAAAAACAAAACATAAAGCATTAAATGTTTCAGATGATGCAGTTTAGAAATAATGATTTTAAAGTAGCTGTACAGCTACAATCAGGAATGATAAAAATATACTCATGGTGAATGAATAAGAAATAAATCCTAGCAGAAAATGAAAACTTAAAGAATAGAATGAGATTTTAATGAATGAAAATCACAATATCTGAAGTTAAAGAAAGAAATACATATATTCTCACATCAGAGTTGCTAACAGACCAAAAGTGAAAGAAGAACCAGTGAACTTGAAGATAGATCAATGAAAATTATCAAATCAAAAGAAATGAAATATACCTACATGGATACCAGGAACAAAAATGGTGGGGGTATAGTAACTCATATGGGAGAGCATTTAACTGAGTACTTACCTAGCAACCAGAAGGCCCTGGGTTCAATAACCAAACCAAATCCAAACCAAAAAGAAAAAGGAAGTAATACTGTCTCTATTCCTTCTCCTTCTATCACGTGGCTTTGCCATCTCAGAGTCCCCTGTATCCAACTGTGTGGCCATGAATGATGGGAGATAAAAATACAATCTTACAAAACAATTTAGGAGCTTGACTTGAAGAAGACAAACATTTCCCATTATATTTAATGGTCAGAAGGGTCCACACCCAAATATAAGAGACCAGAACTTTTTTTTTTTTTTAAATCTAGGTACAAACCAAAGCAATTGAGTAAACACAAAGCAATGATTCTGCAGTCCAAGATTATCCTGTACAGTAATTCTACTGGTATCTATTTTGTGTTCTTCATCTACCCAGCCATTTTGGGTTTACATAACTGCTTATAGGAATTGACTTACCTCTCTCCTTTTCAACAGTGTGTTGTCCATGTCGAAATATACATATAAAAACCGTTCTTTGTGTCAAATCAAAATGTGTGCAAGGCTTAGTTGTGCTCAGAAAGTAGATAGCTGTCATGGCGCCTGTCCCATTTTGTGAACACTTATAAAAGGAGACATTTGTTATACAAGAGAATATTTGCCAGAACACCTGTTTTCATTCTGCTCGGAGATTTCACTTTGACTCTATTTTCACCTTGTCAATGCTCTTTGATAATAATTCATTCTGTTTTCTTACACTGTAAAGTGGTTTGTTTTAGCTGAAACCTGAATCACTTTCCATAAGAACTTGAATAAAATCAGTTTGGATTTCTTGGAGCTGTTTTTCAGTTAAAGATTTAAAAGCAATATGATTGCTTAGCACATATGTATCTTCAGAACTGCTGAACATCAACTTTCTTTAGGAGTTGAAAACAGATGAAAAATTGTTTTAAAGGAGGGTATTAAATCAAGAGGAAAATTTCCACTACATGTAAAATGAAATGCTGCCACTGTCAAAGTTATCTGTGGCTTAAGTTTGCGTAGCTGTGTTCACTGGCTATGGTTGTTTTCATGATAATTTGCCTCCCCATATTAGTGCTGGAATGGTCTTCAAGAACATTACAATAGAGTCCTCTCAATAAATGCAAATATAGACAACACCAAGTTTGGAGTGTGAGTCCCCACAATTCTAGGTTATAGAAAATCTAGACTTTGCTGGAAATCTACAAACTAAAGCCATGTCACCAAAGAAGTGGGATAATAGGATGAGGATGGTGTAAACTTCTCTCCTTCAGTGTGTGCTCTGCTCTGCTAACCTGGACTATCTTGAAATTCTCTGAGTGGCTAAACCCATTTGAATCGTTTTCTTTGATACTTGCCTTCTCTGCTTTGTGAGACTAATTACCACTTTCATTCTGAGTTTTACAACAGACAATGGGTCTTTGCTGAAAGTTGACAGGGAAATATTCTGCAAGTCAAAATTCTCATTCAAATGCATATTCCATGCTCGCTGGCCTGTTTCTGGTCAAGCAACTTAATTCTTACAATCTTTCCAATGAGTCAAAACTTGTACCATTCTTCCTTGGATTCTTTTAAAATGATAAGTTGTACATAATGTTTTTCCCAGCTAACAAAGTCAGAGTGTCTTTCTTGTTTATTCTCTGCAGTGTTTTTATAGATTCATTATTCAGATGCCATACTATCACCAGTGTTCTCTTGTATAACTTGAATTTGAATTTAAAACAACGTAGTATGTGCAGGTTTTATGTCAAAACATTAAAAAGGACCAGTTGGAGTTTGGATGGGGTAAAACTGATAGACTTTACAGAATTATACATTGTACTTTTAGTATCAAGGTCAAGAAATGAAAACAAAACTTATAAAAATTATAAATCAAGTTGTTCTGTGATTTGGATAATTGGAATCTGAAGAGCCTTACTCCCACACATATTAGACAAAATGTCTTATTTTCCCTATTACATATGTGTGTCTTTTTCCACTAAAATTTTTTGTATTACTTTTTGATGTTAATTTCTATATTAATTATAAATTAGAGATGGCTTTTATTCAAATTGTAATGAAAAAGAAAGAAGGAAAAATAAAGTTATCAAGCATCTATCAGTATCTAGAAGATCTGCAAAATTTTATATCTTTGCAATTCTATCAGTTTGAAAACATTAGCTTCCTTTTCACAGTGGTTCGGTAAAGACAGTCAGTAAATAAACAGTAAGGAGATGGCAAACACATAAAACTTTATGCTTTATTTTAAATGTTCCTCCTTGCACTCAGCAAAACAAAATAATAATGTCATATCAAATTTTATTCTGTCTGATGATTTCTTGCATTCATCCAAGTCATACTCAAATGTCATAACTTCTAGAGATCAACTCCTAAACTCTCCATTCTGTTTGATTCCTACACTAGGATCTGCAGAACAAGGCCTGTGGCCATCTCCTATTCTTACCCCTGTTGCCCTTCCCGAGTATCCCTGCTCTTCCTCAGAGACGTGTCTATGCATTGTGTTAAGCTTCACCAGAACTTAGCATGGTGTCTATGTACAGTAGTCACCCAGGAAATTTAAGTCGATTAAAATTTTATCCCCTGTATCATTTATTCAATTATTTTTAAGTAAAGCCCTCATTCATTAATAACACAAACTTGCCTTATTTTCATTGACCTGACATACAGTGTCTCAGTTGAAGATTATTTTGGATAAATATTAAACTCCTATTAATAGATCCACATGTTTAGAACTCTTGCATAAGTTGAAATTTTTTTCTACTTCAGGTCACAAATGCCTTTCCTCATTTAGAAAGTTCCTCCTCTGCTATTAGAGCCAACATATTACCAGTCACTTTTTCACTTTCCATACTGCACAAAGAAATTTAGAATAAATAAGATTAAACAAAAAATTTAGAACAGGCACTTAATGAACCTCAAAATACATACCCCATTATTTAATTAGTTACTACAATAGTGTACATAAAATTGCCATTTTTAGGCCTAGATATGTTAATTACTTCTAACAATTTAAGTAGGTGATAAGGGAGATTGATGTTTCTTGGCTTTCATGTGATGTCGTGGTTGGGTTCTATAATGGACAGTAAATAACAACAAATATCATGAGTAATTTCCACATACATCATTAACTTCATTGAGAAAGAACAATGTGGTGATTTTTTAAATATTACTGTTGCTGAAAAGATTTAAAGTGTCTCCAAAAATGCAATAAATACATAGTTACAGATATAAGTGGCAAGGTACTATAGCTATATATTCCAATTATTCTTTATTCCAAGTGTCAGGACAGTTTTCCCTAAATGGTCAGGTAATGTTAGGTTTGGAAGTCTCAAAAATCTTTGTCACATCTATTTACTTCTGCCATTGTCATATAAGAACAGCTGTAGACTATATAGAAACATGACTCTGTCTTAATAATACCATTTTATGGACAGTGAAATGTGCTTTCAAGCAATTATTGTGTGCCATGAAATACTCTTTATGTTTTCAACCATTCAATAAGGTAAAGTCCCTTCTTAGTTGTCATAGGTCTTAGACCAGTGGCATATGAACTGCAGAAATTTATTCCTCATGGTTCAAGAGATTATGAAGCCCAAGGTGAAGGTATTAACAGGCTCCATGTGTGCTGAAAACCTGTTTCCTGGATCATAGGTGGCCATCTATAACATTTGATGCTCCCTTTATTATCCATTCATGAGAAATCTGACCTCTTGACTTACTTGAAAAGGACCCATGTCCAAATACCATCACGTTAGGGGTTAGAGTTCAAAATATGAATTGGAGGGTCATACATTTAACATAAAAGACAAGATGTGATAAAAATATTCAATAGGCCAGATTGGCTTGTGCATAATTAATTACCTGCTGACTCTGTCTCTGTATACTTTCTGAGAATTAGTTTAATTTCCCTGAGTGTATCAGGATAGATGAAAACCAAAGTTATAAACCAAAGTTGACAACATTGCACACTTAATATTTTGTAAACCAGCAAAAATGCTTGGAATCCTAGAATAACAAGTTAGGCAGAGTTTCAGAGATGTGGCCCTTAAGGACAAAGATGTTTGGAAACACCAGGAAGTCTTGAGTGGACATGAACATAAACTATGGTACTCCCATGATGGGCCAAGGGGGGAAAGCAGTTTATTTCAACAGATTTACAGAAAAGGAAGAAAACAAGCAAGAAATGGACCAGGCAAGAGAGCTTGTCCATCAGTCTATAGGCTGTAATTGCTGCTGCTGAGGAAATGGCTTATGTGACCTTGCTTATCTTTCAAAAGTGTCAAGAGATTTCCATCTCAGATTTGGCAACTCTGAGGCCAGTGGACCACATAGACACCTGTTTTACTGGAAAATTTCCCTAACTTAGTTTATGGATTTTGTTACCCTTCTTCCGACATACATCCTGAGTCTGTATAATTTCAGAACAGATCTTATAGGGGACTGCACTCATTTACCTCCTGCCGATTAGCCCAGTGAAACTGAGCTCCTTAAAGCCATGAACAGTCCTGTAGTTATCTCTGTGAATCCAGTGACCAGGACAATGGTGGAAACTGCATTACAGACCCCATAAACATCTGTTGTGCAAAACCTATATATGGCTAAGAAATAATTTTGCATTTTACTTTTGTCACCCAATATTTTTTTATAGGTATTTCATTTTGTTTTATTGTCTTCATAATTATCATTTTAATAGTTACATAAAAGTCAATCAACTTCATGTGTCATACTTTGCTTTGTATATTGCTTTGTATATTGAAGTTATTATGTATATGTATATGAAGTTATTATGTATATTGCTTTGTATATTGCTTTGTATATTGAAGTTATGTCCATAGTTTTACTGTTAATTAAATATTTAATTAGTTACCATTTTTGATTTTGGAAGAGTTGGATATATGATTTAGAAAGCTCATTTGTCTTAAAAATTTTTTATAATACAGTTTCATTACATTGCCATAAACCAATCAAATTTCTTGTTGATCAAAGTAATTTTTAATATTATAAATAAGAATATATATATATATAAAGACTGTGTTAAGTATACAAGTAAATGACATACAATGGCATTTAAACATATAACATACATATTCTAGATATGGAAACCTAAATACACACCTTAATATAAATATGTTGACCATTTAAATTGGGAAAGAAGAACTAGCATCTAAGTTGAAAGAGCTGATGGAAACAAGGGTTCAGTCTGGCAGACCTCCACCATCAAGAAAACCCTATTGTCAAACACAAGAAAGACTCAGTAACCTTTGGCACATGGGACCCCTAAAATTATAACTTAGAAATTCAGGGGTCAGCAGAGGGACACATAATTTACTCATTCCCCTCTAATCCATTTATTCTGACTATAAATGATGAAAGTTTAAATTACTTATGTGCAATTAGTAATCAAAGTCAGAAAATATTACCAATAATTTACTTTGTGAACAATTTTATGGATGTATAATATACATACAATAAATTATAGAAATTGAATTTAAAATGAACAATTAGATTCATTTTGTGTATCTCCACACAAGCCTGCGAAACCATTTCCACTATCAAGATTGTGAACAATTCCATCATCTTTTAAAGTTTCCTGTTGTGTCTTTGTATTCTGTGCAACACTCATTGTACCCTCCTTTTCTAGACAACCATGCACTTGATTTCTATCACTAGAGATTTGTTTGATTTTATTCAAGAATTTTATATAAATTCTAACATATATAAATAAACATATGTGTATAAATGTATATTTTTTCTATGTTACTGATTTTGTGCATGCCAAATACTTTAGGTAGTGCATGACATGCAACAGGTTCACAATCTGCTGTGAGCATAAGATCTGACCTCAGCTCTTATCCTGTGTGATGACCCTCCTATGCCTACATCCTATGAAGATAATCCCTAATAAAAGGAAAAACATCAAATTAATTTTCTTTTTACCTCAGCACTAGCTCAAAACTTTGCATCCACAGGCATATTTGTGTTGATATGAACTAAAATGATATGGGCTGGATTTATAGCAGGAAATAGAGTACAACTCACTAGCTCATGAAATACCTGTTTAAGAAAAGTTTCTCCAAAAAATAATCAGTCATATTGAATGACCTTCATTTCCTACATGTCTGGATACACAAACTCTCTCAAACTGGTCCCTAGAGTACCTAGCAAGACTCATTTATTTAGGTCATCATTCATATACTCAAGAAAATTCTCACAACAATTTACTTAGTATTATAAAAATGAAAAGAATATGGAAACCTAGACCTTTGGAGTTCCCAAAATATGTGTGCACATTCACCTTTCAGAAATGCTGGCATAAAGAAAATCAATCTGTACCATGCTGAAGCACTAGAGTTCAAGGTGTGGTTTGAACATACTCTGTGATCTCACTGGAGAGTTCTTAATTCCAGTAGCTTTGTTTGCTAAATAAGGATAAGAATCAATTTAGGAAGGTGTGAAGATTGGGTAAAAATAGATAATCCGTAAAAGCAATTGGAATCTGCTGTATACTGTCTTTGATTGATAAGTATGAGTAGAATTAATTGATAAAATGGATGTATTCTGAGCACATAAGTTTGAAAACATTGATAGATGACAGAGAAGCCAGACATGATATTAAATAACCTTTGAGCTTGACTTCAGCAAGTCTCTCTCATTCAATGATTTCAATCTGTCTTCTTTGGCAAATCTGCATCATTATGGACCTGAAGAAAGCTTCCATTAATTTCCGACTTGCTATTAAGCTTTGGGCAAGTCATTCCATGTCTCTCAATCACAGTTGACTTCTTTATAAAAAAGGTACCTGTTTGTCTTCTCTCACAAGATTACTATGGGGAGTAAGTAGGATAACATATGTAAAGTCTTTTGTAAATGACCACATACATATGTTTCTAGGAAGCATCTGAGCTATTGCTTTACTCACATTGGCTTCTTCCGTGCCTGGTACCTTGGTACCCTGGGAGGGACTCACAGCATCTGATTAGCCATAGACTTTACACTGTGAAGGGTCCTCTTTTTTTTTTTTTTTTTTATTTTTCTTTTAAAACATCACTTAACATGACGTCAGGCTGGAAACTGACAAGAAGGGAAGAAAAGACTGTTTCTGACAAAGGGGCCTATGGCAGCCCCAGGTCCTGAAGGATCAAGAAGGCTGTCAGCAGCAAATGATACCCTCTTGTGAGCAGCAGCATTGCTGCAGACTTCTGTGGAACAGTATTTTTTCCCTATTATGCTGCCATCAAGGGCAGTAATAAGCAGCATGATTTGAAGGAAATTAACTGAAGTCATAAAGCCCCTAAAACAGTTATAACTTTCTTGACTAAGTTTTCATCTCATTGCAAATGTCATAGGCTTTGAGGCTTCTCTTATGATTTGTTATCTGATTCAAGTTATTTCATGATGATTGCCTCTGACAGAACTTCTATAGAAGACAGTGTAGTTTATAGCAACAGAGAAGAGACAGGCATAGATCCCTGTTCTATTCCAAGGCTAAATTAATCAATTATGACTGGAGAAAAGATCTGTGCAGAGTTTTCTAGTGACATAAGGCAGAGTGTATTCAGAGTTCCACAAATATGGTATAATGGATAAGAAGTGATGACCACTACCAAAGAGATAATACATAAAACAAGTCAAATTTTTAGTGATAGAAAGGACTTTATTTAATATTGTTTTAAAAATCATGTCATTTCTTGAAAAAATAATTTCCATTGACTAGAAAGACAATGTGACTGTTTTGTTGACAGGCAAACTGAATAGAAGTGATGTCTTCTTAGTGAGAAGACATAAAAAACATACGTGCACAAAAGTAAGCAACGGGTGTTATTTTGTTTGGAGATCATGTCCCTTCCCCAATCAGCTCCATCAAAAATGCATAATAAAAGCATTTAAACAGAGAAAATGAAAGTCCTAATTTGTACTGAATAGAAATTTATGGTTCTATTCCAATAGCACAGGCTAGCTCTATAATGATTCTTTATGAGTTTCTCTTTTTTTCCTCCCTTTTACTTTTCAGAAATTTTTCTCACCTTTCCATGAAAGCAATAATTTGGTTCTTTTAGAAGAGCTAAAGAAGAAACACACTTGTGTAAGAGTCCAGAGTTACTTGATTATTTTAATTCCAAAGAAATAACTACAAAATTATCAAGTTTTCTAAGATACTTTCAGGATTCTAGAAGCAGCAGGGAGCAGAGAAGCCCACAGAGGGGCAGGGTAGGTTCTGAGCTATGGGATCTGAGGTCTGGGGAAAGAGTAGTAGAGGTTGTAGGAAGCAGGATCAACCTAACAAAATCTCCCCCAAATTGCTTTAAGAGCCTCCTCTCTAGTGTCCAAGTGACAGAAGTGTTCCTGGGCTCCCAAGGTGGAATCAGGATGCAAACTGGATGGGGCGATAGGTTGGAACAATTCTTGTTATACTTTTCCTATGGAAAAGGGGGGCAGTAATCCAAGATCAAGTGGTGTTTGGGAATGTCCAGCAATAGAAAACTCAAAAATATCATCAGGATTCAACTTTCTTCTTTACCATCTTTGGCTATGATTTCTTCAGTTGACTACATTTTAAGGAAGGCCTTTGGAATAGACTTCAAAGGTACATTTGACTTAACATAAAAATTAATAAAAGAATAGGAAGAAAGATAGAGGAGAGACTGAGAGACACAGTGGAAGCTTTGCAGAAAGCATATAAGGTAACCTGGCTGCAGAAATCAGACCCAGTTCCATCAATTCTGTGACAAAGTTTTTATTTGACCAGAATTAGGCCTTGCATAGAAAACCGTCTAGTATTCTTAATGCTAGCATTTCATAGTCTCAGTAAATGTCAGCTAGTTAATTATAAATTTAATTAATGCATTTAATTAAATGCATTTTATTAACACCTTTTTTCTCTAGTACGTTTCCACTTACATTGCTGATATAATATGTAAAACTATAATAAGAAAAAATACAAATGGTCAGTGAACCTCCAGAATCTATCAGACCTGAAAGTCATGATAACTACTGCCACCTAGCTTCTAGTTCCCTACTCTACAAATTCAAACCAGGGACAGACACAGAGCTCCCTTTTCCTATCAACTTATGTTCTAGTAATTTTAGGTTGAAAACTTTCAAGATGACAAGAGTAATAGTCCTTAAATTTGGAATCATATATTCCTGATTTTAATCCTGGGTCATCTATTTCTTTTCTCTGTGATTTTTACCAAATTATTAACGACTTTAAAGAAATTTCCTCCATCAGTAAAATGAAGGCCATGTTACAAAATTCAAGAGATTATTGAGAAAACTAATTTTGAGAATGCTGTATAGTGACCAGCATATAGTAATTTCTACATAAATGGATGTAATTTATAAATATAAATGGCAAGGAGGCATGAACACTTTCTACTTTTCTCACTCACTTTGGTTCACTTAATTTGCATGAAGCTTCAGACGCTACATTCCCTAGGCTGATGAAAGATTTTCAAGTGCCTACACTTCCTTTAACATTTGCCAAACAATTTGTTAATGATACCATTTTAAATGAGTCTGAATTTCATGAATTGTAATCCAATTCAGGACGATGCAGCATAAAGTTGATAAAAATATTTTCTCCAGTGGAGATGAAATTTTGATTTTAATGAAGAGACTCATTAAGGAGAGTTGATTTCTGGCCCCACTCCTCTGCTTGTTATGTACTTATTCTTCATTTCCAATCATGTCAGCTCATCGTATGCAGGAGGCTCTTGTGTATAGTGGCCATCGGAAGTGGTCCTAAAATTAGCCTTCCTCTAATCACATCCCAGCATTGCTATTTAATATCTCTGTAGTCTTTGGGAATCATGACATGCCCCTCCTTTTATAATGAACATCCCTGTCCTCTCCTTCCCTGGCTGTGTTAGATGCCATAATCCTTTCAGTCTTTTCAATCCCTTTCCACTGGCTGGTTTCCACTGTTTCCATCTCAACAGTAGGTCATACTGTCCTGAAAGGGTTATTGCATCAACTACACTGACACAGAAAAGAGACTTGGTGAGTAAAATTTAATAAATGTGTGTGTTTCACACTTGGAAATAGTAATGGAACATAGCAGGCCTGTACAAACTGCTCTTGGCTATAACAATAACAAGTAAAACCACTTACACTTAATTAATGCTAATCACTAATGATTTGTCAGGCACTGTTAAGAGGGTTTCTGTTTATTCAGTCATTTTCCTGTCACAACAGACCATGAGACATTTGCTCCCCCCTTTTAATAAATAAATGTTGGATTTGAGGCCAAGGAATTTTTACAACCCATCCAGGGTCACAGTCTGAGATTCCTTATACTTTCTGTTATTAGGTGTGTATATTTAAATTTCCTGGTTCTATTTTTCTCTAGAGAGAAGGCTGGCCCTATCATCTCTAATATACAGTCCCACTATAATTCGATGATTCTCTCCCTTATTCCTTACTCACTACTCTCTCTATTGAACTTAGTGGCCAGCTCAGCCCCTCTCTTCCCTCCTTTGCCAGGGCCACATTTTCTATCAGCTCTTTGATTCTACAAGGCCTGTCACAGGGTGATGAGGCTGCTACTTAACCTTCTCTCACACACTGCTCTTTCCCCACCTTGAGGGAAAATCAGCTATAGTCAGGGGAGTAATTAGCTGCTGATTACTGCTGATCTATTAATTGGGAAATTCTGTAGGCCCTACTTAGAGCAATCTGACTAATGAAATCACAGTATTTTTAATCAAGGATTTGGAGATGTTCTGAGTTGGAGGATGGAAATTGGATATATTATGCTGGTGAAAATTCTCCTCCCCTCCTACCATGATGTTTGGAGAATATAACTTGACATCCAAATCCTTAAGCCCAGAAAAGATCACAGTGCTGGTATGTTCCCTTGACTGCACCTGTCACTGGACTCTTGGTGTTACAAAGTCAGATGCTCTGCAGATTTTATCCTTGAGTATCTAGTGACTGATTAAGTGCCTTGCTAACAATGAGCAGCTCTTGTGCACAGAGAGCAGTTCTAGCACGTGATATGGAAGATAAGGGGTGAAAAATGCAGTTGGATCCACTGCACTCATGCCGATGATGAGATTTTCCCTTTATTTCTAAGACTTAATGAGCCTCCACAGAAGTTCTACAAACTCTGTGAGCCTTTCTTCTAAAGTGATGAAGTGAAGCTTTGCACTGAATCAGAACTCAGTACATATAACTAGAATAGAGAAATGGGCTCTTTTTAAGGTTTCAGTGTTTAGCATTTCATTCAAAGATGATAATAACAGATAACCTTGTTGGATTGTTAGATCTAGCTCAAAGAATGTGTATATGGAAGTTGATTATTGTATGACCATAAGACAATGATAAAGAGTAAGTGAACTTCATATCATTGCTATATTTTAAGAATGAATTCTTAACAGTTGTGAGTCATTAACAATAAATAAATAAATAAATGAACATAACCATGAATGATAGAGTAAATTAATTCAGAGAGAAGCTACAAGTCTGATCTATTTGATCACTTCAAATATTAATTATAAGGCTGGGTGTGGTGGTACATGCATGTAATTGCAAGTTTTGGGGGCGCAGAGGCAGTAGGATCAGGAGTTGAGGCCAGCTTGGGCAAAATTGTAAGACCTTGGCTCAAAACAATAAAATAATAATCAATTGTAGCACAATGTCTATTTCTTAAGAACATCTCTTATCTTTTTTGTTGTTGTTGTTTTGGTGGTACTGAGGTTTGAAATCAGAGCTTCACACTTGCTAGGTAAACGTTTTACCACTTGAGCCACTCGCTAGCCCCAACATATCTTAATCTCAATTTTTTTCTCAATATCAAATCTCTGCTTTAAATTTTACTCTACCTTAAGGGAACGCCATGTATGAATTCCCCCTCTCCATGGAAGTTACTGACATTTTTTCAATGAAAACAAACATTTATTAGAACTCTACATCTGTAGGCATTTGGTAAGTTCTTTTACATGTATTTAGTCATACAGAAGAAGCTGGGCTGTGGGGAGCTGTGGTTTGGTTGTTTTAACCTTCACATCAGTTTTGCTTATTGGAAAAGATAAAAGATTAAAATAACATTTCATAACCTAACTTTAACCTGACTTCTAGGCCCCTCCAGGGACCATTGTCTTCTGCTTATCTGTAGAGGAACATCATGAAGACTTGAGTGGAAATTTGTCAACTTGATCCTTGGATACATCAACTTAACCCCTCCCTGGATGCTATGGGTATGCATCCATCCAATAATTTACTTAGATGCAGGGGATCCACAGTGAGTCACTTCTGCTTTGTCATGGGAATTATTTGTGATATTACACATATAAACAACTTCCTCAGGCTCTGTATGGAATCACTTCCTGCTTAAAAGACTTGGAAGGGGCTTCCATTCTTTCAGGGAACCTTATGCAAAACAAGGAATACCATTCCCTTTCTAAAGATGTCAAAATTATGCCTCTCAAAAATTAATTAACTTTCCTAATATCAGCTGGAAATGAGTAGAAGATGCAATAAGCCAAGGAATTTCTTCTATACTTCCACATATAAATGCCATGGTAGCAAAATAGGAAGGACCATTTTAATTACCCTTCATCCCTTTAGCAGACAGGTAAACAGTCTGTAAAACTTTTGTGCATACACAGTAAGTCTTAGAAATACAGGAAAAATCTCATCATGAACATGAGTGCAGTGGATTGAGTTGCATTTTTCACCCCCAATCTTGCACATCAGGATCTAGAACTGCTGTCTGTGCACAAGAGCTGTTCACTGCTAGCTTATCACTACTTAAAATGTGCAGTGCAGAGAAGGAAGGGTACATATTCTGACAGGCAAGGAACATTTGTACCCAGAAACAGCATCTTCTCTACCAAGTGTGAGGGTGAAGCGTTTACTTGCCTATCTAGAAGAGCCAGCACTTATGAAAGAGTTCATACATTCAATGTGTCATAAGAGTTCAAAAGCAGTACATTTACAAACTAATTGAAGTAATGTTTCTAATGGGAGCATAATCTTTCATTCAGTTAAAAAGCCAGCCCAGACCTAAACATTCCCTTGCTGGTCACATGTTTTGTTTGTTTTCTTAATCAAATAGGAAAACAATAGATGTTATCAATATATTTTCTTCACCCCTTTAAAATGTCTTTTTAGAATATAATTCTATAAAATGTAGAAAGTAAAAAGTAATCTTAATGGATTTAAAACTAAAATCAGTTACCTCCCAATCTGTGCTCTAATCTAACAATGACTATAAGGAGAAGAAAAAATAAATTAATTTCCAAATTGCATGATTTTGTCACACACCTCTCTACAATCCTCTTTGATCTTATTGTCAGCTTGTTCTTTGGTAACATCCTAGTATAAGAAATATGGGAAGGAAAAGCACCTTTTTTTTCCCAAAAAGTGACAGCTGGATTCCATGAAAGTAAGATATCTCTTTACTAAGTGGGAACCTCATAAAATTTTCATTCATTCTTTACCATAAATGGTTATAGAAAATATATGGATAGCTATTTCCATTCTTACAATGCACTTATTAATTTTTTTTGTTTTCTCACAGAAGATTGTCTATTTGTGTTTTAAATAAGAACAGAATGATCTAAGTATAATAAACTCTCTGGCTAAGGAACTGCCGATTAACCTGTGTGTATGGAAGCAGGACAAGTGCAAGGGTAGGGTGTGCTTAGTATGGATCGTTAATACTTTTATTTGATGTGCAAAGAGTGAATACATGGGTAGGGTACAAAATTTGCTGAGTATCTTAAAATATTTACTTAAAGAATGAGGAATTATAAGCCCACAGTTTTTCCAGTATAACATGCTTTAGAGGAGGAAAATATAAATACACATATTTCCCACATAGCACAAATTGTTTCTTTGCAAAATAAATGCTTCCAATGACTCTATTTATTGTGATATAAGTTTTTACCACCAGGCCAGCAGTCACAGAGATATACTGTGGATTTGTTGTGGAAATATAGAAAGGTAATAAGGGTATTTTATAAGATCGTTTAAGATGTTGCTTTCAACCCAGGGTGATGGCACTGGCCTGTACTCCCAGCTAACTAGGACACAGAGACAGAAAGACAGAGGCCAGACTGAGCAAAATTAGTGATTTTCTATCTCAAAAACACAAAGGACTGGGGGATAGCTCAAGTGGTAAAGTCTTGTCCACCGAGTGCAGGGCCCAGGGTTCAATGCCCAGTATTGCGAAAGAGACAAAACGAGGAGTGAGGTCTTGCATTCAAACTGCTTCTAATGTATTGACACTAAAGTCTTAACAACCAAAAGGCCAAACCATTATCTTTAAAATATTCAAAATGTACACTGTTTGCAGAATAAACTAAAGAAGTAACCACTTGTGGGGCATACTTTGTCTTGGATAAGTGACACTCTTTGACTGAATATTTGGGTCTTCTGTGCTCATAGCTGATTTTCTACATTCCCTCAAGTACCAGAAAAAGCAACCATTCAGAAGATCTTTTTATTCTCAACTCCATAAAGCCTGTTGACCCCAAAGGTGTGTCATCTGAGTTGAATTTCTTGGAGTTCAAATGTATATTCTGTTTTAATGTAAGTCAGAAAGCAGGAGGAAATAGTTGAGGAACATCCCAGTATATGCAAAATGTGGGGAAGCTGAGAGTTGAGACAGCAGTGGGGAGAAACATCTGTGGTAAAGAGGAACAGGACAGAGTCTTCAAGATTACTGAGGTCTGCAGCTGTATTTTAAGGTAGAAAGAGTAAAGTCTTGTCAGTACTGTGGAGGAAGGGCTTTACTGGATGAAGATGAGTATATGGAAAGGTGAATTTTTGTGAGGCTCTCACATATGGTGAGTCAAGTGGAACTGACAAACTGTAATCCTCAATGAGTGAAAAGAAAGTGCTGATGAAAGCCTTCTTTTTCTTTTCCTTCATTTGAATTCTTATGCATTTAAAAACCCTCTCCTTAATTTCAATCAATTTTGTGATCCTTCTGGCATCATAGCTTTGGTGCCCTGTAGCCAAAACATAATCAGAAACTTATTTGGTTTTGAGCACTGTTGATTTTTAACTTCAATTTGCATTTTTATTTATTCATATTTGGTAGTTCTGCCTCTTTTTTATATTGCTGGCTATCCAACCAAATAACCACCTCTTTCTCAAAAAACATAAAACACAACAGTAACCTCTAACATAAGTAAAGGGCTTTCTGAAAAGAAATTCCAATGTGCCACTTTAAGATGGAAAGTGGGAATGAGGGAGCAAAATGTGGAAGACAGAAGTCTAAATCATTATTTTGTCAGTCCTAGACATTTCAGGGTTTGAAAGAGAAAGCCATTCAACAACTGTCTTTGTTAAGAGGAGAACCACTGGGGGAAGGAATCCAGGGCTGGTATCTTGTAATCTCATTTTAGACAGTGACAGTTGTAGGCTCTTTCTGGTACTAATTGCCTTTCTCTCATCAAGCTTTCCCATTTTTAACCATGACAGACTGTCTCTGGTCAAGTTTATGTCTCTATCTGTATTCCATAGCTCTGACAAAAAGCTCATCTCTCTCTATTCAGTGGCTAAGTTTGCCTCTGAGAGGAATATCTTGCCACCACAGCTGCAACTGGAATCACCATTTCTTCAGAATGTTGGAACCCTGATTGTTGGATATTGTATTGCACTCATGGTAGATTCTAAGACGTCCCCCTTTTGATATATTTCCTAATATTTTTTGCAAGAAGAAAATATTGAGAGGAAATACAGGGTATGAGTTTGGATCAGATGAGAATCTTTAAGTGGTCTGATGAATATGAGTTTTCACTCTGTCTAGAATCAGATAGTCCTGGCTTTAAATTCAAACTTGCTATTTAATTAAGCAAATTAACCTTGTTTTGCCAGTGCCTTGTTCTTTCTTTCATCTTCCCACTCTGCAGTTTTATTTTTAGGAGTTGTGACTGCCTTGTCCACTAGACTGGGCATGCTAAGAAGAGGGATGGTATCCTGGTCAGTTTGTATCCTGTCGGTCGCTCAATGCATAAGAGCACTGATGCAATGTGTATTACATAAATGGGAGCATCTATCCTGGTGGGTTCCTCACATTCACATTCATATGCTTTATTTATACTGTAATAAAGGCAATATACTTTGAAGGCCTATGGGTCTTAATAATAAAATAATGCCTACTCTATATGTGGGCATGTTATTAATAAGTTCAGAATTGCTAGGTATTCTATTGACATGATTGTGTTTGCCAAAATGAACATATGGTCCTTTTGATACCACATATTGATTTTGCAAATAAGGAAAGTGAGGTGCAGAAGTTAATAGCTGATTCACATCCATTCCACCACACATGCTTTGCTTCTGCAGTTACATCAGATGTATCCTTGAAACACAAATAAATGGTGGGTCAGGACTTGAAACAAATATGAATGGTGAACTCACAGTGTTAGCAATTAGATTGTAACCTTATTTTAAATTATTTGTGCTTAGATTGACTGTTAAATACATTAAATATATTAAACAAATATACTATGTGAATAAATCATGATTGAATGAGTGTGTGGACAAAATAGAGTTGAAATATAACTGTACAGTTGGCCCCCCTGCATCTATGGATTTAATCAACCATATATAAAACTATTCTAAAAAGCTGCATCTGTCTGTTGAATATATGGAGATATTTTCCTTGTCATCATTCCCCAAGCAATGCAGCATAACTGCTATTAGCATATCATTTTACTAATTTAGGTATCATAGCAAAATAGAGACAATCTAAAGTATATTGAAACCAGAATCAGGTGACTCATGCCTGTAATCCTAGCTACTCTGTAGGCAGATATCATTAGGATCATGGCTCTAACCCAACCCAGGGCAAATAGTTGATGAGATCCCTATGATGACAAAACTCATCATGAAAAACTGCTGGCTGAGTAGCATAAGCAGTAAGAGCACCTTTCCTAGCAAGTGTGAGACCCTGAGTTCAAACCCCAGTGCTGCTAAGGAAGGAAGGAAAGAAGGAAGGAGGGAGGAAATGAATAGTTGGTGTGCAAATAGTCCATCATTTTATAAGAGAGATTTGAGTATATGACTTTGGTATCCCATACTGCATCCTAGGATCAATCCCTTCAGATACTAGGGATATACATATTGTTACACATAGATGCAAACACATGTTCACAGACAAATTATGCTATTCTTAGGCAAGCATTCTAATATTTATCACAGCTAAGAAAACATTTGAAGCATTTTATGTGTTACATCAATTACACCATCCTAATGTATCCTTTGTCCATGTAATTTTGAGTTGCAATATACAACTTAAACTTTATGTAAGACTTGCAGAAAAAATAATCTTACATTAACAGAGTATCAATAACCACCATTTACTTATAGGATACAAAAATCATGACTGGTATGAGATAATTTATACATATTGTCCTTATTGATATTGAAGTTTAGCTGTGAAGTTACCTTTTGAAGCAACTCTGTTCGTATTTGCTTCACAGTTTTAAAAAAGTTAAGTTGTCACAGTTAATAACTTTCAAAACCATGTCCTCAACACAGGTATCTCACTCCAAAGATTCTGCTACCACATTGGTGGTGCACACATCAGCTACATCAGTGGTCCACCTCTAAAGGATGCCAAACTTTCACCACAAAATAAAGATTTATTGTTGGAAATGTTCAAATGTGATTTGGAGACCAGTCTATAAATAAAAAGACTTGGTCAAACCATCCCCAAAGCAAGATATAACTATAGAGATAAAGATTTTCCAGTGTGGTTTTAACATTATTTTCTATACGAAATCTACTCTCTAAACCCACTTTCCAACTCATATGGTATTAGATATCAGATGTGAGAGAAGTTATAATAATAAATCCTGATATATCTGTCTGATATGGGCTGGAGCAATGAAGTGACCAAACATTAAATTCCCCTTTGTTCTACCTTCTGTCTTCAGTTGTCCCTTCACTAGAGCATGCTTGGATTGATTTCACTGAAGGCTGCACTAGGAGAACAAAGGCCAGAGCATTTGTAGCTCAATGTGTGATATGAATGATGGCAGATATTTGATTGATTGGGCAAATGAAGGACTTTACTCTGCTGTGAGGGACAGCCTGTCCAAACTTGCAGAGGAAGGGTGCGGATGCTATCTGTAGTTTATCCACGGTTTGCTGAAAACTTCAGGATCTACACATACTCATGATAAAGGAGGGGTCCTGAAACTAACCAAGGGAGGGCATAGAACCCCAATCCAAAGAGATAGGTGACTCCTGGTCTCACTGCTGGCTGTTTTACACATAATCCACCAGTTAATGGTTTGCTGAAACTCAGTTTCCTCCTCTGTTAAAGAAAGATTAAATTATTCATCTCTGAATGTCATTGGGGTAAGTAAAATAATCATTTTGAAATGCTCAGTTGAAATAAACAGAATGTAGGAGGTCACCATTAAGTAGTACAGAACACTATCATTACATGAAATAATACACATATGCATATGGAATATCACATATCAGTGGTAACAAAAAGGTGCCATTTGAAGTTAACTTAGGCAAACCTAAGGTGCTAGAGGAGTTTGATATGGTGGACAGTGATATTCCAATAAAATTATGCAGCAAGTAACAAAAGGAGGAATCAGATAGTGGTTGAGAATGAGGAGTTTTGAATCAGCCAAATCCTTTTTGTGTGATTTCATAGCTGAGTGACCTTGGCTGAATTAATTAACCTTTAAGGCTAATTTTCTTATTTTTGAACTAAGCACAATGACAATTTTTATCTTATAGCTATTTAGTAAAGAGATTTAAGTATAGATGCTTCTCAACTTAAGATAGGATTTTATCCTAATAAACCCAATGTAAATTGAAAATATCCTAAGCTGAAAATGCATTTAACATACTTTCCTCTGAACATAAATGAACAACACAGTTTTCTATAAGGTATCTATTCTTTACCTTCATGATCTCATGGCTGGCTGGTAGCTTGGCTTGCTGAAGATCCCAGCATTATAGGGATATTTTACCTCATATCCCTAGTCAGAAAGAAGGTCCAAATTTAAAGTATGATTCCTATTATTTAAATGCCTATTGCTTTAGTATCATTTCTAAGCCAGAAAGAGTTAAGTAGAAGAATCATAAGTTAGGACATATCTAAACATACATGTGTAGTTTAATCTTTATGAATTAAACATATATTTAAATATGTATAATTATATATTTAAATATGTGTAAATTAAAACAGTCCATGTAAATAACTTAATTCAACATGGTGCACACATTAAAACTTCAATCAGCATCAGATATCACAATTATTATTTTTATTATTATTGTGCCTCACAAAACCTGAGTCCTGATCTCAGTAGTTAGCCATATTGTTTCTACTGTCCAGAATACTAAATCTGTGCATTGTGTTCCAAGCCAGAATTGTATATATTTTTTTTCAATACTAGGGTTTGAACTCAGGGCCTCATGCTTGTTAGACAGGCACTCTAATACTTGAGCAAGCTCTTTTTTTTGTGTATTGGATATTTTTGAGGTAGGGCCTTACTTTTGTTGCCTACGCTGGCCTCAAACTGACATCCTCCTGATCTCTGCTTCCCAAGTAGCTAGGATTACAAGCATGAGTCACTTGCCCTCAGGGGAATGGTATACGTCATAAATGGAGACTAACTTATCTTGTAGTACTCCAGGAGAACCTGGAGATGATTTCCAGGCTTCTGAGGTCCTTGTCTAAGAAGTCCTAGAACATACATTCTGTTGGGCAGGTGATCACTAAGGTCAATTAGAATTCAAGAGGACAGACAGTGTACTCCAGCTTTCAATGTAAGTGGTAGGAAAGAATTTGCCACCTTCATAAATCTATCAGAAGGAGCAAAAGCATAAGAAAGCTACATAGGCCGCTCAGGCTGCTGAACAACAAAAAAGTCACAATGTGTCTTAATGAGCAGAAATGTGCTTTCTAACAGACCTGGAGGCTGGCAGTGCCAGAGCTGGCTATCAGCAGAGTCCAGTTCTAGCGAGGGCTCTCTTTCTCACTTGCAGACTCCTCTCCAGATCTGCGTATGGTCTTCCCTTTGTGTTTGCTCATGGAATTAGACAAGGTCTGTCTCTCTTCTCTTTATAAGGCCACCAATCCTATCAGATTAGGACCCCATTTTATCATCTCGTTTAACATTTTGTAAGTATATATTAATTGTATAGAAGGTTTCATTGTGATATTTGCACACATACATATAATGTACTTTGATCAAATTCTTCTCCTTATTATACTTTATAAAACCCTACTCCTCCTCTCAAGCAATTTTAAACAGGTTCCATTATTTTATTTTCATGCATGCATATTAAGTACTTCAATTACATTCATCCTTCTCTTTACGATCTCCTTTCATCCTCCCCCTCATGCTAGTTCCTACCTTCAAAAAGTTCATTTTACTCTGTCATCATATACTTTGAAGGTATAAGAACCTGTGATGTTTGTCAGGTCTTATTTCTCTTAACATGATGATCTCCAGTTCCATCCATTTTTTTGCAAATGACAATTTCACTCTTCTTTATGGCTAAATAATTTTCCACTGTGTACATGGTTCACATTTTATTTACCCATTTATCAGTTGATGGACACCTGGTCTGATTTTATATTTTGTCTATTGTGGATAGAGTTGGTATAGCCATAGGTATGCAGGTTATCTCAATCATATGTAATTTAACATTTATTTGGATCTATGTCTAGGCATGTACTAGCAGGATCATATGACAGTTCTACTTTTAGTTTCTTGAGGACTCTTTTAATGATTACTATAGTGACTGCACTAATTTATATTCCCACCAACAGTGTGTAAAGATCCCTTTTTCCTAGTATAATCTTAATTACACCTGAAAGACCCTTACTTAATTCGGATCACATTGGGGATTAACACTTCTACATATGAATTTTTGATGGATACCATTTGATAGCAAAAATAGAAAAAAACAAACAAAATCCAAATAACAATTATTGAATCCTTAGTTATGCCTGAAACTATGCCTACCATCAGAACTCATCAATAATAAGAATCAGTAAGTTCTATTTTATTTTGTATAAGCCAATTTTGAGCAGATCTTCTGTTACATATTCATAAGAGAGTATCCTGGTTGATGCAATTGACCTTTTGTTTTTTTCCCTGACAAATTTCAGGTTGACAAGGGTGAAAATGAGACTTACAAACAGGAATTAGAGTCCTGAAACAGAAGCACAGACAGGAAATAACATCAATGAGCTAACTATCAAAATGATGAAAGGTATTAAATGACCCAAATCCAGCACATAACTTTTTGCTAGTTTGCTGCTACTTGTAGACAGCAGGATTTGAACTTTTAATCAGCATAAGAATCTTAAAGGTATCATTTTGTATATGTGAAACAAAAGCAAAAACATACTATAATTGAATGAAAACACCTTCTTAGAATGTAACATGGATGTCACTTGAATGAAGCCCTTGAGTTTGATTACAAATGCAGTTATTTGAAAGAGTGATTATATTAAATGTCTTCTGTTTTTGGAAGAAAAACAATGGCCAGAGAATCAAAAGGACTTTTGATTGCATCCCGGAGTACAAAAATACTAGCTTTTGCAATAAAGTTCTTGACTCCTAATTAACATAATCATGGTATTTCCTGCCTTTCAGAAAGCAAAAGTCTGCATTCATTATAATGCCGCCCTGCCTCTGGTCATGTTCTTCAAAGGAAGGACAGTCAGGGTGAGTCAGTGGCCCCAGCCAGTGCCGTCAAGGGCAGAGAGAGACATGAGGGAGTATCTCCAAACAACAAAGGTGACCTGAGGTTCCATAAGGTAAGATGCCAAGAATAGATGCACATTAATCCCTGTCACACGGGTCACAGGCACCTCTGTCAACCACAACGTGTGGCTATGTACCTAACGATGTGCGTTCAGCCAGGATATTAAGGTGCAGAGAGCAATACATCTCCCTGCCATCCCTCCGCCCCTTCTAAAAGTATTAAGAAAGCATCCTGCATTGACTGTTGAAGAGAAAACAACATGCCTAGAACATCATAGAAGGGAAAGGCAAATCACTGGAAAAGAGATTGTTTTTTGCATTATTTTAAAGAAGAGGTAATTCACTGTGCTACTAATCTCAAACTAATGCATTTGACCCCCAAAAGAAAAGAATTATACACATTTGTCTGTATAAAAGCTTTCTCTGTTTTTATTTCTTCTTCTTTTTTTATTATTGTTGTACTGGGGGTGCTTGTGACATTTACAAAAGTTCTTAAAATATATCATAGTAGAATTCACCCCTCCTTCATCATTCTCCTTTATTCCCCAGCCTCCCCCACTGCCCATTCATGAAATAGTTTCAACAGGTCTCATTTTTCCATTTACAAACATAATATTGTAGATAATATCTCCACCATATTCACCCTCTACACCCTCTCCTTGTATCCTCCTCCTTCCCACTGGTAGCAATCCCCAGTTGATGAATACTAGGTCCTCTAAAAACAGATTACTTCTTTCTTTATAAAAGCCTTAATTCTACTACGCATTGATTTATTTGTCATCCCCAATTTTTCCTTTCACTTCAATATACATGTATATGAGAATCTATGTATGAAATAAAATGTGACATAAGTGTGATCTAAATTAAGATTAAGATGTACATGGAAACACACTTAACTATAACTGTTATCATCTTCGTTTATTAGTTTCCTATACTATTTCTATCTGTTAAAGCTCTAATTCAGAAGTTTGCCAAAATTCTTTGAATGATTTGGGCTCTGGAAAAAAAAAAGGAAGGAAGGAAGGAAGGAAAGAAAGAAAAAGAAAGAAGGAAGGAAAGAAAAAAAGAAAGAAGGAAAGAAGGAAGGAAGGAAGGAAGGAATGATTGTTTGTGTCTCTAATGCCATTACTTGGCAGGCTGAACCAGGAAGATTGAGAGTTCAAAGCCAGCTTGTTACCTAGTGAGACCCTGTCTCAAACTGAAACAAAATTAAGCTAATTTAAATACTAAAAGAAAAAAAAAAAGATCTGAATGCTTGTTAGAGGTAGGGGCAAAGTCTGCATAGTCTAATAAGAATTTAGAATTTTATGAAATTTTCTGAAAAGTGGGACTCTGGAGAGTCAGATTTTCTATGGATGAAGTTTTCTCTATTAGCTTGCTTAGAATGATTGCCAATTCCTAAGACCCTAATCTTTCTTCATCAACCTTGTGTGATTGCATCTCTGCTTAATGAGCCTGGGTTCTTTGAGATCTTGGGCTCATCACTGTTTGCTGTGTGGAATTTGATGTTGACATAAATGTTTTAGAGAGGTCTCTTCTGAGTTCATAATGCAAATAATCTTAAACCTCATTTTTGTAGAATTCCAATATGCTGAATGCTGGCTAGTAGCAGAGCCATGAGACAATTACCTAATATCTGTTAATACTTACTGTCTCATAAGTATCAGGCACTGAAATAGGCTCCTCACATCCCTTATTTCATTCATTCCTGAAAAACATACTGAAGAGGCTGATGCTATGACTCTTGCTAAAGACGAGCTGCTAGGTTAGCACACAGATTCTCAAACGTTAAGATGTCTGCAGATCAGCTGGAGCCTTATAAGAATGCTAACTCTAGCTCGTACATCTAGCACAGAACAAGAGATTTTGCATTCGAAAAATAGGTCCTTAGCAACACTCATGAAAAACACTTTGAGTAGTAAAGTTTCCTTTGCTTCCCGACTAGCTGAACTGCTCCTGTAGCCCAGTGACTCCAGCTCAGTGCCCTTGACAACTGCCAGACTCAGCAAGCAGCACACAGAGGCCGCTGATGGCTGCTACATGTAAGCAACACCAGCACTGCACCCTAGCAGTCATGCCTAGAGCCCTGGACATGAACATTTCCTCTCAACGCAAAGATTCACAACTTTCCCTAGCCATCAACCATCAGGACCAGCTTGTGGTATGATGACTTCATGGTGAAACATTTTCAATTTTGACCAAAAGACTCACATGTCAGTTTCCCTTTAAAAATGGTAAACTAAATTATCAATACAATTATTATATAAAATGAATTTCATGTGAAGCATAATTTCTTGTGGTAGTATATAAAATTAAAAAAGAAAAAAAATAGTGTCTGTAATCCCCCTACTCAGAGAAAAAAACTGTAGATTTCTCCTTTCGGTCACTTTCTTGTGCATGAGTTTGCTTTTTTGCATGGATTTGATTATGTAATATAAAAACTTTGTATAAAAATGATTATTTGTATTTCTTCAAACAAGTATATATTACTGTGTAAACCAATATGTCACAGGCTAATCAAATATTTTCTACATGAGCTTCCCGCACAAATTTTAACCTTTAATTTATTCATTTTTCATTTTAATAATTAAGCTGAGATTAACATATGTCCGCTAGAATTGTCCTCTGTAAATCAATTGTACTCTAGGATACTAACCAGAAAATTATGAAGTCATCATTCTCCCTTCTCTGTCTCTGTAGATATGTGTATACATACATACATACATACATATATACATATGTACATACATACATATGTTTGTTCTTCCAAAATGTAGTACTGATCACTGGAGGGAAAAAAATGAAAAAAATCTTACATTTTTCCCACTGAATTCCATTGACTCCCTTTGCTCTCTGATTTACAATTTGGCAGTTTTTGTAGCCAAACATATGTCCTATCTCCAAGATTGTGCTTAACATAAAACCTCCTGTTCCAAGAGAAATCTGGGTAACTAAAGTAAAATAATTGAAATAATTATTCCTTTCAAACCTTTAGTTTAAGAAATATCACCTCAAAATGAATTCTGTTTTTTAGTCATACTTCACCATCTTTCCCTGCTTCCCACGGCTTGATTAAAACACAAGAATGTAATTATCTGTTAATTTAGATTATCAACTGATTAAAATAGAAAGAACTTGTACAGGTCAGAGGTTATCATGGTGCATAATTAATCAACCTCTCTTCAGTATGAGCATCCTGAATTTCTTGGACAGGAAGGAGGAGGAGAGAGGTGTGGTTTAATCAACTATGCCTGAGTTGTCAGAAATGGATTTGGGGAGGGAGCATCCTCTGGTTATCAGAGAAGGAGCTGAGCTGTTTCATTCTTCAGTGATGGGTCATGAATTCCAAGTTTGCAAGACAAAATGTGCATGATTGAACACAAAGCTTCCAATGTGTGACTCACTGCCATTTGATTAACAAATGAAAGTATTAGATCTGAGAAGGAAAGTATGTACATATGAATGTAATAAATGAAATGAATCACTAGCCACAAAAACTCATTGATTTCTACCAAAGCTAGATTTGTGCTATAAAAGTCATGTGTGTTAAAACACAAAACCTGTCTTTTTCAAAGAAAAATCACAATAATGTGACCTGTCATATTTTTATAAAGATGTAATAGGTCAAATCAAATAACAGCAGAGAATATACATTTCAGGCAATGTTTAGCTGTGCCCATTCAAATAATGACATTAAAATGAAATAAAACTTGGACTAACCATGGATTTTTGATAGGTCAGAAAATCAATGTGCATTTTCTTTTACATTATTTAATAAGCAAAGCATGATAAGGGAGAGACTACTGTTCTCGTGTTAGAGACATAGAAACCAAGATTCACAATAACAGTCTTCCTTACTGTCTTGGAGGTAGGAAGCGGTCCAATGGTAAAATTATGTCTTTCAGTTTCTGCCAGTCCTGGACAATGTATGTAGTTTGCTGCCACAGACAGCATTTCTATTGTTTCACCATCTTTTGTGCATTCTTGCGCTGCATTCATTGCTACTTCATTTTTGCTTGTGGCTTCCACAACCTGCCCTACAGTTCTCTATAATAAAGTCAAAACAACATTATCAGTCAAGTTTTGGTGTCTTTTTTCCTGAGCCAGAATTGCTGTTTTCTCCTTTCCACCAACCCATCTTTCTGAGAAACTCTAGACTGTGGGTGATTTCAGGTATTTTGTTTATGATATTTCAGAGCTTGTATCAATATCTAGCATATTCAATGCATGAAGCAAGTATTTGTGAAAAAAATTAGTCAAAACAATGAATATATAAGCAGTGGCTGAACAAAGAGTAGATGGACAGATGAATACATGGAACAAAATGCTCCAGAGAAAAGCCAAATTTTTAGAAGGGAATTGATGAGTGGAATATGCTGGCTTCACCTCATGACTGACAGAGGGTGAAGGAAAGCTGCAAGCTGTTGTCCAGTGGTTCAGACTTTTCAGAGCATCTCCACTCTGCCCTGAAGCAGCAGATCTCCACTAGGATGATACAGTAGCCTAGAGGGGGATCAGTATGTTCCAAATGGGAAGTAATTGAAATAATAGGTTTTCTTGTTATTTAATTAGTTGTTGGGTGATTTGGACACTTAAGTTTTATTTTACTTTCATTATGTACATTCATCTGTTCTCCAGAAACAAAACAAATAAAATGCCTATATGCAATGTGTGCAAGTACACAGACACATAGACACACACACACACACACACACAAACACACACGAGTGCACGGGTATGGTGGAAGAAAGTCAGACATAAGAGGATCATGGTTTGTGGCCAAGAGAAAAAGCCAGCTGTGCGAACCTGTGATTCCAGCTACATGGAATGTGTAAGAGGATCTCAGTCCAGGCTGGCCTGAACAAAAAGCAATAGACCCTGCCTAAAAAATAACTAAGGCAAAAAGGGCTGGAGGTGTGACTCAGATGACTTGCTAGCAAGCAGAAGGTCCTGAGTTTGAATTCACATACTGCTAACAACATCAACAAACATGATTGGCCTACAGGATAATGGAGGATAAGGAGTTCCAAGATCTGTGGGGTGAGCTGGCAAGATGAAGACCCCAGAGAGCTGAGGTTTTGTTCCAATTTGAGTTCGAAGGCCTAGGAGAGCCAATGATGTATTTTGGGCCTAAAGGATACAGGGTTGAACTCAGAAACAGCTGATATTTCAGTTTGCAACTAAAAGTAGGAAAATCTTCTGTCCCAGTAAAAGGCCTTTAGGGAGAAGGAATTCTTTCTTTCTTGTGGGATGGTGTACCTTTTGTTTTATTTTGGAATTGAACTGATTGGATGAGGCTAGATCAAATTAGGAAAAGCAATCTGCTTTATTCAATCTGCTAACTGAACTATTAGCCTTACCCTAAAGCACCTTCAGAGAACACCCAGGGTAAGCTGTGGCAAAAGATCTGGTACTTTGTGCCTCAGTTAGTGGACACATAAAACTAAACATAGCATTATATGTCTTTTTAATTTGATTTATTTCTCCTCTCATAACTTCAGGAAAAAACTGTTAAAGGAAAATGAGAAGCAGCCCTGGTGGGATTTTTGGGGCCACTGAGATTGATTCAAAAAGATGGTACTGAGGTTATTGGTTAGAGCAGAGAACTAGGCAGGAGAAGCAACGGTGACTTGCCTAGCAAGGGGATCTATACTTGGCGCTGTTGTGAATCTATGCAAGGTCATGAATATACAGAAAAAATAAACTTGTAAAAATAGACAGTTAAATGAGTTTCTGGAAGAAAACCAGGGAGTGGTAGACTGCAGAGAGACAATAAGAGAATTTCCATGGACTTTTGGTGTTGCTATACTCTGAGCAGAGAGTCCTGGGAGATTCCCAGGAGAGATGAGCTTTCTGCCTGCTTGTTTATCATCTCATTTCCTTTTCTGACTTCTGTGCCTACAGGAATTTGTGGATTAGTGAGTAAACTCAGATTAAACGGCTATCATTTGCTGTCTTCGGTTCTTAAGACCCTTAATGCTCTGCTTACCACTCTCACTATATATCCGTGCCCAACAGCTCTTCTCATGGCTGTTTTTGAAGCCCCCAGTAACGAGGGAACGCTCTGATACTCTGGTGAATATACCTTCACTGTGTGCTCTCTTCTTATACTGCATCACCCCCTCAGGGCACCCCCCTACATAAACAACCCCCTGAAGCCAGGAATCATAGATGCATATTTTATTCATCAATGTGGCTCAGAGGCACACTCATGAGGAAGTGGGAGAAGCTGCCTGAGCTACTTAAGGAACTTTTTACAGGAGGTGGGGAATGGCTGTGATTTAAAAAGTGAAAAACCTGATACATTCCAAAGGTGGGTGTAGAATAAAATCACAGCAAGGGTGACATTAAGTGGAATGTGTGGTGGACCAGATCACAGAGGGTGACATGTCAGAAACTCAGAAACCACTGAGAAGTCAATGCCAGGGAAAGGATACTCCTTACACACAAGGAGGCTACCTTCTTCCACTTGGAAAACCCTAACACCAAGTCCAGCTCCAGAGCTCTGGGTAAAACATTGTGGTTTTGTTTTAAATGTGGAAATATGTTTAGTCTAAGTTTTACCCTGTCAGTGGAGTGAAAAATGAGTTCTCCAGACCCAAGGGGTTTATATCTTGCTTACTATCATAAACCTAGTGGCTACCTTGTGCCCATGCAAAAGCAAATGGTCGGTAAATATTTGTAAGATGAAATGAGTGAATAAAGTACCTGTTCTCAGAAAGTGCATTCTCTCTCACTGCAGGTCATTTATGCATATGAAATTGAAATTTTGTCTTCCAAACTCAGCATCCTTTGACAAAGAATGACATCAGAATATATTCAGAATCACAGACTGCTCTGGAGTCTCTCTACCTTTCTCCTTCAGAATTCCACTCATCCTGGGGCCTCACAGCATCACTTTCCCCCTGCTATGAAAATTTCTTCACTCATTTCGTAATGTATTCCCTAATAAAACACTACACAGCTAACTTCCACTGTAAACACGATTTGGCTAAAGCTAACAGGACTTTCAGTACTGTTTTTCTCCTCTTTTTATATAATAAAATGCTCCCAGTGTGATTAACTTTATTCCACTGGTATCTGTTATTGTTTTTACCTGCTTAAAACCACAAACTGAAAGTTCTTTGATAAATGGCCATAGAACTCATTGAGTTTTGCTTTGCTGTCAGCAATTCTGTCTATTTTCTCATGCAGAATGAAATTTTATAACCTTCTGCAGAAATATAGCCCTGCAGAACTCAGCTACCTCCCACATGTTGAGTTTTCACCAAGTTGATTCTGTCCTGCCCCAAGCTGATGGTCCAAGGGCCTGTCCCTGACTGGACAGGGCCTCCAGTGCTGCTGTCTGCTCTCAGCACGGGGCTTTCAGCTCTAGGAAGGACCTCTTGCTCTTACCACTAGGCTTTCAGCTCTAGGGAGGACTTGAAGTTAGCATGAATGCACCTCGGCTGCAAAACAGAAGTCTGTGGAGGAGCTGATTCTTACAAAGACTTCTGCAAAGATGGAGGAGGCTCCAACATACTTGGAGAGTGTGGAAAGGATCTCAGAGTTTTTAATGGCTGATATCAATTTCCAGATGGATTTAGGACTGCTTGTTAGTTTCTGCAAAAAAGCCACAGGGCAGGGATGCAGGTTGTAGCTCAGTTATACAAAGCTTAACTTGCATGTGTGATGCCTTGAGTTCTATACTAACACTACAAAAATAGTAATTAAAACTTAAAAAGCTATAGGTTTATTTTTTGTAGGGGCTGTTATGGATCTGTATCTTAGTTTTGGGAAATTTGTCATTTTAGTAATATGACATCTTCAGATACATGAGCACAACGTGCCTTTTCATCTACTGAGTTTGGTGTATTGTATCTTCATTTTCTCTCATTGTAAAATATTTTGTATTTTTTGCTTTTTTTTTTGACTTGTTACCTATTTGGAGATATATCCTTTAATCTCCACATTTAAAAATTTTTCCAAGTATTTTAATGTATTAACTTCTTCTTTTATGTCATTCAGGTAAGAGAATGTACGTTGACTTTAATTCTTCAAACTCACTGAAGTTTTATTTATGTCCTAGCACTTGACCATACCAGACAAAATGTTCATAGGGAAGAAGACATATTTTGCTGATATGGAGAGGAGACTAAGAGGCTGGTTTTGCGTGTTGATATTTCCCTGTTTCCTCCATCCTTCACTGGAAAGTGGAGCATGTAAATATCCAACCTGCTGTTGAATTGTGTGGTTAGACTTCGATGTTGTCAGTTTTGCTTCATTGATTCAGGGGCTTGATAGGTGTCCAGAGTAAGTTTCTGTATAGAAAGACCATTTTAGAAGAGTGTTTGCAAAAGTTCCTGTAGAAAAAAACTCTTTGTGTGGAGTTTGAGTGAGTAGAAAACCTGTGAGCTCCCATGTATGTTTTCTCTCTCATACCATTTTATGCTATTTATATTCATGATACTTGGCCCTCAATGGACCAACAATCAGCCATATAGAACAGCTGGGCATATTTCTGAGATGAACATTAGATTCTTCTGTTCTTAAACATGCTTGCCATTATGAGAGATAATTCATAATTATAGAAATCTTTTAGAACAAAGAAATTAAATATATGACTAGGAAAGGCCTTTTCCATAAGTTTCCCGAGCCCTCAATCTATGTCTAATTCAGTTTAAGAAATGCAATCCCCATATGTTGATATGTTATATTAAGGTAGTAATAATCAAAGGGCAATTGAATTCATGATTAACATTCCTAGCTCAAGATAAAAGTATTATCATTTATTATCCATGTTTCTGAAAACATATTTAATCACTTATTAATTGGTTAAGTTCCATTTTTCTATTTGAATGAGAAATATGTCCATATATCAAATTGTTTATTTTTGTTGGTGTTGCTATTATTGATATATTTCTGGTTTTGTTTTGTTATCAGTTTTACTTTTTGAATAGTAGATACCAAAATAAATATAATATAAAATTTTACTGGTAGATGAACATAGTTAGTGTCATCATCTACACTACACTATAAACTTTTCTTTGAAAAATAATCATCTCATATAAATAAACGTATCTTTCTTCTCAGAGACACCTGGAGGAAAGACAATTATGTTCTTTGTGATAAACTGACTTGAGAGGATCTAATGGTTGTGTCTGTTCTTTGAGGAAAGTGCAAACCTAATTTCCATCAATTGACATGGACAGTGTTCTTTTTTTGTTCTTAAAATTATATCCAAAAGCCACTGAGAAATGTTCAATGCTTTAAAAAGCAAAACTGTTTTGAACATCTGCATTAAATAGAAAATTTAGAAAAGCTGTGCTATGCCCAAGCATTTACCATGAGGCAACTAAGTGTGAGAACCTGATACCCATGAGGACAGATAAAGCATGCGAGAGAAACAGACCACCACCTGTTAATATTCTGGGCTGCTGCATACGTTGGAAAGGAAAAGCTTCCGGTTTTAAAACCTGTTTTGATTTTCATTCTTTTAGGAAGTGTTTCAAAGTTAAAATCCGAGGGCCCATTCAGATTAGCCAAAGGTTATTACATTAGGTTTCCTATAAATCAACATTTCAATTTTTTTCAAGTCTGCCATTGTCTTAACCTGTGTCATGAGAACCTAAAAAGCAGGTTCTGGATTCTGGATTTTCATAAGCACTTGGGTAATTTGTGAGAATTATTTAATTCTCTGTTTTTGACTCACTAGACTAGAGATGATTATTTCTTTTCAAATTTATACTAGAGTTTTCAGTGACCACATCATTTACTAAGCAACAGAATATTTTTCTAAAGCTAGGTATCCCTACTAGTAAGAAATGCTCTGCCTGTGCAAATGTTTGTTTGCTCTGCCAATATAATTACATTAAAAAATATTGTTATTGTTATTATCATTATTACATTTTTGAGCCTCCTATTCAGAACAAATTTGGTCAGCCACATAGTATCAGAGTTAGCTTTTGGGCTCTGGAGTCCCTGTTTAAAATTTCTGCTGTAATTGTGTGGTTTGTCATGTTTCTATCATCCCATGTCAGTTTGCTGCATTGTATGAGTGTATTCTATCTGTTCCTTCTTCCTAAGTTTACTATGAAAATTAGGAATACAGGCAAAGAACTTGAAACAGTATGAGGCAAAATTTTGTTATAATTATCATTGCCGTTATTACCATTTTATAACAATTGTTTTAAAAACTACCTTAAGGAATACAAATTAACTTTTGTATATGTACAATTCCTGGAAATCTGGGAACTCAGAAACATACCATTAGATTGATTTGGCTCTACATCTTCTAGTGGCTCTCAGTTCTGTGGCCATGAGCAGCTTTCATTTGTGAATAGACTCACTTTTCTTCTTCATCCATGTGACTGGCATAGCTTTCAGGGTTGAAGTCATCCACTAGTAGGTGGGGGTGATGTCTTATAATGAAGTTTCCTGCAAAAATCTTCACCCAGTACGTTCTACTATAAGTTTTGCAAGACAGTAAAAGGCAAGTAGTGATGTTAGCACCAGTCCTGTAAAAATAGCTGAGACTCAGTCCAAAGGCAAAAAGCGGATTAAATAGACAGATAACAGATTAAAGATTTAGAGGCTGAAGAAACCAGAGCATAACGAGATTGCCAGCTTCTCTGCATCACTTTGCATACTTGCTATTAATAAGTTAATTATTTAAAAATAAAATACAATTGTGGATTTTATGATTGTCTTTTGCAATAAATCATAAGAAAAATACTTTATAAATAAGCAATCACTTTATCTCTATACATCTTCTCAGTTACATAGTGGTGCCTCATGTATTGTTGACATCTGTAAAAGTTTATTGAGTCAATGAACGAAATCAGTTGAGCCCTCTATGATTTAAGATAAATTGCATGAAGTATTTAAAATTTCCCCTTATTCTTGTTCTGTTGCTTATCACAAGATGAAGACGATTAACTATGAACCATGGCAAAGGAAGATTGACAAAGACCACAGAAATTGCAACAGAAGAGACAGTTCATTGTATTTAACATTAGATTAAGGCTATCATATCTTACAAGAACATCACAAGATGTAAAATTTGCCTGGTTAGGGGAATCCCAATTTGAATTTGGAAGCTCAATGCACTCAGGTATGTCTGTGAGAATTAAATTTAACTATATATATATATATATATATATATATATATAAAGCACACAGTTGAACACAGAGAAAGCTACTTTTTCTGTAAGCTAGAAAAAAGAACAACTGCTTCTTTCATATTTGTTTTTGTGCTTGTTTCCCTTCTTGTTTTATTTCTAGAGCTTAACCCAGCAATCTCAAAATGTTCTCTTGCGAAATGAATGAGCCCATGCATAAATGAAACATAGAGGGATGGATTGGTAAGTAGGTGAAGGAAAACCACTTGAATTAATTAAAAGCTGAACTGACTTTTTGTCATGTCATAATGGGAAAGCAAGTTCGATTCTAGGACCTTTTGGCTTTGCAATAAAACCAAGAATGAAAAATATTCTTCTTGATTTTCTTAATTTTGATGCAGGCCTAGTATCAACTTGGGCATTGTCCAGGTTATACCTGCTCCTGCTTTGCACCCAGCTGGAAACTGCCCTGTCATGATTTCCATGCTATTAAAAATCTCCAGCTGAAGCTTAAATATCTGCATGAAATACACTGAGGCGTGTGGAATGGGTCTCATGATCTAATAGCCAAGCAAAAACACCACAATAACCCTTGTGCAGGTAAGAGACACAACCTCCTAGGACAGCAACGTGATCTGGTTGTTGTTGGACCATCTGTTCTTGATGCAGCCATAATTGAATATTGACATCTTCTAATGAGAATCCCACAAAAACAGTGTAGTACCCTCTTCCTCCTCTCTGAAAATAGCAGACATTTGTCATATAAGAAACAAATGTTTATGATCACATGTTTTTTGTTGGGTCTTGTGTTAACATCTTTGCTTAAAAACTTAAAATGTTGATTCTTCCTATCCTCTTGGATAGATGAAGACCAGAGCTAAAAATAGGTAGTGCAAATATAACATTATAATTATTACAGTACAAATAAAGCACAATATTTATTTATTTTATGCCAGTGTTTATTTCTCATACTAAAAATAACTGCTATTTGCTTACTACATTTTTCACTTTTATGAAGCACTTTCATGCATTCAAACATGGGATTCTCTTAACAATATGAATGTGTTTCTACTCCCCTATGAGCTTTCCATAAACAGATGTGACATCAGAGACACTTGGTGAGTTGTCCCAAGTCACTACTAATGAATCATGACTTGGTTCAAAACCAGGGTCTGAGTCTGAGTACTGTGCTGGCATGACATTTCCTTATTTTTCCATGATTTCACAATCCCAAAGACTGGAACACCTCTGCCATGTCACTGTCACCTTCACTCTAGCACCAGCAAGTATCAACCAATTCTGGGGGCTTTTCAGAAGCTATGCAGTCGATGTGGAGTATTGTTATGAAATGACCTGAGACTCAGGTCACTTACTTGAAAAATGCACATAAAGACTCATCTTACTGCAGTTGAGGATCAATCAGCAAATGTATACAGTTCTTCAGCTTATCTCTTGCACTGTTGGAATGTGTCCGACAAATATTTGTTTCCTCTTATCCTTTGTGACTTTTTCTTACCAATTGAAGGCATAAGCTCTAAATAGTATCATGGGTCTTAGTCCTATAATATTAGTTTCTTTTTAAGCAATTTCCATTTAAAAGGATAGGGATGTGTGCAAATTGGAAGGTGATAGGTTAGAGAGCTAATTAGTGCTGAAGTTGGAGCCAAGCATTCTAATAAACATTTCAGTCTTCTAGATCGATGTTTTTTGACTGCAATAGCACCCACACGTCCGTCTATTCTGAAGCAAGCCCATATCTCCTGCAACTTTGCTGCAAGCCTCATTGAAAAACCAGTGGTCCAGAAGAGATTAAATGACTAATAGTAGCAATGCTTGACTCAAAACCCTTTATTTTTCTTTCTATTTTCTTTACAGCTGACAGTCTGTGCAGCCTGATCTTAGGACTGCCAAAGGAACTGACAATTTTTCTAAGAAGCCATTTCTTGAGCACTTCAAACTGTTCTATGTTGAATGACGTAGTAATCTCAGAAATGTGAGCAAGTATTCTCCACCTGCCCAATTGCGTTCATTTGTTCCTTTCATATGTAAGATACTATAAGAGCACTGAAGATTACAGTTTTTGAGAGAGTATTATTTGCTGGACATTATCACAGCATGGATACACTAAAAAGTTTGATGTTTAATATGTAAATGCTGCATTTATATGCACCATGTACAGTTGGTTGTCTATTTAAGCAAGTGTGACCATCTAATAAACATATGCTAAAGTGTCCTCTTGACTTTTGCCATCTACATGGATATCTGCAGTCAGTGTTGACTCAATCACAAGACATGTTCTTGGGGTGGTTAATAGCAGGCGTGAATGTCAGCATCAAAGTTCACATAGTAGGATGGTTTTAAACTATCCATGGTATTTGTAAACCTGTCTTCTTCCCAAGTGTCTGTTCAACAAACATCTATATCCATGGCTACACTTGACAGCTTCTGAGTATTGTTTTATCTTTGTACATGTTGGTTATCTGAGAATGCTACTACCCAGAAGCACCTGACACCAGCCTTTACCTACTTATGTCACAGGATGGCAAAGAATGAATAAGAAAAAAAGTGGAAAAATCTTTCCAGTGCTGCTTCATTTCCTTTTCTTTACTCTCATATCCTCCTTTTGAACTAACATTCCCTCCTGCTAACTGCTTTCTCTGATTTATTACTATGATTTGTTATTATTAACATTACTACTTTCAGTAGCAGTAATGCAGTACACTTTGCTGTCAAGTTATTCTTATTCAAATCTCACTGTGGATATGCAAATTAGTAACTCCCTTAAACAAGTATATCATGACCTACCAAATAGGAATAATGCCCGTCTCAAAGGGCTCTTTGAAAAATAAGTAGAAACAGGAGTTCTTATTATTTCTGTTTTGACATGCAGCACTATTTCAATGAGATGATGGTGCTGCTGTGAGTGATGTCATCATTCTTCCTGTTACTCAGTGTTCTCAGGAGAAACATTTTTGTAATTTAGAATCGAGGCAATGCTTAGCACAACTGAATGCCTAGCTGCATCACAATTTGAAGTCTACAGATAACACATAGGAGGTTCAATATTAACTCATTAAAGAACCAAGTTCTAATAACAAAAAAACCCAAAAGATTATACTGTTTAGGAATTTCTCTGAAAGACAACAGAAGAAACACTGGGAGAGAAATGTGACAATGTACTTAGAGACTTCAAAAGAAAATTGAGAAGAAGTCTTTTGCACTACTCCACATTCCCTACCTCCTGTACTTTATTTTCTGCAATATTCATGTATTTTTGTGAAACACACAAACCACAACATAATTTGAAATAAATTTGATGAACACTAGAAAATGAAAACTAAATTAAAATTCATACTGTCATTATATATATATATATATATATATCTTTAATTTGTTTTTCATTTGGTCTAGAAACTATACATCACTATTTCAGATGTCATGCCTAATTCACTCTCTCCACTCACAGAGCAAGAAAATGGTTCTGCAGGACAAAAGTCAATGGAGTTTTGTCTTCTGCCCAAAGCTTATCAATATTGACACAGGATCTCTTCATGGGCACAGACATCCAGCCTCACCCTCATCCATGTCAGTAGGTGCCACTGGATTTCACTAAAACAGTTCTCGTCTTATCCTTACGTGCTAGGTTTGTGCTTTGGGGGTCTCCACAGAGAACGCGATGCAACATCACCTGTCTACCTGGGCCTGCCCTCTGCCCTCTGTGGTAAAGCACTCACTTAATGGCAAAGGAATCCTGTGGGTTAAAGGAGATGGTGAGCTTTCTCAAGTGAGACAGCCTGAGAAATAGAAAGGGAGATCCCCGTGTTTGTTGCCCTATGAGCCCTGTGACTTTTGCTTAAAGTCGGAAACTTTATACTGTTTATCTCCCTCTAGGTATATACATTATCTGCAAGTAGATGTCAAACATAATTATATACATTCTCTTAGTTATACTTCCTCTTTGATATTTTTATATGTCATAGATATATTTAACCAAGAAAGGAAATACTGAATCAAAGTTGAACTAAGGCTTCTATGGGAAAAGAATCACAAAGGAATAAACAAGGCTCATTAAGGTATTCAACTCTGAGCCCCATGTGTTACCTAAAATAAAAGTTGGCTTGTTAAAACACAAACACCCCAAAATAATTACTTACTTTAGTAAATTGTTTGGAGTCACATAAATTATTATCTGTATTAATTAGGCATCAATATACTATCCAAATTTGGAAGAAGCATCAGACATTTAAAATACACTGCATTTCTGGATACTTTTAATTAAAAATAATTATTCACACAGTGTGAAGATAGACAAATACTAGACCTAATTTTAATTATAACCAATGCAAATGCATTTGTGTAAAACTGGACTGGCTTTGGAGAAATCACTCTGAATTTTAAGTAGACAAGGTAAATGAAACATGGTATTATTCTTCTGGAGATAAAATACATAAGCTTGCGGTCAGGGAACATTTTAAAATATATTATTATTTTATCTCCATTGGTTATTTTGATTTTCAAAATGTCTTAACACAAAGAATATCTGGTTTTTGATATTCTCCTAGATTTTATTTTATGTTTCAATTGATGCAATCTTTTCCATGTCTTATCTGATACTTATAACAACCTTGTGGTTTAGATTAGAAAGATTTTGTCCTCATTTTTTATGAAATTGATTTGCCCAAGGTTAACTTAGCATAGAAGTGGCAGAGGTATGATATTAATCTTATAATCCTGTGGAGTTTACCTTCTCAAGTTCCTTTACATTTGACATACGATAGTAACATGGCATGTACTCCATGTTTTTCAGGACATTAATATGGACTGTGTCACTGTTCTTCCTTGAATTGTCTGGCATATACATACTTAGAGTTATATTTTGTGTTAGAATAATTACAACAAACTACTGAGAAGTAGCACTTATTAATGAGGTAACCACTTGTTTTTCTAATATAACAGTTTCAGCAACTAAAATGTTGCTTGCAGTATTGAACAATCAAAGATAGAGAGAACTCTAGTCCAAAAAAAATGAGAGAGAAAAAAATAGGGGAACTTGGAAAATAATATCATCCATCTTGGTTGATCAATTCCATTGTGTTGTTTCACATGGAGAAATGTTCTCTCTACATAACTCTGTATGAAAGACTAATAATTTAACATATTGGCAACTCAATGAGATAAGCTATAACCCTTGAATAATCACCTTGTCACTAGACTCCTGAATGCTAGAATGCTAGAAATACTAACAAAGATTTAATTTGCACATTAAAATCCTTGTTTGAAATGGCTTAATATATCATTCTATCAATTTGAAAAGATTAATATTTACCATAATCTGCTTTATCTTGAAATCCAATACTCTGTGCTCTGAGGACATTATAATTTAGTTGCATTTGACATGCTCTGAGAAGGACATAGATTAAATCCCTGACGTGTGTCATTAGACATTATGAAAGGGGCTGATATCCCTGATTGAGAATTCCAGTTATGATTTGTTATTAAAAGGTTAGTAACTTACATATGCAATGTGATGATCTGGAAAGACAGGCAGTAATCATGGAGTATTGGCTTCAAATGAGCATGATCTGTGAATGGAGGAATACACTCACACCTGGCCTATAAAGGCCTAGATTCTAATAGACATTCATTCTATGGCCTAGAGGATGTAGCATGTGGAGCTTTGTGAGGCTCTGCAGTGTGGGGAGCCATGAAGATCAAGGATGTGACATCAGTCTCTCTCCCTGTCCATGACATTCACTTCCTATGAATGCCTAAGTCACGTCCCACACTTACATGTCTCTTTGCTTCACTACACTTCCTCCTCTTGAAGACCTTCAGAGCAGACTCTGTATCCTTAGAAAGATTTCAGGAATATTTGTTCAGTTAAGGAGGCTTGAATGAGTATACCAAAAGTTCTGAGGTCCTTTAAGACTAAAATGTCAAATGCCCATTTCATCTCCATGATTGAATGGGAATAAAGAACTATTTTATTTGTTATGACAACCAGAGTCAATCCAGGCACTGAGGACCTGGGGACAGCAGTGAGAGTGGACTCAAGAAGTGGGGAGGAAGTGCAGATTGATAAGGCACTTCAAAGGTCTGAGGGCAACTTTACCAGCTTGCAGCTAAAAGCTGAATTGTCTCTGGAAGGTTTTGACTGTGCCATGGAGAATTATGGGAGAAACTGTTTAGAGTCAAAACTCAATTCCCCAATTCATAATCTTGACAAACTCATTCTAAGATTCAGGCTTTATTTGGCCTTGTTTTATATATATATATACATATATATATATATATGTATGTATAAATATATATTCATATGTATTTATACATACATATATATAGATACACATGCAAAAAGAAGTAAGGACTGGAGTAAACTAAACTTTTAATTTTTTATTAACTCAAATTTCCAATTCTTTTCAATTTAACATTATTTACTATAATTCTGCTTTGTACTCCAATAGGAACTGTTCATTATCAAAAAAAAGAAAATGTACTAGAAAGATATGGTAGCCAACCAGAATTTAGACACATGTAAATTATTATTCATTATTCCATGTAACAGTATTAAAATAGAAGCATTATCAGGCACAGTTGTCTCACACCTATAATCCTAAGGAGGCAGCGATAAGGAGGATTGCAGTTCAAAGCCAGTCCCAGGCAAACAGCTCTGGAGACCTTATCTTGAAAAAAAAAAATCTCAAAAAAAGGCTGACAGAGTGGCTCAAGTGATAAGAATGCCTGCCTAGCAAGCATGAGGTCCTGGGTTCAAATTCCAGTGCAACACCCTCCCCCCGCCCCCCCCCCAAAAAAAAACTAAAACAGAAGCTTTGTGACATCCCTGGGACCAGATTACTTGAAACCCTTACTCAGAGCTCAAGTCCCTCCCTCTTTAAGATTTTTTTGGACGAGTTACCCAGAGAAGGGAATGGTATCAGAAATTAGCCCTAACTCCTGGTAATTGGGGGATATTATGAGCAAATGACAGTGGTTGAAAATACAAGTATTTTTTTTCCCTCATTCAAGAATTGTGTCATTGGTTATGTACCTTAAGTCAGTGACTGGAACTTAAGACCTTACCAGAAACCTGATGAATGTTTGCGTGAGAGACTAGAAAAGTCATGAATGGAGAGCCCTCTTTCTTTTCAGTCACTTCTCCTAAATTTTATGGGTGTAATTAGGCATCCTGTGTGGAGGTTTTTGAGGACAGTTCTACTGTGCATGTGTGTGTGTGTGTGTGTGTGTGTGTGTGTGTGTGTGTGTGCCTGTAAGTGAGAGAGAGAGAGAGAGAGAGAGAATACCTGGAATTTTCTGATATGATATATATGTAAAACAAATCAAAGCAAGTTCAAATAGCAATCAGAACTATGGAAAACAGGAAGAAGAAAAGGAGTTAGGCTAAGAGGAGTGGTTGAGCACTAAATTATTGAATTAGTGTCTAAGCTTCTGGGTTGCCATGGCAACAAATGAAACACAGTACGCTAAATAATAATCATGATGGATAGGAAAGGAGACACCTACCTAAATTTTTTTCTGGCACCTAGTTGTAAAAATATGTCATAAAAGGGACTATCAAATACTGAAGTGAGAGTAATATATCATTGGTGACCTAGGGGTTAGGAGGCAGAGCCAGTCCCAGGATTTCGTGGGAGAGTCCACCACAGCCCATTTATGACATTGTGTACCAAGTGTATCCTCCATATAACCCCCCTAATTAACCTTCTTCGTGATGTATTAAACATTCACTACCTCACCTCTGACTCATTTACACTTCCTATGGTGCTTGATCCACTTAGATTTGTTTCTCCTCTTCTTCACTAATGTGGCAAGGGTCTGGATCATGCCTGGCCAGTCATTCTCCTCCAAGTAATCCTCTCCACCCCAATCCTATGCTCTTTGGACTCTCCCAGAATTCATCTCTCTCCTAAACCAGTCATCTGGCTTCTCTGTTCTTCCTGGAAAGACTGTCCCCCATTTGAAATTTTGAGAAACTTTGATTTTGTTTCCACTGCTCTGCTCACTGTAAGAGCTATCATTATCTTACTCAGTTCCATGTCCCCAAAGCACAATACAGTGCCTGTAAGAGAACAGGCACTCAGAACATGTAGATCAGATGTTATGGAGTGGTCTAGACATGGTAAATGCTGAATGTACTGCACCCATAAAGGAAACATGGTCCTACTTCATGGACAATACTCTTCAGGAATATGACTCGTCCAATAAGGATGGATGCACATTTAGATTCTAATAAATACATAGGACCCAGCATGAGAGGGGAAATTTATCTCCTTTACTCTGCTAAAGAATAAACTTCAGGCTTCTTTCCCAGCAGTGAAATATCTGTATAGGGCTCCCGAATATCTATTTTGTTTCCATTCACACTACTTCTGTTCCAGCACCCAAGACTCTAGGCATAACAGATTGATTGCCAAGAAATACTTATTCGTCATTGATTTTTATGCCATCTGTTCACACAAGCTTGAAAGATTCATTTTTTTTATTGTCCAGCATCATTAAGACATTTAAAATGCTACCTCCTGTGTGACGACTTCCTTGGTCTTCTGTAAGAATTAATAAGTCCTTTTGGAGTCTTACAACTGCTTTGCCTATAGTTCTGCTACATTCTTATTTAAGTTTGCTTCATGTATCTTTGTCCTACTGAATTTACATATTTTAAAGACAAATACCAAGCATTTGAGGGGGAAAAAGCTCAATAACACCTACATTGGAGATTTTCTTTTTTAAAAATTGTCTCTTTGAGCTCCCAATATTAGGTCACCGTTATTTCTAACTTAAACTCAATAGTGAGACATCCTCCCTTTGTCATGCTCCTAATTTCTCTGGTGCATACATTGGACAGTTTTGAAAAGCTAAGGTTATTTGCAACTCAAAGCTCCGATGTATTTTCACCTCATCGTGTGTGCTATTTACAAGAGTCCTTTGAAGAAGGTAGACAAGGAAAGAAACTCATCTGGTAAATAAGAAAACAATGTCTGAAAACGCACTTGATAATGGTTTTAGGGACAGCTAATTGTGAGAAGAGCTCTGGTACAAATGATGTCTGGTGTTTCCTGGAAGAAAGTGACATGCTTCTGATCAATCTGGCTACTGTAGCCTCCCATCAGAGACACAGGCAACCACTGCTAGATTTTGGTCTAGTGAAGCCTGATCTATGTTTAAATGATTAATGAAGATATTTCCAACTGTTAATTTTTATGAGACTTAATTAAGTTAATGGTCCTGAATTCTAAGGAAAAGTGCAGAAATGTCCTTTTTTCCTCACATTAATTCTGGGAAGCACTTGGCTTAAACTTATAATGATTGACTGGTCACAGACACTCTCCTAACCTAATGAATTGCCTTAGGCAGATTACTTGACCTTTCTGGAATTGAGTCTCCCCATTTGTTAAAAATGAAGAAGTTGGGGAACCTGTTCTCCTACCAGTTGCCCAACTCTTGGCTAATTTAGTTCCATTACTGATTTCAGTTAATGAAGTATAGGTGTTATCTGAGAAGTGACTTCTTCAAAATGGCTCATTTTCTCCCATAAATAATTTATCCAATCTAGTTCCTAGGAAGAAAATTTATTTCATTCTGATCATATAAAGTATGCATTTTACCAGTAACACAAGTTTCAATAGTTAATGAGCCAAGGCTTTTTCTAAATGCAATACATCTTTGTCTTTGCACAGCTTCAATGAAGGAGCACTTTTTCTGTAATTGACTTAAAGAGGAGGCTACACACCTCATATTGCTTCAAGTAGCGTTTCTTAATCCTCAAATTTAATAGGAATTGGATCAAATTTAGAGGTATTTGCAATTGTATGTGTCACTATTGACTCATAGAACTGAGTCCAATATGAAAATGATATTATAAAGCCCCATTTTTCTCTTTCTTGTTGATGAATGTTAATTGAACATTGTAAGTGGTTCCATTATGCCATGCCTATACATTCATACAATGGACTTTGATCAAAGTCATCCTTCCATTAATTTCTCTTATTTCTCTCCCCCACCAATTTTTCCTTCCACATTTCTAATAGTCTCATATACTTCCCTACCTTCCATAAATGAGAGGAAAAAATGTGATATTTCTGTTTATGCCACTGGCTTATTTTACCTTACCTGATGACCTCTAGTTCCAGACCTACTCCAACAAATGAAATAATTTCATTCTTCGAATGGCCGAGTAAACTCCATTGTGTATTTGTACCACATTTTCTTTATTCATTCATTCGTTGTTTTGTATTTAGCCATGTTACACAATTTGCAGTTATCTCTGCAGTAAGCTGGCTCTAATTCTTTTGGCTAGATCATATGGGAGTTCTATTTTTCACTTTTTGAGGAAACTCCACACTGATTTCCAGAGTGGCTGGACTAATTTATATTACCACCAGCATTGAATAAAAGTTCATTTCTCAGCACATCGTTGTTGTTGCATGTTTTCGTTTTCTTGATTTTTTTGTGGGACTGGGTTTGGACTCAGGGTTTTGCACTTGCAAAGCATGAACTGTACTGCTTCTTCTACTCCTCCAGTCCATTTTGCTCTGGTTATTTTGGAGATGAGGTCTCCTGAGCAATTCTACCTGGCTGGCCTAGAACTGCAGTTCTCCCAATCTCAGTCTCCCAAGTAACTAAAATTACAGATGTAAGCCACCAGCACGAGGCTTGTTGTGTGTTTTCTTGATGATAGTTATTTGGATTGGGGTGAAGTACAATCTCAACGTAGTTTTGTTCTGCACTTCCCTGATGAATCAAGAAGTATAAAGGATTTTTCTGGGGGTGGGTAGATACTGAAGATTGAACCCAGGCAATCTGCTGGCAAGTACTATATCACTTGAGTTATGTACCCAGCTCCATTTTAATCAGAATAAATGATGAAAAACACTACATGTTCCAAACTCCTTTAACTCAGAACAATGAACACACAAATTTTATAGTTGTCTGTCCATATGTAGGGTACTATGTGACAAAACAGGACCCCAGCTCAGGACAAAATATTAAATGAATACTATTTCCTCAGTCTATTTTTTTCTCTAAGGCTTTATTTATCTCTCTTCTGACATCTATGTCTAGATAATGAATTAATTGATTCTTTTGAACCAGTAACATATTTGGAATTTTTGGCATGATCATATCTGCTTTGTCTTGGGCCAAGGCTTGTTTTCCATAATCACTCTAGGAAATCATTCTAACTCCCTAAATCTTGTGATAAAAATTGGTCTTGACACTGGCCAGCCTGGCTAGCATCATGCTAGGCTCATTCCATAACCCAATGAAAGATGATTTGATGACTGTAACACTGAGGGAACTTAATTTAATTTGTCTGAGTAAATGAGATAGTGCATCTGAGTACTTATAAGTTGTAGGGAAGAGTCAAATATATTTGATTTGTAAAACCTTCTTGAATTTCACTAAATATATATGTGTGTGTGTTTGTGTGTGTGGTGAGTGCATGTGTATATGAACATTCAAATATATATATATATATGTACAGCATATGCCTTTGCATTTGGGCATGAACATGCATGTGTATACACACATGACTATATGGGTGCTTACACATGAATGTGTGAATGCATATGTACACATGTGTGTGCATAGTATGTTGCATATATGTAAGTTTGTATAGTGTATTTGTGTATGGATTAGATGCATTTTGCATGTATATGCTTTTTATGTTTATGTACCATGCATGTAGATTTTATACATGAGTTTTTTTATTGTCTGCATTATGCATGTATATGTGCATTTGTTTGTATTCAAATTTGTAATTGTTATACATGTATGCGAGAGATGTAAATTAGCTTATTGGATCTTTCCTTGCTGATCAATAATCATGGACCATTTTACCTCACCCTGACCAACATTAGTACAGGTTTATTCAAGTTTTGGTTTTCAGTTTTTGAATACCATATTTTTCTCTCCAGAGCTGGAACTATATAATTCCTATAATGAAATGCAGCTATTTCTTGCTTTCTAGATAAGTCCTAATACAGAGCACTCTGCTCTGATCTGGGACATTTTGATACCACTCACAACATTGGATTAGCTCCATGCACATATAGAGTGTCTGACTTTTTGCCTCATTGCCCCATATTTCCAAATCTTTAATTCAATTCTAATGTTAGAATTTTCTTGTTCATCCCTTGCCTATGGCTAGATTCCACCCCTTCCAAAACAGTCACAGACCAGTTGCCTGCATTGCTTTCATATTATCATCTGAAGGGCTCCCAATGGATTTCTGCCTGTGTATTAGAAAAAGCCAGTCTGACTTTGAATTTTCCTGATGGAGACTACTTTCTGTCATTTAACCCTTCAAAGAGGAATGGAAAAATTATGGTTTTTTGGCCCATTGGATATATTTCAAGACTTTTGGAAAGCAGAAAATAGTAGAAAGACTGGTGTAACTTGTTTTACTTATTTCTAATCCCCAGCCACAACTAGATGAGTAGATATCATTCTTGATGTCACTGTCATTTCAGAGTTAATAAAAAGGAGGAGAAGATAAAAATGTAAATAGGGCTCAAAGAGATTACCTCAGGCTTAGGTCAAAGATGCTTATTCTGTATTTACCTGGATATTTAAATAATGCTAAAATTTTAATGATTTGGCATTTCTGTTTTTCCAGATATGTCTATATTATGCTTCATATGTACCCTTGGGCATTTCTTCCATTACTTAAAAATCTTGCTCCCAGCCTTCCCTGCAGAAGAAAGCTACACTGCCAGTGGTTGCATTACTCAGAAAAATTAGAACAGATCTTGAAATGCAACTATTCCATTTTACTTTCAACAGTCTAGATCTGCAGCTGTTGATTGGGACAAGTGGTAGCTGAACTACTTTTCCTGAACCTGAAATTCCCTTGGGCAACTTAGCAAAATCAAAAAATAAAATGAACTCATAATGACAGCAAAAATATGAAACACCAATATACTACATTAAAATGACAGCCAGCCTGAAAACCTTACAAAATAATTAAATATCATTTCAAAAACAAGCACAAAATTCCAGCAGTATGGTACTATGAAAGGTGTTTTAACACCAAGATTTGAAAAGACTCTTGTCTTTCATAGTGAATTATCTGTCCCTCCCAAGGCAATTCATGGAGACCCTCCAGACTTCAGTTGCCTCAACTATAAATTTAGAATGGTCATAGATGGCTTTGCTCAAAATAGGGTCTTTACCAGATATCTCTTATGTTTTATAATTTCTAACTAACACCTCCAGTGAGAGAAAAAGCAGAAATAGAAAGATTAGAAGAGTTCTTTTCCATCCAAGTACAAATCAGACTCTGGTGTGCTCTGTTAACATGCACTTATCCACATCATTCTCACTGCCACCCCCTGGGCAGGCTTAACCACAAGGTACATTGGACTCCAGCCAGGCTTTCTAGAAACAGAGAAGTCAGTACAGGAAGTACTGAAACAGAATTCTCTCTCTGTTTCACATTCAGGTTCATTTCACCTCTCACCTCATCTCTTAGCCAGTCCTCTTGTGCTCCCACTCTCCTTCCAGCCCACTACACCCACAAGTTATTCTCACTCTTAGTTCCATGAACACCGAGTTCCTTTGCCTGGCTAACTTCTGTACATAATGTGGTTAGTTGCCTCCTCTATGTGATATCATAACCAGGTGGATCTGTTTCTACAGTGTCCCTTAACTCATTGCATTGTATTTCCTGGCATTTTATTTTGTCTCCACCACTAAATGTAAGTTACTTTTGAGCATGGAGTATGTCCTATACTATAATACTTATCTATTATATATACCCTGGAAGTATTAAGTAACTCTTGGTTGAATTAATGAGCAGTGCATATGTAGTTCTCAAACAATACACATGGAAATTAAAGGACTTATAAATAACTTTGTCATCATTTCCTTCACTGACTGCAAAATCATGACCTCCCAATTGCTCACCTTCATGTAGGAGCAAGCTATATGTATCACATTTTTTCTTTTTATGCTAGGACAAAATACCTCTGTGAATACCTCTCAGTATGATTTAGAAATTAATCAGAGTTCTATTATGTGCTGTCACACATACTATGATCAGATTTCATTCTACAGGATAAAAAAATAAAAACTACAATTATGTTACTATTGCTCAGGAAACATTGTTTTAAACATACAACAATTTAATTACCACAACCTTGTACAGTAGACTTTATCCATGTCCATATTATCCATCAGGATCCGATACAAGATAGAAACAATGCTAGTTATTTTGAAAGAGGAAAAATAATGCAACAATTGTTAGCTAGATTTGGAGACCTAGAAAGACAAAAAGAAAACAAAAAATGGTGAGGATTATTAACATCGGAGTTCCTAGGAAGGACCTTGGAAGCTGGGATTCAGACTAGAGTTGGCATCTCACGATGCTCCCACACACAGAAAGTAAAACTGGAAATACATGAACAAGAAGTTGATGCACCTCTGCATTGTCTGCATTGTCCTTCAGTCTTCCCACTAGCACAACCTACCCGCAGATGGTAAAATGTAACTAGTTTTCAAAATGACTTGTGCTGAAGACATAGCTCTAGTAATGCAAAGGAGAGTATAAAAAAGTGGGGTTACTGCTTATACAAAATAGTGTCATCACTAGTACACTGGTTTGGTAATTCAGAGCATTGGAGACCAGATGTTTCATCAAGAATTTTCTAATAAACTTACAACCAGTAGAGTTTATGGCACAGACAAATGTCTGTCTTTCATCTCTAGGCATAGTCCCAGATTATTAAGCTATTCCTCATTCTCTCTAAACATCAAGGATATTGTTGTGTATTTATTTGTGTGTGTGTGTGTGTTCATGAGACAGTAGGAACCACAATGGTGTGAAATTAAAAAACTAGGGTTTGTGTTTGCTGACAATATCTAGCACAAAGAGAATTTAGCTAGTTACATTGTCTTACTGAGCCTCCATTTCTGCACCTGCATTTAGTGAGTTTCCTATATAACAATATGAAGTCATTCAGTTCAGTGAGTAAATATTGAGCAACAACATACTGTGTACTGTACTATGCACTAGGAATACAATGACAAAAAGGACACTCTGAGATCACCCTCTCAGAGGTTAGAATCTAGTAATACATAATGAAACAACCAAAGAAAGAATACAAGTAAATATAGAGTATATGATTGCTATAGTTAATTGCTCTGGTGGGTAATCCTAGGTCTAAGAAATCATGCAGAACAAAGGAATCTGACTCTAGGGGGGTCAGAAGAGACAACAGAGAAAGGAAATATTAATGGAAATCTATTAGTGAATGGGAGGTGCCTGGATGAAGAGACTTGTGGAGAAACTAAAGCGGCAGAGGTTGCATTCCTTGCAGAACTCTCAGTACAAACCTTGTGGTGCAGACAGCATGGCGCCTTCAGCGTCATGAAAATTCTCAAAAACCATGTATATCTTCCCCAAGTCAGAGTTGCTTTCCCACCCCGTGCATTAACCAACCTAAGAATGTTCCGAGGAGTAAAAATGCTAGCACCTTACTGTACGTATTCTTTCATCAGATGCTTAAATTAAAATAATAATGTGGGCTTAAAAGGGTTGATTGCTTGATCACAGAAGCTTGTTAATTAAAGGTGCAAAGAGGTGAATGATTAGTGAGGGAAGTTGCACCTGAGGGAGAAATAGGCTTAGTTTGCCTGAAAAATCAGATTAGTGCTGCTGGCAGCAGGCCAATTGCAGAGAAGCGCACAGAACCTCCAGAGAAATAAAATCTGTATTTCTCCAAGCTCTCTGTAGGAGGACAGACCTCCCCTCCAAATGTCCAGGGGCAGGGAAAAAAACAAAGCCTGGCAGACTGCTCACCTGACATTGACTTGCTTCCCCAGTATTAAATGTATGGCTTGCTAATTGCTCTTGGTAGAGATAAATGTGTTTGGAATTCACTTGGCTCAGAAGCATGTGAGGTTGTAGAATCCTGACACCATGTAATTAATGAGGAAGGTTGGTGTTCATATTCCCTCTTAGAGAGATTTGGGTCTCGTCCCATCCCCAGGGTCCCTCTGGGTTTGGTTCATATCAAACACAGTGGCCTGTGTTTCATTAAGCTGAGCAGCTTGCTTTCTGGAGGGGTAATTAGGAGAGAGATGGTCAGAAACTCTGTGATAAAATATCCACATGTGGACAACAGCTGGGAGGAAGTGTGAAATGCTGAAGCAGGGGTCTGGGAGCCAAATAAACCCAAGTTGTACCTCAGCCTTCTACAGGTGGGAGCCATGTGACCTCTGGCAAATTACCTTGCCTGTGTGCCTCAGATTACATACTGTAACCTGAGAACAAAAAACCTAACCTGAGGGTGCCCCAGAGAATTTTTAGATAACAAAGCCCAGTAATTTCTAGCATGGTACTCTTGTTCACATTTTATTATTATAAGAAAGCATTTTCAGACATATTCTTTTACTCTGTCTGGGATGGAAATCCCAGTCAGTAGTGCAGCATTTATATTTCTCATCTAAACACTGCAGCCCTCTTACTGGAGGGACATCCTCAGTATGTCCATAATTCAGCTTCAGTTCTGACGATATCATCCGATAACTTACTGTCTCATCCCTGTCTTAAGCGCACCTTCTTTCATGTACAGCCCTCACCTCCAAGGCATCACACATGCTACCTGGCCCACTATGGCTGTCAGGTAAATACAGAGGGTGCACTGGTATCTTTTGTGTTACTTGCCCCTGAATTTGACCCTATTTCCCACATACTGAGTGAACATAACTTACCTTTTCTCCCTGTTTTGTATTATTTTCTTATAACTTCTAGCAAATCACCAAAGAATCTATGAAAAATTACAGTCATCCCCATGATTGTCATTCTAGGCATTATTGGAAGGAGATGAGTGAGGCTCACTTTTTTAGTGTCAGTGAACTTACAAATATTGGTTGAGAGTTGAGCTTGGTTTTTCAATATGCAAAACTACTTTATTACGGTGATTCTAAGATGCTCATGCCCTGGACTTCTAGAAAGCCCAGTGCCACTGCTCATGCTCTCTTTGACATGCTATCGTCAGCCCCTCAGTAATTGAAGTTCCTTGATTTCCTCCATTCTCCTGCTCCCTACATCTGAATCATCAGTCTGCCTTGTCACACCTCTTCGGTTGTGTATACCTCAATGTCAAGTTATTTTTATTACTTCCTTCCCTCAGTCTCCTTATTGTCTACTCTTCAAAGCATCCAGAATTATTCTTCATTAGAGAAATTTGTTTGTTCCACATTCGTGGCCAGAAGCCTCAGAGGCTTCTTACAAGAGTTGGAAAAAAACCTAAAGTCCATATTATGACCTAAAAATGCCTCCACAATCCCACCTGTGCCTCCCTTCCTCTTTATGCTGTGTGGCCTGTCTTGCTGGCTCTGCTCCATTCTTATCCATTCCTCTTTGCTGTTCTGCAAGTGTTTTGTCTGTTTTATTCAGCTTTTATACCTACTACCTGGAATATGCATGGAAAATAGTGATGAATATATGTTTGATGAGTGGATAAACTTATCAACTAATATTGAAAAGGGTTAGTCAAGATTTTCCCACAGGCTAGTCCTGATTTTTATCCCTTAGAGTAATCTAACAATATGTACAGCACTTTCTTGAGTACTGTGAGTCATTCCAGTGAGTTATTCAACTTCAGGCAAGTTGAATGAACACCTTGGATTTATGCCCAGGTGATCTGATGACCCAACTTACGAGCAACATCTGAGGTAGAGGTGGTCTATTGAGAACTGTGCCTTTATACTTGTAAGTCTGAAACCAAGTCAGGTTGGGTGGTGTCACACTAAGTGGGAAGAACACCACTCTGGAGACAGTCTGAACTGACTAAAACCTCTATGTATATCCCTTTTCTAAATGGACATGCACATATCTCAGTGTTACTACCTGTCAGCCTAGAGTAATGATGCTTGGTCTGTAGGTGAGAATTGAAGGTAACATACAAAATGCATAAGACATAATGCCTTTCATATAATTAATGTCTAATGCTACTTAATCCATCACAGTGTATTACTCAAAGTTTCCATCACTGGGTTTCCATCTTTGTAGTGACTCAGCAGATCATTTGAAGGCAGAAGGTACTGGCCAGCTTGCAAGGTGGGAACAGTTTATCACCTCTGTTTGCCAGGGTAGTCTGTCAGGTGGACTGGTGGATGGGTAGATCACAGAGTTTAGCAGCAGTGGCAGGCACAGTTTAGCTTTGGCCTTGGTGGTTTGTGTACAGCAGGGTCAACGGCATCACTTTTATCTCAATAAGAGCAGCTTCTTCTGGCATCAGGAGACAGAGCAAAAATAGATGAAAACATATTTTTGTGTTTGTTCTTTAGTTTTAAGTAAATTACTTAAAGTCCTTTTATCTTCATGTCTTCATGTCAAGAGTTGGTGAAAAGACATAATGCAACAATATACTACTGAAAGGCTTTGACAAAAGTTGATGGTGAGTCATTGCCACTTACCATTGTGGAAGTCTGGTGTGGAGACCTGCACTGTCACTCCACAGGCCAGGCCAGGGAGCTGCATGAGGTATTAAATCTGAGTTGCTTTGAACACACCATGCCCCACCCTGCTCCCCTTAGTTCAGATCCTGGCACAAGTCATCACTGAATACATAATGAAAAATAAGTATATGATAATTTATTATCTTTTCACCTTACAAGTGCATATTCAAATAAATTACATAAATACTCCCAATGAGACCCTGAAGATAATATATAATTTATTCTGTTTTTTAAGGACCTTGAGAGGTTTCATGTTAGTACTGACACTTATAATATTCGTTATATTCGTCTGTCACATTATAAGCTATTAATACTATTTCTTGGAAGGAAATGAAAACTTCAAAGAAACATGAATTAAGTTGAATTCCATTTTCTCTGATTGACAGTGAGAGTTTTATGCCTGGTTCTGTTTATTCATCTGGGACTTATTACATTTATTTCCTGAGGGAAAGAGGCCTAAAAATATCAAGCTCCTTCTGTGCCATACCTGTTTATGCTTGTAGTGATTCCAGTAAGAAGCTAATAGAAGAAAACCATATCTTATTGGGAACAAGTTAATATGTAACTTTTATACTGACACATGGGAAAAATAAACATGTGTCCATTCAGTCTCCTTTCAAAGGGCCAAGAGTCTTTGATGATAATAACAAATATTACTATGTTTGCTGTTATACTCATAAAAAAGGGACAATTCTTCAACTTATGTGAAAAAGGTCATACAGATACAATAAAATAGAAGAGCAGAATGAGGAGGAATTACAGATGGAATTCCTGAAATATAAAGGCTTGGTTCTGGTATTTTAATTTGCTTTTTCTTCTCTTTTTTGTTATTTTATCTTTTTTTTTTTATTTTTTGGTACTTGGGATTGAATTTAGGGCCTTACACTTAGTAAGCAGGTGCTCTTACCACTTGAGCTACTCCATCAGCCTCATTTCTTAAAACTTTTTTTATTATTATTGTACTGGGGGGTACAATGTGACATTTATAAAAGTTCTTATACGATTTCATAGTTGAGTTCACCCCTTCTGTCATTTTCCATTTCTTTCCACCACCCCCTCATTTCTGGAACAGTTTGAACAGGTTTCATTTTTCCATTTTCATACATGGAAACGTAATGTTTTCATCACATTCACACTCCTATACCCTTTCCTTATATTCTCCCCACTCCCACTGGTCCCAACCCCCAGACAGGAACTATTTTTCCTTTCTCTTCTCCTTTATTGAAAAAAGACATTTTTGTTTGTATAAGATAGTGCATAGGGAGTTTCATTGAGATGTTTCCATGCATATACACATTATAGCCTAAATTGTTTCATCTCTATTTTTCTCCTTTTATCCTTAGTCACTTTCTTATGTCATTTCAACAGGTTTAAAAATTCTATAATCATTCTTAAATAGGAAGTACATGAACCATATTCATCTTCTTAACTTCCTTTTCTTACCCTCCCTCTGTCATTAGTGACCTCACCTTCATATAACTGTTAACCATATTGTTGTTTTTGTATTGCATCTTTATTCCACATATGAGAAAAATGAAAAACATGTGACCTTTGGCTTTCTTTAATTCTTTGAATCTATATTAATTTGTCCATATACTTGGTCACACAATTAATTTACTTATATATAAAATATTTTGTGAACCGCAGTAATTTGTGTTACTAATATGCTAGTGTGTAGGAATGATTTCTCTAGAAGTCCAAGCTTCGAAGGATTGCCAGTTCTTGTTGGAGAACTAACCCCTTCACCCTTGTGTAAGTTATCTCCTGATTTTGTATCTTTTTCCTAGTTTAGACAATGTTTTGTTTGAAGTTAATATAGTTGCTACAGCTTTGCTTTTACTTTGCCAGATGTATCTTTTTTTTAATTGTTTTATTATTCATATGTGCATAAAAGGCTTGGGTCATTTCTCCCCCATGCCCCCACCTCCTCCCTTACCACCATCTCCGCCCCCTCCCTCTCCCCCCCACCCCCTCAATACCCAGTAGAAACTATTTTGCTCTTATCTCTAATTTTGTTGTAGAGAGAGTATAAGCCATAATAGGAAGGAACAAGGGTTTTTGCTAGTTGAGATAAGGATAGCTATACAGGGAGTTGACTCACATTAATTTATTCTGCTTGTATGTTACCTTCTAGGTTAATTCTTTTTGATCTAACCTTTTCTCTAGTTCCTGGTCCCCTTCTCCTATTGGCCTCAGTTGCTTTTAAGGTATCTGCTTTTAGTTTCTCTGCGTTAAGGGCAACATATGCTAGCTAATTTTTTAGGTGTCTTACCTATCTTCACCCCTCCCTTGTGTGTTTTCGCTTTTATCGTGTGCTCTCGCTTTTATCATGTGCTCAAAGTCCAATCCCCTTGTTGTGTTTGCCCTTGATCTAATATCCACATATGAGGGCCAGGCTAACCTCACTCAGAATGATGTTCTCCAATTCCATCCATTTACCAGCGAATGATAACATTTCGTTCTTCTTCATGGCTGCATAAAATTCCATTGTGTATAGATACCACATTTTCTTAATCCATTCGTCAGTGCTGGGGCATCTTGGCTGTTTCCATAACTTGGCTATTATGAATAGTGCTGCAATAAACATGGGTGTGCAGGTGCCTCTGGAGTAACCTGTGTCACAGTCTTTTGGGTCTATCCCCAAGAGTGGTATTGCTGGATCAAATGGTAGATCAATGTCCAGCTTTTTAAGTAGCCTCCAAATTTTTTTTCAGAGTGGTTGTACTAGTTTACATTCCCACCAACAGTGTAAGAGGGTTCCTTTTTCCCGCATCCTCGCCAACACCTGTTGTTGGTGGTATTGCTAATGATGGCTATTTTAACAGGGGTGAGGTAGAATCTTAGTGTGGTTTTAATTTGCATTTCCTTTATTGCTAGAGATAGCATTTTTTCATGTGTTTTCTGGCCATTTGAATTTCTTCTTTTGAGAAAGTTCTGTTTAGTTCACGTGCCCATTTCTTTATTGGTTCATTAGTTTTAGGAGAATTTAGTTTTTTAAGTTCCCTATATATTCTGGTTATCAGTCCTTTGTCTGATGTATAGTTGGCAAATATTTTCTCCCACTCTGTGGGTGTTCTCTTCAGTTTAGAGACCATTTCTTTTGATGAACAGAAGCTTTTTAGCTTTATGAGGTCCCATTTATCTATGCTATCTCTTAGTTCCTGTGATGCTGGGGTTTCGTTGAGAAAGTTCTTATCTATACCTACTAACTCCAGAGTAGTTCCTACTCTTTCCTGTATCAACTTTAGAGTTTTGTGGTCTGATACTAAGATCCTTGATCCATTTTGAGTTAATATTGGTGTAGGGTGATATACATGGATCTAGTTTCAGTTTCTTGCAGACTGCTAACCAGTTTTCCCAGCAGTTTTTGTTGAAGAGGCTGCTATTTCTCCATGCTATATTTTTAGCGCCTTTGTCAAAGACAAGTTAAGTTGGTTATAGTTGTGTGGCTTTATATCTGGGTCCTCTATTCTGTTCCACTGGTCTTCATGTCTGTTTTCGTGCCAGTACCATGCTGTTTTTATTGTTATTGCTTTGTAATATAGTTTGAAGTCAGGTATTGTGATACCTCCAGCATTGTTCTTTTGACTTGAGTATTGCCTTGGCTATTCGTGGCCTCTTGTGTTTCCATAAAAATTTCACAGTAGATTTTTCAATCTCTTTAATGAATGTCATTGGAATTTTGATGGGAATTGCATTAAACATGTAGATTACTTTTGGGAGTATAGACATTTTTACTATTTTGATTCTACCAATCCATGAGCATGGGAGATCTCTCCACTTTCTATAGTCTTCCTCAATCTCTTTCTTCAGAAGTGTATAGTTTTTCTTGTAGAGGTCTTTCACATTTTTTGTTAGGTTTACACCTAGGTATTTGATTTTTTTTGAGGCTATTGTAAATGGAATTGTTTTCATATATTCTTTCTCAATTTGCTCATTATTAGTGTATAGAAATGCTAATGATTTTTCTATGTTTACTTTATATCCTGCTACCTTGCTGTAGCTATTGATAGTGTCTAGAAGCTTCTGAGTAGAGTTTTTGGGTCTTTAAGGTATAGGATCATGTCATCTGCAAATAGGGATATTTTGACAGTTTCTTAACCTATTTGTATTCCTTTTATTCCTTCTTCTTGCTTAATTGCTCTGGCTAGGAATTCCAGTACTATGTTGAATAGGAGTGGAGATAGCGGGCATCCTTGTCTAGTTCCTGATTTTAGAGGGAATGGTTTCAGTTTTTCTCCATTAAGTGTAATGCTGGCTGTAGGTTTGTCATATATAGCTTTTATAATGTTGAGGTACTTTCCTTCTATTCCTAGTTTTCTTAGAGCTTTTATCATGAAATGGTGTTGGATCTTATCAAAGGCTTTTTCTGCATCTATTGAGATGATCAAGTGGTTTGTGTCTTTGCTTCTGTTAATGTGGTTGATTACGTTTATTGATTTTCATATGTTGAACCACCCCTGCATACCTGGGATGAAGCCTATTTGGTTGTGGTGAATAATCTTTTTGATGTGTTGTTGAATTCAGTTTGCCATTCTTTTGTTGAGGATTTTTGCATCAATGTTCATTAAGGAGATTGGCCTATAGTTCTCCTTTTTGGAGGTGTCATTGCCTGGTTTTGGGATAAGTGTAATACTGGCTTCATAAAATGTGTTTGGCAGTTTTCCTTCCCTTTCTATTTCGTGGAACACTTTAAGGAGGGTTGGTATCAGTTCTTCTTTAAAGGTCTGATAGAATTCAGCAGAGAATCCATCAGGTCCTGGACTTTTCTTTTTGGGGAGACTCTTGATTGCTGCTTCAATTTCATTTTGTGTTATAGATCTATTCAGGTGACTAATTTTCTCTTGTTCAGTTTTGGATGATCATATGTATCTAGAAATCTGTTCATTTCTTTAAGATTTTCAAATTTATTTGAATATAGGTTCTCGAAGTGGTCTCTGATGATTTCCTGGATTTCCGTGGTGTTTGTTTTTATCTCCCCTTTTGCATTCCTGATTCTACTAATTTGGGTTTTTTCTCTCCTCATTTTAGTCAGGTTTGCCAGGGGTCTATTGATCTTGTTTATTTTTTCAAAGAACCAACTTTTTGTTTCATTAATTCTTTGTATGGTTTTTTTGGTTTCTATTTCATTGATTTCAGCTCTTATTTTTATTATTTCTCTCCTTCTATTTGTTTTGGGATTTGCTTGTTCTTGTTTTTCTAGGAGTTTGAGATGTATCATTAGGTCATTGATTTGGGATCTTTCAGTCTTTTTAATATATGCACTCATGGCTATAAACTTTCCTCTCAGGACTGCCTTAGCTGTGTCCCATAGGTTCCGGTAGGTTGTGTTTTCATTTTAATTGACTTCCAGGAACTTTTTAATTTCCTCTTTTATTTCATCGATGATCCATTGTTCATTAAGTAGTGAGTTATTTAGTTTCCAGCTGTTTGCATGTTTTTTGTCTTTACTTTTGTTGTTGAGTTCTACTTTTACTGCATTGTTATTAGATAGTATGCATGGTGTAATTTCTATTTTCTTATATTTGCTGAGGCTTGCTTTGTGCCCTAGGTTATGATCTATTTTGGAGAAGGTTCCATGGGCAGCTGAGAAGAATGTATATTGTGTAGAAGTTGGTTGAAATATTCTGTAGACATCAACTAGGTCCATTTGATCTATTGCATATTTTAGATCTTGGATTTCTTTATTGATTTTTTATTTGGATGACCTATCTATTGATGATAATGGGGTGTTAAAGTCTCCCACAACCACTGTGTTGGCGTTTATATATGCTTTTAGGTCTTTCAGGGTATGTTTGATGAAATTGGTTGCATTAACATTGGGTGCATACAGATTGATGATTATTATTTCCTTTTGGTCTATTTCCCCTTTAGTATGGAATGTCCTTCTTTATCTCATTTGATCAATGTAGGTTTGAATTCTACTTTGTCAGAGATAAGTATTGCTACTCCAGCCTGTTTTCGGGGGCCATTGGCTTGGTAAATCTTCTTCCAGCCTTTCACCCTAAGCCTATGCTTATTTCTGTCGGTGAGATGGGTCTCCTGTAAGCAACAAATTGTTGGATCTTCCTATTTAATCCATTTTGTCAAGCGATGCCTTTTGATGGGTGAATTAAGTCTGTTAACATTGTTAGTACTGATAGGTATGTGGTGATTCTGCCAGATGTATCTTTATTTATCTCTTTACATTAAATCTACTGTGTCTTTGTAGTTAAAATGGAGTTTATTTAGACAACATATAGTAATGTTTTGTTTGTGTGCTTGCTTCTTTTATTCAGTCTGACAAGCCCAGATTTAAATTTATATAATTTAAAAATAATATGATTATTGATAGAGATGAATTCATATCAGCAATATCAGTAATTTTTCTATGTACCTCACTTGTAATTTGTCTCTGTTTTCAGATTTCTCTGATTTTTCTTGAATAGTCCCTGTGATTTAAGTCAACATATATCTTATGTTTTCTGTATGTATTTTTCATAAACATCAGTGTCCTTCAAATAACACTTCATTCTTGATAATAATGCACAAACACGTAGAGAATATCCCCATCCCCTTCCTCCACCTTTTGCCATTTCTGTCATTTATTCGCTTACTTATTTATTAAAATCACCAAAGACAGTATCACAATTATTATGTTAAAAAGTATTTCAGAGCAACTATGGCTAACAAAAAGAATTTTATGTTAGTGTCATTGTTTTCCTTCTTCAACATGTTTTCCTTGTTCACATTTGAGTTTCTGGCCCATATCATTTTCTTTCTCCATAAAGAACAGCTTTGTATCATTTTTCAGGAATGGTTTTCTGGCAATGAGTTCCTGAGGTATTGTTTGTCTGAAAAATGTCTTTATTTCTTGTTTATTTTGCAATGCTAATTTCACTGGATATAGAATTATAGATTTGTAATTCTTTTTTCCTTTTCTTCTTTCAAGAGTTTAAATGTAGTATGCATCACCTAAAAATGAAGATGCATCATGAGATAGACATCATTGGTGGATTTTGCCTTCATTGCATGTCCTTATGCAGACTTAGAAGGCTATGACATCACTAAGCAATGTCATCATTATGGAAACACTGTTGTATATGTTATCCGTTGTCAACCAAACTATTATTACAAGGTGCAGAACTGCACTTGAATCAACTTTTTTTCTATTTGCATGGTTTGTGATAAGAAGTCTTCTGTGATTCTTATCCTTGTTCATTTAAAAGGGAGATGTGCCCTCCAAAACTTGGCTTCTTCCAAAATTATCTCTTTGTATTTGCTTTTCTTCACTTTTGACTATAATATGCATAGGTGTAGATTTTTGTACTGGTCCCCCTTGATATTCTCTGAGCATCCTCGGACTGTGGTTTTGTTTCTTTTGTTAAATTTCTAGAGTAATTTAAAAAAGTTCCTCTGTTCCATTACCTTTCTTCCTTTTCTGATATTTCTGTTAGATATATGCTTTAAAATTTCCCTGCAGATCCTGGAAGTTTTATTCCATTTCTTTTCTTTTATTCATTTATATATACAATGTTTGAATCATTTCTCCCCTCTTTCCCCCACCCTCCATTTTTTGTCTTTTGTTCTCTTCTCACTATTTGCTTATCAGTCTGGTAGTTTCTGCTAACATTTCTAAGCTCACTAACGTTTTTCCTTAATGATGCTCAATTTAGAGGTGAACCCGTCAAAGGCATTCTTCATTGATTTTAATTTACATTACAGTGTTTAAAAATGTGTAACATTTCTATTTCATTCTTTCTTGAAGTTTCCCTTCTTACTTACATTACCCAAGTGTTACTAAATGTTCCTAGCCTTGCCATTAACACACATTATTCTTGATTATTTCAAATCCTTTGTCTGATCATTCCAACATCTGTGTCAAATCTGACTCTGGTTCTAAGAATTGTTTGTCACTTCAAATATTTGTTGTTGTATGACTTGTAATTTTTTTTGTCAAAACCCAAATATTATGTATCAGATATTAGGAAATGAAGTAAATAGGCCTTAGGTAGAGGTTTTAGGTTAATTTGGACCATGTTTCATTTTTATTTTAGTTAAGGTGCCAGAGCTTTTAAGTTCCTGTAATGTTTGTGATTTTTTTCTTTCCTGCTTATGTTGGATTCCCCTCCTTGCTCTTCAGGAATTCTGTGTTTTGCAGTTTTGTTAGCTATTTTTCATTTTCCAGGACCTTGCTGATGTATTTGTAGGGGTGGAGAAAGAAAGTGTTCTATATTCTTTTGAATAAGTATCACTGTACTAGTGAGCCTACATTCCTTTACCCTTTACCCTTTTCTTAACTTTTATTCTCATCCTTCTATTACACAAGAAGCAATACTCTGAGTTATAAGAACTGGTCTTCACCTCCCCTTATTAAAGTCATAAGGGAATCTTTCTGTCATCTTCATTGTCAGGCTCTGGCAAGGCTCCTGTTGCTAAAACCAGCAAAAATGTGACGGCCTCCCTAGGAGCTCATCCTTGTGCTCACTCAAATTCAACTTTTTAGTAATTTATGGCTCAAGGAGTTTCTGATCCAGGAATGAAGATCTGAGATGAAACTCTTGAATTTGCCTCTTTCTACAGATTTCAGGGTTGATTTGACACAAAACCTCAGTTCTTTGACAGGTCAAAAAAGATGCTTGATATCACATTTTCAGCTTTTTCTTACAGGAATAGAAGTGGTGAGTTCTAGGTCCTACATGTGTAGAAATTGTGTACAATATTGAAATTGCCATACTATATGTGCTACCCACACGTTACTTAATTAGTAGCCATCTGTTTATCACATCGATGATTAGTTATCAGTTTTTGCATTGCAGTATCTCAGTGCTTGTTCATTCTTTTACTTAATAATAGCCCCAAAAGCAGTGATGCTGGACCTTGCATCGAGGTCTTTCAGTGAAAAGGTGAAAGTTCTTGACCTAATAAGAACAGGTAAACAGTAGTATGCTGGGTCTGTAAAGATCTATGGTAAGATCAAATCTTCTACCCATGGAATTGTGCAAAAGTAAAGTAAATCAGAGGTAGCTGCACTATGATACTTCCAACTGCAAAAGTCAGAGCCAAAGTGAGTGAGTGGTTAGCATGCAAAAAGCACTGACTTTGTGAACGTGTGTATAGGGTATAACACAGTATATATAGGATTCAGTACTATCTGTATTTTGTTTTAGGACAGGAGATCTTGGAATATATCCACCATCAATAAGGAGAGGTTTCTATATGGTTGATATCATTCCAATAACATTTAATAAGCTCTCAAATGAAAATGGTCATTGCTTTCATTATGTTTATTTATATTCTTATAGTTAAGTGCTTTTGAGAGACCCTATTCATTTTCTATTTATTGTGGTAATACAATATTTACTCAAAAAAAGTAGTTAATTGAGATATGAGTTACATGGGAAAAATAATTAAGGTAGTAAAATAAATATGTGTACAAATGACTTAAGTTTCAGAATCCCTGATCCATATCAGACTAGCCCCCCATTCAGCTGACCTTAGAGTATGGTATATCTGGAGCTCTTCCCAGAATCCTATACACTTAGAAGAGCTACTTAGAAACAGGATGGGTCAAACCCAACTGAGACACCTAGAGTCCTCGGCTTTGGGAAGGCATTGTATAATCCATTCACTGTTAAAAAACTGTTGCCTCTTTCTTGCTAGAGATAGCAGGACGTCCTGAGGAACTTGGACATCTTCCAAGTCTGGAGGAAAAGTCTAGAGGCATGAAAGAATAAGGTTAACAAGATTGAGAACTCCTTTCCCTTCCTTTTTAACGTCCTCTGGTCTCTTACTTGAAGGTTGAAGCCCTCAGCAGTGGCCTAATTTCAACTTTAAGACCCAGAGCTAGACAGAATGGTCTTCTTGGTATGCTAAAAGCTCACCAATAAGCTCTCAGAAAAGCAAAATACTGTTGGCATTTTAGGTGTCACAAATTTGAGCATTTGAAATCTGAAGTTATAGTATTCAGTAAGAGAAAAGGAATCCATTGAACTGAAGAAATGCTGTGTAGAAGTCTATATATGTTTAATAATGTATTAAATATTGCACATCTTTGTATCAAATTAATAAAAAAGTGAGGAACTAAAAATTATATTAGGAACCTCAATGTCAAAGGTAGAGCATTCCAGGAGTACATAACGTCAGGAGCAGGTAATCACTTTAAAGGTACTGTATAGTAAGGAATTGATCAATGGACATGATTAGGACTGGCCAATGTCTACTACAATGCATCAACTTTGGGATAGGCAAGATCTGTGCACTGAGCCTTGATCTAAATATGAGTAAAATGTAGGCTCAATCAGAATCTCAAAGCTAATCTTGGAACCAGTGAGATAAATTGTCAACTAAAGCAGCCTAGGTTAAACTCATTGGGTTATGTCAAGAGCTGCTGGATGGCAGAAGAGCTATGGAGTGTGATAGAGTCATGGGCAGGGACAGATAGTGCAGAGTAGCAATTTCTAACATACTGAGTTGTGAGCTCTGGTAATGCAAGCTTTGGAAACAAGCAGCAAAAAATTGTTTGAGCATGGGTTCTGCCTCCTTTGTACAGTAATCTAAACTTGAACACTACCAAAAAGTGAAACCAACACAATGAATAAAATGGATTCCATATCTAGCTTAGTGTCCATTAGACTTCTTTGACTGGAAGCTACATCTGACACTCACTTTCATTGAGCCTCTATCTTCCTTTAGAGTACTTTCTTCAGGATCTACAGTATCTAACAATACTTTCTTTAGTAGAGAAGAAACAAGACAAGAGAGATCTGTTTGAGCAAGCCGGCTACTCCCCAAATCTCTTGTCCTGCCTTTGATCTCAGTTACCGTAAATGTAAGTGGAAAAATATGATATTCAATTTGCCTTCATGACAAACCATATTTCCATTATGTTTTGTCCAGAAATCCTAACTTTCAATAATATGGATATTTTAAACAAAGTTTCTTTTTTAAACTATCATCATTGTTTGGAGCATTCATAGGGAAAGGTATAAATTTCCCCATTCTAGGAACAATTTCTATCTGTGTTACCAAAACATATTGTAAAAACTAGAATAAGTTTTGGTTTAGTGAGGATGCACCATGTAACATGGATGGTTGTATGTGTTTCACAGAGTTTCTCGTATAATCTTTTTGTGAGTTATTGTTGTGCTGAGGGTACATTGTGACATTTACAAAAGTTCTTACAATATACCAAATATATCATAGTTGAACTCACCCACTCCATCATTCTCCTATATACTCTGTCCCCTCTTCCTTGGATAGTTTCAACAAGTTTCAATTTATATACATGTATACACGGTATTTGCACCATATTCACCCTCCTACACCCTTTATCCACATCCTCCCCACTCTCACTGGTATCAGTCCTCCTCTCATATAATCAATTTTTCATCTAGGTTCAGAGAGGTAGTAGAGCTTGTTCAGAATCACTACCACTAAATAACAGAGGCAAAAGTTGACCCTATTCAGTCCAACAGAAACTGATTCATTTCTGTGAAATACCTCTCTGCAATGAGGAACATCAGTTCCTGAAATTCACTGCTATTTGTATTGGAAAGCCTCCCTGCCCCTGCTGCCAGAACAGGGCCACTCAATTACATTTCTAGTTTACCTGCCAGGAGCCATTCTGTAATATAAAGAAAGAATCAACCAGGTATCCAAGGATTAGAGAAGGTAGCCATTTCACCAATGGATTTGGCCACCTCCAAACAAAGCATTTATCTTCCTCTCTCCAGCTGTCAAATATACAAAACGTTTATATTTTTATAACTTGCATCAAAATGCTTATGAAAAGCAGAGAGTTGACAGATTCCCAAGCTTGTGTACAGAACATGGATGTGAGGAATTCAGGTACATCTTGGTAACTGCAGGTAGACTATCCTTAGTGGAGAAAAGGAGAATGTTTTCTTGTTTATTTTTAACACTATCTGGACACAGCCAATATCACTTTATGAATGCAAGCTCTGTAATATTAGGTGCCTTATCTACTTGTTCACTGCTTCACCATATAGAATATCTGAAATATAATAAGTGTTCAATAAAACTACAGAGTAAATGAACAAAAGCACAAGGACAGTGGTGGTCAACATAGTAGGTGACAATAAGAAATATAATTCTTAGATTTTGGACAATCAAAGTCCTTTGTTAAAATAGAGAATTTGGGGTAAATTCTCATAGAAACCAAAACTAGGCAGCCACTGAAAATGAGGGAAAAGTGGAGTAAGATGATAACATGGTTTTTAAAGTGTCAATTTCCGTTGAAGGACAAAATACTAATCCCAGAACGTCCTTAGATGGATTAAACATCAGGGAGATTTTGCAAGTTTTGTTAATGATCTTACTAAACTCACTGGTATAAAGCAGTATTTTGGTCTGAAATTGTTCTTTTTTCCCTGGATTATATTTCAGCTTTTCTGACTCCCAGCCATGCTGGTTTCTGCAGGACAGCCACATTACCAAGATCAGAGGCAAGAAGAATGGTTGTACATTTCTTTCTATACATACGTAGTCCCTATATGCTAAAGGGTCTCATCTTGCTCATAATATAACATTGTACCTACCTGTTTGAAGACTTTAAGACTAGGGAAACGGCCAAGAGACTGCATGTTCATCTTAATAATTGCATAAGCCCAATTTCAACTGATAAATAAAAGTGAGTGTGTGTGTGTGTATAAATACTAATGTAGTATAGTAGTCACGGAGGTAGTGGTAGTTCTGTTCCTCTGATTGGTCCTTCACTGATAGGAATAATTAGCTTATGCATCAAAAATAAAAGGAATTGGCAGCACTACCAAACATCTAGATGAGAAGAAGTAATTCTACAGGGTGAGCAGTCAAGAGTCACATAAGAACTCTGAACAAAGAAACATTTTAGCTCATTTCAACTCAGCTGGGGCATCATCTCTATCCCTGAAGATAAAACAGTGAATTCAACATGGCCTTGTCTTGGCATGATGTATGGAAAGGAGATGGATTGTGTGATCCAATGTCATGGCAGGTAAATATTAATAGAAGGAAAACTATGTTAAAATAACCAGAAACAAGACCACATGATCAAAAACTGAAAGAATGATTAAATACAGAAAAATTATATAAGAGTTTCTCAGCAGAGTAAATTAAGCAGGAGCCTGTGAGTATTCTAGAAAAAAGTATACTCCAAGTTATGTAAGACACTCAAGTTCCAAGTGACAAATGTTTGGCCTTTTTCAGCTGTCGACAGTCCTCCCCCTGCCTTTACCAGTGTAATCTCTGGGTTATTAGAGAGCAGTCAGAATAGTTGTGTCCTTTGGATGAGGTTGCTTCTTCTTATTTCATAAGCTACCTTCAAAGTTTTGACTGAGATGAATGTTATTTTATGTTCTTCACATGGAAGATGCGGTGGGGGAGAGAATAACCATCATGGTAGCTAAGAGCTTCATATTTAACCTGCATTCAAGTACACGTCCTGGTGCTCACATCCTTCCTTTCTCTTTCTGGCCTATAGTAGCACTCATTCCTGCTCATACTCTCTTCTGTGGTTCACTGAGTCTTTTCTGATTCCACAAAGAATTGAAGATTGCTGGATGATATAGCTACTTGCACTACCTCATATATCCCCTGCTTAATCTTATACAAGTTTTGTCAATGTCTCATTGTCAGCCCACTGTTGGGACCTAACCCTCATCATTTACAAATGATCTTTTCCCACAGGCTTCTATTAGGTCTTTTTTCAGTACATGCATCAAGCAGACTGAAGGAGGCTTCTTCCCAATGAATGTATGAGCTACCTCTTCTGCTTACCTTTCCAGTCACTCTCCCTTGTCTATGGCATAAAGCAGCAATGTAGCATAGCACCCAAGGCCCTGGTGACAGCATCGAACTAGCCAGGAGGACTTAAATTAGTGAACTGAGGACATGAGTACATACCATTTTACCTTAGAGGGGAAAGAAAGACTTAGAAGGAAAGGGGAAGGTCTATCTCTTGTGAGTACTCTTGTCAGAGTGAGTGGCCAGTAATGAAACCGTGTTGTCTCTCTTCACCCCTGGCTTTTTATTGGAGTTTTGAAAGAGCTTGTTGAACTCAGCCACCCATTCCTGGTGTCATGCTGCAGGAGTCTGGGTCCAAGCTTGCTCTCCCTTACTCTCTGCCCTTACTCTTCTACAGTACTTTAAGACTGTTAGAAAGCTGTCTACCTTCTATGGCTATGAGACTCTCCTGCTCCCTACTGAGGGACACAGGCCCCTCATTCTCCTAGACTACCAATATTCTTTCCTCTGAAAAACCTTCCATGGCTCATCTCTTAACAAAAGCTTAATTGCCTTTCAAACCACAGTAGCCCCCTGCAAAACAAAAAACAAACAAGCAAACAAACAAACAAAAAAATCACTGGATTGCATAGTTTCCTTCAAATAACTCCTGGGCCTTCAATATAGGGATACTAAAATAGTCAATTGCAAAGTATTTTCAACTTTCTCCTTCCCCACCGTAAAATCCAGGACAAGGTCTATTCATCCCCTTTTCTTCACATTGGGGCTAACTTAGTGTTAATGATCTGAACAACACACTGAAATTTAAACTTAGGGCTCAAGTTTTCTAAAACAAACCTTTTTTCCATACTGTATATCAGTTTCTCCTGCCATCTTAAGAATATGTATTCAAGTAGAGGAGATGGAACACACCACAAAAGAAAGCTATTTTAAGAGGCAGTTGACAACTATTTTATGGATTACTATAAATTTCATCAAAGAAAACAAAGCAGAGAATTGGCCAATCAGCATTCAGCTGGCAGCCGCAGAACTGTAGGCAAGGTAATGACAAAGTAATTACACTGGTTTGAACTCAAGGTCTAAACTTTTCTAATTTATTTTAATGAAACTCCATGTTCTGCCAACATAAATCATATATTTCTATTACATGATTTGTTATTAAATGGCTATTTATATAGTTGAAAAGAATGTCTGGCAACAAGTAGGTGCTAGTGGGGATAATTTGGGGTCCATACTTACTATTTGCATTAATAGAGGAAGAGAATCTGCAGCATTTTAATGAAAATTTGAAATGAAACTAAATTAGGTATTGAAATTAAGTGTAATTTCTCAAGCTAAGAATAGGAAAAATATATTGAGTGGAGCTCTTTATGACTCAGAGACATGAGAATAAAAGTTTAACATAATTTATTCTTGATGCTTCTCTGTAGCTAGAGATATCACCTCTTTCTTATCCTAATTGAGTTTCCCTATCTCACTCCCATTAATAATGGTTACAGTGAGATATTGGTCAAGTGGAAAAAATGACCATAAATGTGCCCTTGCTCTGAAGAGGATTGGGCATTTGCAATATGTACAGAATGATGATAATGTGACTCTAGTTGAAGAAATACTTAAGAAAAAGATGAATATGGAGAAAAATAAATACAAAAAGCTTCAAACACAACCCCCTCATTGAAGAACCCTTGATTAAACATTATTACATGTAGGAAATTCTTCAAGGGTTGAGAACAAAAAGCAGTGAAAGCAAATAAGCAAGAAAACAATAAAAAGTTGACTTTCCCACTCACCCCAAAAATACACAAACTCATAAGAAAGAAATAATACAATACCATGTATTCCATGATCTGGTAGAAATGGGTAGAAGTTTTACAGTCTGAAATGTGGAAATATCTAGAGTTTCGGTAAGGGAAAATTTCTGGGAAGATGATATTGGAGCAGATGTTTTAAAGGAGGGCAAATCAATTGAGGGACAACATATCTCTCCAACAGTATGTTCTGACAATTCTCAGGCAGTATGCAAAGTGACCAGCAGAGCTCTGTAAGCAGCAGCACCATATATGCCTTCAATATACATACAGGAAAGGCAACTATAAATATACCAAAATGTCTACGGTTTTTACAGTACAATGAGAGTTGAACATTGTTCTTTCAAAAGCCACTTTCCAAGGGTCTGATTATGTTTTCACATATGAATGGACCCTTATTTGGTTAATGTGAAAATTTTTGAATAACATTTTAAATTATTATTTGACATTTTGGCAGAACACAGACCACACTCAAGTTTGTAGATAGATGTTTTGAATTTATTTAGGATGCCTAACAAATGTTAAGCTTCCTATCAATTGACAAGCCAAAATTCCCAAAGGATGAACTCTGTATCAAAGTCAATGAGCAGTCTTTGAACCAAATACTCACAAAATATTATAAATCTTCAATGCAAGATGTGTTTGTTTTGACTTTTTGATAGGGAAGGATGAGCATGCCAAATCAGTCTCATTCTCCACTTTAACCATATGCTGTGCATACAGTGTTTTTCTGAATGCAAATAAATTATTAAGATTTATATAATTTGGCAAATTGTTGTCGACATTGTCCATCTTCTAAAAGGATAAGAAAAGCTACCATGGCTTACCATATGTCAGGGCCTGTTTATGCCAGTTATTTCTTGGATCTCATTCTCTGATACCCCATGTTCAATTCATCAGCAAATTCTCTTATTTATGCCTTCAAAATATAGTAAGAATCTAACTACCACCATGTCCGTAAAGAACCTGCAAATTGCCTGGATCTTCTATTTCCTTCTAAGCCACCACTCCATCAAAAGATGGGTTCTGGATCTTCTACTTTTAAGGATAGGCCCAGTTAACCATCTCTACTCACCTTTCCTCTTTTCATGGATACCATCCTGACTCAGGCTGCCACTGCCTCTCTCTTCAACTGCTACAATAGCTTTCTTATATATTATGTCAAGTTCACACTTTAAAAATGACTATTGTCCATTACATACAGACATGAACAGCAACACACTAATGTCTCTACTCTAATGGCATTGTAAAAGACCTAGAATAGAATTCCAAGTTCTTCCATGACCTGTAAGGTTTCAGATAATCTGCACACTACTTGTCCCTTTTCTGGATACTCATCGTGGCAGACCCTGCTGTGCTCAGTATTCTTCATTCGTGGTGTATGGCGGTGTAATTTTAAAAAAAATCATTAGTGGTCTTGTACTTAAGATTTATTCACCGTGTTAGGTTTTCCTATTGATCATGCCATAGTTTACAACTTCTTAGTCCTCAGCTGAGTACACCACTAACAGTACTTCTTTCCAGATTGGTCTACCTGAATTAATTCTGCTTCCACTGAATCACCATATCATATTTTATTCTTTTATTTTAAAGGGATCATTTCTCTGAAAAGCTTGTTTATTTTCTTCTTACTGCATTCATCGTCAGCTGGAATTTAGGGCAAATGAAAATTAGGACCTTGTCAACTTTCTCTGCTAACTCATGAGACAGTAAGTGCCCATGTGTGTTATAGCAGCATAATAAGTCTTGAATGATGAATATGGAGGATTTATTTTATATCCAAATAGGAAAATAGAAGAACAAGACTTGTTGAAATTGTTCTTAAAGGGGGAGATGGGAAGAGCGAGAATGATGGAGAGGTTAATTCTACCTGACATATATCCAAAATGCGTATGTAAATATCACAAGGTATGCCCCTGTGCAACTACTGTATGCTAATAAAAATAGATAAATGTTGAACAAATGAGTGAATTATGTCAAAGGATAGAGGATAGGGTTAAGGGAGGGATTAAAGATGTATGGGGCCATTCTGATTTCAGCTCCAACAGGTAAAGTGCTGGGAAGTCATTCCACATGTCCTTATGACAAGAAAGAGAAAGATGAACAACATAAAAAATCAATGACTTCACTGAGACCAATTAGAGAATTAAGTCCTGGGAAAAACCACCATCCTAAACCTGTAGAAGGAGATGAATACAGTGAAAAACAGCCACAAGCAACTGTTCTGCAACAGAAATTTCTAGACCTGCCTGGGAGGAACATGTGAAACAATTTTGCCAAATTTCTGGAACTGTTATGTGGCTTATTTTGAGAACTAAAACCTCCTGGAGGCCCAATGTTATAGAGGCTTAATTACTGGCAAAATGTTTATAAACCCTCTCAGATTTTCATGATAATAGTTAGAGAAATACCCCTCTTTCGGGAGCAGATGGAGAAAAAAATTCGTTGAAAACTTTGGCATCTAAAACTACAGAAAACTTTAAATAGAGCCAACTCCTAGACAGATTAACATAAAGCTTACCCCCTAAAATCTGATTTACTTCAATTTCTATTACTCAATCCATCTCCCTGGCTTTCTGCAAACTATGCTGAGGCACCATACATGATCTGAGGAGACCAAGTTAGCACAGAATCAAACTTAGCTGTAACACAGATTTGGGAATTGCCATATTGGAGATTAAAATGACTACAAGTAATGTGCTGAGGATTCTAAAGGAAAAAGTAAGCAATAAATAAAGACATGTGGGTAATGTAGACAGAAATGGAGATTCAAAAAAAGTAGCTACAGAAAATGCAATAAAACAAAACAACAGTAAAAAACACCCCACAACATTGTCATGCACAGGAAGAATGCCTTTCACTGGATGCCACCAAGAAAAGGATCAGTGAGTTTCACCACGGGCAGATAGAAACTTCTCAAACTAAAATATGAAGAGTAAACACAAGTGGGGAAAAAGAGAATAGTGTTTTATAGAAGAGACAATTTCAAAAGGGAATTTGAGAAAATACAGTCTTTAGAATAACTATCACTGCAGATTCTTATACCAGAAAGTAACCTATATATAAAATTTAAATTTTTCACAAAAAGTGAAATATGTTGGATCATAGATCTATAATCATAGATCATAGTGCAAAATTATATAAGACAGCACAAGGAAAAATCCAGATTATCTTGCTAGTGAGAATTTAAATATAACAACTAAAAATAAGGTAGAGCAAAGGAAAAAAAAGACTAATTTTGAATTATTAAAAGGAAAATTTTCTTATTTTCAAAAAAGACTATTAAGAGTATGAAATAACAAGCCACAGACTGGAGAAAAGTTCTTTCTACAACACATTTGATAGAAGACTTCCCAAAATTTAAAAGGAATTGCTAAAACACAAGAAAAATAAAATAATTCAACTGGAGAGCAAGAAAAGGTCATGGAGAGCATCTTCCTAAGGAAAAAATACAGAAGGTAAATAATCAAGTGAAAACGTGACCAACATTATTGGTCATCAGGAAATTGCAAACTAAAACTAGGAGCCATTTCACACCTATTAAACTGGCGTATACGTCATGTTAGTTAGCCTTTGCATCACCCTGATAAAATAGCTGGAAGAAACAACTTAGAGGTGAAAGGTTTATTCTGCTCACGGTTTCAGTCCTTGCCCAATCAGTGCCCTTGATTTTGGGTTCATGGTGAGGACAGACATCACGGGCCCATGCTGTGATGCCGTGGAACAAAGTTTCTTACTTCATAGTAGACAGGACGAGAGAGAGAGAGAGAGAGAGAGAGAGAGAGAGAGAGAGGGAGGGAGGGAGGGAGAGGGGAAAGACAGTCAGTAATCTAGGAACAAAATATTCCTTTCAAAGTCCTCAAAATCACGTGCCCATAGGCCTACTTCCTCTGAATAGAGCCCTCATGTCTGAATACTACATCAAGCTAATAGATTGATCCTTTGAAGTGGTCATTCCGTTGATCCAGTTACCCCTCAATGGCCTCACCTCTGAATACTGTTGCCCTTGAGGATCAAACACATGAACCTGCAGGAGACATTCCAAATCCAAATTAAAAATACACTCCCCCACACACAACTCACATTTCAAATGGCAAGTGAGCATCGGTGACAGCAGAAACTCTCATTAATTGCTTATGGAATGGAAAATGGGACACCACTTTGGAAGACAGTTTGGCAGTTTCTTATGAAGTTAACATAGTATTATCATACAGCCCACCAATTTCACTCCTAGATATTTATCAATTGAATTGAAAACTTAAATCTACAGGCATACTACCTCAGCATTGTTACAGCAGCTTTACTCTTAGTCACAAAAAAGTGGAAGCCACCAAAATGTCCTTCAAAAGGTGATTGAACAAAATACTGTGGCCCATCTATACAAGGGAATATGATTCTGTGATTATAAGAAATCAGCTATCAAGACATGATAAGTTATGGAAGAATCACAATATTTCATTACTTAGGAAAAAGAGTATAGCTGAAAAGGATACACACTGTATGACTACAACTGTCTGGTATTGGAGTAATTGGAAAAGTAAAAACTATACAGATGTAAAAAAGTCACAGGTTCAGCAGGCGAGGCATCAGATCGAAAGGAAGAGTTCAACAGGTTTTTAGTATAGGAAAACAATGTTTTAATAGGCATGTTTATCACAACAGCACAGTTGTTGAAACCATTCAACTGCATAACAGAAAGCATGGACCTGAACTTAAACTATGCATTTTTATTATTGATAAGGTATCAGTATTTGTCTATTAATTTAGATGAATATAGCACACTAATGCAAGCTGTGAACACTAACAGAAACTGATTGTGATGTTTTCATATGAGAAATTTCTGCACAATTAACTCAGTATTTCTATAAATATATAACTGCTCTAAAAATATTGCCTGCTATTTTTTTAAATGAAAAAGACTCCAATGATTTGGATTTAAAAACTGGGGAAAATAGTAAAATGGATTGGGCACTAATCAAAAAAGTCAAGAAGGAAAGAGAACTCATACATTTTTTATGATCCCTTTTCTGCATTGGAAGATTCAAAAATCAGAGCACAAGTCATTTCAGACACAGCAGTTTTAGTGACAAGACTATGCATGAGTATGGTGACTCCTTTTAAGATATTAATCCTGAAATGTCACATATTCTCACGCTTATAACTGTACTTGCTTTCTATCACATGTTGATAACTTATTCTGAAATTCCAGATCAATGAAGAGTGGTAGAGATTTTTTTCCATGAAATATGACTAGCAAAGGCTATGAGTTCTTGTGTCTTGAATCAGATAGAGCCAGGTAAGAGGCCTGCTCACCAAAGAGGTGTTTCAACATGGGCTGGTGGTCAACATGGAGTGGGAGGTCAAATTTGTCCCCAGCAGGAACACAGCCATAGAAAACTCCTCTCTCAATGTTGAGGACATTGGGGCCGGGAGAGTTGTAGATGGATAATCTACTGAAATTTAGCCTCTATGTTCAGCTTTCTGGCTGTACAGACAGACAATTCTGGCTGCAAATAGCTATAGTGCAGTGTGGTGAAGATTATAGTACATGATCTCTGAGGAGTTGTGCATAATTTGCTATGCCTCAGAAGACATAAGCTGATTTTGAACAAATCCCCTTGCTGTCATCGATGTAACACAGCCAATTTAGATAAATCCTTGAACAGGGATTCCATATGCATTATATAGTCTCCTAAACAAAGAAAGACAAACCCAGGGCATTAATAGTATCCAAATGATTGCTTAGGGTTAATGCCAAGCTCCTTTTTAAAAAGTCTAATTTTTAATCTGAACTATCCAAACAAAGCCTCCATCAGAAGATTAAGAGCATTTGAAAGCCTGCTAACAATGCAAAGTGAGCCTGTATTTGCAAGTGATATCCATCGTTTTTGCCTCTTTTGACATGATCTGGCTGCTAACAGATTTTAACTAGAAGCAAAGAAACAACTCTGTATACATTTCTTCAAAACATTGTCAGAAAGTGTACTTTAGATAATGTCATCCTCAGAGTCCTATAGGCATGGCTAGTGGACCAACAGGTAGACATTGACTATATTTATGTGCATGGACTTACAGTCACATTAGATTGGAATTCAGTTCCCCTCATGGATCCCCAGAGTTTTGTCATGTGTTCTTAATCTTCGGTTGGTATGTTAGTCAAGATCAGGGTTTAGGATTATTATATTTCATACTGTCATTCCAGATTGAGTTTGTGTAAATTATGCATTTTTTCTGAGCTTTAGATTCTCATCTCAGAAAATGGAAATAATAGTAAAGTTTACTTCACAATGTTTGAGGACAGACAGTATCCATGGAAGACAGTTAGCATTAAACCCATAAATATATACACATAGGAAATTCACTGTATATACTGGGCCTGATAAGCAACTTAATAGTAAAGTAATGAACAAGCAATATCCCCAGAGATCATGATACCTAAAGATGAAAAGACAAGTACCTTGGTTCTTATGAGTAGATTGCATTTTTCTTTCCTTTTGTGACATGCTATTCACTATATTTTCTTCCATGGAACTTTTCATCATTGGCGCCTTCCTGAAATTCTTGAAATCTTTAAATATAGAAGTACAGTCATTAAATAATTATTTGAGTATGCAGAATGCACTAGGTAAAGTATGAATTATTGGGAATGATAGAGATAAGGATTCTGTTTTGAGACTTAAAAGTTGTTATTAGGAACAAAAAACAGTTCTAGATGTCAAAACAGGCTATGCATTATAATAAGGACCTCACATGCATTGTCATTCTCACATCAATTTAGGGTAGATGTTATCACTTTCTTAATGCTGAAGAAATCAAAGCATAAGTAAGCCACTCAATACATAGCCTGTGGACATCAGACTTAGACCTTCTTTGTTTTGATGTCTTAATAGGCTTGGAAAATGAATCAAATAGTCAGCTTTTGGAAATAATGAGCTTGATATGTTTACTGGGTAGACAGTTGTAAATTTTAAGTAAGTTTCAGGACATATGTATCTAGACCTAGAAAAGAAATAAATATACATATACATACATATATATGTATATTTATTTATATTTATTTAGGCAATCAGCTCGAAGGAGGATTTTGGAGATGTGGGAATGAGTCTATCTATCAAGGGTAGAACAGCTGATAGAGGTGATTTATGTCTGCTCAATATCAAGTGTCAGCTTCTATCTCCAGCAATTTTGATTTAATTGTTTTCTAAGAGGGCAGAGAAAAATATTTCAAAAATTTCTGGATTGGTTTGGACACAGATAGGACTGAATATCATTGACTTAAGAAGACAGTGAAAAGATGAAAGAAAAAGCATTTTTTTTAAAGCCCAGAAGCTTTTCTCCTGCAGGGTAATTCATACAGCGATAACATGCAGTCAGAGACACGTGACCAAATGGGCTAACTGGGAATAACAATGGTATGAGTGAAAATTTGAGTGGTGAAGCATGGAAATACACAAATGAGACTGAATGGAATTTTGAGAGAAGAGGCAAAGTTGTCCCCATTGAAAAAAAGCCCATGAACCACACAGGATTGAGAAATAGCAGGAGAGACCTATTCAGATCAACCAATTGCTCAAAATTTGTGGGTCTGGAGCTGCCAACTCCCCCAGACAGACTTTATCCTGTATCTTATTGGACACATCACTAGGTCAGACTGGATTCTCATTCATAATGTACAACGAAGTGACAGTTAATTTAGGTCATCAGATACTGTCTGGGAGTTTGAGATCCATCTACTTTTTCCAATCATCAATTTAAACAAGCTGGCATCACTGTAAATTTCTTGCAAAAGCTGCCACTGATTGAGCTGGCAAGCACAAAAGAGTTCTCCAGATTGATGATGGGAATAACTCAAGATAAGATCTCACTCTGAATGCCTGTGTGGGACATACCTGAATAAAGTCTCATTTAGGACAAGGGTGATTCTTTGACTCTTGTTTACTTGTCTCTGCATAGAGTCTTTGCTGTGATTGCATTTGTTCTCATGCTTAAGGTATAGTTTGGTATATAAGGTAGTTCTTCCCTATCTTATGTCCTAATAGGACAGTGTTAGAGTTGACCCAGAATATAAAGCTATGCTCCATGTGTATGCATTCCTATGATTAAAATAACAGTTAAATCTACTCACTAGTTGTGTTATTCTAGGCACATTATGTAAGTATCTAAAGGCTCATAGTTCAAATGCAAAAAATAGTGGTAACAGTAATAAATCTTACAGGGTTTTCAAGATTTCCTGGCACATGGTTAAGACTCAATCAATGTCCATATATTTGTAATTCTATTACCATTTGTGTTGTTTCTCTTTTACCTTCCTTACTGGTAACCATAATATTTAATGCATTTTCTTCAATATACACAAACCTAAGTTAGTGACAAATATAAAATGTGGAAAGGAATAGAAATGTCCCTGTTGCTGAGGAGTGTACACTCTTGTGGAGGTAAACACATATAAAGAGATAATTAACGTAGGTCATCTGATATACAGCACAGAAAAATCATCTACTCTGACAACATTTATTTACACATTCATCATCTGAATAGATTTTAGGACTTTTCATGTTCCAGTGCCCAACGTACCTGGCAAACAGTAGATATTAAACAGGCAACATTTGTACCAGATGAGGGGTAAGTCACATTCATTAATACCTGTGGAAATTCTAGTGGAAGAGTGCCTCAGGTCCTAGGCCATGCTATATGTCAGATAACTCAAAAGTACAAGTGCAGCTTCGGAAAGTGTTTCTGTCAGTTTCAATTTACACTAACACTTTCCTTCACAGAATCCATTGGTTTGATCGTGTGGGGTAAAGGTAGGAGGTACCAATGAGAGTTCCCTTTCATGCCCCTTCATCCAATCTTTTTGTCTTACATGAGAATAACATGGAAAAATTAAAGTGAAGGAAAGAAAAAAGTTCATTTTTCATTTGAGCTCATGCTGATTGAGATTACTCTCTGAGTTTAGAAGAGGCACTTTTCTGTTTCATAAAGCCACAATGCCTCCTGTCTTTTTCCTGTCAACTTCTGAGAGCTCACATTTCCTTCCTTTTCCAAGTGGAGCAGGGTTTTTTCCCTTTGCCAATTCTGTTTGTCAGCTAGTCAGTGACAGCATTTAATCCTCTTCTCTAAAATATTGCAGTCTTTTCTAACAGTATCACCTCTAATCAGAATAACTAATTGGGAATCAGGAAAACAATTGTGTGAATAAAAGATGAGCAGTTCAGGACTGATGTGCAGGTCAAAACTCAAAATGAAACTAAGGACCTGCCTGGACCCCTGTCACTGAAATTGCTAGCCCTTTTGGTGCAACTCAGATATACACAGACATTCGTACCTGGGCTCTACTTTTGGTTTCCCAAAGCTAAAAGTGTGGGTAAACACAATTATCACTGGACAATGGGGACGGGAAGGCTAGGCAAGTGCTGCATCCCAAGAAACAGCACAGTGCAAGAGAGAGCTGGAAGATGCCTCCAGTGGAGGTAGTTTCAGGATGGTTATGGTGGCAAATCTAAGTGTGGACAGCAGTGAGTGCTGATCGCCCTTCCAAGTTACTGATCTTCTACAAGGGCTGACCACTATCCCAAGTCTGTGTTGTGCCTAAAACATGGATAATCCCAGAATAGGTCCACTTCCATCAGCGTAAGGATTCTGCTCTTGAGTATTTGCTATCTGCCCCGTTAGTGCAGCACCAGAGTGAAGGCAGGAGCACCAATTACCACAAACCTGAAGGACACTCCCAAGCTGAATGGTATTAGAAATGTTTACTATGGTCACACTTTTGCCTCCTTTTCCATGGTACTTCCAGTTGCTAACTCATGTGCTAAGGCTGCTCAGATCCATCTCTGGACAGGGAACCCTTAGCGTGTCCATTAGAAGGCAGTGAGGACAAAGGAGCCAAGTTCCCCACCAGAAGCTGAGGCAGTGATGCCAAATGCCAAGGAATAGGTTAAAACTCAGCCCCTAGTCCACAGACCTCCAGCTCAACTCATCTGCAAAGGCCTCATTCCTAAGACTAAGCAACCAGCCTGATTGCTTTACCAAAGCTGTTCAATACACCAGAGGCCCAAAGGCTAGAGAAGCATGGGCAGTAAACAGGGAGGTTACCCAAAATCCCCAAGCTTAGCCCACCCACATGGAAGAGAATCACTTCACTGGTGGCTACCAGATTTCCAGAATCTCCCTGGTCCTTCCACCAGGGCCACAAAGCACCAAGAAGCAGTGGTGACAGAATGTCAAAGGATGGATCCCTAGTAGGTCAAGAGGCCATAACTCGTATTTCACTGCTGCTGAACAGGAGCAGAAAAGGGTGAGACATTTCTCACCAGTCTTGGTGCTAGCCTTCCCTCAAACCCAAACTCCCACAGCACAAGTTCAAAGACAACAAATGGTCATTACCTAGAAAAAGTTAAAATTCAGATAGTCTCAAATGCTTGAAAAGTCTAACAGATAGGGCTAGCACCATGGCAAGTGCTGATATACACAGAAGATAGGAACCCATGGGAAGGGCCTCTGCAGATGTCATTACTCACACTCAGGCATCCCAAGCTCCCTGCTGCTTCAGGGGTTTTGCCTTTGGAGTTCTATTGCAGTAGTTGGTAGTTGCAGGAGTGTCCTAGGGGCTCCTGCTACTTTCACTCCTACCACTGTCTCTATAAGACCCTACAGGCCCACAGGGTAAAGGGAGCTCAAGTCAGCCTGATTTTTTTATTCATTTATTCATATGTGCATACATTATTTGGGCCATTCTCTCCCCAGTCCCCCATTCCCTCTCTCTCCACTCCGTCCCCCTTAGTTCCAGGCAGAACATGTTCTGGCCTTTTCTCCAATTTTGTTGAAGAGTCGACAGGAGCAATAATAAGAAAGACAAAGCATTTTCGCTAGTTGAGAAAAGAATAGCTATACTGAGAGATTCCTAGCATTGCTTCCATTCACAAGTGTATTACAACCAGAATTGATTCATCTCTACCTGACCTCCTCCTTATTTCCTCATCACCTTCCCATATTGACCTCTGTCCTTTTAAGGTTACTGTATTAGTTCCTGCAGTGGGGACATCTAAGACTTTCAGGTTTAGGGATTCCTACCTATCCCTATTCCTCACATATGTGCTCTTACCTTAGCATGTGACCCAAATCCAACAACATTACTGCCTTTGCCCTAGATCTAAAGTCCCCATGTGAGGGAGAACATACGATTTTTGGTCTTGTGAGCCTGGCTAACCTTGCCCCAGATGATGATTTCCAGTTTCATCCATTTACTTGTGAATTATAAGATTTCATTCTTCATGGCTGAGTAAAATTCCATTATGTATAAATACTACATTTTCTTAATCCATTTGACAGTAGTGGGGCATCTTGGCTGTTTCCATAACTTGGCTATTGTGAATAGTGCTGCAATAAACATGGGTGTGCAGGTGCCTCTGGAGTAACCTGAGTCACATTCCTTTGGGTATATCCCTAGGAGTGTGATTGCTGGATCATATGCAGAACTATGTTTAGATTTTTAAGAAGCCTCCATATTGTTTTCCAGAGTGGTTGCACTAGCTTGCATTCCCACCAGCAGTGTACGAGGATTCCTTTTTCCCCACATCCTCACCAACACATGTTGGTGGTGATGTTTTTGATGATGGCTATTCTAACAGGAGTGAGGTAGAATCTTAGTGTGGTTTTAATTTGCATTTCCTTTATGGCCAGAGATGGTGAGCATTTTTTAATGCGTTTTTGGCCATTTGAATTTCTTCTTTTGAGGAAATTCTGTTTAGTTCATTTACCCATTTCTTTATTGGTTCATTGATTTGGGGAGAGTTTAGTTTTTTAAGTTCCCTGTATATTCTGGTTATCGTTATCAGTCCTTAGTCTGATGTATAGGTGGCAAATATTTTCTCCCTATCTGTGGGTGGTCTCTTCAGTTTAGAGACCATTTCTTTTGTTATGCAGAAGCTTTTTAATTTTATGAAGTCCCATTTGTCCATCCTTTCTCTTAATTGCTGAGCTGCTGGGGTTCTATTGAGGAAGTCTTTGCCTAATACCTATTGCTTCCAGAGTATTCCCTGCAGTTTTCTGCACTAACTTCAGAGTTTTGGGTCTGATATTAAGGTCCTTGATCCATTTTGAGTAGATACAATGACAAGGTGATAAACATGGATATAGTTTCAGTTTTTTTGCAGATGGATAACCACTTTTTCCAGCAACATCTATTGAAGAAGCTGTCTTTTCTCCATCATATGTTTTTGGTGACTTTGTCAAAAAATAAGATGGGAAGAGCTGTGTGTATTCATATCCAGGTCCTCTATTCTATTCCAGTGGTCTTCATGTCTGTTTTTGTGCCAGGACCATGCTGTTTTTATTGCTATTGCTATGTAATATAGTTTGAAATTGGGTATTGTGATACCTCCAGCATTGTTCTTTTTGCTGAGTATTGCCTTGGCTATTCGCAGTCCCTTGTATTTCCAAATAAACTTTAAAGTAGATTTTTCAATCTCTGTGATGAATGTAATTGGGATTTTGATGGGAGTTGCATTAAACGTATAGATTGCTTTTGGTAGTGTAGCCATTTTTACTATGTTGATTTTACCAATCCATGAGCATGGGAGATCTGTCCATCCTCTGTAGTCTTCCTCGATCTCTTTCTTCTGGGGTTTGTAGTTCTCCTTGTAGAGGTCATTCATATCCTTTGTTAAGTTTACTCCTAGGCATTTAATTTTTTTGAGGCTATTATAAATGGAATTATTTCCATAAATTCTTTCTCAATTTCCTTATTTTTATTATTTCTCTCAATCTGCTTGTTGTTGGTTTTGCTTGTTCTTGTTTTTGTAGGATTTTGAAATGTAGCATTAGGTCATTTATTTGAGATCTTCTGTCCTTTTAATATATGCACTCATGGCTATAAACTTTCCTTTTAGGACTGCCTTTGCTGTGTCCCATATGTTCTACTAGCTCATGTTTTCATTTTCATTATCTTCCAGGAACCTTTTTAATTCCTCATTTATTTCATCAATGACCCACTGATCATGGAGCAATGTATTGTTCTGCTTCCAATTGTTCGCATGTTTTCTACTGTTATTTTTATTGTTGAGTTCTTGTTTTAATGCATTGTGATCATAAAGAATGCATGGGATTATTTCTATTTTCTTATATTTGCTGAGTGTTGCTTTGTGCCCTGAGATACAATCAATTTTGGAGAAAGTTCCATGGGCTGCTGAGAAGAATGTATATTGTGCGGAAGTTGGAATATTCTGAAGACATTAGCTAGGTCCATTTGATCTATGGTATGATTTAGTTCTAGAATTTCTTTATTGATTTTTTGTTTGGATGACCTATCTATTGGTGATAGGGGGTATTAAAGTATCCCACTACCACTGTGTTGGAGTCTATGTATGCTTTTAGGTCCTTCAGAAATTGAGTGCACTGACTTTGGGTGCATATATGTTGAAATTGTTATTTCTTTTTGGTCTATTTCCCCTTTTATTAGTATGGAATGTCCTTCTTTATCTCTTTTGATCAAAGTAAGTTTGAAGTCTACTTTGTCTGAGATAAGTATTGCTACTTCTGCCTGTTTTCAGGGCCCATTGACTTGATAAATCTTCTTCCAGCATTTCACCCTAAGCCAGTTCTTGTTTCTGTCAATGAGATGGGTCTCCTGTAAACAACAGATTGTTGGATCTTCCTTTTTAATCCAGTTTGCTAAATGGTGTCTTTTGATAGGGGGAGTTAAATTCATTAACATTCAGTGTTAATATTGATAGGTATGTGGTGATTCCTGTCATTTAGTTGTTTTTGTTGTTTAAGGGTTTGATTGTGAGCAGCTCAATCAATGTTACTCTCTAATTCCTTGTCTTTTCTTCTCCTATGGTTTGATTCTGTCTGTCCTCTGATGGGTTTGTTTGCTTTCATTTTCTGTGTGCAGAAATCCTTGAAGAATCTTTTGTAGTGGTGTCTTGGTGGTCACATATTGTTTTAGTTTCAGCTTAGTGGAAGACTTATTTTTCCATCTATTTTGAAGGATAGTTTTGCTGGGTAGAGTATCCTAGGGTTGAAATTATTTTCATTCAGTGCCCAGAATACCTCACTCCATGCTCTTCTTGCTTTTAAAGTTTCCTTTGAGAAATCTGCCATGATTTTGATGGGTTTACCTTAGTATGTTATTTTTTTTCTCTCTCTTACAGCCTTCAATATTCTTTCTCTATTCTCTGAGTTTGTGGTTTTAATGATAATTTGTTATGAGGAAGTTCTGTTTTGGTCAAGTCTGTTTGGTGTCCTAGAGGGTTACTGCACCTGAATGGGCATAACTTTCTCTAGATTTGGGAAATTTTCTGTTATTATTTTATTGAATACATTATGAATCCCTTTTCATTGGATCTCTTCTCCTTCTTCAATGCCCATATTCTCAGGTTTGGTCTTTTGATGAAGTCAGTGAGTTCTTGCATATTCCTTTTGCAGTTCTTGAGTTGTTGGACTAATAGATCTTCAGTTTTTCCTTTAATTTCCATTTTATCTTCAAGTTCTGAGATTCTGTCTTCAACTTGTTCTAGTCTGCTGGAGTGGCCTCCCATTGAGTTTTGTGTTTCTGTTTCCTTCTTTTTTCTGTGGTTTTCCATATCATGGATCACTTCCTCTTTGTTTATTTTCATCTTTAATTCATTCATGGTGTTCTGTGTTTCACTTTCTATTTTCTGTTTTCTAGTTATAGTGTTCTGTGTTTCACTTTCATGTTTACTCAGGGCTCCTATGACTTCATCTATTTGTTTCTGTGTCTTCTCATATTCTTTATTTTTGGTGTCTTGAAATTTCTTGAGTGCCTCTTGTACATTTTGGTTAACCATGTGTAGTAACATCTCCAAAAAATTCTCAGTGATTACTTGCAGGATTTCTTCTTTAAGATTGTTCTTGTGGACATAATTGGGTTCCTTACCATGCTTTATCATTGTTTTGTTGGAGTCCAGAACTTGGTATCCGTTTTCTTCATTTCCCTCTGAATCCTGTATTAAATTATTTTTGGGGGTAGAATGGTTTCCATCCCTTTTCCTTCTTATCATGACTCCACTTGGTACTGTGCAGCTATGTTATTGATAGGCTAGTTGGTGGTTTCTGTCACCTGTTTTCTTTCCCTTGGTTTAATTTTGCTTTGTAGCTATATTGGGTTTTTAGCTAAGTGTGTGTGTGTTATTTTTGTCCCTCATCTGGGTGTGATTTAGTATTAACTAATTCACAATAATAAAACTAACAAAAGAAAAAGAACCCAAAGAAATCAACAGGGAGAGATGAAGAAACAAACACAAACAAACAAGGCACAAAACAAACAAACAACAACAAAAAACTCTAGATTCAGGAACAATAGAATTTCAGTCTTAGTTTAAGTTCTGGTGTTACTTCTCCAATATCCAGTCCTGGTGTTGGTATTTAAGCAGAAGATCTGTCATAGTGTAGTCTTGCCAGGTGTTTGGGCAGTGTTTTTTTTTTTTTTCTTCTGTCTTTCAGTGGCAGCTGCTTGGTCAGCTCCTCCTTCACTGAGATGTGACAGTTTAAGTTTGTATGTTGTCCTCGGGTTCAGGAGATCAGCTCTGTAGTTCACTAGCTGTCCTGCTTTGGAGTTGAGTTTTCACTGTGCTTGTTTATAGGGGGCTTGTTTCTTTGCCTCACCCCCTTTCTCTGGGGTAAGATCAGTGAACAGTCAGCTGAACCTCTGCTGTCAGCATGTTGTGATGGTTTGCTGTTTATTTTTCAATTTTGCAGAACCATTTGACTTTGGGTGTTGGTTACTGGCTCAAGAGATGAGATTTGTGATCCGCTACCTGCCCTACTTCAGGCAGTGGCTTATCACCCACCCATTGTTGGCCTTTCTGCCTTTCCAGCTTTTGTTTATTGAAAGTTCATGTGGAGATCAGCTCCTTGCTCCTCCCCCCTTCTCCAGTGTGCTTTCGGCATTCTGCCACCACTGCTGTGTGCTAGTTTTCAGTTCATTGTTTATTTTCAGTTTTTTTTTTTGAGAGGGCGAAGGGTCAGTCTGCCCAGGGGGCTATTCTGGTTTATTCCAGCCATGACTGGGGGAATACCATGTGACATTTGGTGTTTACCTGTTTGGTCTGCCAAATGTCTCCCAGGCAGCAGTCCTCCTGTTTTCTCAGTGTAATGTGGCATGGAGAAGCTTTCTATGGCTAGGGGTTCAGGGTATTGAATTTTTGATTCTCCTTGGTGGTTTATTTCTGCCAAGTGTTGCTCCAGCATCTCACCAAGGTTTTTGATTCATGAAGCTCACACTGTCTGCTTCTGTACCCTAGTTGCCATCTTGGATCTTCTCCGAGCCTGATTTTTAACAAGTATATAATACTTAAACTACTTTGAAGTAAACAAAGCTTTCAAAATTATCTATGGTATTGACAATGTCATTGTTTATTTTTTTTGACAAAATGGCTAAGATTTGGATTCCTAGGGATTATAGTGTCTAACATGGCACTAGATGCAATATTATTAGGCTAACAACATATGGAAAGGAATAAATCAGAGACAGTACTGACATTTCATATGGTACATTCAAGATATTTCTGGAAGATGATATGATGTAGTGTAATGAGTGCAGTGTTTTTGCTTGTTTGTTTTGGGTAGTTTTCAATTTTAAACTTGGAAACTTGGTCTTGTTAGGCAGGTGCTCTACCACTTAAGCCACAACTCAAACCTTTGACCTCAGTGTTACATCAAATGAACCTACATCTATGATAGCCCTGACCCTTCTAAGCTGAGTAACTCTGCACAAGTTATTAACCTCTCTGAGCTTCACTTTATCACTATGCAGTGAAATCTGTTCCTTAGAACTATTGTAAGAATTGTAGAAAGGGCTTTCCATAAGCCCCAGCACATCAACAATTCTCTGTTTTCTTTGCCTTTCATAGTAATGAATGGAAAAGGATATAGGAGTGCATAAAAGATTATGAGAAGATAACAATAAGAACAATTCTCTTGCCCTATTGTAATGTTGATGAAATTAACACCACCTCCTTACAAGTGCCTGATTCAGCATAGAAATCAGGGGCTTAAGAAATGGGTGATTTCAATGCAAAGTTACTATTTCTTTCTCTAAGTACACTTCTGAGAACCATTCCCAGTAAACATGCTCTTTCGTGTTCAAGTTCCTAATTGTGGGCTTATCCTGGAAAGCTGTCAAGGGAATTCATTAATAATATTTCAACTGAACAAACACTCTGATGGCATATTACAAATCAATTAGAAAATTATGTCAGAAATATCATAGGTGGAGGACTACCATGTGGTTTAGATTAACTATGTCTGACTCTATTCTGGGCACCAAAGTCTGTACCTTCATCTCCCAGTCTGTACTCTGTATCTGTGATTCTCAGTCTGTCCATTTTCCAGCAGTGTCATAAAATTTGAATGAAAGAATTACATGTCCCTAATTTGTAGAGGTTTACAAAGATCTGTATAAATATAAGTGGTACTGAACACATACATCAAATACACTTCTACTGTTAAAGATAATAATACTTACTACATATTTATTTTTAACCATAATATTACATGCAAATTTAGAAAAAAACAACCTGTCTTATTTCAACTTGCATTTTTCTAAATATAGAGTGACAAATAACAAAGTTAGAAAAAGGAGACACATACACGAAGAAAGATTCATTTTGTTACTACTTTTAATATAGTGGAGATTACCAGAGGTATGACATATGGACCTAGACACTGAAATAACTGGGAGAGGGGAGAAATTAAAGGAACATTCACTTCATTATATTAGGAAATACAAAGAACAATGTAGATGCATAATGAAGTGGGGTTAATGAGACCAGACTAATGAACTAGTCAGTTTCTGGGTGTGGAATAACAGAGAATTGCCTGGTTGACACTAGTCACAAGGACCAAAATTGCTAGGGCATGAGTCCTCACAATAAACTCTTCAGTAACCAAGGAGGAATTGATAGTTGATAAGGGAGGTAGTGTAAATATGAAGCCCAACACCAGCATGTTAGAGTTAAAGGAATTTTGTTGTTGAAATACCTGGGTGGCATCTCCAGCTATATCCTTACAACTTGGCCAGTTAGCAAGACAGAGAAGCCTCCCAGCACTTGCACTAATCCAGCTAAACAGTAAGACCAGGGAATGGACAATGTGTGGAGGAAGAGCATCTGAACCTGTCTGGGGAATTGAGTCCTGTTTCCACAATTAATCATAAGCAAAACCTGAATTACTTGGCAAAGAAAGACAGACAGATTTGATTGGCAGCATATATTTGAACAAATAAGTAAAATAAGTCAGAAATTCCATTAAAATTTAAAGCAACAACAAGAAAATTGTTAGCACAGAACCTGCCTGGGTTACCCACAGTGGGTAATGTGGATGGAGAAGCAAGGAAGGGCTGCACATTATGCTGATTTCAATTTGACCTGAGTCTTTCTCCTGAAAGTTTTGTACACATGGACTTCTCACATCATGCTCAACCTCTCTGACTTTGTTCTAATTTTGCAAGGCAGGAAATCCATCAGCAACTCCTTCACACTCCGTGCAATCCCCTTTCTGTCCCTTCTGCCTGAAGTGTCTCAGACCCATTATGAAACCTGATTTGTTATATTCACAGCATCTTTTTTCTTAAGGCAAGACTGGCTGCTCAAGAAAAGTAATGACTAAAAAGCACCTTGTTCCCAAACTCTGTTGTCAATAGAAGAGGGAAAAAAATGGAAAGAAAGAAAAAATACCTGCCTGGCCTAGCCATTGTAAATGGAGCCATCGAAACTCCCTCTGGGTCTTTATGATAAATACACACACCAGGCAGATATTTTGGTAAGAATCTATTTCTATTTTAATGCAAGAAAGACAGAGCAATATATCAGCCTCCTGCCTTTTAATGCTCATAACATGCTGTCTCATTTTGCTTTCCATACTTTTCCCTGTAGGACAAACTTTCAAGTGTGTTAGTGACATGCACTGGACCCAAGTTAGACTTCTATTCAAGGTACAGCCACACTGTTTTGTTTCCCAGAAACACCAAGAGTCAACTTCAGGTTAAAGAAATGCTGCTCTACTTCTCTCTGCTCTCCTGAAATTTTTTTATACTAGCCCATAAGCCTGTTAATAATGATGATTTCTCCCACCCCTTCAACTCCTGAATGTGGCATCCATGTTCAGAAATCCCAAAGAGCAAAGTTTCACTGTGGTTTTCCCTACTGGAATTTCTAGGGTTAACCTGCAACTGATTAAGATGTGTCTCTGTAAAATAAATAAATAAATAAAAGACAAGTTATCAGGTAATCTATGGTAAAGAATGGCAGTAGTTTTACCTTTATGTTTTCTTTCCTCTAAAAGGTAAAATGCTTTCTACTGGTCAATTTATTCTGTGGACAAAACTGGAGAGCTGTAGTGGAAGGAAAATTGCATATGCCCTCCTTTTGTCCTTCTGCATTCTTTACTTTATAGCAAGACAGATACCCTTAGGTGACAGGGTAGGCCAGACAGGCATTTGATCTCTTGGAAAGGAGGGTCAGGTGGTTAGGGTGTATGGCAGAGATTTTTAAGGAAGAAATGTTTGAGAAAGGTATTTCACCTTGGAGTAACTTGCTCAGTTTCCCATGTACTTGACAGGCTATTGTTTTGACCTCTGTCATTATTGCTGGAATCTAGACAACCCTTTTCAGCTATTGGACCTTTAGCTCAGACTAAGTCACAGGTTTGAGTTCTCCTCACATTTTATTCCTATGTGTGAATGCACTCATATCATATATAGATGCATTGATGTTGGGTTGACTGAGAGTATGCACACATGTTGACATATATGTTTTCATATGTATGAGTATTTCTTACGGTATGCATTCCTGTGAGAAGGAGAAGTGGGAGAGATGAAAAAATGAAGGAAAAGGGAGAGTGGAAGGAGAGAGAGAGGAGGTTTATGGGGACAAGGAGAAAAGATGGGGATATTCTTATAATGGCAACATTCCTGCAAATGGAGGGAAGCAGCTGGATGTAGGAAACATGTAGAAATAATATTCTGGAGTCTGTTCAGTGATTAAAAGTGCAGAGTGAAGGGGAAACCTAGTACCAGGACTTATAGTATGAGGCAAGCTACCTGTCTTGGGAAGCATAGCAAGTAAATTCTTGTTTTTATAGTTTGAAATTTAAGGACTACTGGGAAAACAAGTCCAGAGGAAGATGTTCGGGAGGTTACTAAACATGTGTCTGTGAACGTTAGGGGAAAATCTAAGCTGGAAGCTGAGTTTAGTAACCATAGAATACTACGTAGCTGAAAATGATGTAACAATTAAAACCTTTTCAGTGATCATGATGGTCCACATGTGAGGTTCTGAGAAAGGAGTTAGGAAAATAGCAACAGGATAGAAAGACAGGAGAGAAATCATGACAGAGGAGTATGCAACAGACACTTCTAGTACAGAAGGGTCTGCAATGAACAATTAGAAGTCATAAATTTGAAAGATTTTGTTTGTTTGACATTCTTTCCCTTTATTTTTTATTTCAATGGTACTAAATTAAAACACTTATTTTATTGCCAATTTTTGGTGGTAATCAACTGAATGATCTCGACCCTTAGAATCTGTCTTTTCTTAAGGCTTTTCATTTAATTAATTCACAATCTTTGTAGCATCCATTCAGTTTCTCTTTGCATTTCATTCTACTGTTCATTTTACCCCCAGGTCTCCTGCAGCTCATTGCTATATTCTGCTTACAGGCAGCACTGTCTGCTGTCACATTGTATAGTAGGTATGTAAAGCAAGCCATGTAGACAATTTAAAATTTTCTAGTAGTCATGTATTTTAAAAAGAGAGCACAGATAAAATTCATTTAAATAGTTTATTTGCCTTATGAAATCCAACATGTAATTTTGAATTGTAATTTACATCACTATATTAAGAGGATAATTTACATATTTTGTCTCCAGTCTTAGAGATTTGGCACCAGTGTATATTTTCAGCACATCAATTCAGACTTGGCACATTTTGAGTGATCAATGTTCACACAGAATAACCAGCTGATGTATTGGACAGTATCAGTTACATTCCATTTTGAATAATTTTCTATACTGTAGCTGAAAGATCAAATTTCATAATTACACTCCCTGCCTCTACGTTTACTCAAAACCTTTCCAAACAGATGTTATAAAACCCTCAGAGCACTAAGCAAATGGTCATTTCAAGCAGCCCTTCCGTCTCTCCAATCTCCATTTATGCATCGTGGAAGGGCTGGCATAGCTCGTGATGCAGAAGTCTTTTGTATCTCTCGTTTCCTCAGTCATAACTTTGTCCTTGTGCTCAATTCCTAGTGGATTTCTCATCCTTCTTACAGGACAAGATTCTGTGTTTTTTTTTTTCTCCTGCACATACAAATTCCCCCACCTAGAACACACATGTATTCCAATGATCCTTACAAGCCTGTGTTACTTAGTATGACTTTGTCATTGTTGTCCATGAAGTAAAAATATATCTGATCTAAAGTGGCTTAAATAACACGGTGTTTTTACCTAAAATGTTTGAGATTTGTGAAGTTCTAGGATCAGTAAATTCACAACTCAGGGAGATGGAAGTGATATGGGGTGGTGACGTTGGGATTCCTTTTACTTTCCCCTCATTATCAAAAGGTTGTCATTCCAGTCCCATGCATCCTGCTCCATATGCAAATCCAGAGATGATGGACTTTACCTCCATAAGTCATTCTTTATTTTAAGAGCGAGACAGTTTCCAGAACCACTCCCCAGACATTTCTTCAGGTGTCTTTGCCAGAATTATATCAGGTGGTGATGATCTCATGGAAAGGAGATAATTAATGCCAACAGATGGTATTTCAACTGGATGGAGGGAGGGAGGAACTGTGAGTTTGGACAAATGTGGAGAAATTTTTGAATTGTCAGCCAACAATGCCATCTGACTTACTCCTAAGCTTTGTCTGGTCACTCTTGGCTCTAATCAGACATCACCACTACTGAGCTTTCTATGAGTCCTCATTTTTCAAGTAGAACTAAAGCCACTCACTTTGCTCCCATAAAATCCTGTATCTATTGTCACTGCACTCCTGTAACACTGTATAGAATTGCCTGTGTGCTTCAATCTTCTCTGATAAACGGTGAGCTCCTTGTAGGCAATGAATATATTTCGCTCATTCCTCCATTAGTACCACCTGGTGTAATACTTGGATGGCAAGGGCATTAAACAGTATGTAGTATTTAATTGAATGTTGTCATGACATATTTCACTTCTAATTTGACAGCATTTAGATTGCATACTGAGGGATAATTTGTCTACAGGTTTTCATTTTCCAACCTGTGTTTTAAACAAAAATCACATAAAACTCAAGGAATAATTTGTTCTGGGTCCCTGGATTTAATCATTTCATTAGTCTTAGTAAAGGGATAAATTAACAGTGGTTTCAGAGAGAGACTTGCTCTAGTGTTTGGGCTCACTGCAGGAAACAAACTATTCCATGTATTTAAAATAGAATGTGAATTAACATAGGGAATTATGTGATTAGGGAAACTTAGAAGGACCAAAGGAGCAAGAGTCAGGACCTTTCAATAAAGAAATTTATATACATTCTACCTCAGGGACTGGAGGATGAGGAGGTGGCTGATCCAGTTGCCATAACCACTGCTGCTATTGCTTCTTGGTGATCATGTGACAGTAACTGCCTTGACAGCAGCTATGCAACAGCAACAAGCTGTCTCCTATTCTCTCCTCTTTCTAAATCACCTAAATGGATGTAATTGGTAAAATCTAGTTGGTATCCAGAAGCCTTTTTTCTGTTGAGACAAAACATGTTGATTTTGGTTTCCAGCCTTTGTTTTATGAGCAAGATGGGAAAGCAGATGCTGTCAATCAACCGTGTTTGACGTGCTCTCCTGGAGCCATTCAACTACTAATTGGTTTGGCAGGGCTCAGTCTTCCAACCCAGAACCATAGGGAATCTTGACTACAATAGGGACTCTTGGTTATCACAATGCAGCAGAAACACTTCTAGGACAGAAGAACTCAGAGTAAAGCCAGTCTCCGTTGGCTCAGGCTTCCACTTAGAGACCTTGGTTCATGAACATTAGTTTTTCTCTTTTCAGTGAGTGTTTTGCTCATCAGATGGGATGATAACAACTCACATATGCCTAGTCAGATCTTAAAGCTGGATACTACAGTCAATAGACTGTAGACTAGAGAAGGTACGGAATACGTCTAAAAAATATTCCCACTGACATTTTTGCATTTGAAAAGACATTTGTGCTCATTTAGGACTTTGGAAATTACAGCATAAGGAAAGAAATGGAAAAATCTAAGTGAGAATGGAAATTTGATTAACAATAAACCCTCACAAAAAGCTGGGCTGATACAGCAAGTTCATATCATTTGTTCAGATCTCCACCTGCCCATGATGACTAGTCTACAGAGAGACCCTAAAGCCATCTGTCACCAATGGGCTGAAGGAAACTAGGAGTGATATAATACACTCAAACCCCTGTTCTGCCAGAAGTCCAAATTACATCATGATGGAGCACAGAGTGACACCTTAGTGCATTCAAGGTGCTGTCCATGGCCTGCTGTTGTGAATCTGCCACCAAATCCTCCTTTCCTGTCTTTGAACAGCTACTGACACTGAACCTACTTAGATGCCTTCTGACATCATCTGAGCCCACAGATAAGTTGTTCAGTCATTTATTTGTTTATTTATCAGATTAAATCTGAATAACATAGAACAAGAAATCCTTCTACAAAGTAATAGTGGGGTAAATGCAATCAAAATGTGTTACATGCTTTTATGGAAATATCACAAAGAAATCACTTTGAGCAACTAATGTATGTTAATAAAATAAAGGAGCTGAAAAAAATTTTAAAAATTCTCTACCAGACAATCCATTCTCTGTATCAGATAAGCCAATGTAATATAAAATTCATTTAAATTGAACAAAAACTTATCAAGTACACATGGCTATGTGCCCAGCATGGGAAATATGACTTTGAACTTGTTACCTTATTAATGTAGCTCACAAACAAGATTAGTATGTGAATAAAACTGTCCCTCTTTTTAAATGAGGAAACAAAGTCTTGAAGTTGTTTTAAACTAGACAGAAAGACAATGTAATTCAATTGTTAAGACTATGGACTTTAGAAATAGACAGTAAACATTAAAATCCTAGTCACACTTTGGAAACAGTTAAGATGCTGTGGACTAATGAGTGGATTAAGAAAATGTGATATTTATATACAATGGAATTTGAATCAGCCACAAGAAGAATGAAATTTTGTTGCTTGCAGGTAAATGGATGGAACTGGAGAACATCATCTTAAGTTCAGTTAGCTAGGTTCAGAGGCCAAAGGCCAAATGTTTTCTCTAATATGTGGAATGTAGACCTAATAAGAATACTAATGCTATGAAAAAACTGTCATGCTAAAGGGAGGTCACATATGAGATGGAGAGAATAAAAGACGGAAGTAAAAAGATGAATATACTTAATGTACTCTCTATACAAGAATGAATATAGACTTTTCAAACTTGTTGAAACTACCATAACATAAGGACTAAGGTAGAAAGAAGAAAATGGAGAAGATGAACCAATTCGGGCTATAATATATATATATATATATGGAAGTGCTGTGAGGAAAGTCCCTATGTAGCTGTCTTAAATAAGTAAAAATGTCCATTATTTTTTCTTTTACAAAATCAGAGAATAGAACAGTGGAACAAGTCATGCCTGGGGAGTGGGTTGGTACCAGTGGGAGGGGGAGGAGGTGGGGAAAGGGTGTAAGAGGGTGAATATGGTGCAAATACTGTGTGCACATGAATGTAAGTGGGAAAATGAGACCTGTTGAAACTATTCCAGGAATGGGGGGTGAAGGGTAAAGGAGAATGGTGGAGGAGTGAATTCAAGTATGATATATTGTAAAAACTTTTATAAATACCACAATGTACCCCCACCCAACATAACAACAACGAATTTGTTACTGTCTGTTTTCTTTATTAAAAAATAATAATATTCATCCTAAAAAAATCTTAGCTACAAAACTTATCTGTGTTACTTTAGGCAAGATGCTGACTTTCTTTTGCTTCAGTTTTTGCACCTGAGAAATCCCAATGAAAATGACAAATGACTCAGAGAATTTCTGCCAGGACTGAGTAAATAAGTTTCTGGCATTTCTTAGGAGGCAGTGCTTGGTGTTTAGTAAATACTCTGATGTCAGTTGCTGTTATCTGGTAACCTGGCAAGAGGACTCCATGCTAAATGTTTCAGACCTGGAACGTATACCCACACTGACTTCATTACTGAATTTATTGTTTTCAAACATTGCATTAGTCCTTTTCCAACAGTATTTTGCTTTTCCCTAGGTAGGGCAGATGACAATACAACCTACGTGAAGTGGTATGGTTAGACAAAATGCTTTGCTTCAAATTTGAGAAAATTACAAAGTTGAAGGGTCCTTTAGAACCCAGGACCCTCACACACTATGCTTTCATTTGCTGTACTCTCTACTAAATAGGTAAAGATACAGTGAAGTTCAATTAAAAATTAAGTTTTGTGCCTGAAGAAATGGCTCAAGTAGTAGAGCACCTGCCCAGCAAGCACAAAGCCCTGGGTTCAAAACCTAGTATTGCCAAAAGAAATTCTGTTTTAATTATTAGCTGTGGAACCATGCTTAATAAACTTATACTAAATGTTAATCAGAATTGAAAATATTTTCCAAGTGTTATTTTCTTTTGCATAAAATTTCACTTCCCTTAATGAACTTGGCTTAGTGGACAATTTTTTATTGATAGTCCCAATTCCCTCTTGATTCAAATTTCTAATGATTTTGAAAATTTCACTCCGTTCACTTAATCAGAAGTTCATGGGATTAAATTATTTGTTTGCATTTCAGCTTTAAAGATATATATTTCTCTTTTTCCTTGTTCCTAATATTTTATAAAGTCACACTTTTTATAGTTTTTTATTTCTTGAATTAGTATACATTAATGATGTGAGGAATTATTACATGGTAATAATTCCATACTTGTGCACAGTGTTCTGTCCCCTACAAACAGTGACCTTCCTGTGAAAGCAAACCAAATTCCTAAAAGACATAATGGGTAGGATGAATGACTCTATATTCACCCAAAGGAATAGTTATCTTGGGATATTTCTTTGAATAAATGTTGATTAAGAGCTATACCCTAAATTACATGTACAAAATCACTTCAACCATCTCCAGGTCTTGACATAAAATAAGCACATCATGAGTATTTGTAAAGTGAAAATTATACAATAAATAGAAAAAAAGACTATGAAAATTTATTAGCTATTGGATGTTATTTCCTCTGGAATATAGGTATAAAGTTTTTTTGTTATTTTATTTAATTTCTCAGATTGACTATATATTTATTTTATAACAAAAATGTTGCAGAAACCTAAAAGTAAGCTAAAAATCTGTTTACTGATCAGTAGAAATTACACAAAGGGAGATTGTTAGTTAGTTCTGATTTCCCAAAGCTAAAATCATGTGTGATTTGTTCTTTGATCCTATGTCCCCATGTAAGGTGTCCTCATCCTCCTAATTCTCCTCGCAGATCTGCCAATTGCCTGGGACTCTGGACTCCATGCTGTCCACAGGTTTGGAGCAATGATACTGTGATGTACACGTGAAAAGAGCTTGGTTCTTCACCCCTCCTCTTCTCCTGCTTCTAAGTTCTTTTATTCTCCCTGGAGGTCTCTGCTTTCTCCAAGTTTTTCTGGCTTCTCCCTGACTTTCTGGCTCCCTTCATGTCTCTCCTCCTCAGTTTTAACCATTGGGATCAATAGAATGTGATCATCAAACAGGAATGAGAATCTTTCTCTCCAATTCTCTACACATTTCTTTGTATTTAAAAGTGCTTGGAGAGTGCTCACAGATGTATCTGTGGAAGGACAGCAGTAAGAGAGAGAAACTGAAAGACTGAGAAAACAAATAGTCATAATTTGAGAGATATAGCTGCCCCTGAATCACCCCAGAAAAAAGAAAAATATTGGCTGCATAGGTAGTAAACCTTGCAGACATTCTCTGCTTCTGTCATTCTATGGTCATGTGAATCATGGATGTGGCATTTGAGCTACATCTTGAAAGATATTATTCTCTGTATACAGCAAAAAGAAGGAAAAAAATCAAACAATGCTACATACTTAAATAACCTCAAAAATTCAAAAGAGGCATAGAAAACCCAATATAGTACCTGAAATTTTCATAGATGAAATATTGGCACTGTTCATTTGTTTCTGTATTTGTTGTTTATATTTCAACTCAGCAAAAGACAAAAATTCATCCTGTTTCAAAAATGTACATAGAAAAATATGTTGTTCAAGGTGAAAGTGTCCATGGTGCTTAGATAAAGAAAACCAATAATTTCACACATTTTTTATATTGACTCCCTCCTCCTAGTCCTACACAGGTGACATTTTACTACTCTACTGGTTTATGGAAAGTTGGAGATTTTTTTTTTTTATGACCTTGGATTTACTTTGAGTTTCTTTGTATTCAATTTCGAATGATGGGCATACAAGAAGATTAAAGATATTTTAAACCAAGTGTTTTAGTATAAAAAAAGCCATGTTCTTCTATTTGAGTACAGCATTTTAATACCTTTAAGAATATGCACTTTTGACACTGTTTAAAATCTACAAACAAAGAAAAAACCCTCAAGTTTTGTTGGATATCTCCTATGCGCTGAAATGTGAGATACGGTCTTACCTTTTTGTCCAACTAGTCTAAACCATGAACCTTCTATTTTAAGCTTCCCACCATTACTGGGATGACTGGATTATTCCACTATGACCAGTTTTTTCCATGTGAGATGGGGTATCACAAACTTTTTTTTTTCTTTTCTTTTGTTTTCTTGATTCCAGCACCTTCCAAGTGCCTAGGATTACAGGTGTGAGCCACCTATGCCTAGCTTGACATTTTTTTCTTTACTGCATCTTATCCTTTTTGAAAATTGTGGATATTACACACTTTTTCCCTATATTTTGTAAATAATTAAAATTACATTTTATGACAGAAATAAAATACTCAGATAAAATAAACACAGAGAATGTTAGAAACAATCCATGTAGAAGCTTATTGAAAATATTATCATTTTAATATTTATTAACTTAAATATATGTGTTGAATATCAATGTAATGTGATTGCTTTGTGGAAATATTTATAACTTACTGGGTAAACTTACCACTCCTCTCCCAATTAGATTGTTCCTACTTATTACTAAAATATTAGTGCCTATTTTCCAAATTACAGTGATTTTCTGAGGAAAGTAGGGGACCAATAAGATTTTATTCAGCATAGAGTAGTATGCTGCATATATACATATGAAGTAGTATAATGAAACCCACCCAACACTGTTTGAAAGAAGGGGAAGAGGGAAAGGGGAAATCAGAATACAATGGAGGGGTGAACTTGTTCAAGGTACACTGAAGGCATGTACTGAATTACCACAACTGGTAATTTATGCTAAATCAAAAATGAAAATAAAACAAAAAATAAGTAGTCTATCAGAGTTACTCAATCAAAGTTATTAATGACATTCCCAATTATTGTCAAGGCAGTTCCCTGAAGGGTCTTGTGCTTGCACAGGCATTCATATCTTGTCTGATCTCAACATGATAGGCAGCAAAATCCCTTTAATCATAAGCCAAGCATATTCCAGAGAAATATAACCAAAAGTGTTATGTCTCTCTGTGTCTCTAGACTTATCTATCTACTCATTCATCCATTTACCCATCTGATTTATTCAGCCTACTGATTCAAATGCTGATCTCATATTACTCAGTGTGTCAAGTAAAATGAAGGAAAGGAATCATAAAATGCCACCCAGAAAAATAAGATCAAAAAAGTCCCACCACAGAGAAACAGACGGTAACCCATTTGAAATCTGATTGCATAACCCTTGTTCAAAATACACATCAGGGATGGGTGCTTTGATGCTTGTCTTTTTTAGTTTCATCTGTTTCCTCATACCCACTATGTCTTTGTGGTACTATTATTATCTTCACTTTAAATGGTCCAAGCCTTCAAAAATTTGGGAAGACATTTCATATTGGAAGATCACAGGTAACAAATGTGTGTATACCAGGTATATGGGAGTTTCTCTTAGTGAGTGACTGAAGAAAAGAAATGTCAATTTGCTTCCTATACAAGAATGAATATGGAATTTTTAAGCCTGTTGAAATCACCATAAGAAGGGGACTAAGGTTGAAAAGAGAAAAACCTAAGGAATGAAGCAATTTGGATTATAATACATATATACATGGAAATGTCACAAGGAATCTCCCTGTATAGATATCTTAAACAAAAGAAAAAGTGGTTTTTTTTGTTTGTCTGTTTGTTTTATGAAAACAGAACAGGAAGGTATAGCAGGCTCTGTTTGGGGAGCGGAGAGGATATAAGTAAAGGTTGTAGCAGGGTGAATATGGTGAAAGCATTCTGTATACATGTATGTAAATGGAAAAATGAGACCTGTTGAAACTATTCCAGGAATGGAGGGAGGGGGATAAAGAAGAATGATGGAGGGAGTGAATTTAACTATGATAATATTGTAAGAAATTTTGTAATAATAAAAAAAAGCAAGAAATATGGGCAGAGTTCTGTGAATGTATTGTGAAGCAGCTAATAAACTGAAAAATTTGTTATCATGTGTTTATTTTGATACCTGGCCTTCAGGTAATTCTGCCTTGTGATTAAACCAAGTCATTTGCTGGAAGTAAATGAGAGAAGAAGGTTAATGCTGGGTACCTATTAAAATATTTTAGCACTAAGCTTCCCTGACCTCACCATGTGCTAATTAGTAAAGTAAGCCTGTGGGGAAAATTAGGGTATGGTGCTCCCGTGGTGACTTTTTAGCTACTAATCTTCTGAGCAGGAGTCACTTGTCATTATTTTCCCATTGAGTCCATCTCTTCCCAACTCTGAATGACATCTGGTATTCCAAATTTTGCTTAAAATACAGTGATTAATTCTTGATAATTATGAAAATGTTTCAACTATTAAAGCATGAAAAGGGGATCCTATGCTAAAAAATGAAAAGAAAGATTAATTACCCCAATTACAGGTTATGGGGGACTTTCATAAGCCATTTCTAAGCAGAGAACAGAGTGCTCACAGTTCTTATCATGCCTCCTAATCCCATATGAGTCCCCAGGGCTAATTCATATTCATTCCTTAGAGCTGCAGAGGTGAGCCCATGTTCATATGTTATACTGGATGCACCTTCCAGTCTTTTCAATACACTTGCTTTGAAGTTCATAGGATTAAACTTGCCTGTTTCCTGAGTGTGCCTATTGAATGGCTTATAGGAGGCTCCTGTGAGGGTGGCAAGTTTTCTGAGGTGGTCACATCTTCTGCAGAGCCCCTGTAAGGAAGCATATACAACTGCTATAAAGGTGTGCTTTGTTTCCATGGCACCTTCAAAGACTACTTTTGCCTACTTTTCATCAGTGCAGTTTGCTAAAAGTCACCCTGCCTCCACTTCCATGATGCATACAGCACCATGCTATCAACTCAACTCCATGCTTCAGTTTTCAAATGTAGTGTTTGATGAATAAACACACTGACTTCAACTGGTTTGAAGTAAATTGCCTTTGTAGCCTAACTACGGCAAAAGTGTCTATATTTATATGGCACAATATATACACGTGTGAAATATCAAGGCAAAAGCCCTTGAACAAACAACATGCACTTAAAAAATGATGGAAAGATGGTAAAACAAGATCTGTCCTAGAGTGAGTACCGGTGGGAAGAGGGAGGGTAAATAGAGAGGGTGAAGAAGGTGAATATGATGCATGTACTTCGTATTCATGTATGAAAATAGAACAATGAAACTTTTTGGAATTGCTAGAGGAAGGGGGAAGGAAGGAGAATAATGAATGGGGTAAATATAATTAAGATATATTGCAAACACATATGCAAATGTCACAATGCATCCCCCTTGTACAACTATTTTGTGCAAATAAAATATTTACACTGATGGAAAAAAAGATGTGTCTTATTTTAAGGAAGGAACAGGGTATCTTCCACACGTGGTGGATAGGGATGTCCATGAGCTATTTCCTGGGATCTGGAAAGAAGAGCAGGAGTCCCAAAGGAACTTTAGCTCAGCAGGAACAAGGTAGAACACGCTCCAATTATGGCCTCTGGCTGATTTCTCAAATGTTTTATGTTTTTGAGGTTCTCCTTGACAGTGGTGGGAAACAGTATAATTCTTAAGGAAACCAGCAATCAAATAAAGCAAAAACATGAGTTACTACATTTTTCAGGAAGGGAGAAGGGTGTCACTAAGCATATTGAATCTCCCACTTACTTTTGGCAGGGAATGGAAGGTTACCAAGGGAGAGTTGAAAAGAACAGGACTCTGCAAAACTTCTTGAGCACCTACACAAGAAAGGAATCTACAGATTTGTTGTGCCTGTAGTTGGTAATATGGTGTTGTTCACTTTAAAATATATTAAAAAGCATAGTATTTGCAAAAGGTTCATGCCACAAAAGAAAAAGCTAACAATAATCACAAGGAAATTTGGGGATTTGACGGATATATTTAGTTTCTTGATTGTGGTGGTGGTATCATGGGGTTCTGCAGATGTCCTAACTCATCAAAATGTACACATTAAATATGCATATGTTTATTTTTGCACATCAATTATTATTCAATAAAGCTTTACAAAAATGAGAAATTTTAAAAATAGAAAAGAAAGGCAACCATGGGTAGAACAGAGAAACTCCTCAGCTCTAGCTTAGCTCAGTAATTACTCCACATTGTGACCTCTGCTGTCTGGGTTTATGTCTTCATTTATCAATATGAAGACATGTAGTCACTCTGTCAAAATCATGAAAATTTCACAGAAACCAAGTGATGTAAGCTATGGAAATATGCTCTGCTAGGCATAAAAATGCCTTTGCATTTTCAATGCAACCTGAATATATCAATCATGTATTGATGTACACTAATCTGTAATGTATGTTAAGGATTTAAAACAATACATGTAAAAAGCCTAGCAGAATTCCTAAGATATATGAATACTTCATTTTTCTTACTATTACTGTTACTGTTATGATTGAACTTTGTAGTCATGGTCTGCATAATGTGAGACTATAACAGTGAAAATTCCCTGTCACTTAACCTGTGACATCATAACCACTATAACATCCTGTGCAAGGTATTACTGTGTGTGTTGCACTGATGTTTTAAGCACAACCTTCTCTGTTGGCAGTTATACAGAAGTATAGCACATGCAATGATGTATATAACATAAAACAGGTAATGATAGATAAGTGGCTATAATATTATATTACATAGCATTATGTATTTACTATGTTATTCTTTCTTCTTATTTTGGTGTATTCTCTTTACTCATAAAGAAAATTTTCTGCAAACAGTATGCCCTCAGAAGTCTCAAATGTCTATATGTACTATGTTTTGACTGATCATTTTCTCTTGTGTTTGCTTTGATCTCCTGTTCCTCCTGTATCTAAGAGCAGTAGGGAAGCCTAGGTGTGTAGTAGGCCACATCAACTAGGATTGTTTAAAGATACTGCATGATGTTCACCCAACAATAAAATTATCTAATGATGCATTTTTCAGAAAGCGTCCCCATTGCTAAGCAATGATTAATTTTATTACTATTTCTGTGACTATTAAGCCCAGTTATTGCAGTAAAATCCTTCAGGTTGAAGGACTCCAGGTATCAAAGAAAAATAGTCATTTGTTAGGCAACTATTTGGCTAATCTGTCTTTTCTGATTAAAAGCACTTGTACATGTTACCCCCAATTCAATCTGAAGCCATGGCAATGACAGTCTGTGAGTATTGGGTTACCTCAGGGGTGATGAACCATGTTGCTGGATAGATTGCTGTCTGAAAAGCCAGCTATCCTTCATGTTTGAAGTTATTAAACATGAAAACTCATTACAACAATAATGATGGTTTTGATATTTCCAGCTACCTCTAGTGAGGTGGCAACTGGAGAGTCCTTAATGAGGCATAAAGCTTCGGCTATGCCGTGAATACAAAGCCCAACTGGCTGACTGGTTTTCACAAATCTTACCTTCTGGGGATAAAGTTAAGCACAGGGATCTCTTGCACATAGTGACCTAATTCAAAGTCAATAACCCATGTTCTTCCTACTATTCACAACTGAGAAGACTCATTCTCTGGATTTTCAAATCCTCTTAGACTTCAAAGCACCATATCATGATGATGCTCATGTAATTATTATTTATGTACTCTAAATTTTATAATAGTCTTCCAGGTATATTTTCTAACATAATCCTGGAAATAAACTTGTAATAACAGAACAGCTTATTATTATCCGCTAGTATTGAAAGAATTGTTCTGAGTTTCATTCACATTTAATCTTGTAGTATGCCTATTACAGACACATTCATATCTGTACTGATTGAGATGCAGAGTCCAAGGGGAAATAAATGAATGTTCTTAAATATTTTTATACAGAGAAAGAATGAGATGTGTTCATTGATTTTTTTCTTCCTTTTATTCAGTAAATTTACTTTGTACAAAGCCCTTTACCCAATGGGATAGATCTGAGGGTTGGATATCTTTCTTAGTGGACCTGACAATCAAGGGAAGGGGACACATCTACCAGAGAATAATGGCCCAGAAGTATGGAAAATGTTAATGGTCACTGGATATGAGGAAATCACAGACCAAAGAAGGTCTCTAGGATGTATGATGTATGAATATAAGAATCTATGAAAAAGTTCAATGAAACTGGTTTCCCAGGATAATCTCAATTTTCAGTGTTCTGTGCTAGTATTTAGCCAAGGATGAGATGATATTTCTGAGTTCTTATTCCACTTACAGAAAATACTAAGATATATTTCTGACCCAGGAGGTTTAAGAAGTATGCAAATGCTGACTAAGTAAGAGAGTAACAGGATTTGAAAATGCAACTTTAAATAGAAGAGTAAATACATCATAAATATTAAAGGGAAACTGATTCCTTTGAGTTTTCTTGCTTCTTTTCTGGAATTGCATTTTGGGTAGCCTGAACTAGGAATTATGTTTTATTAAAGGCTTATGTATTCCTAGAGATTGTTAGTTTATCTTAGTAATTTTTTTTTCTTTTTGGTCAATAAAAGACCAAAATGAAAGAGGTGGCCAAGATAAACTTCCCAAGATTGGCCTTGATAATTGAGATCAGAGACATAAAAGTGAAATTTTCTGTATTCCTTAATAGGATGCCCATTTGTCTTTTTCTCTCAAAGGTATAAAAGGGACCAGAATTCAGAGCAAATATTTTGGGGCTTCCTATCTCTCAGATTCTTAAGTTCTTGTATATACAGTTTCAAAGGGGAGAAAACTTGGAGATCAATGGCTACCACTATGAACCTTTGGGGAGAATAATAGGATAAGTGACAGCAACCTAAATGTTCACCATTGATATCATACCCCTTATGGCATGGAGAAAACACTGAGCCTTAGAGTTTGAAAGTAAATACTAAATCCGTGAAGGATATGTGATTAGAATACTTTCCACCAAGTTCAGAAACTCATAAAAATCCACTAGAGAAGGAAATAGGATAATGTTTAGTAGCATGATCAATGGTTTGCAGAAACTTTATGGCACAGTTAGAAGGAAACTGTGCTCCCTCTCTCAACCTACTCTTGCACCATAGAACATTGACTTGACTGACAGTGGAAGGATGAGAAAATTGGATCGCTGTCTGCTGAGAGTGACTGAGTAGAATAAGAGGAATTCCAGTGCCATGGGGAAAAGTGGAAGGGTCTGGCTCTGACTAGCCTAGAATGAAAAGGTTTTTCATATAGGGGACATGATGATCTGTCTTCAGATATGTGGAAGATATACGTTGGTGGATGAGAATCCAAATTAATCAAACCATCCAGTATTTATGATTATAGACTGCAGACCCAATTGATTGAGTTCGGGTAACAGTTCTTTCTTTTATTTATTTAAATTCTTAGTTATTCTTTGGCTATTTCTTCTATTTTAATAGAGATAATTATAGTGCAAACATCATACCTTTGATGTGAGGAATTGTATGACTTTTTACATGTAAAATATCTAGCATAATATAAGGTAACTAGAAACAATTCCATTTGTAATGCATCGTTCCCTGAAGATGTAGTCCTTCATTGTATTAATCAACATTTATATTAGCTTAGATTAATGGTCATAATCAAATGATTATGGAACTGGGAAAAGATATAAATACCAAGATGCTAATCTGAGAGGTCTTAAGTTGCTGAGCACAAAGACACCTCATGGGTGTCTTGGGAGGGTCTGGATGATCTTCAAACTCTTTGAGTACTATAGGATTTCATGATCCCTACCTACAAGAAATCTAAGATAAACTGATAGAGTAGTGAACTATAAGAATGTGAGGAAAGCGTCTCTAGATTCTATCTATATATGTCTCTATGTCTATGTTTATATTTGTGCCTATTTACAACAACTTTAACCTACTAATCCATGTAGGTTTGCATAGAAGTTTAACTCAATGAACTCCTTTGAACTTGAATGATCTGCTTCTAATCTAATACTAACAGTATAATGACCTATTCCACCCTGCTGTTCTCCGATTTTGTAAAAGAAAAAAAATGGCACTTTTGTTTGTTTAAGACAGCTACATTAAGAGTTTCCTGTCTGGTGTGTGTGGTACCAGTGGGAAGGGGAGGAAGTGGGGAAAGGGTTTGGGAGGGTGAATATGGTTCAAATACTGTGTACACATGTATGAAAATGGAAAAAAAATGAGACCTGTTGAAACTATTCTAGTAATGGAGAGATGGGGATATAAAGAGAGTGATGGAGAGGGTGAATTCAAGATGTATTTGATATGTTGTAAGAACTTTTGTAAATGCCACAATGTACCCCTTCCCAACATAACTATAAAAAATTTTTTTAAAACAGTATAATGATTTAAACATTTGCAAATTCTTCTCTGTTTTATATACATTTTCATATATACGATTCTTTTTCCCTTACAACAAATAAATTGTGGAATGACTTTAACTCTGTGGTTGAACATTTTCAGTATATAGTTCAGGTCCACATCCTAGACTGGGTAAGAAAATCTGAACTCACAACTTGATTTAATTCCATTTTGTGCCACTTTTTTCCAGATGTAATCACTGTTTTCTTCACAGAATTATTGACAGGGACCAGTAAACATGTCCCCTTGAGGAGAAAGTTCATTGTAAATAACTTCTCGTTAAAGTCTTACTGGGTTTTTCTTCAGTCAACATGAGTGGTAGTTAATACAGAACGAGGCTCATGTCCCTTCCAGCATTCAAAAGCCAGAGTCCTGGTTTCTCAATTCCAAAGGTAAGTTTTAAAATGTAGCTGCCTTTATCTTACTGGGATGAAATTCTGGTTGTAACTGGAAATTAATAAAGTTCCAAAGCAAGAAGTATGTTATTATTTCTTAAGTCAGAATCTGGCTGCATCCACATGGAGCCAATGAAGGAAAAGTTGCAGTTAATTAATTTGAAATAAGCAATCATTACTTGTGCAATCAGAATCCTTACTTTTCAAAGTAAGAAAACATGTTTTAACATTGGCTTTGGAAAATATTAAAATGTATGCTTACTAAATGACTTAAATGTTTGGAAATTATCTTGCCATAAACAGCAATGCAGACAGAAATAGAGCTTGTTAATATATTGATACTGATGTTGCCATCACCAGGTGCCACTTACATATTGTGCCCTTTCTGGACATCAGAAACATGTTTTCTGCATGTCTATGTCTTTATGCAAGATTATACTTCTTTTCATGAACATACACAGAGATGTTCTTCTCACCAAATGAAAATGTAGCAAAAACATGCAGTTCTTTGGGGGAAAGAAACTGAAATTGGAGTAAATTCAATCACAAATAACCTTCATACCCCAGGCCAGAGAGATTGACAGTTCTATACTGAAATAATTCCAAATAACCAATATTAGATGTATTTGTATGTTCAGTGTATTTGAGGGAAAAAGTCATTTCTGCAAATATATTGTTGAAATGGCATTTATACAAGAGCATAAACAAAGCCTAACTAGACTAAAAAAGATACAAATGTTGCAGAGTGCCTCTCTGACAGATGGAGTTCAGAATGCACAGGTGAGGAAGTAGATAGGGAAAAAAGCAAGTGATTCTGATATTTGCTTGTATAGCTCCATCACTTATTAACCCCCAAAGTCACTCCATATCCCTATACCTCTGCTTCTGAATATTTTAAAAAGAAACATAACAACACTTTTCTTACAGGGTTTGCTGCCAAATTTAATGATAAGGTTCTAGGTCTTTAGAAAAGTGTGGTAGCAAATTGTAATGTCTTACTATCTCTTATACTGTATTCCTGATAATCTATTTTCTCAAAGCATATAGCAAAATACAGTTTTATCATTTTTGATCAGAATTTTAATAAGACTCAAACATACAGTAACTGTTATCAGAAATGACTTTATTAATAGATACATTGTAGCAATTTTTATTTTTATTTGTATTTGCAATTGACAAATTCAAACATATTTATGAAATAAAGTATGATGATTGGGTACATGTATACAACGTTTGATGAACTGAAATCTATCTAATCTCTTCAGTGGAAACATTTTCATTTACTTTTCTTATCTCCCTGCACTAAACAGTGGGGGACTATTCACTGGGTGGGACTGACCTATTTCTAACTGGATCGGGGAGGAGTTGGATGAACAGAGAACCATCTCCTCTTAGCTCTTAGTCCTTGCTCTATGCTACAGGTTGTCTGTATCACTAAGATGTGTGGTAGTGAGATCTCTGATTGCTGAATATTATCTAAGTGTTATTTCTCACTTGATTCTGAATATGTGAAGAGAAGAGGCATTTTATTTACCATAACCCATTAAACACGCCAGCTGATAGAATATGCCCAAAGATACATGTCCATCACTGTGTCCTGGTATATTACAGTCTCCCTGAGCAAAGGGACTATTTGTCTCATCAGTACTACACTAAGGACTAGAATACTTGACCAGCAAGTACAAGTTGATTGCTAAAAGAATTATCCTTCATCAGTCTCTAAGCAACAGCTTAAATTGAATTCTAGATGTTCCAATCATCCTGGCATTGTTATCACCAAAGAATCTGCCTCCTCATTTTTCACACTTCTCTATATCCAAATTTATTACCATAGTATAATTGTGTAATGTTTATTCAGAATACCTATAGGAATCCTGTTCTCTGTGTAAAGAGTCTGGATAGACTATGCTAGATGGCCCTCACAAGTGGACCAATAGAGGCTACAACATGCCAGGCACTAAGAGGAGAGGAACTTAGGGAGCAATAAAGTCATCACATTAAGCTTTAGGGAGATGACCCACTGCACTGTGCTTTATCCATAGTTTGATTATTAGAATGACTACCTAGTGACATGAAGGGAAGGAAAAACCAGCAAGAGATTCCGGGCTGTAATCATACCTGTTGGTATAAAGTTGACAGTGTTGTAGTTAGAATTGAGTGCCCTGAGACTCTAAAATACATGGTTCAACTCCTGGGATGAAGAAAACAAAAAAACAAAAATAATAGACAAGTTTTCTAATGATATAAAAGCACTATGGCCGTATGGTAGAAGAGAATACTAAGGACAGACATCCATAGATATGAAGGTGTGCACGTGATGTAAATAGGCTGTATTCCTGGTGCGTCTTCTCACTTAGACCTGAGTATTTCTAGCATGGACTGCATTATACTTTGACCATGGATATAAAAGAAGACTGCAAGTGGATAATACAGGAGGCATAAACCCTTATTCCTAACAGCATCCGTTTCAAATGCTAGTATGTATTAGTAAACAAGATGATGCTGCTGGACCTGAGGCATAAATTCAGTCAGTGTTAGGTAAGATCAGCTCTGCAATGGTGTAAGCCTACATTTTCGAGAGATGGCCAACTTTCTTCCACTGAACAGGTGAAATCAACAGGGCTGATCAGCTCAAAGAAACAAGTGTGCCCAAATTTATTGTCTGGGAGTTCACTGTTGATCATTATGTTTTCCCCGCCTTCAAGCATCTCTGCATAAAATTCTGTCTTTATGATCACTAGCCAGTGAATCTGATTTGACTACTTGTCATCAGAGATGTGTAAGAAAATTTAGAGGATCCCAGCAAGATTTTCACATCTTTAAATGTAAATAATTGATACACCTACCATATTTATGTTGATGTAAAGATTAAATCAGCTTGCAAATTGCATAGCATAGCGTCTATTATATAGTTGAGTGTTGATAAATTCTACTTATTTTTTAAACAAAAAATGATTTAACAGTTTAACAGCCTTAACATAGCTGCATTGCCGATTTATCTATGCTAGGTATCTCTTTACTGAGGCATAGGCTTGACATTTGTAGAACAGCTCAGCAGATTGTAAGGTTTGTAATGCTCAGCTGAGTGCTCTTGGTCCCCTAATCGGGATCAAACCTCTTCCACATCAAATTCGAACGCTCCACTTCAGATGCCTAATGTGCATATGGAGCAGAAGAAGGTAGAAATTGTTTTCCATATACACAATGTCCATCTATACCTATGTTTTTCTCTGAGATGTTCAAAAATGCTTGGCCAGTTAGCTTTTTGACATTTCCAAGAGCACTTACGTATCTTACATCAGATGATGGCAATACTTTTTTGTAAAGGATCAAATAGTTCCAACTGCAGGCTTTGTGGACATATAATCTCTGACTTAAATGTTACTCTCTGATGCTGCAGTACAAAAGCAACCAGAGACAAAATATGATGGACGAGGATGGCATTCTAATAAAGCCACGTTTACATAACGAGGTGATAGGTAGTTTGCCAGCTTCTACCTTAAACCATCTTAGACTAAGCTAAAAATGCCATGTAAGAATCTGGACAATCAGATTCCGCCACGTAAGAATCTGATGAAAAAAGGGGGAGGTTATATTCAGAAAAGCATGAGATGGCTTTATGAGGCATCAAACATTTTAGAACAGAAATGAGATTATTATTTCTTAACTTCCTGTCATAATGTGATCATGACTGAGAATGTAAGAATTATAAACAGATTTATAACACTGAGGGGAAGAGAAGTGAGCTCTAGCAGGTAGGAGGTCATGGTATACTACTGACCTAGTCATTCTAATATCTATTGATAGCTAGATTTAAAATGAGAGCCTTGTCATAAAAGACACTTAAGTTTGAAAAACAAAAGCTGAGAATTCTTCTAAGACCCAGCTTTCAAAATTACTATATTGATATCACAGAAGTCTTCCCAGTATAAGGGAAATGCAGAGACATCAGCTCAGAGTGAGAGGTGAGTGTAAGTTTATAATAAAATGTTTATTCTTCCCAGAAATTTATTTATTTGAAACATTAAGGAAAAATCCTGCTGTGTGATAAGCACTGCTTGTAATACTAGAAATAAAATGACCAAAAAAACAACAAAAATACCTGGCCCATGATGTCTTAATAATATTGCAAATTTTGTAATGAGGATAAAATTTAATTGACTTTGCTGATGTTCAGCTCCTTCCTCTGCAAAATCTAAATTATTGGTTCATATCTTGTGAGGTGGTAAGTATTTTCAAAGTGTCTGCTGTGTGGAATACCTCACATGAATAAGGGTAATTGCTAGATGCCCAACACAGAGTGGATCCCTTCCCATGCACTTGGACTTACACGCATTTATTACTCCCAACTGCAGGTTCTAATATCTCATTTAACTATTCTGTTGTTTTAAGTGAAGTTGAAAATCATATCACATTAAATAAATCTACATAAAATTGCAAATTTAATATCAACTTAAAAGGTTTTCAAGGATGCAATTATGTTTCAGCATTTTTGTTATTCATTTACAGGTTCACAAGATGAATAATTGAAAGCTAATAAAAGAGTCACATCTATTGTCAGATAACAATGACAGATGTGGAACAACTTGAAACTTTATAATCAAGCTATGACTGAACTACAGGATTACAGGTTTTTGCAGAAGAGCAGGAACTCTGATCTTTATATGGGCATCTCTTCACCTGTGCAGATTTAAGGAAGAGCAGGTATTTCTTGTGTCTGTCTAGATGTGATTGCTAGGTCAGGTGTTGATTTGGTGTGGTTTAAAAACAGTCTCAGCTATAGATTCTGAGTTCAGGAAGATGAACCATGCTTATCTGTCTTATCCAATGTTTCCACCTTGCCCTGACAAATTTAAAATAAGACCACAAAATCTTCCTTGGGTGGGCATCAGCAGCTCATACCTGTAATCCTAGCTACTCCTGAAGCAGAGACCAGGAGGATCATGGTTTGAAGCCAGCCTGGGCAAATAGAGAAACCCTATCTCAAAAATACCTAACACAAAAAGGGCTGTTGGATTGGCTCAAGGTGTAGGCCCCAAGTTCAAGCCCTGGTACTCCAAGAAAATGTGACTTGAATTGGTTCAACATTATGGTATTTGGTCATTTTGTCATCATTGTCTCTAAGTATTTCAGAAAATGTTATACAAAATCTCTTCAGAGCGCTTTTCAGTCTTATAAATATCCATGATCACAGAAAAAGAACAATGACTTTTAGATTCACATAATTCACTCAAAATTATATTTTCATTACTCTAATTCTTTGGGGGGACATTTAAATAACTCTAAATAAATTAATATAATTATCATATGAGACAATCCTTAATTAATACCTTTTTTAATGCTAATGTTATTATCTAAATTTAATTATGGTCTCATTCATGACTATACATAAGTCAACAAATTGTGGGTTCTGGTAGACAAAAGAGGCAAATCTATACAAATAGTTTGTGCATCTTCCAGTGACAAAATTTGTTCCTTTCTTTTTTTTTTTTTTTCTTTTTCTTTTATTATTCATATGTGCATACAAGGCTTGGTTCATTTCTCCCCCTGCCCCCACCCCCTCCCTTACCATGTTCCCTTCATTATGATGAAAAAGGTCTAGAGTAGTCAACTTGGTAACAGGTGATGCTGTAATTTGAGGAGCTAGTACTGGTCTGTGCTCTTGGCACTTAGGGCTTTCTGTTGCAATGGAGTAAACCCAACCTTGGAAGTGGACGTCCATGTTGTTACCACTATGGAAGTAAAGCTACCACATGGCCACTTTGTTTAATTTCCTGGTAAGCCAGAGCAATGGTGGCTAGGAGAGAGGCTGATTGACATCCACTCATGCTTTCTTGCACCCTGATTTGTTGACAGCCATCTGAGTATGAAGAGAAGTGACACTACACAAATATCTTTAGTTTCTGTTTCCAACTTTAGGAGGCTAGCTACACTACCTCTGTAGACCTCTTTGTTCCAGAACTCTGTCATTTCCAAGTCTACAAATCTCCAACCAAATCAATGACCAATAGTCATGTGTCAATGGGGACACTTCATCTAACAAAGTAGAGAATTATGTTGGTCAAAGATCTGCCCACTGAGAGCATTTTCCACGATCTCAATCTTTTTAATTGTCACTCTTGATTAGAGAATTAAGTCTACAGAGGTCAACTGTTGATGATGTTAGCATGTATGTCAGGATCATCAGTAGTGCATGCAAGAGGGATTTTTAATTTTCTTGGTATTCTTGTTTGGTTTTCTTCTAGTCAATTGGTCATAATGTCATAAATGTGAATTAAAAAGAAGAAAACAACATAACAGCATAAAAATCAGCAGGACTGTGAACCAACTACTCATGCAAGGATACAACTTAAATGTGACTCTGAGACGAACTGAGCTGCAATTGCTCATATACCAGCTGATGAGGAATTGCTGCAGAACTCCAGACTTGATGGGCCCCAAGGTAACTCAGCTAAGGAAGAGTGGATCAGAGCACAATGGCAAGTCTAAATCTTTGTTTTAAGTTTGTGTCACAGGGTAGCAATCTTCGGAATGGGGCATCAGAAAAGAGACATCTTGTGAAGAAGCATGAATTCCATTGGATGTATTAAATCATAGTGTCCTAGAATAACAGCTGATTACATTCATCCAGAATGTGATGTGGTCTCTCTTTTTTCTCCATGATCCATTAGAAACTGTAAGTGTTAAGAGAAACTTAGAAAATGGGTTAGAGTGGTAGACTTAGTGAGCCTTATGTTGTCCCCCAGTAAAAGACCCATCAATGACCCTACCTATTTTTGTTCTAATGGAAGACAGTACATCAGAGAAACATGCAAGCATCTTCCAAACCACTGGACTCAAAAACTCTTCAGTGAGATGGAAGCTGCTGAATTTTCATGTGGCTTACCATCATTTTTCAGATCCTATGTGTTGCAGTTTACATATGAAAGGCCCCACAAAGGCTATGTGCTGAAGGTTTGGTCCATAATACGGTGTGTTCAGAGGTGGGGCTTTCTGGAGATATTGGAACATGAGGGCTCTGGTTTCACCAATGGATTAGTCCATTGATGGATTCATAATTTAATGCCATTATTGGGAGGTGGTGGAGTCTTTCAGAAATGGAGTCTAGTTGAACCAAATAGGTCACTGGGGATGTTCCCTTGGCAGTTATCTTGTCCTCACCCCATTCTTGCTCTCTTTTTTATTTTAAATATTTTGTTATATTTTAAATTTACTGTCACATTGGCTATCTGACAACATTTTTAACAATCACAGTTTTTTAAAAATTATTATTGTTCTCATTGCTTCTTGGCCACCATAAAGTCAGCGCTTCTTCTGTGCCATACTTTTCTGCCACAATGTTTCTGCTTGCCATGGGTCTAAAAGCAATGGAGCTAGGCAACCATGGACAGAAACTTGTGAAACCATGAGCTAAATTAAAACTTTCATCTTTTAAGTTGTTTTTCTCAAATATTTTATCACTACAATGTAAAACTGACTATATGCCATATATCTTTCTAATGCATTCAAGTTCTTACTGTTTTCTATTCATCAGATTTAATCAATATGCTGACTCAATATAGTATGCCAGTGAAATAGTTTTGGAAAGCCTACTTAATCAAGATTCCTAAAGAAAAAAATGGAAAAGCTCAGGAAAATTGGCATCATCTTGGATAAGAGGATAGAATGGTCTTGTTCTTCTGGACAGGTAAAAACACAATGCCTTCTCATCATTTTCAAATTGAAATAGAGGAAAATGTATTTACAGTATCAAAAACAGAAGATCAAGTGCCAAGAGCTGTGTACACCTGTTAAGTAAATACACACATTTGGATTACCAGCCTTAATTTATGTCATCACAGATTAGTGGCTGACAATTACACTCACTCTCTAAGATGCATTTGCCCTCTGTGCAGGCTAAATGGGAGAAGTAAGTGTGGACATAGTTGAAATAAGCAATGTTTCATTTTTCATTATTTATGGTAGCCCAATATCCACACTTTGTAATATTGTTTTTCATTTACTGTCTTGATAGAAAGAGTAATTCCTTAATACTTCCACTTGTCTTTTCTCAGCAGAATAGCCTTGACTGGAAGGGCCAGGAGCTGTGAGGGATTTTGATGACTAGAGATTATTAGCTGAGTCTTCAGCTACACTGAGTCTATGTCAGAAGGACTTGGGCCAAAGTACATTTGTCACTTGATGATCATATAGCCTTACTGCTTTGATTGCCATAAGTCAGAACCAATGTAATAATCTCTGAAAAGTTTTGACATATTTCTTTTCTTAATGCACAGTCAGTCCTGGTAATGAGCAAACAAGCAAATATACAAAAAAGAAGCAATAACAAATCATGCATGTATACTTAAACAATGCTTTAAGAAAGATTTATACAAAATTATTCACAAAATTAAAAAGGAGAAAATTCCCTGCAAGCTTTAGGAAGCTAGTTTAATGCTAACAACACAATCTGGAAATACCTTTTAGAAGGAAATTTATAGGCTCATCTGCATTGAAACACAGTGACAAATCATCCTCTCTCTACCCCTTTCCATCTCTTTCTCTAAATTGTACCATGGCCTAGTTGAGTCTATTCTAGGAATGCAGGATTGACTTAACATTTGGAAATCTTTTTTGTCAAATTGGAAAATGAGTGATGAAATCATTTGATGATATAAACAGATTCACAATGTTCCTTAGATAAAAATTCACGAAGCACTTGTGAAACAAAAGTATTTCAATAAAATAAAAATAGAATTCAAGATTATTAGTCAGAGACTCAAGCAATGGTTTGACTTGATGGAAAATGTGGAAAACGTCCCTTCTGAGACTGAGGACAGGGAGAGCATAGCATTATTCTAATTTCCACCCCAATTTGTACTGGAGACCATAGGAAGTCCAACAGCAAAAGAGAAACATGTAAGATATATAAGGGTTATAAAGATAAAAACAACAATCTCATTAGTAAGAGGTGAAAGAATTGCATCCAGAGAAATTCCAAGTGGGTCTTTGCATCAATTATTACAGTTAATAAGGGAATGTTGCCAGGTTGCTAGAAACAATAATCAGTTACATTTGTGTAAACCAGCACTATCCAAGTTAAAAATTGAAATAAAAAAACCCCACTTATTTCCTATCATATCAAATATATTTAATATAGAAAAACACATTTAACAAAATTGTACAGCTCCTAGTTAGAAAGGTATAAAAACATTTCTGAAAGGAATTAAGGAATATATTATTAAATTTAGACATGTGTTTATAAGCTGGAAAATAGGAAATTATAAAGTTAGTGTCTTGCCAGGTTCAACGTTTCCTATCAGTCTTAATATATTTGTGTGGGACTTATTATAAGGTTGTTCTGCAACATTGCATATGGATAATAGTTCTACATATGGGTAATAGTTAAACAAGTAAAATGATTTTTAAGAACATCACAGCAAGAGTTGCTTTTCCAGTAATTAATGCTTAATACAAAAGCCAAGGTAAATGTTATATGCTATCCATGCAATGATATGAAATAAACAGTCAGTATTACATAAAAGAATCAAGTAGAAAGTCGGGCACATTTTAACACTTGATTCATGATAAGGATACAACTTGAGAAAAATAGACAAGAAATTTTATTTTCAGTAAATATTTCAAGGGAGGTATTTATCAATACAAGGGAAAATTGCAATTTGACCTATATCCCATTGTATAATTAAAAATATATTTTAAATATGAATACTTAAAAAAGAATGAAGTTTCTGTGTGATAGGAAAAAATTACCTTCAGTATATCAAGATAGTCAAATAACATTTAGAAAGAATACTGAAAGAACTAAGGGTAAAAATATACTGACAATGTTGATTATTTTAAAATTAAGAATTTCTGAAATGGAAGGATGATTGCATTGCATATTTGGATAAGGAATATTAAAGTCACAACAGTTAAACTTGAAAGACAGGAACTTCCAAGTGAAAGTAAAGATGTAGATACCTGAGAATATTGGTAGAGTATACGTGGGGGCAAGCATGATGCCAATTGTTTGGCAGTTAGTGAAGTATGTTCTAAAAGTAAAGACACAGAGAGGAAAACTCTAGTACGTGATGCTTGGTATATTCCTAAAAGATACATAAATGATTTGCCAGCACACATATACAAGACTCCTTGTCACAGCAATTCTAATCTCCTCATATGATAAATGACATAGATATCCAGTAGAATACATAAATTTTCCCCAAAATTTTATGTCAATGAAAATGAATTCATTAAGCCATCTCAAGGATATATGGCTAATTTTCATGAGCATAGTAGGGACTAAGAGACGACAGATGGTAAGAATTCAGACACTGTCATTCAGAATAGAAAGAGTTCCTAAAATAAAAAAAAAATCAAAATGCAGAATTTAGAGTTGCAAGCTTAAGTGATAAAACCATAAAGAAAATCAATGAAGGTCTAAGCATGAAAGCAATGATTACTTGTGAAGACGGAGTGCTTTGTAAGTGCTGGAGAGAGTCTCTGTCTTGGGTTGGTAGTCACACAGTTTGCAGTTGTAGTTATCACTGAGCTGTTCAAAGCATCTGGAATCACTGAGACCTAGTTTTGGTTTCTGGCATCTTGAAACTTGGGCTAAGTTTTCTGCGTCTGAGCTTCCCTTATCTATATAAACTATGTGTGACATGGGGTGAGGTGGGGGAGGCTGCCTAAGGGGTGTAAGGACTGATGCCACATCTGTAAGACTTCCTAGACCAAATATGCAAAAAGATATCTCCTCCCTCTTTCCTCTACTCAATTGCTCTGCTCCCCCACTCCTCTAAGACACCTTCCAAGACACATTCCTCTCTGTCAAATAAGTAACCAAGGGATTGCTGCTATGTGAGAGAAGCCTGGTTTGGTGGACACAGCAGTTTTTTTGTTTTTTTGTTATTGACAGTTTTCTCCAGAGTGATATGTACTTACTGTGGTGACAAGACCCAGAGGCTTATCCTTAATTTATTGATCAATTATAAGATTTTGTTATTACGAACAGAAATAGTAGATTTACACATTTGAAAATTTAAGTAAATGGATGTGCAACTGAGATAACATTACTAAACAGTATCAAATGTTTTGAATAAAAATGAAGGATATGGAAGAATAAACAGAAATACTGACTATGATCTAGATAAGCAGAGTGTCATGGGAAGCCTAGCAAGGTGCATGATTGAGGTAGTAAACCTGGCAAATACATGAAAGAAAGGGATTTTGGGCAGGGGCAATAAAAAAGAGGAAGACAGTGGGTTTGGGGACAGTAAAGAGCCTAATAGGTAGACAGAGTGAGTGAAAGTATAAGCAAGAGACACTACTGAAGCTTCCCCCAACCAGGTGAAAGCTGATGTAGTGAATGAATGACTACAATATTAACAAATGAGGTTAGATTTCAAGCCTCGCCTTTGCTCTTTACTAGCTTTGTGATGATATTTTTTCTTTCCTTTACCTGAGCCTATTTCCACACCTATGAATGCGATTCACAGAATAGTTTCCTATGTGCTCAAATAAAAAAATATTTTTCAAAGAAATGTTTGCAAATGCTAGGTGTTGTCTACATGCCTAGTGTAATAGAAATTGAAGACCCCTATGTTTTTCCTTAGCAATTGCAGCTTGGTAGAAAAATAACATCATCACAACCACGACAACATAGATTCTGATCTCCATCAAAAATTGATATTTCTCTCATTTATTTCTCATAAACAACTACAGGAACTCCAATTTCCTGTACTGTCTCTCAGCTAGTTCCACTCCTTCGGCAGAAGGTAGGCACAGTAATTCTGGGTGCTTTGCCTGGTCTAGGACTTTCTCTACCATGCTGTTTTTTATTTTCTAGAATATATTTGTTCAAGAGATTTTGAAGAAGTCACTGCAAGTTACTTGGCATATTCCCAACCTTCAGCCTTGCTTGGTTTTGCTCAGGGCTACTGATAAGGAAGCAATTTAAGTAGCTTGTTCTAGGGGTTCTCAGCTTTCTCAATTCTTTATTTGATTTGTAACTCAAGACAAGGTTGGTATTGATAACTGAAGCTGGGCGTGCATTAGCATTCCCCATCAATGCCATGAACAATCAACTGATTGACCCATTTATGCAACAGTTACTATTGTTTGCCACAGACATTCCAGGCTGTATTGAAAGATCTGTGTCATTGACACAAGTGCTGAGTTTCCTGCACTAAAGGGGCTTTCTTTTAACTTGGAAATAGAGAGCATTACGAGGAGTTGTGATGCATTATAAGTAAGATTATCAGGGAAAAGCATTCCTTTAAAATACTAATCCATAGGATAATATCTTGAGAGATGGTACAATTAGTAATGTTACAGTTATTTTCACAAATAATTCACACCAAGAAGCATGCCTCTTTCCTTCAAATGGACTAGATGGCCTTAGTCCTCGTTTGCAAAAGATACTCCTAGTATCTTTTATTATAATTATAATTATATCTTAATTATAATTAATAATTAACTCTCAGTTAATTATTAATAATGCCCATCACTATGGGGTATTTGAAAAAAATTACAATGGCATTCTAGCAAGATTATTTTCTATAGCCAAAAAATTGTTTCATTACTTGTATTTTATGAGACATACAGTGAGATCAGAAAAATTCTTGTTGTGAAAAACTTGAATTTGTTCTAACACTATTGCTTTATTAGAAAAGAGTTCAAGAATACAGTAATTATTTCTTAATTGATTGCATGTATTTTTTTTTATTTATAGAACCAGCTGAACCTAGCTGTACCTCAAACATGCCTAAATAGCCTTATTCCACAACCAGGTTATGAACCACGCCTATCCACAGGTGGTGGTCTAACTTTCTGTTTGATTTCAAGTAATCTTCTTCTACCACTTCACAACACGTCCAAGTGCTTGTCTATGCATTTTTCAAGGCAATGTGTCACATTTATTTTAGTACTTATAGGTATTTATAGTATTATTTTAGTACTTAGGCATATTTAAATATGCCACTATTTTATTATACTCCTATCTTTTTACTTTTATTAGGAGTAATTGGTGAAAATTTTGAGTCTTGTGTACCCAATCCTATTTTCCTAAAATGTTTTGTGGTTTCTACTCTCCAATTTTGCATAGAGTAATGAAGGAACACTATTAGTTCATTACACCAAAACTTACTATAATTACTAATTCAGTGATATGTTTTTTGTCAACAGCCAATATTAGAAAGTCCTTGACTCAAAACAATGAGTTTGAATGCTATACTTCGTATCTAACCAATTCAATTTCATGGTTAACTCCTCTATTCTCCTGGTCAGCAGTTACATACTCAGTTCAGCTCTCAGCCCAGGAATGGAGTCAGAAAAAGAAACAAAGTGCAATCCAAAATAATGATTTAAATTTCTGCTCAGGCTTATGTGTTCTACCTTATCAGTCAGATACTCAGTTAGACACCATGAGGTGGGTTTACAAACTTATGTTTACAAATCAATTGCTTTTCAGTGTTATCTAGATTATTTTCATATTCATATGGTTATGACCTGCTGAAGTCAAAATTTTCTCCTGTGGTCCATCTGATTCCAAAGTGAATGACCTGTCCCTCTGGTTTCATATTTGCTTATGTATGCATTGAACTTTTGTGAAATGTATATTGTGGATGAAGAGATCATTTGTGACATCAGTGTTGGCTGGTTGCCACATGAGTGAATCACTTTGATAGCTTGAAAAAAAAATCAAGTGACTTCGAAGTATAAATCATATTGATATTTCAGGGTTTATCACAACCCTGGAATGCAAGAAAGAAGAGATGGAGGGAGTAAGGAAGGGAACAGAAGAAAAACAAAGGCAGACAAGAAGAAAGTAAAGGTATAAGTAAGGAAGCATCATTTGTCTGTGGTTTATGTTTCAAATCTAAATTCCTCCCCATCTGTGTCATCAGGGTGTGGAATGCAATGTGCTTTCCCTGTCACAATAAATTACCTTGATTATTCATGCTGATGAATCCCGGGACTCACTCCCTGTAATACAAAGGATTTTATGGTCTCTAGCCAGTGCTTCAGATCTACAAGAATACACAGACCACGAAGGTTAATTACAATATTCCACTAATTGTGTTTCCTTGTCCTGTACCACACAGAAACAATAGAATGAATGTGCCTATAATTAAGACTTAAAAACTTTTCACTGAATCTCAGTGAAAGACTCATGATATAAAAGGCCTCATACGAAGAGAAATTATTGTCTTTTCATCCTTCAAAGAAAAAAATTATCCTTGACAAACACCACTGTATTCTTTAGATTCTAGATCAGATTATAACTTTTTTCCCTCATGTTGGACCTGTAACAGTGAGAAGTAGGAAGCACTCAGATTCTTAAATGACACTAATAATGACATTAGCACAATAATTTAGAGTGAAATCAAGTCTCTTTGTTCTTTTGCAATGTGTCTTGACCCACAAATTATTTATTCTTCATTTATAATTATGACATCATCCTACAGGTACAAATAAAGATGAATTTATGCAAGTACATCTTAGAAAACGGTACACGTTGTTATAAAAGAAACATCACTTTTTAAAGTGATGCTGGGATTCATTACTTTTATGAAATCCAATTTCATTCATTCAGAATCACTAAGCCTTAACAATTTTCTTCCTATTAATGTGCAAAAAAAGCCACTATTAGAACTCAAGCCACCTGAGTAGCAATTTTATATTGCTGGAGCTGTCTGTTTTAAACAAAGGGAGAAACGAAACAGTCCATTTCAAGGAGCCAATTATTTTTAGAGGCTTGTTGTATGAATGGAAGCCATTTTAGCCTTATCCTGGTACTTATGTAAACCAGCTCTGAGGCATAATAGAACCAACTTACAGATGTCCTCAAGTGAAGTGGCTAAATGGTGTGATTTCAGAAATAAAAGACTTTGAATATGTGATTAGCTAGCTGTTCCTTATTCAGTCATTTGCTCTATCTAGCTTTGAATTCACCTAGCTTCCTTTTTGAATATATGTGTTCCCTGTCAATAAACACCAATGCATAGCATTTTCAAGGTTCTTTAAGTGATGATTCTGTGACCATTTTTGTCCTTATCAGTGGGTTGCTTGGTCTGAATATGTTCAGTGATTGGTTCTGCAAAGCTAGGAGAAGTTTGCAGTTCCAGGTGCTGAAAGAGGTATTGATCAAATTACATTCCCATATGACATTTATTTATTAACTCTCATTCTTACTGAACTGTCTTGGAGCAGTGAACAATAACAGATTAGCTGTATGATGTACTTACATAGTGAGAGAGAGAGAGAAACATGGCTTTCCATGATCACATTGCTATAAGGCAATAGGTTCAGGAGATGATTAATCTGCTTGGCAGATTACAGATGAAAACCAGAAAGATTAAATTGTCGTGAAAAGATTATGTTCAATTTTCAAGCACTCACCACTCAAATCCATATCTGAGTCCGAATAATAACAATGAAATAAACAAAATGGACAAGAACAAGTTTCTGCAGTTTGGCTGCAGTGCCTATTAACTCAGCCCTAAGCAAGCACGGAATTCCTGGTCTCAGTTTCCAATCTAGCAAATGGAGAGATATCTCACCTACTAGGCCTGGCATGAGGAACAGTGAGACCTTGCAGGTTACAACCTCAGGCTAGTGTCTCTGACATATAAACATTCAGTAATATTGATATCTTTTAAAAATTCTTGCTTTTTTTGTACTGAGATTTAAGAACAACTTCATTTACTTCTTAGGGCAAACTTTAATCCATTTAATATTCTCAACCTAATTTCATGTATCAATAGCAAGGAAGAAAGAAGGCAAGATGGAAGAGTGCTCACTTTCAGTGAGTCTATCACAGGGTATGTTCACCTCTAGGTCATATAAGGGCTTTAATCACATAGTTATCTTAGGATCTGAGTTTTCCAAGAAAAGCAACCAGACATTGGGGAGTACAGTCACTTTGCTTGAGCTACAAAGATACATGTGCAGTGGATCCAGAATTTAGACTCATTTTTTGAATGACATGAAAACCAGTGCTCCTTCTGTGCCAGCTGTAAACCATTTTTATCCTTAACCTCAATATAAACTCTGAAATAAAGTAGAGTTGAGAATTACAACAGATAGCTTATGACTTGCAATTCCTAAAGCATTATCACTCTGGGCCTTTATAGAAAAAGTTTTTGGATCCCTGTTTTATAGTGTTTACTGATTTTTTCATTTGTTCAATATCTTCATAAATTTTTATATTAGTCTACTGATATAATTATTACTATAATTTTAATATGTAGAATTTCTTTGCTTATATTTATCATTAAAATATTTCATTATGACTTCAATATAAAGCCATTATTAGAAAGTAAACAGGAAATAGAGCATGTTTCTTAAACTCCTTCAAAAATATAACAGGAAAGTTCTTTTTACTATACCCTGTGATCAGTGTAAAATATTTAGAAAAGACTTTATTCTCCTATTCAGTAATCATGGTAGATAATTTACCATGAACATAGATGTGGCTATAATTATTTCCTGCTTCAAGTTCTAGAGAGGTATTATTGCCCCCTGTGTTTAGAAGTAATCTGTCATGGAAAAATAGGGTTGAAGCATTCATTCATTTATTTGCAAATGAATGAACATATAAGTGAAGATAGAATAATCATCTGAATGCTGTAAATTGGGATATAGAAGTGGGCAAACCCAGCTGGGAGTGGTCTTACGCAAGGCAGAGCAAAATTTGAGAGAGATGTTTTGCCTCAAAGACAGCAGGTGATACTGATCATAGCATTAATTTGGTCTCTGGGGTTTCAGGTGGTTTTTTTCATATCTAATGTAAGGAAAAACAGATATCCTATAAAATTGTTACTCACTGCTAATCTTGGTTCATCCATTTGTTCACTGCCCAACCATATGCTGAGTGTTGTTCTAAACTCTCCAGTAATCAAAAAAAGACACACTGCCTGCCTTTATTAGGATTACATTATAATTGGTATGTTAATAAATACAACTATCAACCTAATTGAATTCTACAGAACCATGGTGAATGAAAAAAAGCCAATCTCAAAATGCCACATATTCTAAAATTCCCTCTTTCAAAGGACAAAATGGTAGAAATGGAGAACAGAGTACTTGTTGCCAGATGATTAAAAAGCAGTTATAAAAGGGTGGCATCATTGTCCTGTGATCCCAGAAGTGTTCTGTCCCTTTAATAAATCAAAGTATATGGGTTGTGATATTGTTCCAAAGTTTTGCAAAATGTTCTCATTGGGGAAATTGAATAAATAATATGCAAGATATATCTCTATTACTTCCTGCAAATGCATATGAATGTATTACTTTCTCAAATAAAATATCTATTTTTTAACTTATCAGTTATTGAATTAGATTCTTGGTTACAAGTTTAGAACACAATTTTGTGAGGATAAATCCCATTTGCTGAAACAAAAACAGACCAAATGCAGCTCTGGAGCTGAGGAACAGCTTTGAGTTTTTGTAAAATCTGCATGTCCACAGCTTTCTGATCAACCTTGCACTGCTCTGTTATCTCTGTGTCAAAGATCTCACCTCCACTGTGTCTGGGCTTCCATAGATTCTTCTTGAGGTAAGTGTCAGTGAGGTGTTTGGGGATTTTCACATTGTCACAATCAATTTTTATGGGGCTGGTGATAAAGGAGGTCCAGTCACAAGTAGCAAGCCATTTCTCCTCTTCTAGAGGAAAACCACTCTCTTGTCCCTGTGGCACTCAGTGAGGATGATCAGGATGGTCCCCAGAGTGATGCTTATACCCAGCTTCCTCACACAACCACTGAAAGGTTTTTGGCTGTGGATCAACAGTTTCCTCAGGACATCTTCAGTGGGATAATATCTAGATATTTTGCAAAGCTTAACCACTAGGGCAGCACCATTCTTGTCACCACCAATTGGTAACAAGAACCTTTTCCTTCTTTTTCTTTTCACCTTTGGATTTAGCAGAGGAGTACTTCCTCTTGTATGTTGCCTTTCTGGAACACATAGAAGATTGGGAGTATCCGCCAATTCCTCTAACTAGTACTGTTTCAGCTCCAGTGGAACTTTTTACTTTTAGGGTTAGTCCTTCTTAACCTTGCCATTGGTATGAGACTTCTTGGCTTCAGGTTTCTTCTCCTTGGTGGGTGGCTTCTCAGCTTTTTCACCTGCCATCTTGTAAGATGGGAAAGAGCTAAAATAGTTATTTTCAATTAAAATGTTTATTTTAAATTGACTTGCAGGTCAAGAGGAAAGGATGTTTTTCAGTTGGCCAAGATATTTGGGTTGTGATTCTTACCCAAAAAGAGATAGCATGTCAATGACTACTGATAGCATGTCAGTGACTAGTAATCAATGACTACTAATGATTAAAGTATCTTACATACATGTATGAAAATGTCATAATTATTCCCATTATTTTGTACAATTAATATACACAAATTTAAAAAAAAATTAAGAGTCTAGTATCACATGAATAATGTCACTAGTGAAAAAGTCAGAAGACACAAATGTGCTTGCCAAGGTGGGTAAATACTGGTTTGGGCAGACAATGAGGAAGAGGTAAGAGAACGGGAAGGAAAAGGAGATACACGTAAAGGAGCAGAAAGGCAGAAGAGGATCTGAGGTCACTTAGGAGAGAGATGCAGTAGCTCACCCTTTCCACTTTAAATCAATAGATAGCTTGATGAGAAAGGCATAGGCTCCCGGTGTGTTCAAATCAACCAATGTGTGTCCATTCTTATGATATTTTTTATTAATCTCATTCTTCAGGAGTATGACTTTTATATCTAAAAACTTGTAAGGAATGTTTTCATTTAATGTTTCTTAAGGTAATCCTCTGAAAAGGAATATGGGAAGATAAAACTGAGAGAATACCACTATGCTTCTCTGTTTTCTCAATTTGTGCTCTAGATAACATACTGCTAAATTTTGTTTGGTATTTCAGATTTGTTCTTTACGCAATTCTCATGCTCTGAAATAGGGAATTATTGTAATATTTAGGCTGGGATTTCTCTGTTGTGGTCAACTGCCCTCAAACTGCAGTGTGTTCAGCAGCATCTTTAATACCAGCTGCTAGCTGCTTTAGAAACTTCCCCTTATGTGACAACCTGAAATGTCCCAGGACTTTGGCAACTGTCTCCCAGGTGACAAAATCATCCCAAATTGAGAACCTCAGTCTTAGTTTGCCAATTAAAGTTCGGATGTTCAGAACCTTCACTATTTACCTCTAGCCTTCCCTTCTACTTATTTTCTTTCCCTGCTCTACACTATGTATTCCTTGAAGACAGGACCTGACCATACATTTTAGATCCTAATTACCTAGAACATGCTCAGTAAATAGCAGAAACTTGATACAAAGTTAGCAAATAAATCTGTTACAAAACAAATACTATAAATGACTATGAACGAGATATACTTGCTATTTTATAACTTTTAATATTTTTACCTTAGTTTTTATTATGATTTAGCATTAAATTTGTCATCTTAACCATTTTAAGTGCACAGTTTAGTGGTGCTATATGCATTCATATGGTTATGCTACCATCACCAACGTCTGTCTCCAGAACTCTTCATCTTAAAAACTGAAACTTGGCATATGGTAAAAAATAATTCCCCATGTTTTCTTCCCCTTGACCCTTGATAACCAGATCCTTTGAATATGGATTGCACTACTCTATGAGACCTCACGTAGGTAGAACTGTGCAGAATGTCTTTTCATGGCTGACTTGTTTTACTTAGTATAATGTCCTCAAGATTCATTCTCGTAGCATGTGTCAGAATTTCCTTCCTTCCTTCTTAAGATAGAATAACATTCCATTGTATAGATGCCTCTCATCTTGTTTACCTGCATGACATTCTCATTCACAGAGCTTCAGAATAATAAGTGTGCAGACATAGAACACGAGGGAGGCAGGATTCAATCTCAGGTCTTCTTGTAGATGGGGTTGTTCGTGCTAGTCTGTCTTATCCATCTTGCTACTCATCTTCCTAGTCATGTTGCTAGCTCATCATAACAGTTTAAATTCTGATCCATGTTTTTCTTGTTATTCTTCTTTGAAAATGTATCAGGTCATGGTCACATGCTTTTCCTTTTCTTCTGACTGACCTTTCTGACTCAACAGAGGACAGCTGTACTCTCTGAAAGAGAATTTGCTGCTAGTTGATCCCCCAGGACAGTAATGGTGGGGGACAGGGTCAATGAAGGGAGTCCAAGTGGTCAATATCATATTAAAACCATGCACTCTAAGGGCCACTGGACATTTTTGAGTCACAACCCCTTATTTTACACATAACAACGTGGCTACAGAAAAAGAGAAAATAGTTCTGCAAATTCACAGCAAACAAGCCAGAAATCTGGCCTGAAATGCCAAATGACAAGGACCATACATGTCTTATTTCATGGTTTATTCAACAAATAGAGAGACTTACCAGAACAGATGATAATGGAATATCCATAAAATCTGTCACAATATTTGTCCACTTGTATGTTCACTATTCACACATACATATATTATATATAATGCATATGCATATATTTACATAAGTATATATTTTTAAATTCTATAAATTATGCATACATTATATAAAATATGTATATAGTAGCATAGGCTTAAATGAAAATATAAATTCCTTATCTTTATTTCACTTCTGTCAAGATTATCTCCACCCCTCTAAAGAAGGTGAAGATTGGCAATACTTCTCCTAACATTCTTCAAGCACTCAATTCAATTTTATTTCCAAACTATCAATACCCTCTTGTCATCTATATATCCTTTGCCTTGTGTGATCACATCAAAAAGTACTTTCTTCTCTCTACTTAAAGCCACAAAGGACATCCTCAGAAAATTGCTTCTCTCTATAAAGACAGCACTGCCTTCATGTCTAGATTACCAACAAGTGCATTATTGATTTGTTTATGAAGCTTAAGACTATTTCTTTTTCTTTCTTTTTTCCTTTGCTTATTTTAACTTGTATATTGTAGATGTTTTTATAGAAACTTTTAATGGACTTTCAATAAAGAACTATCCTCTAGGAGTTGAAGTAGCATTTATCTAAAAGGGGGTCATTGGTATTTCTCTGTAGAAAGGCAGTACATATATATGGGAAAGGTGGAAGCATCAACTAAGCGAGAAGTGGATCTAGACGGTGAAGTGTGGCAGTAGTTAAGCTGTAAAGATTCTGAGAGTTCATGTTTGGCTCCTTAGTAATTGAGCCTGGCTACTAGCAACTAACACAGGCAATTTTTTTCTACCACCTTCCTTCTTTGAACTTCTTTCTTGGTGGTACTTCCTGTACCTTTGCAGAAGTCCTTGAAACCTGAGACCATACTTTTCTGAGTCCTCAAGCCCTCCCCCAAGTCCTTGTCAATAAGGGCTTTCTAGCAAGTAATGGTGGTGCAATATCCCAGTTCCTCTTCTGACCACATTGTCCCTCCCTCGCCTCTATACTAAAGGTGAAGAAAGCTACATACTTACTAGGGTTAGCATGCAACACAATTATATTGTTCTATAATTGAAAGAGAGCGTCAGACTGAATGGAGAAGTCATACTCTGTAGCTAGAACTGGAGTCTAGGTAAACGTCATAAGTAATAACTAAAAGTAAACATGTACTGAATGATAAGTAGAAATAATAACTTTATGAGACTGCAGAGAACTCAAGAGACCATTGAGGATGCAAAAATTGATGAAAATCTGATTAAACAGATGAGATTCAATTTTACCTGAAAGAAAACCTTAACATATATATGCGTGTATGTACATATATATATTGCATTACTAATCTATATTTATATATGTGTATTCAAATGTGAATGAATATATATTTATACAGAACAAGGATTACAGGCTTCTAAAAAAGCATCAGCAATGGACTAGTGCAAGGGAAAATCACAACATGTCGAAGGTACTGATGTGACGAATTGTACAGCAGCAGAGTTTATATGCAACTATGCTAGAAAATCACATTTGAAAGATGAGGAGGAGCCACAGACAGAAGCTGTTAAATGCCAGGACTTGGTGCTGGCAATTGATAATGGAAGAGAGAGAGACTTGGGAGTGTTTTGAGCATGGTGTGGAATTGCACATGGCAGAGGTGGAAGCAAACTCCAATGGGAGAAGACTGGAAAAATACAGACTGCCTCTTACCAGACTGCCGAAAGTATTTAGAACTTCTCCTTTGTCCCATAAAAACAGATATAATTTATCTTACAGCTGTTTCAAGAACTTCAATCCCTATACCTCTAGGATGCAGTATGCCTTCTACTCATGGAACCTGATTAACTTTGAACTTGTAATGCTGAATTATAATCAGTGATTGACCATTTCCTGGTGTTATTAAAGGAGAGTCAAAGGAAATGTTATTGATTTCCAGATAAGAGTGTCAATAGTTGCAACTGAGAAGAGAAAATTGATTGTTTAGCAGCCCTAGTGAAAGTTCTAGAGATGACTACAATGGGCAGTAAAAGACCCAAAAAGATAAGAAAAAGTTCAATTTTAGCAAAATAATGTGTGGACTCTTCATTACCAAGTAAATAAGGAGAAACAAAAGATTTCCAATTTTGAGTTTTTCTATTATAGGTTCTGTGACTTTTTAAAATGCCCTGGGACCAAGGTAACTCAGTGGAACAGGGTTTGCCTAGCATACATGAGGCCCTGGGTTCTATCCCAGAACCACAAAAGAAACAAGCATAAACCCCCAAACAGCAGTAATAACAATGAACAACAATAGCAGAATCCTTTTTTCTGCAGCCACAAGCAATAGAACATTCATTTGAATAAGTAAGTACCAAGCTGATTCTGAAAGAAGGAGAATATAATCCACACACAAAAAAAACCTAGAGAAATTCTAGCTTGTACTTTACTTACAACTAATCCTCACAAAGGACATTTTATAAATATTTATGTACAAGGAATCATGGACTTGCAAGTTTAAAATACAATGCCAGGGAGCCACAGCTTTAAGTGTCACAACAATGTCTTAAAGTCACATCTTCTAACTCAAGCACTAGTTCTCATTTTACTGCCTTCTGATTTACAGAAGATGAAACTAACATCCTTAATACCAATAGTTGAATCAGAGATGATTCCAGAGTCCAAACACATTTCCAGATCTATGCCATCTCCATCTGCAGTTCTCTTATGAATTTCCCCATATTCAACTCTATTTGCCATGACCTTGCATGGCATCCTGTATAGTCTCACTCACATTTTGACCTTATGTAAAAATGTGCACCCTCCTTTGCTCTGAAGTCCTTGATGGGAGAAATGCTCATGCTGTTCCTATCATGGTTTCAGACACACAGTAGGTTCACGTGAACTTTGAAGTGGAGGAACTATCACTGGGGTAGGAGATGAAGGCAGGACAAAGGGGCCCTTTTCTACTTTCTTTATTCTTCCAGGCAATTTATTTCACAAGTGAGCCTCCATGCATGAGAGTCTGTCATCTATGGAACAGGGGAACCTGGGTGAGAAGTTTGAAATAGTTCCAACTCCAGCTTCTTCATTTCATAGCTTCTCACAATTGTGGGATTAGAAGATATACTTTAGAAAGCAGTGGAACCCATGTTTTTGTAAAAGATATTTGAATAAATCAATATTCTGTTGGTAACTGTGACCCAGCAAATACTTAGGTAGCTTCTGGAAGAAACCTCCATACAACACTGAGAAGCACAATAAAAAAACATCAGGGGCCCAAATTCCAGAAGTGTGCAGGGAGTGAGAAGAGCCGTTGGGCTGGGCGTGACGGTCTTAGGCATGACATGTCAGTTCTACTGCTTACTAGCATGCCTTTTCACAGATTAAGTCACTTTGCCAAAGCTAAACCTGACCTTTGAGAATAGATAAACATATCATATGTGACCTCTACAGTCTTTTCCAACTATTCCATTCTATCCTTAAGTTATAAGGAAGGCACAGATGGGGTGAGATCTAGAATATAGAATAAAAAATTCCTTATTTAATTACAAGTTTTCTAAAGACATCACAGGTATGTATGCAGTGCTGATCAGGTAGTAGAAAACCAGAATATACAAATACCAGGAGCCCCTGACTTTAATCATGTAAATTGCAGATGGAACCAAAATCATTCACACTTGATTTGGAAATGTTCTTTAAGTTTATCTTCATTTTGTCATAGCATGTTTTAGTATACCTGTTGTATATCACTTAAATCATTGCTAGTAATATTTGAATTATAAACCTCAAATTTAAAAATTGCCATTTATAGTTGGTGGCTTATACACACACACACACATACACACACACATACATTAATACACACATACACAAACACATACACACACTAGCACAGTGCTTTGTGCCTTAGCAACCTCTCAACAAATACTTAGTAAATTGATTATAAATATATGCATGACATATCTATATTTGGATAACCAAAAAAGTGAATGTAACCATATATCTCTGTATGCATGTGTGATTTTTCAAATCAGACTTCTAAGCATGTCCACTGATAGGTGAGGAAAAGACTGGATTAACTGCTCCATTTTATAATAAATCTTTTATTCAATATCTATCTTGACATCTCTTGAAAAGCCATGAGAAGTGATTAATACGTTCTTAAACGACAAATGCATGCTTTGTTCCCAGCTATCTATTTAAATAGCCCACTTTAGCCTCCAATCAAGATGGAAATTAATGCAACCAATTTAGAAAGCCCACACGTTTGAAAGCATGATGAGGAAAATGCACGGGAGCGTACGCGCTCTCTTGTTTGCACAGACATAGAATGACATAGTGGAGCCTGACCTTCCCTTACATATATCCACATGCTTTGTGCTTTAAGAATGCAGAGCAGGAGGCATATTGTCAAAATAATTTTGATGTGCAAATAATCACTCAGCCTGAAGGCTACAGGCTCCACAGAGATGTTCATGTTGATGCCTCAATGATTGGTGAGTTGGCAAGACAGGGTCTGAACAATGAGGTTCTACCTCCCACTTCAGGATAGTTCTAGCCTAGCATGCTGACTTGTCCAGCAATGTTACATTTATCTGTTTAAATTACTGCAGAGGAGTGGAGTGACTAAACCTTGAGCAAAGTCTGTTATGGGACACTCTTGTACATGAATGGACCCTGAATTTTCATTGTCTGTTGTACACCTCAAATAGCCTCAAACTTCCCTTCTAGAAGTTCCAGAAGTGGATCTCCTATAGATCCGACATCTGCTTTCCTTTTTGAACATGATGCACTGTTCAATTTAATTAAGCTGCAGTATGTTCTCCAGGTGAACATACCTTCTGATTCTTATTTGTGGCACCCTGAACTCTAGAATAAACCCTTAGGATTGGTGTTCTTGCCAGGTCCATTCTGGTCTTGAAAGTTGAACATGGAAAGCTAAAGGGTCAAAGTATATCCTGTCAAGGAATTTAATGGGACATGATGAACAGCAAGACCTTAAAATACTATGATTCAGACGAAGAAAGAGGAGGAGAATTTTCCAAACTCAAGCAGCTAAATTAATTTCAAATACTTGGAATTTCTCAATTTTAAATTGACAGCAAGTTTAAAAATCCCCTGCCAATTTGTCTTTGGTCAAGAATAAAAATATAGCTCTTTCTCTACTCATTTAGGATGCTGTATGAATATTCCAGCAAAGGGAGATGTGTGTATGTCAAGTTACTCAGGAGGCAGTGATCCGGAGAATCACAGTTGGAGGCAGCCAAAATATGGTTTGGAAGACCCCATCTCAATGAGTAAACAGCTGGGAGTGGTGACACGAGCCTGTCATCCCAGCTGTACAAGATGCATAAACAGGATCATGAGTCAGGCTGACATGGGCATGAAAGTGAGACCCCTTTAGAAAAGTAACAATAAAGCAAAAGGGGCTGGTGGCATGGCTCAAGTGGCAGAACATCTGTCTAGAATGTACGAAACCCTGCATTCAAATGTCAGTGTCACCACTGAGAGTCAGAGAGAGAGAGAGAGATTTAATATGGAAAACTTGTTCTGTTTATGAAGGAAAAGCTCAAAGAATTGGTATTTTGGTCTGCTTTCTGTTTCTGAAACAGAATACCACAGACTGGTTAACGTGTAATTTTTCATGACCTTGGAAGTCCAAGGTCAAAAGACCATGTCTAGTAAAGACTTTCTCTTGCTGCCTGCCCCCTCACATGGCAGAAGTGCAGATGAGCAATTGTAAGACAGATCCAAACTTGTTTTCTATAGGAACTTACTCCCCAAATAACAGTATTTATTTATTCTTAATCAACCTATTTAAATATCTCATCTCTTAATACTGTTGCAATGCCAATCAAATATCTACATGATTTTTTGGTGGAGACATTCAGACATACCGGTTGTGTTGGTTATGACTCTAGTACTGAGAGGAAAAGATAGAGCCTGCTTCACCAGAACCAGAGCCAACCTGTGGGACAAGGGTCTACAAGGAGGCATTCCTGACTGGTATCCTGAGCCTTAACAAGGAGAGAAGAGCAATAGGCAGCAGAGCCACTCAACCCATACCTGCTCAAGGTGCAGCCACAGCCCAGAGACAGTTGTCTGATTTCTCCTGGTTTCACTTTCCCCTCAGCACCTCCCATTTGTTAAACTCAATGGGAAACTGGATGAGGGGGTGTATGGAAGCCTGAAAGATGGAGTTCGCAGTAGTCAAATTCCTACAGGGTAGAGCAGAGGCAGACAAAGGAGTGAAGTGGCTATTAATTTTGCCCATCATTCCCAGATGTGGGAACCTCTGGTTTAGAACTTGGATCTGAGGTGGGATCTTCCCTGCGGTTATTCTATGATTATTTATTTGACCTGAAACAACTCTACTTTCATTAGGATTATCATGCTGCCCCTTTCCCTTAACATTCTTGTCCTCTGGTATGAATACACCTTCTGTGAACCCACAAGATACTGAAAATGGGGATTTAAATGAAAACCCATGATACAGACCCTCCTTTCCTGAGAGGCGCAGCACTGCTAAATTCCTGAATTTCCATTAATTTCAGGTTCTAGATGACAAGATTTCCTATAGGTCAGAATATTAAATATATATATATATATTACTGCTTAAGAAAACTCAAGTGAACAGTCACTATGATATAATTAGACAAGAGAAGACATCATGGAAGGTTCAAGGATCCAAGAGTAGGAAGATCTGCATTTTACCTATTATGATGAGGGGACATTTAAGAAAAACTAGGGAAGAAGAATTGATATTAGAGATTGTATTAAAAAAACAAGTCTTAACCATCTGAGACAGGGAGAAAACATTCCAGAATGAAACAACGGTACCAAACTAAGTTTTGATACTACATGAAGTATTGAGAAATTGTGAAGTATCTGACATAAATGGAAATAAGCCTTAACTTGCTTGCCTTGCTGCTTTCCCAGTGACTCAGATGCTACAAACATGATGCAATTTTAGGGCCAATTCCATGTGGGCTCTTAAGCCTTTCTGATAAGAAGGGGTAAATATGAGGTGAGATTTTATTTTTTTTTTATTTTTATGTTTTGCAGTCCAAATTCAAATTTTATTTTATTTTATTTTTTCTTTTATTATTCATATGTGCATACAAGGCTTGGTTCATTTCTCCCCCCTGCCCCCACCCCTCCCTTACCACCCACTCCACCCCCTCCCTCTCCCCCCCACCCCCTCAATACCCAGCAGAAAGTATTTTTCCCTTATTTCTAATTTTGTTGTAGAGAGAGTATAAGCAATAATAGGAAGGAACAAGGGTTTTTGCTGGTTGAGATAAGGATAGCTATACAGGGAGTTGACGCACATTGATTTCCTGTGTGTGTGTGTTTTCTAGGTTAATTCTTTTTGATCTAACCTTTTCTCTAGTTCCTGGTCCCCTTTTCCTATTGGCCTCAGTTGCTTTTAAGGTATCTGCTTTAGTTTCTCTGCATTAAGGGCAACAAATGCTAGCTAATTTTTTAGGTGTCTTACCTATCCTCACCCCTCCCTTGTGTGCTCTCGCTTTTATCATGAGATTTTAAAAGAACAGCCTACAAAATATAAGCCTTTGTGACCAGTCACAGCACCAGGAGTTACAGACAACTTCTCATCTCCTTTGCTCCAGCCTCACCCACATCTAAGTGGCCATACCCACACTCCTTCCTAACACTGACTCTTGTACTTGTTCCAGGTGGTCTGGGAGCTCTGCCTGTATCCCTGACCTTGGTCTTACTTACAGTCATGGATTCTGTTAGATGGGATCTTGTTAAGATGCCCAAGCAAAAAGACTAAATCTTGTTTTCTTATGTTAACTAATATCAGCTCTGGAACTAGAAAAATATTTTATTTGGAAAGAAGTATTGGTATTTTTATTCTGAAAAGTTGAGTTTGGTGAAAAACCCTCTTTACTACATTCACTCACTCTCTAATTCTTTCATTTGAAGTTCAGTATACACTTATGCTCTAATATGTTCAAGATTCTCCTTTTGTATTTTTTTTTCTAGTTGACCCCTCAACGCCCACCTGAGGGAACATATTGGAATTTATAAAGGGATTTACTGCAAGTATTTGGGAACTGATCTAGATGAAACCCTTTATTTTTGTTGTTTTTTTTGCTTACTTTTCTCCTTTTTTCTCTTCTTTTTTTTATCAACCTGATGTCTCACTATCCTTACAATTTTTCTCAAATGTTTAAATGAAGTTAAATTTTATTGACTTATAAAATCAGTCAGTTTGTTTCAATCCATGGAGATTCGTTTATGTCTATATATCAGTCTACTTAATATAGTAATGATAATTCTATAAAAAGGACAATCCCGTGTTGATTTTATATCTGGAAATATTATGTATTTCTTTAGAACTTAAGTCCTTTTAAACAATCTCAATAAATTTTTTACTTGTATCAGTGGTCAAATTAAATGATACCTCTTAAAAACCATGCTGAGTATTAATTACAGCAGAATCAGTGGAAGATTGGAAATAAACACTTTTCACAGTCAGACAACACATCAAAGCTGGCAGGCACTCTTTAGTGCAAGCTACCCTGGGTTGCTGGCAATCTGTGTCGTGTTGACCTGAGGTCTGTTCTTCAGCGTGGAAGTTTATTTTGGCTCCTTGTCTGTGAGTGTGTGAAAGATAACACATCCAAGCATCTCCCAGGGAACACAAGTTTCAAGTCATGTAGAAAATGTTGTCTGTACCTTGGGCTTTTCTAGATTCCCTTATTGTACATACCAATGTAGCCTCACTAATAGGTTCAGGTCCATCTGAGTTCCCAGTCCTCAAGCAAAGAATAGCAATAGCTGGTCAAGAGAACATAAATATAAGTATCACTTTGAACTTATGGTATGTCTTACACTTTGCCTGAGATGCACGCACAAAAGCTAAAGGAACTGTCATTTGTCAAAGCTTCTATAACCTAGTGCCATCCATATTAAAAATTGATTCACATATTATCCAGAAAAACATATTAGTATCATAGTGTAAAGGCAAACTAAGTATCTTGCTGTATTCAGGCTGCTGCAAAAAAATATCTATACTAACTAATTTATGAACAGCAGAAGTTTCTGTTCTGGAGCCTGGGAAGTCCATGACCAAAGTACCAGCATTCAGTCTCATTCCTTACAGATGGCACCTTCCTTATGTCCTCACATGGCATAGGGACAAAAGGGCTAAGAATCTCCCTTAAGCCTGTTTTATCAGGGTACAAATACCATTCATGAGGACTCTGACTTTATGACCAAATAATTTCCCACAATGCTTACCTTCTATGACCATCACATTGGTGATAATCTTTCAACATAAGATTTCTGGAGGGACATGAACATTCACACTCTAACATCATGTTAAATAGATGAGAGTTTAATAAGATTCTGTAAAACTCCAGATGACACTACCAGAAAAAAGAATAAGGATTAAAGTCTGAGCCTCATTCCAAGAGTTCATTCATTCTCAATAGAGTTTTGTGCCACCAGGCCCAGACTCCTTCCATCTCCTCAGCTTGACCAAGGACAGAGACAGTGGTGTTTTTCCTGGAAGGTCATGTTAAGGTTTAGTTTACGAGCATGAGGGATTTGGTATACACAATTCTAGAGACTATAACCCAGATATTGTTATTCCTCTCTTACAGATTGAGAAACTGAGGTCAAAAGACACTAAGAAAATCCCACAGTCTATGATAAGTACAAGCTGCTGAATTTCATTTACTCTTTCTGCTTCCAGTGTAATTCTGTTTCCAACCTACCATTTCAATGCCCTTCCTTGGGGATGCACTGCTTGTTTTTTTATTTGTTTGTTTTGTTTTTTTAATAAGACTGTTTACTACTTGATCTGATCTTTTAAATTTTATTATTTTCTCGAAAGAAGAAAATTAACTAAATTTTCAAGGGCATTTTGCCATATCCAAGACATGGCTTTTGTTTCAAAGAATCTAGGCTATATTCAGTTTTCTTTCCTCAGAGGACAGAAGTCTTGTAACCCATTACTAGCATAGTCACAGCAGGAGACATTTACAGCATTACATGTAAAGAAGGGTAATTAAAATGTTGTGGGTATGCATTTTTTTTTTCTTTCCCAGAGTCTGCTTCATTCATACTGTGCGTTGGGCATCCTGTGTTGTCCTGCAGGATATACCAACATCCTAATTTGTTCGTCTCTAGTTTCTTGTAGAATTTTGATCAACTGCTGGAGATTCTTCAGGCTCTGCCCTGCTTGGAGGCCATGAGCCCCAGCCCCCCGCCCCAGGCATTCACAGACAACCCACTATATTTTCAAAGGGATAGGAATGCTTTTACTCTGCTCTTCTCTGATTCTTTGCAGAACTCTGAAATAGCTGTGGTTTCCAATTTTTAAGTTTCAGAATTGGTTCAATTTTTCAAACTTAGATATCTGTTTTGGACTGCATTACTTTCCCCTCAAATTCGTATGCTAAATCCCTAATCCTCAGTGGGACTGTACCATGAGGAAGGACCTTCATGAAGCTAAAGATAAATGAGTTCATTGAATAGTGTCTTAATCCCATAGGACATATGTCCTTATAAAAAGAGAAGACTCCAGAATTCTCTGTCTCTTCTCCCTCTCTCCTCCCACTCTGTCTGTCTGTATCTCTTTCTCTATCTCTCTCCTCCACACTCACACAGAATAGATGCCATGTGTAGTTTAAGCCACCCATCTTTGGCATTTCATATGGCAGACTGAGCAAACTAATATACTATTCATACTCTTTTCTTACAAAGAATGTGTTTCTTATTTCTTCATGCCTAATACTTCCATTTTATATATGGCAGCATGCTTTCACGACTTGAGACTTGGCTCATCCAAGCTTTGCTCTATAATATACTTTAAAATCACTGTATTTATCAAACCCCTCAGAAGTTTCATACTACCACACAATATTTTCTCAGTTCTGTACTATAGCACACAGCTCCCATGGCCCAACAGTCACTCAAATCTAAAACTACAACCCCTAAAACACTTTTCACCCATCATTTGGTATGTACTGCAGCAAAATTCAAGTTCTCAGAGATCTACAGGATAACTGGTGCTGTTCTATTCCAAATTTATACAACAGTCCCAATTTCCCTGTAATGCCTTCCACAGATGGTTTTTTTGGGAGTTCATTCTTTGTAGCTTATCTCAAATATTACTACTTGGAACAATCTAAGAATTTCTCCCTCTGCAAGTCAGGTTTCTCAGCCTTTTGAACACTTGGGTTTTGAGCTGTCTAATACTTTTCTGTGTAGAATCACCCTATACTTTGGAGGATGGTTAGAAGCCTCCCTGCTTTACTCAATAAATGCAAGAAGCACCCCAAACTTTGATGACTAATAACCTCTCTAAAATTGGCTGATGTTCCTTCTAGGGGCAAAACCATAATAATTGAAAGTCACTGATCTAGATGCTTCTAAGGGAAGCATTACAGTGGACTGTCATGCTAAAGAACAGACCACAAAAATTTCCATATCCTGATCCTTCAAAATAGTAAACACTTTACCCTAAATGTTAAAAATAAGTTTGTAGGGCTGGATATGGTGGTACACATCTGTAATCCCAGCTACTTTGAAGGTAGTGATTGGAAAGAGTACAGTTCAAGGACAGCCCCAATAAAAAGTTAGCAAGACTATACTCAAGCAACAAGTTGAGTGAGGAGGTGTACATGGTAATCCCAGCAATTAAGGAGGTGTAGGAAGGTGGATCACAGTCCAAGGTTGAACCCTGGCAAAAGCAAAACCCTACCTGAAAAATAACTAAAGCCAAATGGCCTGGGGATGTGACACAGTGGTTAGAGCACTTGCCTATCAAGCATGAGGCCCTAAGTTCCAGGCCCAATATGGCCAAAATAAAAAAAAATAAAATAATAACTTGGTAAATGTATTAAATAAATTAAGGGTCTTGAGAGGAAAGATCTTTTTGAATTGTCTGGGTGAGCCTGATAGCATTAAAACACGTCAAAACAGGAAGGCAAGAAGGTCAAAGGCAAAAGAGAAGGCCTGAAGGAGACAGATTGGAGTCATGCTCCTTGGAGATAAGGTGCAGTTGCTCATGAACACACTAGGGAAGGTGATAGCTTCAAGAAGCTGAAAAAAAAAAAGAGAGAGAGAGAATGGACTATTTCCCACCACCTTCAGAAGGAATTCTGTCCTGATAACTCTGAATTTAATCCACCGAATCTGATTCCAGACTTACTGCTTCCAACAGAACTAACATGTGTTTGTAATCACAGTGTCTCACTGTGAATGATTAATTAAAGACTCACACCCTGAGTCTTTGAGTTCTGGAGGGAAGCAGAGCCCTTGAAGGTCTCCACCTGCTCTTGCATGCATCCAGCTTCTAACACAACATACAGCCAATGGTAAGTGCCCAAACATATTTGTAATGTGGGTAGACTACCATCAAATAACATTTATATTACTGTGTCCCAAAATGTAAATCAGAATACATTACAAAAATCAAAACTATCTAGTTATTTTTAACATTTTTCAGTTTGAAGAACTTGTCCCATTGTATTTCACAGGCAGGATGAAATAATGATAAATTATGTGGAACAACACAGAGGTTGGGCCACAGAGTAATTATTCACTAAGTGGAATATTTTGTCATATTTCTGAGCCCATATTTTTACATCTATAGAAAAGGGATAGAAATACGTGAGGGAAAACATTTTGTATACCACCTAAAAATTAAAAGTAATACTTAAAGTGAACCATGTGGTGACTCATTTCAAAAGGACACAGGAGCAGAATGAGGCTCTCAGTTGGCAAAGCTGTAACAATTTCAGCACTAAAATTAATAAAGTATTACTGGATGTAACCCAAGATATGATATAAGCATCATCAAGTACACACTGATATGAGTAAGTGCTGAACAAATAAGTAAATGAAGAAAATAGACCTCCTCTGTAGAAGAATTTAAAATAATTTCTATTAAACATCATCCAGGTTCATTCCCAGGAGGACAGATGAAAAAAGAAAGAAAAGGTAAATTTCAGTGAAGGAAGCTGACAAAATACCTCATTCCTGTGCTGGAGGTTAACATCAACAGTGAGTCATGATGACAGTATGTACCTTTCATATGATGTGATCAGTGGCACTGAACCTATGTGGTCTTCCCCTCTCAAACATATAACCTGAGTCTAACTATGAAAAAAATCAGAAAAGTCACAGGTGAGGCACAGCATACAAAATGGTCAATTATTATTTCTCAAGGTATGGAAAATCTGAGAACCTGTTAATGTCAAAGAAGAGCATGACGAAATGTAGTAAAAATATAATGTGAGATCCTGGAATAGATGATGGACATTAGGTAGAAAGTAATGAAATCTGGACAAACTGAATTTGTCATAACCACACTGCAAAAGATCTCATTTTATTAATTACAGTACACACACGTTACTGTTGTAAGATCTCAAGTAATAGTGTATGGAGCACATGGCAGCTTTCTGTACAGCAACCACAGTTATTATGCAAAGCTAAAACTGTTAAAAATAAAATACAAGGTAGATATTTTTTCATTTTTGTTTTGAAGACCTCTGGCAAAAGACAATATAATGAAGACTCCATATATTAGTTTGAAGGACAAGAGTTAAAGGAAATGTAGCATGTCTAACGTTTGACATGTAGTAAGCAGCCAGGTGGTCGTTACAGAGGGGCATGCAGCATATGTGGGTGGTGAGTCCTAGAATGCAAGTGCTTCCACTCTGTCATCCCACAGCTCCATGGACAAGGTTTGTTTCATTGAAATATTTTGGAATGCAGTTTGCATTTCTGTGATCTTTAAAATAAATGGCCCAGTCTGTATGGCATATCTTTGCTTTATGTCTTTGATAATGCTTTGCTACCTGTCAGAGCCCAGCTCCTATAAAAATCCTCCATGGCATCTTCATGTAGAAGTGGATCAGGCTTGAATTCCATACTTACTCTTAAAAAAAAAGACTGGTACTTCCTGCTGCGGGGTGCTATATCACAGTTCATTGTACTTGTTAAGCCTGTGTAACTCTCCCCCTAGACTTTGATGCCTTTGGGAACAAAGATTATGTAGTATATATACATTTTCTAAATAAAAAACCCACTACAACATTTGTTACCTACTTTATGAATAAAGCAATTGATACTGAATTAGAGGGAATGATGAAACAGAAACAGACAACCAAAATGAATAATGCATTTGTCAAAAGTGTGTTATTACTTTAAATTTTTTCACCACAAGCCTCAAAGAATGGATCAATGTCAATGCCCTAAAGATGGATCCTAAAAGATTTCAGGAGACAGTGCCCTGGTTTTCAAAGAATGATTTGCCTAATCAGAAAAGGCATTTTCTGTTAGAATCAAGGAGTCAGCTCATGGATAATGAATCCTATTTGAATTATCTCCTCTCTTCTCATCCATTGCAGAGGCCTATTTAATTTTAGGGCTGGCAATTTATCAATTGAATTGTTGTTACATTTAAAAGTACTAAACAGTGTTAACAATTAATATCTTTCTCTTATACAAAGCATTCAGTTTAAATCATAAAAAAAGGCTCCCCCTAAATTTTTAATGCCTATGGACTCATGTACATATCTACATCCAAATGTCCTTTTCTGATGAGGACACTAGTTATATTGGATTATCACCCTCTTTAGTGCTCTGAATTTAATTGGTGCCCTCTGTAATGACCTTATATCCAAATACAGTCACAGCCCTAGATAGTGGCAGTTAGGCTTACATGTATATGAGTTTGACTGGGGATGGCAAGGGAAACAATTATATCCATAATTTTTATTCCCACAGGGTTAAACAGATAGAAATTTAAACTTAAATGTTTTTAATTCGCTCAGAAAAGAAAACAGTGCTCCATCTTCAATAGGAACATCAAAAATCCTGGAGTGTGTCAGGCACCAGACCTCAGAAATAAAAGAAAAATCCAAAACATAAACTTGGACATTTAGTAAAAATGTAAATTCCTTCATTGGCCTTTCTTAACCCATCCCTTTTCTTTCCTTCAATATCTGTGACACTGACTTTAGTCTTTTCACTGACTTTTCACTGACTTTACCATATGGCAGACTGAGCAAACTAATATAGTATTCATACTCTTTTCTTACAAAGAATGTGTTTCTTATTTCTTCATGCCTAATACTTCCATTTTATATATGGCAGCATGCTTTCACGACTTGAGACTTGGCTCATCCAAGCTTTGCTCTATAATATACTTTAAAATCACTGTATTTATCAAACCCCTCAGAAGTTTCATACTACCACACAATATTTTCTCAGTTCTGTACTATAGCACACAGCTCCCATGGCCCAACAGTCACTCAAATCTAAAACTACAACCCCTAAAACACTTTTCACCCATCATTTGGTATGTACTGCAGCAAAATTCAAGTTCTCAGAGATCTACAGGATAACTGGTGCTGTTCTATTCCAAATTTATACAACAGTCCCAATTTCCCTGTAATGCCTTCCACAGATGGTTTTTTTGGGAGTTCATTCTTTGTAGCTTATCTCAAATATTACTACTTGGAACAATCTAAGAATTTCTCCCTCTGCAAGTCAGGTTTCTCAGCCTTTTGAACACTTGGGTTTTGAGCTGTCTAATACTTTTCTATGTAGAATCACCCTATACTTTGGAGGATGGTTAGAAGCCTCCCTGCTTTACTCAATAAATGCAAGAAGCACCCCAAACTTTGATGACTAATAACCTCTCTAAAATTGGCTGATGTTCCTTCTAGGGGCAAAACCATAATAATTGAAAGTCACTGATCTAGATGCTTCTAAGGGAAGCATTACAGTGGACTGTCATGCTAAAGAACAGACCACAAAAATTTCCATATCCTGATCCTTCAAAATAGTAAACACTTTACCCTAAATGTTAAAAATAAGTTTGTAGGGCTGGATATGGTGGTACACATCTGTAATCCCAGCTACTTTGAAGGTAGTGATTGGAAAGAGTACAGTTCAAGGACAGCCCCAATAAAAAGTTAGCAAGACTATACTCAAGCAACAAGTTGAGTGAGGAGGTGTACATGGTAATCCCAGCAATTAAGGAGGTGTAGGAAGGTGGATCACAGTCCAAGGTTGAACCCTGGCAAAAGCAAAACCCTACCTGAAAAATAACTAAAGCCAAATGGCCTGGGGATGTGACACAGTGGTTAGAGCACTTGCCTATCAAGCATGAGGCCCTAAGTTCCAGGCCCAATATGGCCAAAATAAAAAAAAATAAAATAATAATTTGGTAAATGTATTAAATAAATTAAGGGTCTTGAGAGGAAAGATCTTTTTGAACTCCTTTTCTATTAATCTATCATTTATGCATGGTGTTTTCTCCCAAAAGAGAAACTAAAATTTTATTATACCAGACCTATGTCTAATACTCAAACATCAAGCAGAGTTTCCCCACACTAGTCTGGGTATACTTTGGAAATTGCACATGCAATTTAAATTACCATTCAAAAATAAAACAAAAGAATAATCAGTGTTGGAATGTGGAGAACTGAGGTGCTTAGTTTGCTAACTAAATGCATTCTTTCTTTCACATCTTGGACAAGTGTCCCCTGGCCACATATATCTCTCCATTAACTATCATAATGGTCCTGAAAGTGAGATTGTGACTTGCCCATAAGTAGCTGAGCATATGAAGCAATGTTTTCAAATTCACACACTAAATAAGAAAAGATTCTAAATGAAGTAGTTTGGGCTCTCATAAATTTCAAAGCCCATGGTCTGTTGACCTCAAAAATGAGGTCAGATTTCATGTTCAATGTACTCACTTGTAGAGCCCAGATTTTCACCTGAGATTTGCACAGTCCTTAACCTGTGCATATGTCTTCCTTCTCTATCTTATGTCCTAGAAAGGCTTGCTTAAAATTGAGAAGATGAAGGTTGATAACCCTGTACTTCCTCCTTTTCTCTAAGTTCCTTTGTTTTCTTCTGCTATCTGTCTACCACCAAGAGACAGAGACTCAGACTCATCTCTCTTCTGGATTTCTTCCCCAAAACATAGAGAAAGACCTCCTGTCTGTTACAGTTGAACATGCTGAAGAATTGGGAGGACTGAGCATGTATCATAAAATGAATCAACCCAACAAAGAAACAGCTCATAGCAAAAGTACAATTTTATATTAGGTTTACAGTTAGTCTTCTATGCAAAACTGTTTTGTGATAAGCATTCCCCTAGCTTTTCTCACCCGTGGGCTTTTTGATCTGGCTCAGAGACTTTAAATAATAGTGTCTCCTTTACCCATCTCTTTTTTTCTCTTCAAGGTGTTTCTTTCTCTTCTTCACTGTCCTTTTCTGGTAGAATACCCACATCCCACTGTGTCTTCTGCAGAAAAGTTCTGTCCTTGTCTCTAGTCCTTTGGAAGCAAGTCTGAGTGAGACACAAATGAGAATGCAAAATTTAGGTTGTGACCCTGGGTTGGAGAGAAGATGAGACATGGCAGGGCTTTTTTTTTTTTTCTTTTTCTCAAAGGAATAACAAGAGTTAGCCACAGGAGTCTTGGAGGAAGCTGGAGAATTAAGAGACCAATGTTCTAGAGAAAATAAAGCTTTCTTCCCCCCAAAGGATGTCTTACCAATTCAGTGATAAATCTTTAGGCAAACAAATAAAAATAAATTATAAAACATCTTCAAATTACTTTAAAAGAAAAAAACCAGGGCACCAACGCAACAATGGTATTTATTAAAATGTGACCCCCTACACCTTCTCCTTTGCTGTGCATATCTTTATAGTGGAGGGTTCCGAAGGCTTGCAGGACCTTCTCTTCCCCAGAAAATAGGGCACTGCCATTTCTGCCCAGCGTGTTCAGCACACTTTCTCTGAGCTATCTTTGTTGTTGGATGATTCACAGGGCGCTGCCAGACAAGTGTGCCTGGGGCCTATAAAAGCTAGCAGAGTTGTCTTGTATTCAACAATTTAGTTTGAAAGACATGGGCACCATTATCTCTAACACATCTAAAAGATTATAATTAAGGGCGACAGTGCTGAAAGAGGATTTCAGATTTTTTTTTTTTTAGCAACAAGGCTATAAATTGAGGATGGTACAGGATTCCAGACAATTGAACCTTCATGCAGGCATTCAGTCATAATTGGCATTGATTTAACAGTCCATAGCTCACCCCTGCATCATAAATTGATTGAAAATGACAAGCAATGACGATTAATACCTTTCAGGGACAACATTCTCTCTAAATAGCTAAATATCAGAAAAGATAAAATGGTCAATTTTATAGCACTTCATACCTCCCTCTATCCGTGGAAAAATCACACTAAGGAGCTCTAAAATAACAAATCTTTCCCAAAGCAAAACCACTGACTTCTAGGATAATCTAAATAGGATCATCCTCCTGTTGAGAGCTATCTTGGGAGAGTTGTTTAAAGCAGGGAGAATTCTACTCTTTGAACTTTGTGCTTTAACAAAGGCTTATGGCTGAAGTAATTGTTTACTTAGAAAGTTTTAGAGTTATGCTTGGGGTGCAAGCAGTAGGGCTAGGAAGCCTATGTTCGAATACATCTGTCCTTCTTAGGGGTGCATATTCCTTAGTGAAATTCTTCACTCGATTCTTTTGTGGCTCAGTGTTGTAGGGAGGATGTGAAAGTTAAGCAGTGTACCTAACATGAAGCACTAAGAACATGCCTATGTGCCATGAATATCAGCTATTAACATCAGTTACCCTAATAAGGGAGCCTGATGAATAATAGGGTTGAGAGGGAGAAGGGACTGTGGGGGTCTTTTTTGTGTTTTAGGAAAATGAAATTGCTTGTTTAGTTTTGAGTGCTAAATATATCACATGGTTTACAACTCAAAACACATAAACATGAAGGTAAGGAAAACAGTCATTGCTACGTTTGCTCACTTCTTACCCAGCTGCCCCAGAATTCCTGACCCCAGGAGTTCTGAAACAGATGATAAACATGCATGGATACGTTATGTCACCAGAGTTTATGTTAATTTAGTCCTCACAATGAATATTAATGTTCAAAACAAGAGTCTAAGACCAGGCAATCTGTCTTTAAGCTACTGAAGATATAAATACCTTAAACAAGCAAGACAAAAGAGAAATTTCCCCCACATATTTCATTTGCCTTTCATGCCACTTGTTCTCCACTGATGAGTTACCTAATCTTTCTTATGTTTTTATTTCTTCTTGTATCTGTGTCTTAACGTTGTGCCTTTTCCTTTTCTAACAACAGTAGCTTATTGAGCTGAATGTTTATTTCAGGATTGGATAGGTTCATCTTGACACACAGAAGCTTTGCATTTTCCAAAGCATCTTTTGTCCTCTGTTACTGTGGAGACAGACCACTTCCTGCAAACATGGCACCCAAGTGCTACTAAGGAAGGAGCAATGCTTCCTATAATTTTACAAGCTAGAGAAAGACTATGATACTTTCTTTATTAATCCTTGATCAATCCTGTTCCCATTGATATTGCTGAGAAGGAAGCATATACTTCTCTCTAAGATGTTTCTCTGCCTTTTACAAAAGAGTTCTAAAATCTACTAACGTTGAGCCCTCTGGACAGTCTGTTTTCTTCTCTTCATGTCTTCACTCAAATGCTGTGTTATATCAACATCTACTTTGGCCATCTTTACTCCTTACTGGAAAATAGGGACTTTACCTGGTACCTAGATTGGAGAAATATGACTATTTTGTATCATTTTTCCATTTTTATATTTGATAATTATAAGGAAAAGCTAATTCATGTAGCTGCATTCATATAAAATATTTAAGAATTATTTCATGTATCTCTCTTTCATAGGCCTACCCCTCCCACCATTTCATATGAATACAACCCACATTTTAGAGATGAAAGGCTAAGCCCCAGAGAGATTGGCTGACTCCCATGAGATCACATATGACCGAAATGCAAAGTATATCTACTAGTCCTTCCAATCTCTTTAAAATAAATTCTCCTTTAAAGCCAGGAGGGTGTTGATTAATAAGTCCTGTAATCTCATCAGGTAAATAACTATGTGTTGAGCACCAACCACTGTCCTGCTATTATAGAAAATAAGTAAGGTGAATTATAGGAGGTTGTGGCATGAACTATTAATCTTTCCCCAGAGTACAATTTAAATCACATCATAAGAATTAAAATTGTAGTTGACTGGTCTTGATTTTCAGCTAGCTACTGGGCACTTTAACTATTCTCATTTTATTTCCTTTAGAAACTGCTCCCCATTCTGATGGCTGCTTTATTTTTATTTAGGTAAACTAATGGGAATGCTATGGTAGGGCTATGGGAAACACTGGTAACTGTCCACCTCTGTATCATTCAATCCTCATCTTTCTTTTCTGTCTATTTTTTGATGGTAGCCTGGCTATATTTACTTCCTTCCAGATGTGTGTACCCTTCTGACTAACTTCTGATGAGTGGGTGGTATGCCAGTTTCCAATCTGCTGATCAAGATGAATGGACAAGTGTGTCCTACCTAGATTTTACCTTTCCACTCACTGCTATGCAAATGCAATGATTAGAGCTGCATTTGACACAATGAATACAAAAAATAGACCCTTCATGGTCAGGATGCTAGAGCCACCCTCCCAAGTGGGATGCCCACCTCTCAGCTACTACTGAAGTAAGTTATTATCCAGCATGATTAAAGAACTAGAGTCTTATGTCTTACTTTGCTGCAGCCGCATAGTCTGTTTTTCTCCTTAATAAATATGTTAATAGTTGCTGAATAGCATTTGTTCATTCCTTTGCACTCAGTCATAGACTTGTCTGGGAATATTATGTCACATATGAGTAATCTCTTCCTTCAGCCCTATCCCCAAATGCATACACACATGATTAAAAAAGTTTACAACTTGTTCATTTGTGTCCTTCAAGTTAATAAATTGGAACCAAAGAGGACTAGAGAAATCTAATCCACCCATGACCACTTTTTTTCTTTTGGAATCTAGTTTAAGTTCTTGTGACTCTGTTGGAAAAATTCAATCTTTAGGTACCAAATGGAGGGCACACTTCAGGGGTGGCACCCAGTCTGATCTTCAAAGTAAATTCTACATATGACAGAGGCTATCCCCAACTCTTTCCTGATGATCATATTTGCTACAATTCATGATACCTGCAACTCTCCAGGATTCTTGGCAAGAAACACTAACACTAAAACCTGGCTGCGACTTATATTAATGACTATGTCAAAGTTATTGTCCTAGTGAATTCTATTCCGTAGAACTGCTTAATGTTCTCTCCATTATTCTCGTAAGGAACAATGAGTAATAACATCTCTAAGCACTAGAAATAGATTTTCAACTGTCTAGGAGATTAGACTTTGTGTTAATAATATGGGAGATCATCCTTGCTGTCTGAAACAACAACCAACACTTAGTGAGGAATTACCATGAGGGTGGCCTGTTTTAGTGATATGTTATGCAGTAAGTCCTTCATCGCTCATCTGGGCTCTTTGAGTTAGGAACTATTGTCATACTCAATTTTGGATGGCATATACTATTGGGGGTTTTCCAGGATGTTTGGCATATCTCCAGATTACAGATCTGTGCCAGCCTTCAATCTATTTCTGTTGCCAGCACTATGAACCCCAGGGTTTTCTCCTGCTGTAAAGTACATGTTCAAATAACTTCTTGTTAAATGGAGATATCAACTTTCCAAGGTCAAATGAGGGAAAACTGGCATGTTAAGTGACTCTTGTATGCCACAGTGACTATCAGGGAAGCATTACCTAATTATCCAATACTCATCATGTCTCAGCAGATTTGAACCTCCTGGACATGATCAGTTTTCTTGGAAAATCTTCAACCTTTTCAGACGAGCCCTTCCTTGACCATGGAATAGTATAATTTGAAGTATGATTTTGAAAAACCTGAAAATTTAGAGTCACTGAAATAACTATTTTTAAAAAATAATTGAAAAAAAATTTTTTTACTGGAGCCTACATTGAGAGTTTCAAACTTTGACCTCACAGAGTCCAAGTGTCAACAAATTATGACTACAGAGTTTGCTTCTTAGAAGATCACAGTTCTGAATTCTACACCTGCCTCTAGTAATAGTGTGATCTTGAGCAAATTTCACAACTTCTCTATGGCTGTGCTCTATTATGTTGAACTTTTCCAAAGAAGGGGCTGGGTCAAGAATATGATGTCAATTGTTAGCTTATTTGGATAAAAAACTCAGGAAGTATAAATGAAGAAGGGGTGACCTAGGCAAAGAAGGGGAACAAGTCAAGAGATGATACATTAAAGAACAGACAACCACTGGAATGACTGGGATTCAGTTCTGATGGAAACTTGTAGGAAGTTGTATATGACACTCTTTATGTTGTCTCACTAGTGAGGTGAGCAGTCTGGGGTGTTTATCTACCAAATCTTGTCTGCCATTGACTGAGAATTTCTTTGGGAGCTGTTACCTTCTCAAAATGTCTGACCCAACCTACAACCAGCTCATTGGAAGAAGTCCTTGGGTAGAGATGCTTGTAAGGGAACACTGCAGAAAAGCAGAGGATACACACAGAGAGGTGTGGGGACCACATGACTCAGTAGATCAAATAAAAAATCTACATCAATATACTCAGTGTATGGATGCCAGGTAGACCTCAAGTTTATGTGTACTACATTAGTACTAATTATAAGAAAACTTTTTTCATAAGGAATTAAGAATAAGCCACTTACATACATATATATGTATGTATAACATATATGTAAATATATTTATTATTATTCTGTGATGTACCTACACACCTCAGTGACCTTCTCACAGGTATACGTGACTATTGCAGGAGTCACCAGAACCCAAGAGCAGGCTCTGTTGATCCTGTGTTATGGAATTGTGGTTACTCAAGCTAGGAGTGTGTGCCAAAGTGTGGAGTCATCTGTTCATTTGGGTGCTTTGTGATCAGAACATGGAGTCATCTGTTCATTTGGGTGCTTTGTGATCAGAGCATGGAGTCATCTGTTCATTTGGGTGCTTTGTGATCAGAACATGGAGTCGTCTGTTCATTTGGGTGCTTTGTGATCAGAGCATGGAGTCATCTGTTCATTTGGGTGCTTTGTGATCAGAACACGGTTGAAACTGTAGAATATTAACTGAATGAATACACGTCTTAATATTGTATTTTGCTCTATTCCAACACTCTGTAAATTCCTGTTTTTATTCCATTTAAGCAAGTTTACTGACATTTCTTAAAGAATTTCTGCCTCTTCCTTTTAATGAGCTGACACCTAACATCAAAGTGATTTCTGCAGAAGCATACTTTGTGCTTTCTGTGAATGATGGTATATGCATTTATTAAGGCTTGGAGTTTTCAACCTTTGGGAATGATTGATTTTTTAGCTTATTTCCATCCCAGTTAGTTTTAGTCTGATCCGTGATGTAAACAGACTGGGACTCACGAGTACATTAATCCACTTGGCCTGGCATTCCTTGAGCAGCATAATTTCCTCAGTCCAAAGACAAAACCAAGTTTCTGGCATTTTCTCTACTAAATCATTTAACATAAAGTCACAAATAAAGCAGAACAGGATTAAATGATATGTATTATGAAGTCAGCATATTCAGGTCATCTCCTGCCTGACTCTAGTAACAATGAAAAGCATAATACAAGGGCAGTTTACTGCCCCTTGATAGAGAGTTTTCTAGAATGGAAAAGTCCTATTTATTTTGGAGGGTATTATCTTTTGTGGGAAAAGGGCTGGGGCAGAGTCAGCTGGTGTTAAAATGCACTTGATAACCAGAGCGTGGTTAGGAGGTGCTAGTCATATGCTCTGGTGTAAATAGACTAATAAGTTACATATATTTTCTTCTCTGATCATTGCCTCATATTATGCTCTTAAAAAACAGATTTCTAGCTTGGTAAAATGTGATTATAAGTCCTTCCAGGGTGTGTTTTCAATTCTGAAGTTATAACCTTTTAGCTTAGCTATCCAGAATGTACTGCTTTTTATTTTTTGTTACTCCTGAGTTATTTTGGCTTTTTATGAATATATGATTTTTGACTTTTAATTCGTGGTGACAGACATACCCAATGTTACCTTATTTATCATTTGCCCTTAAAAGTATCTGAAAGCTGCAAGAAAACTGGCATGTTCCTGTATCTGCAATTTTATGTTATCATATTGAGTACATCTCAGCTATCCCTTTTCAACATTTTAATACATTTATCCATGCATAGACATCTCCTCCTTAGACAAACAGGCCCCAAATCAATAGAAAATCTTGGGACACAACTTGTTCCAATCTCATCCATCCAAAGGAGTGCAAGCCATAAAGCACCTGCAGATGCTCTTTTTTGATGTATTAAGCCTCTCTTTGTTGCCACTGATCATCCTTAGTCACCTCCCAGGAGAGGCTGGACATTATCTCTTCTTTCTAAATTCAATATGTGCCCATCGCTACCATATATTAGTAATCTACATGAGGGTGGTATGAGATCTTCTAATTCAATCAGTTGCTTCCACTTAGCTCATTCTTGGGGTAAACAAGTAGTGATGCATTAACCACAAATGGATGTCAAGAACTGGTTTTATTCTTTATCAGGTGGTTTTGCCTCAAAAACCTGATGGGTTTCTGGAACCCTTGTGGAAGTCTACAACACTTTAACCCAACACTCTTTAACTTGAAATTAACATTTTATCACAATCTGAAGAGTCTTAGACTCTTCCCAACTCATGTACTTTCCCAAGGAAAAGCTTGATATAGTTTTTTCGTATTATTTGCTCCATGAATGACTTGTTTCAACAAACAACCAAGAATACATACAGGTTTTCTACTCCTCCAGAGCTTATATTTTTGAGGGAGAGAAGGAAATAAAGAATGAAAAAAGAAATAGAAAGAAAAGAATATAAGAAGAAAGGAAGGGAGAAGAAGGAGGGGGATGATTTAAGGCACTGATATGTGCTACTAGGTAAAGAAGAACATGCAAAATGCATCTTGTGTTAGGAGCACATTGTTTATAAAGTTGGAACCAGCTCTTTGAAGAAGGTGACACAACTTTGACCTGAATAATGGAAAAAAGGAATCCCTGAACATACAGAAATAATTATGAGAAAAAAGTAGCAACCATCATTAGAGGTTAACATGTATGCTATCTGAGGTGTACAATGAAGGGTGATGATATTTGAGGAAAGGGTTAAATGGGCTGTGGTGGATTATGAAAGAAGCCTCAAAGAAGCTAGATTGTGGAGAATTTTTACATCATCCTAGGAAAGTGAACTCCTCTAATAAGTAATTTGGGAAAGACCCTCAGGCAATGGTAAAGAAGACAATGTGAAGATAAGAATAGAAGTCAGAGGAGCAGTTTGCAGGTTACTGTAGAACCACAGCCAAGGCATGAGGGTGTTATGGATTAAGTTTATAACAGTGGAAATGGTTAAAATCATGAAATTTGGAATATATTTTGGATACTTGATGATGGATTGACTACAAGGTGGAGAAACTACTTGCAAGGCAGAGACACAAGTCAATGCCATAGGGAGAACAGTACGTGGACAGAATGGAAAAAAATTTTTTATTTTAACATAGTAATTGTTAATCCAAGTAGGGGTTTGTAGATGGCACTGGTATTTATGGTCCCAGATCTCCGGGAAGAATTCTGAGATGGCAATACAAACTTGAAAGTCTTCAATATACTGACTCTGTTTTAAGCCAAAGAAATGCACACAATTGTTAAAGAGAGAAGCTGTGAAGAAAGTCAATTTTATCTTTACATCTTATAGAAATATAGGCAATTTAACTTGTTTTTCTTCAAATGTAAGAGGGGAATAAAAACAGCTACATTACAGATTGGTTGAGAATATTTAGTAAGGAGATACTGCTATAAAACCAGGAGGAAGTCTGATTGACTGATGTCTGGTTCACTTCAAACAACATTTTTATGATGTTTCCCTTCACTCTTTCTTAGACTAATAAGAGTTTGAAACTCTTCGGCCTTTGATTTCCTATACAAGTAATGACAATTTCGTTGTAGAATCTTTCAGGGACATGGCAAGAAGCAATTGTCATATGCAAAATATTAATATGAACAAGTTCAATGACTACTGATAAAGTGTCAACAAAGATAAAACAAACATAAATGGGTGATGAAGATGAAATCTTGGGTTTACTACTCTCATGGTCATTGGCAAGAGAAGGAAGCAAGAAGTAAGTACAAAGGAGCAAAAATTGCAACCAAAGAGATGACGTCATCCCCGCAGCCTCCAAGGCCAAAGGAGAGGAACTCAGCCCTCAAAGCATGGCCAGTATTGGAGGTCACATTGTGGTGAGGTTGAATACATACCTGGAAGTTCCTTTCCTCTCTCACCCTGTCTTCTCCTGATGCTTCCTATTGGTCAGATTCACCTGTAAAACAGAAGGAAATCCACTTAAATCCCACATAGACTGTCTGCATCAATGAATGAATTCTGAAGCAATCTTTTAAGACTTATCTATCCACACTGTAGAGATTAAATAAAATATTTTGTAAATTGTAAATGATTCCATGAAAATAAAAGATCATTCCTGGACTTCTTTGAGAAAGTACTCCTTGTGATACAGTTGTACAGCTTTCTTTTAGTAACTAAGACTCTTCTTGCATGTTGATCATGATTTTTTCCATAACTTAGGAAATTGTGCTCTTTGGTCATTTCTTCCTATGGTTGAGCTACTCTTCCCTGAAAATCTTTCACAACGTCCCATATTGGATTCATCCTTAGTCCCTCTTTAGTTGATAAGCACTTGCTGTGATCTAGGCTCTGTCCTTATGGAGCTATCATGTCCAAAGAATACATGATGCATTGTAATTTCTTGCCATTATAGAGCTTATACACTACCAGAGAAAATTGAATATAAAGAAATTAGTATAAATTTTAATACAAATTCCACAATGAGATCTACACCATCCTGTGGAGACAATAATGAAACTGAGATTTGATTGTGCAGGGAGAGCTGATATGCAAATCAGGATTAGTAGAGTTAGAAGATGGATGGGCATACATTACAGGCAGAAGAGTCAAAGCAGGGTGAAATTACTATCCTGGAAATGAATTTAGCATATTCAAGGTGCCCAAGGAAGTCCAAAGTGGCTAAAGAGGGAAATGAGGGCATAAAAGTAATCAGGATCTTGAGTATTTTGGTTTTCTAAAGTCTGGGAATAAATTCATGTTTTCCTCATAACTTTTTTCAAACTTTTTCTTCTCAATTGAATTTTTTAGTGGAGGTTTGAGCTGATTGGACTTGGTATTTAGAAAGACAATTCTGCTGCTTGAAGAATGGATGGGAGAGCGTAGTGCCAAGAGAAAAGAAAGATGATGAGTTTAGAACCCTCTTCTTACTCTGGACAGTAGCCCATGTTGGTAGTAGGGACTTTGAGAACCAGACAAATGTATGACATATTTTAGAGGTAGAACTTTCTGGTGGAATTATTGAAGATGGATAGAAAAAGAACACAAAAGGACATTATTGTTCATTAAGATGGGATTTCAATGAGACTTTAAGAAATGTGTGGTGTAGTCGAAGTTGGATTTGGAAAAGTGACTCTGGCTGTAGTGTTTGCTAAGCTTCTTATTATAATAGAATCTTATTTCTTTTCTAAAATCTTATATACCTCTGGATATTTAATGCATATGAGCTACTATTCCTTAAATGTATTTATTCTCTTAATAATTTGCATGAGCTGATTTTTTTTTTCTGGCTGACATGTGTTAAAATTAAAAGAAAACTTTATTTTATTATAAGACAGTAAAAGCCAGTGCTACTCCTATTTGCTAAATGTTCTATTTTGGTTTAATCTGAAGGACTTAAATATAACTTAAAAATAGAAATGACTTACTCACACATAATTCAATATTTCCCTCATCCTGTGCCCATACACCCACATTAAAGCATTAGTTAAGAAACACCAGCTTAAAGGAAGGGAAATCTTAGTGAAAGGCTATTAAAATCAAAAGTAACAGTGTCTTTAAATGTAAATCAAAACTATTACAATATTGTTTCTGAAACATTTCTGTGTGGGAGAAGAAACAACAACAAAAAGTAGAAATAGCCCTTATTCTCAATTCATTTAACTTAAGCACAGACTCACATGATAGAAAATATCCTATCGTATGAGACAGTTAATTTCCTAAGCTCCCACACTGCTCACAGAAAGTTAGTGAGGTTGTAGAATGAATCTTGCTCATTTATTCTTTCACTCAAGATTCATTCACTGGCCTCAGGCTTACGATTACTGGTGAAAAATAAATACAAAACATTTAAATTCAATATAGAAGTTAAATAAGAAAGCATGGAGAAATCCCTGTAGGTAAATCAGCAACAAAATTGATTCTTGTACCATTTACTGAAAGCTGACATTGAAGCTCCGGGGTGTAGCAAGAAAGTAGTGGGCTATTTAGAGAAAACTCAAACCATTTAGAATTTTGTGCACCCAGGTCAGACTCTGAGAAGTGTTGGAAGCTGCATTGTTGAATTTAATATAGAAATTACTGTTCATAGCACATTGATGGAGGTATAACATCCTAATATGGATTTTCCTCTAAAGAGTGTAGAGAATAAATGTCTATATAGAACTATTACTCTGAAGGATCCTTCTCCTCTGACTATCTTTCCTAATGAATTATGAAAATTTAGCATGAACAATGATCCCAGTGAAAGCAGTTTCTATTTTGTTTTTTATGCATATAAGAACCAGATCTTTTCATATTTTTATACCAAGTGTATTCCCATTTTTCCTTGTTTGAAGTTTATGTTCTAAGCACACCAGACTTCTCACACCCTTGCATCCTGTGTCTTGTAGTCTCTCATCTCTGTGAATTAACCCTGTCAATCCCTCTATTTATATTCAAAAGTCAACTATAGTCCTTTGCTTCCCAGAAGTCTTCCACAAATCCTTCTCACCCAGGTTCACTCTAGAGCTCACCCTGAACTATTGCATTAGGCTCTCTAGAATAGGGGAATAGTAACTCCTATTTTAAATCAAGGTTTCCAACAATTTTTAGCATCAAGAAAATCTGGAAAAATAGTTCCCTAGTCAAACTCAACTGCCCTGTGGTTTTATACTGTTTTTTGTATATAAGTTTTTTATGAATCTTATGTAATGGAGTTGTTCAGTTACAGAACTGTTTCTTCTCAACTGTGACAATTATTAGCTTATTTGATTGCCCCCTTATTTTTATGCCCAGGATCTATGAATTTTGAGAGTAAAGTAAGTGTATAGTATCATACAAATTCCTATGTTAATATCACAAAAATGGAAGTACATGCCAGTGATTCTATTATTTGGATGCTAAATATTATTGCATTAATTTTTCTTCAAATACAATCATGTTTGTACTATTCCAAGAAATTATTAAGAATTGGAAGCAATAAGAAATATTGCCTACTTTCAGTGGACTTAATCTGAGGAAGCTGTCATGTACTGGAGAATAATTGTGATTTTTGTGTGAATAAAACACACAGGAAGTATCTGTCTGTTGTTGGAAGATAAAATAATGTTTTCTGGAGTCTAATTTAGATGCTACTGTCAAAGCAAAAATTACACTGGGTAAGCTGAAGCAGGCCAGGAGATTTTATTGAAGACTATTGTAAAAGCACAATGCTGGAGTGTTGTACAGTAGGAATACCAAAAATCTTTAGCTTTGATTGATCAGTGGGATGTACCTAGAAGGTTGAGTTCTTCCAGAGTTGGTAAATGTATTTTCTGAGATTTGGGCATCATTTTTTGCTAATTCGTTCCCATCAAATTTAGGCTCTTTCTTCCAACAGAGAAGGGGAGATGCAGGCTTAAGAGTATTACATTTCAAAGACATCGTATCATGAGGAATATATTCCTGGGCTGTAAAACTGGTGAGATTCTTTTTAAAAAATTTACATCTCAAAGGGTCAGAAAAAGAATTTATAATGAAAAGATTTCTAAAGTCAGTGCTCTAAGAAATATAGTTGTAGGTCCCATACTTGGAAAGAAGTCTATTTGAAGGTAAGTGAAATGTACGGGAATGCTCTTTTGCGTACCATCTATGATAATTTCTCCATGATATGAATCTCCAGTAAGATTTCCCAATATAGGCAATCTTGTTCTAATTCTGTGGCAGGTATTTATGCATAATTCTGCTTATGTTTCTGATATATCTACTCTGACCTGGAAGGATGAGTAAGAGTTTGGGATGAGAACATCTGGGGTGAAGCAAATGACATGAGCAAATGAGGAGACAGAGAGATGAAAACACCAAGTATCTTAGGTCATTCCTTCCCATTTGTATCTTTATTGTCTTTTCAGCAGAAGAGTTTTACACAATTCATTGACTTAAGCATGAAACATGAATATAATGTAGTTTTGGTCTAACAACTATTACACATTTGTGTGACTACCATCTACTGCTTACAATATAAGCACCATGTAAATAAATAGTAAAATAAAAAATAAAAATAAATATAAAATAAATACAAAAACCAAAAATAAATAGTAAACACCATGCTGCACATCTTACATTAATTTCCTAATGCTCACAACAACCCTGTAGAATAAGAATTATTAACCCAATTTTCTTGAGAGAACGTTTGCCCAACCAAGTTACACAACTTGTGTAAAGTCACACAGCCAAAAAATGGCAGTGCACATTTCAAACTTAATCCACCTGCATTTAAAGCTTGAATTTTTCAATTTACACCACTCTGATTCCCCACAAAATATATTGGTGTTCTATTGTTGTGGTGTGTTATGCTGTTTATATTATATTATTTCATAATCCTACAGTTGGTTTTAGAGCTTAATCTCTCTGAAATTTCCAAGGCATATGAGATACCTGTGGCTTCTCAAAACTAAAGAGATGTTGGAGACCATATTGCAGGTTACCTCTTACAGTGGAGACCTACACAATTAGTACTGCTTTCAGTCTACAGTCCAGGCAATTAATTCCATGATTAAAACCCAATCAATCAAATCCTACTACATTCCCATTTGAGATATTGAAAATCTAATGATGTTTGAGCATTTTGTGGAGGGGGTGTTTTTCCCCTGCACCCTTTTCCTCTGTCCTTTGATCCTTCCTGAATTATTCTCCTTTTGTCTGCCAGAGACACCCACTTGATTACCTTTTTGTGTCTCTCTTTCTGAGGACAAGAGTAATTGTGTTTTCAGCATTGGTGTGAAAAGCCATGATCACATTAGAGAAATTGTAATTTTTCATTCGCTGGCAAACGAGCTTTAAAGAAGTAAGAGAAAATTTCATGTCAGCTCTAAACAGCTTTCCTCTTTGTCCTTAAAACACTTATCCATGTTTAATTTTTGAAGAGTAACATAGTTGTGAAAACTGGTGGATACAATCATGGCAAGAGAAAGAACCACAGGAAGAACAAAACAAATAAATGTCAAGGAACATGGCCACAACACTAACAATGAATGAGATTCTGCTGCCTAAATCAACAGAAAATGCATGACCTGTTGTTACTAACAAGACCGAAATCCAGCTGGCCTAGAGTCCACATGGCAGGGACTGGAACTAATTATTTGGTCATGCTCCCTCCATAGTGAACTCTGGGATACCTGCCTTTGGCTTCCTGGTTTGGAATTGCCTCTCTTGATGAAAACACTCTTTCAGTGAGAGGAAGTGGAAGGTGTAAACAACCTCCCAGAGTAGCCAGATAAAGAGAATGTACTGATGATTATATACTGCACATTTCACTCTTATAGAATGTCTTAATCTCAAATAACAAAGGAATGAGAAACTATCTGTTGTTATCTTGGCTCCTGTGAGTTCATTCAAACCAATTAACAAGAAATTTCCTACTTTATTGAAAAGATTGTTGCCATTTGTAATGATGAATTGTAAATTTTCAAGACTGACTATTGAGAAATATGGCAATATTCTAGAATGTCTTACTATTTTCTTGCCCATTCATTCATTTATTTGTTCATTTATAATTACTAAGTAGATTTCTGTTGTTAGAAACTATAAAATTGGGTACTAAGGACAGAAAGTTGTTTGGTAGTTAATTCTCCAGATTCTCAGGTCTTTGGATCAAAACTGGATTTATAACATTTTCTCCCCAAGAACTCAATTCTCTGAGCTTAGACTGGAATTGTAGCGCTGGCTTCCCTGGACCTCCAGGTAGCAGAAATCAGATCATGAGGTACATTAATTATATGAATCAATGCTTCAAAATGAATATCTTAGATATATTAATCAAAAACCTCCATATAACTTTTGGAAGACCCTCCTCCTGTTTATATATAACCATTTTATATATATATATATATATATATATATATATATATATATATATATAATTTATAAATAATGAAAATATAAATAACAAATTTATACATATTAATAATGAAACACCTTAAATATAAATACTAGAAATTATCAAAATAATGTATAAAAGCAATTTTTATGTTCATTCTAGTTTGCTTGTAGCAAATAATTAAAACTTTCAACTGTTATTTATAGAAATAAACTGAAGCTCAAGCAGCAAAACTCAGGGAGCAAAATGTTTGCAACAACAGCATTTCTTTCACTTTTTAAAATTAGCTTTGTAGAATTCTTTGTATTTCAAATTCAGTCCTAAAAGTCTCAGAGTCCGTTTGTGCGTTACATTCCCTTGGAACTTCGTCCAGCCCAGGATTCTTGGTTGTACTCGAGTCCTGGATTAAGAAACAAATTATAAGAAATAAAAGAAAATGGAAAAAAAGTTGATAAAGATTATGAGGCTGAGAAACATCTTGACATAGAGACATCCATTCAGAACTCTCAGCACACACATTGAAACAGACAAGTTGTAGTAGGAAATTGGCAAATAGCCAGGAACTAATTAAAGTATTGCTAACTCTGCTGTCCAAAGTTAGAGAATTTTCTCAGCAGCTCTAACAATGAAGTGCTCTTCTATAATGTCCTTTAGTTTCCCCAGCATGGAGTTAGATCCACTGCTGAGAGTGAAGACGACCAGAATTGCAGTGGGAAGTTGGGGAAAACAGAGAAGGGTGAAATACTTATTTTAAACGGTAGTGGGTAAGGTTATGAGAGTGGGGTAATTGTATTCTGGGCAGTTGTAAGAGCCTAATAAAAGCATGAAATCATAAAATTAAGGTAAACTCAATATTCTAGGCAGTATGATCTTTTCCAGTGATGTTCAGCTACTGTCTTATAGGCACTCAGACTTTTAGTTTATCTAAAAAGGATTTTTGTGAAGAAAGAGGAAAGGGCCAAGTGGACACAGAAAGATGTGAAAGAAATTTAAATGATGAGCCCTTGGATTCAAACAGGCCACAGAACAAGTACAAACAGGAGTGAGAAAGTCACAGTATTTCTGGGTATGATAGAGCAATGCTAGTTCTTGAGTAAGGAAAGTGAAAAGGTAATCATGGTGACATATTTTCAATCTGGTCTGCTTTTGAAAATGCTGTCCTGTTGAGTAGTTATGACAATCAAAATACTATTGTGCTCAATATAAAAAAGAGGCAAAGTGCCCAGTTCCCATTAGTAGCAAAGCAGCACTAGAGCTTTACTATTCTCTGAATGGGCTGACAGCATCTTAATCTGCTTGATTCTACTGCTAGCTTGGAATCCTGTGGAGCTAATGTCCAATTTCTCCTCTCACCACTTAATGTTGGCATGACATCACCTCAGACATCTCCTGTGACCTGCTTTATCCAAAATTTCAACACAAGACAAAGTTAGGGAAAAGCATTTCGATTATTAATCTACATACTGGACTTAATGTTGGAAACATAATAATGTCAGGGATATATGTAAACAGTCATACGAAGACAGAAATATTGTATCTGGGCAAATGCACAATGACTTCCATGTAGCAGACCTTCAATATATTTTGCTGCATGGTATTCTCTTTAACAATAGTTAAGGGTTTTCTTTCTTCTTTTCTCACAATAATAAATATTTGACTCAATGTTAATAATCATTTTTCTTTCCAGAAGAAAGACACTACAAAGAAACAGAAGTTGCTATCACCTCTCATGTTCAGTTTTTAACAAATTAAATTAAAAATACAGCCTGAAACTCTGCAGGTTAGAATGAATAGCAAAAAATTCTAACCAAACGCTTAGTGATACAATATTTAAGCTCAATGCTGGTTGCTCTCAAGCTTAGGAATAAAATATCCTAATGGAATAGGTGGTACTGTATAATCCTCTTCCTGGGATTCATTACATCTTGCCTTTCAAAGAGGACAGCTGGTAGATAGAAAGTGGAAGAATTTCAACAGCAATTTTATCAGCTTATAAGCTAGCATTATTTACTTTAAAACTTGCACTAAGAACCCAGCCACAGAGATTTGTCAACCAGCAGTTCATTGATATGCAAAATAGATTGTCAACAATTTCCTAATATTTAAATGGAAGATTATCCTGCAATAATAATAGGAACAGATTCATTAAAGGATATTTTATCTGCTGATTTGAAAGCTAGCATTCAATAATGAGATTTGCTTGTAGACTGGGGAAAAATTAATTTATAGAAAATAGGAGAGATTAGTTTATTTCAGGAATATTTTAGGTCAGAGAAACTCTGAAAAAATTATAAAAATTGAGGGAAAATGCATTCCATGCATTTTATTATCATTTATAATTAAATGAACAGTAAAAAATCAAATTTTGGTAATTTAAGCTATGACAAACCTTTTGTGCAAAGATAAACAAACAGTGTTCTAACGTCACTACAAATCCAGTTCTGATATTGGCTGAAAGTGTCTGTTTCTTGTGTCAATATTACTGTTGTCCAGAGAATGTTTCCAGAGATGATCATATCAGAAAAGACAATGGTAAATCATGAAGAATCTGAATATTTTATCTCCATTCCTGGGATATGTCAAATGCATCTTTAGGGGCTCTAAATTCACACCACATTAACAGATTTACTTTAGCATACCAGTCACCATCTTGTTTGTCCACAAATTTATGTGTCTCTTTATCCATTTGTTTATTTGTTTAACTACAACTTTTACTTTGTAGAAAAAAGTGCTGTTTTTAATATACCTTAAGTAAAAATGGGCTATATCACTTTGCAGCTTTCCCTTAAAACTGATTGCTACAGCTCACATACCACACCACCTCATGCAGCCTTCAACCAAAGGGCAGAGTGAAATGTAGAGTAAGAGGAAGCATGTTTTTGGCAAGGAATCTTTGTAAACATTATTGGTCACCAGGGCCTCCATATGACGTTGTAGTATCATCCCAGTCCTGATCTGATGCAAACTCAATGTTACAAAGGCATGTTAGAATCTAAAGCATAACTATTTTAGAACATCCCTTCTAATTACACACCCCTCCTAAGCATGCCAGTCCACATACTTAGGAAACTGGACATGGGGGACATAGAGAAAGGCCAACACTATCTGGAAAGAAGTTCCTGTGTCTGCCTTTGACCTGGAAGGTCTCACTGCCCTTGAATAAATCAAATAAGCCCTGCTGAGACTTTGCATTCTTCTTGAACTAATTTCAGGTACTCCTTTATTCCTCTAGATATTATATTCATGAAGGGTGAAGATAGTACTAACTTTTCACTATTAATAACATATCTTTGCTTATTGTTGGCTGTAATTGGGTCTAAGTACAGAAACCTGTTGAGTGAAAGGGGAATTTAGTGCTTAGTGAAGAAAATAATAGGGAAAGGAAGGAAAGAAAGTAGTCCTATTTGGAATTGACATTTGACCTATGTCACTTTGCTTACAGTTCCTCTACCTGGAGAAAACTGAAGGTCCTATAATGAGAATATTTTCTTGCTAAAATGAAAGCCACTCCTTTTAAATTACCCCTAGTGGACTCCTGTGCAGTCTTCCTGTGCCTTGAGGCTCACTGCCCAAGGGATGGAAGAGCTGTTACTGGTTCCTGGGGCATAGAGGTCACCTAGGAGTTCTGAATTTGAAGTCAAGTTTTCTTACTTACTGTTTTTCTGATCATATTAGGAGAGGATTTTCAGAGTTCCTCCACACTGCAGATTGTGATCCATTAGTGTGTGTCAGAAAATCAATTGAACGATATTAAGACAAGCTTTTGCATGTTCTTTCTGGTGCTTTTTGTTTTGCTTTGCTTTGTTTGCTTTCCCTTAGTTATTGATTAACACACAACAGAAACAAGTAGAATAGGATGCAGATTGAATCTATCATTCACATCAAGAATAAATATTGTTTTGTGATACATGCTGTATTAGTCAGGGTTGTCCAGAGAAATAGAACCAATATTTAGGAGAATTGGCTCACATGATGATGGAGGCTGGAAATCAAACAACACACTGTCTTCAAGCTGTAGAAATTGGGGAGGCATCTAGTGCAATGCCAGAGACTAAGGCCAGAGAACCTAGGGTGTTTATACACAAGGTCAGGAGAAGATGAGTATATCCAAGCTTTAGGCTTTAGAATGAGAGAGAGAGAGAGAGAGAGAGACAGAGACAGAGACAGAGACAGAGACAGTGAGAGAAAGAGAGAAGCTTCTATCCAGGCTTTACAGTGCAGATAGATCCTGTTTGCACTGGGTAAAGGGAAAGCATATTCTACTTACCCAGTCCACTGATTCAAACACCAATCTCACCTGAAAATACCTTTGCAAGCATAGATCTACACAGAAATAATGTGTTACTAGCTTCCTTAACCCAGTCAAGTTGATGCTACTACAGTCAACCATCACACATGCATGTGCATCTTAGAATGAAGGAAGGAATGGCAGGCAGTAGAAATCCCACAGGGGGCACAATGTGAAAAGGGCTAGATAGAGCCATCAGTACCATTTCCTCTGCCCACTTCCTTTATGGAACTGCAGTAGGAGATGTCTGGCAGACAGCATGCACACTAACACTTACGTACATCTCAGCCTTTCCATAACACCAGAGGACCAGTGGTGACAATGTCCAAGTGAACCTGATGGCAAGATTTGGTTAAGCAGAGAGTCTGATTCGTTCTTCATACAGCCTTTGTTCGTCACTACTGTGATGTGACATTTACATTTTGTGTCTCGTGGAGAGATGTTCAAGTTAAAATGAAGTGCTGAAGGGACCAGAGTGCTAGGCATGTTGTGAAGGGTCACAGGCAAACTTCTTGCCTGAGACCCACACTGTCATCACAGCAATGCATGTTGAGATAGGGCAAGCAAGTGTGTGTGTTTTTCCTCTTACAGATTATGCTGTGCGTGAGTTCAGCAACAGATGCTACAGAAACACAAAAGAAGGACACTCTTCACTATTCTGTGGTGCATTGTACAACCAGTAAAATAACTCCTCTTGAAGCAGAGACTAGGACGGATATTGGTCATTTTCTACAGTGAAGGACCCCTTTTTGCCTCTTCATCACCACAAGATCATGTGACCCACACTTTTTCTCACCCACTCATGTACAATTTGTAGATAGATGACTGGCAGGAGGAACTCTGAATGACTTCTTGAAAGAACTTCTGAACAGATACTGCTTCCTAAAAGACCAATGTGAGTTTGCTGACTTGCTCACAGCATATATCTTATATCACTAAAAGATCTATTTTTACAGAATTTAGACTATATACTGCCTCAGACCGAAGGATCTACTGTATAAGAAAGGGATGATAAAAACAAGCCTGACTATAGTATACCCAAAGTATTTGGAAGCAGCCAGCTATAAAATAAAATAAAAGGTTGGAGTGGTGTGTTCCAGAATGCTGTATATACACATCAGTAACACGTATTTGATGCCATTCTGGCCTCACGAGCCAGAATGCATGGTTCTGTGGTCTGAGTGGTCAAAGTAGGATTGGTCTCTCAGCAAACTGCCAGTATGTCATTTGTGGAACTCGTGCTTCCTAATCTTGAACCTTCAGAGCAGCTGTTAGAGTTCCTAGATTCCAAGGAAGGATAGCTTCCTTCAGGTTATGCTGTAAAAGTACCACTTTCTTGTCATCTGGGGCATGGAGAAGACCCAGAAGACAAATTGAGGTGTTACTCTGTTGATAAGGGCCACTTACCTGCTGATTTTGCAACTCTAGTCTTGCTATTTAACCACAAGAATATGAAGGAAGGTGTCTAACCCCCAGGAATCTTACTGAAGTGCTTCCTATTCCTTGGTATCTGAGGATGACTCTAGAAGAGAAATCAGAATAACTATGGTCCTGTAAGGTAAGGCAAACACAGCCTCTCAGCGTAACCAGGGTCACCCCACTAAATGAGCAATCTACACATTTGAGATGCTGGCTTAAGACATCTGGAATATGTACTAGAGGAGTAGATATTGAAATGATTGCTGTGTTGGTAACAGAGGCAGAAAGTGGGAAGGGTAGATTGCATCACTTCACCTAAATAAAGTATTTCCCAGAAATTGAGCTGGCCACTCCAGTGAATACTATTTGGATTTAAAGGAGACACAATTGAACTGCAGAAGGAGATCCCATAATCTCTTCCTCACATGTGCCTAATTAACCTTTTCTGGGATTGAGGGCCAGTGTTTGTGACATTGTCTCCATTGCCATCAATATCATGACCTGAATTGATAAGACTAGGAAGAAATGATTGTTGTCTCAGCCATCACAACATGATCCAAGCACAGAGTCCAAAGCCTCTCTTTTCTCATTTTATTGTAAGGGATTGAAATCAGTGAAAGCCTAGACATAGCACTGAGCTTTTGATTTAGAAAATTTAAGTAGAGGAAAGGGTTCAAATCAAAAGTAGGGTAGGTGACCTCAGCAATCAGGGGTAGACTTGTTCACTGGTGAAAGCTGGGCTGTAAATACTGCAATGTCATTCCCAAAGACCAAACTCAGGGGAGAGAAACTTACATTTTGATAAATGAGTGGCATTGACCTTAAAGGCCAGGTCTGGGCAGAAATGCAGTCTAAATGGAAACTGGTCAAGCAAAGCTCCCAATTGTAATAAGCACCAGAGTATATAAGCCATAGATACAGAATTGAAGCATACCCAAAATACCTCAATCTCAGTGGCCCCAAGCAAGACCTATTTGTTATCTTTAAGACTGATCTGATCTGAGCCAACAGGACTTGTCTCCAGGCTACTGGTGAGATTTTTATTTCTGGCCTCCACATGTCACTCTGAGGTTCACCTCAGAGGTAGCGGCCAAGTGGCACTTGCTATTCTTGTGGAGGATCACAGCAGCACCAGAGGACACATGGAACACAGGATGTTTAAAGTCCACCCTTGGCATATGCCTTTATCTTCCAGTGCTCCAAATAAATTATGGTCAAGTACAATGTCATTGGAACAGGAACATATGCACTACCCTAAGAAGTGGATATTTGCTGAGCAATAATTCCATGTATTTTTACCAGAGAATCAGTGTCTTTTCCTGACTAATTCTTATGAATCAATGAGTATTTGTGATTGATTTAAAGGGCCAGAAGCAGAAGCAGACTGATCCTCAGAGATGTAGATCCTGCAACTCCATTGTGTCACGTCAACAGCAATCTCAGGCTGTGACTCAGTACCAGTGAGCCTAATGGACCTAGTGGAAGACTGTCATTTCATTAAGTTATAGTAAGTTGACTGTGTTAAGCACTCAAGCTATTTGTTTTGGTTGAACAGAATTGTTACCTACCCCTAAAGTCATACCTATTTCTTGAGTAACACAAAAGACTATATTAAACATTGATCTCTTCTTTTTTCTAATTTTTATTTAAATTTATCTAATTTTGTATTATTTATTGATTGATTGATGCTGGGATGTAGACAAGCACTCTATCACTTAGCTATATCCCCAGCCTGATACTATTTTTTAAATTTATTTTTGTTATTGTTGTACTGGGGGTACATTGTGATATTTACAAAAGTTCTTACAATATATCATAGTTGAGTTCACAACTTCCAACATTCTCCTTTATCCCCCCTTCTGAAATAGTTTCAACAGGTCTCATTTTTCTATTTTCATACATGAGTACATAATATTCCACCATATTCATCCTCCTACACCCTTTCCTTATAGCCTCCCCCTTCCCACTGGTACCAACCCCCAAGCAGGACCTGTTTTGCCTTTCTGTTCTCTTTTTTATAAAAAAATAACATTTTGTTTTAAATAGCTGTATAGGGTGTTTCACTGTGACTTTTCCAGGGATGTACATTATGGGATACAGTGTGACAGTTCTTTTTCAATTAAATTTATTTTAACTGATACAGGAAAATTTCATATATTAATAGGCTGACATGACATTTTGATACATTTACTCATTGTGAAATGTTTAAATTAGGTTAAACTTTCCAAGCATTTATCACACCTTTGTTATAGAACATTCAAAATCCTCTCAACTAGCTATTTTGAAATATATGTCTATTGGATGTCAGGTTAAAAAGCACTCTTTGCCTGGATTCAGAGTAGGACTCAATGGGATAGTGCCACTCATGATCCTGTCCTGTAGATCTGTAAAATAGGAAGGAGCCACCATGAGAATAATCATGCTGGTTGTGGTTGAGTATGACCCCAGTCCTAGGAACAGAAAACTTTGAGTCTGTTTCTTTCATTTGAATTCTTCATTTGAAGCTATCGTTATAGGATGAATATAAAATGTCTCCCACAGGCTCATGCTTCTAATGCTTGGTCTCTAGCTGGTGACACTATTTTGGGAGTCTGGGTCTAACTGGAGGAATTAATCTCTGAGGTCATGTCTTTGAATGTTATATAGGGACTCCAGTCTGCTTCTCTCTGTCTCTGTCTCTCACTCTCTCTCTCTCTCTCTCTCTCTCTCTCTCTCTCTCTCTCTATTTCTCTTTTCCTGTCCATCACAAACTGAAAAACAGCTCTTCTCTGCTACATGCTTCTGTTGCCATGATATACTGTGCCAACACAAGGGGTCAACTGACCATGAACTAAACCCTGGGATACCATGAGCCAAAATAAATCTTTCCTTCTTTAAGTTATTTCTGTCAGGTATTTTGGTCACACCAAACAAAGTATCTAATATAACCACCTTCCTCTGATGGAAATGATCTTTCTTTTCATACATAAAACAACTCATTAGGCTGGAGTTTTGTTTTTTGTTTTTTGTTTTTTTCCTAGCTCTCAGGCTATTTTGGCTTTTTCTGTAAGTAAACTGTCTGCCTATTAGAGAGATCAACCATATGAGTTGCTTTTAATTGTCAAACTTTATGACTTACAAAGATGTCCATTTCCATCACATCCAGCAGCTATGCCTATGAACATTATGACCTACATAACTTGTGTATTCTGGGTTGAGATTTCAAATATTCTGTCTCATTGTTTTATACTTTGATTTTGCATATGATATAGCAATATGTAAAAGTTGCCTCACTTTTTTCCTCTTCTGATGCTTTTGTGAAAATGTAAAATAGTTATTAAAATATTAGTCAGACACCCGGCATAATGCTACTGTTCCTTAATGTGTTACAAAGTTACATGGACATATTAGTGACTGTTTTACCATGTGTAAATTGTAGACAACTACTTGTTCTGTGGAAATCTTGCAAAGGAAATTCAATAACTTTTGAAATAGTTGCTTGGCATATGGAGCGCCAATAAATGACTGATAGACACAATTAAGATTTTAAGTGTTTCTGTAGGCTTTAAAACAATATGCAATATGAGATGAAATTATTAAAATCTGCTAGCCATCTACTACTGTTTTACAAATTCCTTGTGTTTTCTATTTTAATATGCTAAAGACCTTTCTGTCAGGAGACCAAACCAGGGTATGTCTCTTCCTTGACCTTTGTTTTCTAATTCCATTGTGCTTATATTTAGAAAAATCTTGATTGATTTGTACCTATTGTTCCACTCATCAACAAATGACAGTTCAAGTCTGGAAACAATAGAAAAAGAAAATATCAAAAACAATTGAAGAATAGTCCCAATTTTTATTTTACTGAAATCTCCCAAAGGAAGGAAGCAACAAAAATGCCACTTTTGGCGTTGGTAATGTGCATTTTTCTAATTCATCCTTCCTGCGTTATTCTCCCTGGTTCATTTTAATCCTGATGGGATTCTCTATAATGGTCATTAAATTTCAAAGTACAGCACAATTAAGGATTAGTTAACTATTAGACCATGTAATGCCACTATGATTTATGCAAGCTTCATTAAAGTCTTTTTTCAGCAAAGATCTGAAGGGAATATGAAATGCATCAGATTTGAGAATTCAAATCATTTTAATGAGACTCTTTCTTTCTTGAATTCTAACCATGTGCTCCAGTGACGCTAGATGCTTCAAAGATTGTAAAATAGCATAAAAGGTGGGTAGTGATATCAAAAAGGAAATTTAATATTTAAATAACAGAAGAATTTAAAATGCGAAGGAAAAGCAATACATATGCTTATCTATCATTAGCATAGTGATCAAACTAAGGAATTTTAGGTTAGAATGCATTGGACAAGTTACGCAATCTTTCTAAGTTTCATTTACCTTCACTATGCATTAGATTTTTGCCAAGTTATCGCAAATTTAGCAACTTATTATAGCATCCATTCATGGACTCTTAATTCTACAGGTCAGAAGTCGGTGAGCTCAATAGGACTGTCTATTTAGAGTTTTCCAAGATTAAAAATAGTATTTGCTATTATCTGGTGAGTTTAGTGAAGAACTTCCTCCCATTCTCATTCAGGGTTTTGCAGAACTCAGTTCTTTGATATCCTGTTCTCCTGAAGATCATTCCTGTTTGTTTTGACATGTCCCTCTCTGTCACAAAACCCAGTCCTCATGCTGCAAATGTCTATGACATCTCCTTAAATTCCCTGCTCTCAGATTAGGCCTACATGAATATTCTGTCTATCTTATTGTCATCCAATGAGCAGTCTTAATTACACCTGTGGTCTTGGCCAGAGATACTTAAGTTATTTTTTAAAAATTTTTATTATGATAAACTCATTGTACAGGGGGAATTCATTGTCACAATTATGACTAGACTTATATCCCTGCCAAAACCCCCTTCCTGCCCCACTAAGGCAATCGCAAGAAGTTTCATTGTTCTATTTCATATAGGTATATTTATTCCACTAATCTCATTCCCTGACCTCCATTTTTTCATTCACCCTCCCACAAGTACCCCCACACACTGTACCTATTTAACATTCCTGTCTACTGCTACTAATTCCTAAGTCAGTGTTCAAAGGGGTTTCTTAGTATATCCATTGCAAGTATGGTAAATTATTTTTGTACTATGTAACAGGAGTGGATGCATCTTTGAAATTTTGTTTACCAAAACAATAAAATGTGACTAACAGAAATATATAACCCGGGTGATTTTTATGATGATAACATGCCATAATACAGGCAAAGAACTTATATCTGCATAGTAAATTTAACAAAATTTAGCTTTTTTAGCATTATTTTTGTTGTTATCTGTACTATCACTATCAAATTCAAATTTAAAAGATTTAGAACAACCATGAATGGAACTTCAAAGTGCATTGCTATTTTATGCAGTGTTTGCCTCACTCTGGAAGAGGTATTGTGAATAGAACCATATGTTGAGAAGTGCTTAAGTCAAGATTATTTTGTTTGCAAATAACAGAATACTAATTAAAATCATCCTGAGCACACAAGCACTGTGTTTGTCCATGGGGGGGGGTGGGAAGGGGACCCTGCCTAGAGGAATTTAATGATGATGGTCTCAGAAATGCACTTCATTTCACCCTCACACAGGCTTCATTCTCCTGTACTGTTCCTTCTTGTGGCTTACACCTTATTTCATTTTTAAAGATTTTTCATAATGTAGCTATCATTTAAAGTAAATCAATAATATGATGTGGTAAAATAGAGTAATAAAATAAACCCACATTGCTGTGGTTTGTCCTCCAGAAGCCTACGTGTTGGAGGTTTGATCCCCAGTGTGACAAAATTCAAAGGCAGTGCTTGTATAAAAGGCAGGGTCTGCATAAGCTAGGTGGGTCATAGGGGCTCTGCTCTCAGTAGGGAGTTGTGTGGTTTTGCAAGATGATGTTAACTTCCACGAGAATTTGTTGTAATGAAATTGTGAGACTGGTTCTTCTCCTTCTCTCTTGTTCTTTCTCTCTCGCCATGTGATCTCTCACATACACACTTTTGTCATTTGAGGCTCTCACCATAGTTGAGCCAGAAATCTGAGACAAATAAATCTCTTTTCTTTGTAAAGTAACAACTTTTGCTATTTTATTATAGCAAGACTGAGGATTTAGATAAAAACTATTTTCTTCAAGAACTTAAAAAGTAGGAGGGTAAGGAAGCATAAGTATGGTTGAGGTACTTTATACACATGTTTGAATATGGAAAATTAAAAACTGTCCAAGTCACTGTAAAAGCAAGTGGGGAAAGAGGGAGAGTAATGGAGGGGGATGAACCAAAGCAGGATAAAATATTTATATATGGAGATGTCACAAAGAAACCCCCTTTTTAAGTATCATATACTAATTAAAACATTTTAAAAAACTAAAAATCAATATAATTTAGCTCAATATCAATATCAGTATAATTTAGCTGTTTTCTTCCTTCCTTATCTCAACATTTAGTCCTACACAAAGTCAGATATGACCATGGATTTTGTGTGTATTTGTCCATCACTTATAAAAAGTAGTTTTACTCATTTTTTAGTCAAGGGCAGAAATAAGTGATTATTTTAACATAAACAATTTAATGGAAATGATTGCTGACTAGGGTTAAATCTATTAACTGGTTAAGAGAATAGGTAAATTAAAACAAAAGACAAGAACACACACACAAAAAAAAGAATTTATGTCCAATTAAGATCCACTGTAAGCATATATGTAAATGAAATCCCTCTGTGCAAGCAATATATGCTAATAAAAATGTAATAAAAAGAAAAAAAAAGAGAATAGGTAAAAAAGAAAAGACTAAGGAGTTGTACCGTGCCTAGGCCTGGGGAACATAGGTAAGAGGTTGAAATATGATAGCTTAGAAGCCTTGCAGAGCTGCAGCTCAGAACCCTGGAACTGCCCCAGGCTGAGGAGGAATTGACTGCTCATTAACAAGGGTTTGCAAGGGCAGAGGAGCATCCTGCAGGATGGGGCCAGGTCCCCTAAGTAGGAGTGACAGCCAGTGTTGGGCTCATGGGGAGGTCCAAACTCCCAGGGGCTCTAGAGCATAAATGAAGTTTCCACAGTCCTCGTGTGAACATCACAAATCAGTGTTTTCTCTTCTATGAAACACTTGTTCATGCACCTTGCCCATGTGAGGGTTGTGATTATCTTTTGAAAAATTACTTATAGAAACCTTTCCTTTTGTGTACTTAATTTTTTTATCTACTACACATTTTCTCCATTGTGCTGTATCCTTTTACTCTTAATTTTTATGAATAGAAGATTATTTACTTATTTATTTATCACAATATAGGTTAATAGCAAAAGGATAGAAAATATAGCTTGTGAACATTAATCAAAAAAATGTTGGAGTAGATATATTAATATCAGAAAGAGATTTCTTAAACTAAGTTGATCCTGATATTATCCATAACAGATAAATACCTCATAAAGAATGAAAGTTACAAAAATATATATCTCATTAATAACAATGAGAAAGAAATGCATAAAATATTAGCAAATTGAATACAGCAGTATATTAAAAGAAAAAGAATGTATCATGATCTATTGTAATTTTGTGGTGTACAAAACCATGAGAACAAATAAGTGAGTTTGGTAGAATTTTAGAATGGACTCAAAATATATCAATTGTATTCATACATACTACCAATGAAAGTTCAAAATTGCCAAGAAGACTAAAATACCAGAAAACTCTTAGCAACAAATTTAACATATGAAAGATTTACATATGAATATATATTGATCATACAGCTGGAAATAAAAAAATATCTAAATTAAGGGAGAAATAAGCTATACTACCATGGGTTTGAAAATCAATGTATGTGTGTAATTTTTGTGGTACTAGAATTTGAACTCAGGACCTCATCCTTGCTAGGCATGTGCTCTATTACTTGAGCCACAGCCCCAAATAGTTTAAAATTAAAATTCTTATACATTAAATATAATTGTGATCAAAATACCAACAAAACTTTCTGAAATCAACAAGCAAGAAAATTCTAAATATATTGTGAAGGGAAAAAAACAGGAGAGAAAATAATTTGAGAAAGAATAACAAAGTTAGAGCAGTGATTTCAAAACACTGTTTAAAGCTAGGTAATCAAAAAAGCCTCATTGTAACAAAAGAAAAGACTCATAAATCAATGGAAGGGAATAGAGTCCAGAAATAACCCTCACAAATAAGATCAACTGAATTTCAGTAAAGGTTCAAAGGCAATCCAATGGAAAAAGGATAGTATTCTCAACAAACCTGACTGTAGGAATTGATCATCTGCATACAAAAAATGAATATTGATCCATAAATCTATACAAAATTTAAGTAAAAATGGGTCACACTTCTAAATGTAAAGATTAAAACCATGAAACCAGAATAAACTTAGGATGAGATAATTTTATGTGTATGATTTCAGATGACTAAAAGATTTCTTAGGTACAATATTAAAAGCAAAATCCATAACTTAAGACAATAATTATGATATTGTATTTCACAATCGAGTATTCACCAGTGCCAGGCACCAGTGGTTCATGCCTGCAATCTTATCTACTCAGGAGGCAGCGATCAGGAGAATCATGGTTCACAGCCAGTCCAGGTAAATAATTCACAAGACTTCAGAAAAAACCCATCACCAAAATGGAGGTTGGGATGGCGGGGCAGGGTGGAGTGGCTCAAGGTGTAGGCCCTGAGTTCAAGCCCTAGTACTGCAAAAATATACCTATATATTGTGTAGAAAGTTAAAAGACAAGCTACAAACAGGGGTAAGTTATCTGCAAACACATATTTGACAAATAACTTATGTTCCATATGCATAAAGAATTCTCATACTCAACAAAAAAGAAAATAAACAGTATTCTTGAGAAAGTGAGTTTTATGTTATATGAATTGAATCTCAACGTTATTGTCAGCAAAGAGAAGAGAGTGAAATATTTCAACCAATACTTCCCTGAGCTGATATATGTTTGGAAAACAAACACAGTAAAATAACATTAGGAAAATGACAATTTGACAGTGATACCTCCATATCCACATTACAATTGCTAAAATTCGCAATAAAAACCCATAGCAAAAGAAAGTATTGGTGAAAAAGTGGATCAGAATTTGCATATCTCACTGATGAGAACACATCAATTTTAAGAAATATTTAACAATTTTTCATGTCAAACATAGACCTACCATGTTACCTAAGAATTCTATCACTAGGCATTTATTGATAAGAAACAATTTTATTACATACAAATCTTTACACAAATATTTGAAACAATTTTATTTATAACCCCCAAATGAATATAAATTATAGAATTATAGTTTTCTCTCTCTACAGATATATAGAGATATGTACACATATACATATAAACATATATATACAAATATATAGTACATAATAGTACATATGGTTTGTGATGCACATGTGTGTGTGTATATATATATATATATATATGGTATGAAGTGGTATATATGTATAGTTTGATAAATACCAAATACATATATGGCAAATACATAAATATGGATATGTAAATATACAATGTTCATAATCAAATAAATATGTACATGTGCTATGTAGTGTGTGTGCATATGTATATGTATACTACATACCATTGGAATGGTTACATGATCTCTGTGCAGAGATAGACTAGCCTGGAACTCCTGACCCTCCTTGCCTCAGACACCCTTCACTTGGAATTCAGGTGTACACCACTGTACACAGCTAGCCCCATATTTTTGAGGAAAATAAATACTGGTAACCATTTTTGAAAATGTGCTTAGCAATTTGCATTTTTATGAACCCTGTAGGAGAATTTTCCTCCACCCCACATTCTTTCCAACATTTGAAATTTTAAGTCTTTGATATTTTAGCAGTTCCAGGGCTATATTGTATTAATCCATCTTGGTTTCTTTTGTGTCTTCCTGATGACTAAGGAGGTTGGTTGCCTTTCATATGTAGGCAGAGCATTTGAGGATTTGAGGATTTTATTTTGTCACTTGGCTACTCTCAATGTTCAGTGCACTTTTACATAATGAGTCTTTTTTTCCTCATTAATTTATAGAAATTTTATATGTTACATATCTTATAAACATCTTTTCCTTTTCCATGTCCTATGCATTCTTCCTCTCAATGTTTGGTCACCAGACATTTTTCCTTTTATTATAGTCCTATTCATTATTCTTCTTCAGGTTCTGTTTGGTAAATATTTTCCCATGGGCATTTGTCAGGAATGAATTCTCCAGTAGAGATTACTAAAGGCTTAATTGATTTAATTTAGCCCTGAAATTAATTATACTTCTCATACAGAACATAGTATAACATTTCAATGGAAATATTTATCTACCAACCACTAAAAATTAAAAAAAAACAACTTCTACTTTACCTTCTTCTTTGTGTTAATACTTTTGTTATGAGTTGATGGTTCAATATGCAAGGTTATGTTTCTATAAACTGTGTTTTAGTTCATTGATTTATTTATACATCTTATTTCCAAAATCTTATGCATATAATTGCTTACATACAGAAGTTATATTTTATTTATTAAGTTCTCTATCTTTGTTCTTCCTCAAGAGTGTTTGAAATATCAGTTCTTTGCAATTCCATTTAAGTTTTAAAATGTTAGTCTCACCATATGGACAGGTTAAAGACAATTAAGATGAACTACTTTGGGTTAAAATTGATTTGATCTATAAATAAATATGCAGAAAATTGATGTATTTACAGAACTTGACACTTCTAACCCATGTTGACTTTGATTTATATTAGCCAGAGCTTATCGCTTTCCCTGTAGAGTTCTTATACAACTATAGCAGATACGTTTTTATGTATTTGATGGTTGGATGCTATTGTAAATAGTTTCTCTTAAAATTTCATTTCATGCTTGTGGGTGGCAGATAAAAATGCACCTGTTTTTGTATACTGACATTTTATTTACTATTTCACTAACTTTCACCCATAAACTTTCTATGTGTACAGTGATGATGATCTGGCATGATGATGTTTGCAAATAATCACGTTCATTTCTTCCTCCCTGAGCAGGCTGTATTGTCATTCCTTCTTGCTTGCTTTATCAAACTGGCTAGAATCTACATTATAATGGCCATTAAGATGATCAGAATTGACATCCTTGTCTTGTTTCAAATTCAAGATTATCAACATTTTACCACTCACATTGCTTATAGATTTTTGGAACTGTCAGTTTCAGGAAGTCCATTGGTATTTTGAGCTTCATAAATTTTTTTTCTTTTATCATAACTAGGTATGATGGTTTGTACCTGTAATACTAGCTACTGAGGAGGCAGAGATCAGGAGGGTAGACATTTGAGGCCAGCCTGGGATAAAAAGCTAGCGAGACCCCCTTTCAACAAGTAAGCCTACCATGGTGGTGTGTTCCTGTCATTATGGCTTGTGTTGGATGTAAGTAAGAGGACAAGGGTCCAGGGCAATGTGGGCATGAACACAGGACTTTATTAAAACACTAACTAAAGCAAAAGGGCTGCGGGTTGGCTCCAGTGGTAGAACGTCTGACTAGCAAGCACAAATCCCTGAGTTCAACCCCTAGTACCGCTCCCCTCAAGTTGTTTTTTTTACCATAAATGTGTGTTTAACATGAAAGTTTTATTGACTTTTTGATAGTGATATATTTTATCCTTTATTCTGTTAATGTGGTGAAAGATACTTATTTATAATATTTCCACTAATTCTACATTTCATAAATAAACATGCCATTTTTCATACTTTTGGATTTTACCTTTTAATATTTTATTAAAATATTGGCCTCATTGATCATAAGTGAGAGAAGTCTGCAATTTTCCTCTCTTGCAAAATCTTTGGTGTGATTTCTTGTGTTAGTCTTATAAAAGTAATGGTAGCATGGTTTCTCTTTTTAATTCTTGGGAAAAATTGCACATTTCATTCCTAGTTTGGATTCTCTTAGAAGTAGACCCTAAGAGCATTCTCCAGAGAGGAACTGGTAAGTATGTGGTGAAACTTAATAAAGGAAGGTTGAAGATATAAGCAATGATGCTTCTGCTGACCTTTTTGGGAGTTATAGAACAGAAGCAGTACTGCAGAGAAGCTTTCCCTTAAGTCAGGGGGCCATAGCTGTATGCAACCCTAGGAGAATATAAAGTTCTAGACACAGTTCAACTCTCTATGCTTGTGAGGTAGTTCCAGGACAAGTTTATTTCTCCTAAGAAGGCTGCAACTTGTAAACACTTACCAGTGAAAAACGAAGGAATCCAAGCATCCAGGACCTGAAGAAAGCACAGTGGTCTGCATGAGACACCATGGAACACCCCATTGAACCATTCAGATCCACTGGCATTCACCATCTTCCCTAAGTCCTCTCAAAGCTCCCCCTCTCTTCTGAGTCATATTTTCTGGGAGAAATTTAAAAGAGAAAGATTAATGGGATGAGAAATGCACCATCCTCTATATCTATGCCTTCACATCTGTTTCTTACCTCTCTCTTTTGCTAGTGTGACTGGTGACTTGTCTGGTAAGTAACACATGAGAGGCAGAAGCAGAAGTTCCCAATGCTTTCTTTTTTTTAATTGTTTTATTATTCATATGTGCATACAAGGCTTGGGTCATTTCTCCCCCCTGTCCCCACCCCTTCCCTTACCACCCACTCTGCCCCCTCCCTCTCCCCCCAACCCCCTCAATACCCAGCAGAAACTATTTTGCCCTTATTTCTAATTTTGTTGAAGAGAGAGTATAAGCAATAATAGGAAGGAACAAGGGTTTTTGCTGGTTGAGATAAGGATAGCTATACAGGGAGTTGACTCGCATTGATTTCCTGTGCTTGTGTGTTACCTTCTAGGTTAATTCTTATTCTCAGCTTTTATCAATCGGAGTCGTATATTGGGGTCTAGTTCTGTGTTTCCTCATGGATACTCATCCACACACACATGCATGCATCAATACACATACATATACATATGTGCACACAAACACATGCATGGTGCACTCATTTACTATTCAATGTAATCTGCTTAAATTATGAGGACTGATATTGGTGGTAATTTCTTCAAGAGAGAATTTCCACCTGTGCCATTGGGGACCAGGGTATAGTGTCATTTTGGTCCACTTCTGACCAACATTACTGCATGTTTCTCAACTATAGCTCTCCACCCAGCAGTGAACATTAGGGTTTGTTTTTAGATCCTATGTCAGATTAAAAATCCATTCCTAAAAAAGTGCTGCCTCTGTTCTTGAATACATTTCAGAGCTCCAGCTGAATCTCACAATTTTTGTCTGTGTGTTGTTTTGTTGCAATGCATTATAGAAAAAATAAGATTCAGAGTTCCTCCTTAATTTTGTAGGACTTAGAAGCACTTTAAAAGAAATACTTATGATATTCTCTATTACATTTTGTTGTACTGTAGCAGGTGAACCACTTTTATCACTTTAATCAGAATAGCAGGCAGTACTCACTCTGTCAGGCTAGGCTTGGTTCATTTTTTCACACTCTCAGAACAATACCATGAACAGAGCCTTATGCCTTTTGCCTAAGAGAATATGGGTACTTCCAAGAGTAAGATGGATAAGAATCACTGGATTATCAAAAAAGAAATATGTACAAAATGAGAAAAGTGGAGACACAATCACTTGTTTTGTTACTTAAACAGTTTGTTGCTGATTGATGGAAAGCTCTAACCCAACATATCCGTTTTCCTGAATCAATAAATGCCCAACTCCAGAAGGAAGCAGAGACAAATATAAATTGGGAACTTTATCCTTAAGAGTCTTCCGAAGCAAAAGAAAATAAACAATTTTAACTATGTTGAAATGTAAAGTACAGTAAGTTGAAATAGACTTTTCCTTGTGTATCAGAAAGCACACTGGAGAACATTCAGTCAATATATTTTCAGGTGCTGCTCTTGGCACTGATAAGGTAGCTAGGGGGTCATGAGAAAATTGTCTACTTCCTCTCGCCTTTTGTTTTGTTTAAATAAGGAAGACAGACAGGATGCTTTCTAAAATGGCACTCACTCTTATTATATAGTTGAGGATAATACTGATTGACTTCAGTAAATGTAGGATGATGAATATTCCATTATAGCCTGTAGTCACACTGCACATTTAATCTGCTTGTGCAGAGCAATTTATGTAACACTAGTGTCTCTTATGGGATTCATAGATGCTAAACTGCCCACCATCAACATTCTTAAATAAATCCCACCTATGAAATGCTTCCACATAGCCAGCAGCATATTAAGTTTGACTTTCACATCATTGTCTTTGTTTAAAAAAGTAGACACCTATGATAAAGCCGACATTGAATTTTACTTGAATTTGAGGCTCTGGCTTGTGTTTGCCCAGCCCTGCCACCTTCTGGTTCTGCGAACCCTGTTGATATCATTCAAACTCTCTGCCCTATATTTTGCTTGTTAATTATTTATATATGTATATATTTATTTATAGATATAATATATACACACATAATTATATATATCTATATGCATTATATGCACATATATAATTATGCATAATATAATTCCTAAATTAACATGAGTATTAGTCATTGTGACACAGTGGATTTTTTTATCCTATTTTTTTCAAAATTGGGTTTGGCCTGAGGGTCTTGAGCTTTGCAAGGTGCTTTTCCACGTGAGTCATGCCTCCAGCCCCAAAAGTGTGTTTTAATATTTGCACAACTGTCATGAAAATATGAACCACAACATATTTATTGGTAATTTCTTTTTAGGTTCTTATTCCATGTCTGAACATTAACTGTTTTAAAGCATTTCTATTGTATTAGTATGTATCAGTATTTTGTATTGGGATTGTATTTTTAATTCATTAATTGCATCATGATTTTTCTGCATAAAATGCTGCATTTCTTACTTCCTTGAAATATCCTGAGACCTATCAATATTGAAACTGCTTCCCAAGGAAACAGTTACAACTACAGTGTTTTCTTATTTTCTGTGTGCTTGATACTTTCATTCTGGGCCTCACTGAGTAACTTTCATACATAAGCTAACCAGTGGAGGCCCTCTACTCAGAACCACATGTTCTCTCTGGCTCTTAGCCCCCCAAAGGCAATATTATCTGCCCTGCTCATACCACAGCCAGACTGCAGACAACTATAGATGCCGTCTGTACCCCAGAGCCCACTGAAATTGCTCAAAGCAGACCGTCCTGAAGCAGTTTGTCAGCCTTGTCTGCTTTTCACACAGAGATCACACCAAAGGTTCTTCCATGCTTCTCTCCTCTCTGCCTCTGATGCTTCCCTCTGGGGGCTGGGTAAAGTTCAATGCCCAGTGGCTTTGGAAGCCTGGAGTAAAAATTAGTTTACAATGACAGACTCTCCTGGCCTTATCATGCCTGAAAAATAATAAGCTCTGCATTTTGCATGTTTTGGGCTTTTTGTGGTGCTGGGACTCACACTCAGAAGTTTGTGTAGGCTAGGCACTCTAGCACTGGGCTGCAACACCAGTCCAAATTGTAATTTGATAATACAAGACTTCTCCCATCAGGGGTGTTGAATTTCTATTTGTGAACACTCTCGGAATACCACTCAATCCTGGGTGGGGACTTGGTTGAGCAAATCAGACTTGGTTCATTCATTTTTGGGGGACTTCTTTTATCCCCAAAACATTTCAAGTTGATGTCCTTGAGTGAACAATTTAACAACAAAAAAAATTAAAAATCAGTAGCAACAAAAAGTCAATTAAATTGAATATCAGAAACTTACCTTGGATCCAGCAGGAACTGATGATTCAGGGCCAAATATCCATCACAAACTTTGGAGAGATTAGTGAATCCAAGAGTCATAACTGAGATTTCTTTATCCACAGCTAAAACTACCAGGAATGCATCAATGGTAATTGTCATGAATTACATTCACAGGAAAAAAATGATACAACTCTGAAAGGGCTAACCAAAAACAAAGAGAGAAAAAAATTATTAAAGTCAGAAAATTGAATAACCAGTTGTCACAAATAATCCCATGGACATCAAGAAGTTATGGGTTGGGTGCCAGTGGCTCAAGCCTGTAAGGCTAGCTACTCAGGAGGCAGAGATTAGGATTGTGGTTTGTAGACAGCCTAGGCAAAGAGTTCATGAGACCCTCTCTCATAAAAACCCTTCACAAAAAAGAGCTGGTAGAGTGGCTCAAGGTGAAGGCCCTGAGTTCAAGCCCCAGTACCAAATAAAGTTACTTAAGAAGCAGTTGAGGTGGAACATATCAGTAATCCTAGATACTCAGGAGGCAAATGTAGGAGAATTGTGGTTCAAGGTCAGCCCAAGCATAAAGTCTGTAAGAGCCTATTCCAAAAACAAGTTGGCTGTGGTGACAATTCCAGCGTCTCAAAAGGCAGAGGTTGGAGGACTGTGGTCCAAGGCCAGCCAGGGAAAAAGGGCAAGATGCTATCTGAAAATCAAGGAGATTAAGGTGAGGGAATATGGTTGACGGAATTCATATACCTATACAAAATAATATGATGAAACTTCTTTCAGTTGTTTTAACTGGGGTTGGGAGGGGCTTGCCGGGGGTGGGGGGGGGAGGTGGTGGGAGCGATCTAACCAATGTACAATGTAAGGCTATTTGGAATTGTCAAACTGAATCCCCCTTTACAATGAGCATAGCAAATATAATTTGGAAAAACTGGACTAAGGCTTGGCTCAAGTGGTAGGATGCTTGCCTAACAAGCATGAGACTCAGACAGAATTCAACCCTCAGTACTACAAATAAAGTTACTGAAGAGGTGCTATGAAAAACTTTATTCTCAGCTAGGTATTTGATAATGTAGATAAAATGGACCAAGTCCTTTAGAAACAGACCACCAAAACTCACTCAAAGAGAAATACATGATATTAAGATATTTGTATCCACTAAATAAATTGAATCAATAATTAATAACCTTAAGAAAAGGAGGTACTGGATATAGATTAATTCATTGATGAATTTTACCAAACATCTTAATAAAAAAAAATACTAGTTTTTCTCAATCTCTTCCTGATGAACAGCACCACCATCATACCAAATGCAGATAAAGACACTTCAAGAAAAAATACCACAATGAGTATCTTCCATGAACAAAGACTCCAATATTCTCCACTAAATATTAGCAAACATAATCCATCAACCTAAAGAAGCACTAACCACATGACCAGCTTGGATCCAAGTACATGTACTAGAAAGTTCCACAAAGTTCTATAAGAGTTAGGTAAGGTGATCTAAGGTTGTGTGCTTCTTAGTGAAGTTGTCAGGCATCAAGATGTAGAGAACAATGGGTGGTGCCCAACTGAAAATGAGGGAAAGCTGTTTTAAAAATGGGAAGTCAGATGGTGGGTTTTAGAATGGAGAGTAAGATGTGAAAACCTGTAAGTAGAACAGGGTGTTACATTTCACAGATACAGACATATCTCTCTATGTGACTGTACTGAGTGGCTGGAGTTTAGGACCACAAGTCTGGAGAGGGAGGCAGAACTCTGCTTCAGAAGACAGTGAGGTACGATGATAGAGTGGCTTAGAGCAGACTCTGGAGTCAAGATTCACATGGCCTAGGGTTGAACCTAAACTTCCCACTTCCTGGTTGCATGACCATTGAGAAATGTTTGAAGATTCTGTGCTTGAGATTTCTCCACAGAGAAATTGGTATAATCTTCTAATATTTTGATGAAAGTTAATACATGTAAGCCACTGCAAACTGACACCTAGTTATCACTCATTATTTATATTGTTATTAATATTGTTATGAATCTAAAATTTAGAATTTAAGCGTGTTGGTTGGCATTTGGAGTGTATCCCAAGGGCAATGGAGTCATTAAGATATTTTAAGTAAAGAGGTTGTACAGGATGGGATTTCCATTTTAGGACTAAACATAATCACTCTAGAAGCAGCATGGAGAGTAGCCAGGTGAATTATTGAGACAGATTTAGAGTCTTTAGTAGCAGTACAGGACAGGAAGAATGAAGACTGGCATCAACACCTTGCCATGGGGACAGGAGCTGTAGCAGAAGACAGCTATGAGAGATGTTTAAGGAGTGAGAATCAACAGGCCCTGGCACCTGATTTAGTGGGGAGATTGTGAGAGAAATGCTGCCTTGGGAAGCAATAAATAATCTGCAGGAATGAACACGCCTACAAGACAATTCTTTATTGCTGTAAACATTGCTCTGGATAACAGCTTTGTAAATCACTGGAGTGAATTTCTTAGGAACTTAGAGAACTGGAATATGAAGACTAACCCTTTGTGATCCCTTACACATGCAAGAGAAATTTTTGAAAATTCTTGGAATATTCCATGCATTGACATTTGGCCAGGGAATGAGTCGAAACCAATAAGTGGAGAAAAGATTACGTCAAGAGACAACTCTCAGCAACATATAAGCATGTAGACGATTAGAAGTGTCATCTGAGTTACTAACGGTGGGATGGAGACAGAAAGGGGCATGATTACACACACAAACCCACATGCACACTCACAGAGGTACAGGTACCTAGCATGGTTTTCTCAAATAACACTGTAGCATTAAAGATGTATCTAAAATATCCAGTGATGTTTAACACTTTACTATGTTTTTAGATATGCAGTGATTAACCTGAAAGAACTAATTTAATCCAATTTTTCTCATTTTCAGAAAAGATTTTCACATACTAAGGGATAAGGCATAACTTTTTCAGTGTTGTGGATTACAGAGGCAGAATTAGGACAAAGTCCACTCTTTCTAACTACTATGCTAATTTCTCTCTTTTTGCATTTTCCGCTTACATTCTTTCCCTCCATCCTTCCTTGACTATACAATGAACACTCCAAAATAGAAGATGTCTCCACTTTAAAACGTTTGCTGAAGATATTTCAGTCAGGATGCTCTACTCAAACTGCTCACAGCCAGAAAAAATAATGTAAATGCACATCATTCAAGTATGAGTGGCATGCCTGGGTATCACACAGGTAAGCAAATCAGGTCGCAATCATGTAATCATCTCCCATCTTAATTTCCTCAGCATTCACATTCTGTTAGCAGGATTCTGAACCTCCAGCCCTATAGTAAGAACACAAATCCCTCCTCCAGAAATGCTGGGAGGTGAGGCCTAAGTGAGGGTGTCCCTTGTCCTACATGAGCAGATCCTCTTGGGTTATTGTACATCCTGACCAACACTGCCTCTTGCAGGGCACCCTTGATACTGCCATTCTTGTCCTCTGCCTACTGCCTCCAGCAGCTGTCCACAACTTTGTTGTTCTACTCTTCCTGACACAGGAAAAACTTTTTCTCATTAGCACATAATCCAGATGCAATGTGCAGCTCATTTTGGAGGCTCAGGTGGGGCCTCTTCCTGTGTCTCTTTCTCTCTCTTTTCTGAGAAAACAGAACTGGGATAGAAGAGACTGACATTCTGCTTAGGCTTAAGCTCTACTCAGTTTGGACAGCTCATGAGTAGTGAACCTGGTCTTTGTTTCAGAGTGGCCTCTCATGATAGGTCTGAATTGCCCTGAGTACCCTAGGGCACAGCTCATGAGTAGTGAACCTGGTCTTTGTTTCAGAGTGGCCTCTCATGATAGGTCTGAATTGCCCTGAGTACCCTAGGGCAGATGCGTGGCCATTCTCTCCCTTTCATGCACTGAGGAATCTGTGAGGTGATAACTTCTTCTGCCTTTGAGAAGTGTGTGACCAGTAACATCTTCATATTTCCATGACATAGGTTTCCCAACTAGGAAATACAACTGCCATTTCATTCTCCATACTTTGAGAAATGACCTAAAAATAGAATATGGTTGCACATATATTACAGATGACTATTAAAGTGTTCCTCAAGGAACCTATTATTTCCTTATTCTTTGGGAAATAATGGAAAGTACCTATTTTTCCTAAATGCAGTTTCCTGAAATTGAAGGGATGAATGTTTGGAAGTTGAGGTGTAGAGGGTTTCAGGGACCGTACAGAGAGACTGAATATAAATTAAGTACAAAGCAACAGCAAATACACAGAAATGACAATGCATGGCAATGAGAAGGGGAAAGTGTTTATAAAAAAAAGAATAAGGAACATTTTCAACAAGGGAGAAATGTCATGGCAAGTGTCCCCAAACGCACATCATACCTTTGAGGAAGACCTAAATACTGACTTGTTTCTGATTTGTGGTTGTTCTTATGTAAACTCAGTTAATTTGAAAATACTTCAAAAGACATTTAGAGAAATAAGTATTTCAGTTCTGCAGTGTAAAATCTGAATGTCAAAAATTACATGAGAAAAATCTGCTATTAATAGGAACTTCTTGTCTGTGGAACCCTTCAATTAAATACATGGGTCAATTATGTTTAACCTATGGGAAAATACAAAGTTATCATGGACTCTTTATCATCATCATCACTACCACCACCATCATCTTTATCTCATTTGAATACTCTTCCACCATTAGGATGCATTGATGCATCACAGCATTTAGTTATCTGATCAACAAGCCCACCTGAAGGTGGGTGTTAGGCTACAAATGTTAGGGTACCTTTGAGGCTTGCAGCTCACTCATCCTGAAACCTGCCATGGCTAACATGACCCAAGCCACCACTTACTGGAACAAAGGGAGGTGGGACGGTTTCTGGGAACAGGGACTGTTTCTGGTTAATCTTGCTAAAACGGTATGTGAGTCAATGAGTTGAGACACCTGGTGTTTACCAAATTCCTGATAAATAATCTTCAAGTAATCTGGCCCCACCACCAGGATGTGGGAGGTATCAGAAATATGTGACCCCAGGGACCATAAAAATTGCTGTGTAACCGTGACTAATGTCTAAAAAAATATAAAAGCAGCCTGAATTTTGTATTTGGGGTCCGTGTTGAAACCCACTGCGTCGGGCGGATAACTGGACCCCAGCTGGCTGGAAATAAACCTCGCTTTGTGGCTTACATTATCATAAGTGTCTTTTTGTTCCTCTGAGGGGTAGTCAACTTTGGACCCCAACAGTGGGTACATCCACATTTTCCATAAAGGGAAGACTGAGTCTCCATTGTTGTAAGTAAATTGACTTAGGCTGTGCTGTTGTGAGAAGTCAAAAGAAAGATTGTATATATGTTTAAGTTTCTCACCACTTTTTAGCATTTGTGCTATAAAACAAAGCAATTAAACCATAAATTATGCTAACAAGTAAATATTAAAACGTGAGCTAAAACTGCCATTTCCAAGTCAAAATCAGAACTATAGGTTTCATTTAATCATTTCTATATTACACATGTATCTCTTTTCTTTCACACCTAGAATCAGGATTCTCAAGGATACAAGGGAAGATAAAGTTAGAAAATCCCAGTTATTCATCTATGCCATCCCAATTTTTTCACACAACATTTCTGAGGATGAGAAAAGTCTATGGTATACAAAACTTACTTACATAGCATACATATGTAGATATATATAAATTATGTGCATATCTGCATAATTTATCATACTCTATTGTTTTGTTTACTTTCACACTTTGAAACTGTTTAGAAACTCTACTACTGTACCTCATTTCCCTTCGTTTTTTATAGCACACTGCCTTCCATTTCTTCTGTGCATGGTACAGCCACTTCAGAGAGCACTGTTGCAGAGTTTGCTTCAACCATCTATTTATAAAACTAGATGTCAGTTATGGTGGAACACATCTGTAATCCCTGTACTTGGGAGGCTGACGCAGGAGGAACACATTCCAGGTTGGCCTGGGCTACACAGTCAGAACCTGTCTTAAGGGGAAAAAAATCTTAGAAAGGTGAAGTAAGGCCAAATATGGCTACTGATAATTTTGGTTACCATGTTCTTTTTCTCTTCCTGATGTTCATTACTTACTTCTTGATGGTGACTGGTCTGCTTAGATAACATTACTTAAGCATTCTTTCAGGGTATATATTCTGAGACGAATCCTACTTACGGTTCTGTTTTTCATTTCTGCATGCCCCTGTTCCTAAAGTTTGTTTTGCTGTGTGGATTTACCTACTGCTAATTCTCTCCCCCACTCCCTGCCTCCCTCCCTCCTTCCTTCCTTCTCCCTCTGTTTTGTTTCTGGGTTAGCAATTCTTCATTGAGTACTTGAGTTAAGGCTTCCATTCATTCATTGGTTTCCTAGGTGCTTATAATTGTTTGCTGAAGCTTTTTTATGGTGATTTACTTGAAATGTTTGTCAGACAGTCCTGACATTTTTGCCATTTTGATATTGGCACCTATTGATTATTACTTTTCATTCAGTTTGGGATCTTTCTTAGCATAACAATGATTATCTATGAAAAACAACATTTTCAGATTATATTGATAGACTTTGATCTCATTTAATCTTTTTGCTTTAGCTGCATTTTGTGACACCAACACTGCTTCAGCAATGTGTTTGATGGCATCTTGTCACTGAAATTCAGGGTCCTATCTGAGCCTCTACTGACACCCAAGGAGAGACCTTCTGCTTATTATTCAGAGCAGGGGAATTCAGTCCTCCCAGTGGGCTCCATGGACACCATGGAGAGGAAGACCTCATTACAGGACATCAGGTGTGGACACTCCAGCTCTGTACTTGGTCTTTCTTTTAAACCCTTCTTGGCAGGGCTGTGGCTGTCCTATGATGGTGTTTTCTATGAGACCTTCCACTAGGCCTTTGCTACAATGGGTATTGGATTCCAGACTCTTCTTCAAAAAAGTTTGGAGAAGAGAAATCATTGTCTATAAGATTTTCTGTTGCTAAGTTGCCCCTTCCTTAGTTTTTGGCTAGAAAAAGGCAGTTTTTGATGCTGTCATTTTTTTGTCTATGTCTGTTGGGATTTCCAGGTTGCCTGTCAGCTTTTCTTAGATAAAACTTTGGCATGGTAAGCCAAAAAGAAGACACAGGGACCTGATTATTGGGGTGATGCTCCTTAGGTCATACTGTCCCTGAACTGACTGTCACCTTCTCTCACTGCTATCGCTCTCTCTCTCCCCTGCCCTCTCTCTCTCTCTCCCTCCCTTTCTCTCTTCTGTCTTGCTCTGTCAGGTTGTTAGTTGAACTTAGAATAAGGAAAGTACTTCTGTTTCATCTTCATGGAATCTCTCTTACTTCCTACTCAAGCTCAGGAATTTTGTACTCACAGCTATCTCAATGACTTCAGTTCAAGCACCATTGGCCATTTTCCTTGGTAAGCTCTCTTCCCAATCATAACTGTATATTACAAACTTCTGTTTGTATGTTATCCATGTCCCAGAACCATTATCTAATAGGTCTGGACTGCAGTAGAATATAGATTTCCCCAGTGACTCTAATAGATTCTTAGCTTTTAAAGTCAATGAAGTCTAGCAGTAAGATGGCCCATTCTGTCTCCTTCAGCATGTAGGGAGTCAGGCTTAGGGGCAAAAAGAGGAAAAGCCAATGTTAACTTGTAGGATGCAGTCCAGTCACACTCAGTGCTGATTGGTTAACAGCTTTGTGGTCTCAGGCACATTGCATACAAACAGTGTGTTTTGCCAGGATAACATTCTTCCTGAAATGGGACTCTGGCCCTTAGCAAAACTTCAAGGCAAATGAGAACCTGTAACAATGCTATGTAGAAAAAACATTGCTGAATTCACAGATAATTGACATTTATTCAAATGAAGAATGTGGGTTAAAAACTTTCATCCTGAGAGGCTGTCCCTGTGTCCTGACCATGGTTTTCAGTCAAACAGCTGCCTCTGACAGAGAGGCCTTTGGTTCTGTAACTCCTTTGTAAAAAGTTTGAGATCCTTAGCATTGAACAGACCACCTTCAGATGTGTTTTGCTATCTATTCTCTCCTATTTGGTTTGTCACTGCTGAGACAAGAACTTTTTCCTGGATTCCTCTCTCACTGTTGCTACCTGGTACAGATTCCTCACTCTGCTGGTGCTGCAGGCACTTCCTATTTAAGGCCAGACACTTCCTTTGAGAAATCTCTGTTGCCTTTAGGGAGATGGGATCTTTTGACACATCAAAGCTTTGCCTCCATCACCACTCAGATTGTCTGACCTCACATTCTAGTTTATGATCTACTAGTTGCGTCAACCTGGATGACTCAATTCCACGTGCCTCATTTTGTTCTCATGAAAACAGTTAACACTATTGCCTCTCTCAGAGGCTCAAGATGATATTAAGTAACATAATATTCACAGTAAGGTTGATTTTTTTTTGTTTTTGGAATGCCTCTCATTGTAGTTCATAAAATTCTTAAGTCAAGCACTGGGGTCCCACTCTCATCCCATTCTTTCGTCTTCCTTATTTTTTTTCTTTCTTTTCTTTTTCTCATAAATATTTATTAGAATCTTCTGCTGATCCACAAACTAGGCTAGCATACATACACCAAACAAACAAGACAAAAACAAAGATTCAGGATCCTTTCTCAGGGAAAATAACTTCTAGAGATAAGTATTCATATAATCACTCACAGGACAGCTATCTAATGGACATGAAGAACATATACAGTGCTGTGGTTGTCACCTGTCATTTGCCAAAGAAGAAGAGAGGATGGGGACTGGAGAGAGTGGGTGGATAGGCTATCTAGGTCAGGGCTATCCAGACTGCTGTGGATGTCATGTCCTGAATACATGCATTATTTTGTTCTCAGATAGTTAAATAATGATAGTAAAATGAAGAATTTAGAATAGCTAGTTGATTTTTCCTTTATCCCTTCCTTTCCAACTTCCTTATTTGGGAGAGAGAGAGAGAAAGAGAGAGAGAGTGAGAGAGAGAGGGAGAGAGGAGGCACTACTTATGGAATAAGGGCAATATTTAATATTTGCAGGGGAGGGAACACGATTTGCACCACATTGTAAGTGTGAGGAGGTTTGCTGGAAACATGAAGCATTTATTAGACTCAGTAGCCTCTTGGTTCGTGGCTTCTTTCCTGTCAAAAACCTGCCTTCCTCCTTTATAGATCTGTCTGAAGAGTTAACTCTCAAGTGACTCCTCCTTCCAGGAGTGATAATTCAACTGCTTGCTCTCCCTTAGACCTTACTCTCTTCACTCTAATGGTGTTTTTAATCTCTTTGGCTCAACCATTTATGCAAGGGCTCCAAAGAATGGTTTGTTCTGCTTTCTGGTTTTATGTCTTTTTATTACACCATAGTATAGTCTTACAAACTCTTTGTCTTTAACATTTCCAAAACAATCTGCAAGTATTAGCTAACCAATCCATACCTCGACCCAGGGAGGCTGGGTCAGTGTGATTATTTCTGCTTTACAGATGAGGAGGCAGGATGGACAAGGTGAAGGAATTTGCTTGCATTTGCAAAATGTAGCGGAGAAAAGTATGTGCTCACAAGAGCATCCTTCCGAACCCATTCTGTCCTTTTGCCCTGTGCTTTAGACAGAGCTGGTAGGAGAGAGGAGGTCAGGTAGGTTAGTTAAGTCAGAGGACAATGTCATGATGATGGTCAAGACATCACCAGTGTGAGCTGATTTCTTCCCTCAATATAATTATCTGTCTATCTTTCTCTTGCCCACTGAGTGATTCTCCAGGACAGGGAAAGAGACTGCCACACTCACCTTTACAATAACCACATATCTGACACATAGTATGATTTTAGTCATAATATATGTGGTTGAAATATGGAAAATATGAGAAATAAAGGTTTCTTTTCTTCCCTAAACTCTTCTGCCTTCCATGAGCATAGTGTGTGCAATTAGTCACACTTACATTTGTGTTTTACTTATAGCTATAAAACTAGATTGCCTAATTCCTGATCTTGTTCTTATCACTTACATGCCTTGCAACTTTGGAAAGACCACTTAGCCTTATGAAGCCCGATTTTCCTCAGCTATAAAACAAAATGAAATAAAAAGAATAGTAATAAAATCAACTCAAAGCATTGCTGTGTGAAAATAAAATCAACTCAAAGCGTTGCTGCATGAAAGGGACTCAAATAATTAAGACAGAAACTGTTTGGAGGAAGACACTGGACTCATCTCTACCTGGAACATATGCACATATATAAGTATTGCTTTTTCTATTTCCACTCACTATGCCAAGCCCAGAGCATCATCAGAAGTTGAAAGTGGCAGATATAAACTTGTAGAGAGGTAAATTAAGGTAAACTACACTGAAAATTTCAAAGCAAAATAATGGAAATTGGCTTGAGGAATAGAGGTTGTCTATATAAATACTAAAACTACATGAAATATTTTGATTAGGAAAAGGTTTTTCCACCAGGAAAGTTGTTAAAATATGGTTCTTATACAACTATGAGGACTGCTGTATGCATTAGCATTTGGACTATCCCTACCATAAGGCTTTGTAACCATAGATTTGAAAAAATGTTTATTGACCAGTGGGATAATTTGTTTGATCATTGCTTTTACTTACAGTCACTTGAGCATATTATAAGAAAAAAATGTGCTTACTGTTTGATACAGAATTGGCTATAAACTTCACACTCTATTCATATTTATCTATTTAAAATTAGAGTAAAACTCTTCATATTCATAGATACATCTATACTGATTTGAGGATTATTTTAATTTCATTAAAAGCCAATTGTATTTATTACTCTACTTCTTTAGGTTGGGATTAAAATGTTACATTAATTTTCAATTTAAATATATTATTTTATTTTAATTTAACTTTAAATTTTACTTTTTGGGGCTCTGTTTCTCATAAAGTACCATATTATATTTTTCCCTAAAGGTTTTCTAAAGGCCAACAATATGATTTAGGAGTATTGTGAGATACCTGTAACACCCCTTAGGGAACCTTGTCTGCAGAGTAACCAGAATTGCAAAGCTTCCCTTGAAAACAGAAAAAAAAAAAAAAGTGGAAAGTACAAAAACAAACACATATTCTGAACACTCACATTCTAGGCTGTCCTTTTATTACTCTGATTCGGACTTCTGATGCATTAGAGAGAATATCCAAGAGGACAGCAAGAACACTTTTAAAGAAAATAGGTCAATAGCATATTTCCCCGAAGTAGATTATGCATGCAGAATACAAATGGCTTCCTGACATTCTTCATGAAGCAGGAACACAGAATAGCGGAGACCAAAAGAACAAGGAGAGCTCTCCTCATTACTTCACCCTTAAATAGGAAGGAGGGGAGAAAGGAAAAGGAACGCAGAGCAAGGAAAACACTGGAGTCTTTTCTAAAAGAATCACATTATGTGGGTGTGTTCTATTGACATTACAAGTCTTTTATAGCTTTATACTGAGTGCCATGAGAAGTTGTGCATTGGATGGGAGAAAGTTTATTTCTTAGACTGTGTCATCTATGACTGGTGTGAGCCTATCAGAGGAATGGCCATAATGCTTTTAGAATTATTGAAACTGGGGACACATCAGCACCACAAGGGCTTTGTGATGGCTCCACTTCCTTGATCATGGTGTTACTGCTGAAATGTGCATTTTTGGAAGTGTGGCTCCAGTGGTGGAGCACTTGTCTAGCAAGCATAAGATCTTAAAGAGGCAATGGAGAAAGATACACAGGTAATTACATCAAGGGATGAAATCAGCTCATACTGGTAATGTCTTGACATCATTATGACATTGTCCTCTGAGTTCATTAATCTACCTGGCCTCGTCTCTCCTACCAGTTGTTTTTAAAGAACAGGACAAATGTAGAAGTTCTAGAAAAATTTCCTGGTGTAAATCAGGGCTAAAGTCAGATTAGGCGATGGATATAAAAGACTAGTCCAAGAATAGGCTTTAAATTTTAGATTTTCATAGTGACAAAAAGTCTTATCTTTTGAGAAAAAGAAAACAAACATAGTCCACACCTAGATTGCTCCTAAAGTTGATATTGCTTTCAGTTGAGTTGTATGCAAACCTTCAGGAGGTCACTTTGGGTATTCTTTGCTTGTTTGTTTATATATTATTATTGTTAATAGTAGTAGTAGCACTGGGATTTGAATTCAGGGCCTCACGGTTGCTAGGCTCATCTAAGCCACACTCCCAGCCTCTCCTTTCCCCCACCCCCAGCATTTTTTTTTTCTTTAGTTATTTTTCAGATAAGCTCTGGTGTTTTTGAATTGGACAAGCCTTGGTCCATCATCCTCCTACCTATGACTTTTGTATAACTGGGATTACAGGCATGAGTCCATCATAACTGGCTTATTTCTTGAGATGGAGTCCTATTAACCTCTTGCCTACCCCTGCCTGTAACTGTGATCCTCCCAATTTTCTTCTCCCAAGGAGCTCAGATTACAGCCAGCAGGTTACTCTGATTTAGATTTTGGTTTTTGATCTATAGGGAAAAGGAGGCTGTGCTTTCTTCAGATTTTTTAAAGTAAAATATTATGCCTTTTGACCCACATGCATGTAAAGGTGGTCAAATTCCACTTGGAAGGTTTATGGGTTTGCACCGTGAGATTATTTTGTCAAGTGCCACTGATAGGAGTTAAGATAGGACATGATATTGACAAATTACCATTTTGTAAGGCAAGCTCACAATGGAAGGATGATCACTGCTGCACTGGAGAATAGGAAGCAAATTAATTAAACGGAGCTCTGACTGGCAGCTGGCTATAATGGAAAGCCATGGAAACAAACAAATACAAACTCCCCAAAAGCAAATAAAGAAGGAACAAAATATGTAAGCTGTGCAATAGCAACCAGGGAAGGTGAGGAGAGGTTTTTACTGGAAGAAGTAGCATGAGTAAAAGTTGGGATGTGCTTGTTTTGTACATAATAACAAGTGCAGGGTTAGAGTGTTTCTGACTTGGACTAAACTCCTGAAGTACAGTATTTTCATGCTCACTTCAGCAGCACATATTTTAAAATTGGAACAATACAGAAAAGATTAGCAAGGACCCTGTGCAATGACAGAAGTACAGATCTTTCAATGATTCCTTTCCATCACCTTCCTTGGGTTGATTTTGACTTTTGGCGCTTCCACTCACAGTTACAGGATATCACAGTCATTCTCAATCTCATATCATCAGACAAATATATCTCAGTTTGGTGCATGAACATTGTAGCCTAGAGTTTTCTTAAACGATCACAGAAACATCCCTAGAAACTTTTATGACTCTTTGAAAGATTCATCTTTTATGTCCATATTAAAACCAAATACTGGAAATAGAACTTTTATTATTGATTCAAAATAATTTTTTCACCTCTAAAGAGCCAGGTACCTGAGGAACAGAGTTCTATCGGAGTGAAATAAGATGTGTGAGGATGAAGTATGACAGGCTTTCTGGGAGCATCCAAAAGTGAATAATCAATGAGGGATGAAAAGCAATAATACTGGCACAAAAACAGACATGAAGACCAGTGGAACACAATAGAGGACCCAGATATGAAGCCACACAAGTATAACCAACTTGTCTTTGACAAAGGAGCTCAAAATATATGATGGAGAAATAGCAGCCTCTTCAACAAAAACTACTGGGAAAACTGGTTAGCAGTCTGCAAAAAACTAAAACTAGATCCATGTATATCAGCCTATACCAATATTAACTCAAAATGGATCAAGGATCTTAATATCAGACCCCAAACTCTAAAGTTGATACAGGAAAGAGTAGGAAATACTCTGGAATTAGTAGGTATATGTAAGAACTTTCTCAATGGAACCCCAGCAGCACAGCAACTAAGAGATAGCATAGATAAATGGGACCTCATAAAACTAAAAAGCTTCTGTTCATCAAAAGAAATGGTCTCTAAACTGAAGAGAACACCCACAGAGTGGGAGAAAATATTTGCCAACTATACATCAGACAAAGGACTGATAACCAGAATATATAGGGAACTTAAAAAACTAAATTCTCCCAAAACTAATGAACCAATAAAGAAATGGGCACGTGAACTAAACAGAACTTTCTCAAAAGAAGAAATTCAAATGGCCAGAAAACACATGAAAAAATGCTCACCATCTCTAGCAATAAAGGAAATGCAAATTAAAACCACACTAAGATTCCAACTCACCCCTGTTAGAATAGCCATCATCAGCAACACCACCAACAACAGGTGTTGGCGAGGATGCGGGGAAAAAGGAACCCTCTTACACTGCTGGTGGGAATGTAGACTAGTACAACCACTCTGGAAAAAAATTTGGAGGCTACTTAAAAAGCTAGACATTGATCTACCATTTCCATTTGATCCAGCAATACCACTCTTGGGGATACACCCAAAAGACTGTGACACAGGTTACTCCAGAGGCACCTGCACACCCATGTTTATTGCGGCACTATTCACAATAGCCAAGTTATGGAAACAGCCAAGATGCCCCACCACTGACGAATGGATTAAGAAAATGTGGTATCTATACACAATGGAATTTTATGCAGCCATGAAGAAGAATGAAATGTTATCATTTGCTGGTAAATAGATGGAATTGGAGAACATTATTCTGAGTGAGGTTAGCCTGGCCCAAAAGACCAAAAATCGTATGTTCTCCCTCATATGTGGACATTAGATCAAGGGCAAACACAACAATGCGACTGGACTATGAGCACATGATAAAAGCGAGAGCACACAAGGAAGAGGTGAGGATAGGTAAGACACCTAAAATACTAGCTAGCATTTGTTGCCCTTAACGCAGAGAAACTAAAGCAGATACCTTAAAAGCAACTGAGGCCAATAGGAAAAGGGGACCAGGAACTAGAGAAAAGGTAAGATCAAAAAGAATTAACCTAGAAGGTAACACCCACACACAGGAAATCATTGTGAGTCAATGCCCTGTATAGCTATCCTTATCTCAACCAGCAAAAACCCTTGTTCCTTCCTATTATTGCTTATACTCTCTCTACAACAAAATTAGAAATAAGGGCAAAATAGTTTCTGCTGGGTATTGAGGGGGTGGGGGGAAAGGGAGGGGGCGGAGTGGGTGGTAAGGGGGGGGTGGGGGCAGGGGGGAGAAATGAACCAAGCCTTGTATGCACATATGAATAATAAAAAAAAAAAAAAGAAAAGCAATAATAGAGATATTTAAGGAACTCTGAGAAATTTGACACTGACAGACAGTAAACTCTGTGGTTCAATGGGTCAAATGTGAACTTTGCATTCTGAGTTCATTAATTTGGGTCCCAAAATTCTTTTCTCTTTCACTGGTAAGAAAAAAGTGTAAGTAGGCAAGAATCAAATTTTAATGACCCCTTTACAATGTGCTAGACGCTTAAAATTCATGAGCTTCTGTATTTCTGATACACTAAGAGGTAGATATTGTACCCAACTTTCACAGTTGAAAAAATTGAGACTTGGAAAGATTAATTCACCCTAAGTCTCAATGGTTACTAAGAAGTAGAACTGTGATTAAAACTGAGGTGGGCCTGGCTCACGTGGCTTCTAGTTCTATGCAAGACCCAGCTACCTGTGCATTAAACCTGGAAGGAAGAGATTATGGAGGATGAAGATAGATATTGTGTGTGTCCTAACATTTTCTTTGTCACTGGATATGCATTGTAATAGCTACAGCAGCACTCAAAGGGACCTTCGTGAGGAAAGAAGGGGTGCAATTTGGTGATAGAATTTTCTCCCTGTCTTCTGGTTGCCTTCTCTGCCACCATCATGGTGATAAAGTTCAAGTTTGTTCTCTGTTTTGAGGCCAGTAGAGTTAGCACAGAGGAAATTAAGAGGGACACATTTCTCCACCATGCTATTCAAGGTGCCACTGACCAACCTGACCATCGCAGTTCCTCCACTGAGCCCCAGTGCATTAGAGTTCCAATGCACTGTCACTGAAGTACCCCACTTCACAGAGCAAGACATTCATGGTAAGATGGGACATATGGATATACCTATGGATAAGTCACTTTCTTCATTTTAAACTTACTTGTTGACTTAGGACCCTGAAATTATAATCAACTTGACACCCACTTGTAGGTACATCTGGATCACTTTCCAGACATCTTTTCTTCCAAAGATAGAGTACCCTAAAGGTACATGTGTACTTCAGCTTGGTGGGCAACAAAAACTATGTCTGACTGCTGTGTCTTGGATGGAGGTTGGCTTGAATGTGTGGACAGCTTGTCCACAGGTGCATGTCCACAACTCCTATTAAAACAGGATGGTATTAGGGTGATCCAGCACTGGATCTTGCCTCCACAGCCTCTGTTAATATTAGAAGTGGGCTAAAGGCTATTTCCTAACTTCCTAACTTATAAAGGAAAAGAAGAAAGCAGGCATCACACAAATTATATTGAATAGTACTCAGCACATTAGTAATATCTAGCAAGTTTGCATCCTATACAGTGGGTCAGGTTCACTAAATGAATTAACCCACTTAATCCTTACAAAATCTAAGTCTGTTAGAGTGTGATATAAGTAAAACTCCTTGTGTTGTATACGTCAGCACAATTTAACAGTTCTGGAGCTTTGTGAATTGAGCCATGGAGATAAAGCAGTTCACCAGAGACACCCAGTAGGGCTTGTTCCCAAGTCACCTGCCTCTCAGTCTAAGCCTGTATTTGCATCACGTCACCACAATGCCAGATGTAAGGCCCTTGAGATATAAGTGCCAGAATATATGTATGCATCTCACTTTACTGTGTCATATTTTGAGGACTTTTGATTTTAAGTTGTGAGATTTCACCTTGCTTTTATTTAGCTGTATCAAATTTCCTGCCTGTGTGCTGAGAGGTTTTTCCATGAATCATAAGAGTCATCCCTCTTTAGGAACCCTTGGTGGTTCCCTATTGTTTGCAGCTGAATGAACTTTTAATTGTTTAAACTGAATTGGAAGAACATTCACATTTGTTACCTACCTTCTGAAGACCCAGCCCATTCCTTGTCAGACCCCATTCCCTAGCCACATTTTACTGTTTTCCCTTCCTCACAGCTTTCATTGCCTCTCCTTCCTTATGCCTTCAGTACAAAGGGTTCTTCTGTCTAGATCTGCTCACATTCCTCTGCTATGTACTATTGTCCCATCCAGCTTAATTCTCATTCTCCAGTTTTCAACTTTGTGTCACCTTATCCAAGAAAACTTCTCTGAGACTATGTGTGTTAGCACCTTGCAATATTCCATTTGTAATACAAGCAATTTTGTTGGCATCACCAGGTTATTGTCTGTGCCCCTATAGAACTATTTTTTTGCTTTACAAGAGGATCTGTATATGGCTTTCTATTGAGTGCTCTGGATCCTACTCTACAACTTATGAGCAATTTGGAGTTAAACTAAAAACTGAGAGGAGCTCTCATTATTTGATGTCCAACTTAATCAAATCCCATAGCTTCTAAATCACTAAATGTGATTTTAGAAATAACTAACATTTGTTTCTATTTTTTCTTGGAAATTTCAATGGATGGGATTGTGTTAAAGATAAAAAGAGAGAAATATGGTAGAAAATTAAGTTAACTACTTATCCATGTTAAGATTATATAAATGGTAGAATTTTTAAAACTAAGGATTAGAATGAACAGATTCCAACTTGTTTTGAGCTTTGCAACCATATGCTTATTACCATATTTTCCCCGCCTTCCTCTTCCCTTTTCTACTTGAATTTTACCAGGCACAGACAGTTCATATCCAATTTTAGGTATAAATATAAGAAATTTCACATTTTAAAAAACAGTGAAATGTAAAAGAAAATTAAGTTTACTACCTTTTATTAACTTTTGTTATAAAACTATATATCCATGAGTTATCTCCAAACACAGAAATAAAACCAAAAAGGAAAAATGAAAACAAAAAAGAAGAGACAAGCAGAGTATAGTGGTACATGCCTATAATCCCAGAATGTGGGCATCTGAGATAAGAAGATCATGAATTCGAGGCCAACCTGGACTGCAGTCTGAGTTCAAGGCCAGTCTGAGATAGGCTGAAAATGACTTAAACAAAACTGAGGTTGGAGGTTTTAAGAAAAGTCCCCTCAAAACGGGTTAAATTCATCCCTGGTTTATAAAGCGTGTGGAGGAGCAGTATTACATTCAATATTAAAGAAAACAGATGAATGCAGTGCCAAAAAACTTAAAATTGTTTCCAAATATTTACATTTGCTTTGAGTTTCAAGGAAAATTACTGATTTAAGGATTAGGAAGTGAATGAGTATTTTTAATAACAATACAACACTGACACAAAGAGAAACAAAGCAGGCACCAGCTGCCTTTTTCTGAAAAGCAGATGGAGTATACTCATGGCTGCAAGGGATAAAAGGAAATTCTTGCTGGATATAAGAAAACAAAAGAAGCAGCAAAATGTGGAGACTGGCGGGCAGAAGACAAAGAGGAACAATGCTGAACTTTTATAAAGTGATGTGAAATACTGGGATCCTGGGAGTCATCAGCAACCCAAACCTATAAGGTTGGGTTCTCATTTTCTTATAAAATTTCTATATAACATTTTAAAGCTCTAAAAATTATTGTCATGCTTAGAATAAATAAGATGTACTGCTGTTACCTCTCCATTTCCTAACTGCTGTGTGTTATGAGAGAGTTATTACAGAAAATAATAAAAGCTTTGGAGAGACATGGTAAGAATAGGAAATAGCAGTGTGAAAGGATAGAACCCCAAACCCTTGGCAAGATGAATAATGCTATTTGGCTATCTGCAAAATGGAGCTGTGTAGCTGAATGAATTTTCATGCTCCTGTTAAGAACAGTTTATTCATTATACAAGCATTTAATGATTCCCTATCATGGAGTGTATGTTATTCTAGGCACCAGCAAGCAGTCCAGATGCTAATGGCAAGGGCAGATCAACAAATTAATCAATCACAACTAAATTAATGACTTAAGATGGAAATTAATATTTTTAATACAAATATAATATGACCACGCAGTACAGAGTAGTTGGCTATTTATGGAGATAGTGGGTTGGTGTATACTTCAGCTCAGATATATTATTTGAGCCATTCCTGAAGATTTTGAGGAAAAGTACTAGAAAAAAGATGGAGCATTGTGCAAAATAATCTATGAGATCAGAAAGAACTTAGAGTGCTCAAGGAAAAGAAAAGAAGTCAATAATGTATACTGAATGAGAGGAAAAGCCGGTGGGATGTAAGTCTGACTGGATGCACAAGCCCTTGCCGTGTGGACTCTGTCAACCCAGGGCAGAGACGTAGATTTGCATTTCCTATCAGGAGACTCAACTAGAAGTCTTTGCAATTTGACTTAGGTTGTTAAGTTGTTAGTTACCACTCTGTGGGAAGCTGACTTTGAGTAGCAAAAAGAAAGGCAAGCAGACCAGTGAGGGGAAATTTTCAGTTGTCCACATAAAAGATGGTGGTGAAGGGCAATGCAGAGAAAATAGTGGATACAGGTCTGGTCATAGAGCAGATTCGAATTGTTGATAGACTTCAGCTGGACGCAAGGGAAGGTTAGAAATAAGGGAATATTTGTAAAACAGCCAGTTTGAGGTACAGAAGTGTAAAGATTTCTCTTTGGCCATTGTCCATGCTTGGTTAATATTCTCTAAACACATAATCTCCATGCTCAGTAGGCAAAAGCATATTGGCATCAGATTCTATCTTGGGTTATGATACCCTAGAGCATCATGCATGAGCCACCATCCTAGACCAAAATCCTTACAGGACCACCATTTTCCCATCTCTGATAATTAGCTAAAGCATCTAATCCCACAAGTAACAACTGGATATCACGAACTACTGTAAAAAATATTGTATGGTAAAGAAATGCTCTACATATGATACACAGAGCAAGTCTCAGACAAGGGGAATAGCAGAAGAAAATTGATTTATTGTTTTCAAAATGAAGGGATCAGGTGGTGATGTATGAGTTCCGGGATGTGAAGGGAATCAAGAAAATTAAATAAATGTAAAGATACAGAATTAATGTTTATGTGCACACTATGCCTGAAGCACTTAGTCACATACAAAAACCATCTTAGGTGGTTATTTCAGGTGACTGAAACTGAGAGTGAGAGAGGGTAAACAACCCAGTCAAGGCCACACAGCTAGGAGTTGGGAAGACAGTCTTCCCACCGATCCATTTCAAGGTCAAACCTTGCACAATACTCACAATACTGACTCCCATCCTGGTGAGCAATGTGGGCCTCCACATCGACTCTATCACGTAGCTTGCTGATGGTAGTGTCTAATTCTGTCTTGTTTCTGTCTCTACTGACATTGCCCTAATTCTGATCCTGTTTATCTCTCACTTGGTGCATTGGTCTCCTTACAAGTCTCTTCTTTTTTTCATTGGTGGGACAGAAATAGCTCCTTTCTTTATTGTACTTGACACAGAAAAGTGTGTTTTTCACAAAATAGAACCTCTCTCCCTGCTTAAAATTTTCAGTGGTTTCCCACTCCTTGTGGAAAATTTCAAAGCCCATGAACTTGAAGACTAGCAAATACAAATTATCTTCAGCTTAATTTACCAGAGTCCTATTATGTCAAAGATGGTAATCTCAACTCATCCCCTACACTCATGCATACACGAGCCCCTGGCTCACCTAAGTTCAGTCAGAACTGAGGAGTATTCTGATTGCCACACTGTCTGATAGAATTGCTATATACTATTTGCGATCATGTTGCAGGGACTATTTGTGCTTTCTGAAACTAAGATGTTTTCAGAATTCTAGTAAATATTTAAATCTATAGATTGAGTATCCCTCATTCAAAATGATTGAGAACAGAAGTAGTTCATATATTTTCAGATTTCGGAATACTTTCACATACATAATGGGATATCCTGTGAACAGGATTCAAATCTAAACATGAAAATCATTTAAGCTTCTTCGTACACATAGATTGAATTGAATTTCACACAATATTTTTAATGAACCTTGTGTTTTGACAATGACCCATTCCATAGTCAGATATGGAACTGTCTAAATGTTCAGCCTGTGTACAATTTTAAATCTATATTTAAATATATTTGAGCATGTATGTGTGTTAAGTTTACAGAAGCTGAATTTACAAAATCCATGTAAATGATTATACTGTTATTCATGGATAAAAGTGGGAGTTTCCACAATTTCTTGAGTTTATAAGTCAGATACTCTACCACTTGAGCCACACCCCATCCCCCACAATTTCTTGAAATGAGGACAAGAGAGATAGTGCTAACTACTTGGGGAGGAGAGAATGACCTAGTAATGGACATGCTTCTCCCTCATGCTCGATGGATGTCAAGTGGTAAAATGTGGTAAGTTGGATGTAGAATATATTGAAAATGTAACTAGCAGATCTTTTAACGTGTTGTGTTTTCATAAAGTCTAAAGGTAGATATGTGCAACCGAGATGTCATGGAGCCTTAAGTAGCATGGCATCCACAAATTTACGAGTCTGAAATTCAGACTGATCTGAAGTTCAACTATCTCAGACTCTCTACATTCTCCTTGTAACTGAAAGGATTAATAGCACAGGGAAGATTTACCTTTTCCAGTTACACAACAGGGCATGTTTAATTGTGTCTAGGAATACAATTTTATTTTTCTCACTGACTAAATTGTTACATGGTAGGTTGAATAATTCCACAAAGACATTAATGTTGTGATCTGCAGAGCCTGTGGATACATTGCCTCACATGTAAAGGGTACTTTGAGATGTAATTGTGATGCCATCTCTTGGGTCTTACAGAACAAAGGCAGAAGGATCAGTCAGTAGTAGGAAATGTGACCACAGAAGCAAAAGATTAAAATGATACAAGAGGCCACAAGACAAAGACAAAAGGTAGCCTGCAGAAGTTGAAAATGACAAGGAAATAGGTCCTCCCCTGACACCTCCAGAGTAACAAGCACCGTTACTCCATTTACTAATATCAAGGAAGTGACAGTAGTCTGGGTGTGTCATTGTCACTTTCAAGTTCCCAAATACAAAGAGAAAGTAGTAAAGGTGACTTTAATATTTTGATACCAAGCACATGACACCTTGCTTCTCCCTTCTATAGGATGCAGTTCAACCTTGTGCTAGAGGGAAAAATGATTGCTATTGGGTATTTTTGCATAGTAAGTGCCATAGAAATCTGCTAGCACTCTTGCATATTTGATCCAAGAATGCATTTATTCTGAAAAAAAGGCTGATTTTCCACAAACATTGGCAATAGCAGGAAAATCAGAAAGTGGCTGAAATTTTGCCAAACATACCACTCAGCTTGTTTACTGTCTATGAATTGTAGACAACAATTAGTTAGAACTCTTTTCAGGTCACATAAATGACATTGTACAGTTTAGCTTGTGCATGCTGTTTGTCTGATTGGTTGAAAGCCCTCGTAGCTGGATTTATGGGCTATTTTATCTCTATGCTTCTCAGACTGCATGATGACTTAAGTAGGGCTCTCTGGTAGGCAAGGATATGACTGGTGTCAATCCAAATAAATATCTCCAATGCTAAGCAAATGAATAGAATGAGTTTAGGGGGGTGATTCATACTTCCTTAAGTGACTGGGACATGTACAGATTTCCTGGAGCATTTTTCTTAGGTCATTTGAAGCTTCAGATTTAGTCATCATCAAACTTTATTTTCAAAGTGTCAGTTTGGATGACACTTTCATTAAAACTGTTATAATTTTAATAATGATGATTATTCTGAAAACTGACAGCTTATTGGCATTAGGAGAGAGAAGCAATGCTGATTTATGTCTCCTGATGTGCTGTGAAAATGGAAGTTTGCAAATCCATTCTGCCCTAGCTCTGTCCAGCAATCTGTTCTTTCAGGTAAAGCCTAACTCTCACCCTGCTTCTGCTGTCCCCTCTCTCCAGGTTTACCAGTTAGGACCTCTATTACTTCTAATCTGTAGATATATCCTAATGCACTTGCTCACTTTCCCAGTCTCCAACTGCTAGAGCAGACATTAAGCCCTGCCAAAAGAAGCTCAGGCACCACTGGTGCCGTGCTTCAAGTCACACCATTCACAAAAATAAGCAAGTAGTAAACAGACAGCAATGAAATACCAATGAATGGCACCCACAAATAATAAGAGCATAAGCATACACAAAGAGTACAAGACCAGCTTCCAAATAGAAATATAACAAAGGGACAAAATGAGAAGTGAAGAAATAGCTCACAGGGTGTTTGTGTGTATATATTCATTTTTTTCTATAATAGAGTGACATTTTAGATCTGAGGAATGGGATGTGTTTATTAACAAATAATGCTAAAGAGACTGGCAAACAATTACAAAAAAAGTCGGGTACTTAATTCAAGTCTCTACTAGTGTAATTTCAAGTTTAAAATATTGCTAATAAAATTTTAAAAGCACTATGAGGAAAGATAAACAATTTCAGCCAAAAGATGGGAAATGCCTCTCTCAGAATACCATGGGGAAAAATCATAAAGAAAAATGTACATATATTTGATAAAATAAAACTATAAACTTGTTGTATATCATAGGACATAATAAAATATTTAAAACCAACACAGATTAAGAAAAATATATTTCAAGCACATAGGAAAGATAGAGAGTTGATATATTTCCAGGACTATGATAAATTAGAAAAGCAATTCTACAATAATAAAATGAGGAAGAAGGAAATACAAATATACCACATACTTAAAAATGCCATGGTACAAAAATACATAAAAAAGAATTAAAGTTTTTAATTCATCTAGTAACAGTAAACCTAACTTAATTTATTTTTTTTTAATTATTTTCCTTGTCTACAAAATTGGCAAGATTCAAAAAGAAATAACTAGTACTGATTCATTTTTATGGTTCTACCCACTTAAATCTGAACTATCACAAATGGCTCACATAGCAGAATTTTCCAAATTTAGAAAAAAAATGCCTTGCCATTTCCTCTAGAACTTGACGCCTTCTTAGAAAAATCAAATTCTCTGTACTGTTGGTTCAGAATGTAATTTCACTCAGAATGTGAGTGACTGAATGTGTGCAGACATTCATCTACATAGTAGCTTAGCACCCAGTGTGAATGTTTTCTACTGGGCCCAGTGCTGTGTTGGCTCTAGAGAAGAAATCTTGAGTCATCCAGAAGCTGGGGCTGTGGAAGCCTTCAGAGTCTGTCTCCAAAGCACACAGTTCATCAGTTGTGCCTCTTTCCCCCATCACACAGTTTTAATCATGCCACAGTTAACTTGTGGCTAGAGTCTGAGTCCGTTTTTGTCACTAGTTGATCTCTCCCACCAACCACAATGCCTGGGCTGTTATATTCACTCAAAAAATGTACAATGATTTTACAAACAGTGTGGACCATTCTTAAGTATATATGAAAGTGGCTTAATCAGAGGAAAGGTCAGGGGTTTTCTAAAGCAGATTCAAGTCTCAGTGGTGTGACAAACAGATAATCATGACCCCCAAGAGAAGCCTATGTGTGGGTCTGTGTAGATACTCTTTGTTACTTAGAACTGGGGTAGGACAAAACCAAACAAAGAATATCAATGGCAGTTAATCCTTTTCAAAAGCAAAGGAGCTCCAAGTGCGAAACACTTAACAGCACAATCACTGGACAAGGTGGGAAGATAACCTTAGGATGGATTCTGTTGTTTTCTGAATGAATAAGCCTAGAGTTCAGAGGATCTACAACCACCATTTGTTTCACAATACTCAGAAGACACACAATTGTAATTACTCTTATGAAGACAATTAGGTAAAATGCAAGTGATAATTTATCCTGGAAAGGACATTAAGGAGACTTTATTAAAATTCTCATTTCTCTTTTAATCATTGTAAAGGAAAACTAAGACCATAGTGAGAATGTATGTTGATTACAGTCATAGCGAAAGTTGGTTTCAGAATAAACACAAAACCAAAAAAGAACAAAATAAAGTGAAAATAAAACAAACAAAACAGAAAGTTGGTTCAGTTCTGAAAAATAAAGTCTTTTTCTTTCTTTCTTTTCCTAATTTCTTCTTCCTTCCTTCTCTTTCCCTCCCTCTCTCTTTTCTTTGCTTCCTTCTTTTCTTCCTATCTTTCTTTGCTCCATTCTTCTTTCTTTAACAGAAATTCTTTACAGAGATGAGGTGGGTAATAGGAGTCCCTCCCTTCTTAGGGGCTGGTTGGTCTAGGTCAAGGGAGGCTGACACATAGATAAGATTTTCATGAGCAAACAAGAATTAGATTGCTGTTAGGACTACAGAAGCCTGTCATCGTCATCATGTGGGTAAAACACTATACTCTAATTTTGGGTGACTAAGGAAGCCCAAACTTGAACATGTGTTAGTCTTTTTAATTTTTTTTTGTGGTACTTGAGAGTGAACTCAGAGACGCTACATCTTGAGTCACAACCTTGTCCCTTTTGGTTTTAGTTTGTTTAGTTTTAGGATAGGGTTTCTACTAATTTTGCCAGGGTTGGTCTTGGATCAGGATCCTCTTACCTCCACTTCTCTAGTAGCTGGTATTAGAGATACCACTCAAGATTGTTTTTGAGATAGTGTCTTAATATCTTTTTCCTGTGCTGCCCTTAAACCACAATTCTCCTGTCTCCACCTCCTGAATAGCTGGGATTACAGGTATGTGCCACCATGTCCAGTTCTGAGAAGTCATCTACTACATTTTTCCGTTTTTTTCTTGCTCTTCTAGACAGTGTCTTACATGTACCCAGAACCAGCTTTAGATGGCAATTCTCCTAGCTAAGCCTCCACAGTGGCTGGGATTATAAGTATGAATCACTTACACTTGGACATTCTAAGTCATTTCTTTCTCTTATAATATAAGTTCTGATGGGAAATTATGGTTTAAGTTAGAGAGAGATGACGTACAGCTCATTTCTCAATTATGTAACCCTATGAGTTAACCTGTTTAGCAATGCTTCAAATAACAAACTATCAAGGAAAAATGTTAACTAGGGACAGAAAATCATCTGGTTCAGTATTAAACAGCAGTGCAAATTATATATATCAAATCTGTGATAGCTCATCACCATGGACTTGAATTCACAGGAAAGTGGTCAACATGCAAAACGGAAATAAAGCCTGTGCTTTCTCTAAAATTTCTAGGCATGTCAGAAATGCCCATCTTTAAATGCAGCTTCAGGGCTTCAAGACAGATAGAAGCTGGCAGTGGTTTGGGGAGTAGTGGACGAGGACACCCCTGACACTCATACCAGAGCCCTGCAATCAATAGATGGTGTCAGACACTGCAGCACTACATGACAGGGGTGGTTTTGGAGTGTACGGCAGCAGAAATTGTTACTAAGTAGTAATTTCTGTCCTAATGGTGAAGGAAGATAATGCTTAATAAAACACAATAGCTAAGAAGGTTGATTCCCTAAGCATGAATCAGGCACCCTCTAGGTATTCTTGGGGTATTTTGGTCATTATTGAGAACTGGCAGAGGAATCATCTCACCAGCATTGTGTTCCTTACTCAAAATGGGGAGCTCTGAGATAACTGGTCTCATTAGGATGCTGACTAGAACCTGTTTCTGAACAGGTGATGTAAGCATGCACCAATCTTCCATACGCTCACGTCAGTCCTTCCATTCTGGCCTCCCAATCCCATTCTCATGGAGATCTCAGATCCAGACCAAGTTATGTCCTCCTTTTCAGCTGGGTACTTAATTGTATAAGATCCCACAAAACTGTGACACTATGTCTTTTTTGTAGTACTGGGTTTTGAACTGAGGGCCATGAACTTGCTAGACAGGCATTCTTGCACTTGAGCCATTCCTCCAACTCTTTTGGCTTTAGTTACTTTTGACATTTTATACCCAAGCTGGCCTGTCCTGCAAGCCTCATACCTATCCCACCAGCTGGGATAACAGATGTGCGAGACCATTGCCATGCTTTTGTTGGTCGAGATGTGGTCTCCCTAACATCATGATTCTTTTGGTCTCTGCCTTCACTTCCCAAGCAGCTAGGGTTACAGGTTTGAGCCAATTGTGAAAAAAGAAGCTATTAAAAAATGAAGCCAGAATAGCACCCATAAAATGGGGTGGTGGTTCATTAAATGTGGTACAAGGGGTCATTCTGGAGTTTGGTAACAGAGAGGAATTTCAAAGCAGACTGGCAATCAGGACAGATGGTGTTGACTGTATATTGAACCTAAGATTCACTCTTTAGTAAAGCTTTGCAGAGACATCTTCAAAGGAATATCAAATATTAATGCCAGAGCACCAGTTAATATAATTTACTTTTTGAGACAGAGTGAAGCAGATTGCCTTTCCCATTGCGTGAGGGTTACTCATCATCCAAACTATTGGCCCAAATAGAATGAAAATGCAGAAAAAGTTTGATGAAACACTGACTTTTTGAGCTGTGACACTAATCTGCCTTCAGTACTCTTGATTCATAGGCCTCTGGGTCTAGACTGGAATCTACATGATTGAGTTTCTGGCTCTCAGGCAAACAATCCCACTAGGTTTCAGCATCAGCAGCTTGTAAGGAAGTTTGTGGAAAGAATCCCTAATTGCATAAGCTAAGACCTTATAATTAATTTCTGTCTACTCAGGTATGGTGATACCCTCTTATAATCCTAGCACTCAGGGGGCAGACGCAGGAGGATTGCAAGTTTGAGCTCAGTCTGGGCTACATAGTGTGTTTCAGGCCAACCTAGGCTATCTACTCTGTCTCAAAGAAAATGAAAAGTAATCACTTCCTAGATATCTGTCAATATCTATATCTGTACTTATGCACATATACATCTCTGTCTATACCTGTATCTCTATATATTCTATTGGTTCTGTTCCTCTGGAGGACCCTAATACATTCATGTATTCTTTCAGGGTCTGAAATCACACTTGCTAGTATATTAAGCAATGGCACAGCTCTTCTTCTTGCATCCCATATTTAAAAAACAAAGCCATCCTACAAAATGGTTTCCTTTTTGTTTTGGAATGTTCAATTTTTTCCCTAGGTGACATGCATAATGCACAAGTTTTCACTTGAAATTATTAGTTATCAATCAGCTTGGAACCCAAGCACTAAGACATCTATGTCTTGGTGCTAGTGGTTGAAAAAATATTGCCCACCGCATCAAAGAGAGAGTATAGGAATCAGCTCTAGGTGTTTGTGAATTTTTTCCTATCTTTTCTAGCAGTAGTTCTCCTAACTTTCCATTCTTATGGTTGGGTGACTAATGACTTTTAGGGATGAGAGTTTAATTTGGAGATGTGTAGTGCCTTGGTATAAAAAAGTGTTTCTTTGCACGTGCTTCCCTTGACAAAAGTATGTTTTGAGACTGAGAAAACAGTCTGACTCACTTTGTGTATTGTATACTAAATCTTTAAAATGAATAAAACATTGATTTTCTGCATTAAAAGAAAGATGGATGCTTACAAATTAGATGACATTTAAGGGTAAAATTAATTTTAGAAAATTTTTGCGGCTTTTTCATTGAAAATATTGTTATAGTTTTTTCTAGTGCATTTTTAATAAGTATGGTTATTTAGAAGCAGAGAAAACATGTCATACAGTTTTATTTATCTATCTGTATAGGTAGATAAATCTGTTTATCTGTTTATATTTCCCCTCTAAAATAAACTGCCTTTCTGTTTATCTACACTTCCCCTCTAAAATATTCTTTGTGATTTTCCAATGAAATATGGGTTTAAGTTCCTCCCATCTTGGAAAAATTGTGGTAATAGCTTTGTTTTTCTCTTGCAAATTCCCTTTAATGAGAAAGATGTATTTGGGATCAACAATCCCTTGGGTTTGTCTGTTCTCATCTATTCCTTAACTTTGTTGGCCTTGGATTTTCTCAGGTGCTATGTGGTGAGAGTGGTTACTCCATGCTTGTTTGTGTGATTTCTTTTTTAATATGATGTATAGAAAAATATATAGAGAGAAACAAGTGACCTTGAATAGATAATAAGAAAAATATAAAAGCATATTCTAATCCTAATACTGTCTCTGGCATAAGACGAATTTCTATGAAAGTGCTCTGGGCCATGATGTAGATTCATCAAGGTTCACGGTGAAAATGCAAAGAAGGCAGACTCCCGAGGCTGGCGCCACACTTACAAAGCAGTGCTTGCTGATGGGAAGGCTCAGGAACCTGCAGTTTGACAGTCCCTCTGTGTTTATTATATTTTGAGAAGCTTTTGTGTAGTTTTCTATAACAATCTCATTCTCCTAAAATGTTGATTTTTAACATACAGTTATTTGTTAAATGCATATTTATGATTTTTGTCATTTTAAAACTTTTTGTGTAGAATTCCTTAAAGTGAATATTAAATAAAATGTTAGAGGAAAATCAGAAAATGCTACCATTCAATCTAGGGAAAACCGCCAAAGAGTTTACATTCTCAATTATCACAGACATACTGTCAACAAAACCTGCAGCAACAAAGCAATTATATTGAAAATCTAATAGAAAGTATGCTAATTACCTATATTGTTCAGGTGGGAGGATTTTCTGCATTTTTGCTTTTTGCTTTTCTCTAATTACGTGATTCATGAGTAGAAACCCTAACCTTGGTTTGACATATGATGTTAAAAATCAAAGTTTTGTTTGTTTTTCAAATTACAAAATTAGATACTAGGAGAATACAATTTATTTTTCAAATTAAGTTTCTGAGAAATAGTTAGATACTTATAAATGCTTTTATCATAGAGTGTCAATGAGTTGGGGTGTAAGTAGCATACAACAAATAGCACCTACTTAATGTGTAAAATTTAATCAAATTTACAATGTTGATACTCCTATACAATTATCCCTGTGATCAAGATACCAGATGTATCAAGCTGGCAGAGTGGCTCAATTGGTAAGAGTGCCTCCCTAGCAAGCATGAAGTCCTAAGTTCATATTCCAGTGCCATCAAGAAAAAAAAAAGATATCAGCTATATCAATCAACTCCAAGAGTTTCCTTTTGCCTTTGGTAATCCATTTCTCCTTGTCTGTGTCTATCTCATTTCTAGGCAACTGTTGATCTTCTATCACTGTAGAGTCGTTTGCATTTTGTAGATACTTTATAAAGGGAGAGATGGAATTTGATGCTTCATTTTTTTGATAATACTACTGGGGTTTGAATTCAGGGCTTCACGCTTGCCGGGTAGGTGCTCTACCACTTGAGTCATTCCAATACATCATTTTTAAGAGCTTTATTATGAGTGCTGATAACTGCCAGAGACAAAAATGCTACTTTCTCCCAAAAACAAATTATGATGCCTTTTTAAGAGTTTACTTCATGCCTTCTGCAGACTGGGACCATGGATCACTGGTGTCTCTGGCATACTGAGAGAACCAATAATTTACAGATTGAGGGGAGCGGCAGAATAAAGGGCTGTTTTAAGAAGAAAGTACAATACCCAAATTTTGAAGTTAAAAGGTATCACAATTATTCTGTCATGGAACATATATAGAGGCCATGAGCTAAAGAACTTTTCTCCAAGAGACTCCCCAGAATGAAGTGGAGCTCTGAGCAGGAAAGCTGGAGTGGAATCTGGGAGGAGTGAATAACAGCCAGTATGAATGAAATACTTTCAAAAGTCAAGAATAAACTGGGTATGACATCTGAGGGATTCTGTCCATGGGGTCCTACCTTAAATGCTTGTCACATGTAGACATTTGTCAAGATCTAACTCAGAGTTGCACTGTCAGCCAGAAAAGAATGTTATACCAGGTTAAGTTTCTTTATTTTCCTCTTTTGACCCCAGACAGATATGTTTTCTGTTCTTTCTGCAATTAATTACCACAAATTTCATGGATTAAAATATCTCAAATAAGTTATTTTGTAGTTCTGGAGGTTCTAAGTCTAAAATGAGTCTCACTGCACTAAAATGAAGGTGTTGCTAAGGCTGCATTTCTTTTGCAGACTCGATAAATTCTTTTGCAGCTGATAGAGTCTACCCATATTCCCTGACTTCAATCTACAGTATAAAAGTCTACAGTGCCAGACCAGGTCGTTCTTGAGTTATTTCTCTGGTTCTTTTCCTTCTACAGCCATCTTCTACTTTTAATGACCTATGTGACTACATTGGTACCCATGGAATTCAAGATAATCTTATTTTGAGATCATATAAGGACTGAAGGTATGGCTTAAATGGTACAGCACTTGCTAGCGAACACAAGTCCCTGAATTCAGATGCCAGCACTACTAAAAAGAAAAAAAGTAAAAAACGAAAAGAGAAAGAAAATCATATGATTAGCGATGTTAGTTCCCCTTTGTCATACAACCTAACATAGTGACAGATTCTGGGCATTGGGATGTTGGCATCTTGAGGGATCATGAGTGTTCCTACCACAGAGTCAAACGCTTATCTACCAATATGTGCAGAAGAAAAGCAAAGTTCTGGACTGGAGAGGGTTACTACCACACCCACTGTGCTGACAATAGGCTTCCTTCCAGCCAGAGGCACAACTGAGGTAAACATGCATACATGGGGAGAAGTCTTGACTGCAACTAAATTCTGAGACAGTATTATAGTTTTAGATATCACCAAAGTTTTTTTTATTCATTTATTCACATGTGCATATATTGTTTGGGTCATTTCTCCTCCTTGCCCCCCACCCTCACCCTCTCCTCCCAACCCCCGTCACTTCCAGGCAGAACCTGTTTGACCCTTATCTCTAATTTTGTTCAAGAGAAGACATAAGCATAATAAGAAAGACAGAGTGTTTTTGCTAGTTGAGATAAGGATAGCTATACAGAGAGATTCTTACTATTGCTTTCATGTACAAATGTGTATCATCAAAGATTTTAATTCTTTTGATTTTTTTATCTGTGTGTCTGTTATTACTTTTTAAATGAGTGACTAGAAAAGTCAAGGATGTGCTTTGTCTAAAGATATAAAGTTTTTATTTCTTATTTAAATTGGATTGCTTAGATTTTAAAATTAGAGTTTTCATTAAAAATTGATCCACTGTTCTGACTTCTCTTTACCACTGGATATTTGGACAATGGAAGACCTAATTTTTACTTGGCAGCCACTTCTGTAGGTAAACAATGTCCTGGAGTCCTCCAGGTACAGTCCTACCTGGAGATCTTTGTGAGTGTGAATCATCTGTCTGGTCTTGGTGGACAGTAGGGATTGTAATCACTAATGTAACACTATGCACGACTTAGTTTGTCAAATGAGTATACATTTGGTGCACTAAAAATCAGGGACCAGATGGTTTAAAATATTCAATTTATATTCTAGCTCTGTTCCATACAACTTTTATAGAATTAGACAAATTAGTTAATCCCCCTGAAGCTGAATTATCCATCTATTAATTAAAAAATATTATGTCTACCTCAAAGGCTTATAGCATATTATTAAAATTATGTCATAAAAATCTTATGGGATATTGTGAGTCAAATTAATAACATTTAGTAAAAAAGTGTTTTCACCAACATCCAAAAATTTGAATATAATTTTCAAAGATTTTTTTAAAAACATGTAGAATTGATGACATTTCTTACCACATGAACATCCCTCACCAGAACACTCAAATCTTGACTATCATGAAAGAAAAACTGGGAGTGTTTCTAAACTCACTAATTTATTTCACAAACATAAAAAAAAAGTCTGTAAGATAGCATGCCTGCTCAAAATTCCACATTAAATTAATTAAGAGATGTCTCTGGAATCTATACCACCTGCTATCCTGTGTTCATGTGAGAGAAGGAAGGTCAGTAAATTAATAGTAAATGAGGTAATTATCTAGTGAAATGCTGACATGGAAAACCAATGGAGAAATGGGGTCTTCAAGTGAAAGTGTGATTTGCATTTATTGTTGAACTAAGTCTATGGTTTGGATGTACAACATTTCATTATGAGGCTGTTTGTTATTACTATTAATGAAAAGCCCCACCATCTTTAGAATTTATAAAGTATGTTCACATATGTGCCCTTGTTTGATTCTCAATAATATAATGAGGTTTACTTTATTGCCTCATTTTACAGATGATGGGAACTGAGAGATGAGAAACTAAAGGAATTATTGAAATAAATAACTCACTTTAAATACTAGAAAATTTTCAAAAGTGGAATAATGCCAGGGAAATAAAGAGGTGCAAGTGAGGGAATAGGAGTTATCTCACCCTACACTATGTTCCTTATGATGAACAAACTGTAGCCAATATCTAGATGATGCAAGGGCATTATAGATCAATCCCTTCAATCACCAATAAATTATGCATCAATCAGGGACATCACAAAAGTCCATTCTAATCTAAGAGCTTCCCATGTGATCAGTTGAAGCCTGTGTTACAGCAAAATCACCTTTCAACATTTTTTTCAGTCTTGCTTCTCTCACTAGACTTAGAAGTGGTATTCTTAAGAACACTGCCTAAAAAATACACACAAATCTCCATTTGCTTTCTGAAAAATGTGACCTGGGAGAGCTGGAAACAGAAGTGGACCAAAGGAATAGAATCTAAACATGGCATTTTGAAGTCAGATTATTTTTGACTGGCTGGTATGTAGTTCCTTGTCAATGGTGGTGGTTAGAGTGCTAAGAGCCTCTCTGAATTCTGTGGCATTGCAGTTACTGAAATATGTTGGCTGCAGAGTAGAATTAGGGTCCAGTAGAAAAAATACACAGGAAGCCTCAATCCCTTAGATATGTGAGTTTGGTGGAAGTAGTTATAAGAAAAATGGATTTGACTGATTCTAGCTCAGTGCTATGGATGGTTTGGGACACGTCAATTAATGAATAACTTAAAGAAAAGGATAGAAGGCAGAAATGTTTTCTGGCAGCATGCAAAGAGATTTACATCTCCTACAGCTTAAGTATACAAAATGGAAACTAGACTAAGGACTTAATTACAAAGATCATGAAGTCAGATTCTTAATCCTGATAAGGCTGCTATATGAGAACCTCAGGACCCTGAGTAGAAAAAAAAGAAAGAAAGAAAGAAAGAGTTGCATCCAGGGTCTAGGTATGGAAATACCTAAATCAAAGAACTAAAATATCTGGGATTCTTCTCAGATTCCATTGACCATTCTACATGGTCACTGGTCAGTGCTACCCCTTAGCTTAGAGTCAGGGCATAGCTAGCAACTTATAAGTTAGCACAATTACCACTTCAGCATCTGTTCCCATTTCTCCTCTTAGTGCCCACTACTAAGATATATCCAACTCTCTGGTCATAATCTGGTCAAAAAAGTTCTAGAGCTAATGAGGGAGAAAATAGACAATTCAGAAGTAACTTCAGAACCTGGGCTGTAAAGACCTTAGGACCTGGGAGAGTGTGTTCAGACTGGAACCTGGAATTCAGAACTGGAGCAGAGGAAGAACATAAAGTGTTATATGAGTAAATCTGTCAGCAAGAGAGCTGTGGAAAATTAGAGGCAATGCTAATGAATGACTAGGATGTCATGAAATATTAGAGAACAAGATGGCCCACATTAAGCAAAGCACAAACTCCAGGCAGTACAGAGAAGCAGCAAAAGGCTCAGTGACAAAAGCATGATAGAGTGGACATTCTCTGCAAGGCCAGAAAACCTACCAGCCATCCACACTTTGCAGGAGGGAGCAGAGGACACATTTACCAACACAATGGGATCCTGGAGGTGAGGGGTACTAGCATCACTGAGAAACTAACAGATGATTCTCATCTTTTAGCTCCCTGGTAACAATGGAGATAAGATTCCAAATAACACAGGAGAAGAGTAGCACTTGACCATTCAGAAGGTAGATAGAATGCAATTATCATGGTAAGTAATAAGGTTGATGTGGGAGCCAAGAATATCTGATCCAACAAGAGCCATTGAGATGACTATGAAAACACAGAGATTCCAGAGACAAGTAAGGAGGATGTCCAGAAAAGTTACTGCTCAACCTATAATACCAAAAGAAATCAAACAGAGATTATTGACAAACTCAAAAAAGTAAGATATGAGCCACTTTCAAACCAAAAACTTATTGATTGAAAGGGAAACTATGTCCTTATATAAAAGGATCCTGAAAAAATTGTAAAGTGTATGACAGTGTTTTTTTAAATGATTTCCAAAAGGATACAGTCATTTACTTGGTTAACTGTATACTTGGGAGAAATTCATCTCTAGATGTATGAAGACAGATAAGAGTCCTAGTTGACACTGATTCCTGGAAACACAAAGTGTAATCATTGTTAGGGTCTGAGAATCCTATTCCTCCGAGAGACAGAGAGTCACGCGTGAATGCAATCAACAAAGCAGAGTTTATTGAGCTGGCAAGCCAGGGTCAAGCTCCCACACAGACACACAGGTCCGATTGGGCAGACAAGACCCCGAGCCTCTTTAGGGGAGATCTTATATAGGCCCCTACCGACCGTTACAGCAAAAGCCCGCACAGTACATAGCCAATGAGTTTGTAACACCACATACATTTCCAGCCTATCCATTTAAGAGTACATTACTTCTTAGCCTATAGACTCAAGGGTCAGTATTCGCGCACACGGTTACATTTAGCAAGCAGGCAGGGCACATCTTGCATGTACTTCTAGTCATCTTTCGCAATCTGCTCACATTCCTCACATTCCTCACATTCCACCTGCCCCCATCCTGTTTATCTTATCCTGCACTGGGCATCCTGTGCTGGCTTTACTGGTTTCTGCTATGGGGATCTGCTGGGGCAAAGGGCACATCCTTTCATTCCCCCCTTTTTTGGGAGGGGCTATATTGAGGAATTATTTTTAAGGGGATGAAGAGCCTGGTATTGTTGGCGGAGGACCAGAAGTTGGACAGTGTTAATTTGGTTTTTGATGAAAGTCACAAGTCGGTTTAGAATACAAGGTTTTATGGTGAACAGTAATAGGAGGATTACTATTGGCCCTGCTAGTGCAGACAGGAGGGCAGCTAACCAAGGGGACTGGTTGAACCAAGATTTGAACCAGCCTTTTTTGGCCTCTTTTTTTTTTGTTGTTGTTGTTGCTCTAGTCCTTTTCGAAGTTTGGACATAGAGTCGCGAACAACCCCGGTGTGATCGGCGTAAAAGCAACATTTTTTCCCTAGAGCCGCATAGAGGCCACCATTTTTAAGGAACAGTAGGTCTAGTCCCCTCCGGTTTTGGAGGACTACCTCGGATAGGGAAGTTAGGGATTTTTTAAGGTGACTAATGGATTTTTTAATACGGTCTAGGTCCTCATTGATGGTCGCCCTGAGGGAGGTGAGGCTGGAGTGCTGAGTGGCCAGAGAGGCAATGCTGGTACCTGCCCCTGCCAGGCCTATTTTAAATAGGGTAGCGATGGTTAGGGTGGTAATGGGCTTCCTTTTTGTCCGGGGGCGGTCGGACCAGTAAAGAACGGGATATTTAGCTGGATGGTAGAGGATTTTAGGCATCACTATCACCATCAGGCAGAATTTTCGGGAGGCATTAAAGACCAATCCAGCCAAGGGGGGAGTCAGCCCATTTACCGAGCATGCCCACCAGGCACCTCCGGCCGGGGTTATCCAATGGGAGGCATTTTAGTTTGGGCGCTTAATTATAGTAGTGTATAATTTTTTATTTTTTTTTGGGACCTGCCCTATATAAGTCCCTTGGTCACTGACCTGAGCCATGGTCAGGCCAGTGGGTTGGGCCTCCCAACCTGTTGGAGTAGTGGTATTAACTATAAAAGAGGAATTGATTTTAATAGCTTCGTAGAAAGGGGGTGAAGGGCTGTAGCAAAGCCAGCAAGCCTCAGATAGATTAGGGGCTGTCCTATTTAAGGTCTTAAATGAAGCAAACAGCAAGGTCTCCAGGGGGCTAGGTGGTACAGTGAAGGGAACGGTGGTTGTGGGTTTTGGGGGTGTCACTTTGGGACTCTGAGAGTCATTGGGAGTGGTGTTTTGGGGCATCCGGGGAGTTGTGTGTGGAACCAATTTTGTCTCAGACAACTCTGGCTTTAACACAGGATTAGGCCTTAACACGAGATTAGGTCCTATTGTTAGAGTAGAGACTGGTTGTCCCACACGCCGCAAAGTAAAAAGGGCTCCTGGATGATTTGTTTTGTAGAGTCTAACTCCCCAGGATTTACCCAATTTTTAATTTGTTGCCTTTTTTTTTAAATTAGTGAAATTTATCATAATGGGATTACAATTGGGGGGAGTTGGGCATCCCTTATTTATAGGTTTAGGTTGGTGGTATGTAATACCAGATTGAGAGACTCTACTTAACTGAATAAGGTTTCCCTGTTTGGGAGGTGGCCACCATATGTCTCCTGAGCTCTTACAACCCCATGACTTGTAATAATAGTCTGCGATTTTTTTACATTTTTTCTTGTGGTTGGGTTGGGGAGAGGGGCAGACATAGAAGTAACTTTGGCGTAAATCCCATTGTCCCCTGTCAGTGAATAAGGCCCTTAAGTCAAAGTATAATTCTGGGAACCAGGTGCTGGGAGGGGTCACCTTGGAGGTCTGGTTAAGAATGTCTCCTGTGGATACATCTACAATCATTTAGGTCAGGTTAAAAGGTTGATGTGGATTTGTATGCCCCAAGCAAGTGGTGGACAGGGTTAGAAAAAGGAATAAGGTTACCGAGGTCCAGTTTGCTCAAGTTTGAGTTTGAAGGAATTGTCCTTGTGGTGAGACACCCTTTTTGTTGGCAGGAAGTCTTTTTTTACAGCTACCGGGTCTGCCGGTCTGATGTGGGTGTAGTGGACCCAGGTGATGATCCCATTTTAGGAGGGCTGCGGAGCATCTGGGGTGTTTTTGTTTTTTGGAGCATCTCGTATCAGCCGGAGCTTGAGTGGATTTGTGGGATGTTTTCGTGTAGTCCAATTTTTCTGTTTTTCCTGAGGACGTGCCCGTCTCACATGGGAGTGGTGTATCCATGGTGTAATTTTATCGACCTTGAGGGCGGTGGGGGTAGTAAGCAGTATAACATAAGGTCTTTTTTATCTAGGCTCTAGGGTTTTGGACTGATGCCTTTTAACCCATACCATGTCACCCGGGACTATGTCATGTTTTGGAGTCGGGACCCTCTCAGTAGTATGGTACGCTTGAATTAAGGGTCATATTTGTTGTTGCACCTTAGCTAGAGCCTGTAGCATAGTCAGGTAATTTGGGGCCAGATCACCTAGTCCCGGGCTTAAGGTCCTCTGAATGATGGGGGGTGGAGCCCCATATAGGATCTCAAAGGGGGTTAGCCCATGGACATAAGGGGAGTTCCGGACTCGGAAGATGGCCAAGGGAAGGAGTGTCACCCAATCATTGTCAGTCTCCAGGGCCAATTAGTGTCCTATTTATCCTTTCTATTTGTCCTGAGCTCTGGGGGTTATATTTACAATGTAGTTTTTAATTGGCCCCCATAGCCTGGGCTAGTCCCTGCAGGACTTTACTAACAAAAGCCGGACCGTTATCTGACCCAATTGCCTCAGGCACCCCTTACCTGGGTATGATTTTTTCTAGTAAGGCTTTTGTCACTACCTGACTCGTCTCCCTCTTTGTAGGAAATACCTCCACCCAGCCCGAAAAGGTATTTATGAACACTAGCAAATATTTGTATCCAAACTTTTTTGGTTTTACTTCGGTAAAATCCACTTCCCAGCTTTTTTTCTGGGCCCTCCCCCGTTTCCAAATACCTGTGTGGTGTCCCTTTCTTTGTCCTGGTTTTATAGCTGTACAGCTAGCACAATCCTCCACAATTTGACGGATGGCCACGGTCTGGTTAGGAAATCGGAGTTGTGCAGATGTCAGCAAGTCTAGCAACTTTTTCCGCCCCAAGTGGGTGGACTTATGTAAGTTAGCTAACAGGAATCGGCCGAGTTTTTTGGGCAGGATTAGCTTGTCTTTTAAGTCACTTCTTTATTTATCCTCCCTTTTTTTAGTGAGGGAGTGGGCTCTCATCCAAGTGAAATCCTCCAAGGAGTATTTTGGCTGGGGAGGTAGTGAAGGGAGCTCGGGGACAGGCACATCTATAGCCGCGACCATGAAGGGACTCACCATTGTTGCTCTCCTAGCTTTTTGATCCACCCTGTTGTTACCGACAGCTTTTGGAGTCTTGGCAGACTGATGGCCTGGGACATACATTACTGCCACTGCCTTTGGTTTTTTTACTGCTATTAATAGACGCTGAACTTTGGCCAGGTTTTTTAAGCCTTTCCCTTCTGTTGTGCGAAATCCCCTTTTGCGATAGATGGCTCCATAGACGTGGATGGTACTGAAAGTATAGCAGCTATCGGTGTAGATATTGACTCATTTTTTTTTGTCCTTTTTAGGGCCTCGGCCAAGGCAATTAATTTTGCCTTCTGGGCTGAGGTTCTGGGTAGGAGGGTGTTGCTCCATACCGTGTTTTTTTTTTGGTCGACCACTGCTGCCCCTGCCCTTTGGACTCCATCTTGGACAAAACTGCTTTTATCAGTGCACCAGTTTAATTTACAGCCGGACAGTGGAGTGTCCTTTAGGTCAACCCATACCTGGGTAACTTTGGAGAGGAACTCCTTGTAGTCATGGACAGGTGCCTGTAGTTTCAGGTTGGGCAACAGGGTGGCAGGGTTCAGAGTTACGGGATCTGTGAAGGTGATCCGAGGGGAATCCAGCAAGAGCCCCTGGTAGTGGGTGAGCCTGGCATTCGTCATCTATTTTCCAGGGGGTTGTTTAAGGACTCCCTCCACCGGGTAAGGGGCCATGACCCAGAGGGCCTGTCCAAAGGTTAATTTGTCTGCTTTTTTCACTAACATGGCAACGGCCGCTATGATGCGAAGGCAGGGGGGCCATCCTGATGCTACTGCATCTAATTTTTTGGAAAGATATGCCACGGGTCTCTTTTAGGGACCTAACTGTTGGGTCAGGACTCCTTTGGCTACCCCCTTTTTTTTATCCACAAACAGAGTGAACGATTTTGTGGGGTCTGGTAGGGTCAAGGCAGGGGCCTGGAGAAGGGAGGCCTTTAGCTGGTCAAAGGCCCGCTGTTGTTCCTCTCCCCACCTCCAATCCGGAGCCTCTTTGGTGGCCTCATATAGTGGTCTGGCTATCTCCGCAAATCCCGGAATCCAGAGTCTACAGAACCCTGTGGAGCCCAGGAACTCTCTCACTCCCCTAGTGGATGTGGGGGGTGGAATAGTCAAAATAGTCTGTTTTATGGCATCAGTCAGCCATCTTGTCCCATCTGTGATCTGATAACCCAGATATGTCACTGACCTTTTACAGATGTGGGTCTTTTTGGCACTCGCCCGATATCCCAGCTCACCTAACTCCGTTAGCAGGTGTTTAGTAGCCTCGCTGCACTCCTCTCGGGTTTCTGCCGCTGACAGTAAGTCATCAACGTACTGTAGTAGAGTGACTTGTGGGTGACTCCGGCGAAAGGGCTCCAGGTCCTGGCTCAGGGCCTCGTTAAACAGGGTGGGAGAATTTTTAAATCCTTGTGGCAGTCTGGTCTAAGTGAGCTGTCCGGTCCAGCCCCCATCTTCTTGCCATTTGAATGTAAATAGCGGCTGGCTGATTTTTGACAATGGAATGTTGAAGAAAGCATCTTTTAAATCAAGGGTTGTATACCATACTTGTGAGGGCGGTAGGTGACTGAGCAAGGTATAGGGATTTGGTACAGTGGGATGAATGTCCTCCGCCCGCTCATTTACCTTTTGCAGGTCTTGCACAGGCCTATAGTCCCCGCTTCCCGGCTTTTGGACGGGGAGCAGAGGAGTATTCCAGGCGGACCGACAAGGCCGCAGTACTCCTTCCTTTATTAGCCTGCGGATATGAGGGGCTATGCCTCTTCGAGCCTCTTTGGGCATAGGATACTGTTTTACCCGAATGGGAAGAGCAGAAGCCTTCAATTGTATAACTACGGGAGGGAGGTGTTTGGCGAGGCCAATTCCCACAGTCTCTGCCCAGGCCGTGGGAAATCTTTTTAGCCACTGGGCTATGTCCCCTCTTGGCTCCTGTCAGCTCTCAAACAGTCGATATTCGTCAGCCAATGATAGGGACAGGACGTGTATCAGGCTCCCCTCCCGATCAGTCACAATTATTTTATCTGGTTTAAAATAGATACAGGCCCCTACTTTGGTGAGCAGGTCCTGTCCGAGTAAGGGAGCAGGGCTCTCAGGGACGACCAGGAAGGAGTGTGTGACCTGGTGTTTTTTTAAGTCTACCTTTTTTTTGGTAGTCTATGAGCATAACTGTGTACCCGTGGCCCCCTGAATGACATTTGTTTGTTCCTTGTTTAAAGGTCTACATGCCTTGTTTAAGACCGAATACTGGGTGCCGGTATCCACCATGAACCCCATCGGCTTCCCCTCCACACATACAGTTACCCAAGACTCGGGGAGGGGGTCCGAGCCCCATCTCCCTCAGTCCTCTTTTCCGGCTAGAAGGACTCTGGCCTGCTCCACTGCTCGTTTTCTTTTCCTGTTACCTTCAGGTCTCCTGCCAAACCCTCTTTTTTTTTTTAACTTAGGGCACTCTCTCTTTTAATGTCCAGTCTCTTTACAATAAAAACAGTGTTTCTTATCCGGGGTCCTGGCATGGCCCCCTTCCCTGGGTTGGTCCTGGACACCCGCTAGGAAAATATGGGCCATTTCTCTTTGTTGCTTTCAGTTTTCCTTAGCCTGGAACTCCCTGTCCTCCTTTTTTAATTTTTCTTGGGCCTCCCTGTCTTTTTTTCTTTGCCTTTCCTCCCTTTCTTTTGGAGTTTTTCTTGTGGTAAAGACCTTTTCCGCTATCTGTAACATTTCCCTAATGGTCATCTCCCCTAAGTTTTTTTGTTTATTGAGTTTTTTCTTAATGTCTGGAGCTGCCTGATTAATGAATGAGAATACCACAGCAGACCGGTGGATCTCCACCTCGGGGTCAATAGGGGTGTACTGACGGTATGCCTCATAGAGGCGCTCTAAGAAACCGGCCGGGCTTTCATTTTCCCTTTGGACAACTGCCTTTACCTTTGCAAAGTTGGTGGGCCTCCTAGTGGCTGCTCGGAGACCTGCCATAAGAGTCTGGCGGTAGATTCGGAGACACTCCCTACCTTCTGCTGTCCTGAAATCCCAATCAGGGCAGCGTAGGGGGAAGGCCTCGTCTATGGCCGGTTGGAGGGTTGTGGGTCTCCCATTGTCCCCCAAGACGTTCTTTCTAGCTTCGTGGAGGATGCGCTCCTGCTCCTCCGTCGTAAAAAGAATATTGAGCAGCTGGTGACAGTCGTCCCATGTGGGGCGGTGTGTATGCATGACAGACTCCAGGAGATCTATGAGACACTTAGGGTCTTCTGAAAAGGGTGGGTTCTGCGTCCTCCAGTTATATAGCTCACTGGAGGGGAATGGCCAGTACTGAAACTGTTGCCCCCCTCCCGGTCCTCCTTGGCCTACCATCCAGACTGGAAATGTGGGGACAGTTTCCTCCCCATGTGTTGATGAGGAGGGCCCATCTTCTCCCTCCCTTTTCCGTACCCCTCGGGGGCAGAGTCTTTGACCCATTCCTCCTCTGGCCGCCAGTCCTGTTGAGGAGGATGAGGAAATTTCCTCCTCCGGAGCACTGGCCTGACCAGGGGGAGTCATGTATGGGGGCGGCCGATCTTTCTCTACCCCCACGAGGGATGGGTAAAGGGGGGAACTCTCCAGTAAGACCGGGGGTGGTAAAGAGGGTGTCCTATTTTGAGGACTGGTCAGGGAGGGAAGGGGAGGTTTCTCTTCCTCTTTTATGACCAAGGCAGGCGTGACTGGGGTTTTAGCCCCGGGAGCCGAACTGGAGGGGTGAGTCAGAAAAGCTGTTAACCAAGGGGGGGGTTTCCCCGCTAAATCTTCCCAAACCAAAATGTAGGGGACCTGATCTGGGTGGCCTTGATTGCCTGATCGGAAAATGACAGCCTTGACCTTAGTGATCAGGTCTAGGGAGAGGGAACCTTGAATGGGCCATCCGACTCCAAAGGTGGGCCATTCTGCAGAACAAAGGGTGTCGAACTTACCTTTCTTAATGACCAGACCTGCATTTAATGCCCTTTTTTTGACTTCTGGAAAGTGAGAGAGAATCAAAGACTTTGGGGTTGCTTGTCCCTGTCCCATTGTGGGATGAGAAGCAACCACCAGGAGAGATAGAACAAAAAGGGTGAAAGCAACAATAACTCCACACACACAGAACACTCTCCACCACTCGCTTGGACCGGTCCTTCTCTCACGCTGGTGCACATCCCATTCAATCTCCTCACCGTCCAATTTGGATATCAAACCGAAAGGCGTCCACTTGACGTGTGGTCGATCGACTAGTTCAATTAGTTCTTCACCTGGCGCCAGGATTCCTGAAATGCTCAAGCCCAAATGAGAGGAAAGCCTCTCCCAGCAGGACCTCATGGTCCCCTTAACGAGATTCCCAGAATGAATCTCCCCGGGGATTGGCCAAATCCCCGCCGTGGCCCAAACGGGAACAATCATCTACCAATTAGTTCCCTCCAAATGAGAATCTCAGACTCTCCCAATGCCTAGGACTTGGAATCACCTCTGCTTTCTCGTGGATGGTCTGCCTTCTCGAAAAAGGGTATCTCGGTGGGACCTCCAAATGTTAGGGTCCAAGAATCCTATTCCTCCGAGAGACAGAGAGTCACGCATGAATGCAATCAACAAAGCAGAGTTTATTGAGCTGGCAAGCCAGGGTCAAGCTCCCACACAGACACACAGGTCCGATTGGGCAGACAAGAACCCAAGCCTCTTTAGGGGAGATCTTATATAGGCCCCTACCGACCGTTACAGCAAAAGCCCGCACAGTACATAGCCAATGAGTTTGTAACACCACATACATTTCCAGCCTATCCATTTAAGAGTACATTACTTCTTAGCCTATAGACTCAAGGGTCAGTATTCGCGCACACGGTTACATTTAGCAAGCAGGCAGGGCACATCTTGCATGTACTTCTAGTCATCTTTCGCAATCTGCTCACATTCCTCACATACCTCACATTCCACCTGCCCCCATCCTGTTTATCTTATCCTGCATGGGGCATCCTGTGCTGGCTTTACTGGTTTCTGCTATGGGGATCTGCTGGGGCAAAGGGCACATCCTTTCAATCATAAGTCTGGTTAGAGGGGAAGTGAACAAAGATCAGGTAATAAATATAATGCAAGATGATTTGTGGCTTATAGGGAATGTATCGGGATAGTCTTACCAATCCCTAAATATATGAATAGAATGACTCTCTAGTTAACATAATATATTAAAAAAGTTGCATTTTGTTAGTCAGATTTCCAATTCTATAACAAATCCCTGAAGCAATTAATTTATAAAGAGAAAAGATTTATTTTGACCTAAACTTTTAGTGTTTCTAGTCAATGATTGAGGATACTGCTTGCTTGTGGGCTGGTGGAGATATAGCTCATCATTGGCAGGAGTGTGTAGCAGAACAAAAATACTTGTCTCTTGGCCAGGAAACAAAGAAAGGAAGGAGTGGGGGGGCTGGAGTCCCACAATTCCCATTAAGGGCATCTTTCCAATTACCTGAAGACCTCTCAATAAATCCTATCTCTTAACATTTCTACCAACTCCCAATAGCCTCATGTTGGAAAACACACATTTATATATGGAATTTGAAGGACACTCATGATCCAAACCTGAACATACATCACAGAAGGAGTGAGAGAAATTTCTGAGATTTGTGTTATCTTTAAGACCTAAAGACCAAGTGCTTCAAAAGAAAAGGTATGTACCTGGAGGGGGCGCTGTTTTCTCGCTCCCTCCCTTGTTGGAACAAGCATTCTCTCTCTTGGACCTGGTCATTACTGAACCTAACTGGGCTTAACTGGCGGTGACTGGAGATTCAGAGAAGTCACAAGGTAGACAGACAGACAGAAAGTGGGGTCAGGTGTGTTGGGTGCTCAGGTGGAAAAGCCCAACCCTCATTGCTTGTTTTCTCTATCTTTACTCTTTAAGGCCTTACTCCTTGCAGCTCTTTAAAACCTTGCTTCTAAAGTCTTCTCTAAAACCTTGCTTAAAAACTCTTTCCTTAGACTCGCTGTGTGTCCCATGTTTGCTCTTAACTTATCTTTAGCTTAATAGCTCTTAAAGTCTTTTGCCCCTAGGCTTGCAGCTTTTCTTTAGCATTCTCTTGTTAGCTTTCTTAAAGCCTGGTTCTCAGACTTGCAAAGTCTTGGTCCTCTATCTTGCACTGCCCCATGTTCTCTTTGGCTTTTCTTTAACTTCTAAAGCCTATGTTAAAGTTCTTTCTTTGGCTTAGCTTTCTAAGGCCTATGTTAAAGTTCTCGGTGCAGACTTTCTATCAACCGCTCTTCAACCATTCTTTTCCCTTCAGCAATTTCCTTTTAACAATTCTTTTCACTTCCAAAAGCTTCCTACACCAAAAAGCCCAAAGCAAAAGAATCAAGCCAAAGCCCCAAGAAACCAAAGCCCCCAAAGCCCTCTAAACCAAAAAACAAAGGCAAAAAGCAAAAAGCCCCAAGCCCTTCTTCAGCTGGCCTTTTATCCTTTTATAAACAGGGCAGAGCAGAGGCTTCTGGGAGAGGCCTGACATTGTCACAGGAGAAACCTGCATTCCTGCTTCTCTGAACACAAGCTTAGGTGACACAGCTGTTCTGCTTTTCTGTTTCATGGCCGGGGATGAGCCACATCTCACCTTGCTTATGTCCAGTTCTTACAGGCTTTTCATAATCCGCTCTCCACATGTACCCAAGATAGAAGCCAGTGCCTTTTTGTAACATGATGTCACAAAAGACATCCCAGTGCAGTTGTACTCTGCTTGTTTATTCACTAAAGTAAGTCAGAAACTCTCCACATATAAGAGAAGATTACAGAATAACTTCATATGCCAGAAGACAGGATAGGAATAATTCACCTGCTGTAACTGTGTGATCCATTTGAGGACTTGTGCTCTCCACTCCATGCAACACTGGGTTTGGATCACATGACACAAGTAAAATTATTTTCAGAGTCTGTCTTAGCTCCTGAACTCTCAGCTGCTGCAACCATATGGCAATTTCACTGTTCTGTGCTGTCATCACTTCCTAATGACTCTGATGGTTGTGTATAGTCCCAATAAACCTCTGACATGCAAACTGCTATCTGAACCTCTATTTTATGGGGAACCCAATCTGAGAGAGGCAGGTAAACATTCTACATCATTTTCCCTCATGTATTGAGGTTAAACCTCACAAGAACATTGTGTTATCCATGCTGTTCATTTTTAATCAACACTCAGTTGCTCAGCAGACAGTTTGTTGAATAAATGTATTCCCTTTTCAGAAAGAAGAGAAAAAACTCTCAAGTGTAGTTCATAAAATCCTTCATTAGTGAAGCTATTTTAATCATCGATCCTACAACTCTTTTGATCACGATTCCTTTGCTAATTTTCTAGAGGATTAAAAAGCATTGTTTTAAAAATATAGAAACATATAAGAGTAACATGTCATAGGTTTTTAGGGGATTGATTGAAATACTTAAGTTTGCCCTCCATCCAACAAGATGGAGGCTATTTGATTCCAAATTAGTAAAAGGTAATTCCAACAAATGAGATCATGTTATAAAGAGAAGAGACAGGAGAGCAGGAGCAAAAGAGAAGATACCAAGGAGGAAGGACTTGAGTTGAAGTGGCCAGATGCTTGCTGAGGGGCTAAGTGCAGTCTCTCTTGGCAGTGATGTCCTTCCTATTTTAAGGTAGTTTTTCTAATTGTGCCTGGCAAAGATACACATTTTAATATTCAGAAGACTAGCTTCAAGGCCTAGGTAAGAACTCCAGGGGAGGAGACTTGAAACATGTATTTCATTGATCCCTAGCATTCCTATGATTAATTGTGTTAAAGAAGCCAGGATTAGCAGATGCCAAAGAGAAACTGATAAGGAAAGAGAACAAGGCACCTGGTCAGTGGAGAGGACAAAGTAAGTCGCAGTGAGAAGTCTGTGTGCAATTCCATGTGGGTAAAGGAACAAATGCTGCCTGTGAGAAGTCAGGATGGAGTAAAGACCTCAGGAAGCCTGTGCTGTATGAGACAGCACAAGTCATTTCTCTCCCAACCTTGTTTCTGTTTCCTCAGGAATACTCCTGCAATCAGGCTCTCCTATATTTTCTTTCATGTCCAAGTCTTTATGACTCTGAATCCCATTTGGAGGTCAGTGCTGATTAAAGGCCTGGTTAGTTATTCATTGGCTGTTTTTTCAGATCCACAGGGGTTGTTTCTCTCTTCTTTAAAATGTAATATACCTACTTGACACAAGTTTTATGATATTAATAATAGCTAGCACTTAGAGAGTACTTATGCATGACAGGGTCTGTACTAAGGCCCTTACATATTGTAATTCAGTTCTTAAAAGAACTCCTGAAGTAGACTCTTTTTTCTTCCTTTCATAGGTAAGGAGACTGTCTTAGAGAGTTAGGTGTAAGAAATAGTGTTAAGACTACCAATAGTATTTTATAATAATAAAAAACATGCAATAAATGCTTGTTCTTGTATAGGCAGTAAGCTAGGCACGTTACATGTACTAACTTACTTCATATTCATGGTTTCCACATTACACCAGTATTATTCAAACTTTTCTAAGACTTGAACCGTTGATCTTATAAGAGATAAATGAAGCTGCACAAATCCACACTACTGGAATTAGAATTTGAAAACTGCAAGGCCAGTATGAATTTTGTTATATATACTTCTATAACATGAACAAGGCAGTTTTGATCTGCTCATTTCCTGATACATTGCAGACACACACAAATCATTCATTTTCACTTCTTACCCACATCACCACCGATTATAGGTTTCCATCCTTTGAGGATCTTCTGCCTGATGTTCATGAAAATGTGAAAATGGGGTATCTCAACCATGTATAGAATTAGAGGTAAACTGCAAGTCAGGGCAGCTATTTTATTTACAGGTGGCTTTTCATTTTTGATTTTTTCTTTCTTTGGCAGTATACCATTTATTTTTAGATCAATGCATAAAAAACATACACTAGTAAGACAAATCCACTGATAAGCTTTGGATGAATATTCTGTGCCTAGTGCACAAGTATAGAATGTTTTTTTACTGGAAAATGGGGGCACCAGAGAATGGGTGGATTTTGTTGCTTCTTCTAACCCTTTCAATGAGCGACTGCTGATACCGAAAGGTCTCTGACATTTTTCAATTTTGTATGTTTCAATGTAGCACATTTAGCACCTCTGCCTTCTTAAATATATTTTCATTGTTTTTCATAAACAGACATTTCCTTATCTCTAAATTAGTTGTCTTAAATTTGTGCATAGATTACATTCAACCTTCAGGCCTCACAGCCTATCAAAAATGTTTCCCCTTATCTGATCCATGGAAACATTTTACCTATGGCAATTTTGTCCTAGAGAATCTATTCGTGGTATCAAAATGTGTGGCTGTAACTAGAGCCAACAAAAGCTAAATGTAAAATGAAGGTGACCTTTCCTTGGCACAGTTCTCTTTATTTTTCCTTTTTTTTCTCTCCCTGTGTAATTGCCTTTAGAGCACAGTGCCCACATATGCTGTGTATGTTGGTAACTGACTTCTCTCAAAAGCTTTGCCTAGAAAGAATACATAAATGAGCCACATTTTAATTAACAGGATAGTAAATAGTAGTTGGATTCATACTGTCCTTGGTAGGGTGAATTGAAAATTGCATAGGTTTTGGAATAGAACAAACTTAAGAATAAATTCTAGTGTAATTTAGGAAGAAAAAGATATACCTTTTGAGACCTCAAATATCTCATCACATAAACTCCTCTAAGATTGTGTTTAGAGGAAAATTGGTCTAGATTTGTATGGTTGTAGAGTTTAAATGATCCAATATATTTAATGTTGCTTCCTGGGAGGAGGCTTGCATTTCATAGGTGCATGTTGGGAGAAGTCTATCTTTCTTAGATACCTAATACCCAATCCCCAACTTAAAGATTTTCTGTTTTTGTATGTACTTCTGTCTCATAAATTACAGCATAAATATTGACCTGCCTTATTGACTACCTTTTATAGCTAATATGATGCACTGCTAAATAAAGCTATCAGGTAAAGTAGCATTGTAACTGTACTCTACTCAGACACAGAGAAATATTAGCAGTGATTAAACACACAATTGCTTTCAGGAAAACAAAACAACAAAAGTGTCTCATGCATGGACTTTACCCTGAGAGTACCACTCCTAGTAGCCCAGCCCAGGGGGAAATAAAAGCAAACAGAATAACTAAATAATACTGACTTCAAGGGGAGTAATATTTCTCAAAAGCACTAAGTTCAAAGCTTCATGTCACACTGTTTAAAAATTAATGTTGACAGGCCCAGATGTCTACATCTATACTGCATGCCCTCTGACAGAAAAACCCTGTGGAATTCATTCCCAAAGCAGTGTCATATCTACAGTCACTTGCACTGTATGCTTTACTAAACACTGCATCTGTTCAGAAAGGTAACAGCTTTGATTAAAAATGATGGTGCATTTTTAATCAAATATGGGTTATGTTATTTTGGAACCAGAGACAATAGATACAGTTTAGATTTCTGCTTTGTAGGAAGAAAAAGGAAGTCACATGTAAAAAAAAAATTCCTTTAATTCCTCTCTTCTTCTTCTACCATATCTTCAACAGTCTTCCCATCAGTATCTCTTAGAAGGAAGATTGTTTTGCAAGATTCTGTGTGAGGAGACAAAATTGTGTGAACCTGGAGTCATGAAGACCTGGATTCTTATTTAGAACTTCTCTTTCTCTGCTGAATTAATTTTGATTTGTTATACAAGCTATTGAACTTTAATCTCCTTATCTTCCAACTGAGGATAAGAATAACCTTGTGATCGAGAAAAGGTAGATGCCATAACATATGAAAATCACTTGACATGTATGAACTTGCTCAATAATAGAGGTAAGATCAGCAGCACTAATCACCACATCAGAACAGATGGGAATCCAATCCAAAAGTTTATTCATACTCAATTCTCTAACTTGCATAACTCTGCATATTTATAAATTACAGGTAGGAGCTTATAAAAGCCTATATAAATTATTGCACTGATATTTATCATTTTAATTCTTTTCAAGTGCATTACCTCTTTGGGACCTATCCCAGTGTTCATCATACCCATCCTGTCTGTGACTGCTACCTGTTTCTTTCTCTTAACTTTTACAGACTCTAAATTGTTTATGTGCATTTTTAGGTCATAATATCACTTGTTTCAAATGACAACAAATCTTTGAAAAAGGTATTTGTGTTTACTACCTTCTTTAAAAATCACACTTACATTTATTTGTCCCAGGATATTTTATTTTTTCACAGCATCCTTCAATTGTCTATGACATTAAAATGTGTATCTTCATGCCTTCACCTTCTACTAGTTTTTAGCAAATTCTTTTAATTAACAATTTAAATGAGCAATTAACAATTAATTAAACAGTGCATGTCTAATTGGTAGTTCAAACTCACCCTGACCTACAAAATAAGATGTTATTTCTAAGAATAATCCCTAATCCCTAATTTGTCTGTCATTCATACAAATAATCCTAGAAGCCTTGCCTGCTCCCCTGCTCTCCACTTCAGAACTGAGACCAGCATGTAAAAACCAGAATGTCTTTCACATCTCTCCTTTTCTTTCCATCTGCAAAGGAATTGCCCTTGACTTTCCTTTTGCATTTTGTTCAGTTTCCCTTTTGTTTTTTCCTTCCCAAATCACAAATCCTGTAACTTAAAACTCTCTCTTCTTAGAATTCCATAAATTGAAAAGAACATATGAAAAATAAGCATACCTATATTTCTGTATATCTCTTCTATCTTTCCTAGTTTATAAAGCTCTTGAATACCATAAATGTATTTACTTATTATTTTACATTGTACATAGTTTGGGGTCACACAGGATTGTTTCTTTTCTTTTTTCTTTTATTTATTTATTTATTTATTTATTATTCATATGTGCATACAATGCTTGGGTCATTTCTCCCCCCTGCCCTGTTTCTTTTGTTCTCTTACCATTTCAGGAGTTATACATGTAGAGTGTTAACAAAAATGAATTATGATTGACTTTGCCTTTTGTAAAAAAAAAAAACACAGCAGTCTAGGCTATACTCCTACAGTAGTCTCCATTGGTTCCCCTGCTTCAGTATCCCATGTATCTGGGTCTACAGGAATGTACCACTGAATCTTGCTCCAAAAAACAATTTTTAAAAACACATTGGCCTGGGAACAAAGCTCAACAGTAGAGCACTTGCCTAGCATGTGTGAGTCCATGGGTTCAATGCCCAGTACCTCAAAAATTATAAAAAAATTCACTATTGTTCATTCTTACCTGATTTCAATGTGAATTAGGTCACTAAAACTTAATCCAGTGAGTGACATTGAGTGAGATTTCTGAGTCATACTTTCAATATACTCTTGCAATAACTCATAATCTGTTTGCTTTTATGCATATTTGCTATGCCACAATTATGTTCATTTAGTCCACTAACATCTTAAATATTTGCCACAAATGAGTTTATATTTTTAAAGTGAAGAAAAATTAAATTTCTTTTATTTTTCAGTAGACTACGTAGACTTCCAAGAGAAGCAAATCTATGAAGAAACTGTATAACTCTAGAATTCTCTGAAAGCTGAGGGGAAGGGGAGAATATTAGTCTCGCAGAGGTTCCAAAACACACTCAGGAAAACAAACAGCCCAGCCTACACGTGCTTCAGGACGCAGGTTCCCCTCCCACAGCCACCATGGGTCTCCCAGAGCACTGATGGAGCTCCCACATACAAGGATTGTGTCCTGGCTCCCACCCACTTCATGGATTTTTGTGTTGTTTTCTTTGTCCTAGACTACACTGGAGAGGTTTTAGTCATTTTGGCAAACATCTAATCTTGCTAAATATCTGGTACATTCAATTGAAAACCAACAGACATACATTGAATCATGTCTAAAATGTCTAAATGGACAGAGGTAGCGATTAAGCTGCGTAGAGAGTTTTGTTAGGATACTATCAGAAATAGCTCTTAATGCATACATCCATTCACTTAAAAAATATATATAAATATAATTAGAACTATATGTTCCACTCACTGCACTGCTCAAAGTACATTTTCACAGAAAAGTAAGATCTAAGCCCTGGCTACATGGCCTGTGCAATATGGTAAAGGAGCAAAAAAAGGCATGGCAGACATTCTCCTTGTATTTATAAATTTGTCCATTTATTTATATATGCATGAGAAAGGGTTTTGTTTCTATTGCATTCATCTCCTTACACACCAAACACAGTGTCTGTGCACCTGATGATGCTTAAATATACTTTGTAAATAAATAATGGATAATTATTAATAATTTAGACATTAATTAGTCCATTTACCTGTTTTAGTTATCTCTTTAAGAGATCTATAGTTACCTGATACTTTTAATTATTTGGAAATTGGCAACCATATTTCCTGACTCAAATGATAGCATTCCTTGCAGGTTTCAGTAAGCATTAATCCCTTCTGGTCAATTAGTTAGCTCGTCTAATTCTCCATTGGCTTTTGGATCTGGTTCTGAGAATAAACATACAACCACACCATCTTGTAACTAGAGATGTTACAAAGGGCATTTGTAGAGGACATTCTTCCTCGATCTTTCTTAGGATACCATGGCCCCTTGAGATGGTATCATGTAATAGCTTCATTGACAGATGCAGGTCCAATTTATATCTGTTAGGAGAACAGTTGGGAGAGCAACTTTACACTGCTTAGCAAAAGAGACCACTTATGATCCTACTAGACTGCGTAAATGTCCTCTATCACATTTGTTGCTAGGAGACAAAATAGGAAAAAGGTGTGGTTACCCCACCATTGCACTTTTTAAATGAAAAGAACAATAAGAAGTATGGTGAAACTCATAATACCAAAGACAGATGAATGTGCAAGAGATTGTAAAATCATTATCTCTACTATTGCTAAGCCATTGAATTCCTGGTTGAATAGGACAAAAACGCAAAAACATTTTCAAATACTGTTACACCTAATACCTATTTATACAATTGTTTAATATCATACTGTGTAAAATAAAATAGCAACCAAAGATTTATTCAAAGGAAATTATTTTAAAATCAGGTTTTATTGCAACCTACATATCATCACACTCAAACATTATCCCATGTTTGAATCCAGTCTGATCCTACAAGAAATTGTCTGTCCTTTCCAATAATCTCAATAGAAAAATGTACCATTTATTTCACACTTCTGTCCTCCAAATATTGTAAAAGTAAATAAACAAACAAAACAGGAATAAATTTGACAGAATGGCTTCAGAATTCATGCTGTTACCCTACTCCTATTTGTCTTTTGTTAGTAATAAAAGCCAGTGCATTGGAAGTGCAGTAGAAAAGAAATTCAAATGTCAAATTATGTATTGTTAAAAAATTTCCTGGATAAATTAGCCAAATACACAGTGGCAGATTTTTTAATCATAGAGAAATACAAGTAAGTGGATACCAGAGTGAAAATCAAGGTGTGCTGTGACAAACAGGAGGTCTGAGAGTCTCTGATGAAAAATGCTGCAGGACAATATTTACAACATGTGATGGCAGGAACTTTGGAGCTCTTTGTTGTTAAAAACGCCCCAAGAGCTATGCAGAGCATTTTTCTCCTTTCCTACCAACCCCATGATTCCAAGTCAAATAAAAAAAAAGTATGAGCTACTCCTGTCTTCTTCATTGTGCTCTTAAATGGTTCTCCACTTCAGAGATTACTGTTATAGTGACAGTCAGGGTATAGGTTCTGGAAACATTGTGAATTGGTTGCTCGTGTGTACTAAAATACCTCATGTATGAATGGTAGCAGGATTGCATATGAAGTATTTTTTTTCTGGACTGGATGCCAGTGCTGAAATTCCCTGACTGTAGGATTTCACTTGTTCCCACCTAGTTATAGATAAAAATGACTTTCACAAGACTCATTCTGCAGTTACCATATTTTGTCAGGCTTATTGGAAGAACATTACAAGTCCCCAAGACTAAGATATGTAACCTTTGAGTTGTGAGGTTAAACATGTCAGATTTTACAGTTTGGCACCTCTTCATGATGTGGATGCAGCCTTCATGCTGGTGCTCTCGAGCTCAACACTTGTTTACCCTGTCTTACATCTGCCATGGAAGAACATCTTGGTATACAGACCCTAATAAGAATTGTAGTTCTGTCATGGTTACAAATTACTACATGCAAAGCCTACTTCATTTTCTGATCAGAAAGATTAAAACATCTTTCCATATAAGGAAATCATGGCAGTTGAATTATCATTTTTTATAAAAATAGTGTTATACTGCTTAATGGGTAAGTTATTACTATCCATACAACAGTCCCTTACAAATTCTCATCATAAAGATAAATTTCCCTAGCTTGTAGACTATAGTTAAAAACCAGACAAATTCAGTTACTGAAAGATTGTCATTGCAATCCCAACAAAGATCTTAGAACTCCATTTTCCAAATGAGGAGAGAAAAACATGGTAATTCTCATTTACATAATTGTGTGACATAAGGACAATTGTCTATTTGTTTATTTAACAAATGTTTATTTAGTAAAGCACCCATAATTTTAAATGCCCTATATTAGATTTTTTACAGAATATTTTTGTGTATATACACATGTATAAACATGTGCATATATAGACATAAATACTAATATTTTATTTATGTATAGTTATATATAGATGAATACTTATGTACATATGTATGAATACAAATAAGTTGGTGTGTGCACATGTAGTGTGTGTGTATTTTTGCTTGCCATACATACATATGCAATTATTTTTCTTCTCATGCCTTGAGAAGATTAAGTGCTTGAGTTTAAAGCCAAGTTAATTTATCTTAATGAGGTAGAATTATAATAAAGTCTCCTGCAAAGGAGAGATACCAGAGAGGGAGTGGTTAGTATCTTGAGGAGCTGAAGTAGATCTTCACAGAAGTTGGTACCAATGCTTTGTGTTTTGTAGGTTAAGTAAGAATTTACCTCCTTGTGGAGCTGACGGAAAGTGTGAAGGGATATACTGAGCATCTAGAATATATAGAGCCAGACAGACATATGATCAGCTTTTCACACTGAGAAACTCAGTGAATTGAGGCATGTATGCTTTAGCGAGGTGGTGTAAAGTAGCAAAACTATTACTTCCTTACCAGAAAACCCACCGTCACAATGACTTAAGCCCCATATAAACATTAGTTAGGAGCTAGAAAGCTGATAAGATAGCTTTTTAATTATCAAAGATGGAGGTTATTTTTACTTTTCACACATCATATTGTATTTTGAAATGATCTCTAGGCACCCAATCACCTCCATCCTTCAGGAGAGAAGACAGCCAGAAGAAAGGCAGAGCTGACTCTTATCGTGTCAGCTGCTTGGAAGAGGGTGTCCTGGTTGTCCCCAAATCACACTGCAAATATATCTCATTGGACATGTCCATGGTAAGGCAACAATAGGTGATATTTAAATTAATATATTGTGGGCCTAGATAAAACTAAGAATAAACATTAAGGAAAAAGTTACAGTACATATCATTTAGGCAGTTAACAGTCTCTGGAACAAATACTTTCAGGGATAATCTTATCTCTAATGAGCACCTACTATGAATGTGCCATAATCTAACATGGAAACCTCAATCTATGGTGTTGCATTTAGCCTCCATGCCAACAATAAGAATTACTTTCTAAATCTCATGGGAGTTTAAATGTCTTCCTAAGATCAAACAAACAGTGAATGAAAAACTCGAGTTTTACCATGGATCTTTATGAAACTAAACCCCCATCCTACCTACTACATATCACATCTTTGGTAAATTAACACAGGTGAGGCCTCTATGTCCCATGGAAGAAATGATGCTTTTTTGAAGCTGTTACATATGTAATAAATTAAATATTCTGGTTTAGTTTATAAATCATCATACAATTTAGCTAGAGGATAATGATTTAAAAACTTGGTGAAACTGTAATTTCATTTATAAGCCACTTAGGTTTACTGAGTCAAACTTTTACCAAATCACCATATCATGTTTTTTTATATTAATTTTGAGTATTTGTTTTGACATAATGACTTCAGAGATTCAGGGACACTGGGGTGATGGATGCAGTGGTAATGTTCAGAGTTTCTGGAAAGGGGTATAGACAGGGGAACTTCCTTGAGCCTGGGACTGGGCTCATTCACAATATGAGATACTGCCTCTTTCACAGGTCTAAGGTTTAATTTCATAGGGAGAAGTTCATCTTTTCTTTTTATGGGAAATACTTGCAAGATCTGGTTCTCTGTTTCTTGCTTCTTGCACTCTAGGCTACTCTGGGCATAGCCCACAAGAATAACAAGACTGTCTTCTCCATGAGGAACACCATGTTGCTCATTTATGCTATGGAGTTCCTTCCCATCTCAGAAACACTGCTAGCATTCTCTGTTCTAGTATATTTAGCCCTTTCTGTTAGTTTCTATTTATTCTTAATAATTGTATAATGCTTTAAAATTCACAATACAAGCACAAATATTCAGAAAGGCTTTCTTGACCCCATACACATCTCTAGCTAGGACACCCCATCTTCAACTTCATGATCCATGGTTACTTTTAAGTTGTCTGTATTCCCATGCTCCATTTGTTAGCCCCCCTTAGTGTGACTTCAGTAGGTTTTCTTCCCCAAAAACCTAGCTCTTCCAAGGTTACCAATGACTTGTGAGTCATCACCTTGAAGCTAATTGTTTGGGTCCTCACATTTTCTATATTCTAACAAAGACTCCATTCTACTGATAATTTCCTCCACTTGAAGGCTTATCTCTTGGTTGTCATCATCCCTGTTTGCTGTTTTCTTTCTCCAGCTCTCAAGATATTTCTGTTTGCCCCAGTCTAATCCTTCTCCAACAGCTTATTATTTACCATTGTCTCTGAAGGCTCCCTCTTAGGCATTCAACTCAGGGTGACTTCATCCACATATTGACCTTGCTCAGTATGTAGGCACTGGTAGAAACCACATTTACGAGTTAAGTCAAGATTTCCTTCTTGCACTTCTAGCACATGTTTCTAATTTCCCTCATTAGAGCTTCCCTTAATTGTCTTGTAGTCATGTAAAATTCAAGATAACTAAGAACAATCTCAATATTTTCAGCCAGTGTGGTCTGCTTCCAGCATTTGCAGATACTGCCTTCATCCACTGAGTAAAACAAGTAAATACTGTGGCATTTCCTATTCCAATCTCTAAATAATTTTATTACATTTACCTCCTAAATACTTTCCATCTTTTTTTCCTAAAGCTAAACCACCCTGCTTTACATTATCATTTTCTCTCATCTGGATGTCTGCAATTTTCTCCTAATTGGACTGTTCACAATTTCTTCTCTAATTTGATAGTCCTCCTTCCTCCTCTCCCTTATCCTATTTCCATATGTTCTCCATAAGATAGCCAAGAGAATTTAATCACATCACAAACCCACACTGACTTAAGATACACAAAAATCCTTTTATACTCCCCTAAGGATAAAGCCCAAAATCTATGACATGGCTATGATTCCCTGCTTTCCACTGTCCTCTTCTTCTTTTACTCCATTTCACACCAACTTCCTCACCACTGGGTGAATCACAACCATCTGAACTCATGCTATCAGACCCCTTCTCTTACAAAACTTGTGAACCACAGGGCATCTCCTCAGTAGTATGTGCTCACCCCACCTCCAACTTCATTCTTCTACTGACTGCAATGTCCTAAAACACCTTCACTGCCCTGAAAAGGTTTTGATGATTGCTGCATTAAGTCAGTTCTCACTATTACATAACAGCAAGTGACACTTGTCATATTTGAGGAAAAGAAAAGGCAATCAATCTTAACTAACATTGCATTGTTATGGGGCAGATTTCAATACCAAAATCTTATAGAGATTTTATTGACTGAGGAAATAACCCATTTATTCCCTGTTCAACAATGTCTGAATGATATGACTTCAAAAATTCAGAGATTCCTAAAGGGCAGGGCTGCCTTACCTGTGAATTTTTCATTGCTGGTTATGCTTGCAACACTACTGTGGTTGATTCCAGTGTGTAACTCCTTTTCTCACTCTAGACCTGATAAGATAAGAATCAGGACTAGCTCTGAATATACCTTCTAAAGTGTAGCAATATTGTCTTTAAAAGGGCAAAATTCTGTCCTGGGATAGGAGCAAAATAAATCTTTCTATTGCAATACATGAAGAACAGATATACATATAGTAGGGAAGTTATACTGCTGTGTATCTGTTGCTATAGTTTGAATGCATCCCCCAACTTTCATGTATTGGAAACTAAAGTCTCCAAATTCACATGCTAATGATATTTGGAGGTGGGGTTTTTTGGAGATATTTAAGATTAGATGAAGTCATGGGAATGGTGCCCCCGTGACAGCCTTAGCTGCTTTATAAGAAACTAGAGAAGGACCTAACCTAACATGCTTGCCCTGCCTCATCTCTTGTTGAAGGCAGCAAGACAGCCTGTAGGAGATGGTGACAAGACACAGGTGCCGTGCTCTTGGACATTCTCCAAAACTGCAAGCTAAATAAACTTCTATTGTTTATAAATTACCCAGTGTGATATTTTGTTGTACAACAGAAAATGGACTAAGACATCTGTGATATTAAAATTTCATGAGGTAGGAGGAGTGTATAAGGAAAATGATGTCTAAAAAGGCTTCTTATGGGAGCTATAATGAAAAATAAGTTTGAAAAACACTGTTAAATCCCCTAAACACCCCCCACACTCCATCCCATGCTACTAGAAAAAAAGAATCCTATAGCTATACAGGAAATGGCTTTCTAAGTTTCAGTACATTTGAAAATCCTTAAAATCCAACTGAAAGTTAGACAGAGTCTGGTGCAATTCGTTGTGGATCTATTTGAGAATTTGGTACAAATTATTGAGATGTAAACCAAAGCGATCCCCAATCCCAAAGATTTTATAGTGCTCTAGATGTAGATATGGAATACCTCCTCAAATGTCACTATCATGATTGAGTATTTACCAATCTTGTGAAGAATTCAGACAAGCTTCATGTTCACCTTTGCTTTGGTTTCACTGTGGATATTTTCTCCCAAAGGTCTACATGTAAGGGCTTAGTTCCCAAAGTGATTGTATTTAGAGATGCTTTAGACCCTTCAAGATGGAGTCTCATGGGAGGTCCTGAAGTCACTGGTGATATGTCCTTAGAGAGGATTATGGTATCTTCTTCTGGTCTTTCTCTACTTCCTGAATCATGAAGTGAGCTGTTTGTTCTGACACACTCCCCACTGCTAAAATGAGTTCCTTTTATCAAAGGCCCAATGTTTTGGGTACTCAATCTTGGACTGGAACCTCCAGAAGCATGAGCTAAACTTTCTCTTTATTTTTTAAATAAATAGATTTTGTTTGTATAGAAGTTTTTAGGTTCATCTCTAAGTTGAATGGAAAGTACACAGAGAGTTCCCATACATACCATATCACTACACATGTGCAACTTCAGTACTATAATGGAACCTTTCTTATAATTTATCACAATTGAGCAACCAGCCTTGGTATATAATTAAGACTCAAACACATGTTAATAAATTGATAATGGCATGAATCCACTATGCATTAGGCCACACACAGTGGTTCGTGTGTGTAAATTCTAGCTACTTGCAAGGCCGAGATAAGGAGATCTCAGTCTGAGGCTGGCCCCAGGCAGAAATGGAAAACTGTATCTGAAAAATAACTCAAAATCAAAATAAGGGCCCAAGCCTTGGCTGAAGTGGAGTGCCTGTCTAGCAAGTACAATGCCCTTAGTTCAAACCCTAGAATTGCAAAAACATTTGTAAGTTTATATTTATGTACAAAACCAGTTGTACATAAAACCTTTTTATGTTCCACTTATTCATCTATTTCTCCTCCTGCATAATCTTTGGAAACCACTGATCTTACAACTATCTCTGTACTTTTACCTTTTCCAGAATGTCATGTAGTTGGAAATTTACACTGTGTAAGTTTCTTTCTCTTAGAAATATGCACTTAAGTTTCCTTCATGTCTTTTCATGACTTGGTAGCTCAAGTGCTTTTAATGCTAAATAATATTCTGTGATACCGATTTACTATGAATTACTTATCCATTGTCTTACTAAAGTTTCTGTTGGTATCTATAAAGTTACATGCTTTTTGCTTCAGTTAGTGTGCTTCTTTTTATAAGCCATTTATCTTCAAAAATTAGTTGTTTCAGATATTTCATTATTCTAACGCAAAGCTAAATAATATAAGCTTTATACTCAAATTTCTTATATAGTACCCAACAGTGGAAGCTAAGTGGCTAACAATAAATAAAATGGTATCTACAATTTATTCAACATCTCCTATATATAGACATTGGGCAATGTTCCAGGCTTACAATAACCCTTCTCATTGCTGTTATTATTTACATGAAGGCTATGAAGTCAACTGGCAAAGCAATTTGCTCAAGGTCATACACCTAAAACATAACAAGTTTAGAATTAGAGCTAAGGGCTATTAGAGGTAAATCTCTGGTATTTGAATTTAAGATTAAATACCACCACCTAAAGATGCTGTAATTCTATTGTGTTAAATTTAGTAGACTCATTTTGAGTTGGCTTCATTTACTATCTTCCAATGCTGTCCTTTTGAAAAGGCACCAACTGTATTGCCCTGTTGAAGGAAATACACACCTCTATTTCAACTGGTGATGAAAACTCTTGATCTGATGAATCAGTAATCAATTTTTAGTTTTCCTGCATTCTGAATGATGAAATCTAGTACAACTCTTACAAGTTGGCTCCTATTGCTATGGAGACTTGTTATGAAGAGCAGAGTGGAACTTGGAACTTAATGCTGAAAGATGGATATTTTAGGCTAAGTTGCTATGGTGTGGGGGTCGTCTATGTCCTCCTAGCCTAGTCATCATAAAATAGGTCAAAGAGAGGGATGCAAATATGCTGGAAAAATGGTGGACACTCCACTGCAGTCCTAGAAATACCTAAAGGGCACAGGATCAACAAAGGCCCAGTCCATATTTAACTCAATGTGTTCCACTTCAGTGGATCCTAGGCAAATTCCACTTGAAAAACCAAACCTTTATAACTCCATTTCTGCCAGTGACACAGAATCTCTCCAGTACATTTGCCAAGAATCAAAATAATACCACTGTGATGGTTAATTTTATTTGTTTACTTGCCTGGACCATAGAGAATCTCTGTATTCAGACAAATATTTTTAGTGTATCTGGGACTCATCTAACCAACAGAAGGGCTGAGTAGACCAAAAAAGTTGACCTTGTCTTGATAAATTGTAAATTCCTCTTTCCTAATGGTCTTTGAGCTGGTATACCAATTTATTTTTCTCCAGATTTGAACTTAAATACCAGCTTTCCTAGTTCTCTGAATCTCTGAATCATTTTTCATGTCTTGGGACTTGTCTTTTCCATAATTACATGAAGCAATTCTTTATATTAAATCTCTTTAGATATGTTTAGATAGAGATGGATAGATGGATGGATATTCATTTTTATCTATGTATCTGTGTATACAGAATCAGGTTGCATTTATATAGATAGATAGATATAAATATATACTATAGGGTCTCCATGTGATTGTCTTTGTCTCTGTCTCTGTCTCTCTCTGTATACATACACACATGCAGAAATATAACTAAGCAGGTAGATATATCTATATTTTTATATGTACATTTACCTATACATATATATTAGTTCTTTTTCTTTGAGAACCCTGAATGATACAACACACAATTACTCCAGATAATTTGGCATCATTCTTGTTGTATATCCCTAACTGTATGATTTCAGGAATTATTATATTTTCTTCAAAAAAGTTTTTAGAACTACCCAAACAGAATCGTCATTAACTTTATTACCCTCAATGCTATTTCCTGGAAACTTGCTAAAAATGCAGACTTTCCTTTGGACCCCCAGCTCTTAGACCTGAATTTGTATTGTGATTGTCATGCACCTTCGTGTCTGATCAGCACTAGTGAAGGAAACGAGAGCTTATTCCTTGCAACATAGAGTATATGTTTTCTTCATTTCTAAGGATTTGATCAATCATGCTTTCAAGACAGGGAATGACAAATTATAGAAAACAATGATGGCACACATAATAGCATCAGAAATAGCAACAACAAAGCACCCTGAAGAGGATGGTGATCCAGTAGGAAAGGATCCTGCATCTGACTGACTGAATGGCTTTGATCAAGTCACCAGTCTCATCTTCCTTATTTTCAAATTCAGTGTTGGACTAAGTACCCTTGCTGATTCCTAGATAGAGTAAGATGTAGTTTTACTGAAAGAGCAAGCCCTTCGTATGTGACATATTAAGTCTTCCTAGATTTAAAAGCCCCGCTTTTTTGTGTGTGTTCTTTTTTTTCTTTTATTTATATGTGCATACAATGTTTGGGTCATTTCTCCCCCTTTCCCTCCACCCCCTATCTTACCCCTCCACCCCCTTCCTCTCCCCCACTATGCCCTCACTACCAGGCAGAAACTATTTTGCCCTTATCTCTAATTTTGTTGAAGAGAGAGTATAAGCAATAACAGGAAGGACCAAGGGTTTTTGCTGGTTGAGATAAGGATAGCTATATAGGGAGTTGACTTGCATTGATTTCCTATACATGTGTGTTACCTTCTAATTTAATTCTTTTTGAACTAACCTTTTCTCTAGTTCCTGGTCCCCTTCTCCTATTGGCCTCAGGTGCTTTAAAGTATCTTCATTAGTTTCTCTGAATTGAGGACAACAAATGCTATCTAGATTTTTGGGTGTCTTACCTATCCTCATACCTCCCTTGTGTGCTCTAGCTTTATCATATGATCAAAGTCCAATCCCCTTGTTGTGTTTGCCCTTGATCTAATGTCTGCATATGAGGGAGAACATATGATTTTTGGTCTTTTGGGCCAGGCTAACCTCACTCAGAATGATGTTCTCCAATTCCATCCATTTACCAGCAAATGATAACATTTCGTTCTTCTTCATGGCTGCATAAAATTCCATTGTGTATAGATACCACATTTTCTTAATCCATTCGTCAGTGGTGGGGCATCTTGGCTGTTTCCATAACTTGGCTATTGTGAATAGTGCCACAATAAACATGGGTGTGCAGGTGCCTCTGGAGTAGCCTATGTCACTTTCTTTTGGGTATATCCCCAAGAGTGGTCTTTCTGGATCATATGGCAGATCTATGTTTAGATTTTTAAGTAGCCTCCAAATTTTTTTCCAGAGTGGTTGTACTCATTTACATTCCCACCACCAGTGTAAAAAGGTTCCTTTTTCCCTGCATTCTTGCCAACACCTGTTGGTGGTGTTGCTAATAATGGCTATTCTAACAGGGGTGAGGTGGAATCTTAGTGTGGTTTTAATTTGCATTTCAAAAGCCCCACTTTTGAGAGCATCTACTTGCATAGCTTGTATGCACCAGAAAATAATAATGGATATTGCTTCATCATGATTGACATCAGTGGGAAGAACAGGTGTCTATAGGATTCCTTTGCCTCCAATTAATTTCTAACCAATGACAATGGACAGACAAGAAGGTTCTCACTCATCATAGTAAATATGCTAAAATATTACACCATTAAAACAAATTCTATCTGATACTTCACCATCTAAACTGTATTTCAGGATCATGGGAGGAATACTCTCAAGGCCTTGTCTTACTTGAAAAATGTTATTTCAATTAGGTGAATATCATTCTTTACAGGATTTAGGTCAAATGAGGAGCAGTGCTAAATCCAAACCAAATAATATGTGTCTGCAATAAATTTCTGTTCCTGAATTATTCAAACATAACGGCATAGGTGACTCTTGAAGCATTCTGAATTAAGTAGAATTGATTTCTCACTTTTTTATGCTCTGTTGTACAAGCCTTTTTGTACTTTTACTTCTCCTTAACAAATAAAGTATTGATTCATCTCCACTGAACATGTTTTATTTAAACTTTGGTCTTTGTCAGCAACTTCGTCCTTAGTACCCACAATTCCCTTTTTCAGCTTCCCGATTGTCTTTTCATCCTGAAGGTGAAATCCTTTAACTTGTCTGCTTAGCATGAAGTAATAACACAGTGGGGTAAGAATTTATGAAGAAAAAAGAACACCCAAAAATTATCCTATTTTTTTTCATTTGACTGATTTAGAAATGAGCACTAGGCTTGTATTGCATGTCTCTAGATTTTTATCATAAAGTCATCATATTTTTCTTGCTCCAAGAACAAGCAAGCACATCTGTATGTAGACTAGGGGAAACTGGGCACAGAAGCAATATCAGCAATGGCCTGAATCAAAGTTGAAACTTAATAAACATCAGCAAGAAAATGAATGAATCAAATTTTTACCAGGATTTATTTTACTTCTTCTAAAATAGTTAACCAAAAATGAATAAAATCACTAAACATACAACTTATAGCTCTTGGTTCACTTGGCAGCACTCAAGTTTTATAAGAAAAAACATGAAAAATTAAATGAATCAAGAGAGGGTTAAGTAAGATTCAGGAGACCTGACTTCAAATAATCATGTGCCATTAACCTGTGCGACCTAGGCTTTTGGCTAAATTTTTCTACCTAATGTAAGAGAACACTGCTGTAGACAAGAACTCATTTTCCCTCCATTCCTGGGACTAAGATTGAGACCAGATGTTTGCCAGATTGTGTGTATAGGGTAAGGCAATGATGCTTATCACCCTCCTTGATTGTTTCCTTCAACCAGAACCTGGCCTTCTCTCTTCAACGTATCAGTGATCTAAGTGGTCTCCAACAGGACTCTCAGCATGAGTTTCTGCAAACTCTGACCTGCCCATACAGTTCATTGTGATCTGGCCACTCTTATGTGGCTTTCATAGGATATTTCTCTCCTTTTGCAATTTGGCTGCTACAAATTCCCGATGAGTTAAACCGCCAGGTACATTGCACCTGTCAAAACACCAGGCCGTTCTCTCTTAGGCAATGTCCTGCCTCTGATACCAATACTCTGCTCTTTTGTCTACTTCTGAATTTTGCATATGGAAATAGCTTTCCCCCATAAGTAACAGGTCTGGATCTGCTGTACAGCCCATGCCAACTCTCTGGATTTTCCCTTCAGTACAAGTCTGGACCACATGCTATATGCACATTCTCTGTGCTCTGTGCTATGATAGGTGCTAATGAGGCAGAGAGGAACTGAGCACAGTAACTAAGCTGAAGAACTTAACAGTTCAGTGTGCAAGACATGTAAATGCAGAGTTCTCCATATAATTAGCCAATTGCTGTTCCCATGGAAATCTCCCACAAACACATTATCTCCAGTCATCTGCCTATATGAGGCATGATGTGCAAACACTAGGTCTTGCTCAGCTTTGTGTTTTACTGCCAAAGTCATGTGGCCTCTACTCAGATGATTTTACTGAAACAATTTATTTTTATTCTCTTTTCGGCTATTTCAGTATGAATTTCCTAGAAGCTAAGCCAGTAGTCAAATACAAATGCCAGACAGTATGTTCTACTCAAAAGTACTTCCTCTGCAATCCAAGACTTTGCATTGAGTTAAGTCTCTAGTGCTGGCTTGCCTTTCCCTAAGGTGAGTTCTCTCACCTTAGTTTTATGGGTCCAAAGCTTCTTTCTTTTTTTTTATTGTTTTATTATTCATATGTGCATACAAGGCTTGGGTCATTTCTCCCCCCTGTCCCCATCCCTTCCCTCACCACCCACTCCACCCCCTCCCTCTCCCCCCCAACCCCTCAATACCCAGCAGAAACTGTTTTGCCCTTATCTCTAATTTTGTTGAAGAGAGAGTATAAGAAATAATAGGAAGGAATAAGGGTTTTTGCTGGTTGAGATAAGGAGAGCTATACAGGGAGTTGACTCACATTAATTTTCTGTGCGTGTGTGTTACCTTCTAGGTTAATTCTTTTTGATCTAACCTTTTCTCTAGTTCCTGGTCCCCAATTCCTATTGGCCTTAGTTGCTTTTAAGGTATCTGATTTAGTTTCTCTGCATTAAGGGCAACAAATGCTAACTAATTTTTTAAGTGTCTTACCTATCCTCACCCCTTCCTTGTGTGCTCTTGCTTTTATCATGTGCTCATAGTCCAATCCCATTGTTGTGTTTACCCTTGATCTAATGTCCACATATGAGGGAGAACATATGATTTTTGGTCTTTTGGGCCAGGCTAACCTCACTCAGAATGATGTTCTCCAATTCCATCCATTTACCAGCAAATGATAACATTTCGTTCTTCTTCATGGCTGCATAAAATTCCATTGTGTATAGATACCACATTTTCTTAATCCATTCGTCAGTGGTGGGGCATCTTGCTGTTTCCATAACTTGGCTATTGTGAATAGTGCTGCAATAAACATGGGTGTGCAGGTGCCTCTGGAGTAACAGTCTTTTGGATATATCCCCAAGAGTGGTATTGCTGGATCAAATGGTAGATCAATGTTTAGCTTTTTAAGTAGCCTCCAAATTTTTTTCCAGAGTAGTTGTACTAGTTTACATTCCCACCAACAGTGTAAGAGGGTTCCTTTTTCCCACATCCTCACCAACACTTGTTGTTTGTGGTGTTGCTGATGATGGCTATTCTAACAGGGGTGAGGTGGAATCTTAGTGTGGTTTTAATTTGCATTTCCTTTATTGCTAGAGATGGTGAGCATTTTTTCATGTGTTTTTTGGCCATTTGAATTTCTTCTTTTGAGAAAGTTCTGTTTAGTTCACTTGCCCACTACTTTATTGGTTCATTAGTTTTGGAAGAATTTAGTTTTTTAAGTTCCCTATATATTCTGGTTATCAGTCCTTTGTCTGATGTATAGTTGGCAAATATTTTCTCCCACTCTTTGGGTGTTCTCTTCAGTTTAGAGACCATTTCTTTTGAAGAACAGAAGCTTTTTAGTTTTATGAGGTCCCATTTATCTATGCTGTCTCTTAGTTGCTTTGCTGCTGGGGTTTCATTGAGAAAGTTCTTACCTATACCTACTAACTCCAGAGTATTTCCTACTCTTTCCTGTATCAACTTTAGAGTTTGTGGTCTGATATTAAGATCCTTGATCCATTTTGAGTTAATATTGGTATAGGGTGATATACATGGATCTAGTTTCAGTTTTTTGCAGACTGCTAACCAGTTTTCCCAGTAGTTTTTGTTGAAGAGGCTGCTAGTCAACAAAAGTCTCTGCAATCGAAGACTTTGTATTGAGTTAAGTCTCTTTGCATTGAGTTAGTGCTGGCTTGCCTTTCCCTAAGGTGAGTTCTCTCACCTTAGTTTTATAGGTCCAAAGCTTCTTTCTTGTAAAAAATGATCAACCTCTTTGCTTTTCTACATTTTTAGGGTAACTTTCTTTAGTGTTCCCTAACTTGAATATCTACCTACTACTTTCACAGTGAAAGATGCCTTCATCCCTAAAACCATTGGTGAAAACAGGCCGGTGACCACTTTGAATAGAAGGTTAGCTTTGATTTCCTTAGTTTCATCTAATTTCTCTGAACTAGATGAACAAACAAGAAAAATAGCTACAAAATAGCTACATGACACTTGCTGAACACATCATCTACACTACACATAAATAATTCAAGAATCCTATCTGATGCCATGGAAGAAACGATATCCTAGCCCCCCATTGTGCTAAAAACATTGTAGAATGCACATTCTAGTCCTGCCTTGTGGACTTTTCTTGAATTTGTACTGTGATTCTGAGCATACACACGAGTCTGTGCATGATCGAGGTATGTTCCTTGGGCAAATCAATTGCTCCCTCAAGAGGTGAGAGATGCGAATGAGAATACCAATAAAATAAGTAAAGTAAAATAAAATAAAAAAATTGGCAGCCTTTCTTGATTTACAGTCACTGTCTTTGGTGTAGTAAACCTAATCACATTGGTTACTATTTCACTACATTCGTCGCTGGAGTCCATTAGAACAGTCTAATTTACACTGCAGTGTAATTCATCTGTTTTATTAAGGTTGTTCTTGTATTTATGTTAGAAGTGAAAGCGGCCTCTGGCTGAATGTTATACAGTCATTCTGTGGAAATGCCATAGGGCACAGCAGTTAATAAACCTGGGAACTAGATTACAGCACCAGTATTGTTGACATCTGACAAGTTTACTGTGAATGTAGTTACATTGATGCAGGATCTTATAAAAAGAGACATTAGCATCATTATTACAAGTCCATTCTAAATAACTAGAGACCATTTATGAAGGTAGTTAAAGTTTCTTTGAATATACTTGATGGAAAATGTTACCTTTTAATCTGTCCCTCTTCTCCTTCCCAGGAAAGCTTAAGTTTTGTTTACATTGATGGTAAGAAAATTACCTCATCATAGAATGGTGAGTAATTGAAGACAGGGAGATTTCTTGGTTAAAGCATGCTGTAATTCCAATGAGAAAAGAAATTCCCACAAAAATCAGCTTTAGCTACTCAGAAAACTTTCAGCTCTGTGCAGAGCTCATGGACAGCTCTCTTCTGTAAATAACCAGCAGTGAGAGCTGTCAAGGCACCATCTATGTGGCCCCCTTAATGATGCTCACAGACAAGGCATTCTTATATTGCAGGATCCTAGTCACTCCCTGAGTGTCTTCCAAGAACTTTGTTTCAAAGAACTCATTAGTTGCACTGCTGTATGGATAGAAAAAAAATCTTCTTTTCTGGAGGAGGAAAAAAAAAAGAGTATGGGGAGAAAAAGCTAATGCCAGCTATGATGTACCAGATACAGAAGAGGCACAAGAAATAAGCAGCAAAGAATTACTGAAAAAAAAAAAACAAAGGCAGTTCTCAGCTTATTATTCTCTGCCTCACAGAAGAAGATGAACTTTGACTTAAAATAGACTTGAGCTTGAATCCAGATATTAAAACTTAACACACTGGGAAAAGTGCTTTGAATGGTGTCTGGCATGTGACAGGTACACAATTCAAATTTTGATCAACAGTATTAAAGCCACAGAAGACAATATCAAAACCTAATACTGTGCCTTCTATATTATTGAAAATCATCAATATTAATAAAACAAGTCAGTATGTTTTCTCAAAATCATTAAAACATGACATATGAATGAACTTCAAGGAATGACACTAATGGAGAGAAACATGTCAGACAAAGTATGATGAGTCCTGCAATGCATGGTTACTTCAGTAACTTCATACGGCAGAAACCGTGAGATATAACATGGTGTGTGGAAAGGAATAGCAGCCTAACTGTGGGAGATCTGGTCCTGGCATTCATTCTACCTCTGTTTCACAACTCCAACTCCATATTGGTAATTCTGCCTCCTTGGATTTCTGCCTCTTTCTTTAAGATTATAGGATAAGAACACCTGAGTGGTCACTTCTAAATTACTGTATCCAGCATTCTTTAAGGAAACCAAAATTTCAAATTTGGTGTTGTAATAATTTGAACAGATGCAGGATGATAACCTTGTTATTTCAGTCTGCCAAATCTTTTAAAAAATATTCCATCACCTTAACTATTATCACCAATATTAAGTAATTCACCAATTCTTATCAGTTTTACCTTCTAAGCATTGCTCAAAGGCATAATAATCTCTCAATTCCTACAGTTACTTTCTTAGTTCAATGCTGTATCAAATCTTGCCAGGATTATTAGGATAGCTTACAGAGATTCTCCAACTCTATCTTTTTATTTTTTCAATGTGTATTCTGAATTTTTTTTAAGCCTATGTAAGTCACACCTTGTTTACTCACAGTTTGGGCATTTGTTTAGACTATTGTGACTATTAAGTGAGTTAATGCTTAAAAACACTTAGAAAAGTATCTTCCTTGCCCTAACCATTGAAAATCACCATTGTATGTCATGTTAGTACATAGTGTCAAATCCTGGAGATAAAATGATAATGAAAGAACCTGTGGTTCACATGTATTTTACAGTGCAGCATAGAAAGCAAGCATTCAACAATAGTTTACTTAATTAACTACCTCTTTTAAGGCTTGATTTGTCAATCATCTGAAGAATGACATATGAGAAAAAATTTCTGAAGACCACCAGAGTCCAATTATATCTACTTTTCCTTTGGTGTCCATAAGAAGCCTGATTATTGAGAACCAAAATCTAGGGAGTCTGTGCTTTTGTTTTTAGTTCATATTAATTTTTCATCAAATGTTGTCATCTTTAACAGTTTCTAAGCCTTCACCACGACCATTGTTACCACTACAGCTGACATCAAAATTTCTGTAGGAACTTTCTAATAAATCTCCTTGTCTCACTATTGCTTCAAGATAAACTTCTTTATACTGGCAGGGAGGAAACACTGAGTTGTGTGTGTGGGGGGCACTGGTGATATATTAGACAGAGGCAGATAAATGTCAAATCTTAATAAAACTATCCATGTAAGGCTAAAGTTTTTGTAGCTATTTTACTGAGACATCTCCCAATTTCAAAGGCAGTTTCAAGCACACAATTAAGAAAAATACATCAAAATCAAACTACACAATTATGCAATAATATAGAAGAGAATGAAACCATTCAAAAACACCAGTACAATGGCATGTTAGTTTCTGCATTGTTGTGACAAATTACCTGACATAAAGAAAGAAAATATAGATACCACTGTCTGATAGTCCATTCAGTCATGAACTCACAATGACTAATACCATCCTCATTACCTAGTCACCTTGAATAGTGCCAACAACTAGGCACCAAGCCTGAAATACATGAGCCTTTGTGTCTGTTTCATATCCAAGCCACAGCAACTACTGATGCCAAAATATTTTAACAGGCAGATAAAAATGTATATCACTGTCCCTATTGAACCTAGATAAGCTACATTAATTATTTCATGTAATCTGGTTAAAATTCAAAAATCAATTAGAGGGCTGTGGGTGTAATCCTGTGGCAGGACACTTGGTTAACATGTGTGAGACCTCCATTCAATTCCCAAAAGTGCAAAAAAAAAGAATGTAATTAGTTAATTAGTCATAATAACCTAATAAAAGAGAAACATCATAGTCATGCTATCTTAATAGATACAGGAAGAACATCTGACAAATTTTAATACTCACGCATGATTTAAAAGATAAAATCTCAGAAAACCTAAATCACAAGGTGTGACTTTACTTTGATAAAGGGTCTGCACTATGAATTAACAACATATTCAGTGAAATATTAACCTCTTAGTTTAGAAATTTTAAAAGTCAGGCAGGAATGTCATCCCTTGCTGCTTTATATTTACCATCATGTTGGGCATTCCAGCAGAAAAATGAGAATTAGAAGTAAAATGCAGAAGTAAACTTGCCTCATTTTGCAAATGAGATAATTGTTTTTCAATAGAAATTTTATGTAAATATATAAAAAAGCCTACTAGAATTTTAAAATAAGTTAATTAAGGTTTCAGGAGGTAAAATCAATATGGCAACATTACTATATTTCTGAATCTAGCAGTGAGGTATTGGAAAGGAATAATTTAAATATAGGCAAATATGTAAAATGCTCATAATTTATATAAGCAATGTAATAAATGTAAATGTTCACAATGGTTTCAAAACACATGGCTCAGGGATAACTTTGACAAAGGGCATGCAAAACTCATGCCCTGGAAAATGTAAAATATTTCTGAAATAATATAAGGAAGACCTGAGGACATGAAGATGTGGCACAGGCATGAATTTCACTTGTCCAGATGGCTAAGATGCCAAATTTCCCTAAATGAGAATATCAGTTCAACACAAATTCAATCAAATGTTGGCCTGTTTTTCAGAGAAACTGAAAATAGGATAATAAAATTTCTAGGCAAATGCAAAGGCCTGGAAAAGGGTACAAGTTACATTATGTGATTTATCATAAAGCTTCAGTATTCAAGACTGAATGGGTGGTTTGGCATAGGATAGAAATGCAGAAAACTTTAGTTGAACAATAATACAGGAAAAGGCCTACACTTATGTGGTCAACTGATAGTTTACAAAAGCAATATTGGATTTAATGAAAACAAATAATATGTTCTCAACAAATCTTTTAAACCATTTATCTATAATTTTTTTTAAAAAAGATAAACCTTGCTAGGCACTGGTGGATCATGCCTGTAAGCCTAGTTCCTCAAGAGGCAGAGGTCAGAGGATTGCAGTTCAAAGCCAGCACAGGTAAATAGTTTGTGAGACCCTATCTTGAAAACACCCATCACAAAAAAGGGGTGGTGGCATGGCTCAAGGTGTAGGCCCTGAATTCAGGTCCCAGCACTGCAAAGAGAGAGAGAAAGAGGAGAGAGAGAGAGAGCGAGATGATAAACTAACAAAAATAAAGAAATAAAAGGAAAGGAAACTAAACCTTGGTCACTACTTTAAAACACACTCAGAATTTATTTATGGAAAGATCATATAATACGCTTGTATTGCAAAGTTAAATTTTATTTTGAAGATTTTGAATGAAACTGTCATATAATACCACAATCTTTGCAACCTGGAAATAGCAAATATTTCTTAGAATGGACACAGAATGCAATAAATAGAAAACTAAAAATGATAAACTACTTCAAAATTAAAACCTTTTGTATCAAAAGAAATCACTAGGAAGGTAAACAATGAACATATAATAGAATCTGTATCCAGAACATAATGATAAGACAATGCAGCATGCTAAGATGGCCCGATACAAATGTGAAGGCATCAGAGCACATACGTCACCTATTTTTGTAAAATATATATATCGTGCTCAAATCATGTGTGAAATTCAAAGACAATAATAATGACATGCTAGTATATACCTTCTACCCAGGGAAAAACTTAAAGAGTGGCTGCACTAACACTTGCTAAACATTCTAAGAAAACTTTGCTATTTTCAGGTTGCAAGGATTGTGGTATTATTTAACTGTTTCACTCAAAATCTTCAAAATAAAATTAAACATGGGAAAAACCAAAGCTTTATGCCTTTTAATAATTGTCATTAAGAAGGATCCATCATCATTTTGATAGCATTCCTGACAAAACTACAAGTCCAAATGCATTACATTAGTTTCTGTGCTCTGGAAGAAATTCTGGAATGTAAGAAATTTAGTTTTTATTCACAAATTTTTGGAATTTGTTTATAACTTGAGTCTTACCAGATAAATCCAAATTTGGATATTGTATAACTTACCTGACTTATACTTATTGACAAAATCATGGTGTAAACATACTAAAATAATAACTACTCTGCTTTTAGTACTGTATTTTTGGCTGTCTTTTCTTTTTTGTTGTTTTTACATTTATTATTAAAAACTTTAATGCTAAATGAAATGCTTAAAACATTTTTTTGCTGGCATCTGAAAATTTAGAGATTTAACAAAATTAAGAAAAACTTGCTACATTATAAGAGCATTCTTCCTTTTTCAAATACTCTAATAAATACATTTAGATCAGTGATAGATGATAGATATGACTGAAGTATACTAAGGCAATATTTAGTTTTAAACACTTAGTAAAACAAAATTAATGCATGTATTATCATTTATGATAATGTAGTAAGTAAAATATTAATGTTTTAAAAAATGTTTTGCTAAGGTACTTGTCCAGTTAGAGAAAAATATGATGTATACTATGACTCTAACAAGGCAAGTCTATGACTTTGTGAAAATCTGCATAGTCTGTCATGATTTGATTCGATAAGACAAATCTTGGGGTTTCTCTGTACTACAGGTCAATTCATTGAAATCAACTAAGCCTATAAAAACATTTAACAGACTATTGGTTAAATTTATAATATTCAAGAAATATTATTTCCCATTGTGTCTCTGTCTATTTTTATGGCATATATTAATTGTACAAAACAGCAGGTTTCATTGTGCTATTTTCACATGTATACATACTTTGGTCATATTCAGCCTCTCATTGCCCTGTCTTGTCTCCCTTTGTCCTCTCTTTGGTCCCTGTGTTCTTCCCAAATAGTCTCCCTTCTACTTTTTATGCCAGTTTTCAAATATTATTTTATTTTATTTTTTATTGTTGTACTGGGGGTACATTGTGCTATTTACAAAAGTTCTTACAATATATCAAAATAGCCCCCTCCCCCATTACTGGAATAGTTTCAGCAGGTCTCATTTTTTCATTTTACACATATGTGTACAAAGTATTTGCACTATGTTCACCCTCCCACACCTTTTTCCCACATCCTGCTCCCTCCCATTGATACCAACCACCCCCTGCCCCAGGCAGGACCTGTTCTGCCCTCCTGCTCTCCAATTCTGTAAAAGAAAAATATTGACATTTTGGTTTGTTTAAGATCACAATACAGGGAGTTTTCTTGTGACATTTCCATGTAAATATGTATTATAATCTGAAATTGGTCCATCTCTTTTATTTTTCTTCTTTCTACCTTAGTCACCTTCTTATGGTGATATCAACAGGTTTAAAAGTTAGAAGTCCAAAAGACACATGTTTTCTCCCATATGTGGAATACAGACCCAATACAAATACAGCAATTTTATGAAGAACATGTCACGCTAAGGGTAGGTCACATATAAGAGAAGGAGGGTATAAAAAGGAAATTAATAAGATAAATATAATTGATGTATTCTCTATACAAGAAAGAATATAGAAATTTTAAACCTGTTGGATGTCTTCTTATAAAGGACTTTAAATCTTCAAGGTTAATTGATCCCTCCTGCAAAAACATTCAGAAAACAATGTATATCTGTGTGTATGTCTGTCTGTGTGCATACCTGTGTTTGTGTTCTATGTGTCCGTGTGTGTATCTGTATCTGCGTGTGTGTCTGTGTGTCAGTGTGAGTGTGTGTGTGTCTTTGTATGGATGTATATCTTGAGACATAGAAGTATACATGGAGGGGAACAAGTATTAGTAAACAAGTGGAATCAAGTGTTTAAATGCAATATTGTGGGTAAAGAGGATATGCCACTCCTTATACTATGTTTGCAACTTTTCTACAGGTGAGATTAATTTTAAAAATAAGAATATATGAGTTAATAATGCTGTCTAATTTGATCACAATTATAATAAAATTCAAAAACCTGCCATGGTTTATGAGGCCTTACACTGTTCACAGCATCATCCATTGGTATTTCTGAAGCCTTCCCTGCTCATACTTTTGATATTTAGTGCTCCTTCTGCTGGGATCTTTGTTTTACCAAATGTTAGTAACTCTACTACCTTCTCTTTGTTCAGGTCTCCAACCCCAAAGGAAATAATTTGACCTTCCCCTGAACAATAGCTTTCCTGTTGCTCTCTCTCCTCCTTATCCTGTTTAAAGATTTTTTTTCTAAATAAACTGCTTACTGAGATTATATTAAATTATCATTTCCCTTCTGTTTTAGAATATGTATATAGGAATTATGCTTATTCATATCTGTGTAGACAGAACACAAGAAATCACCTGGCATGTATTAATAACTCAATAAATACTGGAAGAAAAAAATTAATGAATTAAAAACCATAAAATAGTTATTTGATTATTGTTGTGATGATAAGTAGATCAGAAAAAAATAAAACAAGTTCTAACCTACAGAAAGAAACTCCCTTTTGGGGCTTATCTGAAGCTTCTCGCTTTGTGACATTTTTGTTCACTGTCCTTAAACACATCTAGGACACCTGACCAATTGTTCACAATACAATGGGCACTCAGTGTTTCCTCATTTACAATGTGATATTCACAGGACTTTGTCCAAGTACTCATACATGACTATGTGCATTATACTTACTTTTATACACTGGAAGAATGCCTAAAATTGTGAGAAATTAAAATTTTTATTCCCCAACTTTGTGCAAGTCTGATAATCCTTACTTTTCCTTCTTTCTCCCAACTTTGCACCTGCTATATTTCTAAATAGGTTGGACTTTAAAGACACAACTAAATTGCATTGGGTTGAAGGTAGTGAAAGTGTCTTCTCCATATTATAAAACACCCAAAAAACAGAGAACCACATAAACATCATGAATTTGAAATTTGAAAGGATTCATAGTGCCAGGCAGTGGCTCCCACTTGTCATCCAACCTACTTGGGAGGTAGGATCCACATTTTTAGGCCAGCCTAGGCAAAAAGTTAGCTAGATCTTATCTAAAAAGTAAGCTAGGATTGGTGGCACAAACCTATGGTCCCAGTTACTCAGAAGGTAGAGGGAGGAGGTCTTCTGAGAAACAAGAGTCTATCTGAAGCAGGAAAAAATTAAAAGCAAAAACATTTGGGACATTACCCAAATGCTAGAGTGCTAGAGAATTGCCTAGCATTTTCACTGCCTTAAGTTCAATCTCCAGCATACATACACACACACACATATATATATATATATATATATGAACAAGTAATGAAGAGAGGAATTAAGATAGACTCTAAAGTACTTGGTCCAAACAATTGTGAAATGGTGTATAGTTATGAGGCAAGCTAGCAATAGGGAATGAAGAAATCCCCCCACGGAACTGGACCACCCTCAGCAAAAGGTCACTCCATGCTGGACTTCTCCTTGTCCCCACCAGTACCATTCTTGGAAATCTCCTCTCATGGTCATTTTATGGTCAGGATTGCAGTTATAAATTACTTTTCAATTATAAGTTCTTTTGCAAGACCAGGGAGTCTTTTGGCAAGTTCAGGCTGAAACATGGCACACGCTGGGTAAAGTAAACTCTGTCTTCAATTTGACCACTCAGGTAAAGCCCTCTACTTAGACCTTATGAATATTGGTACCAGTTCATACATACAGTTAAAAACCTGAGAATCAGCACAAGTGCACATGCAGAGTGTTCCATGTTATATGACAAAATAACTTGTCATTCAAACCTGTCAATTGCCCTAGCCCTTCCTGTAAAAACCCTAGATTTTTCCCAACATTTGCCCATATAGAGTATAAATTGCCTTTGAACAAAGATTGGAGCTTCTGCACCACCTAACTGAAGTTCACTGCTTTCTCTTTAGTGGTGCTGGTACTTTCCTTTCCCTTTCAATAAAGCTTTTCTACTGCTTTGCAAGGTGTCTCTGTTCAATTCTTTGTTTCAAAACCCAAGGATCTGAGGTCTTCTTGATCAAGGTCTTCTGAGACTATCCACTGGTAACAGTTATTTAGGAGAGTGATGTCCATTTGTAATATCATAGTTAATATCATGAATAGGAAACGTTTAATGACAATAGATGTATTTTAAAGTTGACAATGACTGCATACATTATGACAAATTGTCACCACACTGATAAATGAAGTGGTGAGTAGACCCTGATTGTGGAATATCAGATCTGGTTTCTCTATGAACTCTGACACCATCATACATGTCTCCTACGTGGATAGTTAATATCTCTCTTGAAGCCTAAAGCAAAACAAGGGAATTACACTAAATAAGACCTAGATTTCTTCCCATAATAACGTTCCACTTATAATGATAGCATTCTAGACTGAGCCAATGCACATATGTCATTTCAAAAAATGATTCAGTGATAACAGAAAACAAAAGAGCATTCTTGGGTTTTTCACACCTTTACGGAAAACATAATACTTATATTTCAGAGGGCATGAGGTCAACTCTGTCCATGATGGTATGCTTTTATAAGGAATAGGTGCCCTTTCTAGGAGTCCCAGTCTTACAAAGTATCTAAGACTAATTAAATCCTTTCGTGCAAACTTTAAATACACTTAATTAAAATAGGTAGAGTCAGGAAGATTAATTCTAAACGTAAGTAGGTTAAAGTGCGGGCTCATTTCTTCTACTAATTAGTTGAAGGATGATCTTCCTTGCCAAGGGGCCAAACAGCAGGAGATTCATTTCTTTAACTTAAATCTCTTTTTAAATGTCTGTTTGAAGGCTTTAGGTTTTGGAATTTGAATTCTATAAAATGTGAAAGCTGGGGATTATTTCTTCTTATTTTATACTTAGTTAAGCCCAAAGCAGGGCTCAACAGAGATCCAAGGATTATAGAGCACCCAATGGTCAGTGAATCTGCACAATTGGACAGCAAAACTGGCCACATGGTAATTTTATTATCACTTCATCACTCTTCAGAGACTGGTCTAACTTCCTCTATTAGGATAGCTTTTCAGAAACTGTGACTTCCTCATTTAAGTTTTGATTCCTTGCAAATACTCATTTTGACACTGAAGTGATAGATTTCCTAGGCGTAAAGCCACAAGCATCCTTGCAGATTTAAAACTCCTCCCATGAAAATGTCAGTAGCATGACTTGATTAAAATGGTTTGCAATGGTAGAGGCACAGTCCCAAGTGGTTTGGGAAGGAATACCCACAGGGTGGCTCCTACAATTTTGAATTTTTTTGTATCCTAAAATGTAGTTATGACTTTGTTACAGAAAATATGCAATGTTGGTATATTCAATCCAATTGCTGTCCTCATCTTTATCAATTTTTGTTTCTTCACATGATGTGACACCATGCCAAGGGGATTCCTTTGCAGCTGAAAGATTCCTATCTTCTTAAAACTAGATTCCCGTTGTCAGAATGCATTTTTTCCATGAAATGTAAGTCTGAAGGAAGTTTTATGGGAGTTCTTTCTGAGAGATGGGACAACTGGTGGTACAGGTATATACAATATTAATCATAGGCTCACTTTCTAGACAGCATTTTCTTATCAAACTGGTTTCACTTTCCTTGTATTCCCTTGATCTCACCTTAGAATGCTTTTAATGTTTCTTTTCTAATAGATCTGTACTGATCCTGAGTTTATTTATTTATGGGACTGGAGTTTGAACTCAGAGCTTCCTGCTTGCAAAGCAGTCATTATACCACTTGAGCTAAACCTCCAGTCCATTTTGCTCTGGTTATGTTGGAAGTCGGATGTCGGAGCTATTTGCCCAGACCAGCCTCAAACCCAGATCCTCCAAATCTCAGCTTTCCAATTAGCTAGGATTACAGGTGTGAGTCACGGGTGGCAGGCATGATTCTGAAATTACATTTAGATAGTATCCTTTATCTGATATTTCATGGGAATAGAAATGTTTTGTATTTGGGGGTTTGTTTGGGGATGTTGATATATTTCACTATACATAATGAGATATCTTTAGGAAGGGACCCAAGTCTAAACAGAAATTCACTTATGTTTCAAAAAGCAGCATCTATCTATCTATATCTATATCTATATACACACACATACACACAAACACACATACACAAATAAATGTAAACTTATACTGTGTACCAAGAAGCTGAAAAACAATTACCAGGTGGTTTTTCTTTCACCTATTTGTCAAATATTTAGTGAAGTCACTGTTCTAGGCTAAGACAAACTGCTTGTTAATAGAATTTTGTATGGTCACTCACTTTGTAAATGACAAAATTACATTTAATTGGGAAAATTTATATTTCTTGTATAAATTTGTATAAGTTGGTCTTAAAACGAACTTTATTTTTAGAACAGTTTTAGGTTCAGAGAAAAATTAAGAGGACTATAGATTTTTTTTACAAGTCTTACCCACATGGAGAGCCTTACTCACTATCAACTCCCCACTAGAATGGTACATAAGTTATAGTTTTGTTGAACACACATAGACATATCTTAATCACCAAGGCCCATAGTGTACACTCTTGGTGCTGGGCATTCTGTAGACTTAGAGGAATGTATAATGACATTTACCCACCATTATAGTTTCAGCAGAGTATTTTCACTGCACTAAAACTCCTTTGTGTCCCTCTTATTCTTCCCTCCCTTCCAATTAGAGTTGTAAGTACTGAAGCCATGCACTTAGAAAACTATGTTAATAAAATGTGTTAGAAAACCCATCTTATTCATCTTTGTTTCCTCATCTCCTGATCTAATGCTATCAACATAATTACTCAGTAAGAATTCTCAAACGAATAAAGAATGATCTTCTAAAACTTATAAATAAGTTCTTTGTCTCCTGCTTTATTTTGATTTTATAAAGGAATAAACCTAGAATCATAAATAGTAGAGGTGAACATTCCCATCTCCATTAAATTTATAACATGGAAGTTAGATGAGAATAACTTGTTTGATCATAAACAAACAAGTTAAGATCCCTACCTTAACTTTCTCCCCTCATTGGATTTTTTATTTCCTTTTCTGTATTATCTTGTCAAACATGGAGATTTTTAAACATTTCTTGCTTATTTCTGACTTCTCATGCAAATCAGTCCCCAGGGAGAAAAGTATAAGGCAGTATCAGTTTCTGCAGCCTTGAATCAGTCAAGGGAAATAAAGACATTTGAAGACATGTCATTCCTGAGAACTCAGGTGGCAGTGTGAATAAGTAGCTGATCTCCATAGTGAAGCTGTTTTCTCCAAATATTGACCCAAAATTGGGAGTTAGAAGATAAAATTGCTTACAGGAAACCTCAACAATAGTCTGTCCCAAGGAATTTCTCCAAAAGACAAAAGTGCATTGATTCCATCTTTGATGATTTCTTGCCTCATGACCCATTCCTTGTCACTTCCAAGCCTTAGTCCTCTTCAGTTAAAGATAAGCTCTTAAGATTTTTGCCAAGTTCCTCCTTAGTGACATACGCACTTAGCAATGTGAACATATGCAATAAAGTGGTATTAAGCAAGATGGAAGTGTGTGGAATTAGCAAATAAATATCTGGGCTCTGGCCACAGTTACAACCTACTGAACTATGGGAATTTGAGGAGAATGATCAAAATCTCTCAGTTTCAGATTTATTAAAACAAATATGAAATGCAACCATATATGGTAGAATATGAGAGTAAGCACTCTTTAAATTATAAGATCCAAATGTGTTGACTTTCAGCATTCATAAAATGGATTAGAAAAGATCATTTTTAGCCTAGGTTTCAGCTAACTGAGAAGAGTTGACAAAAATCCTTTTATTCAGGAGTGTTGAGAGTCCATCTACATGGAAATTACAGATAAAATAGCTGAAATAGCAAATAGCAATCTTGCTTTTTTACATAACTTTAGAGCAAAATATAGGTTGTGGTTGAGAACAAGAAGTTCAAATTTAGAAAATTCCTGTAGGGAAAGTTCTGGGAGTACTTTGAAACCTGCCACTGCCTTTGAGGAAGTATGGTGAAGTGGGCTTCTCTATCATCCAAAGTGAAATCAGAGAGACTATTGATGTACTGTTCCCCGTCTGTTCCCCAGGCAAAGGGATTAAATGAGACAGGATAAATAGACTCACACTTGAGAAATGCAAGGGCCAGTAAAAGCTTATGACTATATATAGTGGGCTAAAACTTCATTCCAATGGATTAATAGACACAAACACATGTTTTTTATGACTCAATGTGTGTGTGTGTGTGTGCTGTTTGATCAGAGACCCTCAACCTACTTGAAACCTAAATTGCTTTTAAAATCAATCAGGGATTAAAAGGAAGTTTTAAGTAAATAATAACTCACACATCACTATGGATGAGAAATTCCCAGCAATGCAAGTCTGTAAGGAATATCACAAAAGTGGTATGAAAGTAGTGCTTTAGAAAGAGCCTTATCTTTGAGCACTTCCTAAGTCCAGAGATGGTTTTATTTAAGTACCCATTGTAAGCATTCAATCTGATTCCAGCACCAGTAGAATGAATTTTGTCTCATTTTCTTGCCTCCTCTCCAATACTTAGGTCTTAACCTGAAGAAGATTCAATTAAGATTCTCTCTTCTACTGTAGGTTGATTTCTTTCTTTCAGCTGGAAGAGACTCTGGAAGAAAAGCAGCAAGGTCTATATGTGAAGTTCAAAGTCTTCATGTATGCTACTGAGGATTGACACATTACTCACAGAATTGAGACAGTTCCTGTGATAAGAAGACTCTACTTTATTTGAAAGTGACCATTTAAGTCACAAAAAGCACTTCGAGTTTTATCCAAATGGAATAGGAATAAAAGAAGATTGAAAGGTTTCATAGGGAATATTGAAAAGTTTCATTGTAAGAAAGAATAATAAGTTTCTGATAATTTTATCTGAGACTCTTGCTCATTCAATTGAAATATTATCACCAAAATAATCATTTTTGTTATTATTTTAGATGCTTGGGAAATAAAACTACACTTCTAATGTTCTCATTTTATTCTAAGGAGCAAATAGGATTGGCATATTAGAGAACTTGGATAATTTCTCAGGAAACCATAGAAACAGTAGCTTCATGAATTAGGCAACTTCTAAAGAGGTAATGAAGAATCTGAGCTGAATACACCACGTTGGTTCTGCATTATTTACACATTCATTTGTTCAATTCCTGAATATTTATATTGGATGAGATACTTTGTCATATTCTTGGTCTACAAAGTAAGTGTACCAACACATTCAAGGAACTCACAGTTTGAAATGGGAAGAGACAATTGCAGAGTGGAAATAAGGCATGATGACCACACTAATAAAAGATCTACAGGGGTGTGTGTACACAGTCTGATGATAACTAAAAGGAGACTGGTATAAAACTGAGGCCAACAAAAGGTTGAGGTAAATATGTTTCAAGCAAAAAGAACAATATACAACAAGGCACAGAGGCTGGAGAAAATTCAGTGTGCTCTATTAGCTAAAGCATGGGTGTTGCAAATAGTGTAGATTTAAATGATCCTAGCTGCAGGACCATAAGTAAATTGCATAACCATTGAGAGTGACATGGAAAAGAATATACAAAATGAGATTACAAGTATAACTGAGGAATATAAGAATCCATGCGAAACTTTAAACTGAAAAATTTCTTAAGAAAAACACTGAAATATCTTTTAAGAAAATGATGGTGGCCATTGATTGAAACAACATCTACAGAGGAAAAATTGAGAGACTACCAGATTCAAATGTCAAGAGCATGGAAGAGAGAGTTATGAAGTTGGAATAACAGAAGGGGAAACAATCAGGCACACTTCTCACCTTCTGAGCAGACATAGTTTAATGCAGTTGAAAAATAGTCATATCTCATTTAATGTGTTATATGAAGATTGCAATAAAGGTATGGACTTACAGAGTTGGGTTTTGGTGGACAGAAAGGTTTTAGAAATGAAGGTGCGTTATCAGTACTTTAAGAAAAATAGAGTAGATGTGATTTTCAGTGAAAAGACATATAATTAGAAGATAAGTTGGTCCAGTATTAAATAAATTCTTTTGAAATGGTTGTGGGTTTCACCACAGTAACCATGTGTTTATGTAAGTTCTTTTTGACTAAAAAAATGTGAGACTGAATTAGCTAGACTTTTTCTTACTGGATTGATGAGAGAATTTAAAAGGAGGGAAGACTTACTTTGGCTCACAGTTTCAGACCATAGTCACCTGGCTCCTTTGCTTTGGTCTTGAGACAAAGCAGAACATTGAAGAGGCAGGAGTGCAATAAAACAAAGCATCTCACCTCATGGCAACCAGGCAGCAGAGAGGGAGTAGCTGCTGATGGTTTCCTCCTTGTCCCTCTTTGATTTAATCTTGGCCTCCAGTCTACTGGACAGTACAACCAGAATTCACAGTCTGTCCTCCTGTTTCCTTTAATTATTCCTGGGAATGCCCTCACAAAAATATCCAGAAGAACGTTTTACTAATTTTCTAGATATTTCTCAATCTAATCAAGTTGACAATCAAAATTATTCATCACAAGGATTTAGTAGTGAATCATTTTAATTGTATGTAATTAGGGAAACAAAATGGACAAAACCTTAAAAATTATTTAATAATATGTTTAAAAGTTTATGACTCCAAATCATCCTGATTCAATTTAAAAAATAAGAACTTTAATGAAAAAAACTGAAGACAGATTTATAGGTAGACTAGAAGGTTTGTATGCATGCATGCATTAAGTACAAATAACTGAAATAAAAATTATATCAATTATATGATTAAAAATGGAAGCAAAGTATAAATGAAATGAAGTTGGAATATAATGGACTATTATGGAGCTTTAAGTAAAGAAGAAACACAAATATTGAATAATAATAACACATCAGAATTTACCTTCCAGCTAGAAAATAGTTAAAAGAATCAAGTATGCGCTGAGAGATGGATAAATACTAACCACACAAACAGGATTTGAAACTGGTAAAAATTAAATTTCCATCATGCATTCATTCACATAAGAAATTTTGGTGAGGAACTAGCAGGTGTAAGCATAAGTTTTTTAAGAAGCTGTGTCTGGATCTGGGGAAGTATCTCAGTGTTAGGTTGTTTGGCGAAGATGCAAAAGGCCATGGGTTCCATCACTAGCACAGCCAAAAAACTAAAATAGAAAAGTGGACTCTGTTGAAGCTTTTATTCTAATTCTACAGTCTAAAACTGGGATCTGCTGAAGCTTTAATTCTAATTCTACAGTCTAATACTGGGGTGCTCAATATGGCAGCTTCCAACACATGAGGCTATGGAGCATGTGTAGTGCAGCAAGACAAAACAAGATTTTATCTAAGTGTTAAATAACTGAATTTGAGGTTCTATTAGAAGCTTTAAAATGATATTAAAATAATTCTAGAATAATTGCATGTTAAATTGATATGATTTTAGCTTTTCTTTTTGGTAGTACCGGGGTTGAACTCAAGACCTTGCACTATCTAGATAGGCAGTCTGGATAGAGATGAAACTGTATTGTATGCATGGATGGAAGTATTTCAGTGAAATCCCTTTGTAGTGCTAAAACATGCTAATAGAAGAAGAAATAAAAACAAAACTCCCAAAAATAAATGATACAATTTTAACATTTTCAGTTAAATTATTATAATTATCTTCACTTTTTAAAAAAATGTTCTTAATGTGGCCACTAAAAAGCTTAAAATAATAGATATGTGGCTTGCATCATATTTCTATCAGAGAGCACAGAGAATGGGTTTTAAGTCTTAAAAATATTCATTTGCTTTGCCTCTATCCTAATGAGCCATTCAGAGATGCATTTAGAATTCCCTGTAAAATAATAAGTGTTCATATTATTCTTGGGTAAAATAATTATAAACAATCTAAATACTTAATAATTAGAAATACACATCTTCTATGGCATATCTATTTTCTAGAAATTGAGCAAACAGTGAACTATGGTATAATTAAGAGCATGGGAAAAGTATTTAAATTAGTGCTAAAGAGAAAAAAGTAGGATTAAAATATGTATTCAGCTTGTTCTGACATGCACCATATGTACAACACATTTATGTATCATGTTGAATGTTTAGCAAACTATATGGAACTTCTCTAATTATCTACATAATCTCAGCTTCATTCACTACACATCTCACTACATGCCTGTCTCTCTCCATATATATATATGTACATATGTATATGTATATATATATACGTATATGTGTGTATAAACATGTATACATAAATTATAAATATAAACATAAATAATATATATGTATTATAATTTAATTGAGTATTTATTAAAATAGCAGAGTTTATCATATCAAGGTAACTGTTCTACGAAGGGCAGCCTATTTTATGCCTCAGTCTCCCAAATGACACACATTTTTTGAAACAATAAATAATCAGTGTATATCTATGTTTTTACCATTACCTTTAGTTTTACTTACTCTTATAGTGTATATTTTGTATTCTCTGACAAGAATAAGCTATAAAAACTCATAAACATTACTGTGTAGTTTCACTATCACTTTTTAAAGTAAATTTTATTAGAATATAATCATTATATGGGGGGAATTCATAGTGACAATTCCAAATAGACTTATATTGTACATTAGTTACTTGCCCCATCATCTCTTGCCCTCAGTCCCCTCCTTGCCCCACTTAAAGCAATTACAAGAGGTTTGTTAGTTTTGTTTCTTATAGGTATATGAATTTCATCTACCATATACCGTCACCTTAATCTCCTTCATTCACCCACCCCCTCCCACTTGTACCTCACAAACACACTGTACCTATTTTACAGTTCTGTTTTTCATTGTAAATATTTAAGTTGATACATTACTTTGATTGGTTCAAACTATTTGATGACTGAAGACAGAAATCAAATAAGACATTAGAAGATGGAAAGACCTTCCATGCTCATGGATTGGTAAAACAAACATTGTGAAAATGGTCCACATGTTCAATGCAATCCTTACCAAAATGCCAATGACATTCTGCACAGAAATAGAAACAATTAATCTTGAAATCCATATGGGAAAAACAAAAGACCTTGAGTAGCCAAAGCAATTCTGAGCAAAAAAAATCCAATACTGGAAGAATGACAAAACTCAACTTCAAATTATACTACAGAGCCATAACAATATAAACAGCATGGTATTGGCACAAAAACAGACAGAAAGACCAATGGATCAGAATAGAAGACCCACACATAAACCCATGCATCTACAACCAACTGATCCTCAACAAAAGAACCCAAAGCACCCAATGCAGAAAAAGACAGCCTCGTCAACACATGCTGCTGGGAAAACTGTATATCCATATGTAGAAGATTGAAACTACATCCCTGTCTTTCACCCTGTACAAAAATCAATTCAAAGTGAAACAAAGACCTTAATATCAGCCTTGAAACACTGAAACAACTCCAAGAAGTAGTAGGAAATATACTTGAAGAGATAAGTATAAGGAATGACTTCCTAAGTAGAATTCAAAAGTTCAGCATCTACAAGAAACAATGAACAGATAGGACTGCATCAAACTAAAGAGCTTCTGCACAGCAAAGCAAACAGTCACTAGACTCAAGAGACAGCCCACAGAATGGGAGAAAATCTTTGCCAGCTACTTATCCAATAAGAGACTAATATCCAGAATCTACAGAAAACTCAAAAAACTCAACCCCCAAAGAATCAACAGCCCAATGAAGAAATGGGCACATGAATTAAACAGGGAATTCACAGAGAAAGAGGTACAAATGGCCAGTAAATGCATGAAGTATTCAGTTTCCCTGGTTACAAAAGAGATGCAAATGAAAACTATCCTTAGATTTCATCTCACCCCAGTTAGAATGGCATAATCAAGGGTAATAACAAAAGCAAATGTTGACAAGGATGCAGCAAAACAGGAACGTTATACACTGTTGGTGGGAATGCAAATTAGTACAAACATGGAAAGCAGTATGGCGATTTCTCAAAGAGCTAAAATAGAACTGCCATATGATCCAGTGATACCACTCCTAGGCATCTACCCAGGATACAGTAGAGACCCCTGTACACTGATGTTCATTGTAGCACTATTCATAATAGAATAGATTTGGAAACATCTCAGGGGCTCTACAAGTGATGAATAGATCAAGAAAATGTGATGTATATGCACAATGGAATGGGGTATTACTCAGCCATATGGAATAATGAGATGTGATTTGAAGGTAAATGGACACAATTGGAGGACATCATGTTAAGTGAAGTAAGCCAGGCTCAGAAACACAAAGGTCATATGTCTTCTCTCATATGTGGAAGATAGATCTGACAAATAAACATACATATAAAAACAAACATAATCACACACAAACTCAGATGTAAAACATGTTTGTAATGGCGGAACTACTATATGGGACTCAGGGAAGAGGAAAAGGAAAACAATGCTAGAGCACCAGGAGTATCACATAACTTAAGATATAAAGGTACATGATATAGGAACATGTATCACTACCACTTTTTGAAGAAGAGAGACTGAGGCCCTTATACTTTGATTAACCAGCTAAAGGTTCACAAGTTGCCTGTGGACTGAGCCTGGTATCTACATCTTCAGAGCTGGTTATCTTAGTGCACCATGGTCTTCTCTGTTGTGAACTGACTGTGTAGTTAGAAAAAGTCAGAGGAGAAAGTAAATGAAGTTGAGAGAACTTACATGATTAATCAAAAGGTACAGGAAATTAACTGAGCTAAAAATTTTGTTGAATAGTTGAGAATGGCTTCAGGGAGAGAAATGAAAGATGGCAATATACGTTTGAATGATAGAAGTGGTGACAGTTTCATAAATTGTGAAGGATGGAAGTATAGGAAGGTAAGGAAGAGTAAATCCATTGCTCAACATACTTGTTCGTGGGCAGGTAGAACACGCGGGTAGCAAGGCTTATCATGCAGTTCAAAACACAACAGTAAAATTTTACCCAAACATTGACACATAACAGAGATAAAGGAGTCAGACTGAAAAGAATTACATTAGAGTCTTTCATCAAATAGCGTTGGTTGGAAGATCTGATTACTATAATCTACTCATTCAAGCTCAGGGAAGTTTATGAGTATTGCAGGGGGCATAGTTTGACATCTTACTAAAGCTTTTAAATTCTGGAAGGAAACAATATCTTATGGTAAGAGTGATGTGGTGAGCAATGATGAAGATTTTTCAGAAGGAAGATGTTGAGGAGAGCAAAGAGAAACTCATAAAGCTTGTATTTGTTTTTCTAAATACAGGATGGCCTCCTGTAACATAACCTGAAGAACTAAGGTTCTTCTGATGTTCAATTGCAGCTTAGTAGTTGCTCTCAAATAAATTGAAAAGTATACTGATATGCACATATGCTAATCAATATTTGCTAATTATCATGTGACTTACATTGAAATTTCTAATACATGTAAATTTACATGTAGATGTCTCCAGATTTCTTACTAGAACTAAATGACCATTAATCCAGCATTCAAATGATAGCCATACATACGCAGTGGACTGTATACAGTTCAGATATTAATATGTATAATGATGTATCTGTGTACATAATGTGCATTTATGTATGTTTTATATGTTTTTATGTTGAGACATAATGATACTGAAAGCATTAAGGTGGTCCACATGTATATTCTCATATCAACATGCTCATGTCCTGAGAAATCCTTGGAAAAATGAGCATCAGTCTGGGAGACAATACATATTTGGAAAATAGAAATGTGCAAGCAAGCAAATAATCAGACTAGGAATGAGGACTATCTTTCTTGTTTCTGAAAAATGAGTGATGTCTTTGGATTCAATTTCCTCAAATAATACACAAAATTCCCTAGCCCCTACTTTCTCCTCTTGTCACCATATTCCTGTTGTGTGTTCACAAGTTTATGCAATTAAAATTCTACATTTTTAATGAAATATTCCTTAAAATATCTATCAGAATCAATCACTACTCTCCTCTGACTTTATAGTCTGAACCTATTTTCTTAAACTTTCTTAGATTTTGGTACTATATGTGGTTGTATATTCTACTGTATTAATCTTCAGAATGCAGCTTTCTGGTATGGACTGAATGTTTGTAACCCGTCAGCATCAATATGTTGAAACCTTAACCCTTAATTTGGTGGTATTTTGAGATTGGGCCTTTGGGGGATAATTAACTTTAAATTAGGTTTAACCCTAAATTAGGTTGATGAGATTGATGTCTATATTAAGAAGTACCAGAGTGCTTATGTTCTCTCTCTCTCTCTCTCTGCCACCTCTCCTACCTCCATGGAAGGACATTAGGTGGCCAAGGCCATCTGCAAATCAGGAAGAAATTTCTCAACAGAATCTGACCATGCTGGGTCCCTGATTTCATGACTTCCAACACGCAGATTGTGGGAAAATAAATTCCTATGTTTAAGTTACCCAAAATGTGGTAATTTTTACATCAGCCTGAGCTAACTAAACATCCTCTAAGGAATGGAAGAAAAACTCTCAAGAATTCACGGGGATTTTCTAACAATTGCTTAATGGGAGTCATTGAGGACGCTTCTCATAGGGGAAACACTTACCTAGGACAAATCATGGAGTTCTGCTCTGCCCATAATGAAGAAGCTACTATAACCCCTGAGTCACAACTACAGCTAACCACAGAACTGGATATAGCATATGATGAAATGGATTTCAGAGTTTGGACAGCAGCAAACACTGTAATCTCTGAGACAATGGGAACACACTAGGTGAGTCTCATATTGGCGTTCCAGACTGTGATGTAGGTGGATGACACCCAAAGACAGGATGTGTGTTTCCTCTATCTCTCAGCAGATGGGGATAAGACAGGAATTTAAAATTACTGAAGCAGTTTTTATAAGCTAGACCAGGAACTGAAGGGGAGAGGGCTTAGAGTAAAGATATAGATTCAGGCTTGCTCCCAGGTTCTTGTACAAGAGCTGGTTTGTGCTCACAACAATAACTTTGTGATGTCTAGTAAAGACTGCTAGGTGCAGGGAGAAGAGCTGAACAGTGATGTTGACATTCTTGCAAAGCTAGGAGATACTACACTTCTGGACTCACAGCATCGAGAATATTCAATGAACACTCAAGTCAAAGTTCAGACACTTGCTAATTGCACTTTGGGAGTAAAGGACCACATGCTAAAGTAAAACTCACAGTCTAGGATAAGGACCAGATTGGACCAGAAGCTAGGATTGGACCAAGTCCAATATGTTTAATATCAGACAGTATCAAACACCATTAGTAATATCAACAGCATACCAAAGCAAAATATGATGGCCTTGAGGGTGTTATCATAGAAGAGAAATTTAAAAGTAGAAGAAATTATGATTTTTTTAAAAAGTTGTAACAATTAATTTATCTAAAGAAATTAATAGTTATTGTATTTTATAGATGTATATTTAATGAGAAAAAATATTTACCTCATCACAAAATATCCCAAAACAAATTGCTTAATAATTTTCAAAGGGAAAAGTAATTTTGTAGTGAGAAAAACAATTAACAGACTTGAATAATATCAAGTGCTTAATGTTAAACTTACCACTGTGGGGAACAACAGAATTAGGACACTTTCTGATAAGATGTGATCGGAACTCAGCATCATTACGATGTTATGTTATTAATGTGACAGAAAAAACGTTACTGGAGAGTATGTTAGTTGGTAGGATGAATTGGCATTTTTCTTATGCTGGTAGTTGTATCGTGGGCAAGTAGGGGTATGAATTTATTTGTTGCATTGTACAAAAAGACAGGAAGCACACTTTTGTGTCTCCTGGTCTCTCTGCCTCTTAGAAAACCACCAGAATTTAGTTGTGGGGCTCCATCCAAATGACTTTCTGTAAACCTAATCACTTTTCAAAGACCACATAACCTTAATCAAATTAAGTATCCACTATCTTAATACATCACAGTGGTATTTAAATGTCAACACCTGAAACCTTGTGGAATACCCAAACCATATCCAAACCACAGCAGGTAACAAGCCATCAAGTCATCCTCAAAGACACAAGAAAAAGGAACATTTGCACTATTCTTGCAAACTTGAAATTATTTAAAAACAAAAAGAAAAAATTATTGCAATAAATTTTAAATTATGATAATAAATACAGCAAAGTAATAAAAATAGCCATTAAAAATGAAAAGGCAAGGCATAACTTAGATGATAATATTTCAAGGCATGTATTTAAAAAAAAGTTGGTCTAACTAACTTATAAATAACTCTTAAAACTCTTTTATAAGAAAATAAGCAACCAAATGAAACATGCCTGTATTACTAAAGGTATAAATAGGAACCTAAACATATGTGAGTGGACATTAACCTCATGAAAGATGGTCATTGTAACAAAATAAAAATTAAAGTAGCAGTTGGATATTCCTTTATTTCAAAAGTGTAGCCAATATTTAGGAAAGTCTAACTATACAAAGTATTGTCAAGAATATGATTAATGAGTGGAAAGTATAATAGTACCATGCTTTTTGCTAGTATTTTCTATTATTTTTATTATAAAATATTATTTTATTACCTAATATCAATCACATAGCACAAGCAGAGTACTCTTTTCATACATCAGAAAGACATTAAAATGTTCAATAAAATCTGTGCAAGTATGTTTACCATAGTTGTATTTATTATAACCCAAGCTAGAATTCATCAACAGAAGAATGGAAGAAAAATCATGGCACATTCATACAATAGAATACTGTTCAGCAAGAAAAAAACATGTAAATTCCAACAACTTGTAAGAACAAAAGTGAATTCAGAAGGAAAAAATGTAGAAAAGAAGCCAAGTACAAGACACAAAATATATGATTCTACTCACATTAAACCCATGATGAGAATCAAAATATGTTGACAGAAATAAAAACAGTGGTTGATTTGGGGTTGCAAACTGACTAAAATGGGCCATGAGGGAAGTTTCTGGTAGAAGGGAGTGTTTTACACATTGCCCAGGAAGCTGTTTATGTGAGTATATGCATATGTTAAAATCTCACCAATGTGTATCAGTAAGATCTGTGCATTTTAGTCTACGTATGTTTGATCTCAATTTAAAAGTTGATTAAGACTAATGTTGTGCTATGTGGTAAACAACTTATTGTGCATAAAGCATAGTCTCTGAGATATAAGTGTTCTTCCCAACACCAATGGGGACAAAAGATCTCAAGCTGTGTATTCACAGAACAGAAAAATTTTGAATTTATTTCTGAAGTGATAGGTAATATTTGGCAAACTATTTAAATATATACAAATTAATCAAGGGAAGTATTTGGGGCAGAGGTAAAATTTCAGGAGTTGTGAGAATGAGAGGAAATCCAATTTGTGAGATATGAACAGGACATCATGGAGGGACCGGTAGACCCAAGGACTGCATGAGAAAATATTAAGGTTAGATTGGGGCCATATTAATTGAAGTAGAGGGGAAAATTAGAGTTTGACATCTCAAGAGGTGCTTTTGTAAGCCACTTCAAGGAACTGACCCTGAGGTCAGTACTCATGATCACTATAAGGATAGATTTTACAACACACTCTGAAGAAGAAATCATGTCCCAGGAAGAGACATTTAATTCCCCAAACATGGATTCTCTGATGTGTTTATGAGGATTACCAGTGATTCCTACATTTTCTTTCAGAGAACTTTCCTAGGGATAATGCATTCTCAACAACATCTAAATTTCCCACAAACGTATTCCAGGCATTGAATGAAAATAACTACAACCCTCAGATACTATAGCCAGAAAAACTATCATTCAAAATAGATGGAGCAATAAAAGTCTTCCATGATAAGCAGAAGCTAAAACAATGTATGACCACCAAGCCACCACTACAAAAGATTCTTCAAAGAATCCTGCATACAGAAAGTGAAACCATACAACCAACAAAGTACAGGCAGTACCAAACCACAGGAGAAGAAAAGGCAAGAAAGTAGAGACTAACACTGACTTAGAGCCACACAATCAAACCCTTAAACAACAAAGACAACTAAATGACAGGAATCACCACATACCTATCAATACTAACACTGAAAGTTAACGAACTTAATTCCCCCATCAAAAGACACTGTTTAGCAAACTGGATTAAAAAGGAAGATCCAATAGTCTGTTGCTTACAGGAGACGCATCTAATTGACAGAAACAAGCACTGGCTGAGGGAAAAAGGCTGGAAGAACATTTACAAAGCCAAAAGATGCCGAAAGCAGGCATGAGTAGCAATACTTATCTTGAACAAAGTAGATTTCAAACCTATATTGATCAAATGAGATAAAAAAGGACATTTCATACTAATAAAAGGGGAACTACACAAAAAGAAAATAACAATTATCAACCTACATGCACCCAGTTCTATCAAACATACTCTGAAAGACCTAAAAACATATATAAACTCCAACAAAGTGGTAATGGGAGACTTTAATACCCCCCCATCACCAATAGATAGGTCATCCAAACAAAAAATCAGTAAAGAAATCCTAGATCTAAATCACACCATACATCAAATGGACCTAGCCAATGTCTACAGAATATTTCATTCAACTTCTGCACAGTACACATTCTTCTCAGCAGCCCATGGAACCTTCTCCAAAATCAAACATATCTTAGGGCACAAAGCAAGCTTCAGCAAAAATAAGAAAACAGAAATAATACCATGCATTCTATCTGATCACAATGCATTAAAACTAGAACTCAACAACAAAACCAGCAGTAAAAAACGTGCAAATAGTTGGAAGCTGAACAACACATTGCTCAATGTCATTGATGAAGTAAAAGAGGAAATTATCAGGTTCCTGAAAGTTAATGAAAACGAAAACACTGCCTACCGGAACCTATGGAACACAGCAAAGGCTGTCTTGAGAGGAAAGTTTATAGACATGAATGCATATATTAAGAGGACAGAAAGATCTCAAATCAATGACCTAATGATACATCTCAAATTCCTAGAAAAAAAAGAACAAGCAAATCCCAAACAAACAGAAGGATAGAAATAATAAAAATAAGAGCTGAAATCGATGAAATAGAAACAAAAAAAAACATACAAAGAATTACTGAAACAAAAAGTTGGTGCTTTGAAAAAATAAATAAGATTGACAGACTCCTGGCAAACCTGACTAAAATAAGGACAGAAAAAAACTCAAATCAGTAAAATCAGACATGGAAAAGGGGAGATAACAGGAAATCCAGAAAAATCATATAGACTACTTTGAGAACCTATATCGTAATAAATTTGAAAATCCTGAAGAAATGGACAGATTTCTAGATACTTATGACCATCCAAAATTGAACCAAGAGGACATCAATCACCTGAATAGATCTATAACAGCAACTGAAATTGAAAGAGCAATAGTCTCCCAAAAAAGAAGAGTCCAGGACCTGATGGATTCTCTGCTGAATTCCATCAGACCTTTAAAGAATTAATACCAACCCTCCTTAAACTATTCCAAAAAATAGAAAGAGAAGGAACACAGCCTAACTCATTTTGTGAAGCCAGTATTGCACTCATCCCAAAACCAGACAAAGACACCTTCAAAAAGGAGAACTATAGGCTAATCTCCTTAATGAACATTGATGCAAAAATCTTCAATAAAATGATGGCAAACCAAATCCAACAACACATGAAAGAGATCATTCACCATGACCAAGTCAGCTTCATTCCAGGAATACAGGGGTGGTTCAACATATGCAAATCTGTAAATGTAATACAGCACATTAATAGAGCAAAGACAAAAACCACCTCATCATCTCAATAGATGCAGAAAAAACCTTCGACATGATCCAACACCATTTCATGATAAAAGCTCTACGAAAACTAGGAATGGAAGGAGAAGCATCCCAAACAATGTATGCACATATGAGTAAGCGAATAAAAATAAATAAATAAATAATAAACTGAAATTATATGTTCTTGGAACAAAGGTCAAGAAGGAATAGTGCCATTGCTTTCACACAGTATCAAAACTCCAGCAATTCCACTACTGAATATATATGCAAAGGAAAGGAAATTAGTATGTCAAAGAGACTTCTGCACCCTCAGGATTACAATAGCCAAGTATGGAATTAACCAAGTTATATAATGATTCATGTATAGGTAAATAAAATGGAATACTAATCAGCCATAAGAAGAATGTTTTCTTTTTCAGCAACATATATGGATCTGAAGACCACCATATTAGTTGAAATAATAAATATAAATACTGTGTGTTCTCAGTTATATATGGAAGCTGAATGCAGATCTCAAAGAAGTAGAGTACAGTAGTCGTCATCAGTCTACAAAAGATGTGAGGGAGGAAGGATGAAGAAATGATGGTTAATGGGAAAAGGGGTACATGCTGGAAAGGAAAAAATGTTCAAATGTTTAAAGCAATGTAGGGAACTGATTGAAAATAATTAATTGTATATTTGAAAGGTAGAGAAACAGCTGAATTTTCCTGACACAATGAACTGATAAATGTTTGTGATTAGTGATATGTTAATTACTCTGTTCTGATTATTACATATGATAAACAAGTAACCAGTTGTCACATACACTGTAACCCACTTGTACATATACATGTTTTATTAGATTTGAATTAATTTTTATAGGACTTACAAAATACTATTACCATTATTTATCATGTTAAGCTTGGTGATCTGGTTATGCAGAATTTCTCCCTTTGGTCCATGGTGAAGTAACTCCTTTGTTTCCCCTTCCCATACTGTGCTCTTTGGAAGAAAGTCACTATTAGTATTTTACAGTTATGTCCATGTTTTTAAACACAATCTTGTAGAATGATACACTTTCTCCACATATCACTGCATTCAGGCTGTCTTGATAATCAACAACTCTGGTTTTAATTCATTTCTCTTCTACTCTGCATTGGTTGCTTTAAGCCCTGTCAAACTGTATCTTTCTTTCTTTAACAGAGGCCTCTGCCTGCTAACTGACTTATTTCAAAGCTATAAATACCATCAGCTTATTGACATCATCACTAAGGGGTGTCTGGGATTGACTATTTGCTGGCACCTTTCCCCTATATCTTAGCATCCTGTGAATACTTATAGCACCAACAAAAACATTCTGTCATAATTATGCACTTACACGATATCATCATTTATTAAGTGGGAGTCTTTTTTTTATCAATAACCACCATATCCAAAAGAAAAAGACTTGAAAGCTCTTTCTATGTCTTAAAATTATATGGCTTAAACATGAAAAAGAACATTTATTATTTCCCTCCTTGGCAATTTTAAATAACATAACCTCACCTTGAACATGGTAGTTGAAACATTTCTTCAATGTCCTGATTTCAGTTACTTTGGGTAAGTACACAGAAGTAGTAAGACTGGATAGTATGGCAGTGTTGTTTGTAATTTTATCTTTTACATTTCCATCAGTGCCTCATTACTTCACATTCTTCAAAGTGCTTGTTTTTCATTCCTTTTTTATAATAATTATCATAATAGAAGTTACAAAAACACAAATGTCTATCAATGGATGAATGGATAAAAATGTGACATATACATTCACTGAAATATTATTCAGATCCAAGAAAGAAAGATATCTTGCCATATACTATAACATGGAAGAAGTCTGAAGACATTACACTAAGTAAGATAAGCCAGTCAGAGAAGGAGCAATACTGCATGATTGCATTTTGGAAAGGAGTTTAAAGCAGTCAGACTCTCAAACACAAAGCAAATGGCAGAATGATGGTTTCCAGAAGTTTGGAGGGAGAAGGGAGAAGTGAGCGCTGTTGTTCAATCTGGACGAAGTTTCAGTTCTGTAGAATAAGTTGAGAGAATTGCTGCCCAGCATCGTACCTACTGTGATTACAGAGGGCTGGATCACATCAAAGTGTTTTTAGGGTCTGAATTCAAAGAGGCTCAAATATCATCAAATTTGGAAGTTGATGTATACATATATTACCCTGAAAGTTAACAGAAATAATAATCTTTTTTAAAATACAGGATATATTTGCATATATATATGTATGTATATGCATGTGTGTGTGTGTGTGTATATATATATATGATTAGCAAAATACTCATGTAATTGAAGCTGGGTGATAGGTGTATGGGGTTAAGTAGATATTAATTGAATTTTATGTATTATCAAAACTATTGTAAGGGAAGGAAAGCAGGAAGGAAGGGAGTGAGGGAAGGAGAGAGGAAGGGAGGAAAGAAGGAAAGAAAGTGAAGTTTTTATAGCTCATTATCCTAACATTTAATGGTGCTTTCTCAAAGAATAAAATGGCATGAGTAAGTGCTGCATAAATATTGAAATCACTGCATTAAATTGCCATTAATTCAGATATCCATGCTAAATGCAGAATGATGTTGAATGGATATAAACCAATTCTTTTTACTATTTACTACTGAAAAAACATGGTAATTATTATCAGAACAAGAAATAATATAGGAGAAAAAAACTCTGGGTAGCAAGGATTAATGGCGTGGATCAGAATATGACATGTAGTGATGTTTTGCTGTAAATCAAAATTTTGGGATTTGACATCCAAGTCCTAGTAATGATGACATCTGGTTTTATCTGAGAAGATTTATGTAATCTCTTCCAATTTAAATAAAACCCCTCAGACAGTCACTATTCTATCTTTCAAATGTGGAAAATGAATGTCTACCTACCTCATAGGATTCTTGTAAGTAATGAGTGGACTACATATAAAAAATAGTCTACAGTGCTGTACAGTGTCTAAACTTTGAGAAAATTCAGAATGACACAAAGGCATAACTTTAGTGCATCTTTTAGGAAAGTGGTTCCTTAAATTGGTTTGGAAAATTTGAGTTAAGTGATAAAATATTTAAAGTAATAGTATAGAAATCCTCATGAGATGATTTTATATCCTTATGGGAAGACCCCCTACAATTTGAGTTCTAAACTTTTACATTCTATTAACTGAAAAAGAAAGTAAGCCAATGTTCCCCAAATATAATTTGCCATTGTTTCAGATTCTCTCAAACTCTTGATGAGTCATAGTTAAATAGATTATAAACTTTGTAGACTAAGATTATAAACTGCCTTGAGAATCTAAAGGATTTTTCACTGACTCATTACCTAAAGAAAGGAAAGGAAAGTCTTGTTCAGATGGGTAGATGGGGATCCAGTGTCTCCTGTCAACCCTCAATCCGTTATTAACAGAAATGTGCCAATGCTGCCATCAAAATACTCTTTGACTCGTTTGTCCTAACTCCTTAATAAACTGCATCTGCTCTCAGCTCTGTACCACAAAGGCTGACTTTGATCAGACGTCCATGAAATGTATCTTAAGTAACCATCTCTCTGGTTTCTTGGCCAGCTCCCTAATTACTGCAACTAACTTGGCCCTCATTTCCCCTTTTTAAGTTCCACTCCATTAGGAAAGGAGATCATATTTTCTGAACTGATGAAATTAAACTCATCCATATTTTTCCAGTCATCATAATTTTTACAAAGAGCCCATCTAATCCATTTTTGGCAAGAGAATGACAATATACACTAGATAAGTGCCATTAAGATGAAACAGTCATGCTCTCAAATTAGAGGTACTTAAATTATTTGGTTTAAAATTTAGTTTGGCTTTTGTTGTCTTCATTCTTCTAACCCTTAAATACATGTTTTGCAAGGGTGGTCATTTAACTCACATCAATATTTCTCTTGGTGCAGCAAAGAAATCTCATTTTCCAGGTGTTTTGCAATCTGAGATGTTATATGGAAACTGAATTTGGAAGCTTAATGTACAGCTTATCAGCTTGTCAATGGATGCACTAAAACCCCTTACCTATCGTAGCAAACAATTCCAAATGCAACACTTGAACATGAGCCACCTACATCATTAATTTATACCTGAATTTGGAATAAGCCAAGACTTACTCATGATAATAGCTGGAGCCCCAACCTCTACTAACCAAGAATTAGGTACTAAGCATTGCAGAGTCTGCAGAAATATGTGAGACACAGAGACTTCCTGTTCAGTTACATCTTGGTAAGAAAGATGGCATTATGTAAAAACAAACCACTCTACTATATGATATTAGATAAAATAAAAAGATCAGTTACTGGACATAGCATTCTGGGACAGTGCCAGTTAATTCCCTGACTGTCCACAAGTGAGTCATCCATCAAAAGGGATGGTCAAAAAGGGAAACTTGTAAAAAATGATCATCATAATAAGAATTAATAGCTTAATTAATTCTGTGTTGGATGCATGGAGAGGCAGGATTTAGGGCTTACTTATAATTAATTGACATGTTGCACTGTGAGAGCTATGAAGAGAGACAAAGAATACTGGAGGTAGAAGAAACTTAATACTTAAGCCAGGCCATTTGGTATCAAATGAGACAGCAATGCAAAGAAAGTAGGAAGGCAGGGCTTGCCTTGCTATGAGAAAAAGAGAAAACAATTTAGAAACCAACAAAGATAATGAAATCCTGATTGGTCACTAGAATGAGGAACTAAGAGAAAACAACTCCTAAAAACAGGATATTGCAGACCATTTTCAAAAGTTGCTTAACGTACTCCATACAAAGGTAATAACAGTCAAGAGTCAGACCGCATTTGAAAGCCTGATGGAGATAAGGGAGAAATAACTTTCACAACAGATACCAAAGAAGTGTCTGAACCAAAGACCCGGTGGAGATTTTGGGGTGGGTAGCAGTTCATTGACTTCCAAGAAGATTTCCTATAGACCCCCTATAGCAAATGATAATTTATTACCATATTTTATTCAGGTATTGAACTTTCCATTTGTTATCGAACCTTCCTTCTGCATTAGGTATAATTTGATTTAGGAAAGAAGCTGTTAAAAAATGGACATAGTATTTATGCAGTTCATAGTATAGAAGAGTAAAAAGGATTTTTTAGGATTGTTCTGCATATTATGAAGGAGAAGTAACATAAAGTAAAGAAAGCAGAACGATTCAGAAGAATCAGGAAGATTTCTTTCAGGATGACAATTGAATTGAGGTCTCAATTAGAAATCCCTTGAGAAGCCAAATGCCCTGAGGTTAACAGAATCATGAACATATTGGTTGAATAATGAGGAAATTGGAAAAATTCCATTGGAAATGTTCAGAGGTGAATCCCGGGAGTAAGTAATTCAGATTACATGTGACTGATAGGCAGGATCAAAGATTTCATTATTTCTGTGAAGTGATATTAGAGGTTTTTGGATTGTGTGTGTGTGCATTTATGTCAGTATTAACCATCCAAATCATATATAATGAACTTAAAAGTCTCAGGAGAGTTTGACTGTAGGTCAGTTAGGTGGCTCAGACACACTGAAGAAAGATGACAAAAGCTTAGGTTTGAGTGTAAAAAATGAAAATAGAGAGAAATTAATTCAAATGCACTGTGCAAGTTCAGTTGTTGAGAAATGGCGTCTGAGGAAGGTTCAAGTTTCAATAATCAATTCCTTGTTTATAATTCCTATGACTAAAGTGTGCTGCTACATCTTAATTGTAGCTACTTTACAAAATATGGAAAAGTATAAATAACAAGATTAAAAGTAACCTAGACTTAACTAGATTACCACTATAAACACACTGCTAGATATAAATATGCTGTTTTATAAAATGGGGGGTTTTATTATAAATATAATTTTAAATCCTGAGTTTTGACTTATAAGTCAAATATCGTACAGAACACCACAAAACCATTTAGCAGCTTATATTATTTTGTCTTATAAGTCATAATAATTTTTAAAAATAACTTTTTATTAGGCATTTTGGTATTTCAAAAATTTTTACACTTATAATTAATGCTATTGTGAACATTCTTTCATACAAACTTTGTAAATATCTCTGAATGCCTCTTTTGTATTAAATCATAGCTCTACTAGAGTAAAAAATTCATTTCATTGTCACTTTTCTTTTTTTTGTTTGGTTATTTATTTATTTATATTTTTAAAATTATTTTATTCATATGTGCATACATTGTTTGGGTCATTTCTTCCCCCTTCCTCCCGCCACTGTAACTTTTCTTATATTGCAAAATCATCTTCCAGGCATTTTGTTGCAATTTATGGATCTACCAGCAATGTAAAGGAGCATGCATTACAATTTGATAATCAAACTCAGGTTTTTGTTTTCCTACATATTCTTTGTCAACTCTGGGGTGAGTGTATTGATAGGTCAGGGGTCCAGACTCCATGGTGAGCGACTCATCAGATACCTGTCCTGGCTCTGGGCAGGATGCACAGACTTGACTGTGGCACTCACTTCTGTAGGTGGAAACAGCTTTCTTAGAAGAGAAAAGGGTTGTGAACTATACAAAAGCCCTAACAGACAGTTAGTGATGGTTAGTAACTAACTGCAAAATACTAAGGAACTTCTGTGGAGGAAAAGTATAATTATTGGAAAATGTTGTTTTCTATTGTTGTTAAAATATTTATGGGCTTTAAACAATATATGATTACAAATACAAATATGACTTTGTTTTTAACTAACTTGTCCCCTCCCCATTTTGCTAAGGGAAAGGCATTCTGTTTAAGACCTGGTATATTTTTAAGTGTTTAACCATAGTCTTTATGATTCAAAAATATCCTAGTTGATAGCAGCTCCCACTTTATTTGGATGTACAAGCAATCAGATCCATTTTTTTACTTAAATCTAATAGGTCTGTTAATTACAAGATCAACAAATACTTTATATATGCTCTAATGAATGTGGTTATTCAGAAAATGAGAATTTTAGGAAATTATAAAGGATATTTTGAGGCAGCCAAAGTATCCTTTATGTTGGCAGAATAACAAAAAGTTATTCTACCTTCTTTCATTAAGCACTTCCTGTTTCTCTTCAGATCTGCTAGGTGCCCAGAGAGAACCTTTTCTAGACTGAGTTAAGGCTAAAAGTGTACTGAAGTGCCAGCCTAGGTTTCTAATTGCTGCTGTAATAAAATATTGCAAATTTAATTACTTAAAGCAATAAAAATTTATTATGTGACAATGTTGGGAATCAGAAGTCTAGTGAAAGTATCAGGTAAATTCGGACTGGTGGCATCCTCTGGGTGTCTCAGGGGAGAATTTGATTGCTACATCTTCCAGAGTCTGGAGTCTTCCGGCTTTCCTTGTCTCCTGGTCACACTATGGCAGACCATCTTCTATTGCCACATCACCTCTCTGGCCCTGACCTTCTGTCTCTCTGAATAAGGTATCCGGGTTAAATGGACCGGCGAAACAATACATGGTCTCCCCATGCTGCCTTAGTCCCAGACACCGCACAGCTTTGGGTATACCTCTTTTCACCACCAACTTTTTCTGTTCCCATTACCTTGTGATAGTAATTTTATTTTTTCACTTTGGTCACTGACTCATTTTTCCAAACTGACCTTTACATTTTTTTCTCAAAGTAAATCTGGTTAATCTTTATTGAACTCCATGTCCCAACCTGGACCTTGGACTGTAGCTGAGACAAACCCGAGGGCTCACTTTGCTTCCTGTGAGACCCAACTGGGCTTTTATGTGTCAACACCACCCAGTGTGCTCTTGTGCTCAGAAACATTTGTCTTTTCATAATTTCCACTAGTCACTACTTCTGCTTAGGAAGTGTATGAGCTTTATTATCTGGGATGGTGAAATGAACCTGTCCTTACCCATCCTTAGGTGGCATGGCTCAATTGATTAGCCCTCTCCAATTAAAGGCCTGGAGTCTACTTAAACTGGAAATGCCATAACTGTATCAGTAACCTCATTTAGAAAACAAGCATTGCTTGAAATATTCACCTTTATTTCTCACCCAAAATATTGGAAACTTGAGATATTTACTTTTGCTTTTAATTCAATTAAGGTTTCAAATAAGTGTCTTTGTAGACTTAAAAAACCTATTACTTTGCAAAGACTTATACATTCTCAAATTACATTGTAACTTATACAACCTTTTACTGTAGTAAGGCAAGTGCTATTTGCCTTCTTTAAAGTTGAGAAGACAGACTCTGAAATATTAAGTGACCAACCCAAATTACCACTGCTAGCAAAAATAATAAGAAAATGTTAAAGAATCTTAATGTACTCCTCTAATAGAAATCATTTTTTTTTAATTTTTCAATTAGCATAAATTAATAATTCTAGGAGAGTTCACTGTGATAATTCCATAGATGGGTGCAGTGTACTTTGAATAAGTTCACTCCTTCCATTATATTCACATATTGATCCCTCCTCCTTCCCCCTTTTGCAAACAAGAGTTTGGTGGGCTTGATTTTGCTGTCTTTGTATTTATTGTACCTACATCCTCCTTACCCCTCAGTATCTTTTCCTACCCCACCCTGCCTCCCACTGATCCCCTAAATAGTCCCCCTTTTACATTCATGTCCCATTAACATCATCATTTTAAGTCTAGGTTCCCACAAATTAGTGAAATGATGTGATAACTATTTCTGCACAGATTCTTGTGTAACTAAATACATAGTTAGATGTGTTAATAGGTTTGATGTGGTGGGATGGCTTCAGAGTTTATTCACTTACAAAGATGAGATAATTAATATGAAAACACATGTATCTTGCTTCAGTTTCTATTTTATTTGTGAGAATGAAATATGCTCACCTTCTAAACAAGGCTATTGAATTTGCATTGAACACACAGTTTTTAAAGTGCTGTGGAAAACAAATAATGCTGACATAGAACCTGAAGTAAATGATATTCTAAACAGTATCTATTTGTGATCAATGCTAACAAACCCCAACTTATTTTTTTCTCTACCTTACCTTGGGAATCTTCACTTCAGTCAGCTATTTCTGTACCCATTCCAGAAATTCAGATCTATGTGTTTGCACTATTGACCTGGTGTTCTGGTTCCCAGAATCTGATGTTTACATAGAAGTGTGAGAAGAAGCCACACCTTAGAAGCTACAGTACAGCTTCCCAGCACCTATTCAGACTATCAGGAAATGGCTTCATCATATTTTCTGGCCCCAGCAAATCAAAATGACAACAGTTCTTATCTGCCCAAGTGACAATTTTTAGCTTATTTGGGGACAGCTTTAGGTTGATTCTCTTGAGAACAAACACCACAAATATGAACTAGAAACTTGAAAACTGAATTATAATTCTGGGTTATCTGAATACATTATTAATGTCTGTTCATCTTCCAGAAGGCAACCAATAGAAAATTTCTAAAATTCATTTTCCCTTATCTCAACAGTCATCATGCCTTTGAATTTTGGATTGAAGATGGGCTAGTTAGTTGTCACCTGTCATGTTCTCTTTGCTGTAACTTGATATTTATTGTGTCTCCGAGTCAGTATGGCAGATCTGCAAGAATGATGATCTTGGAATAGAAAAAGGAAAAAAACATTAGATTTGACATCACAGAAAATAGAACTGTCCTTCCACTGGCTTTGCTGCCCTTAGACTTGGATTTTTAATGTGTTAAATATGGAAAATGATAACTGCTCACCCTATTTTACAATTATATTGTACAAAGCAAAAATATTTTTGTGCCAATCATATGTAACTTATACACCTTACACTATAAAATACTGGCACTTCAGTGGAAATGACAGCTAATGAGAAGCACAGCAGCCTGGTGGCTGTGGATTTTCATTCTATTCACCTGGGGGTAGTGCCCTTGGCCAAATCCCCTGAGTCTTTTCTCTTTATCTAGGAAAAAGAAGGAAACATTTAATAATCCCTAGTGCAACTTTCAGCACCAATACGCTACTGTCTAATATGTATGTTATTATTTTGTTAATGTAATACTGTATCATCTATTAAATTTTCTGTAATTTTCTTCTAAATGACTATTTCTCAATTATTTCACACCTTACAGGCACATCTGTTTTATCTATGTCCCCCAGCATATGTTCTATGAGAAATCATGCATTATAAGCATCTGTTTTTTTCAAAAACTATTCAATTCTCTTCTATTATTTCCTCCCTTCATATTCATAACCTTTCCAAATTAAATGGCATTGCCACATTTAATTCAGTAGGCATCTACTTTATTCTTGGTGATAAGCTACACAAAGAGAGGCAGTATACATGAGATTTCAAAGGGAGAATAAATAGCAATTTAACGCAATTCAGAAATTATACTAAATTGTAAGATGGAGCAAGCAACAGGGTGAGTAGAGACATAATAAAATGGAGTGTGAGGAGTTACAAATGGGAGATAATAGCAAAATTAGAATTTGTTAAAAACAGATTTACTAAGGAACAAATGTTCTAAGAATACTTACCTAAGGAGAAAATAGGGTAAAAGTGTGGAGGCAATGAAAGCCAATCATTAGTCTGCAAACGTGTTGGACAATCTAAAAGTTTAGAGCAAAACTTGGAACCCATCACTACATTTGTTTCATTGAATGCAGGAAATCTATATAGAAATGTGTTAAGCAGCAGCCCAACCTAGGCCAAATGCCATGACTGCTGTAGGGCCTAGAAGTAAGGGTTAAATAGTTCATAACTCTTTCTTTCCTAAAAATACACCACAGTTTTGAGAGGCTGGTGGGCAGGTGCGCACCAGTCGCCATATCAGGTTATGAGGGCAAAACCGAGGCACTTATATAGTAGAAACACAGCAGAGTGGATGTTTGGTACTTGTGTCATCCTGGAAACCAAGCTGGAATTTTCCAGATAGACAAATTGTTGAAGATGGAAGAAATTTCAGATGGATTGAGCATAAGGAACCAGACCAATTCTCTTCTTTTCTTAGCCCCCATCCCACTTTGTTCCCTCTTTTTGAACTCTGGACTAATATCACTAAAATGTATCATGGCTTTTGAATTAGCAGCGTTCATCTCTGCCCCAAGATGGGCCAGCTTTGTTTTGAGCACTTTCTCTCTGTTCTCACTTATCGGTAGGGCTGAATTGTTTTTTTAATTTAAGATACAACCCTACATAAATTCCACAGAGAAGATCTATCTACCTCTCCTATTGCATCCATGAGTCAGGCTGAGTTAAGTTTCTCTACTTTCTGCTCCCCCAAATTTCCCATTTCTCAACCACTTTAATAAAATTATTTTCAATTCTGCATTTTCTACTGGCTTTTGAGATTGTGAAATCCAGTCAAGGATTTGCTTATAGTGCACTTTTAAATGTGTAGCCTGATATTTTGAGACCCTTGGTAGGAACTCAGTCAGTGTTTGTTGAATAGATTAGTGAAGAAAATGCATATTTATTATAGAAAAAATCATGTTTGATGGAGTGATGTTGGGACAGCAAAATGAGTCATTGCCTGCATATTGGGCTGAGAGAGTTTGTGAACATGAATCAAATACATGCAGGACCTAATTCTACTGTTAACTATCTTTATGAATTCAAGAGGATAATTTTACATCACCGATCAGTGACAAAACAGACAACCCCATATCTCAAAGATTAAATGGGGTACTGCATTTTATAATATTTAGCACAATGCTTGATATGTTTCAGGAAGCTTGCAAATTTTATTTGTTTCCTTCATTTAGTTTTCACTCCAAAAAGACTATGCTTCTGAGATGCCATTTTCAGGTGACTGAACACCTGCTTGTTTGTAGTAACCAAGTGGAGATAATTTTGGACTTGTTTATAAAGTAAGACAAAATACTGATGTAGGATGCTGTGAGGAGCATTTATATTTCAAGGACTCAGAAAGTCAACTATGGTAGGAAGAGAAAGCTACTGTTTGAAAAATGAAATGAGTTAGTAATCTTTTTACTTTCTATAATAATGCCACATATTCTTCTCTCAGTATTTCTTTGGGAAAATATTCATCTGTGTAAATATGGCCAGTAGAACTGAGAGAAGAGTCATCTGTGTGCATTCATGGAAAGAGGCTACCAAGATTCTGTGTACTCAACTCCTGTCTGAAGGTAGCTGAATCTACAAATGTCCAAGAGAAAGGATGGGTTTTGATGGAAGGCTCAAAATTGAGTTTGTCCCATCAGTTTTCTTCAAACAGAACAAGAACCACTTTCCAGAGCCGATTACATAGAGATGGAATCTGTTTTCATTGAATTACCAGAGTACATAATGGTTCCTGTTGTATTATTGAGCAAATTCAATTTTAAAATTCAAAAATAAAAACACATTTTGTAGAACTATTTGAATGGATTTGTTATCTCCACTAAGAAACTAGGTGATTAAAAGCATAAAATAATGCATGTTATTGCTTTCTCTATTTTTATGACTATTTTATTAGAAAAGGCATTAGCTATTCATCTACGATTGATAGATGCCAAATAAACTGAATTAGACTTATTACTAAGGCTTCATTAAGTCAAGCAATTTCAATCGCTCACTTAATGTTCTCTTTAAACTTGGCATGATAATTAAACTAAAACTATGTTAATATTTGAAAATTCATCTGGTTTTTGAGACCTGGATCAAGTATCTCCTCTTCCAAGAAGTCTTTCTTGTCCACTTCAACCTCCTGGACTTGGTCAGTACCTCTATTACTTGCTTGAGGACCCTCCATGAGACATTTACACCCCTAGAAAGATACTTCATGAGAAATTCATAATAATATTTGTGAATTTCTGCTTCCACTCATGAAGGACAAGATGGTTTAGACCTATACTGCTGGCAAACACACCCAGAAGATGGCGCAAAAAACAGGAGAAGAAAAAAAAATTTTTTACATTGGACTATAAGTAACATCAGTCTGTAATGCCTCAGTAAAGAAAGCACAAATGAAGTGCATAACCACCACTTGTGCTTCTGTCTCCATAAGTAACCAGCACAGGATGGAAAACCCAAGAAAATTCCAACCACCTCACTGAGCTAAAGACAAAAATGAAAGTTTGAAAAAGAAAGATGAAACTTGTGGGTTCCAAAAAAGATTCCTTAAGTACTCATTAGGACCACAATCTATGCCCATGCAGAGAAAAATCTTATAGTTTAATAAACAAGAAAATTTCCCAAGAAAAGAATAACTATCATAGAGCAATAACTTACTTCTTGATTTTACAATTGACAGTCAAGAGAACTGTATGATGAATGATCCCCAATACTTACACAAGACTGAAAACTACTGGAATTCCTCCCAACTGGGGAAGAATCCATGAGAATTTTAGTAGAGGGTCCAGAAGGACACAGTAAGTATTGTTCACACAGCTGTAGAATGAAAGCCAATTTTAAACTTTCATGAAACATCATACAAGAAATGCTGAAAGGGTCAAGTGAATTAATTTCCTAGCCTTATAAACCAACAAGTCTTTAAAGCAAGGTTAAAACAATGCTTCAAAACATAAAATGCACAATGCTCCTCATCAATTATAAGTCCGCAGATAATAAAAAAATTAGAAAAATGTGACCTTAAAACAGATGATAAAGTGTCCATAAAATACCTGTTATGAATATGTTCTGAATACTCACATATAGTGGAAAACATTAACATAATGGGAAGAAATTGGAAGATAGTTTTTAAAACACTAAAATGTCACTTCTAACAATGGGAAACAATATTTTTAACAGCAGTTAAAAATTATCATTTATAATTTTTTGTTTTCCACTGATTTATCCAGAACAATGTTAAGAATCTAACATCTAGAACCAGATGACTGAGTTCAGGAATTGTCTCCACTAACTCATGAATGTGTGACCTTGAACACTAGCTTGTTATCAGTGTTTCAGATCTTTCATATATAAATTAGAGATAAAATAGTAATTACCACAGAGGTTTGATGTGACACTTGAATAAGACAACACATGTAAAATGCATTAAAGAGTGAAGGACAGTGATTAAGAAAGTTATATAGATAAGGTGAATTTGAACAAAATAGATTATATGCATGTTGTAAATAACACAAAGAAACCCTTTTATGCAATTAATTTATGCGATTTTAAAAAAGTGATCACATGATTAAGTAAGTACCTTCTGCTAGTGATTTTAAATGCATGTTAGAATATGAAGCTTAGAAAGTATGATAGCCTTTCTAGGAGCACAGACCCAATAGGAAGTACTGGATGTCAGATTGCACAGGGTAGACCTGTCCTCAGATGCCCTGCTCAAGCAGTAAGAAGCACAATCCCTTCATGATACACATCTACCTCCACGGTCTTGGGTTGTTGAATTGGATGATTTCTTCTCTCTTGCCATACTCTTCCAAGATATTCTTTGTTCCTAGTCTCTTCACTTTAACATTTTGATCTTAATCATTGGAAAAACAACTTTATCCAAATTTGTCCTCCAGTTCTGCTTTCTTTAGACAGAAGTTTGCACGAGATAGGAAGTATAGGAAGTAGTGTTCTGGACTGCTCCAGGCTTTTTCAGGGTTCAGTCAGACCTTAATAACTCAAACCAGAAGGTGTTATGCAAACAATTGTGGTTCATAATATTCTTTTCTCTTGGATTACCTAGAACATAATAGCAACAACATAGGACTGACTGCTAAAGTCTATATGGAATAAGGAAAGCAATAGGAATCATCAGAGATGTTTTCATATAAACTTTTATTTCAAATATGATAAACACATGTTGGATCACAGTTGTTTAGTTCTATGCAAAGCAAGACAACTAACCAATTTCCATAAGCTGCACCTTTGGTAGAGCAGTCACTAAATGGACTCTTCCTCCCTGAGAAAAACAGCTGTTAAGACAGGGAGACTGGTCTAAACTCCACTGAGACAAAGATGCTGTGAACATTAAATGTCTCCAGTTCTGGAGCCATCATTTGATCAACCTTTTCAGTTCTCCTGTACACACCTTCCTGCTGCTATGAGATACCAGAGAGCTTACAAGTGGGCTTTGGATTATAGGAATTAAATGAAGTATGTAAGTATCAGCTTCTTGTATTTGGAAAAACAAATAACTTTAATGGGCTTTTTAATATTTGGTAAATACACATAAATTATATTTTGCATTGTGAAAGTACCAACCCAACTACATTTCCTGAGGCTTTAAGTCCTTCCATAGACTATAAAAGATGGGTAGAACTGCTGCCATATAAGTTCCCATGCACAAGTCAGTGTTACCACTTTACTAAATAAGTTTGTCATTCTCCACAATGATGATGAAGGAAGGCCTCCTGTTTCCTACTTCCCATTTTCCCCAAGAGCATCTCATTTCCAAGGACAAGGATTTTCTAATTCCCCAAATCTACCAAGTATAATAAAACTAGATGTCTTCTTTTAATTAATAAACTTCTGAATCCTTAAAAAAGGAAAATTTCACAGCATCCTGTTGTATGTCACCCTCTGCTTTGAACCTCCCAATGAGTTCCTAAGTGAGAGCATGGTTGGTAGCATGTCATGCTGCACCTCTGAGCTCTGCAAGCTGACGCCTGTATTTCCTACCCTCTGCCTCCTGTTTGCACCACTATTTCTGCTCATCTACACCATTGCTTTGCTCTATCCTTTGTCAGTCCTTTAAAAATGTCATTTTCTTTCTTTCTTCCATGTATTTACACTCTGACCTTTATGCTGTTCATATCACAAACTTCTTGCCTTCCTACTTTAGAAACACACCTGACAATAGTATTCAGGTTGTATACTCACTGCCCCTACCATCACCTTCACTGTCAATCAATCCATATGCTCACTACATGTGTCACAATGTACACTATGTATGTGTGTGTGTGTTTTTTTATTAATTTTCTACTTTTCACACTAAGGGCTCCATGATAAGCAGAAACATCACTGGGTTTTGCCAGTGTCCAGTGTCCAGATAGCATCTGGGCCAAGAAGAATTTCAATAACAGTTGTACAGAATCTTGCGATGGAAGCCCTGGAGGAATACACAGGTTTTAGAGACCAGTAGAACATGTGTCTACTCCTCACCCTTTTACCAACTTTGCTTTCCTCATGACTAAAATGGAGATGCCAGATAACTTGCAGTGTAATCTTAGACGGTCAATGAAGGGTAGATGTTACTTTTATTAAGTTTATTCCCCTGTTCTTTCAGAGATAGAGCTAAATAGAATCTGACTCATTTTGCACCATGAGCTTGGTTAAAAATTCTGAAAAGAGATGTTAAGTTAAGGTGATAGGTTTTGATATAGAAAATAAAATTTGTGTGACTTCATAGATAATAGAAACATCAGGTAACAGAGAATGATGTAGACACTAGAAAAATCAAACAAAATATTTTCTAATACCAGCTCATGTGGGGCAATGTACAGTAATATTGACCAGTGTACTATTTTAATACTCACATAAAATGGTGGTCATGTGATCACCCTCTAAATTGAAAAGCATGAGTCAAAAATATGGTGGTAATTCAATATTATATGATATTTAAATATAATAAATATAATATTAAGTACAATAAAGATGCTATGGTATAAATGTTTTCATTCCCCAAAATTCATATGTTAAAAATCCTAACTCCTGATGTGGTATTATTAGGAGTTAGGTCTCTTTGAAGGAGATTTTATATAATAGGATATAAAAGAGCCCCCTTCCACCATTGGAAGTTATAGTAAGATGAGAACCATCTGTGAGGAAGGAGGGCTTCAGCAGACATGGAACTTGCTGGTGTCACAGTTTTAGACTTTTCTCAGCCTTCTGAAATGTGAGACAGAAATGTCTGTCATTTCTAAGTTGCCCAGCTTATGTTATCTTTATTATAATGGCACAGAGAATCTAAGACAAAGGGAACAAATGATTATGGTTTCTAAAATTCTGTATCCCCTGGGACAAACAAGACACCTCAAACCAGTTCTTCTTACTATGTTCAAATATTTATTAGAAAGCTAAAAATAAGACCCTTGCTCCTGTCAATTTCCAACTTCAACAGCATCAGGTATGTCTTTGCTACAAGACTGTGTGCTCCGTGGGGAAATCTTCACACTTAAGAGAACTTCATTGGATTTATGGCAGAATTGCTCATCCAGATAGTGCCTGGTAAAAGCTCAGGGCTGGGCTGGATAAGATTATGGTTCAAATTAATGAACTGAGAAGGAAATAGGAAGGTTGCATATTAAGTGCTTTCCTGTGAAGGATCTGGAGATCAAAACAGAATGCAATGAAACAATGAGCTACTAATGCCAGCCTAGAATGTGTCTGCTTTGGTAATGATTGTCCTCTCAAAATCCATAACCCAATCAAACCTGAAACCCAACATCCTCCCACAGGAAAGCATTTCCTTTTTAAAATGCATATTTCATATTAAAGTTAGATTTAGGGCACAGAAAACGCATGGAGAAACAAAAATAATAAAAGGAGATCACTGTTTCAAAAATGTAATAAGAGAAGAGAGAAAGGGAAGGGAGGGGAAGAAAACTGACATTTATGTCAACATGGATTTACCCAGAAGGTATTATGATAAATGAATTATTCATTACTGAAATACTGCACTATCTCACTTATATATGGAATCTCAGATAGTTAAATTCATGAAAGCAGAGAGTAGAATGGTGGTTTCCAGGGAATGTGTTGTGGAAGAAATGGAGAGATGCCCAAAACTATGACAGTCAAACTTTGTTATAAAATGACTGAGTTCTAGGGGAACTAACAGACAACATGGTTACTATAGTTAATAAGAAGTGTCACTTGCATGAAATTTGTTGAGAAAGCAGACCTTAAGTATCCTATTTCGTGTGTTTATGCACACACACACATACACAATGGCAATTCTGTGATGATGGCTGTATTAATTTGACTCTGACGATAATTTAACATAATATACCTGTATCAAACTCTCACTTTGTACATTTTGAATATATACATGTTTTACCTGTTATATTCAATATCATTATAAAAAATTTTAAATCAGAACCCTTAACAACACAGGGCACATTGGGACAATTTCATTTGTTTGCAAAATATTCTGAAAAATTCCCCTTTTAACATATCTCACTTCCATGTTGATATTCAGGGTTACTTTGCAGGTAGGATTACTATACAAAATGCAGATATGTAGTTAAATTTGAATTTGAAATAAGCAATGCATTTTTTGGTATGAATATGCCCCAAATATTGTCTGGAATATCCACTGTTTGCAGTTTATCTGAAATTAAAATTTACTGGGCAATCTACTTCTCCGTGTGCTGTCCCCTTTGAATGGTGGTGTTGTAAAAATGGACACACTAGTCAACAACGGTAGCTTTCCGGTCAGTGCTGCTTGAAGCAAAATGCGAGTGCCTTCTGGAGTTAGAAGACTCAAAACAAGATCTGAAATTAGAATATTCTGGCTTAACCATCTTGGTTTTATAGCAACTCTCTCATATGAGGAGTAGTGTTGAAATTGTGGCATGAAAGTCCCATGGATGATAATTTAGCAATTGGTTTATGATAGTGTTTTTGGAAAGTGTTTTCTCAAAGTTCCTGCAACATTTTTAAATTCAAATAACCAGTTAGACCAATGATATGAACACAGTTGCTACAGAAATAACAATGGTTTGTATGTGTGTAAGAATGTAAGTTACAGACACATATACAACATATTATTACATAAGTGTAAATATAAGTATTAATATAAGTTAAAAGAAGCTACATACATGTGAATATGATATATATGTATACATATTCATACTATGTGTATAGTTAATTTTAATATATATATTAAGAGAGAAAATAAATATGGATGTAGATATGTCTAACGATTTGAAGGCAAAGAGACAAATATACCTACCTGGGAAGTATAAAATTTGAAAACTGGAGTATTACATTTAGCTCCGTGTTTCCAGTTAACCTCAAAAAACAGAAGAAAATAGTGTATTATTTATTCTATTCTTCTACATTTAAAGGATTCCTGTTTAATCTGTTCTTCTGGCCTCCTCATTTTAGAAAAAGCCTACTAAAAGACATTTGTCTATGTGTAAGATGACGAATGTGACTTCATGCTTTGTTTCTTTGTTTGTAGGACATTCTGACTCCAGTAACACACATAGCCTGCACCTGCGGCTTTCACACCTTGCCTACACTCCTGGGAACTTTTGGGGTCACCACAAGCCCTACATTATTCCTACAAAAAAGAGGAAACCACACAAATATATTTTGAATGAGAGAATTGAATTTGAATAACTTAGCAAGGTTCCTTAATCAATGCTATCTTGATCCAGGATTGGACACTAAAGTCCACTGGAAGTGATGAGTTTTTTTGAGGCATGTATTATAATATCTAGCTCATAAAAATCAAGAGATTTGTTGTACTTAATCAAGTTTTCATAGAATAAAGAAATATGTAAGGGTACTTCCACTTATTTTTTGTTCCTTCAATTTAGAATTTTCCACAAGAATTTTCTATGACCAACTCTTTTTTAATCTTCATAATATTCTGTGGTTTTCAAATTATGAGCCAAGACCAATTGCTTGATCATAAAATCAATTTAATAATTCTGAAGTGAAATTTTTCTTCAAATGTAATAAAATGCAAAATCAAATATCTATGAGAGAAAGATTGAAGTACTTTATGAGAACCTTTGTTATTAATCATTAACAATATAGATGCATATAAATAATTTTCTTTAATAGATGTACCACTATGTTGTAGCTATTATAGTCTGAAAAACATTGCTTTGCAATCCACATTTCATTGCACAGGCAAAATTCAGCTGCTATCCTTTTTTCCTTTTTTTACAAATGAAGGTTTCTTGTAACACAGTCACCTTTGTTCATTAGCATATTACCTATTTTGGTTTTAGCAAGGAAGTGAGTAATTGAGAGCACAAATTATATGGACCTGAAAGCCTGACCTGTTTAATATCTGGCATTTTCCATAATGTTTACTGATCCCTAGATCAGAGTGCAGGATCAGTGAGAGGCAGCTCTGAGTAGCCAGGGTAAGGAGCAGCAACAGTGATTATCTGGCCTTTATTAAAGGCAGGAGAGAGACACAGAATATAAACTGGACACTAACCTCAAAATGCCTCCCCTTATATGTCATGATTTAGAATTTGTAACTGCAAATACTTCAAACTAATAATCCAGTGTAGAAACAGTATCATCTAGAGGAATGGAAACAACTATGGTTAAGAACACAGACTGGAATCAGACAGATGGAACGGGAATCCTGAGTACTTGACTTAGTGTCTAAATCCAGAAGGCTAATTATCATGTATGAATAACACTTCCTTCACCAATAAATGAAAGATAATAATGTTGGTAGACAAAATAAGAACAATTCAGGTAGTAACTTAGCTCCTTGATGGTCCACAATAATGTTGACTGCAAGACAATCATTAAGTCTGTCAGTTGACGGGGTTACTAGCTAGCTCAGGGACAAGATTCCTTTGCTGGGCATTCCTGTTGCTTTGTTCCTCTCTGTATTCCTTCTGTCCTCTTTACCCTCTCACCTATCCCTGTTGAGTTTATGTACAGCTTTTCCTTGCATGTACCCAGATCAAACATGCAGTGTATTTTCACTTTTTCCTCTTCTACAAACTTTTTCAATCCTTAGAACTTTTAAAAAAAAAAAAGATAAAACAGTAAATAAAATTTAGGTCAAAGGCAATGCATCCCGAATGTTGAATAATAATTTGAAGTCCAATTTTCTTTTTACAATAATAATTAATTTTGAGATAAGAACATTTCACATTTCAAGAGTAAGTTTAATAAATGACATATTTAATTTTATGATCTAAGATTACTAAAAAAAGAAAAAATATAAAATGTGTTATACTTAAGGAAAGATGTGATTAACTTAAGTTTCCTGCCAAGTCATCTGTCATACATACACAGGTCAAGGATGAAGTGAGAGTGCCTACACACCTACACATTTCTTTCCTTTTCTCCCCTCTTGTTCTCTCTCTGTGTCCCTCCTTCTTTCCCTCCTTCTCCCTCCCTCTTTCAACTCTCTGTCTCTCTCTTTCTCATCCCCTTGCCCCCCACCACTAGGAATAGAATTCAAGGCTTTACAGCTACATCACCAGCCTGCCTAAACACTTCCTATTGGTCCTCCCTTCTTCAGGGGAAAGTGATATGGAAAGAAGTCAGATGTTTCCACGTAGTGTAACGTTTTCACTGATTTTATTCTTCCTTTGATACTAATATTATAATGATGCAACAGACAAAGGAAAATAATGGTCTCCTTTATATACGAGATAAAGTTTAGGCCAAAAAATGGTTGTGAATTATTCAACTTGGTTGATCTGTGACTAGCCCTGGGTCCAGATAAAAGTTAGACGGTGAATGAATCATTTTGTAGATACTTCATCTGAAGAATTTAGCTCCATCTGTATCTATGAAACTGCTATAAATTTCCTCAGTTAAATGTAATTCCAATTGTTTAAGACTTTAAATATGAGCTGAGAAAATGAAAGATAATTTATTCAACTAGTCAACAATAGGAAAAAGTATGGACTGTCCACTGTTTGTCAATTGCCCTGTTAGGCACTGTGAAATATGAGAATGAGCAAGATATAACCCTTTCCTTAAACACGCTGCAGGTAAGGAAACATGACACCACAGTGCAGTGAGACAAGTGCTGGATTGCAGGTAACCAGAGAGCATGCATGGGAGCGTAGAAAATTTGCCTGCTTAAAATAAGTGTATACCTTCATTCATCCACTTACCCTCTAGATGTGTGACTGGGGAGCAGCAATAAGTATTACAGAAGACTTCCTGGGGGATACCTAAATGGATACCTGTGGGAAGAGTTTGTCAAATAAAGACAAATGGACAGCTCATGAAAAGGCTAAAAGTCAAACAATTATATAAGAAAGAATTAACCTCACTGTACACCGTGGATTTCCATTAACAGTTGTAAACTGATACTGGTTCATTGATTGCAATGCACTATACTAATGGAGAATATTGATAATAGGAGAAACTGTGGGGACTGTGGGTATAAGGAGAAGGAACATAGGGGAACTCTTTGTACTTTATGTTCATTGTTCTTCTGCAAATTTCAAAGTGCTGTTTCAAAGTCCATTGTTTTTTGAAGGCCAACAAAAAGTGCTTTTCAGACAACACAAAGTAATTGCTGCTTAGAATCTTAGAATGTGTCATGTTGATAGAAAAGGTAGAGAAAAGACAACTTTGGGAGGTCAGTACAGCTGAATCACCAATAGTCATACAGGACATTTAAAGGACTTAGGGCTATATTTTAAGCAATATTACATTGCTTGATGTGTGTAAGTACTATGTTCAGATGTTTGCATGTTGGAGATTCCTTCAAGAATTCTTAGGAAATAGATCTAGGTGATGCAAGACTCAAGGATGAGTTGCCACTCAGAAGAACCCAGATGTGTTGTAGTGGGTAAAAGTGAGTTGAGTCAGGTCCTGGGAAGTCTGGTCAGAGTTGCAGCTTAAAAGGGGGAAATAAGCATCTTGTCACTTGAATGGGCTGAGGACATCCTGTGTAACCAGTTTCCATCTCTTTCCATTTTCTGTAGGTAGATAAGAATGCATATGTGCCTCTGTGACTAAACACCAGGTTAGGGCTCCTTTCCTACCCTCTGTTGACAAGAAGGGTCATAGCTTTTTTTCTGGTTTCAAGGGAGTGTGGACACTGGGGATGAAACTTTGTAAATCATATATGTGTCTGTTTCAGACCTGTTAAATTTTATTCGAACATTCAACAGAAATGTTTTTAAATGAGCTATGCTAACAATGCCAAGATAAACACCATGAAGTCTTCAGTTTAGAGACTCACCATCTAGTGAAAGGACAAACATGTGAACAAGTAACTGTAATAGACAAACGGACTAAGTAAAGATCTGTGACTTTTTACCTGTTTTTACAACAAAAAGAAGGAATCACAGAGGTGTCATTTGAGTCTAATATTGAGGGATGAGTTGGAAGTTTCAAGAAAAGAAAATGTCGTGAACAGAGACAGGGATACACCAAAGAGGTAATATGGATTATCTCTGTTGCTGAGGTTTAAGATCAGATGAGCTCTAAATCATTGTGGAAACTAAACAGGGAAAGTTAGACTTCAGTTTCAAGGTCTTGGAACCACTGGTACAAAAAGAATACTGGGTGTACTAGGAAGATAAAAAGAAAAGGAGCAATAAGAAAAAGGAAAGTAAAAGCTACCCTGTGTCATACTGAGAAGACGGTAAATGTTCATGGTGCCTAGAGTAAGAATGGATGTCTGTCAGTGTCAGCATTCCAATTGGGAAATTTAATCAAGGCTGACAGGTTATTACTTAAATTATAGCCTCTGATGCTAGATAAAGAGAGGATGGAAAAGTCCAATATGTATATACAAGTCAGCCTATCTTTGTAGTCTGTAGACATGTTTTGCAGTACACAAAGCATTTAGAATCAAATGGCTCTCTAAGTCCTAACTTATCAACTTAATTCTGTGATCTGGATCAAGTTAATGAACTTCAAAATATTTTGTTATAAAGTTTGATTATTGGCATCTGATTCTCAAGTTGTAGAAATTTAAAAAAACATAAAATTAAAAGACATTGAATAAGGAATGTTATGCATATGCCTGATTCAAAATAGTCTCAAACAACTTTCACAGTTGTCCACCTTCTCCTTGAGAAGTCATCAATTCCGAGTACAGTGGCCAGCTTGTAAAGAAGTAGGTGTCCAATGTACATTTGTTGAGTGAATAAACCTAAGAGTAATGTAGAAAAAATTAACTTTTGTTCAAGATGACTTTGGTCTCCCCCACTTGGAGTCCTTCCCTTGACTTTCCAGCTGAGTTTCTGAATTCCTCAGATGTTCACTTATTTCACACTGTCACTTTATTAGCACCATATCTGTTTGTGAGGCGATCTGGCAAAGTTGATTTCTCTAGGCAACTGGCTCGTACTTTTTGTCCTTTGATTGCAATTAATGAGGTTAATTGTTTATCTACTTCCTCATTATGTTTTGATGAGGCCCACATGAGTGCATTTTCCAGGAATATAAGTATTTAGTATTAGTGTGTTATCTTATTGGGAAAGCAATGTTATTATACTGTTTCATTAATGCCTGTACATGTGGTTCAATTAAGATTTACAAATTAGGTTTAATTAAGATTTATAAGCAGCAAAGTGAACTCCTGGTTGTGTTCATACTGCTGATTCTTCCTCTTTTTCCTTTTATTTTTTACATAGTCCTAATTGTTATTGAAAACACCCAGTAGGTGCTGGAATTGCAAAAAGAAGTGTTGTCTGTGAGCTTCTGATTCCACCTGCCATCCTTTGTCACTTCAATGAATGAGACCCAGCACTTAGGTACCAGAAAACACACTACATCTGAGAAGTAGAAAACTACCCAATCACATTGCCCAGAGAAAGCTCATGGGCACTGGAATTACTTTATGCCAGTGTGCACTCTCTAATTCTCAACTTCTTTTTTTAATTAATAAGTTTTCTTTGTTCTGCTGGGTGAGGATGCATTGTGGTATTTACAAAAGTTCTTACAGTATATCAAATATATCATACTTTAATTCACTCAATACATCATTTTCCTTTATCCCACCTTCCCCCATTTCTGGAGTAGTTATAAAAGATATCATTTTTCCATTTACATACATGTGTACACAGTTTTTGAACTATATTCAGCCTCCCATATCCTTTGTCTACATCCTCCTCCCTCCCACTGATACCAACCCCTCCGATTCTGCCTTCCAGTTTTATAAAAAAGAAATGACATATTCATTTGTTTAAGATAGCTATGAGAGAGAGAGAGAGAATGATATCTTTTTAAATGTATTACTACACAAAGGTATTTGAGATGCAACAAATTTAGTAAAGTATCAATCATAAAATTTTAAGAAATAATAGCTATCATTGATATACTATATATGATTAGTATAAAAATAAAATAAACAAGGCAAATGGAACCTGCCAATATATGACCAAGTGTATGATGTAGTTATAATGTTCCAGTGTGTCAATCTTCCTTTTGTGAGTGCTATTCAAATGAAACAAGTGTACAGTGGATATCTATAAGATATCAGACACTGAACAGCATGACAACCAAAGTGAACAAGACCCAAACAATAACTCTCTGTGCAGAAGTGGGGAAGGCCATTTATGGGAAAGACAGGGAAGTACAATCCATGCTAGAATCAAGCATTCTTCTCTTTGACTGTTGGTAAGGAGGGAGAGACTTCCTCTGTATGGATCAATCAGGTCTGGGCTCACCTGCTGCTTCTCCTCACATGCTGCCTTTTGTAAATAATTCTGTCTTCCCTAAAAGAGACGACATGCTATAAAAAATTATCAATCATGGCTATCTCTAGACCTATGCTGATCTCCATGTTCCATTTTATTAACCTGGGTGTGCCTCTCCTGTGTGGGATAACCGCTCTATTGTTCTTTCCTGAGTTGTGAAGTACTGCATTGAAGGTCAAATACCACTGAATAGGGAGGTCTAGAAGACAGCAGTTCAGATACCCTTGGCTATCTAACTCCCAAAAATACAAAACTCCCAACATCACCAAGTCTGTATAGAGACAGAGTCGTAAGAGCACTTAAGAGTGCATAGAGGAAAGGTTAGTTCGAGAAGAATTAATTTAGAATATAACACATATGTACAGGAAAGCAATGTGAGTAAACTCCCTGTATAGCTATCCTTATCTCAACTAGCAAAAACCCTTGGTCCTTCCTATTAATGCTATACTCTCTCTTCAACAAAATTAGAGATAAGGGCAAAATAGTTTCTGCCTGGTAGTGAGGGGGTGGGGGTGAGAGGAAGGGGGCAGGGGGAAAGGGAGGGGGTGGGGAGAAGGGGGGAGAAATGACCCAAATACTGTATGCACATATGAATAAAAGAAATTTAAAAAAATAAAAATTAAACAAAAGAGTGTATAGACCAATGACCACTTATCTTTGAACACTTGATCACACAATATTGTTTGAGCTAATTGGATCATTAACCAGAAGGAAGGCAAAGACATTGACATAATACTATAATAGTTACATTTAATTTAACTTTTCTCTGCTAGGTCTTAAGTTACTGAATTTAACTCTTCACAACCAGAGACTAAAGTGGTATAATGAAATCTATCAGTAGTGTTCAGGGAAATGAGATATATTCAATTTGATATTAAAATTTAACACCAAGATTCTCAACCATTTCTGTATTCAGTCTGTCCTCTTCTTACGCATTTCTGACCACAAAACAGTCTGCACAGTGTAGGACAGATAATGACCCCGATGAATGGAAGGGATCTCACAGTTCCATGAAGTCACCTTGACACTAAATAAGTATGTCTCTAGAAAACCTCTTTGATATGCAGAAAACTTAAGTAGAGGGAGTTATATGAAGGATTTATGCCATTTTTTGGTTTAAATAAATGAGGAGACAGTATTCTGATTGACATTTGTACTATCCAGTTATATCATAGATATACCTTGTCGTGGAAAAAGTCAGTAAACAAAGAATTTAATGTGAAATTGTAATAAATTGTAATAAATGGCAAACAGCACAGCATCAGGAATGGCAGTGGTTTGAAGGACAGGCCTAGACTTGGGATTGCTAACTCAGACTCTTATGGCCTAAGAGTGGCCCCTCTTTAAGTCATTATTTCTCTATCTTAAAGAAAGAAATGTTGGGACATCCTTTCCTGTCCTGCCTTTTTCTAAAAATCTTTAACAAAATTCAGGGAGATGGTGAATATAACATGAAAAAAGATGGGAAAATATTTGGTAAGTTGTATATGGCTACATAAATATAGGAGTTATTATTATGTTGATTATCATTGATGACAGCCAGGACAAATGTGCTAATTACAATCATAAAATGAAGATGCAAATGCTTTACTCTGGACTTTCAAGAGAGGCTTACTCTTCTCCTAAAAAGAGCGATTATAAGCACAAAATATTCCTTTTTATTAGTACTGCAATGACCATTCCATGTAATATTAATAACAACAATAAAATGTAAGCCACTTCCACATTATTTTTAGGAAAAAAAGAACACAAGAGCTAAAAAGTTGAGTGAGCAAGAACTTGTCCCTTTTAATGATGAATGTAAAAGAGCAGTGGCTTTTCTAATAAATTTGGGCTGCACTCCAATATCCCTTATTTTGAATCCCACCTAATTCATGTTTTGACTCCCTTTGTTGCTTGGCACCATTTTTGGCCTTATTGGTTGTGTGAGTATAAGTAGCCATGATGAGCACTGTAGCTCATTTTTTTTTTCTATTATCCAACAGATACATATTTCACAAATTGTTCTGGTCCTGTCCATTGGTATTTATCACTACATTTTGCTTGGATTTTTGCGTGAATTTTGATTGCATTTGACAAGGTTCACTTCTAAGTTCCTGTTTAATTTGGGTTGTTTATGCATATGCTGAAGCTGTTACCTAAAACACTGTCACACTTCAGTTTCTACATTATTTGGCACAAACTCTACTTGTGCAGCTGGATGAATTTGATAGGGAAACATGCCTGCCTTGATTTTTTGATGGCCACTTCTGATAGCCATGTTGACTGTTGTACCTTTCAGTCTGTCTCAGGGTGAGAGCCATGTCTGCCTTGTAATATTGTCAGTATCAGGAAGGAAATAACAAAAGATGCCTGGGAGTTTATTCAAATTACTTTTAATTCAGTTGAGTGAGTATATAGTTTCCTATTGGTTTTGTAAGCAGTGGGTCTCCCTGGGCTAAAAGTGATGATGTCAACAGTCTACATTCCCTCTCCAGTCTCTGAGGGAGAACGTGCTTCCTTATCTTTCCCAGTTTGTACCAGATGCCTGAATTCCTTAGTTCATGACCCCTTACCCATCATCAAAGCCAATAGGGTAGCTAGCATTTTCAAATTCTGATTTTCACTCCCCTGTCTCCTTTTCATCCTAGGAGGACCATTGAGATTACACTGGGTTCACCAAGATTTTCTGGGAAAATCTCCTGATCTATGTGTCAGTTAATGAATAATTTCATTTGCATTCAGGTACATTCCATCCCATGCAACATGGAACATTGAAAATTCCTGAGAACAGACATATACATTTTGGGGCTCATTATTCTGCATATTGCAGTGAGAATAATTGAATTCTGAAGAAAATAGAAAATATTACTAGAAATTCTGTGGTGATATTCAATGTTTTGTCATTCACATCAAATCTGTTAAGAGAAAATCACTAACAAAATACAACAAAGGAGTAAAAAAGGATCACAATAGTCACTGAAGGATCAGAGTATAAAATGAAATAAAATAAAACATAAAACACAGGAGCTAAATTTCCAATTGTCTCATTTTTGGATCACACATTTGTCAGAAAACTCTTAGAATTAGTATCGTTGGTTACCAAAGTATAGAAAAATATAATTTTACATTCCTTGGTCCAGTAGTCCAGATGTTGTATGTACATTGTACATCAGTGGGAGGTTTCTGGAATTTAATCTACCTTGTACCTTTAACCACTCCTCAAGCCTCCTCCCTATATCCAGCCAGAGGAAGGGGAAGGGATCCTCAGAGGAGGCACCTCACTCTCTTAAAGCCTGTCCCCAGAAGGCACATATTGTTTCTGCTTACACTCCATTGAGGAAATATTAGGTTCTTGGTTGTACAAAGTTACAAAAAATGATCTGGAATGAAGCCTAAACAGACCTCACCATTATCCCATGATACCAGTAGTGGATTTTCTTACATTCTTTGCCATCTCCTCACAGGTCTCTGAACCTGAGCATCACGATGCTATCTTGATCATTCTGACTGTCTCCCTGACTTCTCAGCTGTTTTCCCCATTACATACAACCTCAACAGCCCAACAAATTTGTTTGCTTCCCACTTTTGTAACCATGAAGACTATTGACATGGCACTTGGGGACCTTGGCCCATACCAATCGTATCACAAATGATGAGTATGCAAGGGGTGTATTTAAGGAATCATTCATTTAAACCACAAACAACAAAAGAGAGAACTCCAGTCCAACTAATCTATAATTTGTTTTATTTTAGTGGAAAAATAACAATTAAAGAAGTTTATTAACTATCTTTTTCCTCACCTATAAAATAAGCATAATCAAATCTACACTGAGGGTAGGCTATATGGATTATGATAGGTAAATAAAAATGCACAGTCCTTTGCACAGCAAATGGCAATTCCTAAATAAAAAATACTATTAACATCACTGCTATTTATATTGTTTTGCTAAAATGGTAATCCATTCTTTACATTCTCCTTTTTAAAGAAAAGGAAATTAAATTTGAAAGATTAATGAGATATAGCCATGTGCTTTTTTTCTTTTGTATTAAACTGTAAGCTTTATATGTGACTTTGCTCCATATATTTCTTAATGGATTTTTTTGTTGCTTGGACTATGAGAAAACAAATCAATGCAACATTAAAAATTAAGCAGAGAATATTACTTTCACAACTATCTTCTTGGCAATGTGAGAGATTGAGAAATACCCACTAACTCAATCCTCTAAGCACTGTACATGAGAACATAAATTTCTACATCTGGATGCAACAGTTTATAAATAAACCTCTTGCTAATGTGATCTCCAAGTGTAAATTCTATCAATATTATACAGTTTCATTAATTCAGAGACAAATAAAATCACCACTCATAAGAAAATCTCAAATGGTGCTGAGTATAATTTTCAGTTCATAGAAGACAGATACAAAGATTTGCCAGGATGAATCACACATGATTGCAAACTATGATCTGGTAGCAGAATATTTTGTTACATACTTGCCAAGTGGGAATCTGGTCACTTCCTAATTAAAAATGGTAAGTTTGTTATTTCCCAAGGAAGTGGTTTTATCTATGCAAATCTGTGAAATCATCAAAATATCAATTAATTATTTGGTTAATTAATTAAGTCAAAAGGAGTGGCATAATGTATCTTTCTAAGTGATGATTTGTTAGTAATATTTAACATACTGTTAACATAGTTGAAATAACTATCTCCATCTTCTATATACCTTCTAAAAGCCAGACATTGTATACCATCTCATTTAATTTTTCTAAGAAGTTTATGCGTAGTTTTTTATTATTAGTTCCATCTTAATATGTGAAAACTAATGTTTATAATAAGGAAGTTTGCTATCGTTGCACAGAGACCTGTATTCTGGGGATGGGGTCAGAGTCCTAGGCACTACATTACGCAAACATCTGAAAAGAATGGGGATCACCGTTTTTAAGAGTTGTGGAGTTAAGTGTAAGATATTTTAAAAATGAGTTAATACACAATTTAGAAGTGCTATATGGCATATTCACATGGTATGACAAGACCACCCTCCTCTTAAAGTAAATTTTTTTTGTTTTAAAAATCTATCTCCTCGGCAAATCATAAGAATTAAAATTGATTACATTAGGCCAGATAAAATACTATATACTCCTTAAGGACAAGCCAACCCTGCGTTGGACTTTGAAATAGAGATACTAACATAGTAACGACATCAGAGTTTCTACTCAAAACTACAGATACTAAACAATTATAAGAGTCATCTCACCAATCTCCTTTCAACCCATGTCAGGCCAGATGCAAAGATCTCCCTTTAGTATTTCTTGCTCCAGTCATAGTTTGAGTGTAATTTCTTTTTCATATACTGAAACAAATAAAAGTATTCTTGAAAGTCAGCTGGTCCACCAGCGGCCATGATGATGGAAATGAGCATTGGAAAGCCATCCAGAAACTCTCAGGGATAGGACAGTCTTGTATATAAGGATATAGACTCTGGTGTTAAGCTATATCACTCATTACCTTTGTCACCTTGAATAAAGAACTAAGCCTCATTAATTCTCATTTGTTTTTACATTGGTGAAGTGAACCATAAAATATCTTCTCAATTATTTTATAAGTATTATATAAAATAAGGAGTTGACCATAGTGCCTGGCACACAGGATTATTTAATAAATGTTGACTATTTCTTATTATTTTTGTGACAGTAATTACTTTTTATGGAATGCAAAATGAAGTATGAACATCTTCACCAGTAAGCCTCTTTCCTACAGCATTAATAAAAAATCCTTCAGAGATGTGAGATAGCGGTTTCTTATGGATGTTTTCTCTGACTGATCTCATTTATCCCACAAACTAACATAGGATATAGGCCATAACATTCTCATTTTGGCAATAAAAATGGAAACTGAGGAATATGAAAAATGTTTCCTAGAATTTTCTATTGATTTTCTAAGAGCTGATGTGACACAAAATGCAAATGGTAAATTATATTAATGACATCTTCTCAAGCTACAAACTTTGTCTTGCATGCTTAAAAATTTTAATACCACCAGTTTATTGAGATTGATTTTATTAATACTTTGAACCATTTGCTTCATTTAATAAGACAAAGTCATCCCACTGAATTTCAGTATTAGCCATAATTAATGACATTATGAAAATTAATGATTTCTTCATTTATACATTAGGACATCATCAGTGCTAATGATCTGTTTATGACTTCTCTGCTGACGGCAGTTAAAAGAAGCTGAAATTGAAGACAAGACAAAAAGCCTACATTGTTTTACAACCAACATCTTCACATTTAGAAAATCTTTAATTCTGCAATCATCTGGCAAACATATTGTTAAAAATAACCAGGATTTTAAAAGCCCAAGACATATTCAGTCAGCTACTATGAAGTGATCAATACAACACAGCAACATTATCTAAGCACATCTTCCAAAAGTGTTTTTCCATTGAGATATCATTTCTACCATACAAGGGTCTTCTTACAGGAACCTGAAATAAATTGGGAATTAAAGTTTAAAAACTGAAACAAAGTAGGGAGGGTAAATTAGATCTTTATATATTAAGTATTAAATAACCATTAAACCATAGAAGTAAAGCCTAAAACTTTAATTTAATATGTTAGAATCTAGGACTCCAGACAACAAAGTTGTAGAGTTACCAAGAGGAGAAGCCTGGCGATCTCATAGAGACCTACTGGCTGATCATGTGAGCAACAACTCAATCAGGAAATTTACTAATTTGGGGATAGGGAAGTACTGCTCAGTTTTTCATTGCCTTGGGCCAGAAAATTGGAAGTTTTTTTACATACAAGTATTGATTTGAAATATTTGAGGGCTGGAGGTATGGTTTAAGTGGTGAGCACTTAGCTACCTACGAAATGGGAGGTTCTGAGTTCTATCCCCAGTACTGCAAGAAACAAAAAAAGTGTTCATTTGAAAAGACTTTATAAAAATAAATGATAGGTAAGAAAATGATTAATTTGCCCACAAAGCAAGTATAAGAGAGGAATGTCTCATACATTCTTCCTCCACAGACAGGATACTGACAACATAAATACTTTATGAATCTGTTGTGTAAATGGACAGTCACTAGCACCTAGATTCCCTGACTCTTCAGATCTCAACCCTCAATCCCTGATGGGCACAAAGTGCCCCATTGGGAAGTTACTCAAATAAAAAGAATGGGTAAGATAGGTTCTTTGTCTTCCCCATAGGAAAAAAAAAGTAGATGTCAACATTTACCTTTGAAATGCAGAAAAATCATGGCCCTGGTATTCTTCATTCTGTTGAGTCCAGGGTTGAGTTGCCTCATCTGGCTGACTCAGCAGACACCCATCCTGTGTATAGGATTAAAGAGTATTTGATCAGTATTTTAGTGAGTCTCCCTCAAGGGTGACATGTGATACACATGGATTCTCAGAGGAAAAGAATTTGTTCTCCTCAGTCACAGGTCATTTTTCATTGGGCTTTCTTGTAACATTGTTTAGACACCCTATCAAGAACTCCTTTTTGGAAAACATAAACTATTAATACAGTTAAAATCTTCAATTCATTCTAAATAAATCCACGAGGGAGTGAGGCCTGTCATTTATTTTGGGGCATCTTTAAGTGGCCACATAGTACACTAATCTAGAATGTCTACATCCTCAAATTCTTCATGGTGGCATTTTTCAGTTTCTCAAAAGACCTCATGCACAGCCAATATAATGAGACTAAATAAAGACATCACTTAGGTGGCTAAGCTGAATATATTTCAGAGGTCTAAGGCATGGATTAGATTTAAAATGGCATAATTAAAGCTAACTAGTTGATCATGAAGAAGGATTTGGGAGTGAAAATGTTTCAAGTACTTATTCTCTGCTCTACTCAGATACCCAAGGTACTCTACCATCCATAGGTATAGAGTTTTGTCTATCTTGTTCATCACCATCCTCATATCTTAACACTGTCAGACAGAGTAAACAGTTTATAAATACCTGGTGAATCAGTCATAATATTGAGACAATCTTTAAATTATAGATGCTAAGCACCTATACAAGACAAGCTAAAAGAGAAATATGCTGTTTTTTTATGTCCATGGATGATATTATGTTCAACCAGTGCAAGGAATAATGATTTTAGAGGCATACTGCCATGAGCAGACCAATTTCTTCTGATTTCTGAAACCAGATGACATAAAACCAAGTCAATAAGTATGATGATTCTAGGGGAGAGACAAGGAAGATGATTGGTCAACTTTTTTTGCTTGCCACAAATCCTTTTGCTAGGTAAATAGTATAGAAGCATCTTAACCAAATGTCCCAATCATGGACAGTAATTTAAAAACTACATCTCTGAAAAGCCAGCCAGTTCCAAGTCATATTTAGTAATCATGACAATAAAATTCAATGGTTATGTAGTACTTTATATTTCACAAACATTTTCATGATCTTTTTAAAAAAATATTTCACCTTAAAACAATTCTGGAGCTAGACATTATTATTATTCTTTAAATTTGAAGATAAATAATTTCATATAATTGTATTCAAAATGCTTTGGAAACAAGTGCTAGGATTCCACCTCAAACTTGTGGAAGCAAAGAGACCAGCTTACTGGCCCCAGGATTCATGTTTGGATAGACAGAGCAACATAACTATCTGTCCTCTACTTCAAAGACTAAAGGGTGTTTTACCTCTCCTCCTCCTCTTCTCTTTTGCTACCTCTGCTTATTCTACATTAATGGATAATAGCAACATGTGTTGCTGTCAATGACAGACTCTCCATAACTTAAGAGAGTGAAAATTTAGTGCACCAACTCTCCAGTGCACAAAGGCAAGACATATGGATCATTGGAAAGAAAATATAACAAATATTCTTTAAGTCAGGAAGCTTAGGCTACTCTCTGTACTAACAGATCCGGAGGCTAATAGTTCTGGATCCTGAGAAAGAGAGGTTTATGACTCCATGCTCCAAAGGCCAGGGGCTTGTAGCTAGCTTTAAGTGCTCAGGTCAAAGCTCACTGCTCTGGGCATTAACTATCAGTGACTCCACACTTAGTGATCAGCAATCCACAGCTCATAGCAGCAGTGTTGTCAGTGGTAGACTGAGTCCAGTGTTCTAGCATTCACTTCCTGAATGTCAGGACCCTCAGGTCCTAAAGCAGTTAGTGTTACAGTTCTCAGTCTTTGGGTATCAGAACCCTTATCCCTTAAGTTTTGGCAGGGCCATGGAACACTTCTAGTGATTGGGGCCATAGACTCTTGTTTTTGACTACTCACAGCCTCTGCTTCTGGTCTTGGCTTTCCAGTTCTCATCTTCTTCTATCACTCTTAATTGTCTCTGTCACTTCTGCTACCCCCTGCTTGTGCCCCAAGCCCCTCTGTGGAATTCTTCAGCTATTCTCTTGCAGATTCAGCCATTGTCACTACCACAGAGCCTGTGATCCCTGCTTCTGTTTCTCTTCCCTCCCCTCTTTGTGTTACCAACTCAGACCAATAGTTTTGAGATAAAAGTAGACAAAGAAAAGTTATTTTGTAAAAACCCATCACTGGACCTAATGTTGCAATATCAGAGAGTAGCAGAGGAGTTTGTCTCCTAGCTGACTTAAAAGTGAACTGAATGGCTGGTTATACAACCAGAAAGAGATGTGTGGCATGGGTGTGGCATGCAAATGAAGATCATATTGACACCAATCACAGCACAGCGTCATCAATTACAAGGCTTCAGTGGTAATCACAGGCTTCACATTACACCAATCACAAGATTTCTGCTGAGTCACCAGGATAAGTGCTTGTCTCAGGCAAGGTGATTGCACAAGAGTTGCAGGGCAAGCAGAGATACGCTGAGTTCACTGAGATTTTTCTTGGAGCAATGTTTTCCTAAACTGGTACAGATTACCTGAAGTGGACAAGACTGGGGCTCCTGAAGCAGGAGTTGCAGTTGTAGTAAATCCCTGTCAGAGCTGGTATGTTCTCAGTGTGATCTTAAAGTATCCAAAGCAGCCAGGTTGCCCTGAGGTAATCCTACCACTTACCAGAGAAGGGGCTTCTTGGGTAAGAGTTCACCACTGAATGCTGCTAGTCATAAAGCAGGGCTCAAATAATTTCTCCTATTGAAAGGCCTGAATACTCCACTGCTAGTAGCTAAGCTCATTTACAGAAAAAAAGAAAATGATAGGGTACTTTCCTAAAGACTTGAAAACCCAACACAAAATCAACATTCTCAGTATCATTTAACAATGCTTACCATGCTTATTCTTACCCCAGCGCCCTAGGGGGTGTTGAGTCCCTCTGATCCGTCTCAGTGGGGTTTCTCAATGGTTATCTTCTGAAGGCTTCCACTTTCCTAGAATAAAAAGGTTTTCATCTGAGAGTGAAAATGGTAGTGGGGCATTGGAGACTGATTTTGAAATAAGCTATGATATATTAAGCAGCTTTCTAGGAGGCAGCTGTTGAATTGGACAATGTCATGTTATTATCATGAAGTACAGAGGTCTTCTTAATGATGATGCATTAAAACAAGACCTGCCAACACGGTGTCTAGTTTTTCAAACTTCATCCAGATGTCCATGTACAAGAGTATAAGAATTGGGATGTTAGGTTCAATTAGTTTGAGATTTTAAAAGGCAAACTGAGAAAGAGGTGAGTCTATTTCTCTTTGGCCACCCCATGAGCATATCCAAATTTCTAAGACCACAGGCATGACAGGTAAATTCATGTCAGTAAACATACACACTCAAAGTTTTAACAGGTCTCTGCAATAACCAAAAGTCATCTTTTCACTGTGACTTCTAACCAGAAACTTCAGTTTCATCATAAGGTTTTAGACACAGTAAGGATTCAAGATTGGGTTTAATCCATTTTATTTTTCTGAATCCATTAAAACCTTGGAATGATTTTTTTAACCTTGGATATATCCAACTTCCTGAGTGGGTAAGTTTGCCCTTTCATTGAAACCACATCCATCTCTAATGTTGTTATATGGTGATTACATGGGCTTTGTAAAGAAAATGAAGCAGAGAATTCTTGTCATGTAATTATATTTTAAAAGCCAAATAATAGAAGCTACTTTTATTAGCATTAACAATTATCAGCCCTCTTAACTTCAGCTGTGATAAAGAAATCCCTGGTAATGACTTCACAGCAGCTTTACCTACCTGTCATAGTAACATGAATAATAAAATTATTATTCTATTAATTGGATGCAGGCATTCTTCATTTAAAAATACACAAGAGAGGAAAATCATTTGGTAGGTAACCGTAGAAATACCAACAAAGGTTCTTAGTTCAATACTCTACATCCTTTAAATTCCAGATAAATTTCTTGATAGATCAAAAATAAATTTCTTGAAGGTTAGGGTTAAGGGTTAGAGTCACAAAACTTTAAAGTTGAGAAAAGAGCCTCAAAATTATCTCAATAGCTGTAAGGTTAGAAGCCTAGAAGAGTAAGTGAATCTTATAAAGGAGAAAAATGCTGGACAAGGTGCATCACAGGTTATAAAATTCAAACCAGGTCAAAGGACAACAAGAACTACCTACATGCAGTCATAGATTTTTCCATGAAGGAGGCATGGTCACTTTGTCTGATCATCTCACTTGTCAAGAAAGCTTTTTAAATTAACTTTTACAAGTATTTATTTTCTTAATAGTTTACTTTAAAATAATGTATATTTGACTGCTAACACATACACACATGCACACACAGACACAATTGACAAGTTTAAATAAAACACAGATGTATTCAGGCCTCTGGGCAACCAGTTGGCTCAATGTTGATTAGTCCAGTTAACAGTAATTGAGTCTTAAAGTTGCTATTTGAAGTTCATTACACTTCAAGAGTTTCTCTTGTTTCTCAATCTAGAACTATGCTCTATACCACAAAATTTATATCATCATTGACTCTAGGTGTTTACAGTTTTTTGTTGAATTTTTCTGGTTTAACTATCCCCAGCCTTAGATTTAATAATTGTGTCCTACAGAATTTAAATGACTTTCTAATGATGCATAGATAATGAGAAATAGAGACAAGTCCACAAAGAGGTCTGGTATTCTTTCTAGTCTCTCGTTGTATGTTTATTAGGCAGACAGGGGATGAAACCTGATTATCAATACTCAAAGCCTTGGCCTGTACTTTAATTTTTTTTTTTTTCATACAATAGCTCAGGTCAGGAGACAAGGAGCCAAAAGCACATCTGCATGTGAGTGTGTGAAACCTGTGACCATGTGCACCTGTGCACCTGTGCATCCACAGAAGACCAGAAAATTCTTGGGTTTTCTTGATGATAGAGCTAGTGAATTTACATTAGACAAACCATTGGTTATTATCCTCAACCTCTACCTGGGTTGGCCCTCAATGACTCTAACATCTATTCAAGTTCTCCCTAAAAAACAAATTCCAGAAAATTCTTCACTGCAACAAATCTTCTCATCCTTGTTGTTAGTTATCATAGCCTTGTTTGAAGTCCAGTGAAAAGGAAATGTAACTACAACTTAGCATGTATAAAAAGAAGATGTAGGACATATATGAAATAAGGGCAGAATTTTTTTGTTTTGTTTCCTTAAGGGAAAATTTTGAAATATCATCATGGTAAACCTAACAAATAGAAATCAAATGGCTTGGCATTCCCTGAAAGAACGAATCCAGGAGTGATATGAGTCATAAAGAAGAAGAGGATTGGACTGAAGACATGACAATCACCATCTGACAACTGTGAAATAATAGAGATGACTAGAAATAGGACAAAAATGTATGGGATTGATTCCAACATGTCCATTGCTCCTATCTTTCTTCCATTTTCCAGGATACCTGGGTATCACTGCCATTCTGCATGAAACACTTCTTCAGAAACACTTGGATCACATCTTGGTTTGGATTTATCTTGTATATGTCTGTGACATGCACTTAACCTGCACTTGCTTCAATGTTACCCTGTAATATGTCCCTTGTGTTTGTCTTGATTAATGTTGTCCCCAGGTCAAACAGCTTAAACTTCTCTAAGATGCCCAAAGGAAGCCAGGACAGCCTGCTGGGCAGCCATCTGACTTAACCTGACATTGAGCTATCACTGGGAAGCAAAGGCTGCATCTCATATTGGCTTAAGGAATTTAGGTGTCCACATCGCTAAATCAAAGTGACTTAATACAACAAACAAAGAAAAACACGTCTTTCTTTGGAGACATTCCACACTGGATAAATCAACCTGGAAAGTTTATTTTTATTTTTTAGAGGAAGACAACTTTGGTCTTGACAAAGTGAGCCTTGGGTTTACAACCCTCTATCAGCATTCTCTCTTGTCTCCATCTGTCTCACTATTAACAGCTCTCACTTTTTCACTCTGCCTGTTCCTGTCTCTGTGCTTAGCAGAATGAAAAGAATATGATCTTTAGGAACATACAGGTTTGAAACTTAACCACATGTCCTTAGACAAGATTTTCAATCTTTATAAAATGCAGACAATAGTAGATTTGTTCTATGATTTTTAGTGAATTGTGTGAGCCCAAGTCTGCAAGTAAATCTAGCATATTAGAACTGTTTGATTGAATTAAATATATATGATGATATACTTTTTTTTTTCAATTTGTTCTCACTTGATTTTTTTCCTGTGGTATCCCAACTCTCCACATCTCTATCTGGTTTACATTCTGTCTCTTCCTACAGACCTTTGCTCTGAAAATGTTTTCCTCAGTGTTTCTTCTCCTCTTCCTCCTGCCATAGTTCTTTGTTTTGGTCCCTCCTGGCTCTCTCCCTGTTCCACTTTCATTCCTTTGTTTCTCTCCTATTTCCTTTACTAGTTTCCTCTGCACTGATACATTTCTCTCTGTTTGTTCATGGCTAGTCTTTCCTTCTTTCTTCATCTTATGTCAAAGTTTCTCCCTCACTGCACATCTTCTGACACAGTGCAATCCTCTTTGTTCTGTCTGTGTTAGCCTTTCTTCTTTGATACTTGGTATTGATACTCTTCATGCCCTCTCTGTCCAGTTGGCTGTTACCTCTATTCATTGCTTACCTCTTACATTCTATATTTTACAATTTTCTTCTTAAACTTATCTTCTACCATTTAAATGCCTGCAATGCAATTGGGGTTGTATATATGGAGAGTGACATGTGATCCATTTTCTTTGGATTATTTTGACCTTGGCTTTCCCTTGTATGATTTACAAGTTGTTGTCCCATTCACAGAGTCAAGTCTCTGTTGGTTTGATGCCCATGCTCCACAACACTGCTTCTCAGTCAGTGTGATTTCATATTTTACGCACCATGAATATTGTGCCTAGAAGGACACAATCTTTCATTGCTATATAGCAGGTGACACAAAGAAAATTTGTTACAAAAGAAAACAAACTTAGATACAGATGACTGTTGAATTAATAACAAAGGTTAAAAATCATGTGGGAGAAAGACGAAAACTTACAGGTTTAGAAAAATATAACATTATTGTGTATTTGTGTATGTACTTGATGAAGGTCATGCATTTAATGAAATATCAACATCACTTTGTATATGTTAGGAAAAATGCCACTCTCAAAGAAAGCTCATGAGAAAACTCATGTCCGTAGAGCAAAGTTTAATGGCAGGCCCAAACTGACAGGTTGGCCAGGGAAAAGATGGTGCAGCCCCAGTCTGGGCGAGAAGAGCAGTGACTTTTATAGAAGGGGGAGGGTAAGGAAGTTAGTAAAGGTGCTGTAGTCTCTGATGGGGTGGGGCTGTCTTAGAGCACGGGAATTTGTTTAAGGGCGGGGCTGCCATTTTGGCTGATTCACAAAATGGCGACATTATTGTTCTATCATTCCCCCATTTTTTCTTTAATAATGATGAGGGTAGGGGCTGAGGATCAGGAATTGGGACGAAGCATCAATCTCTTTAACTGTTTCCTGCTGGCAGGGGGCATTGTATGGGGTGAGATCCTCAGGCTCATGTGGCATCCTGGATGGGGCCTTCACAGTAGTTTTCAGGGCGGTTTTGGAGAGGTTGATATCCCCGGAGGTACAACTGGTTAAATTTTTGATTAGCAAGAGCAGACATGCAGTATGATACAAGGGAGGGAGCTTAAGAATAGGAGAGCGAGTACATAAGCATTAGGATGGGCATTGGCCAGGAGAACCACTGTGAAATGTTCTTCCCTAGACAATTTCAAGAGTCCTCCAACTACAGAGAGAGAAATGGGTGGCCATACATTATCTAAGACCCAAATAGGAATATTAAGAGGAGCAAAAAAAGGTGTCTGTTCAGGGACTACATACCTAGGGATCTAAATTCTGCAAAATCCTATAACTGCCAGGAAAGCTGTAAGCTGTCTTATGGTATGGGGGTTGCGAAATGGAAGATTGGTTTGATGCATTTATGACTCAGAGAGTGAGTCTGTCCCTTTAAGGCCACACCTAGGTAGATGACCTGTGGGAGGCAGGGGCTGTCAGGATTTAAATGTAACACTCTTGGATAAAAGAGAGCTTTAGCTCATTATTTTATATAAATTGACACTTTTAACTTTTTAAATGTTTGTACCATATTTAGATAAAGTATCATTTAAGACACATAAGCAAATATGTAAATGAACTCTGATTTAGTAGTACTTAAAAGCTTGACAAGATCAGCAGAAAACACAAATAATTTCTTTGACAAAATCTTTCTCTGTAATGGTTTTTTGTAGATGTTACTCAGAGCAGAACAATATTAAGATAACCTTGTTATTTTATAGACATAGAGGATTTTAGTTTGACATGACCCTAAAAATCTTTTAGGCAACTCTTAGATTATATTCAACTTTAACTTTATCACACAATGAAGTTTCTTATTATGCACTTTTAAAACTTACTTAGACCTTTATATAGCATACTAGACCCTTTGATGGCTTGTTTTTATCCCTCTTATTTGAGACAATCTTTAGGATAAACCCTTTTTTACAAAATCCCTTCTCATCCAGAAAACCATTCCTTTTTCCTTTAACTTCCCCAAAAATACATTTATTACCTATTTAGATCCTTTCCAGTTGTTTACTTTGTAACTTGTATTTTAAAATTAACTTTTATAAGAATTTTAAATTTATTGTAGGGGCTGAAGCAACTAATTAGTAGCCCTTATTGTTTTTAGGAATAGGCATAAGGCCTCATCATCCCTCAGGCTTGAGGGGATGTTGTTTTAGGTGTGGAAACTGTGAGGGATTTTTGAGTTTTATTTGAATAGGGAGGGCCATCCTGGCTCACCCTACACTCATCTCATCAGTCCACACTGTGGAATCTCTTTGTTCCTGAAGGAGGGGGCAGCAGAGAGAGCTGCCTGGGAGGAGGAGAATTTGAGCTCTTAATTGAGATAGTAAATCCTGTCCCAGCAGGGACACTGGAGAGTTTCAGGTACTATGGGGAAAGAGTGACAGAAGAGGAGGTCTCCCCCAGAGCAGGCCAGAGACCAGGTAAACTAGCACTGTAAGGGCTGGCCAGATTTGTCCTGAACAATAACTTTTGTCATTGGACCGGGGACCAGGAGAAAAAGGTAAAACAGAGAAACGGGCTCCACTGTCTAGGAGAAAAATGGCCTTTTGTTTTTCTGCCATTATGGCTCCTCATCATTGACGCCAAGAAGTGGAGTGTGGACAGGAGGCTTGGACCCCTCAATCCATAGGAAGGTGGAACCTCACCTTGCATCTGGTGACGGGGGCACTTAGACCTTCAGTGGTTACCCTTGCAGAGGGCATGGCCCCGGTTGGGGGCGGGGCTGTCTCCCGGGCTGTCCCCCTTAAACATTCTCTGCAGAAGTGCCCCTCCTGTCCACCACAGTAGCAAATTCAGGATACAGGTCCCAGTCGGGTGGGGCCCTCTCTGAGAGCAGCAATGAGGCCATGGTGTCTCTTATCTTTTTCTCTCTTGTTAGGAAGGTCCCAGACATACAGACGTAGCCATAAATACAGACATGGCTAGCTGTATTACTTGCCTCAGTGACTTTTCCCTTCAGCCACAGTCTGAGTTTTTTACGAATATCTGGGGCTGACTGTTAGAAATTTATCTTTGAGGAGAACCTCTCTCACCTGTGACTCTGAGTCCACTGTGGTATGCTTTCTGATAGCGTCCTTAAGATGCTGTAGAAAGGTAAGAGGATTTTTTTTCCTTTTAAGTTGTTGCTGTAAAGTAAAGTTGTTATTTTACATTGACACCTGACACTTTGGAGAGCAAGTCTCTGAACTGTTCTGGGCCTCAGTTTCCTCACTTGAAGAATGAGGGATCTGGTCTAGGTTAAACTATGTTTTTCCACTATGAAAAGGCTGAAGTGACATTAATGCCACTTATCTTCTTTACCATTTTTTTTATGTTTTTTGTAATACTGGGGAATTGAACCCAGGGCTTTGCACATGCTAGGCAGACATTCTCCCATTGAGCTACTTCCTCAGTCCCAAATATTATTATTATTTTTTACTTTCGCTGTACTGGGCTTGAACTCAGGACTTTATGCTTGTAAAGCTGCACTCTACTTCTTGAGCCATATAATCATTTCCAACCTGAGTGGCCTAGGCTAGAACCCATTGCTTTTCTAATGACATAAGAGTCTGGTCTAGTAGAAGCAAAATATCCTTTCATGTCAGTTGGAAGGTTTGGATCACAGAGATAAAGGCTTGAATGTATTTGTCTGAGCATCAGTATAGCTGTTTAGATGTTTTAAAATTTCCCTTAGATCTGGTAACTGGAAGGGGACATAAAACTTGCCCTCTTCTTACCATTGCTTGTTGAAGAGGGAAACACTTATTTAGAGGTTCTGAGTATTGGGGTGGCTTAGAGGATAGAAATTTGTATAGGGGACCTCAGTTTACTTTTACTTTTATAGAAAAGGTCTAATTGGAGTGTGGTATTGTAATTTAAGGAACCCTGTGAAGGCCACTTCTCTTGGTCACCCAAGGCACACTGAGGCCAGACCTCAGTACAAAGCTTCCAACATCTACAAGCCAAAGACTGGAAGATACAGATCCCATCTAGAAAGAACAAAATGTTAGGATCCTGTCTTTTAGCTAACAGCAGGCAGCCTCTTTAATAAAGGTTACTTTTTTAACAAAGAAATCATTTGTAAAGTTAGAGAAGGGCATTCAGAGGGCATTTCAGGCCAATAACAGTGCCATACGGGACAACTAGTGTTAATATTTGGAGGGAAAAATTTATGCTGAGGCCAAAAGTATAGAAAATTCTAAATGGGAAATTTAGAGACCACAGTAATGTCCATTTTGTTATTTCTGGAACTATAACCTTGAGCTAATTGGTTTACAAGGGCTGGGTCTGATGCCCTGAGGTGTGAGGTGGGGCTAGGAGCAGGACTTGTGCAAGGCCACTCCCTCCACACACACCTGGGACAAATGACCCTGACTGCCTAGGCCTGATCCTGTGGCCTGTCACCCCTCCCCCCTTCCTGTGTACTCTGCGTGCATTTATTCTAGGGGAAGTGGCAGCGGGCTGCAGCCATCGCCAGGTGTGGCTGGTGGCCCAGGATTTGCTGGGTCCTCTCTATGGATTTTCTTAGCTATGGCAGGTGTTTTTGCTGTGTCCAGAAGCCGGCATCCTGTGCACAGGTGCACCTGTTTTCTTTCCTTCCTCTTCTTCTTGGGGCGAAGTTATGGCATGAGCATGGCAGCTGCAGTTTTTATAAGTGCTTTTGTAAAGCAGCTGACTTAAAGTTACTTTAGACTGAGAGGCCTGGCAAACTAGTTGGAATAATTTAAGTCATAAAGTACCATGCTAGAGGTTTTTCATGGGAGGCAGGGTCCCAGTAAGCCCAGGGAGGGGAAGGCAGACAGAGAAAAAGGACACGTGGTGAGATCATGGAGAAGGCAGAAAAGGTGCACTGACATCTTAGGTAAAGGAGAGGAAGGCAGAGCCTGGAGGCATGACACATGCCTATGGGATTAGCCATCACCTGTGTCTCTAGGTTGCTCCCATTGATTGGTATTGGCAGGCTTTCAGCAAAACGAAACCTCCACTCTCTGGTTGCTGATCCAGGGCTTGGTCTCAGCCCACAGGAAGGGAGCATGAGCTCTCCAGAGCTGGAACCGCCTTGAGGGCAGAAGGCAAGGAGTGGCTTGCTTAACTCCATGATGGGGAAAGTTTTTCAGGAAGATAGGAGGAGATAGGCATGGTAAGCAGTGCAAGAAGTCTGTTTACACGGGGAAGGAGGAGGTTTGGGAGAGGAATTGGCTGATTTAGAAACTGGTTTACAGGCTAATAGAATCTGCTCAGGGGAACAGAAAGTACAGAGGAAGGGTTTGATGCAGAGATAGGGAAAGGATTGGACGTAGCAAAGTTCCTTCCATTTACCAGCACATTCACAGAGATTGCATAGATCCCTTAAAATATTGGGATTGAAAGTGCCATTAAGTGGCCATTTGGAGGCATTGACCAATGGATATTGGGTCCAGGCCTGATTACAGAAAAAAGAGAGCTTTCGTAGCTTAAGACCAGGCATTAGGCAGAGGGGCCCAAGGTTGGCCAGGACACATCCCATTGGGGAGTCTGAAGGAATTTGGAAGGTCTAACTCCCATGGTGAAGGCCTGACCTTAGGAGAGATATGGCGGGCATCCCCAAAATATCAGGTCCTCAGGAGAGAGAGAGAGAAATGTGGAAAACAACCCCCAGAAGGAACGTCTTCACAAAGGGGGGGTCCACAGTCCCAAGCGGAGAACCCAGTTCCTGGGACAAGAGCAAGCTGCTACCTAGTGCTAGGGTTTTTGAGGAAATGAGAGAGAGAGTACAGCTCAGCATGTGAGGAAAACTCACCGAGGGAGAGAGGACCTTAAGGAAAGATTGGCCAGTGGTGGATGGTGGTTGGAGGCACACTGGGGTGGAGGAACTTCCCTGTGAGCTAGTGAGAGAGTGGCGCTTTCTAGGATTAGGGGGTCCCAGTAAAGCAGCTCAGATCCCGGAGGAAAGCCAGGAGAGCAAGGTCAGTGCCGGGAACTCAACCCGATCCCGGGTTTCAGCACCAAATGTTAGGAAAAATGCTACTCTCAAGGAAAGCTCAGGAGAAAACTCACATCCATAGAGCAAAGTTTAATGGCAGGCCCAAACTGCCAGGCTGGCCGGGGAAAAGATGGTGCAGCCCTGAGTCTGGGCAAGCAGTGGCTTTTATAGAAGGGGGAGGGTAAGGAGGTTAGTACAGGTGCAGTAGTCTCTGGTAGGGGTGGGGCTGTCTTAGAGCATGGGAATTTGTTTAAGGGCGGGGCTGCCATTTTGACTGATTCACAAAATGGTGACATTATTGTTCTATCATTACATAGAGAGACTGATACTTAGAGAGAAGTACTTTGTCTAGAATTTCAGTCAGCATGGTAAATGCATGAGTTGGAATTAAAATCCATGTGTTTGTACCTCCACTTTTGAGTAGTAGAGGCTAATTGTGGGAGGCCACCATACAACCTACAACAAGTGCAGATGAATATATTGAAATATAAGCATATTACCACAATTGTGTTTTTATAATTGCTAACTTGTGGAAGTGGAATTATATGAATAAGATTTCCACAATGAAAAAGAACACTTTTTTTTTCAGAAAACCTCCCACTGTTTTCTGAAATTCCAGAGTAGAAAGAGCCCTTTTACAAGAGCTTAACATCCCCTGCTATTTTCTGTTTGGATAGCACAGAATGACTATTGGCTTACCTTACAGCATGTGGAGGACTCTATATGGAGAAGATCAGTCAGTGGGAGTTCTGAGAGTGGCAAGTGCTGGCATGGCCAGTTATAGCCAAAGGATTCTCAGTAAGGGCTACAGTGTCAGAGTAGGCTTGGTGCTGGTCTGGGAATGCAGTGTGAACCAACAGATGATTTAGAAGGAAGAACTGTTTGAGAAAAAGTCCTATAGTAAACATATGTTGGTCTGACTCCTAAGAACTCTGTTAGACTCCAAACCTGTGCAAGGCAATGGAATAAAAAATAAATTCAAAATTTCTATATTGCAAAGTTTTCAGTATTAAAGCTGTGGTCCGGACAACTTCTCAAACAAAAGTTCTAAAGATAGCACCTGAGGATGGATTTGAGTTGCACTGCAGAGGGACCATTCCTCCAGAACCATAGCAGGGCTCCGCAGGAACATGGGGTGTTAAACTCTATTCTACAGATGGAGGAGAACCTAGATATTTTCCATGCTTTCCCAACAGAGCCACTAAAAGAGGCTAACTCCAAAGATATGCTAAGTTAACCTAAAAATACAATTCAGTCCTGGACCAATTCATTTCCTGAGCAGTCACTTAGTCTACTTGTGAAAGATAAGGTATTATGACTTCTATGAGAGATACAGCATTATCTTCAACCCGTTTTTTTTTTTTTTTGTATTCTTATACACCTACTGCAAGACAAAATATACATACATTCAGAATTTCCAAAATTATAAAAACAAGAGATTCTTCTGTGAGTTTATACAAAATTCTGTCATGGTAACATAACAGGGGAAAGACAAAAGGAGAAAGGGTAAGTGTACTCCAACAGGGATAAATCTTGAAGATGTACTAAATGCAGATTCAGGATTCATGACAAGTGAAGGTAGAAATAAGGGGTTTGCATGTAGATATGCATTACCTAGGACATAATGGGTTATTTCTGAGTTCTTGGCTTTATCATAAGGCTTATTCTCAAACACAGGGCCAGCTGAAAGGATTGCCATAACCAGTGAACAAGACTGCTTGATGCCATTGTGCTTCTCAGGGGTGTGACTGGCTGAGCAGACATTTTGGCAGCAGAAGTGGCTTGCATTCATGAAAGCAAAAAATGGTAACTGATAATCAAGGAAAGAAAAACAATAGAAACAGACAACCAAGCACATGCACTTATTATTAACTGAATAGCAGAGAAGAATCTTAAAATAGTTATGAAAGTGACATTGTAATGGGAAATCAATATAGAAAAATAATTACAAAATTGATATAGAGAAATATATTCATATTAAATTTAAGTACATACTGTAGACATCCCAGACTGCAATACTTAAAAATTCATTGAATAAAATGACAGAGACACCTAGAAAATATCTAAATTGAGCAGAAAGTAAGACAATGAACAAACTGAATATCAAAGAATTATGGGGCACAGTTAAATGTTTTTGTAAAACTAGAATCATTAGAAAAACTAGTTAAAGTAATAAAGAAGAGAGATGCTCAAAACATGTTGAAAAACATTTGTCTACAAGTTTAAGAAATGCAATAAAAAACTGTACCCAAGAACCACTACAAGGTAGATAGCATGAACTCCATGAATCAGGGACCTTACTGAGATGCTGGAGATATACTTGGCTGAGGTAAAGCACAAGGGAGAGCTGAAACTTCAATACCTTGAATCCCTAGCCCATGGAAGGCGTTTCCATGCCACGATACACTGAAAGAACAGACAGGCCACAACCCTCAAGCTACCACTGCCCATCTACCAGCCAGCAGCCTGCTTGCCGGCCCACCAGCCCACCATGCTGTCACCCACCCACCTGCCCACTGGCTGCCAGCTCCAAATGTACTTGAGAGACCTTCAGCAGACCAAACAGAATACATTCCTTCTGGAGCCACACTTGGCAAAAAAAACACCAAAAAGAAGAAACAAAACTCACAAATCCTGAACTCCGAGCCCATTAAAAGTTTCTCCATGCCATGTTATACTGAGATGATAGGAGGGCTCCAGCACTGCCAGACACCAGCTCCAAACCTGCCTATGAGATGCAGACAAACAGGAATGGATACTACAGGAATAAGAGCAGAACTACTAAGACTGAAATTCTACGGTTCCTGAACCAGGAATTTTTTTTTTCTTTCTTTCCTTTTCTTTAAGTGTTTGCTTTTCTTGTTCACTGTTTGATTGTCCACCATCTCTCTGTGTTGATTTCTTTGGTTTTCCATTTTTTTCTTTGTTTTTCTTTTTTCTCTTTCTGCCTTAGTTTTGTTAATTTTATTATTGTAAGTTAGCTAATACTAAATTACACATAGACCAGGGACAGAAACAGTACCAAGTAGAATGATGGGAAGATGAAAAAGATATGGAAACCATTCTCCCCACAGAAATAAATTAGTATAGGATTCAGAGGGAAATGAAGAAAATGGATATCCAGATCCAGACTCCAATAAATCAAAGATAAACGATACCAAGAAACCCAACAAAGCCCACAAGAACACTCTGAAAGAAGAAATCTTGCAAGTAATCAATGAGAATTTCATACAGATGTTACTAGACATCATCAACCAAAATGTACAGGAGGCACTCAAGAAATTCCAAGAAAACAAAAATAAAGAATCTGCGAAAACATAAAAACAAATAAATGAACTCATAGGAGCCCTAAATAAACACCAAAGTGAAACAGAGAACACCATAAAAAGAGAGATAAATGAATTAAGGATGAAAATTGACAACATTAAAGAGGAAGTGACCCATGACATGGAAAACCTGAGAAAAAAAAAATGAAACAGAAATATAAAACAAAATGGCAGGCCACTCCATCAGACTAGAACAAAAAGAAGACAGAATCTCAGAAGTTGAAGATGAAATGGAAATTAAAGGAAAAACTAAAAAACTACTAGTTTTTTTAAAACAAACTTTAGTTGTCTGTTTTTACAGACAACTCAAGACCTGTAAAGGAATATGCAAGAACTCACCGGCTCCATTAAAAGACCAAACCTGAGAATCATGGGCATTGAAGAAGGAGAAGAGGTACAAGCAAAAGGAATTTGTAACATATTCAACAAAATAATGACAGAAAATTTCCCAAATCTAGAGAAACTATGCCCATTCAGGTACAGGAAGCCTCCAGGACATCAAACAGACTTGACCAAAATATAACTACCCTATGACATATTATCATTAAAACAGCAAGCACAGAGAATAGAGAAAGAATATTGAAGGCTGTAAGAGAGAAAAAACAAATAACACACAAAGGTAAACCCATCAAAATCACAGCAGACTTCTCAACAGCAACATTAAAAGCAAGAAAAGCATGGAGTGAGGTATTCCAGGCACTGAATGAAAATAACTTAAACCCTCAGATACTCTACCCAGCAAAACTATTATTGAAATTAGATGGAGTAATAAAAGTATTTCATGATAATCAGAAGCTAAGACAATTTTATGACCACCAAGCCAAAACTATAAAAGTTTCTTCAAGGAATTCCTTACACGGAAAGTGAAAGCAAACAAAACCATGAAAAGGCAGGCAGTACCAAACCACAGGAGAAGAAAAGGCAAGAAAGTAGAGACTAACATTGATTCAGCTGCACACAATCAAACCCTTAAACAACAAAGACACTAAATGACAGGAATCACTACATAACTATCAATACTAACACTGAATGTTAACAGACTTAATTCCTCCACCACAAGACACCATTTGGAAAACTAGATTAAAAAGGAAGATCCAACAATCTGCTGCCTAAGGAGATCCATCTGATGGACAGAAATAAGCACTTGCTGAGGAAAACAGACTGGAAAAAGATATACCAAACCAATGGCTGCCAAAAACAGGCAGAAGTAGCAATACTTATCTCAGAAAAAGTAGACTTCAAACTTATATTGATCAAAAGAGATAAAGAAGGACACTCCATACTAATAAAATGGGAAATACGCCAAAAGGAAATAAAAATTATCAACCTATGTGCACCCAGCATTAATGCACCCAATTTCATCAAACATACTCTGAAGGACATAAAAACATATAGAGACTCCAACACAGTGATAGTGAAAGACTTTAAAGACTGAATATCACCAATAGATAGGTCATTCAAAGAAAAAAATCAATAAAGAAATTCTAGAATTAAATCACACCATAGATCAAAAGGACCTAGCCAATGTCTATAGAATATTACATCCAACTTCTAAACAATATACATTCTTCTCAGAAGCTCCAAAATTGATCACATCTTAGGGCACAAAGCAAGCCTCAGCAAATGTAGAAAAATAGAATTAATCCCATGCATTCTATCTGAACACAGTGCATTAAAATTAGAAACCAACAACAAAAACAACAGTAAAAAATATGTAAACAACTGGAAGCTGAATAACTCATTGCTCAATGATCAGTGGGTCATTGATGAAGTAAAAGAGGAAATTAAAAGGTTCCTGGAAGATAATGAAAATTAAAATATGACCTACCGGAACCAAAGGGACACAGCAAAGGCAGGCCTAAGAGGAATGTTTATAGCCATGAGTGCATATATTAAAAGGACAGAAAGATCTCAAATAAATGACCTAATGCTACATCTCAATCTCCTAGAAAAATGAGAACAAGAAAATCCCAAAACAAGCAGAAGGAAAAAAATAATAAAAATTATGGTTGAAATCAATGAAATAGAAAGAAAAAAAACATACAAAGAATCAGTGAAACAAAAAGCTGGTTCTTTGAAAAAAGAAATAAGACTGACAGACCCCCTGGCAAACTTGACCTAATAAGAGAGAAAATACCGAAATCAGTAAAATCAGTAGTGCAAAAGGGGAGATAACAACAAATACCACAGAAATCCAGGAAATCATCAGAGACTACTTTGAGAACTGATATTCTAATAAATTTGAAAATCTTGAAGAAATGGACAGATTTCTAGATACTTACAGCCATCCAAAACTGAACCAAGAAGATATTAATCACTTTAATAGATCTATGACGCTAAATAAAATTGAAGCAGCAATAAAGAGTCTCCCAAAAAAGAAAATTCCAGGACCTGATGGAGTCTCAGCTGAATTCTATAAGACCTTTAAAGAAGAACTAATACCAACTCTCCTTAAACTGATCCATGAGATAGAAAGGGATCATCTGCCTAACTCATTATATGAAGCCAGTATTACTCTCATCCCAAAACCAGACAAAGACATATTCAGAAAGGAGAACTATGGGCTAATTTCCTTAATAAACATCAATGTAAAAATCCTTAATAAAATAATGATAAACTGAATCCAACAACACATCAGAAAAATCATACAACATGACCAAGCTGGCTTTATCCCAGTGATGCAGGGGTAGTTCAACATATGCAAATCTATAAATGTAATACAGCACATTAATAGAAGCAAAGACAAAAACCACTTGATTATCTCAATAGATTCAGAAAAAACTTTTGACAAGATCCAACACCACTTCATGATAAAAGTGTTAAGAAAACTGGGAATAGAAGGAATGTACCTCAACATTGTAAAAGCTATATATGACAAACCTACAGCCAACATCATACTTAATGGTGAAAAAGTGAAACCATTTCCCCTAAAGTTAGTAATAAGACAAGGGTGCCCACTATCCCTACTCCTATTCAACATAGTACTAGAATTCCTAGCCAGAGCAATTAGGCAAAAAGAAGAAATAAAAGGACTAAAAATAGGTAAAGAAACTGTCAAAATATCCTTATTTGTAGATGATATGATCCTATACCTTAAAGACACAAAAAAACTCTACTCAAAAGCTCCTAGACACCATAAACAGCTACAGCAAGGTGGCAGGATGCAAAATCAACTTACAATAACCATTAGCTTTTCCATACACCAACAGCAAACAAACTGAGAAGGAATACATGGAAACAATTCCATTTGCAATAGTAGCCTTAAAAAAATCAAACACCAAGGAGTAAACATAACAAAGAATATGAATGACCTCTACAAAGAGAACTACAAACCCCTGAAGAAGGACATCAAAGAAGACTACAGAAGATGGAAAGATCTCCCATGCTCATGGATTGGTAGAATCAACATAGTAACAATGGCTATACTACCAAAGCAATCTACATGTTTAATGCAATTCCCATCAAAATCCTAATGACATTCATTACGGAGACTGAAAAATCTACCCTAAAGTTCATTTGGAAATATGAGAGACCATGAATAACCCAGGAAATACTCAGCCAAAAGAGCTGTCTGTAGGAACTGAAACTAGATCCATGTTTATCACGCTGTACTAGTATCAGCTCAAAATGGATCAAGGACCTTAATATCAGACCTGAAACTCTGGCATTAGTACAGGAGGGAGCAGGAAACAGTCTGGAAGCAATAGGTACAGGCAAGGACTTCCTCAATAGAACCCCAGCAGTTCAGCAACTAAGAGAAAGGATGGACAAATGGGACTTCATAAAATTAAAGATTCTGCACAACAAAAGAAATGGTCTCCAAACTGAAGAGATCACCCACAGAGTGGGAGAAAATATTTGGCAACTATACATCAGACAAAGGACTGATAACCAGTATATATAGGGAACTTAAGAAACTAAACTCTCCCAAAATCAATGAACCAATAAAGAAGTGGGCAACTGAACTAAACAGAACTTTCTCAAAAGAAGAAATTCAAATGGCCAAAAAACAAATGAAAAAATGCTCACCATCTCTAGCCATAAGGGAAATGTAAATCAAAACCACACTAAGATTGCACCTCACCCCTGTTAGAATAGCCACCACTAGCAACACTAACAACAGGTGTTGGCGAGGATGCGGGGGGGAAAAAGGAACCCTCTTACACTGCTGGTGGGAATGTAAACTAGTACAACCACTCTGGAAAAAAATTTGGAGGCTACTTAAAAATCTAAACATTTATCTACCATATGATCCAGCAATACTGCTCTTGGGGATATACCCAAAAGACTGTGACACAGGTTACTCCAGAGGCACCTGCACACCCATGTTTATTGCAGCACTATTCACAATAGCCAAGTTATGGAAACAGCCAAGATGCCCCACCACTGAAGAATGGATTAAGAAAATGTGGTATCTATACACAATGGAATTTTATGCAGCCATGAAGAACAAAATGTTATCATTCTCAGGAAAATGGATGGAATTGGAGAACATCATTCTGAGTGAGGTTAGCCTGGCCTAAAAGACCAAAAATCATATGTTCTCCCTCATATGCGGACATTAGATCAAGGGCAAACAGAACAAGGGGATTGGACTTTGATCATATGATAAAGCAAGAGCACACAAGAGAGGTATGAGGATAGATAAGACACCTAAAAAACTAGATAGCATTTGTTGCCCTCAACACCGAGAAACTAAAGCACATACCTTAAAAGCAACTGAGGCCAATAGGAAAAGGGGACCAGAAACTAGAGAAAAGGTTAGTTCAAGAAGAATTAACTTAGAAGGTAACACACATGCATAGGAAATCAATGCGAATCAACTCCCTGTATAACTATTCCTATCTCAACTAGTAAAAACCCTTGGTCCTTCCTATTATTGTTTATACTCTCTCTTCAACAAATTAAAGATAAGGGCAAAATAGTTTCTGCTGGGTAGCAAGGAGTAAGAGGGGGTAAGGGAGGGAGGAGTGGAAGGGAGGGGGCAGGGGTAAGGGGGAGAAATGACCCAAACATTGTATGCACATGTGAATAAAATAAAATAAAATAGAAAAGATTCCACCTCACCCCTGTTAGAGGCCATCATCAAAAATACCACCAACAACAGGTGCTGGCAAGGATGCGGGGAAAAAGGAACCCTTGTACACTGCTGGTGTGAATGAAAACTAGAGCAACCACTCTGGAAAAAAATGTGGAAGCTTCTTAAAAATCAAAACATAGATCTGCCATAGATCCAGCAATCCCACTCCTGGGGTATACCCAAAGGAATTTGACACAGGTTACTCCAGAGGCACCTGCACACCCATATTTATTGTAGCACTATTCACAATAGCCAAATTATGGAAACAACAAAGATACCCCACTACTGATGAGTGCATCAAGAAAACATGGTATTTATACACAATGGAATTCTACTCAGCCATGAAGAAGAATGAAATCTTATCATTTCAAAGTAAATGGATGGAACAGGAGAACATCATTCTAAGTGAGGTTAGCCAGGCTCAGAAGACCAAAATCATATGTTCTCCCTCATATATGGAGTTTAGGTCTAGGGCAAATACTGCAATGTGGTTGGACTTGGTTCACATGACAAGGGAGTGCACATACGGGAGGTGTGGGGATAGGTAGAAAACCCAAAACATGAAAGTGTTTGATGTCCCCACTCCAGAGGAACTAATACAGAAACCTTAAAGCAACAGAGGTCAATATCAGAAGGGGATCAAGAACCACTTGAAAGGTCAGTTAGAGATGAATCAACTTGGGTTGTAACACAATTGTACATGCAACAATGCTAGGAATCGCTCTGTATAGCTATCCTTAACTCAACTAGTGAAAATGTTTTGTCTTTCTTATTATGCTTATGTCTTCTCTTCAACAAAATTAGAGATAAGAGCAGAACAGGACCTGCCTGGAAGCTAGCGGGGGTGGGTGGGAGACGGTGGGTGCATGGGAGGCAGGAAGTAGAAATGGCCCAAACATTGAATAAATGAATAACAACAAAAAAGAACCACTACAGAAGACCTCATGCTCATCTCAGTCAAACTAGTAAAATTAATATTAATAAGAAAAGTCAGAAAATCAGATGTGAATGGTTAAAGCAAATATATATGCATATGGAGTAATATTCAGTTATAAAGAATAATCAAATTATGTCATTTTCAGGAAAATGGATCCATGTTAAGTGAAAGATGCCAAACTAGACTGAGAAATACAAATACTGTATGTTCTTTCTTGTACATGGAATTTAGACCTAAAAAAAGATTTTAAGAATGACACAAGTGTAAAACAAGGGTACTGTTTGGAGGTGAGTACAAGCAGGAGGGGGAGGATGAAAGGAAGAGTGAAGAGGGAGTAAATCTGATTAAAATACTTCATATGCATATGATAAAAGAATAATGAAACTCACTAAAGTTATCTAAAAAGGGTGAAGGGGAGATAAAAAAGAATAATAAAAGGGGTAAATTTGATCAAAGTACATGACAAGCATGTGTGCAAATATTACATTGCAAACCCTTTGTACAACTGATATACAGTAACAAAAATCAGCTGTAAATAAGCAGATAATTAGATCAGAAATAATGCTTATAAGTTACATGCAATAGTAATGACAAAGATGGAAGTCAGAAAAGAATAGAATGGTGTCTTAAAAAGTAAAGAAAGCAAGCCAACCAAGAATTCTAAACAAAGACATCATAGAGTGAAGAAAATAAGTCAACCAAGAATTCTAAGAGTCACATACTTACCTAAACAGAGACATTTTATGAAGACTGATGACTAGATTTTTTCTTTTTTTAAAAATAAAATTAAGGATACTGTGTCTATAATGGCATAAGCCTTGGACTGGTGTTGGTGCAGGGAACAGGTCTTTAAGAAGAAAATTCAGGCTCATCTCTCTCCCTCAGTCTTTCCCTCCCTTAGGCTTTCCAAGAGGGAAGCATGCAATTGTGTTATGCCAGGTGGAAGTAAATGACTTGGTCATAGTTAGAGTAACTAGGGCTCCAATAACTGAAAATGTGTTGTACATGGGTGTACTTTTTTCTTCTTTCTCTTCCCAGACTATTTCTGCCATGTATTGAGCTTACAAAGTAACATGAACAGGTGAGTAATACTATATCTCTTTGCTTTTTCTTTTCTTCCATGTTGCCTGAGAGGGGCATTGCAATCACTTGTGAAAGAACTTAAAAGTTTAAAATGATTTTCCTTTCTAAAAAGATTCACAAATGTTAGAACTAAGCCATCAACTTCAATTTAAAAAAAATACTAGCAGCACAGAGCACACAGATGAGAAATGGAGGGTGGTTCTTTCTGGGGTTAGGAGGCTATTCTGCCAGTAAAGCTGAAGAAAAATGAGAAAGTAGAGCTGGTACAGATGGGTATTGATTGCCTATAACTGTGCACCATGGGACATTCTAAAACAACCCCAGGGACTCTGGTGACTATGACTGGGTAAAAGCTACTAAAAATTGAATTTATTAGTAGTACATGATATGACTCTCTAAGAAGAAAATACAGACCCCTCTCATTCAATTAACTCATTCTGTATAAGTAGGGAAGAAATTTCTTTTGATTGCTCACTCATTTGTTTTTGCACTTGACAGCACTCAGTCAAAACCACATACAATAAATTCATAAATAAGGTATGCCTACTGTATGTTGAAATTACAGCATTTAAACATAGCAGATCATAAGGTTACTTCCTAGTTGTGTGATTCTTCAGATGGAAAAGGATTTAATTTGGAAGAATTTGTAGTCTTCCCAAGAATGGTATGCAGGATGGATGCTAAAATTGTGCCTCCAAATTAGGATTTGATAAATTGTATAACCAAAGAAATGGAATGACAGCCACACCCAGATAGCACTGAGAAAATTGAATTTGAATCTATGTTTTTAAATTTCTCATCTTTAAAAGATTGATATGCCACTGCAGATAAGTATTGATTGTTTGGTCAGCCAGGATTACAATTTTCTAAACTATATTCTTATTTGTCTGCCTTACACAGACACAAAGAGAAATACAGAAACTGTTTTAGTGAATATCAAGTGAGGATGGTAACATATAACAAATATGTTCCTTTATCTATATTCAATACACAAGTAATTCCAAACCGATGACAATTTCCCAAGGGACAGGTGCATGAATATCACTATGTACAATACATACATAGGTCATTTGGTCACCATCTCTGCAGCAGGTCCTAGCTGACTGAAGTCTAAAAAAGCTTCCATGAATTACAGTCTTCATCCATTAGGACTCACAGTTCCCTGTCTGTGAGTCTTTCATACTAGCCCTGTAGTATATTTGTGGGTTGCCTTTGCATTCCCATAACTGCCTCAGGCTATATTTGCTATGGTAAAACATTATGCATATGTATACCCAAGCAATAGATTATTTTCCTATAAAGGCCAGGTTTGTTCTTAATTGAAGGATTTGATCTCACCTTTGAGTCCTAAATTGAACTGCAATTGCCCACTCAGACAAAAGTTCTGCCCTGCATCACAACCCACACGATTGGGTTTTAACATCAAGCCATGTCTCCTGAATTCCTTTGTGGGCTTCACTGTCTCAGTTCTAATTGACTAGAGGTGTCCTGTGTTCACCTAAATTGACCTCTCCTCATAGAAGCAAGGGATTATTATCTGCTTCCAGCAGTGATTATCTTGAATCATCCACTTCTGCTGCCAGAGTCTTTGCTCAGCCAATCACACCCATTAGAGCTGAACCAGACACATTCTATCAATCACATTCATTGGATACTCAATCCTTTCAGCTGGCCCTGTGTTTGGGAATAAGCCTCATGATGAAGGAATGTGTCAGAAATGAAACATCATGTCCTAGAAAATGTATCTCTACATATAAAGCCCTTTTTGCTACCTCTACTTATCATGAATCTTGTATCTGCAGGCATTACAACCTCAATATTGATGCACATAAGAGTAAACCTTTCCTTTTATCTTTCTCCTAGTGTGTTACCTTGATAGAATTTAGCATGATCTCAGTGAAGTCTCTCTTACTGTATGTCACCATAGTTTTGGAAATTCTAAATACAGTGATGGCTTGAGTAGCTCCAATCCAGTAAGGGTACGGAAGTTCTATAAGTGTCACAAAAAATTTCTCTGGTTTTATTCCCTCCCAGCTGGTCATTGGGTATTGCTCCTTTATTGCGTCTTTTCTAGAGCTGAGCCCCAAAATCTCAAATCAGTGAATATTGGAGAAATGTTGCCTCGGTGGTTGGTCACTACTCCTTTCACTATGCCAATACACTTCCTTTCAGTTTGACAAATATTTAATTTTCCCCTGTAAATATATGCCTACCCTCAGGCACAGTTTTAAGCCAGATGACATTATTTGACACAGAGACAATTTCTATTCTCAGAGTGAAGGGTCTGTATTTGTCAGAGCCGTCTGGAGAAACAACCAATAGAATATATGCTTACATATAGGAAGATTTCTTTTAAGGAATTGGTTCATGTAATTAAGCAGGGTGAAAAAATCCAAATCATGCAGAATGCAGCATCATTGTAGAGACCCAGGGAGGATCAATGTTGTAGTTCAAGTCCAAAGGGCATTTACTGGTACCTTTATGCAGGGTGGGGGATGGTGACAATCTTTGATCTATTCAGGCCTTCAGCTGATTAGGTGAAGTCCATTTACACTTTGAAGGGCAATTTACTGTACTCAAAATCCACCAATTTAACTATTAATCTCACTCAAAAGTACCCTATAGAAATGTCCAGAATAATGTTTGAATAAGTACCTGCACACTGTGGTCTAACCAATGTGAAACAAAACAAAAAAAAATCAACATCTACTGAAATACTAAGAAATAAATTTTAAGTTCTGAGAATCTGAAAAGACCATCTTTATATTGTCTTCTCAGGGGGTGCATGTTCACCATGACTTTCCTGTTAAATTCACCCTGTTAAATACAGTACATGATGGGTGTCTGAATCTAGATACTATGCATTAAGCCTTTCTCTAACCTATGTCTCTGCCTACACTATGGTATCATGAAAACTCTTTTTAGCAAAAATGGCATCAACCTTTGAGCTTGGAAAGTCCTGCCGATTTTGTGGATGCTTTTGAGAATCATTGTTAAGAGATATGGAAATATTGGTGAAGTGTACTTTCTGAGTGTCAGGATTAGAGGCAGGGGATGAGATTTATACCTGATCAAGCTACTTACATTTTTAACTACAGGATGTTACAAAAAGGATATCATCACCTAGATGAGCTTTTGTTTTTTTCATCTGTAACTTAGAAAGAAAATACCTTCTTTACACAGCTATTTTGGAGATCAGATGAGAGAATATCTCTGAGGATCATTTGAAATTTTTATAATGAAGTCTTTAATTATATGAGATGTTTATCTCATGGTAAATTGCAGTAAAATATATTTTACCAACTAAACTGTGAGCTCCTTAAGTGAAAGGATAATGTCTTATCCTTTACAGTTAAATAATATCATACTGATATTATTTTAGTATATTTATTTATTAGTTCAACTAGTCCTTATGTATGTTCTATGTTGTATCTACTATGGTTTATTGAATGTTTATTAAGTGTATAAATGTAATAGGAAGGATCTTATGAAACTTTTGATGGAAATAAGTGAGAAGGTTGTGTATTTTTCTTTGGCCCATTTTATTTTCTGATTCCATTCAGCTCAGTCACCCACAGGTGGGGACACTTGGTAAGTAAACAGCTAAACTACAAATTACATGATTTTGGCACCAGCATCAATTCTAGACATCCCTGTAATTTCTCTGTCAAAACTAGATCCTCCAGTTCAGATGACCAAACTTTTCCATTTCTTTAGCCCAGACACCCCTCTGAGTCTTTGATACCTTACTGTTTTGATGTTCTGAGTTTTATTTTGAATTATATTATTTAATAATAAATGGAGTTACTTTTGCTATTTTATGCTCCAGGTGAGATGCCAACATCTTAAATCTATCGTTAGAATGTGCTCCTCTGTGATAATCATGAGGTGTAAAAACACTTGTAGTTTGGTGTTTTTGTCAATTTTTCATGATTCTGACTAGTATGAATTCCTCATGGATATACCAGGCAGTTCACTGAAGACTTTACAATCTTTACGTATTCTACTTTATTTAATCACTCTGTAAAAGAAGATAATGAGAACCACTATCACCATAAATATCATCACTTTTTAGGTGAGGAATTTAGAACACTTTAATGCTTGTGGGGTTTCAAGGCATCTAAGTGACAGAGATAAACTTGATGCCCAAACTGCTTAATTAAAACCCTATGTTTTGAGCATTATCAGCCTTATTTTTCATTGCTCATAATCTCTGCCTCTGAAGCTCTATCATCCTATCATGTCACTTCTAAATCTGTCTTCAACATTGGTCAAGAAGCAAAGGTGCCTGTATGCATCCAGTTCTCTCATTGTTGTCACATTGCTGATTATTCATCCCTTTCCACATTCATACCTGGGCTTGTCTTGCCTATTGGAAAGATTAGGGCACAACCAGACAAATTCAAAGACATGGAAATTTTGGTGAGCTATAATATCAAAAAGAGAGAGAACAGGATCCTTACTTTTGCTGATTTTACAGGTGCAATCACTAAGAAAAATAACTATTGAAGTTTAATCTTTGTCAAAGTGTATCAAAAATGACTTTTAATAAAAATAAAAGTCTGAGTTACTTGACCAAAATCCACCTATCTTATTTTATGTCAGAGAAATTCATCACCTTTTCCAATCTGAAGCACTTCTTGCTCTGAGTCACCCTTAACTCTTTGAGAAGATTCAAATATTTTGCCAACAAAGGAGTGAAAATAAATAAGCATGAGGAGGAAAGAGGATCACACATCAATCAGATGGAACCCTTGGCCAGAAAAATATTTGTATCAGCAAAGGAAAAATCTTATTCAGGATCCTATAAATGTAACTCATAAATGTTTAATCCACAATGAAGAAAAAAAACCTTGATTTGAATTGGTAAGGATACTCTTTTACCATGCACAGCTGTCTCCAGCAGCATCCAGACATTTACAGATAAATTCATAGTTAGGAAGTTTAAGTTTTCATTAATTTTCACTGCAATTTGTAAGTCATTTTCAATATAATGATATAATCACTTCATATCTTTGTTTCTAAATCAAAAGGTCTAGTTTTCAGTGCAAACCACATATCTGAATTAGTGAATTGCCTTTCCACAAGGCACAACTTTTCTGGAGCCCAGCTGTAAAAGCTGGTTTATAACTTATGCATGGATAGATGGAAACCATTTAAAGTACTGTAGAGAATAGATTGACAAATTCTCTCTGAAAAGGAATATCCAGTAAAGATTTTAGATGTTGTACAACCTACAGACTCTATCAAAACTACTGAACTCTGTTATATAGCAGTAAGCCAGTCATAAATAATGGATAAAAATGAGCATGGTTGTGCTCCAATAAAACTTTATTTATGGACACTGAAATTTGAATTTTCTACCTTTTCACGTGTCACAAAATACTGTTCTTGCATTTTTTAATATTTTAAAAATTTAAAAGTCATTTTAAACCTGAGAGAGCCACACAAAAAGTACAGGCTACATCCAACCAGTGGACTACAGTTTTACTGACCTCTGCTATAACAGTTACGTGTCACTATACATTAAACTTATGGATAGGTAAAAAATGCAAATAAAAAATTAAGATGATACTTTAGTGATAGCAAGCAAACCATTCTTCTAATGTTGTTTACTTAAAAAGTGAGCCAATTTTAAAAAGTAATAAATAAATATTGTGATAAGTATGACTCTAAAATAGATGATACCTCATTTGTTTGTAAAAATATTTCATTTTCATTAATAGTGAACCTGACTGGAAAACCCCTTAAATTCATCTACTTATTTAAAGATATGAGTTTCTTAATATTATAGGAAAAGTGATAGTCAATGATTATTTTGGCATATGTATGAAGGAGTACAAATCATGTTTTCATGTAAATCTGTATTGATGGGTGATTTTAAGCCAATGAGTATGAGGTTAGATCATGATGCTTAATTATAACAATATGTTGTTTCTCAATTATGATGTTTAGATTTGGTTGTATTCAATGAGTCTTACATTGTTCATAGCTTAAAGTAAAATACAAAAAAGTGCATTATTTATATTAAGAGTCATAAAATTCTTTATTACTAATTTCTTTGTGGCATGAAATTTGTGGAAAACATTTCATTCAAGAGTAGTTACAAAATTAATGCAACTCTACTAAGATAAAATATGTTTTTACAATACATCTACTATGAACGACACTCTAAGGAACTTAGTAATTTTTCTTCTAACTCTTAGGAAGAATAAACTCTAAAGTTGTTAATCAGGAAGAAATATGTGAATCTTAGATGGTTTAAATATTAATTATGTTTATTGAATTCATCTTGTAAAACAGGTCATGTGCTAAGTCTTCTTTCTGAAATCTTACTTAATCTTCAAAATACACCTTGTGTTAGATAATGTTTCAATTCTGTAAGTGAACAATAGGACCAGAAAGTTCATTAACTTGCTATCTCAATGTTCCACTTTTCTCCCTGCAACACTGAGTGTATAACATGCAAAGATCACTGCTGAATAAAGAGGCGTTCAATGAACAAGGATGTTAAGAAAACAAAATTTGTGGGTGCCTATTGTGAGTATGACACTGTGGAAGGTAACAAGCACATTTGTTCATCTATTCAATAAAAAATAATCTTCCTGTCAGTAAACAGGAATTTTTGTCTGAGCCTCACAAGGCAAGCATATATTATCCCAATCTTCAATAACCTTGAAAAATAGGAATTATGACCTTGTATAGCAAATGCAAAAACTGTGACACAAATTCAGGAACTCAAAGTCACAGTGTAATTAAGTGTTTGTGTCAGGAGTTGAACCTGTTCTTATTTAACTTAAGGGACTGCAAATTTCACTAGTCTTTCCCTTGTACCAACAAAATAAATGATTCCTTTGATCAAATGTCTTCATCTGCCTCTCCACAGTTTTCTCATTGTTTATTTTTACATCGACAATGATTTAAAAAGAAAGACAATTCCACCATGCCTAGAAGGTATCCAATTTTCTGATAATTTTCCAAATAATTTTCTTTGTTTCAGAAGTGCTGCTTGTGAAGAGGATATGGATGCTTGAAATGAGTTGGAAGTAGGTTTTTATTTGTTTGAAATTACTACACCAGCCTTCCCTGACATTTGCTGTTAATTATTCACTGGGAAATAGAGAAATATGTCAACACAACATTTGTCACCAGTTATTTAGAGGCTCAGGTTGACAGATCTTGGCAGAATCTTTGAAAGATGTATCTGACGTGGTTGCTTTTAGTCTCATTTATTTTGCATTCTCAAGAGTATAAAATAAAGTCTTCTGCTAGAGAGATAGTTACTCACAACAAAAACAAATATTTTGGACAGGTTTAACTGTCCTGCAACCCTGATTGACAAAGTAGGTGGCCTTGAATTGTGCATTTTCTTATGCTGTCAGGAAGGGAGTCATCAGGGGTTGTTGAAATGGGTTCACTTCAGGCATAATAGAAGTAACATGAAAAGCCAATCGTTTCTTTACCATTTCTCCAGACCACACACATGCCGACACACACACATATACATGTATACACAGTCAAGGAGACTCTTCCCTACATCTATTCACCCTCTAAATGATAGCTCAAGCCACAAAAGAAAAGTATGAACAGAGCATCATAAGCTCTTCCCTGTCCCAGTACATCAGTCTTGTCCAGATTGCCCTGACTTCTCTCATTGCATATCCTGTGTTCTCTTCTGCTTCCATTGAAGCTGATCAGTTCAAAGGCAGCTATTGAAACAATACTGTTCACAGTTCTAGAAGACTCCCAGACTCAGTTTCTATCTCTTCTTAATTAAAATTGGATTCTCAAATCACTTATTTATTACTCAATCCTACCAATGGCTATCTACCCCATTCAAAACAAAATTCAAAGCCCTTACAATATTGCCTAATTCTTATATAATCTGTTTTTTTCTTTAATTTGCCTTAATCCATCCACCCACTCCCTTTGTTTTCTCTGCTCTCCCATCAGTACAGGCAAATAATGGAAAGCACCATTCTCCTTCTTTCTCAGAGTTTTTGCTCTTGCTTCTCTGCCTGCCTGGAGTTTTCTTTCCTCTTGTATTCACATAGTCTTCTCCATTACCTGAGTGAGCAGGGTCGTTCAATTGTTACACTATCCAAAAAGCTCTCTCCATTCATCCTTACTGCCTCACCTGGAAGACACTTGCAACCTTACCTCCTGTCAACATAATTCTATGACAGCAGGAGCCATTGGAGAGCAGATGTGGGGGGAGAAAAAGGCCTCAATTGGAGCTATCTGAACAAGATGTGGATAAAGTTTCAGAGGGAGGCTGGTGTAATTTTCAAGGGTCTACATTTATCACAGTGAAGCATTTGAAGTTTATCATGAGTTCAATTGGAATTTATTGATATTTTCTTTTTAGGAAGAATGGCATTATCTGATTCATGTATTTAATGGATTGTGCTCATAAAAGATGGAAAATGGATTTGAAGATACAATAATAAAAACAAAGGTTTATTTGTAAAGTTCTGGGAAGACTTGAGAACGCTTAGCCTATCGAAGCCCACTTGATGTTAACCTCAAATCTAGGCCGTGAGTTCCAGAACCATTTGAAGGAAAACAAATAGCAATGATGCATGACAACTACAAAGAGGCAGGAAATCAGAGATGCAAAATCAAGGAATTCAAACCTTCCCAAAGATATTTTTAATTAATTTCTGGTACATACCTTCTTGAGGTTCCACAGAGTTCAAGTAGTCAATGGTAGAGTGCATTATGTACACATCTTGGTCATTTGCACAGTAATTCCTACAGAAATCATATGTGTGTGTGTGTGTGTGTGTGTGTGTGTGTGTGTGTGTTATAAAACTCAGTGAAAGAAAAAAGAAATATCTTTTTGAGAGAGCACTCATTTTCAAAAGAATGCATCACAGGTCACCTAAGAAAAGTTAATCCTAAAAGTTTCTTGGAATTTCTATCACTTCTAGACTGAGAAACAAAGCAAAAAAATGTAACAAGAATTTGTTACTACATGAACAATGTAGGAATCAAAGAATAACCAGTATAGTCAAGATTTTCCCTTATAGTTTTTCTTCTGGACAGGGGACAAGAATGTTTGAATTTTAGGAGTCTTGTATTTTAACATTGCGTCTATCTATGTATTTGGACCAAGAAAGAAAATACTTTTTCATGAACTGTGCTTGTCTGCTCAAGCTGGTCAGAGGTTCAAGGAAGAATATAATGAAATACATGAGGTCAGGATGGGTGTGTTGGATAATGTTGGCTTTCCATTATAAGAAGAGAGCCTGATGTCTATGGTCCAAGTCTGCTTTAGCTCAACTTAAATCACTTTTATGCCTTCATGTATTTAACTACTGTGCAGAATAAGCAAAGAATTCATTCAATATGGTCTTCAGGAACAGAGAGAGCTATAGGGCTGAAAGTTAAGGGGAGAAGAGTTGACCTTTTCGTAAGAGAACTTCCTTCCAAACAAAAGTTTAGCATTTCCCCTCTCATGGAGGTTTCAAATAACAGAGTGACTGGTATAGAGAATGTGATAAGTGGTATTCTAGCATCATATCTACAGTCTTGAGATAATTATATTAAAGATAACCCTAAGTCTATGGTTTTAAGTGTTTTCTCAATTATTTATCACAATCACTTACATTTTCAACCAATACTTAATAGGAATACACTTTTAGTTAGCTCAGATAGCTATGGCAAATACTATAGACTTGTGGCTTAACTGACAGAAATTTATTGTTGTAAGTAACGGAGGCTGGTAAATTTATAATCAAGGTGCAGGCAGATTTGTTGTGTGCTGAGGGCCCTTGGTAGACAGCAATCTCACATGGTGTGCTGACATGCCCTCTCTTTGGTCAGAGGAGGCTGGTAAATTTATTATCAAGGTGCAGGCAGATTTGTTGTGTGCTGAGGGCCCTTGGTAGACAGCAATCTCACGTGGTGTGCTGACATGCCCTCTCTTTGGTCGGAGTTCTTAGAGAAAGCAAAAGTGAAAGTGTGGGTGAGAGAGTCATCATGTCTCTTACTTTTGTTTTTTTTGATGCTGGGGACTGAATTCCAGGCTAGCACTCTGCCAAGAAGCTACATCTCAGCCCTTTCCCCCTTTACTATAAGGCATTAAACCCATTGTCAGGATACTACTTTCATGACCTAATATATGAATAACTGATGGAGATAATGTTCTGAGGGGAATAATATAGAAAACGGGCAGATATGGGCTGCTTAAACTCAATATTGTACAGAAAGAGTATTTTATTGACAAATTCTTAGTGTGAACACAAGTTGAGCTGAAAATAGATAGAAGAAAGGTGAGAAAGGTAGGGGAAAAGAAATAGCAGTTGTGAAATGGTTATCTGGGTAGCTCATGGAGGATCTTCAAGAAGAACTTTTGTTCAAGGGATGGCAAGGAACTTAAGGGCTCTAAAGAGCACCCACATTTAAAGTCTAACCAATGGAAGGGGGTGTAGAAGAGAGCCTAGGAAAGATTTGAAGACATTGAGGATAACACGGGATACCTAAATCAAGGAAAATCTTAATCTCAAGAAATGGAAGCAGTATGTATAGGTTAAATACTGAAAATAAACCATAATATTCTGAAGAAGAACATATTGTTTTCCTGCTCCTGCTAGACTTTGGTACTGTCTTATAGAAGAAGACTACAGGGGTAAGAGAATAAGCTTTCTTCGTGAGACCTGAGTGTGAAGACTGACACAGACAGTTACTAGATATTTCAGGGCAAATGTAGTAATACTGTATTTTCTTCAGTATGCTTATTATCAGAAATGAAATTAAATAATAAACAAATGAATCTAATGCATAGTTACAGATCATATAGTACTCTGTAGGTCCTTTTATAAATGGTTGAATATATTTCCTAGCAAATTACTAGAACTGCTGTAGAAATATCACAGATCCTAGCACAAAAAAGACAACAAACATATTCATACAATTGTTTATTCTTTCAGCAAGCTATATAAGATAGCCTAAATATACCAAGCTGATACTCTACTATAAGGGATAGAAATAACATAAATAAGATGAGGTTTAGAGCCCCAGTATTTGTAAACTTGTAAGGGTTTCTTGCCCATGCATTCACTTGAGGATGCATGAGGGATTTTACAAATTTAGAAGCAAATTCTTTGTATGTAACTTACCTAAGTTTCTGGAGATAGTACCAATTGGCATTGGTTCTAGAACAGCGTTGTTCAATAGAATTTTTTGTAATGATGAAAATATTCAGGAAGAACATTCTTCTACTGTGTTTGCAAAATGCAGATGAGTAGCAGAATTTTTAATAATACATTTTTATTCACTTAAATTTTATTTTCAACCATCACATATGAGTAGTGGCTGTCATATTAGACAGAACAGCTGGAAGACTCGAGTCTCCTACACCTGTTGCACTTAACATTTATCGTCTTTACCTTAAAAGAAGCAAAAAGTGGAGTCAGATGTAGAAATCTGATCATATCTTTTAGCTGTATAAATTGTTCCTGGAGAATACACAACCTCATATTTGTCAGCATTCCTTTCAATGATGTCTTAAATGGAGTGTGGCTGTGAGAGGCTGGGCTGTTTTAAAATTTTTTGTTTGGCAATCAGTTTCTATCTGAAAAGAATTCTGACTTGAAGTCATTGTCTATAATTTCTCTTCTTTTCCTTTCTCCAAGAAACAGACTGAAATTCAGATACATTTTCTCATTTGCTTGCATTTGTAAACTCAGGAAGAAATTTCAAGTAAACTGGGCAAAATTGGAGTATCAAACTGCAAATCCTTTATTTGCCATCAGAGCAAAGCAATGTAAGTCTCAGTTACCTATAAAATGGGGGGAAAAACTACACCTATCTAAGTCAAACGTGTTTGGTAATAAGGCATATCTAGCTACTTAGACCAGTAAGAGTTAATGCTTGTTGAATATCATAACAGAAAAAATCCAAAGCTTGAGTTTGAAGAAACTTAAGTTTGTGCAAAAAGAAAGATTAAAATGTAAAAGTCCATCAATTTGAAAATTAAAGTAGAAGTAGTGATCCTCATAGAAATCACATCATTTTCAGATTACTTATCCTTCATGAAAACATACATTGGACAGGTATATGGTGTCCAGCATAGATGTCAGGATTTCACAAATGTAGAAAGGCCTCATGACAATAACCAATCTAACAGCCATACACAAGGCTCTCTGCAAACTGATGGTCTCATCAAATTATCCATTCAAGTTGAAAATGTCAGTTTTAGCAGATGACACTCATGATAAGAGTAATAAAAGCATGACTTTCATAAGTAATAAATTTAATAGTTCTTATAGAAACGTTCTTTTTTATTGTAAATTCTCTACAATAGCACATTGCTAATAGAGATACTGTAGTATTACCTAGTTCAAACAGAATAGACAAATGAAATAAGAGTTTGATCATTTTCTTTCACTTCATCAGCAACAGTTTATTGATATTCTCTTCTAAGTGCTTGATATTGCTAAGTTTGTAGATAAAATGTATAAAATGCATAGTGCCTGTCCCTAAAGAGGTGCAAAAGCAATAGAAAGAGCCAGATATTTGAGTGACCACAAAATAGTAAGCACTGAATGCAAAAGATGTAAAAGGTCAGAGAACAGAGTGTGTGGGGGTAGAAAGTATCATGAGGAAAGACTTTACAATGTAATGCAACTCACCACAATATTTTTGCAGCTAGAGTAAAACTTTGCCAGTTTCATGGGATGGGGGTAGGGAATTCAGCAAAAGCAAGGGCACAAGGTGACCAGAACCATTTGCTTCAGCATGTACCTTGGAAAGAAAACTTCCAAAGCCAAGGGTGGGGTTCTGAAGAGTACAGATGATGCTTTGAAGTCTTGCATTATTCTTGTGGGAAAAGAAACTGCATAGGAATTTATGTACTTATTCCTGGATTTTAGAATGGAGGCTACAGAAATTGAAAGGCAGGAGAGAGAAAGGACAAGTGCTAAGCAAAAGATGAATCATGTTTGAATTAAGAAAATAACAGTGGGATAAAAGAAAGTAGCAATTAAAAAGGAGATATAAAAGGTAGCAGTTAAAAGAGTTGGGGTCTTTTAAAATTTGCAAGGATTTTACAAAGAAGAATTTTAAAGAAGAATTTTAAAATTTGCAAGGAAAATAATCAGATTCTTGGTTTGCCAGTTGGATTCAAGAGACATAGAAAGCCAATCTGTACATAGAAGACATGTTTTTCTTTTTTTTCCTTCCTTCATGTTCTTTTCCTTTCCTTTTTATCTTTTTCCTCCTCCCTCTTTTGGGGACCTGAAGTTTCAATCTACTTCAATATAGTTTGATTTTGTGCATCCTTCCTAAACATATCTGCATAATGCCTTGATGATATCGATCTAGAGGGCTTCTAAACACTTGAACCTGGGGCTGAGTAAAGACATTTTACTACAGATGGAGGTACAGGTGTGTTAGCATTAAAAACGGAGTGCATTGGGTGAGTAGAAAGATGACTGAACGATGGGAAATCTACTTTGTGCTTTCAGGGTAAAAAAGAAGAGACTCTTATAGATGTAGAGAAAATAGCTGAATGGGCGAATTAATAGGCATTGTTTTATTTGCAGTTTTTGTGACAAACGCCATGCTTATATTAATAGTGTACAAGTGAGTGGTACCTGGTCTGTGGAAGAATAACTAACAACAGGGATGAGGGATAGGTAGAGGCAAGCATGTGGCTAAATGATTTACACACATCTGGAACTAAATCCCAAATCAGAAATAAGTAATAACATGGAAAGAAAAATAATTGGGTATGTGGCTGAAAAGAATTGTCAAAAGCTGATAATTTGCAGAGATTATGTAAAAGATGAGAAATTAGCCATTTCCTTAGGGTTTTGCGAGTGAGATGCCGACGTCTAGTTAGGCAGAACAATACTGAGAGCCGTATCATCAGAAAACAGACTACGTAGCACACACTGTAGGGTGTGAAACAAGCACAAAAGGTGTAACTGGAAGAAAGGGGACAAACATGATAGGCTAACAGCCAAAAGAGTCGCAGGATAAAGGGAGTTTGTTGTTATTTGGGTGTTCATTTATATTTGTCTTTCGTGCTGTTTTGGTACTCATTTACTTATTTTCATCTCAGAGTAACTGGTACGATTATATATTCCATAAATATAGTAGTGGACATAACAAGTATGATTGGGAAACAAATAAATATGTAATGGAGCAAGGTATTTGAAAAGGCAAGAGAGAAAAGTTATGACAGAGGTAAGTCTGTCATAGCAGCTCCCAAGCAAGGGACATTTTACTCCCCAGTGGACTTCAGGCTAGGCCAGGAGTCATTTTTGACTCCCAGAATCGTGAATGATGCTTGTGGCATGCAGTGAAGAGAGAAAAGCAGCTCCACACCTCAGGATGCTCAGGCCAGTCCCTCAGAGGAGCAAGAGCACAGCCCAAAGTGTCAATAGAGCTGAAGCTGATGGACCCCACTCGACCAGGTGATATGAACGCGTACCCATAGGAAACACAAGCACTAAAGGCAGTTTTGCCCTTACTGTCAAGATGTGTTTCCCTTGGAAACAAATCCAAGATGAGGTCCTCTGAGAAAAATGAAGAAAGGCAAGAAACGGGATGAGTATAAGGAGGTGAGTGTTTGAAACAAAGCACAAGATGGTACAGAGTTTTCAGCTGGAAAACTGAAGGATGACAGGGAAGTTTTGAGAACAGTGTTGACCATTCAATCCACTGGAACTGGTATCCCACTTAAATCAAGCAAATCTAAACTAGCACCACTATTTTCACATTGCTTACCACAGTGTCCCGTGCTGCTGCTCTGCAGGGGGATGGACTGTCGCACCCTTGGCAAGCATTAGTATTCTGTGGATTTAAGAGAAAGTGACACCACACCTTTAATGCTTTCCACAGAGACCTGGGCATCCAGCTTTCCAGCTGTGACTCCAAAGTTGAACTTTACTTGGCCATGGGGAATTGAATTCTTTGTGTCACTGTGTTGACAGAAGGATACTGTCCAGTCCTTGGAATGGAAAAAAATACTCTTCACCAGCCTCAACCTGGGGAGACTGTATCTTGAAGTTTAATTTGATTTTTATTCTTTTTAAATAATTTTTAAAATTCTTGAAGACAAATCACAAGATGGTTGAGGCAGTATAGATGAAACATGTTAGTAACTTAGAAAAATGAGATTTTTCCCCAGAAGGTTGATTACTCATTTGGTAAGGGCAGTCATAAAAATGACAAAACCCAGATCTTCACTCTGAATCTTAATACATGTTTTTCCAATTTAAAGCTCGGTGAGCTTGAGTTTCCCCTATCTCTAGCACAGCCTTCAAGATTATACATCAGACAAAGGACTGATAACCAGAATATTCAGTGAACTCAAAAAAAAATAATAAACTCTCCCAAAATTAATGAACCAATAAAGAAATGGGCAAGTGAACTAAACAGAACTTTCTCAAAAGAAGAAATTCAAATGGCCAGAAAACACATGAAAAATGCTCTCCATCTCTAGCCATAAGGGAAATGTAAATCAAAACTGCACTAAGATTCCACCTCACCCCTGTTAGAATAGCCATTATGAAAAACACCACTAACAACAGGTATTGGTGAGGATGTGGGAAAAAGGAACCCTTGTACACTGCTGGTGGGAATGAAAGCTAGTGCAACCACTCTGGAAAAAAATCTAAACACAGATTTGCCACATAATCCAGCAATCCCACTCCTGGGGATAGACCAAAAGGAATGCGACACAGGTTACTCCAGAGGCACCTGCACACCCATGTTTATTGCGGCACTATTCACAATAGCCAAGTTATGGAAATAGCCAAGATGCCCCACCACTGACAAATGGATTAAGAATATGTGGTATTTATACACAATGGAATTTTATGCAGCCATGAAGAAGAATGAGATCTTATCATTCGCAAGTAAATGGATGGAATTGGAGCACATCATTCTGAGTGAGGTTAACCAGGCTCAGAAGACCAAAATTCGTATGTTCTCCCTCAAATGTGGACTTTAGACCTAGGGCAAATACAGCAATGTGGTTGGACTTGCATCACATGATAAGGGGAGAGTACATACGGGAGGTATGGGGATATGTAGGAAACCCAAAACATGAAAGGGTTTGATGTCCCCACTCCAGAGGAACTAATACAGAAACCTTAAAGCAACAAAGGTCAACATGAGAAGGAGATCAGGAACTAGTGAAAAGGTCAGTTAGAGATGAGTCAACTTGGGTTGTAACACATTTGTACATGGAAGCAATGCTAGGAATCTCTCTGTATAGCTGTCCTTAACTAGCAAAAACACTTTGTTTTTCTTATTATTGTTTATACTTTCTCTTCAACAAAATTAGAGATAAGGGCAGAACAGATTCTGCTTGGAAGTGAGGCGTAGTTGGGGGGAGAGGGAAGGGATGGGGGGTAGGGAGGAGAAATGGCCCAAACAATGTATGAACATGTGAATAAATTAATTTTTAAAAAGGTGGCATAAGGATGTGCCTAAGATCTTCAAGCATTGTACAAATGTTACTGATGCTACTATTGGAAAGGCTGGGTGAAGGACTGACAAGCTTTCACTGGAGGGTTGGTTATAACTGTGTATAAATCTGTAATTACCTCAAAATTTTGGAAAAAGAAAAATGCACACTCACACTGTGCTAACACAGTTATGGTTGTGTGTGTGGATTACTTATTCACTCAGTAATTCAAAATGTTAGGACCTGAGATTTTTTTCAACCTTTTACCAGAACTGTGAAGTTATATATGATGTCTATATTTATTCAAACATGAGTAAAATAAGCTTTGTCCTCCTCAGAGTCAGAGCTAACAAGTTGTAGGCTGTGATCAGAAATATACCTTACTGTGTATGTTCTTTTTAAAATTTTTGTACCTTTGCTGTCCTGCATCACTCCACTGCAAAGGACAATGCAGTCTCCCCAAGTCTTCAGTGAGAAAGGCAGGCAGTCTGATAAATTACTCTAGGGCAAGGGAGGCTACAATGTGGTCTTAACTGAGGTAAATCATGTTCTCCAAGGAAGATATCAACATAGAAAAGAGATCACAAACACCTTTGTGAAGGAGAAAGCAAAAGGAGTCCATCTGTGTTGTGGAGGACAGATAAGAATTCATGGCCGCAGCTGGGACAAGGATGGGAGTTTATCTCAGACAGAATGTGGTTGTACTTTTTTTGAGTTTTGTGTACTACTTGTGCTTATTTCCCCAGTTAGACTTTGCTACTTAATAACAGCATAGGCAGTCCCTCTTGGCTTTGTTAAGTATACATAAGGAAGAATCGTACAGTTGGACTAGAACAGTGAGGAAGAAAGGAAGAACATCAAGTAGGAGCTAGGTTAGAGAAATCAGCAGGAATCAAAGTGTCAGAATAGAACCATTATCTTCAACCCAATCCCCAGAAGGATGGAGTACTGGGGCATGGTACATGATTGATTTTGGGAGAGTCTTCTTATTCCAAACATTGACAATTTGGTTATGAATAACAGGGCTTTTAATTATACTTACCAACCACGTAGAAATGCAAGAGATTCTCTCATCTGTTTCACCAGCCTGCCACATGCTCAGACTATCAGTATAGATTATATTCTACTACACTGAGTGGGCCATGTCTCTAAGTGGCAGGAATCATATGTGTGCATGTGTGTGCATGCACACAATTGTGTGTACATGTGTGTGTTTCTTCTGCCCACGTATCCTAAGTTTGAGTTGAGACACATCTAGTTCTAGAAAGATACGAAAAAGAGACTGGTAAGGTCTAAGCCTCTGTTTCACAGTTTGGCCATCAAGCTTGCTAATTATAAAATATGCTTTCTTGTATTGGTCATTCTTCTGGTATCATGTACATCCTTTAAGGGGTTTGCAAGTGGGATTGACTATGGATTTGGACATAATCAATGTTATTCCTACACTGTAATTCCTAACCCCACTGTACTTTCAGGAATTCTTTTAAAGAGGATTCTTTTGTGTCCCCACAAACTTCTTTCATAAAATAAGTTTAAATCCCATTAATGGTTAAGGGATCATGAACAAATCACTCTCTTGAGGCTGATAGGGAATTCAAGATAAACAAAAAAAAGAAAAGGAATTTTCAAGAATTCCAGGTACTTATACTGAAATATATTTCTTTTATCTTTTTGTACACAAAATAAATTCAAAATGCCCCTTAATCACTGTCCAGAAAACAAATCATATGTGTAGAGAAGGCTAAGAGTGCTAAGAGGGGATGTATCCCTTTGATAAAAATGGGGACAGAATCCATTTCTAGATTTGAAAAGAGAAAATGTCTTCCATCCAAATTCCATTATTTCCTAACTATAGTTAGAACTATTTTATTATTCTGGGCAAGAAACGTAATGATGCCACCATCTCAGTACCCATAGTGGTGAGCCCAGTATATGGGTGTTCAAATGTTCCATATGTTCATGCTAAACTCAGACACAGCTAGATTCAATTTAAAGCAAATAGAGAAAGTCACCTCTCCCTGCAGTTCTCTCTGTTTATGACAAAGCCCCTTCATGCTGAACCTCAGGAACCAGGAAGTAATGGTGCATATCAAGTATGATCATGGAGGAAGAGCAGTTTTGCCAAGCAGCTCCTCGGGAACCTGTGTGGCTCCCAGTGTTCACCACTTGAGTTAGCAGTATCCCCTATTCAATTCCTGATACCAGCACTTGTGCAAACTCTTGCATTTTCTGCAATAATATGTCATCATTAACCATATGTCTTCTTTCCACCACCTTTTTTTTCCAGCCATTCTCCACCATTAATTTTTAGTAGTTTCCTAAAGACAGTTGGCTCCTATCCAAATGTAATGAGGTTGAGATTAGTAAAGTTCGATAATTGTCAGGGGAAGAATATAAATGCAATAAAATGCAAGTTTCTTTCCCTTTTTTATGTCTCTCAGTAATAGTAGATAGACTGACTCTGGTCATCTCTGGGCACTCCATTTGAGGAGAGATTATTGGGGTCATAAGGAGACCTGAGCTCAATACCAGTTAACCAGCAGTCATCTTTGATAAATGCCAAGAATATATTAATAATGATTAATGAACTTCATCAACATTCACAGAACATGTTATATCTGCAAAGACATTCATTATTTAATTTAAATTGACAAGTATTTATCAAGTTGCTGAATGTGACCAATGCCATGCTAAAATCCATAAAGTAAAACGTTGATAATGGTAGGGACCACTTTGAAGAGTGTTCCATCACATCAGAAGAAGCTTTATGCTATATGTCACAATTGTTTTCAGTTCAGTTCAGATTATAGAATAATTGTCAGCCTTTCTTAGAGCAAGATTCATTGAGGGTTTTGTTTTGTTTTGTTTTGTTTAGCACATCAGCTTTAAATACAACACCCTTGAACTATTGACCACTTGATTTGTGGCAAGTGCACTGAAGAAATGAATTTTTAGTTTTATTTAATATGACTTTAATTTTTTTTTGAAAAGTCCTGATAGTGCATCATTTGAAAACATCTAATATGTTTGTGACTTCATAGATACGTGGACCTATTTTGAAACTGCAAGTTGTATGAAATCTAAAAACAGATCACATATTTCCTATAGAAAATATATCATCTGGATTGATCTGTGCTAGAAGTGTAAAATACACATTGATTTCTAAGACTTAACACACAAAAAGTGAATGTATGCTATGCCATTCATAAGTTTTTATGATAATCCCATGTTAAAACGATAGCATGTTAGGTGTATTGAATTACATAAAAATTAATTTATTTTTTTCTTTCACTTTAAAAAATATGACTACTAGAAAGTTTTAATTGTGCACAGTGATCTTTGAAATAAAGACCATTCACCTGCCTCCTCATGGTGGATTACACTTGGTCATACCCAGTGACCTTTGGCTCTGTCAGCATGGGGTTTTCCCCACACCTCACTTCTCCAGTCCTTGGAGCACAGGACAATAGGCAAAGACATGTGTAGAAGCACTGCCCGAAATGCCCTTACATGGCTTCATATTTACATGTCATATTAACAGAAATACAAGCCAACTCCTCACTTTTTTTCATAAAAAGAGACTGAAAAGTAGACATGTTTAATACCCAGTTTAGGATTATAGGAAGAATTAATGACATATACGGCCAAAAAGTTGGTGTCAAATTTCAGAGTTCACAAAACAGATTCAAGTTTCATGTTAAAATAAATTACTGATTTGAGGGTGGGGGAGTGATTGTCTCCTAGGAAATTTTCTGTATTTTATTTGGTAGAGACAGGAATTTTTATGTCTGATAGTCTTTGTAAAACTCTGTCATCCTTCCTAGAGTTTAAGTTACTATTCAACTCGTCCGATTGGAAAAGAACTCATATACCTGGGTGGCAAGACTTTGTCCATGTCCCTCTCCTGTGCAGAGAGCGCGGTGTGAGCAGAGAAACTGCCCTTGCCCGAGAATATGAAGCAACACCGCCACCTAGCGGTTGCTTTGCCAAGTTGAACGACCGGCCGGCAATGAGTGCACTACCTGATGCGGGCATCTTACTCCACACCGCAATTGCGACGTTACTCTCTGCAAGCATGCAGCCTAAAGAAAAAAAATGAGTTTGGAAAATTTAGAAAGTTGCAATGCCATTAGAAATCATTTTGAATTGATACCCCATGTATTTGGAAAATGGAAATGGTTAATCCAGGCAGGCTTCTAGGTGGAAGGTATCTTTAAGGCATGATTTTCAAAATAACAGCATAGAGAATATTGCAAGAAGACACGGATGTGTTAGGTTTTTCTTTGCATTGGGTGAAATCACTGTTATTTTTGGTTAACCAATCTGTCCTGCTATGTTTACATTATAAACTATAATTGGCATCTGTAAATAGAGAATACAAAGAGACAAACATGACAAGACGGTGTCAATGAGTTCGATATGAAAGTCACATGTAAGTGCAAGGCATTTTTGTTATTTTTATGTTCTCTAGTGGAAAGCAGAGAGACATCCTAGAACAGCAAGTCTCTTTCATGCCAGGTATGTAGACTCTAGATAATTAATAGTAACAGCCAAAGTTTCTCAGATGTTTAAGTAAGAGCTTAAATTACACAGCTCCAGTACATAACCATTTTAATTTAATAGACTAAAAAGTTTCATTTTACCATAACAGAGTTACAACCACAGAGTCATAAAGTCATAGGGTGCCAGAATCGTTTATCTATAACACAAGTTTGTAAAAGCTCTGGACAACAGCCCCGTTCTCTTAGTGCCAGCTGTAAAGACAAGTTTGAGAGTCTTATTATTAATATTATTATTATTATTATTGTGCTGGGAGTGCATTGTGACATCTACGAAAGTTCTTATAATGTATCACAGTTGAATCCACCCCTCCATCATCCTCCTTTATCCTCCTCTCTCCATTCCTGGAATAGGTTCAACAGGCCTCATTTCTCATTTGCATACATGTGTACACAGCATTTGTACCATATTTACCTTCCCACACCCTCTCCTCACATCCCCCCACACACTGGTACCAATCCTCCAGACAGGACCATTCTGCCCTCCTGTTTTCCCTTTTTGTATTAAAAAAAATGGATATTTTTGGTTGTTTAAGATAGCGATACAGGGTGTTTCACTGTGACATTTCCATGTATATATATATATATATATATGTATTACAACCAGAACTGGGCCATCGCCCGTGTTTTTCTCCTTTCTACCTTAGTCCCCTTTTTATGGTGATTTCAACAGGTTTAAAAATTCCATATTCATATTCCATATTCATTCTTGTATAGGAAGTACATGCAAGGTTGAGCGTCGTATGTACTCCAGAGATTTTCACAAATAATTGATATGTTCTCTCAGGTGGAGAAACTAGTGGTAGGGATTCTTTATGGATAAGTTCAATAGAGAAATATAGACTGGGGAAAATGACTTGGAGAATTAGAATGGTCAGTTCTGTGGGTTTTACTTTGTTTTAGTTGGAAAAATGGGTACTTGTATAATAGTCCTTTCAGAAAGAAGTGGATTAGAATTCACATTTACATTTAAAAGATTGACCTTTTAAGAAGACTTCCCAGGTATCAATGCATAGCGTCTCTTATTGTGCTTATTCAAATCAACTTTCTGGAGGTACTTAGCAAAAAAATGAAGAATATAGGTAAAGGAACAAGTGCGTGACATAAATTTGTAGTGCTGACAGTGTACCAGACATTTCACTCATCCTCACTAATCCATGACAACTTCTAAGCACAGACATATTGCCTCTAATTTTTAAGTAAGAAAACTGAGGTCCTGTACATTTAAACAAACTGCCCAAGAACAAATAACCACCAAATAAGGACCCAAGATTATAACATAGATTTGTCTTTCTGTAAAACACTTTCCTTGTTCAGAGTACTGGGATGGGGACATAGCACAGTGTTAGAGCATGTGCTCAGCATGTCTGAGGCCTTGGCTTTAATTTTCAACAGAAAAAAAGAGAGAAAGAGAGGAGAAGGAGAGAGGGAGGGAGGGAATGTGGAGGAAGGGCAGGAAGAAAGGAAGGACGGAAGGAAGGATGGAAGGAAGGAAGGAAGGAAAGGGAAGGTGAAAAGGAAACTAGAAAAATAAAATGAATTAGATTATAAAAATTTCTTATTAGCCCCGTACAACGTACATGTACTCTATATTGCAAATTTGCAAAAAATAATTGATCTAATTATATTTCCCCAACTATGCCACCTGGAACTGGCGATTGTTTTCTTCTTCTCACTATCAGGATATCTGAGGGCTGACGCTCAAGAGGAGGCATCAGGTGATGAAGCAACTATCAATAGCATACTTCTTACTTCAAAACCCGATGATCTATCTGCTCACTGAAAACCTCTGTTAAATAAAGACTCTAAAAAAGCCTTCCCTTCTGCTGCTGACCTCTCATCTCCATCCTTGTTAATTTTCCTCATTTCCTTCAATTTTGATGAATTAATTCAGAAAATTACAATTAGGAAATATCTCCCTTTGCTGCCACTCTTGAAAGCCAAAAACTTGAATTAAAAAAAAGGATTGAAGGTGGTCTAAAGCATTGAGACACCTCCTCTCCTGGGGGTTCTGTTTTCCATTTTCATACAGCCTTATCCAAAGCCCTGTGAGATTATACAAAACGTCAATCGTATTTCCACTAACAGTTGTTCATTTTGTAGTTTTCATCCAAACACCTTAGTCACAAGTAATTGGATTTCCTTACTACAGAAGAACTGGCATTTTTATGATAATGAAGTTGAGCACAGGGACTCATTTGACATTAAAGGTGGTTTGCAAACATATTATGAAAATCTGGCTTAGATGAGTACATGAAAGAATAGATGGTTTAATTTCAAGATATAATATTGAAATGTCCATAGATATCAGACATTTACAGGTGCGTACTCTCTTAAAATACCATCGTGTTACCTAAAACTCAGGGAGGATTTTCAAAGGTGGTCCTTATTTCAGGGTCATTTCACTTATGTCTTTTATGCACCAGCAAGCCCTTTGACCTATGGCAGCCAAAGAAAAAAGAATAAGAGAAAAACATGTCCCAGGAAACCATTAACAACAACAAAACCCAAAGTGAAAAGCAGTTTTGTTTTAATTTTAAAGGGTTCATGAAGTAGAAGGAGAAATGTATCAGCACGCACACAAAGGTGAAAAAACATAATGCATACTGGCTGATTCTTCAAAAATAAATGATTGGCAGATACATACATTTTCAACAGATACCTACCTAGCTGATCTAAACTGAGCATCATTTGAGGTGGCTGATTCATTCTCACATTCACAGAGAGGTTTAGTCCTCACTTTAATTAGGTCCTAAAGGTAGGTCTGATTTAGGGAAATACGTATGCTCCTTCAGTAATGCAATGACCCCTTTTCAGTACATTTGTCACCATTAGCAACAAATGGCCTACGTAGATGCTCACTGAGAAATACAAGATATATGGCATTTCGAAGGATTTTAAGATGGTTTCATCTCAAAGTGTCCATGTGTACAAAAATTATCAGGGAGAATGTAGAAAAAAGTCCTAAAATGAGAATGCTGAAGGTACAGATTGGAGAGCACCAGATGTACCTTTAATGGTTTACAATTCTATAAATATGAACTTTTCCAATAAAATACATGAACTATGATTTGAAAATTTGGCATTTTTTCAGATTTTAAAGATCATGACATTTAAAACAAGCTCTTTCCAAGTGTACCTATTATCAGATAAGAAAACCTAGGTCAGGAACAATGAATACCACCTAGGGGTACACAGGGGGTTCATTTGAGAATCAGAACATTGGCTCAGATTCCCAAGACTTAGTCCACTGCCCTCAGGTCATTTGCTGATAGTTCTTGTTCTAGTCTTTGAAAGCCTCGATGCCTCTTCTTCATCCTCAATCACTGGAATCTTTAATAAGATTATCCATGCAAGGATAAACACAGAGTATATTTCCACAGCAGGGAGAAACAATTCAGCTGCTTCTGACACTAGAGGGAAAGACTGTTCTGCACTGGAAAGTCTAGTGTAGACTTTCCCACGAGCCTTAGGAATGTCTGAAGAGATCCCCTCCCCTATTTTCTTACCGTGAGTAGATGCTGATGTTTTCAAATGCATTTTGTGAGTCTCTTTAAAGGACTTCCCATTATCCTGCTAATGTGGTCAATTCTATCAAATGAATTTTTTATTTATTTTTCTCCTTTATTATTCATATGTGCATACCAGGCTTGGGTCATTTCTCCCCATTGCCCCCACCCCCTCCCTTACCACCCACTCCACCCCCACCCGCTCCCCCCCCCTCAATACCCAGCAGAAACTATTTTGCCCTTATTTCTAATTTTGTTGTAGAGAGAGTATAAGCAATAATAGGAAGGAACAAGGGGTTTTGCTGGTTGAGATAAGGATAGCTATACAGGGCATTGACTCACATTGATTTCCTGTGCGTGGGTGTTACCTTCTAGGTTAATTCTTTTTGATCTAACCTTTTCTCTAGTTCCTGGTCCCCTTTTCCTATTGGCCTCAGTTGCTTTAAGGTATCTGCTTTAGTTTCTCTGCATTGAGGGCAACAAATGCTAGCTATTTTTTTAGGTGTCTTACCTATCTTCACCCCTCCCTTGTGTGCTCTCACTTTTATCATGTGCTCAAAGTCCAATCCCCTTGTTGTGTTTGCCCTTGATCTAATGTCCACATATGAGGGAGAACATACGATTTTTGGTCTTTTGGGCAGGCTAACCTCACTCAGAATGATGTTCTCCAACTCCATCCATTTACCAGCAAATGATAACATTTCGTTCTTCTTCATGGCTGCATAAAATTCCATTGTGTATAGATACCACATTTTCTTAATCCATTCGTCAGTGGTGGGGCATCTTGGCTGTTTCCATAACTTGGCTATTGTGAATAGTGCTGCAATAAACATGGATGTGCAGGTGCCTCTGGAGTAACAGTCTTTTGGGTATATCCCCAAGAATGGTATTGCTGGATCAAATGGTAGATCAATGTCTAGCTTTTTAAGTAGCCTCCAAATTTTGTTCCAGAGTGGCTGTACTAGTCTACATTCCCACCAACAGTGTAAGAGGGTTCCTTTTTCCCTGCATCCTCGCCAACACCTGTTGTTGGTGGTGTTGCTGATGATGGCTGTTCTAACAGGGGTGAGGTGGAATCTTAGCATGGTTTTAATTTGCATTTCCTTTATTGCTAGAGATGGTGAGCATTTTTTCATGAGTTTTCTGGCCATTTGAATTTCTTCTTTTGAGAAAGTTCTGTTTAGTTCACTTGCCCATTTCTTTATTGGTTCATTAGTTTTGGGAGAATTTAGTTTTTTAGTTCCCTGTATATTCTGGTTATCAGTCCTTTGTCTGATGTATAGTTGGCAAATATTTTGTCCCACTCTGTGGGTGTTCTCTTCAGTTTAGAGACCATTTCTTTTGATGAACAGAAGCTTTTAGCTTTATGAGGTCCCATTTATCTATGCTATCTCTTAGTTGCTGTGCTGCTTGGATTTCGTTGAGGTTCTTACCTATACCTACTAACTCCAGAGTATTTCCTACTCTTTCCTGTATCAACTTTAGAGTTTGTGGTCTGATATTAAGGTCCTTGATCCATTTTGAGTTAATATTGGTATAGGCTGATATACATGGATCTAGTTTCAGTTTTTTGCAGACTGCTAACCAGTTTTCCCAGCAGCTTTTGTTGAAGAGGCTGCTATTTCTCCATCGTATATTTTTAGCGCCTTTGTCTAAGACAAGTTGGTTATAGTTGTGTGGCTTCATATCTGGGTCCTCTATTCTGTTCCACTGGTCTTCATGTCTGTTTTTGTGCCAGTTCCATGCTGTTTTTATTGTTATTGCTTTGTAATATAGTTTGAAGTCAGGTATTGTGATACCTCCGGCATTGTTCTTTTGACTGAGTATTGCCTTGGCTATTCGTGGCCTCTTGTGTTTCCATATAAATTTAACAGTAGATTTTTCAATCTCTTTAATGAATGTCATTGGAATTTTGACAGGAATTGCAGTAAACATGTAGATTACTTTTGGGAGGATAGACATTTTTACTATGTTGATTCTACCAATCCATGAGCATGGGAGATCTCTTCACTTTCTATAGTCTTCCTCAATCTCTTTCTTCAGAAGTGTATAGTTTTCCTTGTAGAGGTCTTTCACATCTTTTGTTAGGTTTACACTTAGGTATTTGATTTTGTTTGAGGCTATTGTAAATGGAATTGTTTTCATACATTCTTTTTCCGTTTGCTCATTGTTAGTGTATAGAAATGCTAATGATTTTTCTATGTTGATTTTATATCCTGCTACCTTGCTGTGGCTAGTGATGGTGTCTAGAAGCTTGTGAGTAGAGTTTTTTGGGTCTTTAAGGTGTAGGATCATGTTGTCTGCAAATAGGGATATTTTGACAGTTTCTTTACCTATTTGTATTCCTTTTATTCCTTCTTCTTGCCTAATTGCTCTGGCTAGGAATTCCAGTACTATGTTGAATAGGAGTGGAGATAGTGGGCATTCTTGTCTGGTTCCTGATTTTAGAGGGAATGGTTTCAGTTTTTCTCCATTAAGTATAATGCTGGCTATAGGTTTGTCATATATAGCTTTTATAATGTTGAGGAACTTTCCTTCTATTCCTAGTTTTCTTAGAGCTTTTATCATGAAATGGTGTTGGATCTTATCAAAGGCTTTTTCTGCATCTATTGAGATGATCAAGTGGTTTTTGTCTTTGCTTCTGTTAATATGGTTTATTATATTTACTGATTTTCGTATGTTGAAACACCCCTGCATCCCTGGGATGAAGCCTACTTGGTCGTGGTGAATAATCTTTTCGATGTGTTGTTGAATTCAGTTTGCCATTCTTTTGTTGAGTATTTTTGCATCAATGTTCATTAAGGAGATTGGCCTATAGTTCTCCTTTTTGGAGGTGTCTTTGTCTAGTTTTGGGATAAGTGTAAAACTGGCTTCATAAAATGTGTTAGGCAGTTTTCCTTCCCTTTCTATTTCGTGAAACAGTTTAAGGAGGGTTGGTATCAGTTCTTCTTTAAAGGTCTGATAGAATTCAGCAGAGAATCCATCAGGTCCTGGACTTTTCTTTTTGGGGAGACTCTTGATTGCTGCTTCAATTTCATTTTGTGTTATAGATCTATTCAGGTTATTAATTTCCTCTTGGTTCAGTTTTGGATGATCATATGTATCTAGAAATCTGTCCATTTCTTTAAAATTTTCAAATTTATTTGAATATAGGTTCTCGATGTAGTCTCTGATGATTTCCTGGACTTCCACGGTGTTTGTTGTTATCTCCCCTTTTGCATTCCTGATTCTACTAATTTGGGTTTTTTCTCTCCTCATTTTAGTCAGGTTTGCCAGGGGTCTATCGATCTTGTTTATTTTTTCAAAGAACCAACTTTTTGTTTCAGTAATTCTTTGTATGGTTTTTTTGGTTTCTATTTCGTTGATTTCAGCTCTTATTTTTATTATTTCTCTCCTTCTATTTGTTTTGGGATTTGTTGTTTTTCTAGGAGTTTGAGATGTATCATTAGGTCATTGATTTGGGATCTTTCTGTCTTTTTAATATATGCACTCATGGCTATAAACTTTCCTCTCAGGACTGCCTTAGCTGTGTCCCATAGGTTCCGGTAGGTTGTGTTTTCATTTTCATTGACTTCCAGGAACTTTTTAATTTCCTCTTTTATTGCATCGATGATCCATTCTTCATTAAGTAATGAGTTATTTAGTTTCCAGCTGTTTGCATGTTTTTTGTCTTTACTTTTGTTGTTGAGTTCTACTTTTACTGCATTGTGATCAGATAGTATGCACGGTATAATTTCTATTTTCTTATATTTGCTGAGACTTGCTTTGTGCCCTAGGATATGATCTATTTTGGAGAAGGTTCCATGGGCTGCTGAGAAGAATGTATATTGTGTAGAAGTTGGATGAAATGTTCTGTAGATATCTACTAGGTCCATTTGATTTATTGTATATTTTAGATCTTGGATTTCTTTATTGACTTTTTGTTTGGATGACCTATCTATTGATGATAATAGGGAGTTAAAGTCTCCCACAACCACTGTGTTGGAGTTAATATATGCTTTTAGGTCTTTCAAGGTATTTTTGATGAAATTGGGTGCGTTGACATTGGGTGCATACAGATTGATGATTATTATTTCCTTTTGGTCTATTTCCCCTTTTATTAGTATGGAATTTCCTTCTTTATCTCATTTGATCAATGTAGGTTTGAAGTCTACTTCGTCAGAGATAAGTATTGCTACTCCTGCCTGTTTTCGGGGGCCATTGGCTTGGTAAATCTTCTTCCAGCCTTTCATCCTAAGCCTGTGCTTATTTCTGTCAGTGAGATGGGTCTCCTGTAAGCAACAAATTGTTGGATCTTCCTTTTTAATCCATTTCATCAAACAGTGTCTTTTGATGGGTGAATTAAGTCTGTTAACATTAAGTGTTAGTACTGATAGGTATGTGGTGATTCCTGCCATTTAGTTGTCTTAGTTGTTTGAAGGTTTGATTGTGTGTATCTAAGTTGAGGTTACTCTCTAATTTCTAGCTTTTTCTTTTCCTGTGGTTTGGTGCTGCCTGTCCTTTCATGGTTAAGTTGGGTTTCACTTTCTGTGTGCAGGATCCCTTGCAGAATCTTTTGTAATGGTGGCTTTGTGGTCACATATTGTTTTAGTTTCTGCTTATCATGGAAGACTTTTATTGCTCCATCTATTTTGAATGATAGTTTTGCTGGGTAGAGTATCCTGGGGTTGCAGTTATTTTCATTCAGTGCCTGGAAGATCTCACCCCACGCTCTTCTTGCTTTTAATGTTTCTGTTGAGAAGTCTGCTGTGATTTTGATGGGTTTACCTTTGTATGTTACTTGTTTTTTCTCTCTTACAGCCTTCAATATTCTTTCCTTAGTTTCTGAACTTGTTGTTTTAATGATGATATGTCGTGGGGTAGTTCTATTTTGATCTGGTCTGTTTTGTGTCCTGGAGGCCTCTTGCATTTGTATGGGAATATCTTTCTCTAGATTTGGGAAATTTTCTGTTATTATTTTGTTGAATATATTACGCATTCCCTTTGCTTGCACCTCTTCTCCTTCTTCGATGCCCATGATTCTCAAGTTTGGTCTTTGATGGAGTCAGTGAGTTCTTGCATTTTCTTTTCACAGGTCTTGAGTTGTTTAATTAATAGTTCTTCAGTTTTTCCTTTAATTACCATTTCATCTTCAAGTTCTGAGATTCTGTCTTCTGTTTGTTCTCTTCTGCTGGATTGGCCTTCCATTTTGTTTTGCAGTTCTGTTTCATTCTTTTTTCTGAGGTTTTTCTGAGATTTTCCTCTCAGTTTTCTTCTTTAATGTTTTCTATTTTTGTCCTGAGTTCATTTATCCATTTATTCATCGTGTTCTCTCTTTCACTTTGGTGTTTATACAGTGCTTCTATGGTTTCCTTTATTTCTTCTTTTGCTTTTTCAAATTCTCTATTTTTGTTGTCTTGGAATTTCTTGAGTGTCTCCTGTACATTTTGGTTGACCGTATCCAGTATCATCTCTATAAAATTCTCATTGAGTACTTGTAGTATGTCTTCTTTTAAATTATTCTTGTGGGCTTCATTGGGTTCTTTGGCATAGTTTATCTTTATTTTGTTGGAGTCTGGATCTAAGTATCTGTTTTCTTCATTCCCCTCTGGTTCCTGTACTAATTTTTTGCTGTAGGGAAACTGATTTCCCTGTTTTTTCTGTCTTCCCATCATTGTCTTTGGTGTTGTTACTGTCCCTGTATTGTGTGCTATTAAGTATTTTCTAGCTTGTAATAATAACAATGGTAATATTTAGAATGGAAGGGTGAGCTGAGATGGAAAGCAAGAAGTTAAAGAAAAGGGGAAACAAATACACAGACAAGAGGGAGAAAGCAGAACAAGGTTTCAGACAAGAAAGTTTCAAAGGTATAAACAGAGATCATTAGTGTACTAATCGACAGTAAGCTGAACAGACATTAGAGGGACAGAGACAGGATTAAAAAACAAAAATTAAAAAAAATTAAGGTAGGAATAAAAATAAAAAATAAGTAAATGAAAGAAATATCTATATATTAAAAATGAATTAAAGTAAAATGGAAAATAGAAAATTAAAAAAAAAACCCTCCAAGTTCAAATGCAAAGAAGTTTCCATCTTAATAATTTGGGTGTCCGTCTCAGTCTCCATTCCTGGAGATGGTGCCTCAGATGTTATTCTGTAGTTGTCTCATCAAAGGGGATGCATAAAGTAAAACAAAACTACACATACACACACACACACACACACACACACACACACACACACACAAACCCACCTAGTGTCCTAAGTTCAAATGCAATACAGTTTCAGTAAGTTTTTCAGCTTGCAGGTGTAATTCGGTTGTTTTCTCATCAAAGGTAGGGAGAAAAAGAAAAAAATAGGAGTCTGGAGACAGTTCTGAGAATGGTATCTGTGGCTGTGGCTTGCCTGCCTGCTGCTGTCAGCCTGCTGTTGCTGGAGGCGTTGTTTATACAGATCTCTGGGGTGAGCTTAGCACTCACCTGGACCTGCAGGCTTTGTTTACTCAGAGTTCTCCTGTGCGGGAGCCTCTGCTACAAGCTTTCCCCTTTCCAAGCACACTGGGGGAGGTGACACTGCACCTGCTTTCTCAGGCCTGAGTGTTTATTTACAGTTCACGTGGGAGGTGGGTCTTCCCCCCTCTCCTGTGAAGTTTTCCTCCCTCCCACTGCCACTTTCTCAACTTTCCTGTTCCTGCTTACTGGGCGGTGCTGCTGCTCCTGCCAGCCACCATGTTTGTTTACAGTTCACGTGGGAAGTGGGTCTTCCCTGCTCTCCTGCGGAGTTTTCCTCCCTCCACCACTCTCACAAGCTTCCCCGCTCCTAGTTGCTGGGCATGCTCCCCACCCCCGCTCCCACCAGAGGCTCTCAGGCCCACCTGGCTTGTTTATTTACAGTTTATTTACAGTCCCGGGAAGGGTTCCCTTCCCCCAATCTTCAGTGCTCAGGGCGCCCCACCCTCTTTCCAGCGTGTCTTTATTGCTTTTATTGCTTATTACTCAGTTTCTCTTTTTTCCCCGGGTGGAGGTCAGTCTGTCCAAGGGGTTATGCTGCTCTGGCCCAGGCTTGTCTGTGGGAGTACCATGGTACCGTGAAGCTCACCTGGTCTGCATCTTCCCAAGCCATCTGGGCGCCAGCAACTGATGGCCCAGGGGCCCTCCTTGTTTCTCCGTTTAACGTGAAGTGGAGATTCTCTGCGCTGGCTGGAGGTGTGGAGGGGTCAAAGTTATGCCTTTTCTCAGTGATTATGCCTGCAAAGTGTGTCTCTGGCATCTCTCCAAGATTTCACTATAGGAGGCTCGCTTTCTGCTTCCTCCCTCTAGCTGCCATCTTGGAATCTCCTCCACATGAATTTTTTAAAATATCAAACTAACCATACATTCCTGGATTAAATACTACTAGATTATGCTGTATGATATTTTAAAATTTTTGTTAGGTTCGCTTTTATAATGATTTGTTTTGTATTTATAATTATAGAGAATATTAGGCTGCAATTGTCTTTCTCTTTTTTTGAAATGTTCTTATTAGATTTATTTTAAGCTGGTCTCAGAAACAAGTAAGCAATGATCACTTTCTGTTTTGTATGTTTCTGTATTATAACATATTTGTATGTTTGTATATTTACCAAAGGAAAAAAAATTGTTCTAGAATCATCTTTTGGGAAAGGTTTTGATAAGCATTTCAATTTCCTTAATAAATAAGTCATATTTTTTTTTCTTCTTCTGTCACTTTGGGTTAGTTGTAGTTTTCAAAAAAAAAATTGCTCGTATGATATAAGTTACCCAAATGTGTCAATACAAAATTATTGTCGTCTTATCTTAAGAACCCTTTAATGTTCATAGAATTTGTAGTAATAACACCTCTATCAATCTTGCTATTAAAAGACTAGAACTCTCCTTTTTCTGATCAGTTCATTTTGACAATTTTCTTGATATTTTCAAAGAAGTGTAAATGTTTATTTCCTAATTTATTGGTTTATTTCATTGACTGCTTTCCTTATTTCAGGTTACTTCTTTTTTCTAGTTACATTGGCTTTTTAATTTATTTTTTCTTCTGTGTGGTAGATTTATAGATCATTGATTTTCTGCCCTTTTTCAGATGCTTTTTTTCATAAGCATTTTAAAACTATTTTATGTAATTTAGTACCATCACTTTGGATGTATCATCCTTGAGTTACAAGAGTTTTTAAATTTCCCTTGTCATTTTATCTGATCCCATGATGTTTATAAAAATGTGCTGTGTTAGCTAGGAATTTTCTAGATACCTTATTGTTATCACAATAAAAATTAATTTCAGTGTGACCGAGTAGACTTTATAGGATTTTGATTTTAAAAAACATTTGATGCTTATATCTTGATACATCAGGAAAATTCTTGGAAAATACACCATGTAATCTTCAAAAGGATATTCATCCTGTATTGGTTGGATGTATTAATTCAAGAATTTTAATTAGATCATGATAGTTGACAGAGTTCCTCTGATTTTAAGCACATTACTGATTTCTTATTCATGTTATATCAATCACTAACAGGGGTATTGCAAACAATTGTGATAATTGTGAATTCCTTGACTTCTCACCTTAACTCTATTTTTCTTTAACTTTTTTACTAAAAGCTTGGCAAGTATGCCATGTATGTATTTCTGATTATTTTTCCCTTTCATTGTGGTGATATGATCCTCTTTATCTCTGAACAACACTTCCATCAATCTCAATGCTATCTGCTATTGAAATGGCCATTTCAATCTTTTTCTTGTGCTTTTTATGCATGGAATATATTTTTTCATGTGTTTCATCTTATCTATGTTTTTGTAATTAAAGTGTCTCTTGTAACCAGGTGATAGTACAGCTTAGGTTTTATGGTTTTTATTTATTAATATCTGCCTTTTCTTTAGAATATTTAAACAATTGAAATTTAATATATAACTTCATTAATTATCAATGTTTGGGATTTTAGTCTGCCATTTTGTCATCTGTTTACATATTTGTCCTCTTTTTTTGGACTCTATTCCTCATGTCTTTTGGACATGGTGACATTGGGATCATTTTTAGTGTTTTGTTTTAACAGTCTCTTTTACCCTTCAAACACATTGACATTTGCTTTATACTTATCATAGGTGTTACAAATTATATCTCTCAATATGTATATGTATATTATATCTATACATACATTCAAAACCTCACCAATGTTATAATGTTTTCTGTTAGACACATCCATATTTTAAAGGATTTCAGAGATAATAAATTGTCTTTCTAATATTTACCCAGATATTTATCATTTCTCTTGATTTTAAGCTAAAAGGTCTATTTTACCCTCTGGTATAATTCTATTTAGTTCTGAATAATTCTGTATAGAATTTCTTTTCAAAAATGCCTACAGGTGAAACATTCTTTACTTTTCTTTCATTTGAGAATGTCTTTATTTCTCTTTTGTTCTGGAAGAAAATTGTTGCTGAAAGTAGTTAATTACTGTGAAATGGATCTTTGAGTATTTGAAAGATGGTTTTTCAGTATCTTCTGGCCTCCATGTTTTGTCATAGAGAAAGAAAGAAGCAGAGACAGAAATAGCTAATAAATACATGAAGCAGTGTTCAACATCTTTATCCATTAAGGAAATGAAATAAGTACTACACTAAGATTTCATCTCACCCCTGTCAGGTGGCCATCACCAAGAAAACTACAACAACAAATGTAAGCTTAGATGTGCAGATAAAGGAATACTTATATGCTGTTGATGGGAATGTAAGGTAGTGCAACCACTGTGGAAGTCAGTGGTTGCAGTCTTTCAAGTCATTGTCCCCTGTACATAATATTGTCATTTTCTCTAGCTGCTTTCAAGATGTTGTACTTATGTTTAATTTTTATCTATCTATCTATACATACATACATACAAACATTTACATATATACTTATATATATACATGTTATTTTCTTTAACGATTCATCTGTTTTAGGGCACCTTGTCTGATTCCACAGTTAGGTTATTATAAATAGACCTGTAGTGAACATGGGTGTGCAGGTCTCTCTTTTATATATTGATTTACACTCATCTGGATATTTACCCAGGAGTGCTATGATGAGGGCATAATGTAGGTTTATTTTTAGGTTTTTGAGGAACCTCTATACTGACTTCCACAGTGGTTGCACTACCTTACATTCCCACCAACAGCATATAAGTGTTCCTTTATCTGCACATCTAAGCTTACATTTGTTGTAGTTTTCTTGGTGATGGCCACCTGACTGGGGTGAGATGGAATCTTAGTGTAGCACTTATTTCATTTCCTTAATGGATAAAGATGTTGAACACTGCTTCATGTATTTATTAGCTGTTTCTGTCTCTGCTTCTGAGAAATGTCTATTCAATTCCTTTGTCAATTTGTTAATTGGATTATTTGGGTGTTCACTATTTAGTTTTTGAGCTCTGTGTATATTCTGGATAGTAATCCACTGTCTATAGAATAGTTGCCAAATGTTTCCCCTATTCTGTTGATTGTCTCTTGATTCCGGTAACTGTTTCTTTTGATCAGAAGACTTTCTAATTTGGTTCAGTTCTGTTTTTCAATTCTTGCTCTTATTTCTTGTGCAATCGGAGTCCTATTCAGAAAATAAGTATTTATGCCTGTGTCTTTCAGAGTTCTCCCTATTTTTTCCCATTGTAGATTTGATGTTCAGAAATTACATTAAGATCTTTGGTTCATTTAGAGTTGATTTTTGTACAGGGTGAGAAGTAGGGGTCTAGTTTCAGTCTTCCTCATGTAGATAGCCAGGTTTTCCAGCACCACTTGTTGAAATGGCTATCATTTCAAAATAAAGAAATACCAGTGTATTTCTTTAGCTTCTTTGTCAGAGATCAGATGGCTGTAGCTGTGTGGTTTTATTTCTGGGTCTTCTATTTTGTTTCTTTAGTATTCATTTCTGGTTTTGTGCCAGTATCTTATTGTTTTCTTACTACAGCTCTACAGTATAATTTGAATAATGGTATCGTGATAACTCCAGCTTTCCTCTTTTTGCTCAGGATTGCTTCACGTATTCAGAGTCTTTTATTCTTCCATATGAATTTTACTATTTCAATGGAGAATGAAATTGAGATTTAGATAGGCATTGCATTGGATCTGTAGACTGCTTTGAGTTGTATAGCCATTTTCCCAATATTAATTCTGCTGATCCATGAACATCAGAGATCTTTCCACCATCTATACTGGCTTTATGGTATATGCTAGGTGCAGCATGAACTCTTCATAAACACACTGATATATGAATGGACACCACTGACGTATATGGTGAGACAAAGAAATGTTGCATTCATAAATCAGGTTTGCAATGGGTTATTAGAATCAGAGACTTTTGAATTATCCTATTTATTGACATTATATGTTTATAAAAACAAAGTTCCAACTTTGCCCTGCTTCCTGCTGTGAAATTGGAACTTATTGTAGAGAAAAGAAATGAAGAAAAATATTTCTCAAGAAAATCAATGTATTCAGTGGAAGTGTAAGCATTTCCTATTTAGTGGCAATTCCTTCAGGAACAGAATTTCAACCAGAGAACTTTCCACAAATGTCACTGCAGTTCATCTCAGATTGGAACATTTAGGCTATTGCTTCTTTGGCCATAGCAGGCACAGGAGTATATTTGTTCAAACCTGTGTACTTGAGTGCACTTTCTAAAGATTTGAAGAAAAAGATATGAGAGACATAAAGTACTTTCTTTTGTCCAGCTCTCTTATTAAAATGGATTTTTTGTGCTGCTAGAAGCAATTTTGAGACTAATTAAAAATTTAATAAATAGCCATAATATATTAAAAGTCAAATTATAATACTGTGATATTATTGAATTAGGGCAAATACTCTACACAGTGAACTCTTCAATAAATTATGCATGAACACTTCTGAATTGCTTACCTCAATTTGGACAATGCCAGAGATTAAAGTGTACCGTGTAATTTAGTTTGTAGTTTGAGGGCATAATGGGGAGAAGAGAAACAGAGTTTATATTAATTCCAGCTTATTTTAGTGTTAGTCTAACTTCATAATTATATTTGAAAATATTTATTTATCTATTTATTATTCACTTTATTTGATTATTTTTGGTCTTCATGCATTGTATTCGAAAATAAATCCACATCAAGAAGAGAGAAAATGAAAGCTTTGGAAATACAAATATTTTCCATATAAATGTTACCCATCTCCTGAGATTCTTTGCAGGAATTTTTACACTCACACATGTATTTCAGTATCATCTATTTCAAGCTTTAACATGGGAGGCACAATGCTAGCTGCTGGTTGAATAATTAAAAGCAGGATATTATTTGTGTGTGTGTGTGTGTGTGTGTGTGTGTGTGTGTGTGTGGTCTACATGCACTGGGGGCAGAGGTGGATGTTTAAAATAGGCAAATTAAGGCACAATAAGATAACACTTCAATAGATATTGTGTTTGGCATCTCATTGCCAAGTATGGAGATAAACATGAGGGATGTGGAAATATAGTCTCTCTGCTGAAGAGAGATAGCTGAAACCAGGTAGCTACTTAAGTCTATTAACTCAGAAGTGGAAACATGGAGATGCTGATTAAACAGTTTCCTAAAGGAAATATGTTTTATGCTTCTTCTACTTGACTTGGCATTAAGATGTAAGCATCAATCTGATTTTTCAGCCCATCTGCATTCCAATATGTACATTCATGCACTGCTGGGTTGCAATTACTCCCACCACGTTCAGAACTGAGATCCGTGTTAGCTACGTGTTCTAATTTACCAGGTATTCGTGCTTCTTTGTCAGCAGTATCAGTTCCTTTCTCTGAGGTAAGCTCTGAACACATCACCCTGAGTTTTACCCTTGTCCTCCCTTAAGATACAGTATAGGCAGTGTGAAGAGCCAGGCCATGATAAAATGATCTCTCAAGACTGCTTTAAAAATATGAAAATACCATGGCTTTCCCGTCATGGTTAGTAGAATTGGTTTGAAAGCAGAGAAGGGGAAGCCTTGCCATGCAAGTGCCCAGTGATGTGAACTTCTCATAGTACTATGACACAGGGCATCTCTGTGTTCACTGCACCTGATGCAATACATGACAGCTTTTACCTGCTAGATTAAGTTTGGTAAAGAAAAGCCATAGCATAGATAGGAAGAGAGAAGAGGCCTTCTGTTTTGTATTTTGGATGGAAAAACAAGCAGAGAGACAATATCTTTGCCATGAAAAAGGTAGACAACCACATCTAGTGGTTTTCACAGCTAAAGAACACTTTAATTCTATAATTCATGTTGGTGTGTTAGCTGATGAGTGTTTAATTGAAGTTTAGCATGGTTCCAAGCTGTACATTGAGTCTAGGCCTGACCAGCTCATTCCTTCTTTCTTTTTTTGGAATGAAGGGTAAAATCTGAGGTGATTTTTACATAGCAATGACTGTAGTATAAAATGACAAGAATAACTGCACAAATACATTTTCATTCTCAGCTGTGTCACATCTACTGCAAAATGTTGACTATTGAATCAACAGCCAAATACACAGCGAGGGACAAGAATGATGTTCTCCACATGTCTCCATGCCATGTCAAGTGCATGGATGTATAACACCTGTGCGTCATAGAGAATGAAGAACAGTGACCAATAATTCAGCCTGCAGATTGCATTGAGAACTTAATTCATAAAACAAAATATCTGAAATTGAACGATACCTGGATAAAGAGTAAACTGAAAAAAATGAATGAAATGGTGAAATTTTACTCCATCACTTATTATCTTTGTTTTCTCAGGAAATTTATGTAGCTCTTTTTCATTTAAAAAGAAAGAATCTAGATTTTAAAATATTATTTTTAGCAGGTAAGCACCTGACACAGAGCCTTGGCTCAAGAGTTGTTAGTTCTCCAAACCTAAGACTGGGAAGTAAACTTGGATCTGACTCTGTAATTCAGTATTTTAAGTAGACACACAACTACCCCATATTCATTATTGCTTGTGCCTATCATGGCAAAGCAGTCTAGTCAAATTTCTGCAACTGAATTGTTTATTAGTGTGTTAAAATGCCAGTGGCTCAATAAGTAAACAGTTATTTTTATATTTTTTCTTTCTCTTTTCCTTTTTTACAATTCCCATGGAGGTCAGTGGCTACATTCTGCACCATGAACTCATTTATGAACTCATTTTCAGCACATAGATTGGGCCATTTTATGCAAAAGAAACCATCCCAGTTTTGTGTCACAAGCCTATATCAAGGGGGCTGGTCTGCTATCCAAGTATTAACCAGGCTTAGCTTACAAGATCAGGCACATTCAGGGTGGTATGGAAAGAGGTTTAAGGAAGACTACAGAAGGTGGAAAGATCTCCTGTGCTCATGGATTGGCAGAATCAACATAGTAAAAATGGCTGTGCTACCAAAAACAATCTACATGTTTAATGCAATTCCCATCAAAATCCCAATGACATTCATCACAGAGATTGAAAAATCTCCCGTAAAGTTCAGTTGGAAACACAAAAGACCATGAATAGCCAAGGTAATACTGAGCAAAAAGAGCAATGCTGAAGGTATCACAATACCTGACTTCAAACTATACTACAGAATCATTGCAATAAAAACAGCATGGTACTGGCTGTGCCAGTGGAACAGAATAGAGGATCCAGATATAAATCCACACAGCTATTCACACCTTATTTTTGACAAAGGTATCAAAAAGATATGATGGAGAAAAGACAGCCTGTTCAACAAATGTTGCTGAGAAAAATGATTATATGCCTGCAGGAAACTGAGACAATATCACTGCCTGTACTAGTATCAACTTAAAGTGGATTAAGGACCTTAATATTCTACCTGAAACCTTGAAGTTAGTACACAAAAGAGCAGGGAATTCTCTGGAAGCAATAAGTATAGGCAAGGATTTCCTCAGTAAAACTCCAGGGGACCAGCAACTAAGGGAAAGGATGGACAAATGAGACTACATGAAATTAAAAAGCTGCTGCACAAGAAAAAAAAAGTCTTTAAATTGAAGAGACCACCCACAGAGTGGGAGAAAATATTTGCCATTTATATATCAGACAAGGGACTGATAACCAGAATTTACAGAAAGCTCAAACTAAACTCACCCAAATCAATGAGCAAATAAAGAAGTGGCCAACTGAACTAAACAGACGTTTTTCAAAGGAAGAAATTCAAATGGCCAAAAAACACATGAAAACATGCTCGCCATCCCTGGCTATAAAGTAAATGCAAATCAATACCACGCTAAGATTTCACCTCACCACTGTTAGAATAGTTACCATTAAGAGCAACACCATTGGCGAGGATATTTGGAAAAGTAACCCTCATACACTGCTGGTGGGATGTAAGCTAGTACAACCACTTTGGAAAACAATATGGAGGCTTCTCAAAAAACTACTCATAAATCTGCCATACGATCCAACAATACCACTCTTAGGGATATACCTGAAGGAATCTTACTCAGGTCATTACAAAGTCACCTGCACACCCATGTTTATTGCAGCACTATTCACATAACCAAGCTAGGGAAACAGCCAAGATGCCCCACTATTGATGAATGGATTAAAAAACGTGGTATTTATACACAATTGAATTTTATTCAGCCACAAAGAAGAATGAAATTTTGTCATTCATAAATAAATGGATGGAACTGGAGAACATCATCTTAAGCAAAGTTAGCTAGGCTCAGAAGGCCAAAAATTGCTTGTTCTCACTTACATGCAGATTATAGACCCAAAACAAATGCTGTAATATTATTGGACATGGGTCACACCCTGAGAGGAGAATGCACACAGGAGGAACAAGGAAAGGGGAGGAAGCCTAAAACTTGAATGTGGTTGATGTGCTCACAATAGAGGAGCGAATAAAGTAATCTTAAACTGGCAGAGGTCACTATGGGAAGGGGACCGGGAAGTAGCAAAGAGGTCTGTTAGACATGAGCCAGTGTGGGTTGAGCCAGTGTGGGTTATAATACACAAGTGCATGGAAACAATGCTAGGTATCTCTCTGTATAACTATCTTTACCTCAAACTAGCAAAAGTGACATGACTTTCTTTTTATCTCTTATGTTCTCTCTTCAACAAAATTAGGAGAACAAGAGGGCAGAACAGGTTCTTCCCTGAATTGGGGGGGAGGATGGGGAGAGGTGCCCCAAACAATGTATGCACATGTAAGTAAGCAAAAACATTAAAAGAAAAAAAAAAGGGATGGTAAATGTAGACTACCTGTGTACTTAGGAAGGAGAGGGAAAAACAGATATTGATGAGTGCTAGCAGTCTCTGTCACACCTGATGCCTCTGATTTGAAGCTTTGATTTTACCCTTGGCAGAGCCTATGTTTTGTATTCCCAAATTATATTTACCACTGGCATGCCAAAGTAGACTTCCACATTTTCATGGCATTGTGTGGCTGGTCCTAGTCAATGAAGCTGAGTATACTCTAATACTCTACAGAGAAATCCATGGATCCCTGTCTTTGACTCTTCAGCTGGTTAGAAGCAGAGATCCTGCAAAGCATTTTAACAAAACCTAAGATGAGGGGATATTACAAGATGGCAAGATCCAGGATCCCTAGGTAACTGTGTAAAAGACCACTTACCAAACACTCAATCAGAGAGAGATTGTCACAGAGGCATGCAGAATAATTGTGTTTTGTTAAATCACTGATTCATTTGTTTTTGTTTCAGTAGACAGCACTAATGCAATGTAGAAAGTAACCATGAAATGGCTGTGGCTGAAAATCCTGACAGTCAGGCAGCAGACAGCAAGGTCATTAACATCAGAGACCAGTGAGACATCGGTGCATGGAAAGAAATTGCAAAATACCTCACAAAACCGTGGGCCATGGTGACTTGAGATGTAGACCATGTTCCCATGGGCTGTGTGTTTGGAAGAAGAGAATTTAAGGTCAGTGCTGGATAAACCTAAAGAGGGAATAGCTAGTATGTAAATAGGCAGGAAAACTACCAGAGAAAACTCAGAAACTCAGTCTTGTCAGATTAGAAACTGAGTTGTAAAAGAGATGGTGTCTAGAAAGGAGTCAGAGAAAGATCTCCACTAAAACTTCATTAAACAAAATGATCCAGCATGGATGTGAATAAGGTGCAAGTTTTCTGCATGTTGCTATAAGTGGTCCCAAGAACACTGCCATTAATCTTAGAGGAAAAAGATAGGATAAAAGTATGAACTGAAACAAAGAGCTAAGTTTGAGAATCAAGAAAGAACTTTGGATGTGGCTAACCAAGCATTGGGTTGATAGCAAGGGAATTCTTCAAATGTGAATAAACAGGAAAAGATATGCCCCAAACATAAAGGCCAAATTGAACAATGGCAGACAAGCTCCTGTCAGATAATGGAAGTGTTTAAAGAATGATGCTAGGAGGAAATAGTTCCTAGCCCCTAGTGCTCAGGAGTGTTGGACCAGTTCATCGTCATTCGTCATTCGTCATCGTCATCGTCATTCCATGCAATGTTTCGGACATTGGATGGCACAATGATTGTTGAACTCAGATAGGGTTTCCCTAACTTTTGTCTGGACTGTTCTTGAACTTCAGTCCTATTACCTCCACCTCACAAGTAGCTGGTATTACAGAAATGCATCACCACAACCGATTCTCATTCTGTTTTGTTTATTAGAAAATCTCTTTTCCTTAATTCTTAATCAAACTTCTTTATATTTTTTGTGTTCTGACTAAATAACCACATCTTCCACAAGTCATTTTCCCCTCATAGTAAGAAAATCTTATTTGTCCTTCCTCTGAGAGCCCACAGCAATATAGATGTATATTTTTTTGGCTCATTGTATACAAGTTGAATTATTAAGAAGCTATGTGGTATAAGCTTTATTTACAAATATTCTGAATTTCAGTTTCCTCAACTGCAAAACCTGACACTTCTCAACTGTCAGTCCCTTTCCACCCTATTGTTTCCATAATTGAAAGAATTCCATAGCTATGTCTGACTTTTTATGAGGCAAATCACGTATTAGCTCTCAATAATGTTATATTAAGGGATTTAATTAAAATGTATTCACAAAGATGCATTTTGAACTATGGTTCAAACTATTAGTCTTTTATAGCATGTCTCAGGTAGACAGTCCTTTGTGTTTTCTCCTGAACACCCCTGAGACCATGTCGGGTGCCCCAGGTTTAATGAGACTCCATTCGGATCCTGTTTTTATGCTACAATGTCCTTTCATGATGTTTAACAAGGCAAAAAAAAATCAAGAGAAATGTTAAGTTTCAGGGAAATGAAAAAAAAGAAAGGAAAATAACTAATTCATTCCCTTTGTGCTTCTTTTTCTAGCAGTTTCATTTACTTGTTTTTAAAGGTTATCACCTGTTTCTCTCTGGCTAAAAATAAATTAATGAAATATTTTGTCCAGAAGGCTTTTCTTTGAAAACTCTTCAACTGCAGCCAATTACATCTGGAATGCAAGGGTTTGAAGCTATCAACCAGAGAAAGGGAGGCAGAGGGTGAGGAAGGAGGAGGAGGAGGAGAAGGACATTGCTTCTCCCTGGGTGGCAGTCACATTCTTATCACAGTCCTGACAGATGCTCTGATTCACACATACTAGGCAGTGAAGCTGTGACTAAACCTATTTTTCATGTTATTTTTTATTCTTATCATTTTTAAATACTCAGGTGTTTGACATGTTGGAGTGAAGGCAAGCAACTAAGTTTTTACGTGTGCACATTTGTGTGCATACATGTAGGCATTTTACAGATTACTCTCAGGTTTATTCACACTGTGGTATGATATGAAAACAGTAATGTCATAGAAGCCATTCCTTGTATTTTATAATTTTGTGTGCATCTCCCATTTGCCCCTACAAAATACACACAGATATACATACAGACACACACACACACACAATCAGCCAAAGTATCCACTCCTTTACATGGAAAGTCGAGCCTGCAGTTGTAGGTCAGAAGAGATTACTGAGTTACAAAGACCTAGAAATAGAAAAGAAGCCTCAGCTTTCTGCCACTTCCTGGTGACTTGGGTGGCATAGTCCAGGCAATGGAAGTTAGAGGCTGTTGTAACTATGCAAGCGATCATTTCACTTTCTAGCAGGAAATCCATGGAGGAGAACGTGATTTGCCCTCATCGATGGGCAATGCTGACAGGGCTACAACTCTGCAGAAGGCAACCTGGAGGTAAGCAGTTTCTGTCTGGGTCAGGTAATGAGGGCATGTGTCCTGATGATGCACTTTCTCTGGAAATGTGGGAGCAACAATGGAGTTGACCCAAAGTCAGCTTGCTTGTATTACCAATTAGCAGAAAGTCTTAATGTAGGTGATCCCTGAACGAAAAAAATAACCTTTTTGGTTCAAATTTTAAACAACCAATGAAGATACCACTGGTTCTTAGAATACACACACACACACACACACAGAGAGAGAGAGAGAGAGAGAGAGAGAGAGAGAGACTCACTCACTCAGTCACATTTGCTTCCATGGAGCACATTTTTATGACTTAGTTTTACAGACACAGTATTCTATACTGAGGCCAATTGTTAAGAGTTCTTGACTACAGAGTCAGCTCCTGAGAGACAGGTACTCCGTGACACAGGATTGACTCCAGAGTGACTTGGAGAAGGTTCTAAATCACCAGTGCTTGCTATGGGTGCATTTTGAGACTCCTTCTCCTGTGAGAAGTGGATTCAAGGTGAACAAGGACATCAGAGGACAAAGAAAGAAAAAGGAGCAAGTTAATGTTATTCTGTCCTTCTTACTGCCAAATGAATGTTGTGTTTAATGCTCAAAACTGTAGTTGTGTGTGAATTGTGAAGCACAAGATTTCTGTTTGGTTAGTGTAGATTTTATTTCATATGTCAAATATTTTATTGAATTTAATAACAATTTAAAAATTATTTTTGCTCTCCTTTTTAATTTATTAATTTAGAATTAAATAATAATACAGAAAATTGTGATTATTACTAGAAAACAATTTGGATAAAGAAAACAGGGAGGGTAAAATGTCTTCATGACTCCACAATTTAGAAGCATTCTGAGCTGGCTTCATTGCCTCAGAGAATAGGACTGTCCCAGTGAGCCAGAAACATCAAGGCTTATTCAATCAACTTTATAGGTAGAAACCAAGAAGTGGGAACCATAGCGGGAAAGAAGGGAGTGATTGATAACTGGTCAACGTAGGGGTCTCCAAATTTGTAGAATTCTTGTTCCCTTGAGTGTTTTTCGAAATAACAGAGGAACACTTTGAGAAGAACGCAAAGCCCTGATTGTCCAGTGATGTGCTGCTAGGAAGTAGGACTGAAACCATAAATCTCTCCATCTACAGAAGCAGTAGGCACTGTTGTCCAGATTTTCTGCCCCTATTGCCCAAGATCTCACAGCCACTTCACAAGTCGATCAAAGCTCTTTCTAGAATTTTCCATTCTTTCACAGGTGACTTCTCTAAACATAATCAATATATAACACAAAAAATCAGGTGGGTGTTCTAATTTTAGAAATGAAGAGACTGAATTGCAGACAGTTTAAATAACTTGCTTTAGATTCTTCATGTAGGAGGTGACTGCTGTAGGATTTTAGCATATCTAGCTTTCATCATCCTGACCCCATAAAAGGACTGCTTTTTAAAAAATACTCCACTACACATTCCCTATTGAAGATTTACAATATAATAATGAACCTATGATATCTTTACCTACCCTGCATTGGTTCCTGAGCCTTCACTGCTAATTTACTTATGCTGGCTTATGCTGTGTCCTTACTCCTGAAGGATATGGCTCTGTAAGATTCGTGGGCTGCAAACTCTCAGCACAAGTTAGATCAATTCACTTAATAGTGATGCTCTCTTTTCAGCTAGAAATACAGAAACATTCAACATAGCACTCAGCCAACATAGTTTTTATTGATTTATTGACATATTTATTTTTATGTCTTCCTTGATCTAAGACTAATCAAAGCAAGTAACAAGTTAGTGCCTCCTCCAATTCAGGAGCATTTTACAATTTCCTTAGGGAACTTGGAAAATCATGGACATTTGGTTGATGACACCTTGCATTTCTCATATCTCATACATCAGTGTTGATCCTGCTTTCTCTCTAGTGCCAAGATAGTTTTATTTTATAACATCCTCTTCACTAGACTTGCTTATTGACATTTGTTCCCTGTCTTCCAATCATGAATAATAGTATCCCTGCTTTACCATCCCACAATTCTGCATTAGAACTTGTTGAGTTCACAGCAAAACCCAAATATTTTCCTATACTTCTCACTCTTGACCTTGGCTGCCAACACCTGGGGATGTCACGTCATGGTAGATTAAATCATGCTGCAGTAACAAGCCCCAACTAGTGACATAAGAAGGCTATGTGACTCTATTTCCCCCAGGCCAACCCAAATCTCCTCTTACCACAATTATTCAGCCACATGGAGGTTTCACCTGAAAAATGAGAGAAGCAAACAAGATAAAGAGCATGAGGCAAATTATGTTAATCTCCAAAGTTTCATGGTAGAAGTTATTTAACTTCTATTCATCTTTTATGGAGGAAATCATGTCATATGATTGTGCCTAACTTCATAGGGATAAGAAAGGGAGATCGTGTAGTGGAGTGTTGTGGGCTGCTTGCCTGCTTTATCAATTGCCTTCCAGAGCATCACAACTGAAAAACAATGCAGAAAGACAATATTTGATTTTTAATACTTTTTATAAATCTTTTGATTAGCCTACATTCACAGAAAAAATCGAATAGCAAACTTCAGTGTATAAAATAAAAATTGTTGTTTTTTCTTTAACATTGTATCTCAATGTAGCAAACACTTTCTGAATTGTGGCTTTTATGCTCCATATAATATTCTGGGAATTATAATAATATTTAAAAAGTATATAATGCTCTACCTACTCCCCAGATTTTCAGATTTCTGCTCTTAGATAGCAATACTACATGGCTCATAGCACATCTTATTGGTAGTCAGGATTGCACACAAGGCCCAGGCTACTTAGTGAATCAGGTGTACTATCTGCACTCTCCTTAATTAAGTTTTCTGTTTCTTACTCTATTAAAGCATTGTCAGAGCATGGCTTCTTCATTTTGAGAATCTGCTGACATTGTGTTCCTAAGGGAAGTGAGTAATTCTGACAGAATAAAGATGGGGCTTGTGAGGGGAGGAAGATTGTGAGGCAGACATAGAGGTGTCATGATCAAGATCACATTATCCCAAAGCAGGTGAGAGAGGGCATGGCTGGATGGTGTGAACCTCAGAATATAGAGTGGATGGCTCTGGGAAAGGTGTGTCGATGCATACCTGGCTATTAGGTAAAGGACGTATGAGAGAGAAGGTACTTCTGCTTTTGAGGACTGAAGCCTCTTCTGAAGACAGTCACATTTTTATTTAAGCAAGAAGGTGAAGGGATGCAGAAAAGAGCAGAAAGCTGTGGAAATGGGCCAGGCACTTGATCTCTTATGTTTCCTTCATCCATGTAACTAGAATCTAAGTCTGTTTCTCTTTCCCTCCCTCCTTTCTTTCCTTTCTCTGTCCTTCTTTCCCTTCCTCTCTCCATCCATCCATCCTTCCTTTCCTCCTTTATTCCAGCTAATATGTAATTGATATTTTTAATATGTCCTATGTACCAGTGTTGTTTTATTGGCTGAGATCTAGCAGTGAACCCAATAGACTATTCATCTCTCTCTCTCTCTCTCTGAGCATGTATATGCGTGTGTATGAGTATGTGTAAAATGAGGCGTACAATGTGTTGACATCAATAGTGAAGCAAGATAACCCAGGATAAGAGAGTAGAGATTCTGGAAATGGTTGTTGCTCCTGTACAGGGTGCCACATGTGAGGTCAGGGAAGGACATTCTTCAGAGATGAAGAGTTAGACATGTGCCTACATAGATGGATTAAGCAGTGATCATATGGGTATTTTGAGGAAAATTGCTTCAGGAAGAGAAAATATCATGAGGTAAGGCAGGAATGTATTTCTTGCATTCAAAGAAGAGAAACAAATCAAAAATATCTGTAGACAAAGAAACAAGGAAGCCTTAAAAATAAGCACATGTGGCATGAAGGTGCATGTGATAAAGTCTGACGAGCAGGTTGGGAATTTGGAAGTTTGTTCCAAATGTGTTGGAAATGTTTTAGAGATCTCCAGAAAGAAGAATCTTATTTCATTCAAAAATATCAATCTAAATGTTGTCTGAACCATGGTCACAGAGATCTAATTATTCCTTTTTTTTTAATCTTCAGAGTTGAGAACTTTAACCAAGGTAGATTCAGCTATGCTGTTACTTTCTTAGACCAGCCTGAGCAAGCACTTGGCGCCTCAACATCCGAGTCACCTTCTCTGAAGAAAGCTGTTGCACTGGAGTTACTCATCTCACTTTTCTTCTAGCTCTTCTTTCTTTCCAAAGGGCCTATTAATCACATGCTGTTTTTTCTGATTAAGTTCTCAGTGTCCTGTCTTTTTTATTGATTAAATTCATTTCTTTGTATCTTTACTTTGTGCTAAAGGGTTTTTCTTCTATCATTCAGAAAATTAATGGGATCTTTTTTTTCAAATTGTTATTTTATTTTTTAATTGAACAGATTTATTGAGGTATAGTTAATATATTAAAAACTTATACATACTAACTACCTGCAATTTGGTGGGTTTTGAAATATGATGCATCTGTTAAACTATCACCACAATCAAGGTACACATGTCTATCATACCCAAAAGCTTTGCTTCATCTCTTTTGTTTCTTTTGTGGTAAGAAAACCTAAATTCTACCCTTGTCAGGATTAAGTGAAAAAATCCCATCACAGAAGGAAAAACACTGCATGATTCGACTTAGGTGAGATATATAGACTGGTCAAACTCATAGAAGCAGATGATAGTGTAGTGAGGAGTCACTTTCAATTATCCAACATAAATAAAGTTTAAAGATCTGATATACAACACAGTGTTCAGAAGTAACAGTCATCCCATTCTACAGAGGACCTAGTGCTAAGCTGAGAGACCCTTTTTACTTTTCATGCTCTCTCATCTGAGATCTAAGTATTTCAATGATGAAAAACTTCAGTGGGTAGGTATTAAGTGAACATTTATTGAAAAGAAATAATTTATTCCTTTTTCTTATTTTTGTGACTTATAATGTGGAAACTAATGGAGGGGACCAATGTGTGCTTGCTGCATGTGTGCATATGCACATCAGCATTTGCCAGTGGTTGGCTTCCAACATCTAGTACCAGATTTTCCACCCAAGAGCTGCCACGCAGAGGTTAAGAAGACACTCAGCATCAGAAGCCATGACTTGTCTCTTTGACTCAGTAATCATAGTGCTAATGACCTGTAGCCCAGACGGATGCAAAGATGTGACTTCTGCTGGTATTCCCAGAGTTTAACTCCCAAGATATAACTTGCTGGGGTCTCCAGGTTCTAGTTCACGTTCTGTATTGCTCCAAGCATTTTAACATCAATTTCGTTAAGATACGGTAATGGACATTGCTATCCTATGGCTATTTCTCTATGCATACCTTTTACATTCTTGCCTCAGCTTCTTTATGATATGATACTATCTGAATGCACCTGTGATATTCCAAATATGTCTTGGGATGGTAGAATGGCTCAGTGACAGAGCACCTGCCTAGCCAGCATGAAGGCCTGAGTTCAAATCTCAGTACAACACAAAAAAATCAAACAAATATTCTTGGGACACTAGAGTCACATAGCTAGCTGATAGAAGTTCCCAAATTGTCTGATAGTTGAAGGCTTTATTTTCCTCTCTACCCCATACATACAGAAAGTCCACTCTTACTGACAGACTTGTATCACCTGAAAAAACAAAACCCCAGTGCATTTTCTTTCAAGAAGTTCTGACTCCGTGGCTTCATCCATACTAAGAACTCCCTCCACAGTCAGACTGAGTCTGGGCTTCTGAATTTGCAGTGAGCTTGATTATTCCTTCTCTCTTTCATGATTCAAATGTATCCTTATCATTTTGATAGTATCTTAGAGGGACACTCTTAAATTTTTCAAAAAACTTATTTGTCTGTATTAGTTGTATAAGCAGGTTTCATTGTGACATTTATATATGTGCTTACAATGCATCATAATTATATTATCTCCACCCCCACTTCTTTGAACAGTTTCAACATGTTTCATTGTTCAATTTTCATACATCTCTACAAAGTACATGGACCATATTTGCCCTCCACACTCTCCACTTACTCTTCCTGCTCCCACTTGCACCCTTCCCTGGACAGGACCTGTTTACCTTCCTGTCCTTCATTTTGTAAGTATATACTGATTATTCAAAGGGGGATTGCTGTCGTTTTTCAGACATGTATATATCAAATTAACTCCCTTTGTAACTGACTTTCTCTATCACCCTGCTCCCCTATTATTCACTAGCTTATAATGATTTCATACACAGGTGTAATCTATTTCAATATCATTCACTCTATCATTTTTGTTTCCTCTCCCACCTTCCAGTAGTTCTCTTAGACAGACCCACTATTACAACTATATCATCTATCTACTTACCTCTCTCTCTATCATCTATCTATCTAAGATCATGTATGCATTTATGTACTCTTTTATGTATAGCTTTCACATATGAGTAAAACATGCAACTTTTGTCCTCATGAGCCTGGCTTACGTTGCTTAACCTGATGCTCTCTAGTTCCATCCATTTACGTGCAAACAACCTAACTTTATTCTTCTTTGTGTCTGAGTAATACTCCATTGTGTATATACACCACATTTTCTTAATCCATTCATGAGTTTTAGGGCATCTGTAAGGTTTCCCAAAGTTAGCTATGGTGAACAATATAGCAATAAACATGGGTATGCAAGAGACTCTGTTATATCCTGGCTTACATTCCTTCTGATATGTATCCAGGAGGAGTATTTCTGTAACATATGGTAAGTCTAGGTTTAGATTCTTGAGGAACCTCCACACTGCTTTCCAGAGCAGTTGCGCTTACTTTCACAACAACAGTGTATAAGGGTTTCTTTGGCCCCATGCTCCCATCATCAATACTTGTTTTTGTTATTGATGATAGCTATTCACACTGGAGTGAGGCAAAATCACAATGTCATTTTGATTTGAATTTCCTTTATGACCAAGGATGTTGAATATTTCTTCATATATTTGTTGGTTGTTTGTACTTCTTTTGAAAAGTGTCTGTTCAGTTCATTTTCCCAAATATTTTTTCCTTTCATTTGGGCTAAAACTTTCAGAGAAAACTGAGTGTGCCTAGAAGCATATCTACCTGCCATCTTCATGACATAAGCTGAGCATGCCTAAAAGTGTTCCTGTCCAGTGTATTAATCTTTGGAGTAATGCTCCATGACCTCAAGTGAAATATTCTCCAAAATGTGTTTGCCATCTTTCCTTCCTAAACCAACTTCAAACTGAGTGTGCTCAGAATACATCCCGCTCTTACTATTTTCCTGTATGAATATGCAGAGGCTCCATAATTGGAAACTCCAGGCTTCCTTGTTCAGGGAAGACACTGCTTTGGAAAAAATTCCCATGGTCTCCTTACCTGCTGCAGGTAATAGATCTTTGTTCACTCTTTTATTCCTTCACTGTGCTTGATTTTGACTTTATGATGTGAAACCATTATATTCAGTTATGTTTTTTCTTAGTCAGATTAAGAAAAACAAAAATATAAGAGACCCACTGAAATTTGGTTGTGCTGAGTTGTGTCTTAGCACAAGTAGGTAGATGCTATGTTTGAGACATAACCTAAAAGTTATTTGTTGCTCATATTAAATAAAAATGTAAATGAATGTAAATTTTATGTGAAACTCTTGTTTAGAAGATGTCATCAAAAGCCACTTTCACCCACATTCTTTGCTTAAGGCCAGCTTCTGGGAAAATTTATTACAAAATAGTTAGTTGAGGTCATTTTCCATCCATAACTATCCTTAAACCTGAGTGAGGCAGGTTTAGTCTGTCTTCAGAGTTGTAAAATAAGAACAATATATAACCCTTCAAATCCTATAGCAACTAACTTTAAAAGTAAATGCTGGGATGAGGGCATGGATCAAGTGGTAGAAACTGCCTAGCAAACAAGAGTTCTTGCGTTCAAACCCTACTACCTCCAAAATAGAAATAAATAAATAAATAGTTAATAAAGTAGATGTGTTGGGTAGCCTTTCTTGGTTCCTTCAGAACCATTTTCTTCCTTTTCCCATCATTTTTCTGTGCCCTGAGACATTGAATTTGTAGCAGGAATAACCTGGCTCATCTGGTCACCTGGTTTTGGGTAAGTAGGAATCCCTGACAAGAAATCCGAATGTCGCAGGGGGCAGAGGTCTCTGGTTTATGCACCTGGTGATTTCCCTGACAATCCATTGCTTGGGTAGTTGTATTTCCCTCCCTAAGTCTTCAGTTCCTACCTGGGGACCTGTCCATCCACAGCTACTGTTCTCTGTTTCAGTATCCGCTCACTGTATTACAATCATAACAAGGACATCACTCTTTGTTTTACTCAATGCTGCTTCATTACCCCTTGTCAATTTTCCTTTTTTGGGTCACACCTCCATACATAGTCTTGTGTTAATCAGTCTTCAATCAACACTTTGGTATGTGTTGTACTGGAATCCCAGTAAATAAAAGTACAAATGCATTACTATAGAAACAAATTATTCTCATTTTATTTTGAAACATTATTTTCTTACCAATCTTTGACCTGTTAAATTGCATGGTATTTTGAATCTAAGCCAATGTGTTCTCTTAATTTTTTCTTTAGTTATTTTACAGATTGAGTCTTGCTTTTTTGCCTGCAGCCAGCCTCCTTGCTATGCCTCCCAGGAAGCTAGGATTCCAGGTGTACACCATCATACATTGGTTGACTTGGGATCTTGCTAACTTTTTGCCTAGGCTGGCCTTGAACATCCAATGTCTTCCTCCAGAGTAGCTGGGATTATAGGTATGCACCAACATACCCAGCTATGTTCCCCTTTTTTCTAAGATTGATGTTGCTGTCATACCACCAGTCAGGTATTGAAATCTTGAAATGTTCAATTTGCTCATAATTTAGAGAAATTATTTAGAATGTTGTCCTGCACTGATGATTGGAACACAAACTTTGAAGCCTGGATATAAATTGTAACAGATAAAGTGCCTTCATTACTGCATCATTATAGATTTCACTTTCACACTTGTAAAATGGAAATAATTGGTCCTGATTTGCAGGGTAGCTTGAAGAAAAAACTAAAAAATCATGCTAAAGCTCCTAGCACACACTACATGCTATTCGTGGCAGTGCTATATATGCAGCAATTGGTGTCCATTTGTATCCATTCACATATCATTGGATTTAACCTACAAGTTCTTTCCTTCTATGATAACAATACTTTGCAAGATTTTATAGAATTATAAGCAATATATATGCAATGTACAACCTCATAAAAGATGGCTGCCATAATAATGAGGGAGATAAGAGATAAAAGAACAACTTCTACAAAAATGATATTCTTGTGGGAGTTGAGAAAAGGTTAAGCAATTCCAAGCAAAGAAAGTTTCTTGAGGTTACACATTTGTGCCAGTCATAACCTTTTTTTGGGCTTCTGAGAGCCTCATCTTTTTTCTCCATTGTATACAATATGTGTCTAGTTTCTAATAGTTTCTGAAGCTGTTTCTGGCCCAGTTCTTTCCAGAAGCATACATCACCTGCCTTTAAATATACAGCCAGACAACTGATGCTACCTGAGGCATCTCCAGGAGGTAGGAAATGCACCAGGGTTTCCTGAAAGCAAGAAATTGGGCCCTCCTTAATTCCATGCTTCCATCTAATCAAAGACACATGTATTTTGGAGTTATTTTAAGAACAAAAGATGTACATGCCCTTTACTACTTCTCAACGATCACAACATTACTGTTATTATGCCAAATCTTTCATAATACCAATTAAGAGACAACAGATCATCAAGTGTGCTTTCTTCCTGTTGACGAGCTTTCCTTGGCTCTGCTCCCTTAAAAATGATGTTCAGACATCTTCCTGAAAAAACATGGAATGCACTTTGTGTAGGGCTCATCTCCAGCTCTTCTGCCTCTTGTTTGTTTAATACCCAACCTGTTTTCATAACAACTTGACTTATCATTCTTCAACTCCAGGGGCAGCTCAAGTATCACATGATGACCACAGCCACCTCTACATTCTCATCATTTCACATCTATGCAATAGATAACTGGGCTTTTTACTTTTTAATCATACTATGGGGATTTTCCTTCTCCCTTTGGTTCAATTTTCCATGCCTCATAAACCCATTACAATAGTGAAGCCTCTATATCATATCAGTGTGAAAACTCAGAGTAAACTATAGAGTTCTTATATCAGGGCAGCCATTTTTAATGGTTACTTCAAACAACTTGCTGGAAAGTGTACCCAGTCTGTTTTCTCTTTGTGACCTCCTCTAAAACTTCCAGTGCACCAGTAGAAAGACATGTGAATCATGGTCTCACCATCTCATCAAGTGTGAAATAAATTGAGAATAGTTTTTCCTAGGTTTCCTTTCAACAAAGAAACAGAATGAATTCTGGAAGTCCACGGTGGGCTCACTAGAGTATAAATCTTCATCAAGATTTGGTTGCTGATCCTGTATAAGTATCAACTCAAAGTGGATTAAGGAACTTAGTATAAGACTTGAAACTTTAAAGCAGGAAAGAGTAGGGAAAACACTGACATTAATAAGCATAGACAATGACTTCTAAATAGAACTCAAATGGCTCAGCAACTAAGAGAAAGGATTGGCAAATGGGACTACATGAAATTAAAAAGTTTCTGCAAAATCAAAGTAATGGTCTCTAAATTAAAGAGAATTCTCATAGAATGGGAGAAAATCTTTGCCAGCTATATATCTGACAAGGGATTGATAACCAGAACATACAGGGAGCTCAAAAAACTAAACTCCTCAAAAATCAGTGATCCAAAGAAGATGTGAGCAAAAGAACTAAATAGAGCATTTTCAAAAGAAGAAGTCCAAACGTCTAAAAAAACACATGAATAAATGCTCAACATCCCTGGTCATAAAGGAAATGCAAATCAAAACCACATTAATGTTCCACCTCTCTCCTATTAGAATGGCGACCATCAAGAACACAAATAATGACAGATGTTGGCGAGAATGTGGGGAAAAAGGAACCCTCATATTCTGTTGATGGGAATGATAGCTAATACAACCACTATGGAAAACATTATGGAGGACCTCAAAAACCAAAAAATAGAACTGCCATATGATCCAACAATTCCATTCCTAAGGATATACCTAAAGGAATGTAAGTCAGGTTAGAATAAAGCACCTGCACACCCATGTTTACTGCAGCATTATTCACAATAGCTAAGCTATGGAAACAGTCATGATGTCCCAGTACTGATAAATGAATTAAGAAAATATGGTATTTATATACAGTGTAATTTTATTCAGCCATAAAAAAATGAAATTTTGTCATTTCCAGGTAAGTATATGGAACTGGAGAGCATCATCTGAAGTGAAAGTACCCAGGCTTGGAAGGCCAAAAACCACATGTTTTCTCTCATGTATGGAATACAGAGATACAAAACCAGCAATATTATTAAAAACTTGTCAAACTAAGGGGAGGGCACATACGAGAGGCAGAGGGTTAAAGAAGTTAAGAATGTGAATATTGTTGATGTACTTCCTATACAAGAATGCATATAGAATCTTCAAACTGGTTGAATCCACCATTAGAAAGGGACTGAGGTAGAAAGAAGAAAGATAGAGGAGACTAAACAAATATAGATGGACATGTCACAAGGAAACTCCCTGTGTAGCTATCTTAAACAAGCAAAATGTCATTTTTTAAATATTTTTCTTCTACAAAATTGGAGAACAGGAGGGCAGAGCATGGCCTGCCTGGGAAATTGGTACCAGTGTTCAGAGGATGTGGGAAAAGGGGGTAGGAGTGTGAATATGGTGCAAATACTGTGTACACATGTATGTAAATGGAAAAATGAGACCTGTTGAAACTATTCCAGGAATGAGGGGAACTGGGTGGAGATAAAGGAGAAAGGTGGAGGGTATGAATTCAAATATAATATATTTGAAATATTGTAAGAACTTTTGTAAATGCCACAATGTACTCCCACACAGGACACAAATTTAAAAAAAAAGAAAAAATAAAGATTTGAGTGGTGAAAGCTTAAAATAGTGCAGTGATGAAGTGGGAGGATATTAATTTCCTTCGAATGTGTCCTTTAAAAGTGCTTATGTAAAAGTATGATGACAGCTCAAAATTGGCCCAGGAGCAAGAAGTCATCCCAGCCTGCCCCCTTTGCCGCTTTCAGGCATGAATACCCCAGAGGATTGCAAATTAAAGGGAAGTTGGAGTTCAAAGTGAGGACTCCAATAGCAATGAAAACTCAAATAACAGCACACTTGGTTTTCTCGTAAACAAAGTGCTTCTTTGGTAATTGAAGGGAACTAATATTGGCTCAGATAACAATGTCAGGGACTAAGGAAAAAAGGGATCATTTCTAGAACCATCAAACTGTCATCACTGCATGGTGACACCTCTGGTGTGCATTACTCTTAGAAGGCATAACCTTCACTGCTATGGGATAATGTCTGGCTTCCTTTGCTTCAATCAGAGCAGGAGGAAGGATTTAGGATTACTCAGGAAATCACTACTGGTGAGAAACTAGAATAAACCATATTTCAAGATGCTTTTTCTTCAACTGAGGCCAATAGGAAAAGGGGAACAGGTACTAGAGAAAAGGTGAGATCAAAAAGAATTAACCTAGAAGGTAACACCCACGCACAGGAAATCAATGTGAGTCAATGCCCTGTATAGCTATCCTTATCTCAACCAGCAAAAACCCTTGTCCCTTCCTGTTATTGCTTATACTCTCTCTACAACAAAATTAGAAATAAGGGCAAAATAGTTTCTGCTGGGTATTGAGGGGGTGGGGGGCAGAGGGAGGGGGTGGAGAGGGTGGCAAGGGAGGGGGTGGGGGCAGGGGGGAGAAATGAACCAAGCCTTGTATGCACATATGAATAATAAAAGAAAAAGGAAAAAAAATGGTGTCAGGTACCACAACAGTAGCAGAACTTTGTAAAAAAAAAAAAAAGATGCTTTTTCATGAAGGAACAATTCAAATAGTGGAGATAGAGTAGATCTAGAATGGAAGAGTGTACCACAGTCTCCACCATACACTGCTTCCTGGAAGCAGCTCCAGAAGCAACATTTCCTTAATTCTTCCTTTACATGAAGTGATTGGATTTCATATCTGGAGAGCTTTTGTCTTCCAAAATATACAGGCCTCTGTATATTAGATAAATATGTTCTTGACCACTGCTAAATTCACAAATAGAGGAGTCTCGGTACCCAGCAGAGACTAATACTTTGTGGAATAAATGGAAACTCAGTAACTTTGTTTGTTACTCTCTTTTAACAGGTAGGACTAATGAGGAAGAAACTTACTGGGCCAACTCTTAAAGAAACTTCTTAGAATATAATGCAAGGCACATAATGGAAACAGTTTCAAAACTTCACAGCAGTGCAGTGTTAGTTTGTATCGGATGTCCCTGAGTCCTACACCACAGGGGAAGGAAGACATTGAAGAGTTGAATTCTTGGCACAGCATGGGGGAGCTGAAGACCCAAACCACCTCCATTACTTCCCATCAGATATCTGACTGAGTGATGATGGGATTTCCAAGTCCCTCTCACCTTCTAGGTCTGGACTCTGGTGTCTTCTGTTGATGACTTTTGACTTCCTTCTTCACTGAACAAACTAAAGCAATTCCCAACTTGGTGACTTGTTGACTTAATGTAGACTATAGTTTTTGGCTTATCCATTTGAAGTTGAATGTACATGTTTTCAATTACCAGGATGTTTTCTCTCGTAAGAAAAATCAGCATTATAGGTATGAGTTCTGCTTCATATATTTTAACTTTCTGATGGCCATTTTGAATGAGTTTGTGTGCTTAGCCCTAAGTGGCCCTTCAGCAACTCCAGGAAGCCTTAGCTTCCCACCCTTAATATGAATTGGTTGTCTTGCTATGGAGTTCCACCAAAAAGCATTCCTATATCCATAATACCTATTATCATTTTACATCTCCTTGAAAACAAGAAGTGTTATTGTGTCTATCACTAATCTTTTTCAGTGCATGAAACATGTAAGTGTTCTTTTAATCTATCATCTATCATCTATCTATCTATCTATCTATCATCTATCTATCATCTATCTATATCTACCTCTCTACTGGTCTATTTAAGTGTTTTGAAAACAGAATTTTCAGATAATACTGAGGAATTGTGCTATGCAAGAGAAGATTAAAGAACTTAAGTGTTATTAATTTAGGAAAGTTAAAACAGTCAATGGCCCAGGGATTTTATAATGCATTATTTCACAGTAGATCATGTGACTCTGTTCCTTTCTAATATATGAGTTCTCATTTTGAATTGAGCAAGTACTCTTTGGGGGAAGATAGCCCCTGTTGATCCTTTTGAATTATATTAAGCCCCCAGCATTCTGAAAATGATAGATATGCAATAAATCTATTATGAATGAATGAGAACATCAGAATCATTGGGGGATGAAGAAGCACACAATTAACTGCCATCTTGGTGGCACTTTTTTAAAAAAAAGATTCTCTGAGAACAGAGGATTAAATGACTGAAGTGGTATATACATCTGATGGACTGGTTAGTGTGAGTCACGAGCATCAGAGTGCATGGCCACCTGAGATGCCTGTTCAAAGACAAATTCTTCCCTCTGAGTCCATGTGATTGATGGTCTCACAGCAGCATGTGCCTGGCTCTATATCAAGGAGAGATTTATTAAATTTAATAGACCAGAATATTATTACACAAAGAATACTGTCCCTTAGCTGCTATCAAGTAACTCAGCCATCTGATGGTTTCACTCATTTCCTGAGCACTGTATTTTCTATAAGTGTTACTCATCATAACCAGATCTGGCCCATCTAGGTGACGGCACAGCCACACATGCCATCATACTTCTGGCCTCTTCTGTGTGGAAGCTTAGAGACCTCAGTTCTGTAGTGTTTTTTGTTTGTTGCATGTGTGGTATTTGTTGCTCATTTTTGGTACAAATTTCTATGTGGCATACCAATCAAAGTCAGAGAAGGCATGAAGTGATCCCTGATCCTCACCCTACCACCACCATGGATTTCTGGTCTAAGTTGCTTTCTCTGGTTTAGGTTGAATTTGTAAGGAAAAGGAAAGGAAGTTCATGGTTGACTATCAGGATGGTACTTTTGTTCAGTATAGTGGCTGAGATCCCAGGGATATGTAATTTGGATCTTTAGTCCAATATAACTGAGCAGGTGAGTCAGACACTGAGACGTCGAGACATGTGTAACTGGAAGGCCATATGGCAATTCACTACTAAGCAGGATTTTATATTCAAACCCTAATTTGAGCTTGAATAAGCTGTTATTGCTATAAATGAATTAGTACCTCATATCTTACATGGGTCTTCTACAAATTTGTCTCCCTTTAGCTCTACCACTAATGCCACATTTTAAACAGTTTTCAAGACATGTTTCTCTCTCTAAATTTATCCAAAGAAATCATGGGTACATCTATACTGTTCAGTAACACTGGTAAGAACTTGAAAGGCCCTTAATCTAGCTGAGAGAGTGTACCAGGCACTGCCTTAAAACTTTATCAGCTCTTTAAGAGTTCAGCTTTGATCATAGGTTTTTTTTTTTTTTTTAACTTATTTCCTCATGAAAGTCTAGCTCAGGATCACCTTTGGCTCTCGGTTGCAATTTTCATATATTCCACATGCATTTTGCTCATAGATTACAAAAATACTTATGGCTGTGAGTGGTGGTATACACTTGTAATCCCAGATACTTAGGAGGTAGAGATACGTGGTTTAGGGTCTGAAGTTGGCCCAGGCAAAAGCATGAGAGCCTATCTCAAAAATAAACTAAAAACAAAAGGACTGGGCATGTGACTAAAGTGATAGAGTGCTTGCCTAGCAAATGTGAGGCCCTGAGTTCAAACTCCAGTACCACCAAATAAATAAAATAAAATATGTACTATGGACGAACTAACTAATTTATATAACACATTGAAACCAGAATATCATTGGGTATATTTTTAACTTCCAAGTAGCCTAGGCAATGGTTTTGCCTATTGCTTTGATACCATGTGCAAGGGATTGCCCTTCACCCAGCCTGCTCTGAAATTTGCCTCAATACTTCTCCAGGCTTTTCTATTTCCTCACATTTCAACTTCTTCCTGACAGTCTATGAAAACCAATGTCATGTTTTATGTTAGTTTCCAATTCTGGGTTCCAATTATTTCTGTATCAGATAGAGGCTGCTATATAGCAAACCATTCCAAAGACTAATTGCTCAAAATAACCACACATTTTTTGTTATTATTTATTAATTATGAGATGATTCATAATGGTCTTATCTCTCAATTCTGTATTTTGGCACATGGCTAGTTTCTACCTTTGCTAACTTTGTCTGTCCCCTCTTCTGTGTCTGTGGCTTGTGGTGGGGTAATTGTTCTAATTTATCCTGTTTCATGTTGCGCTATGTTTTCCATCATGCTATACCCTCTGGTCTCCTGATGAGTCCACAGCTGATTGCAGACACAAGAGTGAGTCAAAACAAAGAAACGAGAACAAACCAATTGAATCCACATTGTTCCCAGATCATAAAATTTAAGCCAAATATATAGTTGTTTGTCAAATCCAGCATTTTGAAATATAAAAACCAACTGCTATGCTACAGGATATGCCAAAAACCTATAGAACATATGCATCCCAACATGTGTAGAAGGAAGGCAGAGAGATTGCTGACTGATCTGCCAATTTAAAGTCTCTCACCTATGGATCAAAAAATAACTTAAAATAAGTAAATAAAATTAGGCAGAAGCGGGGAGAAAAGGCCTAAGAGAGCAAGAGAAAGATGACTTGAACAGTTTCAGGTTTTAATTGGAAAAGAGCATGCCTTGAGTTAATGTGTACAAGTAGAGAACTTCAAAACTCTTCCCTAGAAATCAACATTAGGTTTTGGCTACACTTCATGGAGTATTTATTATGATCTACAACAGTCATTATAATCTGGATGGCACAAATATCCCCAAGGAACCATGGTGATATTGAGCTACTAGGAAAAGAGTTAATAATTGAAATTGTGTCTAAATTAATTGTGGTTCTCTCCTGTTCAGTTGGCCTCCCTTGGTACTAGAAAGCAGACTCTTCTGTGATCACAAATACAACCCCATATTCCTGTGATAAAGTGCAGCCTCCAGGCACTGTGATGCTATACCTCCATACTGACTAACCCCTGGGCTGTGGGTTGCAATGGGGGTAGAGAGATATGAGAAAAAGTTTCGTATTGCCATTATAAAGAAACTACTCTTCTTGGAAGAATTCAATTTGTGTTGGATCATAAATAAGTCTGCCAGTCCAGTGAATTTGAACTTTTGCTACAACAATCCTAACTCTCTTCTCTGTTCTCTCTTCCCTCTCCTCACCCTCCCCCCCCTCATGATTTCTCCCTCTGTTCCTTGATGTTATTAAACTTTCATGTGATGTAGAAACCAGGGAGATCAGATTGGATCCTAGGAACTTTCACTAATGTAAAATAGTTATTAATGGTAGCCCTTCAGTTTTCAACAAGAATAAATCTAAGCAGAATATAGGAGTAGATACTCCTTTGTGGTCATAAACACACACACACTTGTGTATGTGTATGTGCTCTTGTGTATATACACACAAAAGTACATAAAATAAAATAAAGTCAGCTACTTCTTTTTAAGCAACGTGCCACACTGAGATCTCAGGATTAGCCAACACCATCATAATGATCCAATGCTCCATGATAAAGCTACAGTAGCATCCTCAGAAAATGTGAAAATTCTTTCATTGAGGTTCTTATAGGATTATGGCATATTCTGACATCAACATTATGCATAAGCCATGGAAAGTGGTTTTATGGTTACAGACCTTTAAATTTTTGGTATTTATCTCTAAGGATATTTCTTGTGCTTTGCTTCACATTCAACATTTCTAAGTCAGAGGAGAAAAGGCCACATTTAATAAACCCTACCTTCTAAGTCGAAAAACAAAACCAAATTGAGTTAAAGCTACTAGATAGCAAGTTAGCAGGCTCCAAGAAGCAAAAATGTCATTGGCCACTCTAGTTAACATTCCTTTTCCATGGGTCCTTATGTCTGTGAAGGTATGTGATTACAATGTTCCAGCACAATTATTGCCAGGAGGAGCAAGAGACTGTGGAACCTGCTGAATCATATCCAGGCACTAGAGCTGATGTAGCTGGTCCCTGCAGTGGGGCAATGTGTGATCTGCTGAATCCTGACACCTGACCCTTGCCAAAAGGGATGCCAGCTGGGAGAAACCCACCGTTTATAGAAGACATACCTACAGACCTCATGGAGTCTCCACTGAGCAAGTGATCCAGGAGACAGGGGCACTAAACAAAGTCTGGATATAGCCTAAACTGGGTCTGCTACCATGGAGAAGATTTGATGCAATGCTAAAATTATAGACTTTAATGCTGCTTCTACTTTCCAGCATACATCTCTATGTGCCTCAAGATTTATTGTGTTCTTTTTGTTGGCATAGCAAACAATCTTGATATTGACTCTCATGAAGTTGTAACAATACTTGTTTTGCCCATGAATGCACAATTTGTATAGGGTTTGACAGGGGTGTAACATTGCTGCTCTACTTGGCTTCAGCTGAGGTTTGAGGACACCTCTTCCTCCAGGGTGGTTTGGTGTGTGGTCTCTACAGCATGCTATCTTCAAGGTAGCTGGATTCTAACATAGCAAGTCAGGGCTCAAATGACACATTCAGAGAGAAGAAGGGGTGGGAGAGAGGGATGGAAGGAGAGAGAGAAAGAAAAAGATAGGAAGAGGAAAGGGAGAGGGAATGTGAGAGAGAGCAATCCTCTTTTTTCTAACTCAGCTTTGAAGGTCACACTATATTTCTTCCACCTCAATCTATTCTTTATAGGAAAGTCCCTAAGCCCTAAGCTCAAACACAAAGAGAAATTAGTCTTCAGCTTTATATGGGATCATTGTCAAAGAATTTGGAGGTAGGTATTGAAACCTCTAGTGCTTGAATCTTAAAAGGCTCAGATTCAGTGATTCATGCACCTTTTATATAACTTTTACCTGATCTTTGAACAGACTCTCTGAATATATCATTTTATAGTATAATGCTTAACTGTAGTACGTTTTGGCCCCTGTTTGAACAGTTGGATTTCTGTTGTACTTAAACTTGTATCCTTCTATCCCCCATGTAGTAGTCGTAGTAGTCTTCAACAATCTCACTTAAGATGACTGTGAGAGACACTACAAAAGGGAGAATAAATGGATAGCAGAAGAATATACCAGATATTTAGTATACACATTGATCAAAAGCTTTTAAATGTAAGAAAATATATACTGAATGGGTGTATAAATAATCTCAAAATAACATTTTTTGCTTTTTGTTTTCTTCAAAGTGCTGGTGATCCAACCCACGTGCCTCGAAGCAAGCTGAAAAAAACAAAATTTATTTTAAATCGCTTGCAAGAAATAACCCTTAGAATGCATAGCACATTGAGCTGCAGATGGAACACATTCAAAACTTGTTTTTGTGGGTGTTACATTTCCATAAAGATATCATTATAAATAATATAACCAATTGAATGAAAAGAAATATAAGAGTAAAGCAGAAATGTAAATCATCTCTCATTTTCATTCTTCTAACTTCCTGGAGCCTCTTCAGACTGGGAAGGATGCGTAGTTCAGAGCTCTGGGATCAATTCATGACCAGTGCAACCATCAGAAAACACAAAGAAGCTGCATGGAGTTAACTGCACAGTTCCATTCATACAGAGATGTCTGACTGTGTTTGTGGGGGAGAACAATCTCACGACAGAAAAATGAAGTCCAGAAATGGAAATGCTTATATTTTAGAAAAAATTGAAGAAGGGTCCAGGATGTATCCCATATAGTCTCTCAAGCTTTTCTTTACTGAGTGGTCTGAAAAGCAGGTGGTCTCACTCTATGTATCCAGAAATTTGTCTTCTGGAATAGCACCAAAATATTACAATTTTCACTCACATTTTGACATATTTTAGGAGTGGAGTATTCAATATGGTCACATATGTTTGTTCATATATATATATATATATATTCATATATATATTATACCTATCCCTATATGTATATAGGATAGGTATAAAAATTAAATGCAAATGCCTAAGCCTGCAGCAGGAAGTATGTCAACTAAAACATTACATATATTTAATTTTTTAAAAAAACAGATAAATCAACTAAGCCATAATTGTGTTGCAGCCTGCTGCTGTTATTAAAGTGTAAGCCAATCATTCCAGTCTTGAAGTCAAGAACACAAGAACAAGCAACATTTTTCCGAGTTGGATTATGTGCTCCATTACTTGGAGTCACTTTCCACTTGATAGTAAAGAGCATCATTATTTCAAAAGCTATTACTTCTTATAGATTAAGTTATATCTAACACTTACCACTCTCAGCCCCATTAAAATATCAGAACATTTTATTACATTCTTTCAGAATCTTGAGGGCTCCATTAGCACAAGAAACACAAACCTGTGAATTAGCAAGTAATTAAGTGAAACAGGATGAGATTCTGAACCCTTGTTTCAATTTGTAAGAAATCCATGTATCTAACCTGAGTTGAAGTATCTGAAGATTTGTACTATTTAGAAAAATGATTCATAAAGCAGAGCAAATCATGCTCTATTGCTGACGGTGAAAATAATGGAATTGTTCTTTTTAAGAAGAGCATCACAGTGTTAGATAATATGACTGTGTCCTTACAACTAATTAGTTGTGTTATGTGGCATTGCTGAGTCCTCATAAATCATTGGTAGTAATGCTTTGAAGGCTCATTTCCTTTCAAGAAACCGTTAAGTATTCACAATGTGTCAATTCCTATAGCGAATGAAGAAATAAGACAGTGTCCATGTTTTGAGAACCCTATATTCCAGCAAAAATGCATATAAATAAATGAGTTTATAAATGTGAGTAATAAATTCAAGAATAACTCACTATATACAGTATCTACTTTTGCTCCAATTCTTCAAAGTTGAGCAACACTTTTCCCTGATCTGTCCTACTGTCTGGAGTATAAATGCGGCCAGGGCATCACAGGAACAATTTTTTATAATTTCCTCAGACAATTCACTATTTATTTTATGATTTTCATTTGAAATACCTACAGAAAATTACAAAGAAGATTTTTACAGTAATCTTTTTGCCTATCCCTCAGAATTAATCATTGTCAGAATCTAGGCACTATTTTTATTTTAAACAAAAAAGTGTACTGTTTCATAAGATGGGTCATAGTTACTAAAAATGAAAAAGTTTAAAAAAAACAAAAGTAAAATAAAAATACTGCCAACCTCAGTATCTAAAAATAACCATCAGTAGCATCACAGTCATCAAGGCTGACATCCTTCATAATACGAACAAGAATGTAGTGAAGGAGATATTTTGAAAGAACAGAAAATTTATATAGTGGATCATCCTGCCCCACTTAGTGGCATGTTTCTGTCTTTACACATTCATCAATTTATACTCCTTTTAGTACTTTTTGATGGTGCTGGGGACAAAGCCCAAATCCTAGTTCGTGCTAAGCAAGTGCACTACTGAGCTACCACCCCAACCCCTCAGGTGTAAGATTTTTATTGCTGAATAATCCCACTGGGTTTACTACATTTTGCTTCTTTCCTTTGGTGTTAGGTAGGGCACATTTCGTGTTATACTATTAGCTTGCATCTCCATTTGTTCTTGTCTGCTTTTCCTGGCTTCTCTTTAGGTAATACTTGTATCTTCATATGTATCTTCTGAATTTGGTTAATTATTCTGGTGTCTCGTATTTGATAAGCCCCTATGTTTTCATGTCATCAAGGTTTGAACTCAGGGCCTCCCTCTAGTTAGCAGGTACTCTACTACCTGACCCAAGTCCCATCCGCTTTCTGCTGTAGTTATTTTTGTGATATATTTTTGTGTTTTTGACCAAAACAGGCCTTGGATCATGATCCTCCTATCAATGCTTCCATTATAGCTGGGATTACAGAGGCAAACCACAAACACTCAGCTTATTTGTTGAGGCTGGCCTTGAACTGTGATCCTCCCAATCTCCACCTTCTGGTTAGCTTTAAGCCCCTCTTTATTTCATGCCATTCATTCTTACAATCTTCAGCGAGTTCTATCATACTGACAACCATGCTAAATGTTTGTTTCTGAGTGATGATAAGGAAATATTCAAGTAGTAAACTTCTTTAGCTTTGGAGAGCAGGAATTCTCCTAAAGAGGTGAGAATTGAATCAAAGCCTAAAGACTGACAATCTCTACATTAGAAGAGCATCTTGCCTACATTAGATGCTTATTAAACATTTGAGTGAATGAATACTTACACTAACATGGATATTACAGAGAGGAACATGCAAGGAGTATGATCTGAAAGTGCTAAACTCCTTTTAGTTTCGATATCTCTTATAACTGAGATGATAATACTATGATTATCTTTCTAACTAACCTGCATTAATATCACAGAGAAGATACTTTCTTAATCAATTTTCAGTATCTCAATTAAACCCCACAAAATTCTGTGGTAAGTATTTGTATGTGAGAGCTGTTGATTTGCTTTGTTTTGATTTTCCAGAGGAGAAAACTGTCTGAGTAATTAGCTTACCCTCATCAAGAGTCAGAAAAAGACTTCTGGGAAAAGGTAAGGTGGTGGGGTAGTTCAGAGGTCCAGAGCTGGGGCTGTGTTTCTCTGAGTTAAAATTTTGGATCATACTTCCACAAGGTGACCTTAAGAAAATAACATAACCCAAGTGATTTATGTTTGAAAACCAGCCCCTGGAGACAATGTCACATTAGCTCTTGTGAGGATTAAACTACAAGTAAGAAAGTCGGTATAAGGAAAGTAGAGAGTATAGAGTTGACTCATATGTGCAAAAGGGGTCTGGGAGACTCCCTTGAAGCGATAGCAGATGAACTGTGATTCAAAGGACAAATGAGACCTTCTGTGTTAATGAGAAGGGGGAATATTCCACGTGTAGTCTGTGCTAGACATAAACACAGGAGACAAACTCATTATCTGCACACTGCAAATCAGCAATCATTTTTCTACATTTCCAGATAGCAAATCAGAGGCAAAAGAAAACAGTGTTTCTGCTTAAAAAAATGTTTGTGATAGTCTTAAAATACAATTCATGATGATAAGAATTGTAACAAAAGGCCTGTCTGGAATAGAATAAATAAATAAATAAATAAATAAATAAATAAATAAATAAATAAAACTAACCTTGAATCATGATTTGTTTCATTTTCTAAATCAACTGGGCCTGGATGAATTTATTTTTTGGAGATTTTTAAGTGCCAAATTGTCTTCCTACATTTATTGTCAACAGTATAAGTTCTCCTTGATAGGGAGTTTTCAAAACTACTGCATGGTAAATGCAACTACTTTCATTCTTCCATTCCTATCTCTTTGGAGTTCAGCTGTGCCCAGAGGTCTAAGTGTGAAGATGAAATACAAAGCTGTGATGGAAGACATGTCAGGAAAGTTGCAGGTTAAATATTTCTCATGCCTGTAAATAACCATAACTCTTATTGCTTTCAGCTTAATTCAGCAGTCTTCAGAAATTAGGGTACATAGTCACTAGCATCTTATTGCTAAATTCATCAACATCATTTTATAGGAATAAAATTTAAATCTTGCCAGCTATTATGTTAGTCATTAAATACTTGGGAATTATTTAGGTTAGGAGGAATTATTAGAGAAGAATGGGTATATCTCTTGATGACAGCCACTTGGTGTCACTGAATTGCTTCATCTTTGCAATACTATAGTAGTTACTGTTGCTCCCATTTACATTAAAAAATGAATGCATGGGTAAGTGAAGCAGCTTGCACAAGGCTACACACATAGACAGTTATACTGCCAGGATAAGAGCCATCCTTAATGATTAAGGCCCATATTTAAAACATGCCATCTCAGAATGACTTAGTCTAGGTCACTAAACACATCTTCTTTATCACTGACAACTTCTACATGACATGTTAACGGACTAATGCATTATCACACAATGCAGAATAACTATTCCTTTATTACTTTTTGCATACATTACATCACTATGCATAACAGGACTTGGCCATTCATGTACTAAGAATCTCACAAACTTTGGAATAAAAAATAAATGTTGCAAAGGCTAAAATCTACTGTTTAAATAAAGAATGGCAGAAGTGGAGAACAATTAACTGTTAAAATTCCAGGATGCAGAAAGTAACCAAAACACTTAGGCTATTTCAGAAAACCCTCCTTCTCAAAATAAAGAAAGAAGCAAATTGCATTATAACACACATTACTTAATAAAATGTACATCAGGAAAGATAAATATACTTGCAGTTCACACCTTATATTTTGTGTAGATTTCTATAGGATTATTTATGCTATCCATCAATGTGCTGTGTAGGGAGAGGACAGTGATTCTAATAATTTCCAAATCACATGATCACCTTGACTGGCATTTCTGTGGACTCCCCAAACATTGTACCACCTGGTTAGAAGATGGGGTGTTTTCCTCAAACGCTGTTTGAAAGCCATTTTTATCTGTCCATCTTCATTTCCATCATTCCAGTCTATCCTCTGCTCATCTCCTATCACTACAGCTTCCTTTTACATTTACACCTCCAGGTCCTTCAATGTGCACTGTGATGCTTCTCTGCTTTTCTTTGAACACACCTGCATCTACTCTTTCAGTGTCTCTCCCACCTGTTCTTTTGTTTGTTTGTTTGTTGTAACAAACATACTGTTTCCATATTCCCCTTATCAAAAATGTCAAATAGAAGATGGCAACTGGAACACAGCCACAGACCTTCTGACCTAAGTGATACTGGGACTTTGATGAGAAACCGGAGACCCACTTGACTGAAATAAACACCAGGAGGGAGCTGAAACATCAGCACTCTGAACCCGTAGCTTGTAGAAGGCCTCTCCATGCCACCATATACTAAAAGAATAGCCTGCTCTGAACGCCAAGCCCCGCCCCATAGGCCTGCAGAACCGCTGCACTGCCGTGGGATCTCCAATCCTCTGGCCCTGCCCCTCGCCCTGCCAGGACTGAGCTACCTCAACATGCCAACCCCCAGAATAGCACAATCTCCACCATATGAGCCCTTAAGGCTTGCCAAGCCAGAGATCCACAGACATTCATGATCTCCACCAGGCCACGCTCTCAGGCCTGCACAGGCCTGCATGATCTCCTTTTCACTGGGCCCTACTCACCAGGCCTGCCACACCGGAGATACACACATGCATGATCTCCATTCCGCTGGGCTGCCCCAAGGCCTGTCAAGCCAGGGCTCACTCCACAGACAGGCAGGATCTCTACTCTGCGGGCCTGCACCCTTCAGGCACAGCAGGCCCACACTCCAAAAGCCCACTATTTCACCTCAACTAAAGGCCTCCACCCATAGGCTCATGGGATCCCACCCACCTGCCACTTGCCACAGGAAGTCTCCAAACCTACCTAAGAGACACACACAGGTCTGGATGCTAAAGAACTAACATCAGAACAACTAAGACTGCAATTCTACTGCTCCAGAATTGGTGATTTTCTTTTCTTTTTTTTTCCCCCTTCTTTAAGGGACTTGCTGCCTGGTTTGCTGTTTGATCATCCACCATCTCTCTCATTTTTTGTTTCTTTTTTTTCCTTTTTTTCTCTTTTCCTCTCTTCTCTATTCCTTTTATCTTTCCATCTCTCTCTTTTTTATCCTTCTTTCTTGGTTTGTTAGTATTAATATTGTTACCAAGCTAATACTAATTTATACATAGTCCAGGGATAGAAATGGTACCTAGTGGAAATATGGGAAGAAGAAAAAGGGAAGGAAAACATTCTCCCCCACACAAATAAATTAGTACAGGATTTAGAGTGAAATGAAGAAAACGGATACCCAGATCCAGAACTCCAACAAAACAAAGATAAACCATACCAAGGAACCCAACAAAACCCGCAAGAACATTCTGAAAGAAGAAATCTTATAAGTAATTAATGAAAATTTCATAGAGGTATTACTAGATATGGTCAACCAAAATATACAGGAGGTACTCAAGAAATTCCAAGACAACAAATAGAAAGAATATGAGAAAACCCAGAAACAAATAAATGAAATCATAGAAGCCCTAAAAAATGCAAAACTGAGACTAAGACCACCATAAACAGAGAGATAAATGAATTAAGGGTGAAAATTGACAATATTAAAGAAGAAATAACCCAGGATATGGAAAACCTCAGAAAAAAGAATGAAACAGAAATACAAAACAAAATGTAAGGCCATTGTGGAGAATAGAACAAACAGAAGACAGAATCTCAGAACTTGAAGATGAAATGGCAATTAAAGGAAAAACTAAAAAACTGTTAGTGAAATAACTCAAGACCTGTGGAAAGAAAATGCAAGAACTCACTGACTCCATCAAAAAACCAAACCTGAGAATCATGGGCATTGAAAAAAGAGAAGAGATGCAAGCAATAGGAATGCATAACATATTCAACAAAATAATAACAGAAAGCTTCCCAAATCTAGAGAAAACTATGCACATTCAGGTACAAGAAACCTCCAGAACACAGAACAGACCTGACCAAAATAGAACTACCCCATGACATATTATCATTAAAACAACAAGTACAGAGACTAGAGAAAGAATACTGAAGCCTGTAAAAGAGAGAAAACAAATAACTTGCAAAGGTAAACCCATCAAAATCACAGCAGACTTCTCAACAAAACATTAAAAGCAAGAAGAGCATGGAGTGAGGTCTTCCAGCACTGAATGAAAATAACTTCGACCCTAGGATACTCTACCCAGAAAAACTATCATCCAAAATAGATGGAACAATAAAAGTCTTCTACGATAAGCAGAAACTAAAACAATATATGACCACCAAGCCACCACTACAAAAGATTCTCCAAGAAATTCTGCACACAGAAAATGAAAGCATACAAAACCATGAAAAGGCAGGCAGTACCAAACCACAGGAGAAGAAAAGGCAAGAAAGTAAAGAGTAACATTGATTCAGCTACACACAATCAAACCCTAATCAACAAAGACAATTAAATGACGGGGATCACCACGTGCTTATCAATACTAACATTGAATGTTAATGGACTAAATTCCCCCATCAAAAGACACTGATTGGCAAACTGGATTAAAAAGGAAGATCCAACAATCTGCTGCCTACATGAGACCCACCTAACTGACAAAAATAAGCACTGGCTGAGAGTGAAAGGCTGGAATAAGATTTACCAAGCCAATGGTCCCCAAATCAGGCAGGGGTAGCAATACTTATCTCAGACAAAGTAGATCTCAAACCTACTTTGATCAAATGAAATAAAGAAGGACACTCCATACTAATAAAAGGGGAAATACACCAAAAGGAAATAACAATTATCAACCTACATGCACCCAACATCAATGCACCCAATTTCATCAAGCATACTATGAAGGACCTAAAAGCATATATAGACTCCAACACAGTGGTAGTGGGAGACCTTAATACTCCCCTATCACCAATAGATAGGTCATCCAAACAAAAAATCAATAAAGAAATCCTAGAATTAAATCATACCATAGATCAAATGGACCTAGCTGATGTCTACTGAATATTTCATTCAACTTCTGCACAATACACATTCTTCTCAGCAGCCCATTGAACCTTTTCTAAAACTGATCATATCTTAGGGCACAAAGCAAACCTCAGCAAAAATAAGAAAATACAAATAATCCCATGCATTATGTCTGACCACATTGCATTAAAACTAGAAATTAACAACAAAAACAGCAGTAAAAAACACGCAAAATTGGAAGCCGAACAACACATTACTCAATAATGAATGGGTCACTGATGAAATAAAAGAAGAAATTAAAAGGCTCCTGGAAGTTAATGAAAATGAAAACACAACCTACTGGAACCTATGGGACACAGCAAAGGCAGTCCTAAGAGGAAAGTTTATAGTCATGAGTGCATATATCAAAAGGACAGAAAGATCTCAAATCAATGACCTAACACTACAGCTCAAAATCCTAGAAAAACAAGAACAAGCAAATTCCAAAACAAGCAGAAGGAAAGAAATGATTAAGATAAGGGCTGAAATCAATGAAATCAAAACAACAACAAGAAAATATACAAAGAATCAATGAAACAAAAAGCTGGTTCTTTGAAAAAATAAATAAGATTGATAGACCCCTGGCAAACCTGACTAAAATGAGGAGAGAAAACCCAAATCAGAAATTCAAAAGGAGAGATAAGAACAAACACCACGGAAATCCAGGAAATCATCGGAGACTACTTTGAAAGCCTATACTCTAATAAATTTGAAAACCTTGAAGAAATGGACAGATTTAGAAACTTAAAACCACCCAAACTGAACCAAGAGGATATTAATAACCTGAAAAGACCTAAAACACAAAAAGAAATTGAAGCTGCTGTCTAGAGCCTCCCATAAAAGAAAAGTTCAGGACCTGACAGATTTACCACTGAATTCTATCAGATATTTGAGGAAGAACTAATACCAACTCTCCTTAAACTGTTCCACGAAATAGAAAGGGAAGAAACACTGCCTAACTCATTTTGTGAAGCCAATATTACTCTCATTCCAAAACCAGACAAAGACACCTCCAAAAAGGAGAACTACAGGCCAATCTCCTTAATGAATATTGATGCAAAAATCCTCAGTAAAATAATGGCAAACTGAATTCAACAACACATCAAAAAGATCATTCATCATAACTAAGTTGGCTTTATCCTAGGGATGCAGGGGTGGTTCAACATACGCAAGTCTATAAATTTAATGCAGCACATCAATAGAAGCAAAGACCAAACCCACTTGATCATCTCAATAGATCCAGAAAAAGCCTTCCACAATATCCAGCATCATTTTATGACAAAAGCACTAAAAACTAGGAATAGAAGGAATGTACCTCAACATTGTAGGTATATGACACACCTACAGCAACATCATAGTTAATGGTGAAAAACTGAAACCATTCCTCCTAAAATCAGGAATGAGACAAGGGTGCCCACTATCCCTACTTCTATTCAACATAGTACTGGAATTTTGAGCCAGAGCAATTAGGCAAAAAGAAGAAATAAAAGGCCTACAAATAGGTAAAGGAACTGTCAAAATATCCTTATTTACAGATGATATGATCGTATACCCTAAAGAACCAAAAACTCTACCCAAAACCTCTAAGACAACATAAACAGCTACAGTAAGGTGGCAGGACATAAAATCAACTTACAAAAATCATTAGCTTTTCTATACACTAATAAGGAACAAACTGAGAAGGAATATATGGAAACAATTCCATTCACAATAACTTCAAAAAATGAAATACCTAGGAGTAAATTTAATAAAGGATGTGAATGACATCTACAAGGAGAATTACAAACCCCTGAAGAAAGAGATCGAGGAAGACTACAGAAGATGGAAAGATCTCCCGTGCTCATGGATCAGAAGAATCAACATAGTAAAACTGGCTATACTACCAAAAGCAATCTACATGTTTAATGCAATTCCCATCAAAATCCCAATGGATTTCATCACAGAGATTGAAAAATCTACCCTAAAGTTCATTTGGAAACACAAGAGACTGCAAATAGCCAAGGCAATACTCAGCAAAAACAGCAATGCTGGAGGTATCACAATACTTGACTTCAAACTATAATACAAAGCAATAGCAATAAAAACAGCATGGCACTGGCACAAAAACAGACATGAAAACCAGTGGAACAGAATAGAGGACCCAGATATGAATCCACACAATTATTGCCACCTAATTTTTGACAGAGGTGCCAAAAATATACGATGGAGAAAAGACAGCCTCTTCAACAAATGTTGCTGGGAAAAGTGGTTACCAGTCTGCAACAAACAGAAACTACATCCATGTCTATCACCCTGTACTAGTATCAACTCAAAATGTATCAAGGACCTAAATATCAGACCTGAAACTCTGATGTTACTATAGGAAGGAGTAGGAAATACTCTAGAACAAATAGGTATAGGCAAAGACTTCCTCAACAGAACCCCAGCAGCCCAGCAACTAAGAGAAAGTATGAATAAATGGGACTTCATAAAATTAAAAAGCTACTGCACAAGAAAAGAAATGGTCTCTAAACTGAAAAGACCACCCACAGAGTGGAAGAAAATATTTGCCAGTTATACATCAGACAAGGGACTGATAACAAGAATATAACTGATAACAGGGAACTTAAGAAACTAAACTCTCTTAAAATCAATGAACCAGTTAAGAAATGGCCAACTGAATTAACCAGAACTTTTTCAAAAGAAGAAATTCAAATGGCCAAAGAACATATGAAAAATTGCTCACCATCTCTGGCCATAAGGGAAATGCAAATCAAAACCACATTAAGATTCCACCTCACCCCTGTTAGAATAGCCATCATCAAAACCACCTACAACATGTGTTGGCAGGGATGTGGGGAAAAAGGAACCCTAATCCACTGCTGGTGGGAATGCAAGTTGGTGCAACCACTCTGGAAAAAAATTTGGATTGGAGACTTCTTAAAAATCTAAACACAGACCTGCCATATAATGATCCAGCAATCCCATTCCTGGGGATATACCCAAAAGAATGCAACACAGGTTTCTCCAGAGGCACCTGCACACCCATGTTTATTGCAGCACTATTCACAATAGCCAAGTTATGGAAACAACCAAGATGCCCCACTACTGATGAGTGCATCAAGAAAATGTGGTATTTATACACAATGGAATTTTACTCAGCCATGAAGAAGAATGAAATCTTATTATTCGCAAGTAAATGGATGGAACTGGAGAACATCATTCTGAGTGAGGTCAGCCAAGCTCAGAAGACCAAAAATTGTATGTTCTCTGTCGTATGCAGACTTTAGATCTAGGGCAAATGCAGCAATGTGGTTGGACTTGGATCACATGACAAGGGGAGAGCACATATGGGAGATATAGGAATAGGCAGAAAACCCAAAACATGAAAGCGTTTGAGGTCCCCACTCCAGAGGAACTAATACAGAAACCTTAAAATGACAGGTTATCATGAGCAGGGGATCAGGAACCAGTGCAACTCTAAGATCAGTTAGAGTTGAATCAACATGCATCGTAACACATGGGTACTCGAAAGCAATAGTAGGAATCTCTCTGTATAGCTATCCTTAACTCAACTAGCAAAATCATTAATTATATTCATGTCTTATTTGTGTAGCTATTTGCATACTTGCTGCTTTTCCCAGAAGAATCTGAGTAGATTCTGGAATCCAGGGATGATGTTGGTTAAGCTCACCATTTTATTTATAGAAACTAATACACATGTATCACCTAAAACATCTTAAAAATACTTTTCAGTAATAAATGAGTTGCTGGCCCTAACCATAGGAGGGGTGACACATAGGAAGGCATAGACAGATTGGAACGTTATGGAACATCATGAAAAGATTCAACCATCTAGTCATAAGAACTGAAATCAGACTCTATATTTTCAACTAAATAGTACTCAAGGAGTAATCCTGTTTCACCTACCATGAAAGGGGCTGTTGAAAATGAAGTACAGCTTACAATGTTGACATTGTAACTAAACGGTTCCAAATCTGTTCTGAGATTGAGACTCAATAAGTATTGTTGAATTCATGAGTAAATGAATGTATAGAAATCTACAAAATATGGCTGCAGTGTAACTGATATGATATGGAATAGGGATACACTGATAGGATTTCACTGATGATAGTGAAAATCATATAAGAAGTAAGCAAGAAAATAGAATGGACTAGACAGAAAATCCACAATGACAAAGGAAAGGAACTTAAAATTCCTTCTCATTCCTGTATCCTATGAGGTGAAGCTTTAATAACAGATTTCAAAAAAGTTCTCTTTAAACCCCATGGAAACATCAAACAAAAAAATCTTAAAAGTCTCCCTTGTAGCCCAGTATGGTGGTACATGCCTGGAATCCCAACTACACAGGAACCTGGGAAGTGGAGGTCATCCCAGGTCAAGTTAACATGTACCCTATTGGAAAAACAAAGGAAAAGAAAAAGGAGGTAAAATTGTGATTATAGTGGTAGAGTGCTTTTTTAGCAAGAACAAGGTGCTCTGCTCAATTCCCAGTACAAAACAAAACAGAACACCTCCCTTGCAATTCCAGCGTGGCTGAAGAAATGCCTTATTGAACTAGTTGATGATCATTTTGATGAGTAGGGAATTCTTGTTTGGAAATTGGTTTTCCTGGAAGAGGATATATCCTTTTCATGAAAGAAAAGGGGCCAATAGACAGCATGAGGCAATTTCCTTTGCACATGAAGAGTTTGAGCAATTCTCACAAGTAAGCCCAATCAACTATATCTGAATAACATGTTCAATTCTACATTTACTAAATGTCTAAGATCAGATTGATTGTATGATTATTCTGAATCTCTGTTGTACTAGCATGGATCTCCAGAGAAACAGAAATAAGAGGAGACAGATAGATGATGAATGGATAGATAGATAGATAGATAGATAGATAGATAGATAGATAGATATACAAAGGGGAGCTTGCTAGGGGAATTTGTCATATAATTTTATAGGTTAATGTCCAAGATATGATATTTGCAAACTGGAGATCTAGGAGTCATTATCCGTCACCCAGATTTCCTAGGGAAAGAGGGTAGTTTCTAGGGAAAGATGTTAATAACATCTACTATGCATACAAGTACTGCTTTTTATTTATTTATTTATTTATTTATTTATTTATGTACTGGCAGTTTAACTCAGGGTCTTGTGCTTGCTAGGCAGGGTTTCTACCACTTGAGCCATACCAACAGCCCTTTTTAACTTTAGCTAATTTTCCAGCTAGAGTCTCACTTTATGCACAGGCTTGCCTGAACTGTAGTACTCCCTGTTTTGATTCCCTGTGATGGCGTGTACCCTGTGCCCAGTTATAGGTAGAGATGGGGTCTAGTGAATTTTTTGCTGCCTCAAAAGATGGTCTTACTGATCTGTCCCTCTGGAATACCTAACATTAAAGGCTTGAGCTACAGCACTTGGCTAGCATTACCTTTTAAACACTACCTAAAACAATCTTCGTAAATCACACAGGACAGTATATATGATCTTCTTTCTCATAACAGATCCTCCCCAAAAAGCAGCAAAGAGAAAGAAAATGAAGAAAGAATGAAGACAAGGAACAGGGGGAATCCTTCCTTTTATTCTTTTCTTCAGCAAGCTCCATATTTTTCAGAAATTAAGTAACAATGAAGAGAGTGTAATCCAACCAGCTGTCAATGAGCAATTTTAGCTATAGATTTATCTATATATTCAAGTTACATGGCAGGCCATGGGTATTTATTGATTTCTTTCCTCTGAAATAGATGGTTTTGTTTAGCTCTGAAAAAGTGAACAATTTTCCTGACACCAACTGCTTGCTTAATAGTTTTAGAATAATCTATATTTCATTAAGATGATGACTTATTACACATAGCCTTCTGCTGTGTTGGAAACTATTGATTTAAGGTAGTAAAGCACTTCTATAGCATCTAACAAATTAGTCCCAATAGGCATGGAACTAACATGTACAGCATGCTGTATTGTGTAGTCATCCCTCAATGTGTAAACACAGTCCTCGTACATTTTAGAACATGTCCACAGATTTGTTTTTTTGAAAAGATTTTTCCCTTCCAAACCCTGCTGCTGAAACAGTCACTGCTTTTTTTTTTTGTTATAATACACATAAAACTTTTAGATAAGTAGAGGGTATCACAATCAATATTCATAGTGTGATTTATTGGGGCAGGAAGCATTTCACTAAATCCTCCCTCTAAATCCAGTGTGCAAAGCACTTAGTACAGTAATCCATCTCCTGGATATTTTAAACAAGGCATTAGTGGGTTTGAAAGGTGGAGTGGCGGTGAATCACCTGCCTGTGATGTAGGTAGTTAGAGATTTTATTATCTCAAATGCTTCAAACCAGCTCTGTCTCTGCCCTTCCCCACACTCCCCCGCCACCCTCCAGGCCCTGTCCCATTCTTCTTAACTCAGATATTCCTTTCTGCAGAATGTTTGCCACTTGCTCTTTTAGGAATTCTGTTTCTTTCTTTCTTCTTCTTTTTTTTTTTAATGGATGCAATATCCTCCTGAAAGTCATCCAGGATACTAATTTGAATTTGTAAGCTCTTTGTGATTTTTTGAGTTGTTTCCCCCCCAGGCTCAATTTTCTACCTCAGATTGTTTTCTCTTCTTTTCTTCAAATTTCTGCATAAAAATTTGGTTTGCATATAGGAAATTTTTATGACTTGCCTATTAAGATCTCTATAATAAGTAGGCTTTCTAGATTGTTTGTAGAGACACAACAAAAGGCATACTAACTACTGTAAGGAGGCTTTGATGATGCCACAGATGTGAAATTTGAACAAGATCTTAAAAAATGATGAGGACTGTGCTTGATAGAACAATGAGAATTCCAAACTTAACTGTTTAGAAATAGAAAAAGGTACAGTGAATTCCATTCACTATTCAATGTAATTAGAGAAAAAGTTGTACAATTATCTGTGGAAAGAAATAAGAATAAAAATTTAGGGAAAATTTGCAGACTTACATATTCAATAATGACTTTTTAAAAATTTGTTTTATTCATATGTGGATACAATGTTTGGGTCATTACTCCCCCCTTCTCTCCACCCCCTTCCTTTCCCCCCACCCCCTCGCTTCCAAGCAGAAACTGTTCTGCCCTTATCTCTAATTTTGTTGAAGAGAGAGTATAAGCAATAATAAGGAGGACCGCGGTTGAGGTAAGGATAGCTATACAGGGAGATTCCTAGCATTGCTTCCATGTTGACTGAGTAACAGTTTGAAATGATATCTCATTTTAATAACAACTCAGTGGAAAAACACTTTCTACTCATCCATTCTTATGGTCACATTCCTTTTCATAGACATATTGTCTTTTGTTTTATTTGTACTAATTAATACTTCTCTTTTTTACTGTTATCATAGTATCTTAAAAAGAAATCAGAACAATTATCTCTCACTTTGGGAAGTTTGCTGACCTTTCATGTAGAATGAAAGTTCCTCTCTATTTTCATTCAACTACACGATAACTTTTATATCCTTGAAGGTGACAATAATTAGGTCAGAAATATTGCCACACTTCTACCTTTTCACACCTTATAATTGATAAAAATATACTGAGCCAACTCATCAGCTGGTCTTTGTAATTTATTAATTCAAGATTCTATCTGCTCAAATTGAGGCTCTAGCAACACTACATTTAAAGTCAGTTGGACTAGCTTCTAAAGCAGTAAGGTCTTAGCCTACCACAAGGACTTTCTGTTTTGTTCACCCAAAAATTGGGGAGCCTTATGCGCTATAATTTCCCTTGGAAGTCATTTTTCAGGAAAATATTACCAAGAAAATAAAATACTTAGCATTTTCACTCCTTTTTATAATTATATGTTATGTTAGAGGAAGATGTAGATAAAGAAATCCTATGATTGAGAAAATTTAGATAAGCTTTTCAAAATGGTGCCCAAAATAGAGCATCCTTGGGAATATAGGGACCTTTTCATTGGGCTTAATGTTTCCAGTTGTAACATCAAAGGGAAATTTTTGGAATAATAGTGAATTGTGTCAAATCCAATGCAAAATGCTATGAACACCAGTATGAAATTCAGTTTGGCCATGCTGCCAGGAATATGTCTGCCAGAATCCTGGACCGACTGTATTGTCAACTTCATGCTGGATTTTTTCCTCATACAAATGAGGAATAGAGAATTAGAAAATAATTGAAGCTGGAAAAATAAGCTGCTTCTATCCTAAACTCAGTTCCTATTGCACTAATTTCTTAAGATTCTTGCCCATAAGAAGTGATTTATCTGACTCTTCCATGGACCTAGGAACATCTTATTTGTATTTGCTTCCAAAAACATCAACTTAAAGGAGTAAAGATTTAATTTGGATCATGGTTTCAGAGTATTTAGTCCATGATAAACTGGTTCTATTGCTATGGGCCTGAGGCAGGGATTAAATATCATGGTGAGGACCATATGGTAGAACAAAGTTGCTGACCTGCTGGGTAGGAAGCAGAGAGAGAGACAGAAGAGAAAGGACCAAGATACCACCAATGACATGCCCTCAGTGACCTACTTCCCCCAGAGTTTCCAGAACTTTCCAAAAAAGTATCATCAGCTAGGGACCAAGCCATCAAAACATTAGCCTATGGGAAGTATTTTATATTAAAACCATAACATTCTATCCTTGGCCCACAAAGACTCATGCCCATCTCGTAACAGAAAATTCATTCCATCTCCAGAGGTCTGAACAGTTCCACCATTTATCAAAAGTCTATGTCCAAAGTCTCCACTGAGACTCAAGGAACTCATAACTGAGGACCCATGTAAAACTTGAAACACAAGTTATATACTTCCAACATACAATGTCACAGAGTAAACCTTCTCATTCCAGAAAGAAAGAATAGAGACAGTATAGAAAGGACAAATCAAGATAAGAACACAGCAGAAAACAGTAAATCCCGTGGCTCTAAGTCTGACATCTGGGATGCTGGCATCATAATGTGAGTGTCAAAGTGCTTAGATGGTAGATTGCAGCTCACTTGGCCTCTCTCTTGAGCTGGCTCTGCAGCTTTCCTCAACAGACATTCTAATCTATCCTCTCACTTCACCCTCACAACTTCATGCATTGCCATTTCAGTGGCTGCCTGCAGGGAGTCTAACCATGTAAGACATCATGTAGACTCCCAGGCCTTCCTTTGAAATCAGGGCGAAAGTCACCATGAACCCATAACTTTTGAATTCTACATTTCTGAAAAACCATTATCATGTGGTCAACCCCAATGTCTGCTACCAGCTCAAGCAGTTTTTGAGCCCCTTTGGACAATGGCTGCAGTGGCCTCTGAATGCCTGGAAACACTGGCTTTGAGCTCTCTTCTCAAAGCAAAGTCTTTCAAATAAGTTAAAACACTTACACTTTAAGCTTGCCAATGGGTATCTGACCAAATCCTTAGATGTCTTCAAGGCTTGTTTTATCCTGATCCAAAGCACATGGCCTTTTTTTTAATGGTGCAAATTATGTCCCAGTGTTATAGGCAATTCTTTTCTATCCAAATTACAAACTTTTCAAATCTTACTGCTTTGTTTCTTTGCTCATAATTTTCATTATAGTCATGGCTAAAACCACCCAGCAAAACCCATGCCACAGCCTGAATGCTGGATTGCATTGACATTTCCTTCACCAAATTAATTACTCCATACCCTTTAAACTCAGCCTACCAAAAAATTTAAGTACACAGACAAATTTGACACAAGTTATTTCTGCAATGTAACACAAATGGCCTCTAGTTCAATTCCCAATGGAGCACTCAGCCTCATCTGAAACCTCATCACCACAGTCTCCTCTGTCCACATTCCTATCAGCATTCTGGTCTTCTGAGCTTCCACTATAATCATCCATTAAGATCCACTTATAGCATTCCAACTTATATCTAGCTTGCTTCTCACATAAAGTAAAGTCTTCCCACAATCTACTACCAAAGGCTTCAGAAAAATATGTTTAGGTAGTTGTAGCAACCACCCCACTCCTTATACCAATTTTCTGTGTTACTCAGCTTTTTATCACTGTTTAAAATTCCTGAGACAACACATCTACCTCAAGGAGAACAGACTTATTTTGACTCATGGTTTCGGATCAGTCTGTGCTTAGCTGACTTCATTTCTGTGGATATGAAGCAATGCTGAAGGTCATGGTAGGGAGCACATGGTAGAGCAAAGTTGCTTACCTCAGGGTGGATAGAGAGCAAAGAGAGAAAGAGAGGAAGTGAGAGAGAGAGAAAGAGAGAGAGAGAAGAAAGGAAAAGTCCAGAGATTAGGACACACCCACAGCAAACTGCTTCTTCCAGTTTTACCCTGTCTCCTAAAGTTTCCAGAATCTCCCAAGAAAGCACCCTAGCTAGGGATCAAGACTTCAACATATGACCCTTTATGGGACATTCTCTGCTCAAACCACACCTGGGGTCTGTCTCCACTCTACTCAGATCCTCAAACATTTTGTTGTAAAATAACAGTCTGGTATCAGCTTCCCAACATAACATGATAGCAGATCTTTAGCTTTGTGCATTAACAATAAACTCATTTACATCAAGACACTGATGCTGGATCTTTATTTGGACAAAGTATCTTCCCAATAATTTAAATATAAGACTCATGTGTAAAAATTTCTACTTATCTGTCTTAAAGAGATTAGAGATGAGTAACAGTTATTGATAAAATTCCAGCTAGGCACCAGTGGTTCATGCCTGTAACCCTAGCTACTCAGGAGGCAGAGATCCAGTCAAGGGAAATAGTTCACAGGACCTTATCATGAAAAAACCCTTCACAAAAAGATAGGGCTGGCGAAATGGCTCAAGGTGAAGGCCCAGAGTTCAAACCCCAGTACCGCAAAAAAAAGAAAATTCCAGTATTATTGGAAATAATATTGAACTATTACTTCTTTGTCATAACAGTAATATTTAAAGAAGACTCTTATTTGTCATTAAATCTTCATTTTCATACAACATATTCTGTAAACTTAGGATCATAGATTTGCTTGTCTGTTCATTCGTTTATATATTTCTTTATGCAAATATTGATATATTGATTTAGTATTACCTAAGTGGCAAGTATTCTCAATGCATGAGAAGTATTAAATTATTTAATCATATGATACAAAAATACTATTATATGTCCAGTTTACGGGTAACAAATTTCCTTTAAAGTTATTTCTCTACGGTTGAATAAGTAATAAGAGTTAGGATTCTGATTTATGAGTCCTATTTGTAACCATGGAATCACCCAATAACTGGTAGAAACACATGTAATTATAAAAATATTTTTGCTCTATTATAAGCCAGTCCTGTGGAAAAGACACATTTCCTACAGTGAAATAAAATAAAACATATGAAATTTAAAACAGTGTTTGAGAGTTTTTTTTCTGTACTGATTAAACTCTGGAAAATATATCCAATTTTGATCAGTTCAGCTGTGAGATACATAATGTTGAAATTTAGAAAGATTCTTATTTGCTTTTATCAGATTATCTCAGTTTCAGGATATTTTGACCAAAGACACAAAAGTAGATCTATTTCAAGGTTACTTGTTGAATTGCTTAAGCTTCACTCTTCTTGTTTTCATAGCTGTTACATATTCTATCAGTCTCCTTTCCTTCTCACCCACATTCATCTTTACTGAGAAAAGTGGACTGAAAACTAAAGTCAAACAAAATGTTAGAACACTATTTAATATGGGTGAGTACTGGGAATTATTTTTCAACACTTATGAGAATTTGATTTCAGCTGATGATTGAAATTGAAATCTTTGCTAGTACATAATTGCAAATTGTCATTTTTCCAATTATTTAACCTGAATACTTGAAAGTGGAAAGTACTACAGAAAATTAATTCATCAGTAACAAAATCAAATGAGTGTAACTACACAGAGATACCTAAAACAAATTGTCTTGAGGAAATTTCTTTATTACCTACTTTAATCTCTTGTTTGATATAAATTGTTTTTATTTATTCAATTTGATTAAGTTTATAGATTCTAAAACCATCCTACATCTTCTTAGAAGTTACATTTCCTATTCTATAACCAGAGGAGAGATTGCAAGATAAATTTCTGAGGGTCTGACCTTGATTCAACTATAGTAGCTGTGTTTCTTATCAGCTTTATAATTTATACTCTAATTGTCACAAAGTCAAAATCATCTAGTAATTTAAAAGAAAAATTGAAAAGTGCTACTTTAATCAATTCTCTGATTAATGTCATCAATTTGTTCAACTGTTTTTTCTTGAGAGATAGTTTTCGAAACTCCTTCCTTCTATTAACTCATCTTGGGCTAAAATCTAGCCTGTTAATGTTCTACTATTAATAAGAATTTCTCGAGATTTTGGTACATTTTGTCTGTATTGTGTGGCAGGGATGAAGAGTATATCATAACAAATATTCACCTAAAGATTTATTTGCTAGTCTATGTTTTAGCATCTCATCCACAAACAAGATCATTGGCCATATTTATTTGTATTCCAATAAAATTGAGAAGTACACAACACTCACCAGGGAATTTATAACTCTGTCTTAGCTTTCATTTCCTGTTTCCAAAGATCATCAATACCAACAGAGGTGAGAGTAGAGGGTTTCTAAGGATTTTTTCTGACAATGTGTGTAGCTTTCTGCATTCTTGGAATATGTTTTCAAAGTTAAGACATCTCATTCTTTAGACTTTTCTCCAAAGCTTTTTGGTTAGTCTATTGTTGCACTCAGTGTTACCTTTACTCCCAGGAAACCACAATGAGAAAATAGACTAAAAATTATTTCCACATATAATTCCCCTATACCCAGAAAGCAGCTTCAGCAGTAGGCTATTTCCATGCTAGACAAAATGGCATCAGACAGTCTAAAAGGGAGCCACAGCGTCAGAACAAATAATGAATTACATTTGTGAATGAGGTCCATTCTCTTTTGCACAATGCAGGCAATGCAAGTTATTTTCATGGCTACTGCTGAACTGGAGTGCATAGAAGATGAGGCTAGAATATGTTAAAATGCAAAATCCATCTCTCTTCTTACCACAAACAATCCATTTTTCATAACAAGAGTTCTTTGGGTGACTGACTGTAAGACTTTGGTTCATTTTTACTATTCAAAAAAAATTCTGTTTCCTAATGTTCATTGCTTCTGTGGGTCTCAATATGTATAAGGACCAATTTTCATTGGCATCAAGGTTTCACTTCTTGGCAAAGAAACCAGGTATAAAAGGGAACAGGCTATGAGACAAGCTGAGAACACAATTTCTTCCTTCCAACTTCTTGCAGAAAGTGGGAGCTGAGCCCATGGTTGACCCTCAGGACATCTGGAAGTAACCTGATTATTTCAACAATTTTCAATGTAGACTTAATTAATGAATTTTATTATAATGTTTTAAAGCTCTAGCATAATTTTCCCTTATAAAAGGAATGCAAACTCATTACAGAAAATCTGCATGATGCACAAATTTGGAAAGAAATAAAAACAATTACACTGAGAATTAACTGGTTAAGGACTATTCTTCTTATTCTTCTGTTTATATAATCATGACATATTTTAACTAGAACTTTCGATACTGCTAATTTTTACTTAAGAAAATGTTGGCCAGAGTTTTTTCTATGTTAATAAACTTGTTTAAGTTCTAGCTGGTAGTTGTATGTGATGTCACATTATATAGTCCTTGAAGTTCAGTCACCATAAAATGCATTGCCCCATATATCATGTCTGTATAACATTTAATGCATGGATACAGAATAAGCATTTAACTATTTTCATTTCACTGCATATTTATAATATTTCCATTAATTGTGATTATTAAAAGTAGCATTGTTATAGGATAAATTGAGTCCTCACAAATTTGTTAAAACTCTTAACCCAATACTTGACAAATGACAGTGTTAAATTGGTGATTAAGTTAAAAAATGAGGCCAGTGGTGTGGGCACTAAACAAAGTGATTGGTGTTCTTATAATAAGAAGAAATTTAGACACTTCACATGACTTAGAGGAAGACCATGTGAAGACCCAGAGAGAAAACAGCCACCTGCAACTCAAGGAGTGAGGCCTCAGAATAGACTAGAAGAGTCAATGTCTTCATCTTAAACATTTCACCTCTAGAATGATGAGAAAATACAAATAAAGTTAATGTTTTATTAAGCTTAGAAAATTACTACAAGCAGTGTGAGAAACTTTGTGTATTATTAGTGGCCTTATCAAGATGTACAGTGATATTTTGGGGTATAAAATATGTTCTCTCAAACTACTAGACATTGGCATTTGCTAAAAAATCAAACTGTATTTCGTTACATATGTTTCATGTGACATAATATTCTAGATACCAGTTACTTCACAATGTCCTTTTAGAAACTCTATAAGTAAAGAACAGCCTGTAACAATTATGAAAATTATCATAGCTTTTTCAAAGGAAGAATGCCAAAGGGCCAAAAACACATGAAAAAATCCTCAACATCCCTGGCCATAAAGGAAATGCAAATCAAAACTACATTAAGATTCCACCTCACTCCTGTTAGAATAGCTATCATGAAGAGCACAAACAACAAATGTTGGCGAAGATGTGGGAAAAAGGAACCCTCATACACTGCTGGTAGGAATGTAAATTAGTATAACCACTATGGAAAAATGTATGGAGGCTTCTCAAAATACTAAAAATAGAGCTTTCATATGACCCAGCAACACCACTCTTAGGGATATATTCCAATGTAAATCAGGTTACAAATAAAGGCACCTGCACACCCATGTTTATTGCAGTGCTATTCACAACAGCCAAACTGTGGAAACAGCCAAGATGCCCTACTACTGATAAATGGATTAAAAAATGTGGTAGTTATACACAATGGAATTTTATTCAGCCACGAGGAAGAATGAAATTTTCTCATTTACAGATAAATGAATGGAACTGGAGAACATGACCTTAAGTGAAATTAGGTTCAGAAAGCCACAGGCTACATGTTTTCTCTTACATGTAGACTATAGGCCCAATACAAATACAAACAATATTATAAAAATGGATCATGTTCAGGGGTGATCACATACTAAAGAGGGAAGTAAATAAAAGAAACTAAGAAATCGAATATGGTTGATATACTCTCTATACAATAATGAATATAAAATTTTTAAATCTGTTGAAATAACCATAAAAAGGTGACTAAGGAAGAACGGAGAAAAATAGAGCAAATGAACCAATTTGGGTTCTAATACGTAAATACATGGAAATGTCACAAGGAAACTCCCTGTACAGCTATCTTAAACAAACAAAAACCGACACTGTTTTCTATAAAATCAAAGAACAGGTGGGTAGAACAGGTCCTGTCTATGGAGTTGGTACCGTCAAAGGGGAGAGGATGTGGAGAAAGGGTGTAGGAGGGTAAATATGGAGCAAATACTGTGTACACATGTATGTAAATGGAAAAATGAGACCCGTTGAAACTATTACAGAAAGAGGGAGGGAGAATGATGGGGGGGCTGAATTCAACTATGATATATTTGATATATTGTAAGAACTCTTGAAAATGCCACCAGCATTTGTAAATGTATCCCCAGCACAACAATAAAAAATTTTAAAAAGGAAATAAAATAAAAAATTATGACTAGAAAAAAAAAAGAAAATTATCTAGCTCAGAGAATGCCAAAATCTTCTTTTTCTACCTTTGAATTTCCATTGGATAGTGTTCTCGTGCTGAAAATGTTAAAAGAGTTCCTATCAATTGTATTTGTGAAGAAGTAAAGCACCAGCTCTTCTGGCAAGGTCCTCCTCCAATGCAAAGACCAAAAGCCCCCCTGCTATAATGCAAAAGAAAATTTGACGCTTTTCCTCCTAGTACTTTAAAAATGTTCTCATATATCTCACCTTCTCCACTCCCCCAAAATTAACAAGATAGACCCAACATCAGATGGTGTCTTAGTTAAAAGTTGCCTAACTGACAAAAAACAAACAACAAAAAAAGAAAACAATGCAAGTTATCCATCATCTATTGTGAAGTTATTATGGTAAGGGAGGAAAAAAAAGTTCACAGGTGATCCTTTCTGGAAGTTCTTACCTATCATCTGATTACCTGTGTAGGGACATTCAAATGCTCACGTATAATGTACATTTTGAAGGTATTTTCATATAAATTGCCCCAATATACTGGACACCCATTTTTCACAATTGGCATCCTTTGCTTTCACTGGACAAGTTGTGAGCTCATATTGTGTTGAGTGCTGTGTGCATCTTCCATTACTTCATGATTTCTTTTCAAAAGTCTCACTTAAGAAACTGAGCCACAATTTCTCTATGACTGTACAACTCCACACCACTCTTTCTCAAGAAAGTCTATGCTGCATTTTAGTAAAACTGTAATGATTAATATGATCAAGGATGCATATTGTAACCCTGTTTGCAATAATAAAATAAGAAAAATAAAATAATCTACAAAACAAATTATGAAATACCATTTATTTCAGCCTTATATGACATTGCATATTTACTATGCTTGTATGGAAAGGACACTGTTATATTTTAAGCTGAGCAAGGCAAAATGCTAAATACATAATATATATTTATTTCTTTCTATATGTGTTAGATGTATGTACTTTATAAAGTTACACATGAAAACATGTATCTGGAATGTATAAATACATTATCAAAGATATATCTAATTGATATATACAATATTATATATAGAGAGAGAATGTGAGTATACACAGAGAGACAGAGAGAGAGAGAGAGAGAGAGAGAGAGAGAGAGAGAGAGAGGGAAGAGACCCTTCCTCACACCCAATTTCTCAGTGTGGTAACCAATATGGGCTAATGAACTTTTTATCTTGGATGGAGTTATCTCTTTGTTAACTTGCAAGGTGTTTTGGAAAAAGAGTGCACTATAAACATGAAGATCAATGACATGGACTCAGAATCTCATTATGAAAACATTTAGCTCATTATTATTATAAGAGACACAAAGGGTAATTCTTACAACTAAAGTGCTAATATTGCACTGTTATCTACTGAATATACTCAGTCATCCATCCTAGAAATGAGGAGCACTATTGAATCTAGTCAGAACTCAGCACAGGAAATTGTAGGTATCACCTTAGTAAATGTACACCTTTACCATGATATCCCAACATGGCAGTCAGACAACAAAATAAAATCATCAGTGTCACTCATATTAGTTACAGTGTATAAAACCTCCTCAAACCAGGCAAGATTATTGGATATCACTATGAAACAAGAAACCCCACAAACAGAAACCAGGAGTAGGCCTTTCCTTACCTAATTATTCTGTAACAATTATTTATTGACTTACTCACATTTTTTAAGACTTCTAGCCTCGCCACGGACATCCTTACAGTGTAGAATACGTGCATTTCTCCATGATTGAGGCTAAACACATGAAAATTCATGAAGAAATTTTATATTTGGGGATTCTTGTCTTCTTTAAAAGTTTGTTTATAATCCAAGTTTTTTTAATTTGGCAGATTTGGAAAATTATTTTAATTTCATATTTTATCACAGATATATTAATAAAAATGCATCAAAAGTAATAGAAGTTTCAGACAAGAGAAGTTTATGCTTATAATCCTGAAATGTCTGGGTCTAAACACCCTGGCATACACATAAATGGTTCCCTATCCCACTTTTTAAGACTATAAAATCTTTTTAATTTGTATATATTAATGGTATATAGTAAGGTGTTTCACTAAGACATTTCCATACGTGAATACAATGTATTTGGTCATATCAGCTCTCCATTACTCCCGCTTACTCCTCTCCACCTCCTCTTTGCTTTTTCCCCACCTGTTTTTATGATCTCATTTTGGAGACCACAAATGAGAGAAAGTATATGATTCTTGTCATTGTGGGACTGACTTATTTGATTTAATATGATGGAGTCTGGTTACATCCATTTTCCAGTAAATGGCATAATTTCATTCTTCTTAATGGCTGAATAAAACTCCATAGTGTATCTACGTCACATTTTCTTTGATCATCCATTAATGGACACCTAAGCTGATTCCATAATTTGGTTATTGTGAATATTGCTGGAATAACCATGGTATACAGATAGCTCTATAGTAACCCAGTTTTAAAGGGAAAGCATGTTGTTTTTCTGTGGCGAGGCTTACATGGTCTACTTTCTGATTAGTTACTACAATATTGCTAATTTTGAGTGTTCTGTTATTAAATGGTGCTCATATTAGTATTTTTCCACAATATTTTGAAATTTCAGGAAGTACTATAGAGTGAAATACACAATAGTCTCCAGTTACTTTACCTATAGATGTTTCAGTGAAAAAATTGCAGTGGTTCACACCTAGAATTCCAGACACCTGGGAGGCAGGCAGAAGAGGATGTGTTTCAATGCCATACTGGAGAAAAGCATCTGAGACACTGTTTCAATAGTCAGCCAGGTGTGGTGGTACAAATCTGGAATCCCAGATAACCAGAGGGTGCAGGTAGGAGGATTGTGGTTTAAGGCTAATACTCATGTAAAAGAATGAGACTCTATCTGGAAAGAAAAAAAGAAACACCAGTGACAATAGCAACTACCTAAAAGCAAAAGGACTGGGACATGGTTTAAGTGGTAGAATCTTTGCCTAGCAAGTGGCAAGCACTGAGCTCAATCCTCAGTCCTGTCAAAAAGTAAATAAAACAAAATTAAAGTCAATCAAGCCAGGGGAAGTGCTTTAGTATCTGTAATAAGCTTAATTGTTTCCCCTAAATTCATATTTTCAAATCCTAGCCCCCAGTCGTTCAGTATGCAACTTTGGGTGGAAATTGAGTCACTGTAGTTATAAATGGGTTAAATAAGGTTATAAGGTCATACACACCAATTAAAAACATTTTATAATCTTAAAAAAGAGTATGCTCTTAATCCAATTTGTCTGATGTCTTTCTTTCTTTTTGAGGGGAGTGCAGAGAGTGAAGTCATAATTTCATATGCCAAGGAACAACAGCAACTTCCAGCAAAACACCAGCTAGGAGAGAGGAATGGGGCAGATTCTTCCTCACGGAGCAAAGCATTCACACATTGATCTCAGACTTCTTCCCTCCAGAACTGGGACTCAACGCACAACTTTCATTTTAGCCACCCCATATTGCTGAATTATAAAGACCGCCCTAGCAAGCAAATACAGCATTAGTATTGATAAGTGACGTAGTTTATTACTTTATGACCTATATATGTGTGGGATTTTTTTAGTCCTTTATAAAGACAGGATTAGTCTAAAGGATATAGCAACTTTTAATTTTTTTTATTTTTTATTGTTTTCATTTTTCTTTTATTATTCATATGTGCATACAAGGCTTGGTTCATTTCTCCCCCCTGTCCCCACCCCCTCCCTTACCACCCACTCTGCCCCCACCCTCTCCCCTCCCTCAATACCCAGCAGAAACTATTTTGCCCTTATTTCTAATTTTGTTGTAGAGAGAGTATAAGCAATAACAGGAAGGGACAAGGGTTTTTGCTGGTTGAGATAAGGATAGCTATACAGGGCATTGACTCACATTGATTTCCTGTGTGTGGGTGTTACCTTCTAGGTTAATTCTTTTTGATCTAACCTTTTCTCTAGTACCTGTTCCCCTTTTCCTATTGGCCTCAGTTGCTTTAAGGTATCTGCTTTAGTTTATCTGCGTTAAGGGCAACAAATGCTAGCTAGTTTTTTTGGTGTCTTACCTATCCTCACCCCTTCCTTGTGTGCTCTCGCTTTTATCATGTGCTCATAGTCCAATCCCCTTGTTGTGTTTGCCCTTGATCTAATGTCCACATATGAGGGAGAACATACGATTTTTGGTCTTTTGAGCCAGGCTAACCTCACTCAGAATGATGTTCTCCAATTCCATCCATTTACCAGCAAATGATAACATTTCGTTCTTCTTCATGGCTGCATAAAATTCCATTGTGTATAGATACCACATTTTCTTAATCCATTCGTCAGTGCTGGGGCATCTTGGCTGTTTCCATAACTTGGCTATTGTGAATAGTGCCACAATAAACATGGATGTGCAGGTGCCTCTGGAGTAACAGTCTTTTGGGTATATCCCCAAGAGTGGTATTGCTGGATCAAATGGTAGATCGATGTCCAGCTTTTTAAGTAGCCTCCAAATTTTTTTCCAGAGTGGTTGTACTAGTCTACATTCCCACCAACAGTGTAAGAGGGTTCCTTTTTCCCCCGCATCCTCGCCAACACCTGTTGGTGGTGGTGTTGCTGATGATGGCTGTTCTAACAGGGGTGAGGTGGAATCTTAGTGTGGTTTTAATTTGCATTTCCTTTATTGCTAGAGATGGTGAACATTTTTTCATGTGTTTTCTGGCCATTTGAATTTCTTCTTTTGAGAAAGTTCTGTTTAGTTCATGTGCCCATTTCTTTATTGGTTCATTAGTTTTGGGAGAATTTAGTTTTTTAAGTTCCCTGTATATTCTGGTTATCAGTCATTTATCCGATGTGTAGCTGGCAAATATTTTCTCCCACTCTGTGGGTGTTCTCTTCAGTTTAGAGACCATTTCTTTTGATGAACAGAAGCATTTTAGTTTTATGAGGTCCCATTTATCTATGCTATTTCTTAGTTGCTGTGCTGCTGGGGTTTCATTGAGAAAGTTCTTACCTATACCTACTAACTCCAGAGTATTTCCTACTCTTTCTTGTATCAACTTAAGAGTTTGTGATCTGATATTAAGATCCTTGATCCATTTTGAGTTAATCTTGGTGTAGGGTGATATACATGGATCTAGTTTCAGTTTTTTGCAGACTGCTAACCAGTTTTCCCAGCAGTTTTTGTTGAAGAGACTGCTATTTCTCCATCGTATATTTTTAGCTCCTTTTTCAAAGACAAGTTGCTTATAGTTGTGTGGCTTCATATCTGGGTCCTCTATTCTGTTCCACTGGTCTTCATGTCTGTTTTTGTGCCAGTACCATGCTGTTTTTATTGTTATTGCTTTGTAATATAGTTTGAAGGCAGGTATTCTGATACCTCCTGCATTGTTCTTTTGACTGAGTATTGCCTTGGCTATTCGTGGCCTCTTGTGTTTCCATATAAATTTCACAGTAGATTTTTCAATCTCTTTAATGAATGTCATTGGAATTTTGATGGGAATTGCATTAAACATGTAGATTACTTTTGGGAGTATAGACATTTTTACTATGTTGATTCTACCAATCCATGAGCATGGGAGATCTCTCCACTTTCTATAGTCTTCCTCAATCTCTTTCTTCAGAAGTGTATAGTTTTCCTTGTAGAGGTCATTCACATCTTTTGTTAGGTTTACACCTAGGTATTTGATTTTTTTTGAGGCTATTGTAAATGGAATTGTTTTCATACATTCTTTTTCAGTTTGCTCATTGTTAGTGTATAGAAATGCTAATGATTTTTCTATGTTGATTTTATATCCTGCTACCTTGCTATAGCTATTGATGATGTCTAGAAGCTTGTGAGTAGAGTTTTTTGGGTCTTTAAGGTATAGGATCATGTCGTCTGCAAATAGGGATATTTTGACAGTTTCTTTACCTATTTGTATTCCTTTTATTCCTTCTTCTTGCCTAATTGCTCTGGCTAGGAATTCCAGTACTATGTCGAATAGGAGTGGAGATAGTGGGCATCCTTGTCTGGTTCCTGATTTTAGAGGGAATGGTTTTAGCTTTTCTCCATTAAGTATAATGCTGGCTGTAGGTTTGTCATATATAGCTTTTAGAATGTTGAGGTACTTTCCTTCTATTCCTAGTTTTCTTAGAGCTTTTATCATGAAATGATGTTGGATCTTATCAAAGGCTTTTTCTGCATCTATTGAAATGATCAAGTGGTTTTTGTCTTTGCATCTGTTAATGTGGTTTATTACGTTTATTGATTTTCGTATGTTGAACCACCCCTACATCCCTGGGATGAAGCCTACTTGGTCTTGGTGAATAATCTTTTTGATGTGTTGCTGAATTTGGTTTGCCATTATTTTGTTGAGGATTTTTGCATCAATGTTCATTAAGGAGATTGGCCTATAGTTCTCCTTTTTGGAAGTGTCTTTGCCTGGTTTTGGGATAAGTGTAATACTGGCTTCATAAAATGTGTTAGGCAGTTTTCCTTCCCTTTCTATTTTGTGGAACAGTTTAAGGAGGGTTGGTATCAGTTCTTCTTTAAAGGTCTGATAGAATTCAGCAGAGAATGCATCAGGTCCTGGACTTTTCTTTTTGGGGAGACTCTTGATTGCTGCTTCAATTTCATTTTGTGTTATAGGTCTATTCAGGTGATTAATTTCCTCTTGGTTCAGTTTTGGATGATCATATGTATCTAGAAATCTGTCCATTTCTTTTAGATTTTCAAATTTATTTGAATATAGGTTCTCGATGTAGTCTCTGATGATTTCCTGGACTTCCATGGTGTTTGTTGTTATCTCCCCTTTTGCATTCCTAATTCTACTAATTTGGGTTTTTTCTCTCCTCATTTTAGTCAGGTTTGCCAGGGGTCTATCAATCTTGTTTATTTTTTCAATGAACCAACTTTTGTTTCATTAATTCTTTGTATGTTTTTTTTTGTTTCTATTTCGTTGATTTCAAGCTCTTATTTTTATTAATTCCCTCCTTCTATTTGTTTTGGGATTTGCTTGTTCTTGTTTTTCTAGGAGTTTGAGATGTATCATTAGGTCATTGATTTGGGATCTTTCAGTCTTTTTGATATATGCACTCATGGCTATAAACTTCCTCTCAAGACTGCCTTAGCTGTGTCCCATAGGTTCCAGTAGGTTGTGTTTTCATTTTCATTGACTTCCAGGAACTTTTTAATTTCCTCTTTTATTACATCGGTGATCCATTCTTCATTAAGTAATGAGTTATTTAGTTTCCAGCTGTTTGCCTGTTTTTTGTCTTTACTTTTGTTGTTGAGTTCTACTTTTACTGCATTGTGGTCAGATAGTATGCACAGTATTATTTCTATTTTCTTATATTTGCTGAGGCTTGCTTTGTGCCCTAGGATATGATCTATTTTGGAGAAGGTTCCATGGGCTGGTGAGAAGAATGTATATTGTGTAGAGGTTGAATGAAATGTTCTGTAGACATCTACTAGGTCCATTTGATCTATTGCATATTTTAGATCTTGGATTTCTTTATTGAGTTTTTGTTTGGATGACCTATCTATTGATGATAATGGGGTGTTAAAGTCTCCCACAACCACTGTGTGGTGTTTATATATGCTTTTAGGTCTTTCAGGGTATGTTTGATGAAATTGGGTGCGTTGACATTGGGTGCGTACAGATTGATGATTATTATTTCCTTTTGGTCTATTTCCCCTTTTATTAGTATGGAATGTCCTTCTTTATCTCGTTTGGTCAATGTGGGTTTGAAGTCTACTTTGTCAGAGATAAGTATTGCTACTCCTGCCTGTTTTCAGGGGCCATTGGCTTGGTAAATCTTCTTCCAGCCTTTCATCCTAAGCATATGCTTATTTCTGTCGGTGAGATGAGTCTCCTGTAAGCAACAAATTGTTGGACCTTCTTTTTTAATCCATTTTGTCAAATGGTGTCTTTTGATGGGTGAATTAAGTCCATTAACATTAAGCATTAGTACTGATAGGTATGTGGTGATTCCTGCCATTTAGTTGTCTTAGTTGTTTGAAGGTTTGATTGTGTGTACCTAACTTGATGTTACTCTCTACTGTCTTGCTTTTTCTTATCCTGTGGTTTGGTGCTGCCTGCCTTTTCATGGTTAAGTTGGGTGTCACTTTCTGTGTGCAGGATCCCTTGCAGAATCTTTTGTAATGGTGGCTTTGTAGTCACATATTATTTTAGTTTCTGCTTATCATGGAAGACTTTTATTGCTCCATCTATTTTGAATGATAGCTTTGCTGGGTAGAGTATCCTGGGATTGCAGTTATTTTCATTCAGTGCCCGGAAGATCTCACCCCACGCTCTTCTTGCTTTTAATGTTTCTGTTGAGAAGTCTGCTGTGATTTTGATGGGTTTACCTTTGTATGTTACTTGTTTTGTCTCTCTTACAGCCTTCAATATTCTTTCCTTAGTTTCTGAACTTGTTGTTTTAATGATGATATGTCGTGGGGTAGTTCTATTTTGATCTGGTCTGTTTTGTGTCCTGGAGGCCTCTTGCATTTGTATGGGAATATCTTTCTCTAGATTTGGGAAATTTTCCATTATTATTTTGTTGAATATATTACGCATTCCCTTCGCTTGCACCTCTTCTCCTTCGATGCCCATGATTCTCAAGTTTGGTCTTTTGATGGAGTCAGTGAGTTCTTGCATTTTCTTTTCACAGGTCTTGAGTTGTTTAATCAGTAGTTCTTTGGTTTTTCCTTTAATTACCATTCATCTTCAAGTTCTGAGATTCTGTCTTCTGTTTGTTCTATTCTGCTGGATTGGCCTTCCATTTTGTTTTGCAGTTCTGTTTCGTTCTTTTTTCTGAGGTTTTCCATATCCTGGCAGTTTTCTTCTTTAATGTTGTCTCTTTTTGTCCTGAGTTCATTTATCCATTTATTCATTGTGTTCTCTCTTTCACTTTGGTGTTTTTACAGTGCTTCTATGGTTTTCTTTATTTCTTCTTTTGCTTTTTCAAATTCTCTATTTTTATTGTCTTGGAATTTCTTGAGTGTCTCCTGTACATTTTGGTTGACCCTATCCAGTATCATCTCTATAAAATTCTCATTGAGTACTTGTAGTATGTCTTCTTTTAAATTATTCTTGTGGGCTTCATTGGGTCCTTTGGCATAGTTTATCTTCATTTCGTTGGAGTCTGGATCTGAGTTTCTGTTCTCTTCATTCCCCTCTGGTTCCTGTACTAATTTTTTGCTGTGGGGAAACTGGTTTCCCTGTTTTTTCTGTCTTTCCGTCATTGTCCTTGGTATTGTTACTGTCCCTGTACTGTGTGCAATTATGTATTTTCTAGCTTGTAATAATAACAATGGTAATATTTAGAATGGAAGGGTGAGCTGAGATGGAAAGCAAGAAGTTAGAGAAAAGGGGAAAACAAATATACAGACAAGAGGGAGAAAGCAGAACAAGGTATCAGACAAGAGAGTTTCAAAGGTATAAACAGGGAGTGTTAGTGTACTAATCGACAGTAAGCTGAACAGACAGAGAGACAGAGAGAGGATTGAAAATCAAAGATAAAAAAATAAAAAATAAGTAAATGAAAGAAATATCTATATGTAAAAATGAATTAAAATAAAATGGAAAATAGAAAATTAAAAAAAAAAAACCAAAAAACTTCCAAGTTTATATGCAATGCAGTTTCAGTCTTAATAATTTGGGTGTCCGTCTCAATCTCCAGTCCTGGAGTTGGTGCCTCAGATATTGTTCTGTAGTTGTGTCATCAAAGGGTATGAATAAAGTAGAACAAAACTACACACTCACACACACACACACACACACACACACACACACAAAAGCCTCACCAAGTGTCCCAAGTTCAAATGCAATATAGTTTCAGTAAGTTTTTCGGCTTGCAGGTGTAATTCGGATGTTCTCTCATCAAAGGTAGGGAGAAAAAGAAAAAAAAATTGCCTGGAGACAGTTCTGAGAGTGGTATCTGCAACTGTGGCTTGCCTGCCTGCTGCTCTCAGCCTGTAGCTGGCAGGGTTATTTATGCAGATCTCTGGGGTGAGCTAGCACTCACCTGGTCCCACAGGCTTTGTTTGTTCAGAGTTCTCCTGTGCAGGAGCCTCTGCTACAGGCTTTCCCCTTTCCAAGCACTGGGAAAGGTGACACTGCCCCCGCATTGTCAGGCCTGTGTGTTTATTTACAGTTCATGTGGGATGTGGGTCTTTCCCCCTCTCCTCTAAAGTTTTCCTCCCACTGCCACTTTCAGAAGCTTTCCTGCTCCTGCTTACTGGGCGGTGCTGCTGCTCCTGCCGGCCACCATGTTTGTTTACAGTTCACATGGGAAGTGGGTCTTCCCTTCTCTCCTGTGGAGTTTTCCTCCCTCCTCCACTCTCACAAGCTTCCCGCTCCTGGTTGCTGGGTGCGCGCCCCGCTCCCGCCAGAGCCTCTCCGGCCCGCCCGGATTGTTTATTTACAGTCCCGGGAAGGATTCCCTTCCCCCAATCTTCAGCGCTCAGGGCGCCCCACCCTCTTTCCAGCGTGTCTTAATTGTTCTTATTGCTTATTACTCAGTTTCTCTTTTTTCCCCTGGGTGGAGGTCAGTCTGTCCAGGGGGCTATGCTGCTCTGGCCCAGGCTTGTCTGTGGGAGTACCACGGTACCACGAAGCTCACCTGGTCCACGTCTTCCCAAGCTGTATGGGCGCCGGCCACTGGCGGCCCCGGGGGCCCTCCTCGTTTCTCCGTTTAACGTGAAGTGGAGATTCTCTGCACCGGCTGGAGATGTGGAGGGGTTAAAGTTATGCCTTTTCTCAGTGATTATGCCTGCAAAGTGTGTCTCCAGCATCTCTCCAAGATTTCACTATAGAAGGGTCACTTTCTGCTTCCTACCTCTAGCCGCCATCTTGGAATCTCCTATAGCAACTTTTTAAAATGACTTCAGAAGTTTTCTTTGATATCCTTTGGACAAATAGCATGTTTATATTACTTTTCTTGAAAATTTGGGAGAAACTCCTTGTAAAATTTTCTAAGTCATCACTTATTTTTCTTTTGATTACCAGTCTTTTTAGATTGTCTGACTTGTGCCAAATCAATATTGAGAATTTATGTTTTGAAATGAATATTTGATATTCTAAGTTAAACTGTTTTCTTAACTTATATACACAATGCTCTTATTTATTTGCTGATCTCCTTAATAGTTCCAGTGACTTATGTTCTTCACTGTCACTTTTGTTTACTTATAATATCTCTCTTTCTAGGATATATTTGACATTTTCAGTTATTTACATACATATATTCACATATTCTTTTTAACTTTCTCTGTCTCTCTTCCCTACCCTATCCTACTTGTAACACTACTGTTAAATATTATACTGAATCTCATAGCTATTTCAGTAAGAAACTGAATGTTTAAATGTTGAAAATGAGGAAATTAGCTACTTTATTTTAGATGTGAGATGATTTTTTGTGTGGAAACATACAAAGAAATTTTAAGATATAATACTAGACAAAGACACTAAAGTTTTCAAAATGACAACAAACCATTTAGTTATAAAAATCAACTATATTTCTAGGTGATTGTAATAAACAATTGAAAAACTAAATTTATAATGTTGCTTTAGCTAAAAAAATCAAATACCTAGGAAAGGATTTAACAACAATTTGCAATATATCTACAATGAACATTATAAAAATTTCTGAAAGAAATTAAGAAAGACGTAAATAAATGAGCATGTCATTTTGGAAGTCTCAATATTATTAACATGTTGGTTCTGCCAAAATTGATGAACAGATCAAATGCAATCTCATTAAAATGCCATCTGCCTTTTCTTTAAGTTTCAAGCTAATTTGAATAAACATGTATAAGTACAAAGGATCTAAGATAGCCAAAAACATATCAACAGTGAAAAATGTAGATTTATGCTGTGAGATTATTCAACTTTCTTCAAAGCATTATTCAGTGGTGTATTTCAAGTCCATTTTGACATGGGAATAAAACAGCCGTAAAAAAACATAGAATGACTGCTTGATTTTTGACAGAGGTGTGTGTGTGTGTGTGTGTGTGTGTGTGTGTGTGTGTGTGTGTAACATTTTCCTTTCCTTTTTCTCTTATTTTTTTCTTTTTACCTAAGTGCTGCTAATGTAACCAGTTTGTCAATGGGGAAAAATAGTAAGGAATTCAACTATTTCCTTATGCTACACACAGAAACGCAGTTAAGATCATTGAACCTGGGAAAATCTCTGAGGTTTGTGCTGTGTGCATTGTGGGATTCAGTGTTACATCATTTGCTGAAATTATTTGTGTCTGTTTTCATGAGACATGTCAGTTCTATGGATTTTCCCTCTGATATGTCTTTATCCACATTTGGCTACTGGGCTAATTGATGGCCATAAAGGGTCAAAAATATTCTCTGTACTTTCTGTTCTGGAATTGCACAGTTGTTAGTATTTCTTTCTTAGATATTTGTTAGAATCAACAAACTGTGTCAATTTATGTTTTATGTAAGGATTATTTATTATTGATACAATTTCTTTGAGTGATGTAGATCTAGTCACATGAACAATTTCATCTGGGTAAGCATGATAGGATGGAAATTGACTCATCAAAAGTCACACATCCCACCAGGCAGCAGTGGCTCAAGCCTGTAATCCTAGCTACTTAGGAGGTGGCAGTCATGAGGAATGTAGTTTGAAGCCAGCCTGGGCAAATAGTTTGCAAGATCCTATCAAAAAAAAAAACCTATCATAAAAAAAAAATCATTGGTGGAGTGGCTCAAGGTATATGTCCTGACTTCAAGTCCACACACACACACACACACACACACACACACACACAAACACACACAAGACCCATATTCCAATCCATGGAACCTATGAATGTTACAGCATCCATAATCTCCTGATGTGGCAAGGTCTATGAATTGAGGTTTTCCAAGGTTCCCAGGGATTGGTCATTTCAGCTGAGGTATCTGGTCTGTGGACATGTATTCATTCAACTGTTCAATTGTTTCTTTTATCATTCTTGTAATGTCCATGAGATGAGTAGTTGTGAATCTGCTTTCACTTCTGATATTGGTTATATCTCTTTTGTTTTCTTAATTGATCAGTTTGGGTAGAGATTTTTAAATTTTAGAAGTCTTTCGAAGAACCATAGTTAGGTTTGGCTAATTGTATCAAGTTTTGACCATTTTCCATTTCATTGACTTTGACTGTAATTTTTATGATTCATTTCCTTCTTGTTGCTTTAGGATTAAATTTCTCTTCTCTCTCTGGTCTCTGAAAGTGGAAGCTTACATCATTGATTTCATATTATTATTTTTAATATATACATATGTATATACATATATATGCATATATGATGGTCCAAAATTCCCTATAAGCACTTCTTTTTCTGCATCCTCATAAATTTTTATGAGATGTATCTTCACTTATCTTAGGTTTAAAGTATTTTTAAATATATTTTTAGACTTCTTTTATCCATGCATTATTTAGAAGTGTGATTAAATTTATAACTATTTGAATATTTTCTAGTTATCCATCTGTTATTGATTTCTAGCTTAATTCCATTATAGTCTGAGTAAATACCTTACATGATTCTATTATTTTAAATTAGGTAGGGTGTGTTCTATTGGCTGAAATTTGTTTTATAATGTTAAATGACCAGACAATATTCAGACAAATGTTCATTCTGCTATTATTGATAGAATGGAAGTTGTATAGATATCAACTAGAAAAAAATAAGTTGAATGTGGTATGTAAGTCAACTGTATTCTTAAAATTCCTTTGTGCTCGATGAATAAATTACTGAAAGACAGGAGTTGAAGCCTATAAATGGAGCAGTCCCTTTGTGTACTTCTCGCAGTTCTACAAGTTTTTGACTCACATCATTTCAGCACTGTTGCTTGGTGCATGCATATCTTGTTGCAGGATTGACCCTTTTAATATTAGGTAATACCCTTCTTTATCACTGACAGATTTCATCGTTCTGCAGTACACCTTTTCTGATATTAAAATAACTGCTCTCTCCTTTTCTGAGTTCGTGCAGTTAGTTTTATGTAGATAGCATACAACTGATCTTGATATTTTAATATGCCTTTGCTCTGTTTTGTATTTAGCAAATTTAGGTCATCAATATTTAACATGAACTACAGTCAGAATGTCTGTCATCAGCAACACAATCAACAACAAATGCTGTGGGCAAACTTCTCCACTGTTAGAGGGAATGTAAATTAGTGCAGCCATTATGGAAAGCAATATGGAAATCCCTCAAAAAAAACCTACCATATGATCCAGGGATACCAATCCTAGGCATGTGTCCAAAGAAATGTGCTCCCGATATGATAGAGCCACTTGCACACCCATGTTTATTGCAGGATTATTTCCAATAGCCAATCTTTGGAAGCAGCCCAGATATCCCACAAATGATGAATGGATAATGAAAATGTGGCATTTATAGTCAATGATACTTTATTCAGTCATGAAGAAGAATAAAATTATGTTGCTGCAAGTAAATGGATGGAGCTGGAGAACTTCATGTTAACTGAAGTAAGCCAGGCTGAAAAAGTCAAAAGTCAAATGTTTTTCCTCATATGTGGAAGCTAGACCTATAAGTTAAATGTACATGTAGATGCATATATTATCATATAAATCCATATACATATATATTTATTTATTCAAATAGTGAGAGAGAGAGATCAAAATTGTATTAGTGAGTCTATCTGAGGGGATTAAGAGAGACAGGAGAAGTAAAGACAATGTTAGAGATTGAAAAATATTCAAACAACCCATCTACATATGAATATAATATAATGCACTCTACTGTAGCTGTTGAATATTTAGGGAGCATATTGACAGAGAATGAGTAAGTAATAAAGTAAAGGGTTAATTTAATTGAGGCCTGATACATAAAAGCCTGAAGTACCAAGGAAAATTTTTGAATTATTAATATAAACTTTAAAAAACAAAGGGCAGGAGGGAAAAATAGGTTTTCTCTGGGGTTGGGCACTAGTAGGAGGTGGGTGGGCATAAGGAAAGGGAGAATGGGGGTGAATATGGCAGGTGTATTTTATATCTATATGTGAAAATAGAAGAATGAAATCTTCTGAAATTGCTAAGAATGGGGGAAGGAGAAGAGGGAGAACAATGGAGGAGGTAAATCCAACTAAAATATATTATGAACACATATATAAATATCAATGTATCCCCTTGTACAGCTATAATAAGCTAAAGAAGAAAGTTAAGAAGGTGAATAGGGTCAATGTACTCTCTATACAGGAATGAATATAGGATTTTTAAACTGGTTGAAACCACCATAAGAAAGGGACAAAAGTAGAAAGAAGAAAAGTAGAGGAGATGAACTAAATTGGGCTATAATACACAAATACATGGAAGCACCACAAGGAAACTCCCTGTGTAGCTATCTTAAGCAAGCAAAAATATCATTTTTTTTCTTTTACAAAATTGGAGAACAGGAGGGCAGAACAGGCCATGCATGGGAAGGTTTGGTACCAGTGGGAGGGGGAGGAGGTGGTAAAGTAGGGTGAATATGGTGCAAATACTAAGGTACACATGTACATAAATGGAAAAATGATACATATCAAATCCATTACAGGCATGGGGAGAAAGGGGAATAAAGAAGAATGGTGGAGGGGGTGAATTCAAGTATGATATGTTTGATATATTGTAAGAACCTTTGTAAATGCCACAATGTACCCCTAACCAGTACAATAAAAAATAAAAATTAAAATAAAGTCACTGTTAAATTAAAAAATGTAAAAATAAAACAAAATCTACTATGTTTGGAAGTTCTCTAGTTATTGTACATTTCTTACTCTTTGTCTGCCATCTCTAAAAACACTTTTTATATGATTCCTTTTCTCTCCTTACTTACAACATCCTTTAGTCTTTACTCTCTGTGTATTCATGTGTCACACACGAGTGTGTGTTCACTTAATTTTGAAAACTAGATACGTGTCTAAATCCCACTTTCAAATAATACCATACCTCAATAATAATACTAGGTATTATAGGTCCATTAAAAGAGACTATTTGCAGTACATTCTTGCCATCCCTCATAGCATTATTGTCATTCATGTCACCAATCCATAGCCTATCATCACCTAATACATTGTACAATTATTACATCAAGCATGATTCCACCCAATCAATAAGAATGAGAAACTGAAACATATTGTTTTTCTTCACCCTGAAGAACATTTGCTGTTGAATAGTTCTACTGATGATGAATGCTCTCAGATGTCCTGAAAAATCTATTTCTCCTTTACTTTTTTTTATTCATTTATTCATATATGCATACATTGTTTGGGTGATTTCTCCCCCCTTGTTCCCTGGCCCCTCACTCCCTCCCCCATCCCCCCTCGGTTCCAGTCAGAATCTGTTCTGCCCTTATCTCCAATTTTGCTGAAGAGAAGACATAAGCAATAATAAGAAAGACAAAGCGTTTTTGCTAGTTGAGATAAGGATAGCTATACAGAGAGATTCCTAGCATTGCTTCCATGAACAAATGTGTTACATCAGCAAGTTGATTGATCTCTAACTGACCCTTGCAGTAGTTACTGATCCCCTTCTCATATTGACCGCTGATGCTTAAAGGTTTCTGTATTATTTCCTCTGGAGTGGGGAAATCAAAAGCTTTCATGTTATGGGTTTTCCACCTATTCCCATATCTCTCTTATGTGCACTCCCCTTGTCATGTGATCCAAGTCCAACCATGTTGCTGTATTTGCCCTATGTCTAAAGCCTGCATATGAGGGAGAACATATGATTTTTGGTCTTTGGAGCCTGGCTAACCTCACTCAGGATGGTGTTCTCCAGTTCCATCCATTTACTTCCGAATGATAAGATTTCATTTTTCTTCATGGCTGAGTAAAATTCCATTGTATGTAAATACCACAATTTATTAATCCATTCATCAGTAGTGGGAAATCTTAGCTGTTTCCATGACTGGCTATTGGTGAATAGCGCTGCAATAAACATGGGTATATAAGTGCCTCTGAAGTAACTTGTGTTGCATTCCTTTGGGTATATCTCCAGGAGTGGGATTGCTGGATTATATTGCAGATCTATGTTTAGATTTTTAAGATGCCTTAAATTTTTTTTCCAGAGCAGCTGCACTAGCTTGCATTCCTATCAGCAGTGTCCGAGGGTTCCTTTTTCCCCACATCCTCACCAACACCTGTTGTTAGTGATGTTTTTGATGATGGCTATTCTAACAGGGCTGAGGTGGAATCAGTGTGGTTTTGATTTGCATTTCCTTTATGGCCAGAGATGGTGAGCATTTTTTCATGTATTTTTTGGCCATTTGAATTTCTTTTTTTGAGAAAGTTCTGTTTAGTTCAGTTGCCCATTTCTTTATTGGTTCATTGATTTTGGGAGAGTTTAGTTTTTTGAGTTCCCTGTATATTCTGGGTATCAATCCTTTGTCAGATGTATAGCTGCCAAATATTTTCTCCCACTCTGTGGTGGTATCTTCAGTTTAGAGACCATTTCTTTTGTTGTGCAGAAGCTTTTAAGTTTTATGAAGGCCCATTTCTCCATACTTTCACTTAGTTGTTGAGCTACTGGGGTTCTATTGAGGAAGTCTTTGCCTATACTTATTACTTCCAGAGTGTTTCCTGCTTTTGCTTATACCAACTTCAGAGTTTTGGGTTTGATATTAAGGTCCTTGATCTATTTTGAATTGATACTGGTACAGAGTGATAAACTTGGATCTAGTTTCAGCTTTTTGCAGATCGATAACCACTTTTTCCAACAATATTTGTTGAAGAGGCTGTCTTTTCTCCATCATATATTTTTAGTGCCTTTGTCAAAAATAAGGTGGGCATAATTGTGTGGATTCATATTCAGGTCCTCAATTCTGTTCCACTGGTCTTCATGTCTGTTTTTGTGCCAGTACCATGCTGTTTTTATTGCTTCTGCTTTGTAATATAGTTTGAAGTTGGGTATTATGATACCTCCAGCATTGCTCTTTTTGCTGAGTGTTGCCTTGGCTATTCATGGTCTGTTGTGTTTCCAAATGAATTTTAGGGTAGATTTTTCAATCTCTGTGATGAATGTCATTGGGATTTTGATGGGAATTGCATTAAACATGTAGACTGCTTTTGGTAATATAGCCATTTTTACTATGTTTATTCTACCAATCCATAAGCAAGGAAGATCTCTCCATCTTCTGTAGTCTTTGTCAATCTCTTTCTTCAGGGATTTTAGTTCTCCTTATAGAGGTCATTCACATCCTTTGCTAAGTTTACTCCTAGCTATTTGATTTTTTTTTTTTGAGGCTATTGTAAATGGAATTGTTTCCATAGATTCCTTTTCAGTTTGTTCATTATTGGTGTGTAGAAAAGATAATGATTTTTGTAAGTTAATTTTGTATCGTGCCACCTTACTGTAGCTGTTTATGGTGTCTAGGAGTTTTTGGGTAGAGTTTTTTGGTTCTTTAAGGTATAAGATCATATTGTCTGCAAATAAGGATATTTTGACAGTTTCTTTGGCTATTTGTATTCCTTCTATTTCTCCTTCTTGCCTAATTGCTCTGGGCAGTAATTCCAGTACTATATTGAATAGGAGTGGGGATAGTGGGCACCCTTGTCTCATTCCTGATTTTAGGGGAAATGATTTCAGTTTTTCACCATTAAGTATGATGTTGGCTGCAGGTTTGTCATATTTAGCCTTTACAATGTTGAGGTACATTCCTTCCATTCCTAGTTTTCTTAGTGCTTTTATCATGAAATGGTGTTGGATCCTGTTGAAGTCTTTTTCTACATTTATTGAGATGATCAAGTGGTTTTTGTCTTTGTTTCTGTTAAAGTGGTTATTACATTTATAGATTTACATATGTTGAACTACCCCTGCATCCCAGTGATGAAGCCGACTTGGTTGTGGTGAATGATCTTTGTGATGTGTTGTTGGATTTGGTTTGCCATTATTTTATTGAGGATTTTTGCACCGATGTTCATTAAGGAGATTGGCCTATAGTTCTCCTTTTTGGGGGTGTCTTTGTCTAGTTTTTTGAAGAGTGTAATACTGTCTTCATAGAATGAGTTAGGCAGTTTTCCTTCCCTTTCTATTTCATGGAACAGTTTAAGGAGGGTTGGTATTCATTTTTCTTTAAAGGTCTGATAGAATTCAGCAGTGAATCCATCAGGTCCTGGACTTTTATAGATCTATTGAGGTGACTAATGTCCTCTTGGTTCAATTTTGGATGGTCATAAGTATCTAGAAATCTGTCCATTTCTTCAAGATTTTCAAATTTATTAGAATATAGGTTCTCAAAGTAGTTTCTGATGATTTCCTGGATTTCCGTGGTGTTTATTGTTATCTCCCTTTTTACATTTATGATTTTACTGATTTGGGTTTTTTCTTACCTCATTTTAGTCAGGTTTGCCAGGGGTCTGTCAATTTTATTTATTTTTCGAAGAACCAAGTTTTTGTGTCATTGATTCTTTATATGTTTTTTGTTATCATTTCTATTTTATTGATTTCAGCCCTTATTTTATTATTTCTCTCCTTTTTGTTTTGGGATTTGCTTGTTCTTATTTTTCTAGGAGTATGAGATGTAGCATTATGTCATTGATTTGAGATCTTTCTGTCCTTTTAATATATGCACTCATGATTATAAACTTTCCTCTTACAACTGCCTTTGCTGTGTTCCATAGCTTCTGGTAGGTCATGTTTTCATTTTCATTAACTTCCAGGAACCTTTTAATTTCCTCTTTTATTTCATCAATGACTCATTGATCATTGAGCAATGTGTTGTTCAGCTGCTTGCAATTGTTTGCATATTTTCTGCTGTTGTTTTTATTGTTGAGATGTAATTTTAATGCATTGTGATCAGATAGAATGCATGGGATTATTTCTATTTTCTTATATTTGCTGAGGCTTGCTTTGTGCCCTAATACATGATCAATTTTGGAGAAGGTTCCATGGGCTGCTGAGAAGAATGTATATCATGCAGAACTTGGATGAAATATTCTGTAGACATCGGCTAGGTCCATTTGATTTGTGGTGTGATTTAGATCTAGGGTTTCTTTATTGATTTTTTGTTTGGATGACCTATCTATTGGTGATAGGGGTGTATTAAAGTTTCCCACTACCACTGTGTTGGAGTTTATGTATGTTTTTAGATCCTTCAGAATATGTTTGATGAAATTGGGTACATTGACTTTCATGCATATAGGTTGATAATTGTCATTTCCTTTTGGTGTATTTCCCCTTTATTAGTATGAAATGTCCTTCTTTATCTTGTTTGATCAATGTAGATTTGAAGTCTACTTTGTCTGAGATAAGTATTGTCACTCCTGTCTGTTTTCAGGGGCAATTGTCTTGGTAAATCTTCTTCCAGCCTTTCATAATAAGCCAATGCTTATTTCTGTCAATGAGCTGGGTCCCCTGTAAACAACAGATTTTTGGATCTTCCTTTTTAATTCAGTTTGCTAAATGATGTCTTTTGATGGGGGAATTAAGTCTGTTAACATTCAGTGTTAATATTGATAGGTTCCTGTCATTTAGTTGTCTTTGTTGATTAATGGTTTGATTGTGCGCCTCTAAGTCAATATTGATCTCTACTTTCTTTTCTTTTCTTCTTCTGTGGTTTGGTACTGACTGTCTTTTCTTGGTTTTGTATGTTTTCATTTTCTGTGTGTGGGATTCTTTGAAGAATCTTTTGTAGTAGTGGCTTGGTGTTCATATATTGTTTTAGCTTCTGCTTATCATGGAAGACTTTTATTGCTCCATCTATTCTGCATGATAGTTTTGCTGGGTAGAGTATCCTATGATTGAAGTTTTTTTCATTCAGTGCCTTGAAGACCTCATTCTATGCTCTTCTTGCTTTTAAAGTTTCTGTTGAGAAATCTGTGATTTTCATGGGTTTACCTTTGTATGTTATTTGTTTTTTCTCTCTTACAGCCTTCAACATTCTTTCTCTATACTCTGTGTTTGTTGTTTTAATGATAATATGTTGTGGGGTAGTATTATTTTGGTCAAGTGTGTTTGGTGTCTTGGAGGCTTCCTGTACCTGAATGGGCATAGTTTTCTCTAGATTTGGGAAATTTTCTGTCCAGGGGCCTATGCTGGTTTTATCCCAGGGGTGGCTGTGGGAGTACTGCATGCTGCATATTTGCTCACCTGTTGTTCTGCATCTCCCAAGCATATTTTAAGCTGGCATCTGGTAGTGCAAAAGCCCTCCTGGTTTCTCAGTGTAACATGGTATGGAGAAGCTTTGTGCAGGCTGGGGGTTCAGGGTGTCACACTTTTGCTTCTTATTGGTGTTTTTTTTTTCTGCCAAGTCTGGCTCCAGCATCTCAGCAAGATTTTTGATTTATGATGTTCACACTGTCTGCTTCCTTCCTGTAATTGCCACCTTGGGTCCCCATCTCTCCTTCACTTTTGATGGATAATTTCAGTGGATATAGAGTTGTACATTGATGTTCTACTTTTTCTTGTAAAACACTAAAGACTTTCACTCCACACTGTTCTGATGAGAATTCCATGATAATACTCATCCTCTCATACTTTTCTTCTCAAAGGTAAGGTTTTTGATTTGTTTGGTTGGCTTTGTTTGGGTTGAATTGGTTGATTTTTCTTTTCTTTCTTTCCCTCTTCCCTCCTTCTTTCTTTCTTCTTTCTCTTTCTCTCCCCCACTTTCTTTCTTTCATTTCCTTTCCTCTTTTGACAAATATTTCCTTTCCTCCTTAATTTTCTACAATGTGAACATGATAGGTCAGGTATGATTTGTTTATATTATTACTACTTTTGTATTTTTCCTTCCTGGGGCTCTCTGGCTTGTCTGAATTTGAGGTTGGATATTTCTCATTCATTTTGTGAAATGTCTAGCATTTATTACCTCAAATATTTCTCCTACTCTTTTCTCTTTTCTTCTGGTATCCCAGCAACACATTACCTACTTTGAAATTGTCTTCAGTTCTTGGATGCTGTTTATTGTATCTCATTATTTTTTCTCTTTTTCTTTTGGAAGTTTCCACTGGAGAATCTTCAAATTCAATCACTATTCCTTTCTTTGACTGTGACCATTCTACTGATGACTCCATTGAAGACATCCTTCATTCCCTCTTTCAGTGGTTTTGATTTGCATCATTTCTTCTGGATGAATTCTTCAACCTAAATCTTTCTGCTCAGGACACCTGTACATTCCTGCATATCATCCAGTTCTCTTCAGTAGAGCTTTTTTGCAAAATAAATTGTTGTTACTGTAAATTGCTGGACTTATAATTCTAACATATATTTCATATCTGAATCTTGTTTTCATGATAGTTTTCCCCCTTCAGATTGTGTTTTGTTCTTGCATTTTAGTGTATCTTGTAATTTTTTGTGGCAGACTTACCAGTGTGTATTGGATAATAGGCCCTTAGGACATGGCCCATAATGAGATTTTTATTTTATACTGGTTAAGAGTTGGACTCTATTTAATGTGTATTGTAGCTAAAGACAGAAGAGGTTTGAATTTCATCTGGTGTTCTTGTTTTTTCCCTCCTGTTTTTTGTAGGCGTTTTCCATGACCTCACCCATAAGCAGACCCTGCTCTTTGCAACTCTTGGTGTCATGCAAGGTTTCCAGGATCAGCTTTTCAAATCTTCGCAGCCCTAGTTACATGCATGTGAACAAACTGGCCTCTTGAGATAATCCTAACTCCAGTCACTGTTTATCTGCATCTTTGTGAGAAACCTCCAGTCAGGACCACATGACTGAGCCACTGCCAGATGCCTGACCCTTGGACAAAACAAAACATATAATTGCTGCTAGTTAAAAGTACTAAATTGTGAAGAGATCTTTTTGTAGTTACAATAACAACTAATGTATTGGTATTCTTATTTTGCACATGTTAAATCTGATTTTTACATCCCATGACACACTATGTGTCAATAGTATATAATATGTTGGGCTCTACTACTTTTACTGGTTCTATTAGTTGGGCTTTTTTCAGCTAATTATTTCTCTGCTAGCAATTATGTTTAACAATCCTGTCTCAAAAGGTTGAAAATGTTCTCCTCTTTGTACTTTTCTCAACCATTGTTCCTTATATTGTCTTCCAAAGTAACACAAGACAAGTCACTCCTCCAAAAGAGAAGATAGAATTGGCACTCCAACTCCACCTGAATGTGATTCATCTTCATTTCTATTTCCTTATTATTAGTTACAAGACTTGCCATCCACACATATAGAGAGGTTTGCTCTTTCTTTATTGTTGCCATTGTATAATAATTATTAACCTCATTTATTTAGGTTCATATGGAGTCCTTACTTATTTGTAAGATTTGGGTATGGTGAAAATGCATGCATTTCCTGTAAAGTATTTTTGACATCAAACTGTTTAAACTTTTAATCCAGATCTTCATAAAATGTATTTCCTTGGAAGCAGATCAAAAGCTTAGACAAAATAGAAACTTACAATCCCATCCCTCCTTTTTATTCTTACAAATGCAGCATTCATATCTTGTTATGCATGTAATAATTCATATCATATCATTACAATTGTACTTACAGGTAACAAATTAATTCCTGGGTTTGAAACTAATGTGATTTTCCATTAAATGCATCCTGTATATTTTCATTTATGAGAACTTAAACTTCTGCAAAAGTAATCAGGATCTTGATAGGATGAATTCAGATAATGTTTTTCTTCACTCAGGCAAATAATGTTAACTCTATAAAAACTCACCAGGTTGCATTATTATGATGTGTGCACTTTCATCTACTCATATTATTTTTTATTTTAAAACAAAAATAGGCCCAGCTTGTATTCCCAGCTAATTGGGAAGCAGAGATCAGGAGGAGCAACAAAAAGTTACCATGACCCCATCTCAATACACAAACCATGGGTAGAAGTGTATGCCTGCAATACCAGCTATGTGGTAGGCATAGGTAGGAGGATCATGGTCCCAGGATGGCCTGGGCAAAAAGCAAAATGCTATCTTAAATATCTTAAAAATAACCTAAGGCAAAAAGGGCTTGAGATCTATTTTAAGGGGAGAGCCCTTGCCAGGTCCTGAGTCTAAATGGCAGCACTGCCAAACAAAAAAAAATCATAGTTAAGTGATCTGAACAAGCCAGATCATCAAATTTATCTTCCCTAAAATATAGAAAAATTAGCAAACATAAGATACAATTAAAACAGGCATAATCATTAAAGAAATATCACTATCTAGACCTCTTCAATCCTAAAGTTATCAGGTAGCTATATAAAAAGATCTACATGCTTCACCTGGCTCTTTGTACAACTTAAACCTGCTCTACAGAAAATGCACAGAACAGAGAGACAGGGCATCCCTTTCTAAAGTGCCTGTTCATCCTTCCCAAGGATTCCCAGGACCTGCAGATGTGGCTGCCTGAAGGCTCATGCAGATAAGGTTTAGTTACCTCTCCTCAGGAACTTTGACTCTTTCTTACCACTTACAGATTAGATAGAATCAAAAGACATTTGGAGAGAGAGGGTTGAGGCTCACTGTCATGTGTTGTCTGTGATTGGAGAATCAATTTAGGGTGATTTTAAACTCAAGAGGAAATTATCATGAATATCATACAGGACCTCATGGGAAAATGGAAAGGTAAGATTATTCTCCTTTGTGGAGTCACAACCTCAAGGGCACCAGAGGGAGAAAGCCCTTGAGAGTCTATGGGAAATTCCCCTTCCTCTTTATGCACTAATAATTCCTGCCCCAAATATCTGTATTTTTATCCAAAGCAATGTGTTCTTCTTCAGAAATAGAGCTCTACCCCGACAGGATAAAATATTTGAGGCTCAATGATACCCTCTCATTGAAATAAGTTACAACTTCAACTTAGTGGATGACCCTGTTCCATTTTTGGTGGGGGGGGCAATACTGGGATTTGAACAACCAAGGGCTTCATACTTGCCAGAAGGCTTTCTACCAACTGAGCCCTACCTCCAGTCCATTTTGCTCTAGTCATTTAGCAAATATGGTCTCACATCTTGCCCAGACCAGCCTGGACCAGGATCTTCCTATTTTAGGGTACCTGCCAGTACCTAGGATGATTGATGCATGTCCAGCATGTTTCTGTTGAGATGGGGGTCTTGCAAACTTTTTGCCCCAGGGCTGGCCTGGAACCATAATCCTCCAAACTGCAGCCTACCAAGAAGCTAGAATTGCAGGCATCAGCTCCCAAACACCTGGCTGATTTCTTTTATATAAAAATGACAAAAGACTGAATCCAGAAACACTACAATCCCTGACATAGCCCCACACCCCAGTCACTTAAGACTAGTTAGCTCACATTTCCTAGAGCTGCAAAAGGAACAGATGCATATCTACTCTGTCCCTACCATGCAATGACTCTTCATGTGAAGGGTGGATATAGATAAAGTCCTGCAGGGCTAGTGGCAAAATGAATATGATGTCGCAGAACGAGCTAGATTGATGCTTTAGAGATTCACTATGTTTGAAAAAAATAAAAGAGTAACAGGGCTTTGTTTATCATTTTCACATTTTTCTTGCTTTTAGCATGCAACCAAAAATAATGTGAATTTCCTTAATGAATAAGATAGTATTTCTTCAATATTTTGTGTCTGAAAATTTCTTGCAGAAAATACTCAATATGAAATAAATGACCAATTTTTAATATATGAATTAAGAAATACATATCTCCTAAAGAAACATCACGTTAAGCAAAATAATGTCATCAGTTCCCAATCTACTTTTTTTTTTTTTTTTGGTCAGGGCTACTTTGCTACTTTAGGAATAAGTGCTTTTATGCCATTTAGAGAGAGAAAGAAAAAAATAATGTGTTAACTAGCTTAGCTGTGGACTTAAGGTGATGACATGGTTGCTATTCATAGCTACACAGACTTTAAATTTTTATAAGAGTATAGTATATCTTGATTTTAGAACTATTGTGTTAATATTTTTCTTTAGACCTATATAGTGAATAGTATGATATACTTTTTGTTTTATAGTGTCTTTTTGTATCATAATGATTTATATACTATAAAAGTTTTTCATGGCTTACTATTGCCATTTATACAAAGTGATCTGGTGAGTCTGGGCACAGTAGGAAAGAAGTTTTATAGTTACTGGCAAACGGCCTGGCACTTTCTGGGAACTTCAGGCTCTTTGATAAGAGGTTATTTTGTTACAACTATAGCAGTTTTAATTATCTGGGTTCTTAGAAGTCATTATTTTTGTAATATTATTAGTTATCTAATGTTCAGGTCCTGTGTCCTTGGGTGTAAGATGAAGAAATACAGACTCGTTATAAGGAATACTTAAAAATGGACAGCACACAAGAAGATGACAGCCTAGGAACAGAGCTGAAAACAGCATGATGCCATCAATAGCAGAAAATTACATTTTTATATCACAAATTACAAGAGCTAGGGATAAGAAAGAAGGCTACTAATTAAGGTTTCCCACTGCACAGAAGTAGGATATAGTCTAGCTCATTAATTCATGCTCACAATATCCATGGTAAATCATCCATTAGCATTAAATGCTGGAAGCAAATTATAACATCTAGTATAAAAATGCATTCTTAAATTACAAGTGGACTATTATATTATATTAAGATATAAAAGTATGCTATTACATATTAAAATAATTTCCAACAAGAGCTGATATAATTATCCAATGAAAGTCATTGAATTTATCTCAAAATGTTGCTTATAAGAACCAACTTATTTATTAATAAGCCTGAAAATACATGGCAATGTTCTAAAGTCAAATTGCAGAGATTATAATCCAGTACATGAAAGAAATTGCTTCCCACCTTACTTCATATAATATTTTTCTTCCTTAATGTGCTTTTTCTTCCCTTATTTTCTTTCAGTTTTCAGGCACACAGACAGACACACACACACTCGCATAAACGCCCACACCACCCCTGCCACCACCACCACAATGGCATCACTCACAGTTTTTTGACTTTATGCTGGTGTGAAAGGGACACACAACGGTAGAAGTCACCATTTGAATTTCTCATTTGGATCTGTTACTGAACTGGTGATAAAAAGTGCAGTACTCTTCTGAGATGGTGGTCTGTGGCAGTGAGCCACAGCTCTGAGGCAGCTAGGCAGATGACCACAAGTCTGAGCAACCATCTGACACTTCACAGGGTCTGTGATGTTAGCTTGAGATGTTGGTAGGTTACACACATTGAGTGCTTTTTTCTTTTTAACATATTCAACTTACAACAGGTTTACTGCAGTGTAGCTTATCATGAGTTAAGGAGAAACTTTGTTATAGATCATTTTTCACAAAAATATAAAAATTACATTACATTTCTTATCTGTTGCTCACATATCAGTAACCCAAATTTAAACATTGTTGCAGACATGAATGACATTGTTGTCTTTGTCCACAGCTACAAAAGAAAAGGTTTCATAATAGCATATTATATCTTGCTTTCACCAATTTCTTTATTTCCTTTAGGCCTGTGTAGAAACTACTATATATAGTCTTCTTATTTCATATTTCGTCTTACTAAAATGACATATCATACTGATTCACATGACACAGAAATTTATAGGTAGTGCTGTGGCAAAAATCCCAATGTATAAAGCATTTTGCAGGTGTCTGAATTATACTCTTTGATCAAAGAAAGATTGAAAAGTGTGAATATTTCCATGGTAATCTTACACATTATATCTTCATATTTCAAGTTTTCTTACTAAACTTACTGTGCCAAGCATTAAGTCTTATCAGCAGTTTTCTACAGTCTTCCTTCTTTCCTGTATTCAGCACAGATATTTCATGTTTCATTACACTCATTAATAGTGTCATTGCATTGTTAAAATAGATTACTTTTGGGTTGCGAAATGCACAACGCTATCATTTTGCCTTTCTATGATTACGTGAGAGTTTTTATTATTTTTCCAAATGTAGTTTCAACTCAGTGCAATTATAAATGGCACATTCACATTTGTCTACCTATTTGTTAGAATTAATTTTGTGTGTATTTACTTTATTAATTTATGTCAAGTATTTTTATAGGATTTTCTTTAGCTACCTCCTTATCTCTTGAACTTATTGTAAGTAAAGGATTTTTTATGGGTACAGAAATTGATTTTATTTTATATTTATTTTTTGGAGGTACTGGGGTTCAAACTTAGGGTTCAAACTGGGATTTGCTTGCTAAGGAGATGCTCTTACTGCTGAGCCACTATGCCAGCTCAAAGGACTTTTAACTTTACTTGCAGTATTTCTAAAAATGTCTAAATTACAAACTTAGAAAATGTTAAGTTAAGAAAATATCTGCAAAAAACTGAAACTAGATCTATGTTTATCACCCTGTACTAGTATCAACTCAAAATAGATCAAGGACCTTAATATCAAACCTAAAACTCTGAAGTTGGTACAAGAAAGAGCAGGAAACACTCTGGAAGTAGTAAGTATAGACAAAGACTTCCTCAATAGAACCCCAGCATCTCAGCAACTAAGAGAGAGGATAGACAAATGGGACTTCATAAAACTAAAAAGCTTCTGCACAGCAAGAGTAATGATCTCTAAACTGAAGAGACCACCCACAGAGTGGGAGAAAATATTTGACATATACATCAGACAAAGGACTGATAACCAGAGTATACAGGGAACTTAAAAAACTAAACTCTCCCAAAACTAATGAACCAATAAAGAAATGGGCAACTGAACTAAACAGAACCTTCTCAAAAAGAAGAAATTCAAATGGCCAAAAAACACATGAAAAAATGCTCACCAACTCTAGCCATAAAGGAAATGCAAATTAAAACCACACTAAGATTCCACCTCCCCCTTATTAGAATACCCATCATCAAAAACACCACTAACATCAGGTGTTGGCTAGTCTGTGGGGAAAAAGGAACCCTCGTACACTGCTGGTAGTAATGCAAGCTAGTGCAACTACTCTGGAAAAAAATTTGGAGACTTATAAAAATCTAAACATACATTTGCCATATGATCCAGCAATCCCACTCCTGGAGATATACCCAAAGAATGCAACACAGGTTACTCCAGAGGCACTTGGACACCCATGTTTATTGCAGCACTACTCACAATAGCCAAGTTATGGAAACAGCCAAGATGCCCCACCACTGACGAATGGATGAAGAAAATGTGGTATTTATACACAATGGAATTTTACTCAGCCATGAAGAAAAATGAAATCTTATCATTCGGAAGTAAATGGATGGAACTGGAGAACACCATCCTGAGCGAGGTTAGCCAGGCTCAGAAAACCAAAAATCGTATGTTCTCCCTCATATGTGGACTTTAGGTCTAGGGCAAATACAGCAATGTGGTTGAACTTGAGTCACATGACAAGGGGAGAGCACATATGGGAAGTATGGGGATAGATAGGAAAACCAGAACATGAAAGTGTTTGATGTCCCCACTGCAGAGAAACTAATACAGAAACCTTAAAGTGACATAGGTCAATATGAGAAGAGGATCAGGAACAAGTGAAAAGGTCAGTTAGAGATGAATCAACTTGGGATGTAACACATTTGTACATGGAATCAATGCTAGGAATCTCTCTGTATAGCTATCCCACCTCAACTAGCAAAAATGCTTTGTCTTTTTTTATTATTGCTTATGTTTTCTCTTCAACAAAATTAGAGGTAAGGGCAGAACAGGTTCTGCTTGGAAGCAAGCGGGGTGGGAGAGAGAGTGAGGGGGCAGAGGGTAGGAGAGAGAAATGGCCCAAACACATATGCACATGTGAATAAATGAATAAAAAAGTTTTTTGTGGCAATGTGTATTATATATATTTTTTAAAATTTAAAGACAGCATAATGAATCCAACAAACACTGAAAGAAGGGGAAAGAGGAGAGGGGCATGGGAATATGTGGAGGGGTGAAGTTGTTCAAGGTACACTGCACATGTGTGTGGAATTAGCACAGTGCAATCCATGCATCTTATAATGTATGATAAAAGAAAAAAGTAAAAAAAGAAAGAAATCCAAACAAAAGCAAACTTGGCCTAACTAAAAAAAAAAACAAAGAAAAGAAAAAGAAAAAGAAAATGTGCCTTCAGATGAGGAAAAGTAGATGAAAGTACAATATAAAGCTAAATCAAAATATTATTAATATTTATCTCCTTATAATTGTTACAAAATTATTCTGTGTTGAAAAATTTACTAGTAGTATGCTATAATGAAGACAGAAACCTGTGCTAAACTGATTAAGCTACATATCAAAGATATGGAAACAAAAATAAATTAAACATGTGGTTCTAATCACAAAAGAACATTCATTTACTGATATTATAGTAAGGAAAATATTTGCATTTGGAATATAAAGGTAAGTCCAAAAAAAGCATAATGAATCCATGTTTAATATACACTACTCCCTAATTACCAAAAGGACGATCTGTTTCAAGCTTACAAAGCAGTATTCTTACACAGCTGGATAACGTGTAGGTCGTGGTTAGAATTGATAATAAAAATTTATTTAACGATAAGTTTTAAGCAGTCATCTAAGTTCCATTTCTCAGTTTTTACAAATTATTCTCAAACATGTATTCTCTCCTTTTCAGTTAAAAAAAATGTTAACCGGTCTTAGAATTTAAGCACCATGGTAGACAATAACGCACTTCATTCTACCTCAATTACCACAGAGAACCTTAACCAGATTCATAGTAGGCTTTCCATAAATACTTGACCCCCCAATTCATAATGTATATGATATACAAAACTTAACATTGTTTCACATTAAATAATTTAGGGCCCGAAGTGTGGGACATTAATTACAGTTTTGATATTTGTGAGCTCAGTTCCTTTACTATGAGAATTTCAATGTAGCAATTTCATGCTGTGGGCTTGTGCTGTGTGCAGGACATTTCTGGGGGCCTGGGTTGGGGTAGAATATTGACAATACCACCATGTAGATAAAAATTTGAATAAAAATGTGTGTCTATTAGGGCAAAAAAATGTTTAACCTTCACAGCTCCCAAGACTCCAAGAAAGCTTCCTTGAAAAAATGATTCCTAATATGGGGGGAAAAAAATCACTTGGGAGAAAGAAAGAATGAAAATGGGAGACTTATGATTCCAGAAAGAAACATGCACAAAAGTAGAAAAAAAAACCACAAGCATAGACTTATGCAAAAAGTACTGTCAGGTGGCACAACTGGAAAGCAGAGCAGACAAGATTGTACAAAGATAAAGGGAGCCTGAATTTAAGGACCTCTTTAAGGTGATGACTTCTAAAGGGTTCTTTATTTGTTTTTTAATTTTCTTTTTCTTTTCTTCATTCTTTTTTCTTTCTTTATATTTTTTCTTTCATTCACAACACATGCTTGGGATACTGAGCAATTGTGATCCTGAGGTACATTTCAGATAGATTATTTTGGTATATGGGCTTTTACAAAGACAAGAATGGAAGACATAGTGCTATTTTACATACTGGGTCAGTTTGTTAAAATGATAAGACATCCTCATGCTTGGGTAAGATAAATAGATATTGAAAAACAGGAGGGTTCTGGGAAATATTTAGGAAATAGACCAAGGAACAGAGTCATTTCTCAGTACTCCTGTGATGTGTGAAGTGAGAGGAAGGACAGAAAATGATTCATTGATTTCTGGCTTTAGGGATGAATGAATAGTGATATCATCCCTATGTAGAAAATATTGAAGGACTGGTTGTGGTGCTGGAAGTATAGTACAAAAATCTAATTCAGAAATGCTAGGCTTAACATTAGAAGCATATTCAAGTGGAGATATTGCCTGTAATGTTCAGATGTGTGTGGTAATTGTGAACAGAGTTATTTTATTGGACATTGTGGTGGAATGACTTTTCTATTATTTCAGCCACACATTTTTCCCACCCATATCATGAGTTTTGTAGCTCTGTGATACCTTCCCAAACTGGTTCTGGTCTTGGTCTTGAAATTTGCTATGGTCTGTGTGATGTTAGTATGTGTAACACAGAGGGTTGTAAACACATATGGCTGTGTCCATTTGTACTCCTGCCCCCTTCCTTCACCTCAAGCAGGACATGCCTGTGACAGCTGGATGCTCCCAGGGAGAGCATGCAACTCTCACAAGAGAATTGAACCACCCTACTGTCTCAGTCCAGGCCACCTCAGATCAATGAAGAGGCACTTTGTGTTAAGACATGTGGATTAACCAAGTCAAGATCAGCTAGTTAACACCCTAGATACTAAAAAAAAAACATTTATTTTGTATGTTCCTGAGATTCTTCTAGTTGTTTGCATAATAATTGTACCAACATATATTTACAACACTTGTCCTTGATGTTTTTGTTTCTGCAGACTCATGATAGAAATTGGAGGGTAACATTACTGTGGTACTATAAAGCCTTTGAATATACTATTGTGTAATGTGATAATGTGCCTCCAAAAAAGTCCCAATTCCCTGATGGTACTTACCATCTTGGCAGACAATAAGTAGCAACCTTAAGAAGATATTTTAAACAGAAAACAGTAAAAGTGTAGTCAGGACTAAAGGGAACAAACAGGCAAGTAACAGATACATGGGATAGCAATACCAGAAGAGGTTCACACCCCAACCTGAAGACCAAAGAAGAGCTAGCTCGGGAACACAGCAGAATGGCTGATCTGCTGAGTTGCATCCAACCACAGGGAGAGAGAACATTTCTGAATTATTTGTTCTCTTGCTCAAAATTGGAAGGCAATTTGGAGAGTTGAGTTAGTGGATGGGAGACAAATATTGGATTGGAGGAAAGTGGCCATCAAATTATCCAGTAAAGGACACACTTTCCTCCTCTATCTGCTGTTATCCTTCATCTACATGAAAAAATTGAGGCCTAAACACAGCCACCATTTGATTTTAGAATATTAATTTGGTTAGATTACTACTTATAAATGTTATGGTCTTTATGGGAGATAGCAATTACACAGGAGACAACACATACTACTTTTAGAATCACTGATTCATTTGTATAACAATTAGTAATGTTTTGCTTATTTTCAGTTTCTGTGTGCATGTACAATTAATTAACAATGATATCAGCAATCAATTGTATGACGTTTGTTATTTTTCACAGAATGTGCAGGACTTTACAATTCCTCTATCATGAAATAGGCAGAAATAGTTCTACTTTATTGAGTCTCTCAGTTTGAATAGTGTATCCAAAGTCCACAGTTAGTAAAAAGAACTGTCAACTGTGCCTCTGTATATATTGATATATTTCTGAGTATATATATACTGATATACTGACAGGGATATATATATAAATATATATCAATACAAATATATACATGCACAAGAAATCCACAATAATCAAATCTACAGTAAAATACTAATATGTCAATCAATGTTATCAATGTTCTTTGATTGGTATTATGTATTTATATTTATATAGAAGAAAAAGGAGGAAGAGAGAAAAAAAGTGAGAATAATAGAAGTGACATTTTGTGTTCCATCAAATTTCAATGTTCAGAAACCATAAATCTTTAAATAAAACAATAAATAAATTATATCATTGATCCAGTGTGAATAATATAAAATTATAATTGTGTCACTCCCCCTCATTTTAGCTGTCTTGAAAGTTTTTAAAAAATGGAATTTCTTATTTTATGTAACAATAAAGCTTACAAGTTAGGATGGTTTTCATCTTCAAAGACCTTTATAAATGTCTACAAATATTGCCTTAGCGTTAATTTAATCTGTGAAAGCACTCACTGCAGAATGGCCGTTACTCCTGATTTATGTCAATTTTATTAGCTCCAGTTACAGGAGCAGATATAACAAGCTATGGAACCAGACTTTACAAGCCCTGTAAATTGCTAGTTCAAGCTCAATTTATCTGTTAGTGTAAACTTGGTATCCACTCTGTTTTGGAAGTCTTAATTTAATGAGTTACAGGATCCATAGGCAATGAGAAAATGTTTCATGTGCACCAGTCCATCACGTCTTCTGCCTCCTTAGGAGTGCTGTGTCTCTAAAGCAATATGGATTTTTTTTTATTGAGGGAACTGAACTATTTTCAGATGGGAAACTTGTATATCAGCCAAAGAGAAATATTCATATAATGTATCATTTGTAATATTTTTCCTGACCAATCTTGCATATCATTACTATTTCCTCTTGCCAGCAAACAATAACAGCAAATTGTTAGCCGTAACTAACAAGGGCTTCCTCCTTGTCTCTAGTGTCTCCCTTAGGGTCTCTTTCAGATATCCGCTAAGGTTTCAGACTTTAACTTCATATGCTCTGTGTTCAAATTGTAGGCTTCACTTTCACAGTGATGGATTTGAGGCCGTATCATTTCATAGAACCTCAGCATCCTTATTAAAAGGATCACTATTAACATTGCTTCCTGTTTGATGGTATCATTGAAATTAAGAGAGAATGTACCCACTACCTTGCACTGAGTAGTCCCTCAATCAGTGTTACTTATAATAGGTATTATTGGAATTTTAGTGTGTATTTTTATAAATGTTATTATCTTCCTAAAATTAATACCTGACAATGACAATCGCATAACTACTCAAAGAATAAATGAATGAAATATTAAAGAATAAATACTTCTACCATCTGTGTTTACAGCTCTCTCCTCTGTTTCTGCTGTCTATATTATTACTGGGAAAAGAGCAGTCTGGAAAGGGTCTCACGTCCTCATCTCTTACTCCTTTCTGCTACCTGCCACCAGATCTACCCTAATCACTGCCTCAGATGCTATAGCTTTGCTATCCTAGTAGGTCTCCTCCGTCTGAAACCTGTTTACCTCCTTCACATGGGAAGCTATGGCTTATTCTCTGTCATGGGTCTACTGGAAATGTCCCTCTTCTTTTCCCCTAGTGACGGTGGTCACTTCCTCCTCATGGTCCTAAGAGATGGATTTCTTTGTTTTCTTCATAGCATATCCCATATTGCCTGCCATGCAACACTTTTGAGGGATTCTAATATGATATCCGTCTCAATCCAACCGTTCTTAACAACGGCTCTTACAGAGTCTGCCATTTTTTTGCACGTTGCCTAGCAGTACTCCATCATGCTTGCTAAATTTTTAGCAGATATTCTTATCACATCTTTCAGAGGCAAGATAGCCTCCACCAGAAAGGCGCTTTTGTCCCATCTCAAACCTACAACCCTTCAGCCATTTTTCCATCCCCTTAGTCCATCCAGGTGTTCTCTCTGTTCCTATCTAACACTAGCTCTCTATGCCATTTTCCACGTTGTGATCCTGGTGCCCTATGCACACAATAATTTTCTATTTTCCTTAAGATAACTGGTTTTCCCATCAAGTTAATAATATTATATTAAGATAAGACATTTTTTCCTTAGCCTACTCTGATATAACCAGTTCCACCTGTGGAGGAGGAAGATGTCTAGCTGGAAACTGAATGGGATTGAAAAAAGAGAGAAAAATAGAACAATACAACACATTGATGCATTGGTGCTGATTTGGAGAATCTGGGGAACTAAGCTTGCTTGCTGGATTTCTTATTGCCCAGGTGCCAGGTAACATATTAAAATGAACTTGGAAGTTTGTGTCACCATGTCATATGTGCTTTTATTACATGTTGTTGACGGCGATATTTTTTCATGGATTATCTTCTTAATCTTTACCAGAAGCCTATGAGCTAACATGAACTTGATCTCCATTGTATGGATAAAAATACTAAGACTATTAAAAATCAGATTTCTATAACATAGGGAAACCTAATCTTGACATCACACATAGTGACCCCAGGCAGAGTACATGTTCTTAATCACTGTATTGGTATTTAATACCAGGAAATTTTTATTGTGGAAAAAAGTCTTAGATAGAAGGTGTTTTTTTGCATTCTTTGATTTACAACTTTACATTTAAGGTAGTTTAAGCAAATAGTGATAATATTGCAAGGATACAGGGACACCTTACTGGAGACCCAGACAGGAAATGCTTCAAAGCCTCAGGAAGTACTTGAAGCAGTCAGCTCCTCTAAGCACCTCCTCTACTTCTCTGTTTCTTTCTCATGCCCTCTCTTTCTTTAACATGGGGTGTTTTATGTTCTCCAAAGATTCTAATTCCCTGGTTATTCAATCAGACACTAACCTACATATTGCTGAGGGGACTTTGAAGAAATTAAGAGGATCAGGGACAACAGAATGAGGACATTATCTGGATTACCGGCCGGCCTTAGTCAAATTGCCTGAGTGCTTACAGCGGCAGATATATATATTTTTTCTGGTTATAGTAGGAGAGATAGTAAGAGAGCAAAAAAAAGAGATGAAGTGAAATGAATGTGAGAAATATTTGAAGTATAAAGGCTTGATCTGCCACTGTGGACTTTGAAGATAGGGGTCACAATTCAAGGAATGTGAGTAAATGCTAAAAGTGGAGATCAGTGATCCCTTGTGTATAGCCAGCTCACTCTGAGTGATCAGTCCTACCATCACATGAAATTGAGGTCTTCCCATCACTTGCATGATGTTAGATGTGAATGTTTCTCCAGAGCCTCCTGCAAGGCATGAAACCCTGCCAACACCTTGATTTAACCACAGTGAGATCCACGTCTGAATTCTGATCTGAATAGCTGAGAAATTCTAACTTTATGCTATTTTTAAATCACTAAATTCATAGTAAGTTGTTACAGCAACAATAGAAAAGTAATGTCTTTACAGGATCTTTACTTTGCATCTTATGTATGCGTGTATAATGCCGTATATGACATGTTTTCTGAGGACAGGTTCCTCTTGTTCCTTTCTGTGAGTTCCATCATGAAAACCCCCAGTTTCACTGTAGTTCTGAGTCACATGAGATCTTTCACCTAGTCTGGAACTTGTGATTAATCAGTCCTGCTTCCATGTCTCAATTCCAAATTTCCAAGGCAGGAAAATCAAATTTGCCAGACCAAACACTGAATTGAATTTCTCTTGTTAGTTCACCAATATCCACCCTTTCAAATGGGAAAGGGTCTTGGAGAATGTGGAGGATTCTTTCCAGGACTTGAAAGGGCAGGTTCTTTAAAAGGACTTCTATGAAGAGAATGTGGTGCTAGGTGTGTGTGTGGGGGTAATCCATATGAAGTAGAGATGATTGTGAGCTCAGATTAAAACTGACACATTTATGTAACAGATCATGGTTCTGAGAGAAGAGTGCTGGAAAGAATTAAGTTTGTAATGCTTTCTCAATCATAATTAATTATATTACACTAATTATCCAAATCCATGAAAGACTAAAGTCAATAACAGACCCTCAATAATTTAGATATATGTGTTAATCAAAATGCAATTTTTTGTGGACATGGTATATGAGCTTGTGCAAAATATATACTTATAAAAAAATAATTATGCTTACTCTTACTGTTCTTTGCTTGTTGCAAGTTTTGACCATGTAGTCTCAGCAAAATAAAATGCCAAGTAGAATAATTAAAAGCACAAGCAGCTGAGAGTACACTCCTCAAAGACCAGTTCTGGCACAGATTTTATTTAATGTTATAGAGTAGTGACCTCAGGAAATAAAAGTGCATTCATTTGAGAAACTTTATTGACGAAACAGGAGTCAGAGTGCAGCAAAATTTAAAATGCAAAAGTGGTCCTGGGGAATGTTGTACTTAAGAAGCATTCTGTACAATACCACTGAATGTTGGCTTCATAAATCCAAACGTCTAGCTCTGTTAATAGCAGCACTGTTGAACATCACAATGCTGTTAGTAGACTGGGCGATGCAGGAGATAAGTCTGACTTGTACTGGATGGGCAAAAACTGACCAGAAATTTCTGAGGTTTCTTCTTTAAAACTGTCCTCCACTTGCTGTAAACTCACTCACCCTTTGAGATTCAATTTCCATGAACTCATTCTCTGTGATTATATTGCACCTTTCTCATCGTAAGGTTTATCCAACAGTGACATCCAAGAATGAGAGCACTAAGCAACTCCCATCCATGCATCCACTACCAAATATAAGCTTCAATGTGACCATGACATAAATAAGATATTAGCTTTCCTTTGCTTTCCTTCAGAAAAGAAAAACTTTATTTTTGCTCAGTTTCAGTTCATAGTCACATGGTTCCGTTGCTTTTGGCCCTGTATGTGATAAAGTAGAACATCAAGCAGGGAGCATAAGATGGAGCGAAGTGGCTTGCTCATGGCAGTCAAGAGACAGAGAGAAATACAGGTAGGGATCAAAGACATGATATAGCTCTCTAGGACAGATGTGTTGGTGTATTTCCTCCAGCTAGGTCCCACCTCTTAGTTTCCTCTACTTTCTCAAAGTCTGTCAGCTGGCAACTGGGCCTTTAACACATGAGCCTTTAGGAAACATTTCAGATTCAAAACATAACAGTACCTAATATTTAAGTGCATTCATTTCAACAAATATTTACTTGGTACTGATTTTATGCAAATGATCTTTCTTAGTAACATATGAATGAAAAACTTAAAAAGTTTCTGTTCTCATGAAATTGTGACATGATTGATGAGGAAATGGAGGTGGTAGTAGCTTGCTTGAAACTCTATGGTATAGTGATATGAGATTAGATATCAGGGTTTTGTTCTTCAGTTTCCTACAGCAAATATGTTTGAATGCATATGTAGTGTACATGAAAAATAAAAAATAGAATAGAGTTCTTAAACACTGCTCTAGCCTCTGTTCATCTGTTATTTTTCTTAAGGAAAGAGTTTGAGCCCTTAGAAAAGATTTGGCCACTTTTAGTATTAGGGAAATTAAATTGTGTTGCACTGTAATTAAACAACAGTAGTTACCATTTTTGATGAATTCCTAATCTATGTCAATAAATTTACGTGAATTTGAGATCTATCATACCAAATACCTACTGAACAGCTCCACCTAGAAATCACAGTCAATATTTCCCAAATTGAATTCATTACTTCCTCTGTCCAATCTGCTATAATGTGAAGTCCAAACATTTGCAATTCTAAATAGTGTCGGTCAGGATCCCTAGGATTCACCCTTGACCTCTCTAGCTGATCATTCTCACCCACACCTTGACAACCCAACACCAACAAATAAACTTCTAGGTTCTGGTCATTTGACATCCTGTAATAAGTTACTGTATTTTATTCTCAAACATTCATTGTCCTTGATTTTATATCCTCATCTTCATTGGGCTTAGCCATTTGAGTGGCTTCATCCAAATGTGAGTGAAAGGATAGGATATAGGTTACATCCATGTAGAGTCCATGAGAACCATTGTCATTTTGGTCATACGCTTCTTCTCCTCTGCTGTAATAACAAATGTACTATATGGCATGGCTCCTTCAGTTGAGCACATATGGAGAAAAGGCTCAATGAACCAGAGACACTACAATGAGTAAGAAGTAAACCATTTTTGTAAGCCAGTAAAATTGAGGTGGTTTGTAACTGAAGTATCAACTGTATATTAATTTTATATTCACTGACAATTACATTCTAATAGCTCTTGAAACTGACATCTCTCCAGTCTCAATCTCACAGTTTTCACTCAGGTCCTTTATGGTTTCGTGGGGAACTTTCTAATATTAGCATGATTACTTACCTCCATTCATCCCTCCACTTTCTATTGGTTCTCAACATTGCAATAATAATAAAGTTCTCAAGTGGAAATGTCTTTTATTTGAAGTTACTTAAGATGTCCAAATCATCACACAATAAATTGCATGTTCTTAACATAAAGATGCAGGGTTTTTATAACCTCCTACATAATTATTTAACTATACTGGCCACACAATATTTTAATTTTGAGATTCTGTATGGCAGCCATATTAAACAAGGCACAAGACCAGCTTGGGCATTCATATGCCTTTGCATTTGTTAGTTCTTCTTCTGAAATACTTTCATCTCCTTAATCACAGGGTAAATTCCTACTAATCTCTTAAGACTTATCTTAATGGAACTTGTCTTTCTAAGAGTTATTGTGTCTACTTTCCATAGCCACTGGCATGTATACCCTCTCAGATCCCACAGCACACTGTATGTGTATGTGCATTATGACATGGATTATACTGCACAGTGAATGCTGTTTTAGCTTTCTGTCTTTCTGTCTAGATGGTGAGAAATTTGAGGACAACCACATGACTTTCTAATTTGTACATTTCAAATAACAAGTGTATTGATTTGAACAAAGTACATACTCAATAAATACTTGGTGAGTTGAATTTATCAAGTTATGAATATTTACCGCATATTAACTACTCAAGGATTTATCCATGTTATGTTTATATGTAAAGATAACTGAACTATAACTTTCAGTATTTGTGGTTTTGTGCCAATATCTGGATATTTAGCACAATGCTCATCTTTAAATCCCATATGATTAATCTAGTTTATATGTGTGATGTGCATTGAAATGTATTCTCTCTTCTTCGTGGCCATATGTTTTTAACCACCCTCGCTCCACAACTGTAAACCAAAAATGTATTTTTTAAATCTCTGGATGTGTTTCTCATCCTTCTGGAGTCACAAGAAAGCCATGGATGGAAACACTTTGCCTCTCACAAACCATGTAACGTCCATTGCCTAATTTTAGTGCAAACGCATATCTCAGCCTCACAGAAATGCTTGACATCGTGTTACCATGTGTCACTTGCAGACTAATAGAAATAAAATAGGTATTGGAAATTAGCAAAGATTGAGCCAACTTCCATACCTGGTGGGAGATATGTAACATATTGAATCTTTCCACACTGATTTTGCAGTACCCATCAATGGCCTTAAAACTATCTTTGTTGCATACTTGCTAAGGAATCTTCCCTAAAGAAAGTCAAATATGGTCTATATGTCTGAACACTGTCAGTCAATTATCCCTCTTTGTTTATGTGGAAGAGATCTATGGTAATATTCTAAGTAAATTTGAAAATATTTAAATTTCTCTATATCAGGAATTAATAGAATGCATTACAGTATGATCCAAGGTTTATTGCTTTGTCCTTGTTTTCATGTTCTTTCAAAGAATATTAAATACTATACTAAAACTCTGCTGATAATAATGTTAAGAGAAAATATAAAATGTGTAAGATTATAGCAAATAATTCCAGATATGTAAACAATCGGTGTGATGAGTGTATTTTGAAAGCTTGCCACATGGGCCAAGCATTATGTTAGGAATCAAAGTTACTCAGTTGAACAGCACAGTTGCGGACCCCTGGTGCAAGGAGCTGAACATCCAGATATATTATAAATCATATATAGTTGCTAAGTTCAGATGAATGAAGATGCAGAGAAAAGATATTTCAAGAGAATGCTTTGGAATGTAAGTGTGGCTTTTCCTGAACAGTGGGATTATTGTGAATATTTAATTTATGTTCATTATCAGTTTCTGTATTTTCAAAATTTCTACCATAAGCATGTACTTTTTTAGTGATTTATTAATAACAAAAATATCAATATTATCTATCTCTACCTGCCAGATCTAATCTAGTCAACAGACACTCTTGGAATGATAATTTATAACTTGTTCATTCTGGAAAACTTAGTCAATAGCAATGTGACTGACAATCAGATTAATGATACTGTGTTTCCCACAACCCATTGTCAGAAGTTCCCTCATGGCTCATGGATTCCTTCCACGCAGAACCTCCTTCCCAGGACAAACTACAAGAAAGAGTTGCAGGTTACGGCTTGTAATGTGTCTTCTGCAGGCATTTTCATCCTTGATTTTAGATTGTCTTTGAAATACTATTATTGTTACTATTATTAATTATTAATTGGAGATATTAGGGATTGAATGCAGGCAGGGTCTCATTCTCATAAGGCAAGCACTCTACCACTTGAAGCACAAGCCGAACTGTTTTTTGTTTTGTTTGGCTTTGTTTTTCAGGTAGGTCTTGTGTTTTTGCCCAGACTGGAATTGGTCTGCAAACTTCCTACCACCATCTCACATAGTAGATGAGATTATAGGTGTGTACCTTCATGGCTGGCCCAAAACAATTTTTGAAAGTAGGTGTTATTGTTCTCCCTGCAAAGACACAGAAGAGGAGGCTCAGAAAATTATGCCATTCAGACCAAAATCTATTGTGTTTGAACTAAAATTTGTCTTCCTTCCTTTGTTTCTTCTCTCCTTCTTTCCTTCTTCCCTTCTCTCCTTTCTTTCTTCCCTCCCTCCCTCTCTCTCTTTCTTCTCTTCCTTTCTTAGTTTCTTTCAAATCTTTCTTTGGTGTGCTGTGTGCTAAGCACAATTCTAAGTAGACACATAATTATATTCTCATTCTATTATCTACACATCATTTGAAATTCCTATGAATAAAAAAACCCCTTGGAGGTAGTGATGGTACAGACAAGAAAATAAAATATCTAACTAGACAAGTAAGGAAAATGAGCCCAAAATCAGTGAAATTGATATGACAAGTTCATGTTATAAAGAGCATTTAATGCACAGGTGAGTTTTAGCAATATAGGTGGAACAGAAGCCAGACAGAGATTCTTGATGGAAATTCCTCCATTGTTTCTATGCTCAGATGCAGTGAGCATGTTGGGCAAACTATATAAACTCTGAATCATAGAGTTGAAATTATCTACTTATAGTTTTGCCCAAAGATTAACAGAGATTACTCACCTAAAATATGCAACATCATACTAGAAAAATCTTAATAATACAGCATCCCCATTCTCAATATTACATGCTAACAATTCAGCAAAGCCCCTGGATTAAGATGTTTATGTTCTCAGGATAGAGATTGACATATAAGTAAGTATTCACAATGCAGTGCTATTGATCCTTTTTCATTCAACCAATATGTAGAACTTGCTTTAAGGTATGCATTCTTGTGAGTGTTAGAGGTACAGGTTGAACAAAATAGCTAAAACAATATGTGCAAATGAATGGTTGGGAGACACTGCAGAGGCATAAATTCATTCTGCATAGAGGTGGGATGTCAAAGAAGACATTCAGGGAATGTGACATTGAAGGAAACTGAATAGCTGGGTAAGTGCAATGGGCAGTACCTTCACACTCTTCCTGTCTGCAGCTTAGTGTTTGCTTTGTCTGATAGGAATGGATATCAAGGGTTCATTTGGAGATTCAAAAGGCTTTTCACCATGTCCTCATGGAGCTTGAGAGTTGACAATTCTATGGAATTCTGGCTTCATTAAACGGAACTATGCTCTTTTATTTTCCTTGCTGATGCCACACAGTAATATTCTGTTCAGTTTGTTCTGCTTTGCTCTGAGGGCAGGCTCCCCCCAACCAGTGGGTACAATCAGAGGAAGGAATAATTTTCCACTAATAAGGAACCTGTTGGTGGTCCTCAAAAATGGAATGGGTGGCCCAAATAGTTAGGAGGCATTTGCCCCAAAATTATTCCACCTCAGTGGACAACTGCCAGTGATACACCATGGATACTTACATTGAATAGAATGGGACCTCTGCTTTACTTTAGTCATCTGAAAATAGAAAAAAAAAAAAAAAAACATGAGACCTATTCTGCTTGTCAACTTTCCATGACTCTAATTTTAAATCTTGAAAAATCTACTTATAAAGAGTTCTTTTTTATTTTGCTCATAGTTTTGGAAGTTCCAGTATATAGTTAGTTGGCCACATTCCCTTATAAGTAGCACATTACAGTAAGAAGACATGGTAGGATAAAACCATTCACCTCATGGCCAGGAAGCAAAGATCAAGGAAAGAACTGAACTGTCACAATTTCCTTCGAGGATATGTCCCCAGTGATATGAAGACCTTCTACTAAGTCCCACCTCTTAAAGGTTCTGCTACATCCCAGTAACACCATCCTAGAACCAAACCTTTAATACATGGGACTGTGGAGGACATTAAAGTTCCAAACCATAGCACCTTCCTGACAGAGCTATTACAAAGGTAACAGTTAACTTGATAACTAGTACATAATTAATAAAACATCAATGAAGATTTAATTAATAAATAGTATAATAAAAGTATTGGTAGCAATGCTACATCATTAAGATAATCAGTATTATTAATATAAAGTTTTCAGAGAACTGTAGATTATGGTTAAAACTATTCCTAGGTCGACTTGTTTTCTTTCTAATAAATGTCAAATCAGTATCTTTTTTATTAATAGCATAGTCTCAGGCACTTTGGACAATAAAAGTCTAATGGGGGAGCAATTTAATTTAAAGAGATGGATCCAAGATGCCTGTGGGATAGATTCTAAGAAAGAGCAGTCTAATAGAAATCCATCAGCCACACCAGTCCTTGTATATTTCAATTAATTAAAATTAAATAACTCAGTCCTGTGGCTATCCTACCTCTTTGTAGTCAGTTGGCTAGCAAATTGGAGAAAAAATAGATAGAACATTTACACCATCAGAAAAATTTCTGCTGGGCAATGTTACTCTAGAAGTCTTCCAATAGTCACACACATCACAATGACAGAGAGAGACACTCCAAAGGATGTGGTCACCTTCCCTCTGTGACCCTGTTGCCCTAAAACAGACCATTGCTCTTTTTGTCACAGGGCCTTCTCCTCTTACTGAAAGCTCTGAAAATATGCTCACCACCCTCATCACACACCTACAGACCCATAATCTTTACCTTCTGTCTCTTTCTCTCTCTCTTTCTTCCTCCCTTCTCTCTCGCTTCCTTGCTCTCTCTCTGTCTCTCTTTCTGCATGAATGCTGACACACAGACACACTTTACCCACCTGTAGATCTCTGTTACTTCTCATTTCAGCTCACCTATTGTCACCCTAGACAGCCCTCACTTGGCCCAGCACTTCTCCCTTCACACACCTAGTGCTACTATCACCTCTCTTTGCAGCACCTCAGTGTTATTTTGCATTTATTTATGAGATTTTTCAAATCTGACTCTCTAGTCCACTGTAATCCCCAGGAAAGTCAATATTATGTGTGATTTTTCTCATATACTTGACATGATGCCTGGCACACAGTAGAACCACAATACATTTAGTAAATAAATGGATGCATGATAGTAGGAGAGATCACTCAGACCTCGGGGAGAAACTGATTGTTTAGCTGTACTTTGGCAAATACATTGACAGTGGCATATAAAGATGGTCATGTCCCTTGTTTTGCAGAGAGAGACACAGTCTTTCTAGATAGGGATAAATGGCAGAATAAAATTACTACCAAGATTTTCTTAATTATCTCACTCTAGTGCATCATGTCAACACAATTTTAAAATACAGGAAAGTTTTCATACAGACAAGGTGAAACTAGGCAAATTGATCCTCACATGTTTTTGTTATGTCCTTGGGATTACTTGTTAACAGACACCAGTCACTTTTCTTACTCTGTGCTCTACTCTGTGAACATTGAAATAACAAATGGCCACAGTTTGCTGAGCAGTTGCCCCAGGACCAGACCAGTGCTCAGTGTTTTACTCACATGCTCTCTTCTAATCTTGGAAGCAACCTTGAGAAAGTTATTATCATCTGTTTTTTAAATGAGAACATTTTAAAAATAAGTTTAAAAAGCTGCCCAACATATTGCAAGCACATATGGAAATGCCACAGTTAATCCCCCCGTACCACTAATACAGGATAATAAAAACATTTCAAAAAATTAAAAAGCTGCCCAAGTTGACACAGTATCTCTCGTTAAAAGAATGCACAAGTTAGTGGTAACAAGACACTTAAGTAGACTCTGGCCATTCTGTGTAAGAATAATGATAGTAGATGTCTGGCTATTGGGAGGAAATATATTGAAGGTCGTGTGCTGAAGGGAACAGGGGGTGGGAAGCGGAAGATGAGTGTTATGTTCTGCTGGTGGAATTTGTTTCATACTTTTGCAACAATTATTACCCTCAACGATGCATAGTAACAAGGTTCTGAAACATTTCTACCCCGCCACCTTTCCCATATATGTTATTTAGTTTTCTGTTACTGTAAAAAAATATCTTACAGTGCGTAAGGCTGGGTGCTTATAAAGAAAGTGTATGGAAGCTTGATGGAGCACACCTGTAATCTCAGCTACTTAAGAGGCAGAGATATCAAGGAATATAATTGAAAGACAGCAGAACAAAAAGTCAACAAGACACCCCATCACATGATGGTACACACCTATAATCCCTGTGCAGGATGGATAAGGTAGGAAGATCACAGTCTGATGCCGAACCTGAACAAAAATGCAATACTCTATTTGAAAAATAACTAAAACAAAAAGGGATGGAGGCATGGTTCAAGTAGTGGAACATTTGTTTGTGAGTGTGAGGCCCTGAGTTCAACCCCAGTACCAGCAAAAAAGGAAAATTTTTCACAATTGTGCAGGTTCAAGGTGTGGTGCTACCATCACGTCAACTCTGGTGAGTCATAGCGTCACAAAGGTTGGAACTTGTAGGAGAGAGAGTGAGGGAGAGAAAGAGAGAGAGAGAGAGACAGAGACAGAGAGACAGAGAACCCTGACCACTTTCATCACAACCCATTCTCAAGAACTCACCAAGGTCCCATAAGAACTATATCAATTCTTTCCAAGGTTGATGTCTCTAAATATTCTCCCACAAGGCCCTACATTTTAAAAATCACATATGGGAGTTGGTACCAGTAGGGGGAGAGGTGGTGGGGAAAAGGGATAGGAGGGTGAGTACACTGTAAAAACTATGTACACATATATGTAAATGCAAAAATGATACCTGCTGAAACTGTTCCAGGAATGGGGGAAGGGGAGGATAAAAGAGAGGGGTGGAGGAGATGAATTCAAGTTCAATATATTTGATATATTGTAAGAACTTTTGTAAATGCACAATGTACCCCCAACACAACAATAAAAAATAAATAATTAAATAATAAATAAAAGTTGTATCACTTTTAAAATCACCATAAGGGGACCTAGCTCCCAGTGCTCCCTTTGAAGGACACATCCAAACCATGTTTGGGTCATAAAACCATAGATATTCAGATTACACCAGCACAGAAACATTTAATGGTGACAGGACTGGCAGTGATAAAGTGATCTCTTCAGCCACTTAATCTCCCCATGCCCATTTTCCTACTGATGAAACCAGGATACAAATCACAGCCAATTCACTGTACCGATACAACATCAAATGAGAGCAACTACACACAACACTTAGAAACTACTCAAGGTGCAGTATTTCCCATTAGAATAAACTCATTAGCTGTTTGTAGCATGTGCCCAATCTACCCTCTGATTACTCATGACTTGTTCATTCTTAGAATCACTAACTTTCACAACCGAAAGAGGTTGAAGTATCTACATGAAAGTCACTTTAGTGCATCCACTAGTGCACATCAAGGAGGTATAATTCCTATGCTAGGATCATTGGTCCATGGCAGGTGCCATCTCAGGCTCACTATTGAGGAGGTTCACATGTGAAATATCATTTAATTTTCACAAAATCCCTGTGAAGTGCTAACAACTTTTACATGACAGTTAAACAGTATCAAAATGTTAAGTACATCTTCCAGTGTCATCCAACTAGTAAATAAAAGGAAACTCCACAGCTTATTATGTAGTATCATGGCTTCTTGTCTGAGTGTTAATGAATGAGACATATTTGTATATTTAATAACTGCATTAGGTAAATTACTTTAGTTATTCATATTTAAACTATCATATAGAAAAATACTGCTTTCACTATGTTATCTTAACCAACTTTTGAATTGATAGCCAAGATCCCAAGTAAGGTGATACTTTCCTTAAAAAATTGTATGTAAAAATATATCCTCAAACTCATGGGAGGATGAGGGGGAATGGAAGAGATGAAGGTGAGGGAATAGGTTTGATAGGGTTCATGTACATATGCAAGGTAGAATGGTGAAACCTCTTGAAATTGCTTTAAGTGGGGGCAGGGAGGGTGTTGTGTAGGGAAGATGGTAAGGGTGATTTAGCCAATGTACAATGTAAGCATATTCAAAATTGGCACGATGAATTCCCACTAAAGGACTAACCTATAGTCTTCTGAAAGTGCACTATTCATTGGCCTTACCATTTCTGGGGGGTAGCAGATGTCTCCCAATTTATGCTACCCATGTGAAACTCCTAATACAATACAGAAAATTGAAGAGAAGACAATAATGGATGGCCACTATGCATTTAATATTAAAATGCCATTTAATCCTGCCAACAGGATCACAGTCATTTCTACTTTAGTCTCACATCGTGTCTGCCATATAAAATGCTCATTGGTATTTTTGAAAATAATTTTCTATTTAACCCTCAAATTGTATTTGGATTACATTTTGTTGCTTCCCTGGTATATAACTAAAACAGGACTAATATCAAAAATTAAATTCCTCCTTCCTGCCCCAGAAGATTAGGAAATTTGGATTTGCCTAAAATCATATAGAGTCTCAACTCTAACCTTTTTAACCTCAAACCTCACAAACTCTCACTACCTTACTACTTATATTTAAGATGTCACTATGGCAAGAAGAATAGTATTCCCCTAAATTTCATGACCACATGGAATAGCAGAATTCCCCTTTTTGGCACTAGGGTCTTTTAGGATATAATTATGGCAATAATGTTCAGATGAAGGCATCCTCAGTAGGGTAGGTCCTAACTTCAATTACTACTATTTTTATAAGAGAAAGAAAAGAACACATAGAGACACAGGGGAGGTCACATGTAGAAGGAAGGAAAGATCAGAATTTTGTTGCCATAACCCTTGAGCCTGGAGCCACCATAAGCTGGAAGAGGAAAGGATGAATTCCTTTCTAGATCCTTCAGAAAGAGTGACCCACTAACATTTTGTTTTTGGACTGTTGAACTCTAGAACTGTGCTAGAATATAAGTCTGCCATTTTAAGTCATCTATTTTTTATTAATTTGTTATAATAGCCAAAGTAGTTTCACAAAGTTTGTGACATTCCATCTCCCTGCAAGCTCATTTCCCACTGGAATGAGCTATTGCCTATTAAAATACTAGGACATGCATTACTTTCTACCACTGAATGTTCTTTGCCATCTTCCATGTAGCAGCTCCCTCTTCCTTGGTACCACAGCCTGAGGGCCATCTCAGAAGAGAATATTTTGGTGGATGCCTGCAAGACTAGAGCAAGGATCCCAATCTTCCCTCTTATGACCCAGGGAGCTCAGTTCCCTTAGGAAGCTCACTCTCAATCAGTGGCTGGAAACCATCTTGTGCTTTGTCTTACTGCTGTTAAGAGTTCCTTGGGACACTGAATGAGAGAGGGTGTATGGGACTCTACTTCATATACCATTTACTAAATAACTCTGAGAGAATTCTGTTTGAACTACATTGCTGCTTGTAGACTTCATTTTGTACTGTATGAGGAAGGTACTGTTAGCATATTCAGTCATCAGGCCTAAACATAACTTCCTATATTCATGTAGTTCCCTAGAAGGGCACTGAGGCAAAGAGGATGGATTCACATTTCCTCCACATTTGTTCCCCTTCTCTCTGCAGGGAGATCCCAAAACTCTGGGAATTCCTAGTTCCACATCCAGAGCCTTGTATGTTCCTCTGCTTTCCTTCTGTGCTCTCTCCCTAATTCTCCTCTTCTTCATCTGACTGAGAGCCACTCCTGTGCCTCCCTTCTGAGATGTCTTTCAGCCTTTTGCAGCCCTACCTTATGACTCATCACAGTTGTCACATCTCCAAAGCTATCCTCTCTGGTGGCCTAATCTAATGCAGGTTCTTCCTCCATTCCTTTACCAGGTGACCTGCTCACTTCTTCCCAGCACATTTCATTATTGCCATGTAATATATTGCTAAATTTTTCTAATGTTTCTTTGTATTTTCATTTTGTATTTTTTCTCCCTGAGAATGTAATTCCATGAAGGTAAAGATATTATCTTTTTCTCTGCTGTATCCCCAGCATCTTGAACAGTGACCTGCTCAGAGAATGTGCTCAAGACATGGATAGAGGCAAAATATGAATAGAGGAAGAGAAGAATATGTATGTTATTTAATGCACTTCACACAATTCCAGGCGTGTAAAAATTGGTGGTACCTTTTACATATTTGCAGGTCTCAGCTGGTATTATTAATTTATATAATACTTGAAAATTACCACTTAATCATTACTATGTCAAGATTCTTCCTGGAAATTTTGCATATGTTAATCTTAGATATGTTAATCTATATCTTGGATATATATGCAATCACCTTTTATAGCTGTCTCAGAGATGAAGAAAAAACTCTTCTCAAGATTACACAGTTAATGAAGAAAATGGAGAGGTGACCCAGCTCTAGCTTTTGCTACTTCTAAGTCACATATCTTGTGGTTTAAGGCTTTATAAACCAGTCTTCCAAAATGCATCTTATTTTGAAATCCAAATGTTAAGGCCTTCCTAGAGCAGATCCTAAGACAATAGGATCTGAGCTGGTCTGAAATATAATAAATAGTAGGCAAAAGATATTAGATTAGATAGACCAAAAGGAACTGAGAATGGCAAGTGATCTAATTCCAAAGGGCATAGCAGATTAGATCTCTAAAGAAGCCAGGCCTTTATACATAGCACCTAACAAAGAAAAATTAAAAATAAAATCGGATTTGCCTCTCATTTTCATTGAGGCCCTTTTGAAGCAGTGATATTTGTGTTGACATTGTATAGTTGGATATTGTCTGTCCCTGAGATGCTGACATTTGGAAGGTGCTGCTGAGGGCTCTCCAAGGAGAAAAATCTGCACTTGGCATTTCCTGTGAATGTCCTGCTTCTCTTAAAAGACCTCCTGATAGCACTTTCTGGAAAATTTCCAGTTGTGAGGGAGGGAGGAGTCCTGCCATGAAATGCTGGACTCTGGCCAGTTGGAGAAATGGCACCATCTAGCAAAACTGAACTCCTAAAACTCATGTCCCAGAAATGCACTGCAAAAATCTGTTCAGATCACTGCAATCTCCTCAAGTGACTTTGCTCTGGTCACTTTCTCTCTGGGTTATTATTACTCTAGTATGAAACCAAAAGAATGGGGACAAAGATGATCACTAATGTTCTGTTATCAACAATGTTTATTTTCTCAATGAGTCCATGGACATTCTTCTTCAAATTTTAGAACTTTTCTCAGGTTTCATTCAGGAGAGCTCACTACATACTCAAAAGAATCCTCAGTTTGTATGTGATTTGTTTTGCCATTGTCTCTTAAGAGTCATGTCAATTGTTTTCTGAATCTAGGAAGGGTGCTTAGATAACATAAGAATGGGGCCTCTCTATGTTGGGTATTTTGTCAAAGGTCAGGGAATATAAGCTACAGGCAGAATTGGCGTGCAGTGCTCTGACCACAAGACATGGTGTACTTTTTACCAAATAATTTTATGCTCCGATTTTCTTTTGCTTGTTAAAGCCAATCTAAATTATTTGGCTCTGCACAGATTTGTTTGAAAATAAAAAACAATGTGTATTAATAAAGGTTCCCCAGAGAAACAAAACAGAGAAAGAGAAAAAGAGAGCTTTTGAAGAAATAGTTCATTCAATAGTAGAGTCCAACCCATCTGAAGTCTGCAGGGCAAGCTGGTAGTCTGGATGGAAATTCAGGTAAGAGTTATGTTACAATTTTGGGTTTGGCCAAACAGCTTGGGACTACAGCCTAAGGAAGTCAACATATGACAGTGGTCATATTTACTTTGCTTTTTCTATAAGGAGGAACTGTTTGGTAGCACAGTCTTTAAAATCTGACAAAACTGGCTTGCAAACATGAAGTTGCTCACCTCTGTGATTTCAAATGACTTTTTAGTTTCTCTAGACTCAGATTTCTTATTAGTTAGGTAGGCTATTATAAGCTTTGATGTAGAATAATGTGCATTATTTTATTATCCGAGTGGGTGACTGGTTTGCAGGTTCCATCTGTTTTCTGATCTCTAAAAAGCCTTTTATAATCATATCTAAACAGATTCTATTTCCTGATCCTCCACAGAATGTGGTTTGACATTTGGTAACTTGATATCCAGTGTTCCTATTACTTTGCTCTCCATCTATCCATCCATCCATCCATTCATTCAACAAGTACAGTATATGACAGTAATGATAACTACTAATTACTTTTGGGGGAGCAAGAACAGTACTGAATATTTCCTGTGTATTAAATTATTTAAATTCAGCAAAAATTCTAGGAAATAGACATTGTTGTTATTTACTTCCATTTCACAAATGAGAAAACTGAGACCCCCCCCTCCAAAAAAAGGTACATACAGTAGTAATGATAGGGTCATACCCATGATTTGAGTTACAATTTTAAATAAAATTCTTAAGAAAAGGAGTAAGTCTGCCTCTTGTTTATAATCTCCTGTATCCATCTTGGCTCATTTCCTATTTGTTATAGGCTGAAAAACAAGCACACCAAAGACGTCCATGTCTTCATCCACAGAAACTATGAACAATAGTTTACATTGCAAAAGGGAATTACAATTGCAGATGGATTGAAAATAACTTTAAGATTATCTTTGTATGTGGAATACAATCAAGAAGGAACTTACAAGTGGTAGGGGGAAACAGAAAAGAGGGAGCCAGCGAGGACTGTGTGAGGGCTTGGACTGATGGTATGGTTTCTAAGATAGAGGAATGGGGTCCCAGACAACTAATGCAGGTGGCCTCTGGAAAGCTGGAAAAGTTTGCAAACTTACCTCCACTAGCAGCTCCAAAGGGAGCACAGCCTTACAGACATCTTGATTTTAGCTCAGTGAGACCTAGTTGTGACATCTGAACTTCAGACTATAAGATAGTAAGTGTGTTTAGTTTCAAACCACTAAGTTTGTGAATTTGTAATTTGTTACAGCAGCAATGGTAAACATATATACATTTTCTTGATGCAAGGTCCATCTTTTAAAGTTAAATGAAGAAGTACAGTCACATGCACAGTGTTTTCTAATTTGCAAAACAGTTTTAAGTGCATAATGTAATTTTATCCCTACCCTGTCTTAAGGTCTTATCTTCACTGTCATACCCATTTTATTCTGAGAATAAGGCCATTTTCAGAAGTTTTCTGGTGAATAAATACTGGCAAGAGCACCTTAGAAAAGCTTATGTCTGCAGATGTTAGGTCAGCTCCTGGTTCCAAGGAAACACTCAATCCATATATGCAGTGAAGTAAAATGAGTGGGAGAAGATATTTAACACAGACCACCCTGGAGGCTGAAAGAGAACTCATCACCACTCCCCTTTGCCCCAGGCCCTTTTTATTCTGGTGATGTCACTTGGCAGGAGCTGCTTTTGTTGCCCCAATTTTCAAAATTCCATAATCAGAGTTTATTCCCAGAACAGTATTTGGCTGAAACCTCCAGGTTGTGCAGATGCATAAGTTTCACCTCTCTAAAATAGTATCCTGCTTGTGTTCTTATATTCTGACCCCATCAGGCCAGAATGCCAACATGCATTTTTTTTGGTATAATCTCATTTTTTGGTGTATTTGTTGGTATGTTTGTTTATTTATTTATTTATTTATTTAAGCATTTTTATATTTACTCACACGTGTATACATTGTTTGGGCCACCCCTTCCCACTTCCAGGCAGAACCTCTTCCACCCTCTTGTTCTCTGATTTTGTTGAAGAGATAATAAGAAAGACTTAATATGTTTGCTTGTTCGAGATAAAGACAGCTATACAGAGAGACACCTTGTGTTGCTACCATGCACATGTATTACATCCCATATTGGTTCATCTCTACCAGACCCCTTCACTACTTCCTAGTCCTCTTCCCGTAGTGGCCCCTGCCAGTTTAAGATTACTATATTCACTTCTCTACATTGTGCACATAAACCACATTCAAGTTTTAGGTTTCCTTCCCTTTCCCTGTTCCTCCCATGCATGTTTTCCCCTTAGTGTGTGACCAATGTCCAATAATATTATTGCATTTGTCTTAGTTCTATAAGCCACACATCAGGGAGGACATGCAACTTTTGGCCTTCTTAGCCTGGCTAACTTTGCTTAAGATGATGTTCTACAGTTCCATCCATTTACTTGCAAATGGCAAAATTTCATTTTTCTCTGTGACTGAATCAATTTCCACTATGTATAAATACCACATATTGTAAATCCATTCATCAGTAGTGGGGCATCTTGGCTGTTTCCATAGCTTGGTTGCAATAAAAATGGGTGTGCAGGTGCCTCTGCAGTAACCTGAGTTGCATTCCTTTGGGTATATCCCCAGGAATGGGATTGCTGGATCATATGTTTAATTGTCAGATCTATGTTTAATTTTTTAAGAATCCTCCATATTGTTCCCATCGTGTTTGTACTAGCTTACATTCCCACCAGCATTGTATGAGGGTTCCTTTTCTCCCCCGACATTCTCAGCAGTGTTTTTTGTTGTTGGTGTTCTTGATGCTAGCTTTTCTAAGAGGAATGAAGTGGAATCTTAGTGTTGTTTTGATTTGCATTTTCTTTATGACCAGGGATGGTAAACATTTTTTTCATGTGTTTTTTGGCCATTCGAATTTCTTCTTTTGAAAAAGTTCTGTTTAGTTTAATTGCCCATTTCTTTATTGGTTCATTGATTTTGGAAGAGTTTAGTTTTCTGAGCTGCATGTACATTCTGGTCCCTTGTCTGATGTATAGCTGGCAAATATTTTCTCCTACTCTGTGGGTGGTCTCTTCAGTTTAGAGACCACTTCTTTTGTTGTGCAGAAGCTCTTTAATTTTATGAAGTCCCATTTGTCCATCCTTTCTCTTAGTTGCTGAGCTGCTGTGATTCTATTGAGGAAGTCCTTGCCTGTACCTATTGCTTCCAGAGTATTCCCTGCTCTTTCCTGTACTAACTTCAGAGTTTCAGGTATGATATTAAGGTCCTTGATCCATTTTGGGTTGATACTAGTACAGGGTGATTGACATGGATCTAGTTTCAGTTTTTTGCAGACTGCTAACCAGTTTTCCCAGCAGTTTTTGTTGAAGAGGCTGTTATTTCTCCATCATATATTTTTAGCTCCTTGGTCAAAGACAAGTTGGTTATAGTTTTGTGGCTTCATATCTGGGTCCTCTATTCTGTTCCACTGGTCTTCATGTCTGTTTTTGTGCCAGTACCATGCAGTTTTTATTGCTATTGTTTTGTTTGAAGTCAGTTATTGTGATACCTCCAGTATTGTTCTTTTTACTGAGTGTTGTCTGGGCTATTTGCAGTCTCTCATATTTCCAAAAGGATGTTAGGGTAGATTTTTCAATCCCTGTGATGAATGTCATTGGGATTTTGATGGGAATTGCATTAAACACGTAGATTACTTTTGGTACTATATCCATTTTCACTATGTTATTCTAACAATCCATGAGCACGGAAGATCTTTCCACCTTCTGTAGTCTTCCTCAGTCTCTTTCTTGAGGGGTTTGTAGTTCTCCTTGTAGAGGTCATTCACATCCTTTGTTGAGTTTACTCCTAGTATTTGATTTTTTTTAGTCTATTGTAAGTGGAATTGTTTCTATATATTCTTTCTCAATTTGTTCATTGTTGGTGTATAGAAAGCTAATGATTTTTGTAAGTTGATTTTCTATCCTGTCACCTTGCTGTAACTGTTTATGGTGTATAGGATTTTTTGGTAAAGTTCTTTGGGTCTTTAAGATATAGGATCATGTCATTTGCAAATAGAGTTATTTTGACGATTTCTTTACCTATTCATATTCCTTTTATTTCTTCTTCTTGCCTAATTGCTCTGGCTAGAAATTCCAGTACTATGGTGAATAGGAATGGGGATAGTGGGCACACTTGTCTCGTTCTTGATTTTAGGGGAAATGGTTTCAGTTTCTCCCCATTAAGTATGATGTTGGCTATAGGTTTGTCATATATAGCCTTTACAATGTTGAGGTACTTTCCTTCTATTCCTAGTTTCTTAGAGCTTTTATCACGAAGTGGTGTTGGACCTTATCGAAGGCTTTTTCTGCATCTATTGAGATGATCAAGTGGTTTTTGTCTTTGCTTCTATTGATGTGCTGTATTACATTTATAGATTTGCATATGTTGAACCACCCCTGATCCCTGGGATGAAGCCAACTTGGTCATGGTGAATGATTTTTCTGATGTGTTGTTGGATTTGGTTTGCCATTACTTTACTGAGGATTTTTGCATTGATATTCATTAAGGAGATTGGCCTATAGTTCTCCTTTTTGGAAGTGTCTTTGTCTGCTTTGGGGATGTGTGCAATATTGGCTTCATAGAATGAGTTAAGCAGCATTCCTTCCCTTTCTATTTTATGGAAATGTTTAAAGAGAATTAGTATTAGTTCTTCTTTAAAGGTCTGGTAGATTCAGCAGAGAATCTATCTATCCTGGACTTTTCTTTTTTGTGAGTCTCTTTATTGCTGCTTCAATTTCATTTTGTGTTATAGATCTATTCAGGTGATTAATGTCCTCTTGGTTCAATTTTGGATGGTCATAAGTATCTAGAAATCTGTCCATTTCTTCATGATTTTCAAATTTATTACAGTGTAGGTTCTCAAAGTAGTCTATGACAATTTTCTGGATTTCCATGTTGTTTGTTGTTATCTCCCCTTTTGCATGTCTGATTTTACTGATTTGGGTTTTTTCTCTCCTCATTTTAGTCAGGTTTGCTAGGGATATGTCAATCTTGTTTATTTTTTCAAAGAAGCAGCTTTTTGTTTCATTGGTTCTTTGTATTTTTGTTTGTTTGTTTGGCCTTTATTTTTATTATTTTTCTCCTTCTACTTGTTTTGGGTTTTGCTTATTCTTGTCTTTCTAAAAGTTTGAGATATAGCATTAGGTCTTTGATTTGAGATCTTTCTGTCCATTTTATATAGCACTAATGGCTCTAAACTTTCCTCTCAGGACTGCCTTTGCTGTGTCGGATAGGTTCTAGCAGGTTGTGTTTTCATTTTCATTAACTTCTGGGAATCTTTTAATTTCCTCTTTTATTTCATCAGTGACCCACTGATCATTGAGAAATGAGTTGTCGGCTTCCAGTTATTTGCTTATACTGTTGTCTTTGTTGTTGAGTTCTAGTTTTAATGCATTGTGATCAAATAGAATGCATGTGATTATTTATATTTTCTTATTTTTGCTGAGGCTTGCTTTGTGCCCTAATATATGATCAATTTTGGAGAAGGTTCCATGGGCTGCTGAGAAGAATGTATGTTGTGCAGAAGTTGGATAAAATATTCTGTATACATCAACTAGGACCATTTGATCTATGGTGTGATTTAGTTCTAGAATTTCTTTATTCAGTTTTCGTTTAGATGACCTATCTATTGGTGATGGGGGGTATTAAAGTCTCCCACTACCACTGTGTAGGAGTCTATATGTGTTTTAGGTCCTTCAGAGTATGTTTGATGAAATTTGGTACACTGACATTGAGTGCATATAGGTGGATAATTGTTATTTTCTTTTGGTTTATTTATCCCTTTATTAGTATGGAATGTCCTTCTTTATCTCGTTTGACCAATGTAGGTTTGAAGTCTACTTTGTCTGAGATAAATATTGCTACTCCTGCCTGTTTTCAGGGACCATTGGCTTGTAAATCTTTTTCTAGCCTTTCACCCTAAGCCAGTGCTTGTTTCTGTCAATGAAATGCTTCTCCTGGAAACAACAGATTGTTGGATCTTCCTTTTTAATCCAGTTTGCCAAATGGTGTCTTTTGATGGGGGAGTTGAGTCCATTTATATTCAGTGTTAATATTGATGGTTATGTGGTGATTCTTTTCATTTAGTTGTTTTTGTTGTTTAAGGATTTGATTGTGTACATCTAAATCAATGTTACTCTCTGATTCCTTGTCTTTTCTTCTCCTTTTGTTTGGTACTGCTTGTTCTCTCATGGTTTTGTTTGCTTTCATTTTCTGTGTGCAAAATTCCTTAAAGAATCTTTTGTAGTGGTGGCTTGGTGGTCATATATTATTTTAGCTTCTGCCTATCATAGAAGACTTTTATTGCTCCATCTATTTTGAATAATAGTTTTGCTGGGTAGATTATTCTAGGGTTGAAGTTATTTTCATTAAGGTCCAGGAATACCTCACTCCATGACTTCTTGCTTTTAATGTTTCCATTGAGAAATCTGCTGTGATTTTGATAGGTTTACCTTTGTATGTTGCTTGTTTTTTCTTTTACATTCTACAATATTTTTTCATTATTCTCTGTGCATGTTGTTTTAATGATTATATGTCATAGGGTAGTTCTATTTTGGTCAAGTCTGCTTGGTGTCCTGGAGGCTTTCTGTACTGAAATGGGTAAAGTTTTCTCTAGATTTGGGAAATTTTCTGTTATTATTTTTTGAATATATTACAAATCACTTTGGTTGCACCTCTTTTCCTTCTTCGATGCCCATGATTCTCAGGTTTGGTCTTTTGATGGAGTTGGTGAGTTCTTGTATTTTCTTTTCACAGGTCAAGAGTTGTTTGACTAATACCTCTTTATGTTTTCTTTCTTTATTTTTCCAAAATTTTTATTGTTTTATTATTCATATGTGCATACAAGTCTTGGTTCATTTCTCCCCCCTGCCCCCACCCACTCCCTTACCACTCACTCCGCCCCCTCCCTCTTCCCCCACCACCTCAATACCCAGCAGAAACTATTTTGCCCTTATTTCTAATTTTGTTGTAGAGAGATTATAAGGAATATTAGGAAGGAACAAGGGTTTTTGCTGGTTGAGATAAGGATAGCTATACAGGGAGTTGACTCACATTAATTTCCTGTGCGTGTGTGTTGCCTTCTAGGTTAATTCTTTTTGATCTCACCTTTTCTCTAGTACCTGGTCCCCTTCTGCTATTGGCCTCAGTTGCTTTTAAGGTATCTGCTTTAGTTTCTCTGCATTGAGGGCAACAAATGCTAGCTAATTTTTTAGGTGTCTTACCTATCCTCACCCCTTCCTTGTGTGCTAAAGCTTTTATCATGTGCTCAAAGTCCAATCCCCTTGTTGTGTTTGCCCTTGATCTAATGTCCACATATGAGGGAGAACATATGATTTTTGGTCTTTGGGGCCTGGCTAACCTCACTCAGAATGATGTTCTCCAATTCCATCCATTTACCAGCTAATGATAACATTTCGTTCTTCTTCATGGCTGCATAAAATTCCATTGTGTATAGATACCACATTTTCTTAATCCATTCGTCAGTGGTGGGGCATCTTGGCTGTTTCCATAACTTGGCTATTGTGAATAGTGCCGCAATAAACATGGGTGTGCAGGTGCCTCTGGAGTAACCTGTGTCACAGTCTTTTGGGTATATCCCCAAGAGTGGTATTGCTGGATCAAATGGTAGATCAATGTCTAGCTTTTTAAGTAACCTCCAAATTTTTTTCCAGAGTGGCTGTACTAGTTTACATTCCCACCAACAGTGTAAGAGGGTTCCTTTTTCCCTGCATCCTCGCCAACACCAGTTGGTGGTGTTGCTGATGATGGCTATTCTAGCAGGGGTGAGGTGGAATCTTAGTGTGGTTTTAATTTGCATTTCCTTTATTGCTAGAGATGGTGAGCATTTTTTTCATGTGTATTTTGGCCATTTGAATTTCTTCTTTTGAGAAAGTTCTGTGTAGTTCACTTGCCCATTTCTTTATTGGTTCATTAGTTTTAGGAGATTTTAGTTTTTTAAGTTCCCTATATATTTTGTTATCAGTCCTTTGTCTGATGTGTAGCTGGCAAATATTTTCTCCCACTTTGTGGGTTTTCTCTTCAATTTAGAGACCATTTCTTTTGATGAACAGAAGCTTTTCAGCTTTATGAACAGAAGCTTTTTAGCTTTATGAAGTCCCATTTATCTATGCTATCTCTTAGTTGCTGTGCTGCTGGGGTTTCATTGAGAAAATTCTTACCTATACCTACTAACTCCAAAGTATTTCCTACTCTTTCCTGTATCAACTTTAGAGTTTGGGGTCTGATATTAAGATCCTTGATCCATTTCGAGTTAATATTGGTATAGGGTGATATACATGGATCTAGTTTCAGTATTTTGCAGACTGCTTACTAGTTTTCCTCTGTTCTGTTCCACTGGTCTTCATGTCTGTTTTTGTGCCAGTACCATGCTGTTTTTATTGCTACTGCTTTGTAATATAGTTTGAATTCAGGTATTGTGATACCTCCTGCATTGTTCTTTTGACTGAGTATTGCCTTGGCTATTCGTGGCCTCTTGTGTTTCCAAATAAATTTAACAGTAGATTTTTCAATCTCTTTAATGAATGTCATTGGAATTTTGATGGGAATTGCATTAAACATGTAGATTACTTTTGGGAGTATAGACATTTTTACTATGTTGATTCTACCAATCCATGAGCATGGGAGATCTCTCCACTTTCTATAGTCTTCCTCAATCTCTTTCTTCAGAAATGTATAGTTTTCCTTGTAGAGGTCATTCACATCTTTTGTTAGGTTTACACCTAGGTATTTGATTTTTTTTGAGGCTATTGTAAATGGAATTGTTTTCATACATTCTTTTTCAGTTTGCTCATTGTTAGTGTATAGAAATGCTAATGATTTTTCTATGTTGATTTTATATCCTGCTACCTTGCTCTAGCTATTGATGGTGTCTAGAAGCTTGTGAGTAGAGTTTTTTGGGTCTTTAAGGTATAGGATCATGTCGTCTGCAAATAGGGATATTTTGACAGTTTCTTTACCTATTTATATTCCTTTTATTCCTTCTTCTTGCCTAATTGCTCTGGCTAGGAATTCCAGTACTATGTTGAATAGGAATGGAGATAGTGGGCATCTTTGTCTGGTTCCTGATTTTAGAGGGAATGGTTTCAGTTTTTTTCTGTTAAGTATAATGCTGGCTGTAGGTTTGTCATATATAGCTTTTATAATGTTGAGGTACTTTCCTTCTATTCCTAGTTTTCTTAGAGCTTTTATCATGAAATGGTGTTGGATCTTACCAAAGGCTTTTTCTGCATCTATTGAAATGATCAAGTGGTTTTTGTCTTTGCTTCTGTTAATGTGGTTTATTACGTTTATTGATTTTCATATGTTGAACCACCCCTGCATCCCTGGGATGAAGCCTACTTGGTCGTGGTGAATAATCTTTTTGATGTGTTGTTGAATTCGGTTTGCCATTATTTTGTTGAGGATTTTTGCATCAATGTTCATTAAGGAGATTGGCCTATAGTTCTCCTTTTTGGAGGTGTCTTTGCCTGGTTTTGGGATAAGTGTAATACTGGCTTCATAAAATGTGTTTGGCAGCTTTCCTTCCCTTTCTATTTCGTGGAACAGTTTAAGGAGGGTTGGTATCAGTTCTTCTTTAAAGGTCTGATAGAATTCAGCAGAGAATGCATCAGGTCCTGGACTTTTCTTTTTGGGGAGACTCTTGATTGCTGCTTCAATTTCATTGTGTGTTAAAGATCTATGCAGGTGATTAATATCTTCTTGATTCAGTTTTGGATGATCATATGTATCTAGAAATCTGTCCATTTCTTTAAGATTTTTAAATTTATTTGAATATAGGTTCTCAACGTAGTCTCTGATGATTTCCTGGACTTCCATGGTGTTTGCTGTTATCTCCCCTTTTGCATTCCCGATTCTACTAATTTAGGTTTTTTCTCTCCTCATTTTAGTCAGGTTTTTAGGAGTCTATCGATCTTGTTTATTTTTTCAAAGAACCAACTTTTTTTTCATTAATTCTGTGTTTTGGTTTTTTTTTGGTTTCTATTTCATTGATTTCAGCTCTTATTTTTATTATTTCTCTCCTTCTATTTGTTTTGGGATTTGCTTGTTCTTGTTTCTCTAGTAGTTTGAGATGTATCATTAGGTCATTGATGTGGGATCTTTTAGTCTTTTTAATATATGCACTCATGGCTATAAACTTTCCTCTTGGACTGCCTTTGCTATGTCCCATAGGTTCCGGTAGGTTGTATTTTCATTTTCATTGACTTCCAGGAACCTTTTAATTTCCTCTTTTATTTCATCAATGACCCATTGTTCATTAAGCAATGAATTACTCCAGTTTCCAGCTGTTTGCATGTTTTTTGTCTTTACTTTTGTTGTTGAGTTCTAGTTTTATTGCATTGTGATCAGATAGTATGCACGGTATAATTTCTATTTTCTTATATTTGCTGAGACTTGCTTTGTGCCCTAGGATATGATCTACTTTGGAGATGGTTCCATGGGCTGCTGAGAAGAATGCGTATTGTATAGAAGTTGGATGAAATGTTCTGTAGACATCAAGTAGGTCCATTTGATCTATTCTATATTTTAGATCTTGGATATCTTTACTAATTTTTTGTTTAGATGACCTACATATTAATGATAATGGGGTGTTAAAGTCTCCCACAACCACTGTGTTGGAGTTAATATATGCTTTTAGGTCTTTCAGGGTATTTTTGATGAAATTGGGTGCATTGACATTGGGTGCATATAGGTTGATAATTATTATTTCCTTTTGGTCTATTTCCCCTTTTATTAGTATGGAATTTCCTTCTTTATCTCATTTGATCAATGTGGGTTTGAAGTTTACTTTGTCAGAGATAAGTATTGCTACTCCTGCCTGTTTTCGGGGGCCATTGGCTTGGTAAATCTTCTTCCAGCCTTTTATCCTAAGCCTATGTTCATTTCTGTTGCTGAGAAGGGTCTCCTGTAAGCAACAAATTGTTGGATCTTCCTTTTTAATCCATTTCATGAAACGGTGCCTTTTGATGGGTGAATTAAGTCTGCTAACATTGTGTTAATACTGATAGGTATGTGGTGATTCCTGCTATTTAGTTGTCTTAGGTGTTTAAGGTTTGATTGTGTGTACCTAAGTTGAAGTTACTCTCTACTTTCTAGCTTTTTCTTTTCCTGTGGTTTGGTGCTGCCTGTCCTTTCATGGTTAAGTTGGGTTTCACTTTCTGCATGCAGAATCCCTTGAAGAATCTTTTGTAGTGGTGGATTTGTGGTCACATATTGTTTTAGTTTCTGCTTATCATGGAAGACTTTTATTGCTCCATCTATTTTGATTGATAGTTTTGCTGGGTAGAGTATCCTGGGGTTGAAGTTATTTTCATTCAGTTTCCAGAAGATGTCACCCCATGCTCTTCTTGCTTTTAATGTTTCTGTTGAGAAGTCTGCTCTGATTTTGATGGGTTTACCTTTGTATGTTACTTATTTTTTTCTCTTACAGCTTTCAATATGCTTTCCCTAGTTTCTGAACTTGTTATTTTAATGATGATATGTCATGGGGTAGTTCTATTTTGATCTGGTCTGTTTGGTGTCCTGGATGCCTGTTGCATCTGTATGGGAATATCTTTCTCTAGATTTGGGAAATTTTCTGTTATTATTTTGTTGAATAGATTATGCATTCCCTTCACTTGCACCTCTTCTCCTTCTTCTATGCCCATGATTCTCAAGTTTGGTCTTTTGATGGAGTTGGTGAGTTCTTGCATTTTCTTTTCACAGGTCTTGAGTTGTTTAATTAATAGTTCTTCAGTTTTTCCTTTAATTACCATTTCATCTTCAAGTTCTGAGATTCTGTCTTCTGTTTGTTCTATTCTGCTGGATTGACCTTCTGTTTTGTTTTGCAGTTCTGTTTCGTTCTTTTTTCTGATGCTTTCCATATCCTGGGTCATTTCCTCTTTAATGTTGTCTATTTTTGTCCTAAGTTAATTTATCTCTTTATTAATCGTGTTCTCTGTTTCACTTTAGTGTTTATACAGTGCTTCTATGGTTTCCTTTATTTCTTCTTTTGCTTTTTCAAATTCTCTATTTTTGTTGTCTTGGAATTTCTTGAGTGTCTCCTGTACATTTTGGTTGACCATATCCAGTATCATCTCTTTAAAATTCTCATTGAGCACCTGTAGTTTGTCTTTTAAATTATTCTTGTGGGCTTCATTGGGTCCTTTGGCATAGTTTATCTTCATTTTGTTGGAGTCTGGATCTGAGTACCTGTTTTGTTCATTTCCCTGTGGTTCCCATACTAATTTGTTGCTGTGGGGAAACTGGTTTCCCTGTTTTTTCTGTCTTCCTGTCATTGCCCTTGGTGTTATTGTCTCTGTACTGTGTGCAATTAAGTATTTTCTTGCTTGTAATAATAGCACTAGTGATATTTAGAATGGAAGGGTGAGAGGGAATGGAAAGCAAAGAAATTAAAGGAAAAGGGAAAAACAAATAATCAAGTAGAAAAAAGCAAAACAAAGAAACAAACAAAAAAGTTTCAAAGATATAAACAGGGAGAGATAGTGTAGTAATCAACTGTAAGCTGAAAAGGCATTAGAGAGACAGAGAGAGGATTGAAAATAAAAAATAAAAAGAATAAAGATAAGAATAAAAATAAACAATAAGTAAATGAAAGAAAAAAATTTGTGTATAAATAAAATAAAACAAAACACAATGAAAAATAGAAAAAAAACCTGCAAGTTCAAATGCAATGAAGTTTCAGTCTTAATAATTTTGGTGTCTGTCCCTTAGCCACCAATCCTGGAGATGGTGCCTCAGATGTTGTTCTGTAGTTGTCTCATCAAAGGGGAAACATAAAGTAGTACAAAACTGCACACACACACACACACACACACACAAAAAACCCCACAAAGTGTCCCAAGTTCAAATGCAATACAGTTTCAGTAAGTTTTTCAGCATGCAGGTGTGGTTCGGTTGTTTTCTCATCAAAGGTGGGGAGAGAGAAAAAGAAGAGTCTGGAGACCTGGAGACAGGTCTGTGAATGGTATCTGAGGCTGCGGCTCATCTGCCCGCTGCTGTCAGCCTGCTGTTGCTGGCAGTGTTATTTATGCAGATCTCTGGGGTGAGCTTAGCACTCACCTGGCCCCTCAGGCTTTGTTTACTCAGAGTTCTCCTGTGCGGGAGCCACTGCTACAAGCTTTCCCCTTTCCAAGCACACTGGGGGAGGTGACACTGTACCCTCTTTCTCAGGCTTGCATGTTTATTTACAGTTCATGTGGGAGGTGGGTCTTCTCCTCTCTCCTGTGGAGTTTTCCTCCCTCTCCGCCACTCTCACCAGCTTTCCTGCTCCTGGTTGCTGGGCATGTGCCCCTGCTCCTGCCTTCTCCGGCCAGGCCCGACTTGTTTATTTACAGTCAGGGTGCCCCACCCTCTTTGCTATGTGTCTTTATTGTTCTTATTGCTTATTACTCAGTTCCTTTTTTGCCCCAGGTGGAGGTTGGTCTGTCCAGGGGGCTATGCTGATCTGGCCCAGGGTTTTCTGTGGAAATACTGTGTACCACTTAGCTCACCTAGTCCATGTCTTCCCAAGCCTACTGGGCATGGGTGTCTGGTGGCCTGGGGACTCTCTTAATTTCCATTTTATCTTCAAGTTCTGAGATTCTGTCTTCTGATTTTCCAGTCTGCCGGTGTGACATTCCATTGTATTTTTCATTTCTGTTTCATTCTTTTTTCTGAGTTTTTCCATACCATGGTTCACTTCTTTTTCAGTATTGTCTATTTTCATCTTTAATTCATTTATCTCTATATTTATAGTGTTCTCTGTTTCACTTTGGTGTTTATTTAGGCCTCCTATCAGCTCATTTATTTGTTTCTGACTCTTCTTGTATTCTTTATTTTTGGTGTCTTGAAATTTCTTGAGTGCTTCTTTTATGTTATGTTTAACCATGTGTGGTAACATCGCCATGAAATTCTCAGTGATTACTTGTAGGATTTCTTATTTGAGGGTGTCTTTGTGGGCATAATTGGGTTCCTTGGCATCATTTATCTTTGTTTTTTTGTTGTCCAGAACTGGATATCCATTTTTCTTCATTTCCCTCTGAATCCTGTATTAAATTATTTTTTGGGGGGAAAATGGTTTCCATCCCTTTTTTGTCTTCTCATCACTCCTCTTGGTACTGCATAACTGTGTTCTTGATAGGCTACTTGGTGGTTTCAGTCTCCTGTTTTCTTTCCCTTGGTTTAATTGTTTTGTGGCTGTATTGTGTTTTGGGCTAAGTTTGTGTGTGTGTTATTTCTGTCTTTGGTCTGGGTGTAATTTAGTATTAACTAATTCACAATAGTACAACTAGCAAAACAAAACAAAACAAAAAAAGAGAAAAAAGAAATAAACAAAAACAACAAAGAAATCAACAGGAACAGATGAACAAACAAACACAAACAAACAAGAAACAAAACAAACATACAAACAAAAATACTCCAGTCTTAGTTTATGTTCTGGTGTTACTCCTCCAGCCTCCACTCCTGGTGTTGGTATTTAAGCTGAGGCTCTCTCATAGTCTCACCAGGTGGTTGGGTAGTGTTTCCTTTTTTTTTTTTTTCCTGTCTTTCATTGGCAGCTACTTAGTCAGTTCCTCCCTCAGTGAGGTGTGGCCATTCAAGTTTGTATGTTGTCCTCCTCATGGTCACAGCTCTGTAACCCACCAGCTGTCCCACTTTGGAGTTGGGTTTTTCCTGTGCTACTTTACTGGGGGCTTATTTCCTTGCTTTGCCTCCTTTCTCTGGGGCAAGGTCAGTGCTCAGTCAACTGGCCCTCTGCTGGCAGCATGTTGTGATGGTTTGCTGATTTTTTTTTTCAATTTTGCAGTGTCGTTTGACTTTGGGTGTTACTCACTTGCTTAGGAGATGAGCTTTGTGACCTGTTACCTGCCTTACTTCAGGCAGTGGCTTATCAACTTCCTGCTGTTGGTCCTTCTTCCTTTCCTTTCCAGTCTTTATTAACTGAAAGTTTGTGTGTAGATCAGCTCCTTTCTCCTCTCCCCTTCTCTGGTGCACTGTCAGTTCCTGCCCTCTCTGTTGTGTGTTAGTTTTCAGTTCCTTGTTTATTCCAGTTTTTTTTTTTTTTTTTTTTTTTTTTGCAGGGAGGCCATTCTGATCAGGGGGCTATGCAGGTTTATCCCAGGGGTGGCTGGGGGAATACTGTGTGATGCTTGGTGCTTACCTACTTGGTCTGCAAAATGTCTCCTAAGCAGGTTTGGAGCCAGCATCTGGCAGTGGCAGGGGCCCTCTGGTTTTCTTAGTGTAATGTGGCATGGAGAAGCTTTCTACAGGCTAGGGATTCAGGGTGTTGACGTTTTTATTCTCCTTGGTGCTTTATTTCTACCAAGTGTGGTTCCAGTGTCTCAACAAGATTTTGATTTACCAAGTTCACGCTGTGTGCTTCTGTGTCCTAGTTTGGATCTCTCCCAGTGATTTCTTCCAAGATTTCCTCTTTGAGGGTTTTTTGGTGGGTGTCATGGTGCTCCTTAGTGACATTTGTTATTGTTTATTGGGTACAAGAACTTGGTATCCATTTTCTTCATTTCCCACTGAATCCTGTGTTGAATTAATTTTTTTGAAAAGAGTGGTTTCCATACCTTTTTCTTCTTCCCATCACTCCACTTGGTGCTGTACAACTATGTTCTTGATAGGCTAGTTGGTACTTTTAATTGCCTGATTTCTTTCCTTTGATTTAATTTTTGTGTTGTGACAGAGTTGATTGTTAGCTAGGTTGATGTGCTCTTTCTGTCCTTGGCCTGTAGGTGTAATTTAGCAATAACAAATTCATAGGTTCAATACCAGATGGGTTGTTTACATATTATATAGAAAACCCCTTAGTGATAATATCTATAAACAGTTAGAGTTGGGGGTGATGGTTATTAGGCTAAATATAGAAATTTGTTTTACTGGTAATGTTGGCACTAAAAAGAGAAGGTAGGAAAAGGGTTGGGTGAGTGGGCAAAGAGGAATGGGGGCTGCTGGGTTTTGTGAATCTTGTGCATGTTTGGGTGTATTTATGTTGTTGTAGTAGAGGGTGCTTGTGTCAGGGATTGCAGGGGACTGGGTTGTGTACAGTTGGTACAGTGAGCTAGTTAGCAGGTGGTGAGTGTGTAAGAGGGAGGGGTAGTATGGTGACAGATTGGGGGAGGATCAGAAGGGAAGGTGAAGACTGGGGAAAAAGCAAGTGAAAAGTGGGCAGAAAGAGCAGTTGGGAGAGAGAACAATGGAGTATAGCACAGGAAAAGGAGGGAAAGTGAAAGGAGTAAGAATAAGAATAAGAAAATATGATGGTGAAATTAATAATACCAAAAAAACCAAAAACAAAACCACACACACAACAAAAAACACCACCTACAGAAATAACAAAAAAGTTCAGTCTTTTGGTAAAAGTTTGGGAGTTATTCCTTAGGTGTCTATTCCTAAATCTGCTTGTATGGTATTGGCATACAAGCAGAAAATCTGATTTGGTTTCACCAGGTGACTGGCTTATGAGTAGTATTTGGTCCTTCTTTCCACAGATTAGTTGCAACTGGGAGGTGAGGTATGTCTGCCAATTTGTGCAGGTGGTCAGAGCTGTTGTTGCTTTTACCAGGTGGCAGCTGCATTGCATTTCAACTGCAACTCTGGTCAGCTACTCTCCCAGCAAGGTGGGGGGCAATTCAGTTTTGAATACTGCCCTCTGTCCCACGAGATCAGCTCCAGGATCCACCACTTGCTCCACTTTGGGAGGTTTGCTTGTCACCCCACCCCGTTCTCTGCCTTTGTGCCTCTGTTGACCTCTGCTCAGTGTTAGTGGCTCCTCTGGGAGGTTGGCTTGACCTATCCCCACTCTCAGCCTTTATTGCTTTACCTGCATTTATTCATTGAGAGTTCGGTACTGAGAGTTCAGCTCCTTGCCCCACCCCTGTTCTCCAGGGCAGGTTCAGCATTCCACCCCCACCTCCACTGTTGGTGTTAGATTACAGTTTATGATGTTCAGTTTTGTTAGGGATGGTTCAGTCTGCCCAGGGGTCATTCTGGATTATGTTTCCCAGGGTTAGGTAGGGGAATCATGCATGGTGTGTGATGTTCACCTGTTTGTTCTGCAGATCCACACAAGCAGCTTTGAAACCAGCTGGCAGGGAGAAAGGGTGGGGCATTGGGAGGATTTCCACAGGTTAGGGCTCCAGGATGTCACAGAGCTTGATTCTGATTGATGCTCTGTCTTCTGCTTGTGGGAAGGGAAAAAAAAAAAGGGAGAAATGGCCAGGTAGCTTTTTTGCCAGGGCAGGACACAACTTATTGGATGTGCTGCATGGGAGTTTTACAGCTGTTAGGTACAATTAATGGCTGATTTAAGGGTCAGTCTTTGAATTTTGTGTACACCTAATGTGATAGCAATTATTATTTTAGCTAGAAACAATCAGAATAACCCAAGTGTAGCTCCAATGTCTCAAGGTGGTTTCTGGAGTCACAGACCTTAGGATTTCTGATTCTCTACCCTAACCACCATTTTGGATCCTCACCAACATGCGTTTTGTATCCCAGTCTTTTCCTTTCCCCCCTGACCAGGCCAATGGCAGAACCATGTGAGTCTAATCAGAGTCCACTTGGTCAAATAAGTGGGAATGTTGTTTCCCTGCAGCCCTGGTGGCAATAGAGAGGGCAGCTTAATATCTGATTTGAGATGTCAGTCTCCAAATTAGCTGCTGGCTGAGTGCATTTTAATGGGCAGAGCCAGGGAAGAGACCCTGAGCTATGAGTCTTGGGCTGTGGACTCTCATCTGCTGATATTGACTGCCATTATAAGAAGCCATCTTATTTAATGCTGCCAACAATTCTTGGCAGAGAGAGTGTTTCCTTGAATAACAGATGGAAAACTGAAATTCAGAGAGCTTAACTACTTTCCTTGGAGTCACACAGCAAAAGACTTGAGTCTTTGTCTAACTTTTCCCCACACAGTTGGCCCTGACAAATCTCAACCTTGTGTAGTTTCAAGTTAGGGGCTGAAGCAGGGGAGTAGGGAGTAAAATCTTGCTTCTGATGGTGATCACTAAAAAGAGCAAGTCCTATCCTCCTTGAACCTAACCATCACATCATTGATAGTCTTGGGCTCTACTAACAAGTAGACCAAGGCTGAGTAGAAGCTATGCATTTCCAAGTGCATAATAATTGAACTCCAGAAAGTCAAATTTCTTTGCTTAACCTGTTTTCTTGTGTGTGTTGGAGATACTAAGTTTCACTTATAAAGGTGTGATAAGCACTAAATACTGCACCTGAAGTTTGTTCAGAATGCTGCATACATTAAGTGTGCAGATATTATTCATAGAGTTGATCATTATCAATAGGGCATCTCTGTCTCTGTTGGAAAGGCATCTCTGGACTGGGAGACTGGTGCAATGGGTAAACTCACCTTCTTATTTCCAGCAAACTTCACTCCCTTGTCAATATAATTTAATCCAATATGCAAAGGGGCTTCTCTAGAGCTGCAGGATCTTAGGGAGCCCTTGATGACTTACAGGCAGGAGTGTGGAATTGATGCCAACAGACAAAGCACTGGCTAAGATCTCTACAGCCACTTCAACCCAAGGACTTTCACTACTATTTTCTCAAAACTTGGCATTTCCCATAAGAATGTATATGAATGCATGGGTGGGTTTGCAAACCTTTCTCCTAGAAGGTCTCTCTGGCCATCTCTGACTCTTAATCTTCTTTGGACTACCAAAGTCATTGTCACTGTCTACCGACCTGTGTCACCTACAAATTCTATGTTTTCTCATGAAACCAAACCATGGAGTCATCTCCAAGTACCAACCATGGTCCTTTTGAACATAGACTGTTCTTATTTCCAGAAATGTCTTCTCTTTGCCCACCAGGGCACCTCCTACCCATCCTTTCAGAGTGGTTCTTTTCTTCTCTGCCTATTCTTCCCCAATGGGAGAGTGAACATGCATTTATCAAATTTTAGTTAAGCACATGCTATATTTTTAAATGTTTATTTTAATAATTACTTAATACATTTGAACAAATTAACACTAGTTTGGTCTGCTTTTTCTAAATAGCCTTAGAACCTCCTTATTTAGATTTATCCTAATGAAATCACAGACTTTGTTGCTTAATCCTTTTTCTAATATACTGTAGATGTAGAATAATCTAAATCATCAATGAATCATCTAAATAAAATCTCTTTAGAAAGAATTGTACTGAGTAAGGATATTGAATCTTCGTTTTTACAAACTAGACTAGGAATATAGTACAAGGGAGAAGCTGTTTCAAAATTCTGGTGGAGCATGGCCCAGAAAGGTCAGGGAGAAAACCAAGACTGTAGTGTGGGTAAAGAGCCCAGAATAAGCCCAGCTGGGTGCCAAGGAGAGACACACTTGTTGGAATGAGTGCCTGGCAAGGGTCTGGAAGGCACATGCAACATTGCTTATCACCATCCATGCTTCATAGCAAATTCAAGTAATTCAAGCCTTTGATTCTGTCTTACTAATACTTATCCATCTTTCTATAGTCTATGTAGACAGTAGATTGATATCAGGCTTTTAGACTGAGTCAATAATTCCTGGAGTCTACATTGGGTACCAGATGGATTCTGTGCTATGATTTTATTCTATTTAGACCCTGACTAAAAAGAGGGGCACATATGGAGAGTAGAAACAGAGAAGATCCTTATGTTCATGTGTTTTTTTAAAAAAGCCAAAGACACAAAAAAGAAACAAAACCAAATAAACAAAATAAGAAAACCCCTAATATCACTGAAGAAATGACATTGGTCATTTTCTTTTTATTGTGAAAATGTATGTGTACATAGAGAGAAAGAGAGAGGCACAGACAGATAAAGACAAAAAGTAGTACATTACAACAAATGTATCTATCAACTAGCTCCAAAAATTAATGCAAGATGTGATTAGATGTCAGTCACATTTACTAGTACTCCTAGCTCCTCTCTTTATTTCAGACCCCAGACCATTTCATTTGTAAATATCACAGATATATCATTTTGTAAATATCTAAGTAGTTTTAATTTAAAAATAAGAATGCTTATGACACAATATCATTTAACATTTTTTAATTTAACATATTTTAATTAGCATATACTAATAATACAAGGGAGTTTCATTGTGATAATTCCATACATGAGTACATTGTACTTTGAACAAATTTATCCCCTGTATTATAGTCTCTGAGCCCTCCCATTCCCTACCCCTCTTTTCATTATTCTATTTTCATATATATGAATGTAATGTACTTCATCTTCACTCCCAGTATCCTATCCTTTCAAGAGTATATAATAAATTTCATATTTATCTTTAAAAATTTGCTCTGTCATTGAAAATCAGTAGTTTCATCTTTTCTTATGGTCCTATATTTTCATTCAAACATTTGTTTATCTGAATTAGGATATAAGTAAGGTGCATGAATTCTCATTAGTTGATAGGCATCTTCATTTCCCTTTTTAAAGTTTCCTCCCACACTTACCCCTCATTTTGTGTAGGTGTCCACAGGGTATAGTATTGATTGCAACATGGTGGCATCATCTATCATGTTATTCTATCCCTTGTGTGTCCTATACACAGATGCATCGGTCTACATGATTGATGAGACTCAGGTGTGATTTATTCTGCACAGGAAGATTTTAAAGGTAGTTTTGTGTAGTTCCCTCAGGAGGCTCATAGTGTCTGGTTATCACTCTTCATGTGATGCTAATAAATGTTAATAGTCATTCGTTAATTGGTTAGAGGCTCCCAAGTGTTGGTATTCTAATTGCATAATTCTTTCTTTATTAGCCAAAAATCTTCTAAGAAGAGAAACAGTCCAAGAGGATGTGTACTGTGTTTATTCCACTACACTAATATCATAAACATCAAAGCATGCCTGGTCTCTTCCCCTCTGAAACCTGGGAAGTGTGTCCATGATCGTGTGTTTTAGCAAATGAACTTCCCAACAACAGCTTTCTAATTACTGCCTAGCTTTAGTGTCTTTCTCAGTGTAGAATTTTTCTCAATAAACATTTCCCAAGAGTCAGCTGCCATGGCACATATTTATAATCCCAGCCCTAGGAAGGCTGAGGCAGGAGGATGGTAAGTTCCAAGCCAGACTGGGCCATATAGCAAGACACTGTCTCAAAATTAAAAGAGAAAAGAAAAAAAACCAACTTTCCAAATCACTACTTTTGGACTTGCTATGCTTCCTCTTTCTTATCATGACTTAATAACCCTATGCCCTCTACTCAGCCTCTACTCATTATCTCAGTAACAGTTGAGAATTACACCCCTATCAATGAAAACGGAAGTGGAGAAAGAGTGTGAGTGGGAATTATATGCAAAGGATGAATTACTAAGTAAAAAACCATCTGGTATTAGCATCTGCTTTTATGCCACTGTGTCTAGAGAAGAAAAGTCAGCCTTATACTTATAAAAGTCTGAGTTGTTATTTCCCACTCCAGGGAGTAAGTTTAAAACCTCTGCATTTTAAAATCTGTAAAGATTAAAGTGGTGATCTCAAATGGGAACTTCTCAGTCAGCTGCACAGAAAAATCTGCCCAGAGAAGCAATCCCAAGGCTAAGAGAGAGGATGTCAGCAGAGATGTAAAGATACCTGTCATTTTCTTAGTACTCCAGCATGGATGGGTATGGTATCATGACTGTGAGAGTCCAGATGAAGCTAAACCATAGACACTATTACTTGTGTTACTGAGAAATACGTACTCATCAGATGACATGTAGGGTGTCAGTTATCCTTAACTTTGATCAACACCAGATGTTTCACTAATTAGCATAATAAGTATTATAAATAAGTTGTCAATGTTGAAAATAGCCTAAATGGACTCTAGAAATAGACTTGTAAGTTTTAAGGATATGTGGGCTGCCTAAACTGTCCTATAGATACTGACAGTGTGGCAATGGAATGTGCACATTACCTAGGAGTCTTCTCCGCTCAGCACCACATGGACTGCACCAGAGGTATCTCGCAGCAAAACTCGTGGGTTCACCTTGGATTCTGAGGGCTATGTTTGTTGACAATAACTAAGACATACTGATCCTTCTGGAATACTGCTGTGCATTCCACAGAAGGATTTTTCATGCAAAGTATACTCAGAGCACCTAAAAGAATAGAAAGGTTTTTTTTTTGAGTCATATAACAGTTTATGCACTAGCCAGATAGTAAATACTGGCTTTTAAAACAGTCTTTGTATTAATTCTTGTATGATTGTACTGGATACTTGCATTAGAAAAGACTAGCTATGCTCTCAGCTTAATGACATTCCCAAAGTGGGAAGATGAAGTCCAATTTTTTTCCTTTTGCTGTACTAGAGATCAAACCCAGAACTTTGTGTGTGCTAAACAGGTATTAGTCAGGTTCATGGGTCAGAGAGGAAGCAAAAGACTTTGCTTATCCCTCAGATCTCTAGAGTAGGAATCCTGGTAGACACAGGTCAGAGATTAGCAAAATGAATCCAGTTACAGTTGTTTAACTTTATGAATGTTGATTAAATTTTTTAGCCTGAAGATTTCTAAAATGGATCAAATATCATTTTATCCAGTCATTGAATCTCAAAAGAATCAAAACAAAGTATGTGAATAAAATACCTTCACATGATCTAATTGCTTCAGCTTGATCTACTCCTGCACTTTTCTCTCCAAACCTCTCCATCCCTTTTGGTACTCAGCTTTTCCCTCCTAAATTCAGTGATTTGAAAATATTTGACACTAAGGTAAGATAACCCTAGGAATATTTGATATTCACATTGTTATTTTGAAGGCAAATGTGAGTATAAGAACTTTTCAGAATAGAGTGTGGTCACAACTTACTGAGCTGGTGGGTAAAGACCCATGTAATATAGGTCCTGGGATAATTTTGGACAGCATTGCGCATTAAGGAAACAGAAGCATGAAAATAATAAGTAAAAGTCATGGTATAGTGGAGGGAACATCAGAAAACTGACTTGAGTTTCCTTCTGGTACTCTCCATCTAACAAATATCACTAGATGCACCTCCATGAGTTTAAGTGAAAGAAGATTCCAATAACACCTGCCAGAGTTTGCCAAGATGAATTTCAAATAGATTTTATGAAGCACTTTGTAAAGCACAACTTGTAAATAATTAATTTCTCCAAATGGATTTATTTTCTAATAACTAAAGAAGAGTCCAACTCTGAAACAATGTTCTCTTTTGTCTATGATACCACCCACGTCAGGAAGGCTCACAAGTGAGGCTGATCATCCTCGACACTGTGAATCTTGATTTTACTCAGCTATCTTCTCAACACTGACCTAGACACATAACTTTTTAAATGAATGAATGAATATGAAAAAGAATGACATAAAGGAACAGCTTAACTCCCTTACATACAAAATAAAATATAGGGCAAGTGAATGAATCTGGCAATATAAAAGAAGGTCTCTTTCTTTTTTCACTTTCTCATAGGAGACACTATTCTTCACTACTCCTATGTTCATGTGGTCCATGGGTTTAAAAAAGTTCACATCATCGCAGCCAGTGATATAAGTCTGTTAGCATCCAAGCATGATGGTTGCATATTTCAAATCTATGGGCCTTCACACTTGCTTTTCTAAGCAATGGCCTGCACTATGTGTAGTTGCTCAAAGCCTTTCTCATCAACACAACTTATCCCTGCTGTGGTTCAGTCTCTCCACGCTGTCCTCACTTACTGCATTGTCAGCATATGTGTAGCTATTCAGTGAGTATTCACCAATCAATGTCTGTGCCAGGAAGACATTCATCTAATGAAGTTGACAGGGAAAGAGAAAAGAGTATTCAGTTTCTGGAGTAAAATACAATATGAATTAAGTTAATAGAAGGAGTGATGTGTATGAATGTTTAAAATTGAAATCCTAGCTTCAGTGTCTCTAGCCTAGGCAATGGAATGCTTTGGTAAAGAAAAAAACTCCAGGAAAATCAGCTTACACTTGATTCCAAAGAACATGAATTACAGAAGAGTGATATTCTGCTAGACCTTTCTTGAAGCCCTATTTCTTCGTTCATTTCCTGGGCCTCCCTCTTCTTTTCCTAGTGATGCTTGTACATTTTATGTCCTCACTCCTTACCCATTAGCAAGGTTGTCCAACCTCCAGCATTTGGAAGCAGAGGATTGCAACTGGCTTCCTTCTCTCTTCTCCCTGAGGGATCTTACTACCCTGTTACTTTCAAACCTGTCTGCAAAGCCAAACTCTCTACTCAATACTTGCAGTGATGTGTATGGAAGATGCCAGAGTACAGAATCTGGGAAAACAGGATCCAAGGAGAAGCCAGTGGAACTTCAGCTGATGAATGCTAACATGAAGTCAAAATCAGAGACTCTTTTTGAATAAGATGCAAAAGATGAAGCTTGGCAACAAGAAACAGTTGAAAGTGGTTCCCAATGAAGACCACTGGTCAAGAGTAGACTGGGTGGGAGTAGGGTCTACAGGTATAGCTCAGTTATAGAGCACTTGATTACATCTCCAGTATCTAAAATTTAAAAAAAAAGCCACATGTGGTGGCCCTGACCTATAATCCCAGCATCCAAGATGAGATAGAGACAAGAAGATCATGAGTTTGAGGGCAGTCTGTGATGCATAGTGAGTTCATGTTAAGTCTAAAACCTTGTCTCAAAAAATCAAAATCTGGAAGATATCTTAGTCAAGTATCCCTGAATTCACCAAACATAAAGCTATTCTTCAAACATGAAACTCTAAGTGTGATGTTACAAATCAAACAAACAAGTAAGATCTCTGTGTTACTGCCTGATTGTCAGGGACCCATTCAGTCCCTCTAATTGGGGACATCCAGAATCCTTCAGCATTATATACCCCAGAATCATTGCTTATATGACATACTATAGACATGTGCTCAGGGACTTCATTGAGGTCCTGAAAATTTCCCTTCTACAGTAACTCGGTAGAAACTCTCTTCCTAAGAGTCCTTGACTTGATGGATTTAATCAATGATAGATTTTGTGATTGAGTAATGTCATTAAACACATTTATTAAGCACTTAGCCCATGCCTGAGATTGAGCCATATGCTACAGAATAAGAATTCTACCTTTAATTGCCTTAAGTCATCAGGAGACTAGAGTGACAAAGGGACAGTGATAAGCAACAGAGTACAGACAAAATGATATGACATTAGAGGTTTTATTGGATTAAAAATCTCCAAAAACCAATAATGACTGAACACCATTAAACTTAAAGTGTTGGAAAACTACTTATGGTGAAAACATTTCTACCTCTCTGCCTATATGAATAAGAATAGTATGAAACCATGCCATACCCAAATGCTTATGAATTATCTATGATCCCTTTCAGCCTACAACAGCAACAAAGACTGTAATGTCAACAAGGTCAAAAACACTTCTTATCTGGTCCTTTGCAAAGAGCATTTGTCTTCTCCTGTGTTGTCATTCAATTGCATTGATCTGGAGTTTGAGGGAAGATTTTTGATCATACTTGTTTGGTTGTTGCTATTGTCCTTATTTTTTTTGGTAACCATTTGTTGTGAGTTTTAAGGAAATTGAATGCATAGCAACCTAGAGTTCCTCTTAGAAAGGCAGACGGGGTGAAAACTATGTGAATAGATCAAGTCAATCATCACTGACAGAGAACAAACATACCTACTGGCTTCTGAGGAAGACAGAATAGAATAGAAATGCATTTAGTTTCCAGTGCAATGTAGTAGGAAGAGCAATGATAACACTGACTAGTAATTCTCTTGAAGAAAGAAGGCAAGACAAACAACCACAGTTCCATAACAAGGTCAATGTGAGTGGTTACAAGAGAGTTAAGATCACATCACAATGACAGAGATTAGAGCTAGCTCCTAGGAGGAGGGAGAATTTGAAATGAGAATGGAAGGATTGGTAAGGATTCAACTGCACAATTTGGGGAATAGAGATTGTTCATTGAACAAAACTGAAACAGAGCATATGTTTCTGGCTTTTACTATCACCTTCCTGCCTTTAGTGAAATTTATCAGCATGGCAGGAGTTTCTGATACCATTTATACCTTGCTGGATTTCATTTTGGCCTAGAACAAATTTCAAATTTCCTTATGTTAATTTTTTATATGTGCAGATATATTATGACTGATTCTAAGAATTAAAGCAAAAGAAAGGAGGTGAAGAAGGAGTCATTTTATTGAATCCATTCATCTTGATTGACCCATTCAGCAACTTACTCACTAAATTAAATCTCAGTTTCTTTGGGGATATGTGTGACGCAGATAGAAAATTGAAAATGTATTTCCACTACATTAAGAAAATGGTCATTTTCAAAATGAATCTCTTTACGAGAAGTAATCAGAATTAGGTAAGGATGGAGAACAAATGCCAGCAATATTTAGATGGTTACAATATTAAGGGTGATTAATTATCTTAAAAATATCACAGGCAATGTTTGCTGCATCTGTTTGCCTGAATTGACCTCTTCTGCACCCATTATACTTCACAGCTGAGATGAGCTTTCAAGTTGACTTGTACGGGCAGTGCTCAGCGTGTGTGTCTGTGATGAACAGGACAACAGGGAAGAAGATACTCCTCACTTGAGCTTCCAGTCACCGCGTAAAGAATCACGTGCATCACGGTTAAGGCAGACCTGAATTAAAAGCCTTGTAATTTACATCTTCCGGCTCATCTTTCTGGACTCTCACAGCAGTCATGTCACTTGGTGTTATTAAGGTCTAAATGAGAAAATGAATACATTAAAAAGATGAAAATAATGCACAGCAGGAGCTCTGTAAATGTCTGTTTCCACCCTCTTTGTTTTCACAAATCGATTTCCTTTTAGAGACAAAATAGCAAAGACTGGGAGAAAGGGACAGAGTGTACTCCTCCTCAGATAGTTGCATATTTGTTATCCCAAGGAGGAAAATTCTTTAACTTAACTGGGATGTATTAAATCATGTGTTTCATTATGCCATTTCCATACGTGCATACGATGTACTGTGATCATATTTACCCTAGAATTCTTTTTCGTGATTACTTTGAAGATCAGCAGAAACAATCATAGGAAGCCATATTAAGCACACTTTCTTTGCACAGATAATAAGTACCAATTCCCAATAATTATTAATGCTAGGGCACAAAAGGACATGTTTATTGATTGCTTCTTGTATGGCAGGTGCCATTCTAAGTGCTTTATGTTCTCAGCTGTCTTAAGATGCACATACTATTACAAATAAGGAGAAAGGGCCTTGCCTTGGGTATAGCCAATCAGCACATCATCTCAAGGAAATAAGTGTCTCAGTGTGCTCCAATGGGTGCTACACAGATCAATGCTGCATCCTGAGTAAGGCACTACCCACAACCACACACGGATATTTTTAATATAGCAAATCAGCAACTGTAGGACTGAGTTTACTACATATGTGTATTTATATATGTATATAAATAAAAGGTTTGTGTGATCACTGCCCATTTTTACTTGAGAACCACTAATAAAAAGAATAAAGGAGATCCTCAGATTGTACAAGGGAGGAAGGGAGGAAGATAGGGAGGTGGTGGGCAGTTGAGCTTGGAATGTGTTTTCTACCCTCTTCCATCTTTTCTACCCCTTTCCCAGGAGAAAGAGCCAGGGCCAGTGGGTCTAAGGTAAATAGAAACAAGTCATGCATGACATGAAGAAGTAACTCAATAATGATAAAGAAAAGAACAAATAGGACTCAGAACCTTGAAACAACAGTAATTACACAAGAACAAAATCATCAGCAAAATTACACCTAACTGCATGCAATCCACCATATATATTAATGACTACCAAAATAACAGCAATCAAAATTCTTCACCAACCCAAGACAGAGCAGATGACAGATGACACACTTCAGAACAAAATTATGCATATCCCAATTATCTCTGATTATGCATGCACAGTAGGAAGTTTGCAATACTTCAAAGTGTTGCATAGCAACCAACTTTTTTGTTAAAATGCTAAGTTACACTCTTCAGGAAATTCTATTTATGCAGTAATTTTACATAAAATATATCAAAAATTAATCACTTTAAAAGCTAATTCTCTAAGTGTTCTAGAAAACTTGCCATAAACATACAAATATATTAGTTGCTGGAGTGCCCATAGTTTATCTACAAAGGACACAACTAACATGAGTATTTTTAAATTTCTTTTCAAAAAACAGGAGAATCTGTTCTAATGGTTTATCAGAGGCATTCACATATTTAAGCCACACATTAGAGGGTACACCCAGCACTTCTCTGCCTTACTTGGTACTTGTTCATCTGATCTGATCCTAATTGGAAAGGATCAGGTTTCAGGTGTGCACCCTCAGAGACAGTCTTAGATTGAGGATTGGCCTACCTGGTGACACACTGCTATGTCTTAAAGTCACATCAGGTTAGTCCTGGCAATCTTTCTTACCTGTGTATGCATTTTGTGGCTCATGACATGGGTGGAAAAAGTGGGAAAAACAGACTTCACAAGGAAGGAGTCTTCCTCATGTCTATAACCAGGGTCCAGGCCCTTCAGATTCGAGAAAACAAGTTAAAATATCCAATATAAACTGAAATTCTGCAATCAAAGAGTTCCAGCCCAAATTCATACTAACCAGATAACCTTATACTAAGAACTTAACCTGTTTGTCTCTGGGTCCTCATTAGTAAAGTTAGAGTAATGGTGACACACACTTCATAGTGTTGTGAAGACTGAATGACTTGTGGCACAGATGAATGAGAAAGGTGGCTTCTCACATAGTCTTCACTGGATGATTGTGAATCCTTGAAGTGAAGAAAAAGGCCTAGGAACACAATATGAAAAGATGTGGAAACACTTGCCTGTTAAACGTGAATACAACAGTATGCATGGAATTGCATTCCATGCAAGATAGGAAACTTTTCATGTTACAAAATCATTTTATACATTTTCTTTTCAGAGAGCTAGTTACCTCAAGATGAGTAGGTTATAAATTGTAAAGTTATGTAAGGATTACATTGTATGTGTGGCTGGAGTGCTGCAAGAGCTCAAAGAATTCTGTGAGAAAAATAGAGCTGAAGTGAAATAATCTAGCAAGGGAACTATTATAGAAGAGTATTTTTTTTGATACTGGAATTTGAACTCAGGGCCTACACCTTAAGCCATCCACCAGCCCTTTTTTGTGATGTATATTTTTTTGAGATAGAGTTTCACAAACTATTTGCCCTCACTGTCTTCGAACAGTGATCTTCCCTTCTCTGCCTCCTGAGAAACTAGGATTACAGGCATGAGTCACCAGCACCTGGCTTAAGAGTCTTAGATAAGATTTTTGTATAAATTCAGCCTTTAGATTTACCAAAAAGTACATGCCATCTTTGAAGGTGAGAATAATTTATCAAAATAATTTTTTTAGAATGGAAATGAGTGTTTTAAATGATGTCTCCTTATATCTTCTCAACTCATTTGTCCCTCCATATGGGTTTCCTCTTATCTATTTCTATAAACTCCAAAACAAGTTTTCTGAACTACTTATTATTAATGGGTGTTCAGCAACCATTTCAGAAGAAGGTTGTGGTGTTTAATTTTAGCTTTCAACCTCAGTATATTAAAGAATATCCAGAAACCTAGTAACCATTATTTTATGGTATACATGTGAGAGTGTTTCTGGAAGAGATTTGCTTTTGAACCTGTGGATTGAATAAGGAAGATCCACGCTCATCCAGTGTGGGTGGGCACATTCAGTCTGCTAAGAGCTATACAATAAAAAGGCAGAGGGAAAGTGAAATTGCTCTCTCTCTCTCTCTCTCTCTCTCTCTCTCTTCTGACATTGGCATACCCAATTTCTTCTGCTCTTGTGTTGCAGAACTCCAAGCTCTCTAGACTTTGTACTCCAGGACTTGCACCAGCAGCACCCCATTAATCAGACCTTCTCTCTCTCAGTCTCAGAGTTATAGTATTGGCTCACGTGGTACCTGGGCTTTCAAATTTGAACAGATTTGCTACTTATTCTCAGGCTTGCATCACTGGGCTTGTCACTCTCCATAATTGTGTGATTCAGTACACACATGCACATTTATGTATATATCTTATTGCCTGAATAATACTCAGGCTGTCTAGATATCAGTTGCAACTATGCCAAAAGACTAGAAAATTTCATTTATATAATTTGGAGATTCTATTTAATTCCAGCTTTTATCATTGATTTATAAAACTTCCTTAGTGCTATAAGAAAAATAAAAGAAATAAAAATGGATTTGGGTCACCTTCTGTACTGATAGTTTGAACATCTCTCTGACCACGCCCTGTGGAAATGTTATGATTTTTTACCTCAACATTGGTAGCTATTAATGCATGTTCTAATTGAGCATAGATTCTGTCATAGTAATTAGATCTAAGTTTCACAAATATAGTATTTGTTAAACCATCTGCCTTTGTTCGCATGGTGCTTCTCCCTAAAATGTATTCCCATGTTGACTGCCTTTAGAATGCCACTTCATCTTCTGAGACTAACCTAAGTCTCAACTGCTTACTCAGACCTTCTTCCCCCAGGCACCAAAGTGACCTCTCCTGTGATGCATCTAAGTTTGCTGTATTTCCATTCATCAAAACACTATAGGCCTTCTTCTTTATAAGACTACATTCCTGTCATTGGGTATGGGAGTTGGAAATGAGCAATTAATAATATTCCATTTCCTAAAAAATAATATAATTGAAAGACTAAAACAAAGAATAGATGTATAGAGAAAAATATCAACTTTGTTACAAATAAAATGTAGCTCAAAACATAGCTTTGTCAATGGGACAAATAAAGTGAGAAATGCATTCACCTTAATTTGATTGAATTTAGACTTTCTTTGTCTTTAAAGAAGTTTCCTTGTCTTCTTGGGATTTTATTTTTTTTGCTTGATTTCCACTGAGAGCAGAGATTTCAACATACGCATTTCTGCATATATTCAATTAAATTCAGCAAAACTTGTCATCTCAGCAACCCTTCCCTGTTGCTCAGGCTTAATTCTAGTCCCCCAAGGATATAGATGGTAACTTCTATATCATCCACCATACGAATCAAAAGCAGGTGCACCTGAATCCTGAATAGCACCGTTTTATTGTTTGTTTCTATTAGTTTAACTATTTTAGATCTGTCATGTAAGTGCAGTCATGTTGTATTTGCCCTTCTATTGCTAGCTTACTTCATGCAGCATAAGTTGTCCAGGTATGTCCATGTTGTCAATCATGATAGAATTCATTCTTTTTAAAATGATGACTAATATTCCATTCTGTGTGTGTACCACTTTGCTTTATCTATTTATCTGCCAGTGGACCTTGGATTGTTTTCATTTCTTAAGCAATGTAAATGATGATACAATGATAGTGTAACAATTTATATTTGAGATTGTTATTTCAAAACATATATATATACATTAGAGTTACTGAATAATGTGGCAGTTCTGTGTTTAATTTTTATTGTATATATGAAAAGTGTATAAGATGTTGTTTTAATATACACATGAATAGTTAATGATTATCACAGTGCCAATTAATTTCATTTCTCACATAGATATCTTGTGTTTGTACCATAAAATCTCTTAAAATCTACCCTTAGCAAATTGAAATTTGCAATACATTGATTAGATGGAGTGCTCATGTTGTACATTATATCTCAGAACATATCCATCCTGCATAGTTGTGCCTCTGCTCCATACAGCCTACATTTTCCCATTCCACCCCACCTCTAGCAACCACACTGTTTACATGTATTCAAATTTTGTTGATTCTGCATTTAGCTGAGAAGACTAATATAATGTGTCATTATATGCTGGGCTTATTTCACTTAGCATACTGTCTTTCAGTTTTATTTATGTCGTTGCAAACTTATATCTTCTTTGGAAAAAAATGTCTATTTTGTTATTTGCAAAGCTATAAATAATTTGATTTCTCAATGAATTTTGAGCTTAGCAGCATCCCCACCAATTAGGGATAAAAATTATAGTTTTGAATTTGATCATTTTGTTTATTTAGTATTTCCATTAGAAGAAAGGCTTAATAAGAAAAAGGTCCAGATGAGACATAAAAATAGATCACATTCTTCAGTATAGAAGACATGATAATGAATTTCTCTCTAGGAGGTCTGGATGTTAGCAAGTATTAATTTTCACACTTCAACAAATTGTTCCTTTCTGTATAATTTTCCCTCAATCAATTTGTTCAGTATACATTTATTGACAATATATAGACTGCATATTAGGCATTGGGTTTGGATAGTACTGATAATGAGATTTAGGTATATGACATTTGTAAAATTAACACATTACCATTTAGAAAGATCATTTTCATTGTTTATCTAATGCAGTTGTCATAGCACATCTAAATAGTTGAAATTACCATCTGAAGTATAACAAGCAGAAGCGCATTTAAATGGGTAAATGATTTTTCCAATATTGTATTGTAGATTTCATACCAGAAATATGACTTGAATTCAAGTTTATGAAGCACAATCCTGTTGAGTTATTGGTTAGTATCGTGGTTGGTTTCCAAGTTGTCATGTTGATATCACATTATCTACCACTTGTGTAATCATCCATCCATTCATCCTTCCTTCCTTCCTTCCTTCCTTCTTTCTTCCTTCTTTCTTTCTCTCCTTCCTATTGTTTCTTCCCTCCCTCTCAAAACTATTTACTGATTGTCTACTTTGTTCTAGGACCTCTGTTAGATAGACACCATCATTCATTGACTCAGTGGTTGTTGGGGAGTAATGGGAATAGTGCTAGCCATCAATTGTGTATATATAAAATATAATATAAATTCAGAAAACTATTTATCTCACAGAACATCACAAAAGAGGAAATATAGACCAGTAGTTTGGGGGCAAAAATGGTGATTTATTTATTTTTTTTTCCTTTTTCTTTTATTATTCATATGTGCATACAAGGCTTGGTTTATTTCTCCCCCCTGCCCCCACCCCCTCCCTTACCACCCACTCCGCCCCCTCCCTTCCCCCCACCCAATACCCAGCAGAAACTATTTTGCCCTTATCTCTAATTTTGTTGTAGAGAGAGTATAAGCAATAACAGGAAGGAATAAGGGTTTTTGCTGGTTGAGATAAGGATAATGCTTTCCTTGAAAATGTTAGAACATAATAGAAGATGCTCCAGGAAATGGTTTGTATTTGTGCTGCATTGCATTTTCAAAATAATGAGTGATGATACGAAGTTCTTATGCTTTTAATTCACTGTAGGAGAGAAACTGGCAGGCAAATATAAAAGGCAATGTGAGTTATCTGTTAGGTTTACACAAAAACTGTTTATTAGAATTATCTGTTTTGTTTTTTACCTATGAATAATATTACATGCAAATTCTAGAAAGGTAGGAAAATCAGAGACACAAAAAAGGAAATATAGTTTCTTTTACTTGTACAGAACAGAGATAACTTATGATGCTGCACTGAGTTCTAATCTTCTGGTGTTTATCTGTATATGTGAGCACTTTATTTATGTAATTACATTTCATAGACATAGTAGCACGTTCCATATATCTTCAAATCAATCTTTTGTACTTAGTACTACAAACTTTGTGATAATACCCCTTTTGTTGAAATGAACTGGTTTTTAGAAAGCGCTGGCCAGGACACTTTTGTCTTGGTCATATGTCCTCTACTGACTATTTTCACTGCACTGAGCAAGTCCCTGTATCCTTTCATCACTTTCAATAACCTTCTCCTCCAACATATTGCTTTTAAAAGATTGAACATGAATGATGTGACATTCAAATATGAATATTCTAGAGTTTTCTAACTCCCCATCAGTGCCAAACCTTCCTCAATATCATAGGGGGTCAGGAGTCTGTGGAGTATGAAACTCCTTGCATTCCAGCGATGCTTAAAAGAACATATACCACAAGCCTATCTTGATTCATCAAGGGTTTGTATTCTGCTAACATTAATCTTAGCATTAACTTCTGTCAAAAGTAGCTTACAACTCTAACTATATGTACAGGTACCTTTTCTTATTTGTTTATTGCCATTCTTTCTGCTGAGGAGATGAGAAGCTCTCTGCAAGCAGGTGAGTCATCTGCTCTTTGCTGTATCCACTGTTCTCAGTTCAGTGCCAAGCGCAAAGCATATGCACAGTGTACCTGTGGTGAATATGTAAATGAAGGAAAGAAGAATGAAAGGAAGGAAAGAAGGCAAATTGAAGATGGATCAGAAGAAGAGGTTTAGACTTCATTTCTAAGAGTTGGTAATCCATGACATGCTCTCCTGGGGCCCTCTCTAGCACTAGGAGAAGGAGCTAATTCATTCAGGCTCTTAGGCTGTAAATTAATTATGATCTTGTGTGTTCTAAAGCATCACATAGCAATTGTGACTTCTGTATGTTTGAAATCAATTTAATTTTTAAAATCTCACTTCATTTAGCAATCTAATTAATTATGCATCCAATGTCAGTATCTTAAAATCTGTGCACACTCATCTATTACAGTATGCTTCAGTAAGGTACTCATTGTACTATGTGAAAACCTCTTGAAACTTGAGTCCAGTGTTCCCCATTTGGAAAAGCCTATCTGGTGATAGAAGTCTATAAAATTCTTAGGGGATGGGTTATTTGTCAACAGCATGCCAAATAGAAATATCTTGTAAATCACATTTGTGTTTGTTATGGTTAGAGGTCAGAAATTTAATGATCTGAATTGGATGCCCACTCAATACTATCTGTCAACGGTATATAAAAATAGAAAAAAATGGAGATACTGAAGGAGTGTTTCTCAATTACTAAAGAAAAATTTTAAAAAAGTAAATGCTCCTTTAACACTTAGCCTTCATGTCAATGTATTATTAAAATACTTTCATTTATTTGAAATATTTGGATTAATCTTTCTAAATATGATTAATCAGCCACAGTGACTTTTATAGCATGGTGCTTAGAGGGTTCTTGTAGAGAATTAAGGAGTGCTAGATCACAGCCTTGGCAGGGACCCTGTAAGGACTTCAGTCTCTACCAACAACGTAAGAGCCTGACTCTGTGAATTTGTCTTTCTTCAAGCCTCAAAAGTGTACATCCAATATTTACCTTATGTTTGTTAATACATCCTCAAATGATAAGGAATCTTGTTACCTCTGGAAAAGCACTGAACTCTGTGTACATCCAGGAACTCTGTGTACATCCAGGAAACATGATAGTGTAAGACAGTGCCAGAGGCAAATATCAGGTATAGTGCAGACTTCTAGCTTGACACATATGAGTCAACCAGATGAATTCAACAGACCATTAATGTTTGAGTGCTGAACAAGTGTGACTTGAGTGCTGGGAAAATGAATGTTTCACTGTAGGGTGACATAACCCCATTGTCCCTATTGAATAGGTGCCAACATCCACTTGCAACCATAGAAGCTGGCTAGCTACAAGTTCTTCACTATTGCCTAACAGCTTCTCTCCCCTTTACATTTTCTTCTTTTACCTTCTTCTTTCTATAGCTAATGAACACTCAATTTTTAAAACCACAGTCATCTCAGATCCTATAACTGAACCCCATAACTAAGAGATAGGAACTATACCCAATGAAGCATTTGCAGAGTCCAAAAATGTCTCAGCACATAATGAATTAGCAGAATTTCATCAGACAGAAAAGTGCAGGAAAGGATTCATGTGCAGAAGGAACTCCATGAACAAATGGGAATAGCATTTTATGAACTGGTAAGAAAATCATTGATTATAAACTACAGGGTTTCCAAGTAGAATATAATGTGGAAGTTTGTTGAGAAGATAGAATGCAGACATTTCATAAATATTGAGATAAGTTAGGTGCCAGAGATGTATTGAAGACACAATAAGCATAATCTTTGTCCTTATGGAGCTCCTAGTCTGGGGAAAGATGAATAAGACCAACAATGAACAATTTTAACAAACTGTAATTTCCAACTGCAATTTCTCTGTAAAAGAAACAACTTAGACAACACTGGAGTTCATATGACAGATTGGAGATGTCTCTGAGATGGTAATTTTGATCCTTGATCTCTAAGGATAAGGAGCTAACCATGAGAAAGCTAAGAGAAGAGGCCTCCACACAGAAGTATGTATTAATCTCCTTAGGTAGAAATAAGGTTAAAGAAACACTGGTGGATGGAACTTGAAGAAGGAGTGTGTGGATATATGGATACCAGGCTACAAACAGGTAGGATCTAGGTCATGAAAGGCTGAGATAATAACTTGAATTTGACTTGCAATGTTGTAACAGTAATAATAATGAAGCTGATAATGATAGTGATAGGAAGAAGATAATGGTCACTATCATTTAGTGAGACTTTCATCTGTGGCTGAATCAGTTTACACTTGCTACCTTACTTTGCCCATTTTCCTTCTTTTCATATTAATTGTACAGAAGAATCTCTGTGATATTTTTGTACATGAATGTAGTGGACTTGGAACAAATTCACTGCTTCTATTATCCCCTTTTCCTCTTTTTGAACAATTTTTGACAGGTGTCACTATTCCATTTCCATACAGTCATATGAAACATTTTCTTCATATTTACACATTTTCCCTCTCCTTTCACTTCCCCCAACCATTGACTCTGATCCCCTAAACAGTCTTCCCATAATGTTGACTTTTTTTTAAGGTCTAGATTCCACATGAGAGAACTTGCAAAAGTGTCTTTCTCATCTGGCTTATTTCATGTAATATGATGACTTCTAATTCCATTTATTTTCCTACAAATGACATAATCCCATTCTTCTTTATAGCTAAATAATATTTCATTATGTAACGGATATTACATTAGCCTTCATTTTACACCAGGCTAAACTGAGGCACAATGACTTTAAATAACCTGACAAAAAGCACATGGATAATACTGTGAAGTCAGTGAAATGTTTCATGCAATGTTATTTTTAAGAGGACATCATTAACTGGAATGTTGGGGAAATATCGCAGAGAGTAAACTTGAAAATATGAAGAATTGTTCAGGTCATACTGCAATCATCAAAAAGAAAGAACAAAATATTTTACAGTAAGATTTTTATCAGGGAGATTGAAAGGAAAGGATGAATTTGAAATATATTTTTGAGATGAAATTAATCTCAAGGAGATTAAGTATGGGGGATAACACATGGTTGAATTCAACATAACTTGAATATTTCACACTTGCATACTTAGACGGAAAGAAAATGCATTTCCTGAGTTTGAGAATGTGAGTAGAAATGAGAAAAAATGTAACCATGGAAACTAGGAGTTCAAATTTAGACCTGTTACTTTTCATGCTATTGTCAGAAAGAAGATGGCTTTGTCAACATAAAGTAGTTGAAGAGAGTGATCAATCAAGAACATGATTCTAGATACTCTTCTGTGTAGAGCAGAGGCAGAAGTCAAGACAGATGGTAAATGGATGGATTTGTAGCTGAACACTATAATTTCAATATCTCAAAAGATGAAGCAGGCAGTGCCCTCTCAATTTCTCTCCATCTCTCTCTTTCTCTCACACATACACACATGCCCATGCACACATGCACATACACACACACAAAATGAGGATTACTCATGCTATGTACCCAAATGTTCACGATGGTTCTGTGGATTTTGATCACCTAGGCAGAGCATAGCAGAAGTCACCTAGGTACTGCTCCCCCTACTGTCCACCAGGCAAGCAGAAAACCACAAGTTCTTCCCAGATTCAGTAGTGCTAGTAACCAACCTAGAAGTTGAGCTATGGATCCAGATCCTCACAGAGAACCTGGAAACTCTAAGAATGCCATCAGAAACAAAAAGTTTGCCATTGGGGGAAAGTGTGGGGGTCTCATACATGGGGGCCCATTGCTCAGATGTCTTCCTTGGTATACCAGAACCCAGATAAGCCGTATGTCACCCAGGCTTTGGCCTGAATCTTAGAGATAACCTCTGATATTAGGAGACTGTTTATCAAAGAGACCTTTGTTGATTATCAGTGCTGGTGTGAGTTTCTAGAGCCCTTTTTTCCATTTTTCCTCCTTGACAAAGATGTTCTTCACACTTTACCATAATTACTTAAAATCTGTCCAGACTACTGCAGTCATGAGGATATGATTTTTATTTCAGTCTACCTGATCACAGCACAGGAACTGATTCATGGCATTCCTACAAAATGTGGATTAAGTAGTGAATACAACCTCTGATCCAAATCCAATAAAAATAATAGTTCTGGAACCAGATAAACAAAAAAGCTCTCCTCAGAACTGTGCATTCATACTTCTATGAAATTAAATAGTCTATAAAAAACTATTTACAAACTCAACATGAATGTCCAAAGTTATCACCTGTTTGAGTTTGCTAGAACTGCCTTAACAAAGTAGGTGGTGGCTTAGACATTCTTTTCTCACAGTTCTGGAGGCTAGCAGTCTTAAATCAAGATGGTGGCAGGGTCTATTCCTTCTGGAGACTGAGGGAGAATGTATCCAATGCTTTTTTTCTAGACTCTGTATTTTCATCACTCCTTGACTTGTATGTGCATAGATTCAAATTCTGCCTCTATCTTTACCTGACTTCCTCCTGGGTATCTGTGTCTCTTCTGTGTCTAAATTTCCCTCTTCTGAGAACACCAGTCACTGCATTTGGACCCAGCCCAATATAGTATGACATCATCTTAAATTGACTATATCAGCAAAACTCTTATTTACAGACAAGATTGCATTCACAGGTATCAGGGATTGGGAATTCAGCATAACATTTTTGGAGGAAACAATTCAGTTTGTAACTTTCAAAGGACTCTAATGGCCTAGGTTGCAGTTATTATTGAATCTCCACTTCAAGATGTTCTCTATTTTCTCCTCTTGCATAAAGATTAATTCTCAGTATTCATGCCATGGTGACTTTCACAGTTTGTCTTTATTAAAAACTCATCTCCTTAAAATAAATAGTTTTATCTGTGGAAGGTGCCTGTTCTGGTACCGTAGTTATAAACACTAGTTTCTGTTCTTCCTCCTCAAAGAATCAAATGTCCTCCTATAATGAGATCTCCAAGACATTTGAGTTGCTCCAAACTGCCTGAAGGAAATCCACTTCCAATGTGCAAGACAAAGGAAAGAAGAAAGCAAGGCATAGGAAAGGAAGAGAGGATGACATTGCAAGAGAGGGAGAAAGGAAAGAATACACATTAAAATGATAGGAAGAAATAAGGATAGGCCCCAGCTACATGGGAGGCATAGGGAGGAGGATCGTGATCCAAGGCAGACACTATCTGAAAAATAGCGGAAGTAAAATGTGCTGCAGACAAAGCTTAGGGGTAGAACATCTATCATAAAAGAAAAACAATGGAGACATAGAAAGCATGGGTAGCTGAAAATTAGATAGCTAAAGAATTCACAAACAGTGCCACCCTGCCATGCTTTACAGGTTCATGTGTTGAAACCTATGTTGGCATGTGACAGCACTATTTAGGGAGTATCTGGAAACTTTAGGAGATGGGACCCAGCTGAAGCAAGTAAGTCGGCTGGTTGTGTCTTTGAGGGATTTTTTCTTGTCCCCTTGCTGTGCTTTTTCTCTGTTTTCTGTGTGTCATCATGTGAAGAAGCCTTTATACTGCACTCTCAGCTGTCATAATATTTTGCACAAGCATATACAGCCAAACAACCACAGACTAAACCCTCTGAAGTTAGGAGACAAAATAAGTCATTCCTCCTTTAAGTTTATGTTCTTAGGTGTGTGATCACAGCAACACAAAAGCCTGACTAATACACACCCATTTGAGAAAGGTGCTGTAACACCTGAAAAAGTGTGCAGATCGGATAGAGGTGACCAATGAGAAAGTGCACTGGAACCATTAACTTGACACTTGGAGCACAGAGAAGAGAAGGAATCCCCCTACCTGAGGAGACAGGACTCAGGGTAAGGCTCCCACTACAGGACATTTGGGACACATTTTCTAGGATAAGGAAGAATCTAAGAAAAGCTGTCTAAGAAGAGCTACCATATATGCCACACTTACTGTGTTGGGCACTGAAGTCAGGACATCCATCAATCATCTAGCTTTGCAAACACTATTTACTTCAGTTTGGCATTATTATCCCCAAATGAGACATAAAAACTTTCTGTGAGGTGTCCAAAATCACATGGCTTGTAGGTCACAAAGCAATGAAGAGCCATCAGATCTGTTGATTCCCAGAGTCAAATTTGTCAACATTCTTTATAGGGTCTTCTAGAATGTACAGGTTTTCTGTGAGAAAGCCGGGTCAGCAAACTCTTTCATTCCAGGGTTCAAGTTGGAGGATTAGGTCCCTCACTGGGTAGCTGCATATGATACAGGGGACTTGAGCACATGTGTGACCTGCCTGTCCATACTCTAGATAGTCTTGCCCTCTTACTGACCCCTCTTACACTAGTGTCCATTACCTATTTTAGAAAATAGTCACATCTTATCAACCAGCATCCTAAAAACATCAAATGTCTTGGAATTGGAATTGGAATTGGATGGATAGAGACAAATTCCATAGGGCAACAGTGGAGCCCCCTTAAAATACAGTTTTCATAAATGTCTCCCCTTTACTTTCCCATTGTATCACTCTAATCTCTCTTCACTCTACTTATTCTAAAAGAGTCCTGAGATGGCCCATGGTGAGATCACATTTTCATTTTCAGAAGTGTTTCTCCCACTTTTTCTTGCTATTGACATTTGTCTCCTCTTTTGAGCCTCACATTGGAGCTCTGTCCCATTTGGAGGTTTATCCTAATCTCTCAAAAGTTAGGATGGTATTTAGATGTTAAAAGAAGAAGAGGAAGAGAAAAGAAAGAAGAAAAGAAAATGTAAAAACCACTTTGTTTTGTAATTATTCTAATCCATGAACGCTGCATATCTTTTTATCTGTGTTTTATTTTTGTGACAAGCTCTCCCTGTGTAGCCCAGGCTGGCCTGATACTTGGTATATACCCCAGGCTGGCTTCACACCCACATTCCTCGGCCTCCCAGTGCTAGGATTACAGGTGTGCACCACTTATACAGTAAGTTCTTAAAAATACTTTTCATATGGGCATAGTGGCTTATGCCTGTCGTCTTACTACTTATGAGGCAAAGATCGGGAGGATTACAGTTCAAGGCCAGCCTGGGAGAAAAATGTTTGCATGATCTCATCTTAATGAATAAAAGCTGATTGTGCTTGTGCTCACCTATCATTCCAGCTACATGGAAAGTATTAGGATTGTAGCCCAGGCTAACATGGGCATAAATAACAAGACCCTATTTTAAAAATACATAAAGCATGAAGGGCTGAAGATGTGACTTCAGTGGTAGAATGCTTGCCTAGCAAGTACAGGCCCTGAGTTCAAACTACAGTTTTATACATATACATATACATATACATATACATATACATATACATATACATATACGTGTACGTGTACGTGTACGTGTACGTGTATGTATATGCATGTATGAATATATATGTGTGTGAATAATATATGTTTCATTTATTATTTCCTCCTTAATCACAAGTAACTATGAGATAAAGAATCTAGGGTTTCTGGGTATTTTAAGATAAATTCCTCTAGCCAGACAACTCAAAGTGGAGTCAGAATTTTCTGAAAAATGTACAGGTTTTTTTTCTTAAAATTAGCTTATCAATTTTAACTGATAAATAATTATTATGCATTTTTATGGAGTGCGATGTGATGTTTTATTCAATGTAGGCATTAAAGAAAAACTCAATCAAGCTAATCAACACATCTAGCATACGTCAATTTATCTTTTTGCTGTGAGAACATATAAAATCTATTCTTTTCATAATTTTGAAAGGCACAATACTTATCAATGATAGTCACCATGCAGCACAAACACAGTGTTAAAGCTTGCTCCCACACTTAACTAAAATTACTGTCATAAACATCTCTCCCATTTCCCCCTCCTCCCACCGCAGCCCCTGGTATCCACTTTTTGGCTCTTTGCCTTTATGAGTTAATTTTTTTTAGATTCTACTTGTAAATTAGATCATACAATACTTGTCTTTCTGTGCTTGATTTACTTCATTTAGCTTTACACTCTTCAGGTCCATCCATGTTGCATTGGTTAATATTCTTTCTAAAAATATATAGTATTTCTTTGCATTGATCTAACACATTTTCTTTATCCATACATCCAGTGAAAGACACAGGTTGTTTCTATACCTTGGATATTGTGAATATTACTGAAACACCTGGAGTATTAATATTACTTCTATTCTTACGAGCTGTTATACAGAAATCCTCAAAAATACTTGAAAAGTAACTTCAAAAGCACATGAAAATCATTTACTTTGATCAAGTAAGATTTATCCCAAAGATTTAGGAATGGGTCAGCATTTGTGATTCAAGAAATGTGATAAACCATATTAACAAAATGAAAAACAAAGTACATAGCTATTCATGATTTATTTTTAAAACTCAGCTTTCAAAAACAAGTATGGAAGGACTACCATAACGGCTATATATGTTAACCCCATAGCTATCATCATGCACAACTGTGAAAAGATAAAATATGTTCTTTTAATATTAAGAACAAAACAAGAATGTCCAGTCTTACTGGACTCTATTTAAATATAAGAGTAAAGTAATAAATGAATAAAAGGCATTCATATAAGGAAAGAAGAAACAAAATAATGTCTGTTGTACACATAGAAAAATCTAAAACTTACACTAAAAATCTGATCGAGCTCATAAAAAATGCATTAATGTTGCAGGCTACACAATCAGCATGGAAAAATCAGTATTTTTCTATATACTAACAAAATTATCTGAGAAAAAATTAAGAAAACAATCTTACTTATAATGACATCAAAAATATTGAGAAAAAATTAAGGAGGCTAAATTTATTTAGAACTATTTTTTATGTTACATTGATGAAAAATGAAGGCACTAATAAGTAGAATGATATCCCCATGTTCATAGAAAAAAATCTGATAAAAATTGTTCCATTAGTGTTAAAATGTCTATGGCACACAAAGAAATTTACAGATTTAATATAGTTTAAATCAAAATTTAAAGGTCATTTTTCACATAAATAGAAAAAAGCCCTAAAATTATACAGAACAAAAAATACCTCAAATAGCCAAAGAAATCTTGAGATAAAAGATCACAGTTGGAAGCACCACATCCCTGATTTCAAAATATATTATAAAATATTTTATTTTTATTTTTTCATTGTTGTGCTGGGTATGGGTACATTGTGGCATTTACAAAAGTTCTTACAATATATCAATTATATCATATTTGAATTCACCCCCTTCCACTGCTTTCCTATCCTTTATCCCTCCCCATCCCATTCCTGGAAAAGTTTCAACAGGTATCATTTTTTGCATGTACATACATGTGTACACAGTTTTTGCATGGTATCAAAGCATCATGGTTACTGCCAGACACATCAAATGACAGAAAGCACAAAAATAAACATTTTACAAAGATGTCAAGAATTATGAAGGAGAAGAATTAAGATATATATTTGGTATATTATAAGAACTTTTGTAAATGCCACAATGTACCCTCAGCACAACTATAAAAAAAAGAATAGAAAAGAATGCACAAAGGGAAAATAACTTAACTCAAGAAATGGTGTTGTAAAACTAGATATCCACATGCAGAAAGATGAAATTGCACCTTTATCTCCATCATAAAACAAAATCACCTCAAAAGGTAGAATAGACTCAACTATAATTCCTGTCTATAAAGTGATTATAGAAGCTACAGGAGAAACTTCCCTAATGTAGATCTGGGTGATGATTCCTTGGATGGGACTATGTCTTTATTTTTAGCATTCTTTTTCCTTCCTCAAAACATTTTGTATTTCTATTTTTATTACTATTAATTATCTAAGGATCAAAAAACTAAAATTAAACATATTTTCATTACCATTTAAATAAAGTAAAATAAAAATAAAAATCTAATATATAAACACTAATTTACTATTAAATCTCAGGACTGTCTACTGACATTACCATGAAAAATACAAACTATAACTAATGTAAAATAATTTTACTTTCAGAAAATTGCAAGTAGCATACAAGTAACATTCTTCTTCTTGAATTTGCTGCCTCATCACTCCAAAACTCTTCAGTGTACATTTTTGACAAAAAGGACATTCTTCTACATGCCCATAATTCATCATAAATATTAGGAAATTAATATTGACCCCATGACAGTTATTGGCCCCTCCAGTCTGTGTGTCCCTTTCAAATTTTGTCAATATTCCCAATAATGTGAACATTATAGAAGAAGAAAATGGAATGGTGGTCACCAGGCTACTGGTGTAAAGGGGCAATGAAAAGTTGCTCATTGAGTGTAAGGTTGAAGTGGCACAAAATGAATAATATCTAGAGACCAGCTGCCCCACGTGATCTCTAGAGTTAACAATATGGTACTGTTTATGCTTTATGTTCTGTTCTCTTTTTTCTTGTAACAGTAAAGTTTATTAGGAGACGAATACACTTTCAACAGGCTAGAAGCAGGTTGTCTCTAGAGTGAGAACAATGGGGTCAGGGAGAGAGAAAGAGAGAAACATTTCTTGTTCTGCACACAGGAAATGGGAGCAAAGGCTCCTATGTTCTATTCTAATCAGAGATCATATCATCTACTTAAAAATCTAAACATAGACCTGCCATATAATGATCCAGCAATCCCACTCTTGGGGATATACCCAAAGGAATGCAACACAGGTTACTCCAGAGGCACCTGCACACCCATGTTTATTGCAGCACTATTCACAATAGCCAAGTTATGGAAACAACTAAGATGCCCCACTACTGATGAATGGATCAAGAAAATGTGGTACCTGTACACAATGGAATTTTACTAAGCCATAAAGAAGAATGAAATCTTATCATTTGCAGGTAAATGGATAGAACTAGAGAACATCATTCTGAGCAAGGTCAGCCAGGCTCAGAAGACCAAAAATCGTATGTTCTTCCTCATATGTGGACTTTAGATCTAGGGCAAATGCAGCAATGTGTTTGGACTGGAACCACATGACAAGAGGAGAACACATATGGGTGATATAGGAATAGGTAGAAAACCCAAAACATGAAAGCATTTGATGTCCCCACTCCAGAGGAACTAATACAGAAACCTTAAAGCAACAGAGGTTATCATGAGAAGGGGATCAGTAACCAGGTTGAAGATCAGTTAGAGATGAATCACCATGGGTCATTCCTAGCAATGCTAGGAATATTTCTGGATAGCTATCCTTAACTCAACTAGCAAAAACACTTTGTCTTCCTTATTATGCTTGTCTCTTTTTGTCAACAAAATTAGTGATAAAGGCAGAACAGGACCTGCCTGGAACTGAGGGGGGAAGGGGAGAGAGGGTGGGAGAAGGAGGCAGGGGGGAGAAATGACCCAAACAATGTGTGTACATGTGAATAAATTAATAGTAAAAATAAATAAAAAGAAAATATTCACAATGCAAAAAAATAAATAAAATAAAATCATCGACTGACCAAAATCTACTAGGCTATTGACCTAGTTGTGTAACTTACTTTTGAGAAAGGTTAAACCAGACCAATCATGTCCACCCCCAGATTTCCACCATAGTTGGCCAGGATTCCTTCCAATTGTTATTTATTTTGCTGAGGTTTTTAATATCAATTTGAAATGAAAATCTATTACTGGTGGAAACACCTTGTGGCCATTCATATGTATCAAAGCAGCAAACAGAATGCAAAGATTAAAAACTAATATAGTGAAATTTTAAATAGTGAGTAAAAAGTATCAGTGTTTCTGCACAATGATGTGAGATTCAGGTTTTTGAGAAATTGTAAATCAGATAGTACCCTACTTGCCATATTTAGTCAAGGAAAATCCAAGGCAAAATTTTGCTGTTTATGTCTTGTGTTTCCTTCTTTTTATGTGTGTGCATGCTTATTTTGTAATTTCCAGAATGGTTTATAAATGAAGATACATTATATTTAGAATCCTAGATGCATCTCACCAGCTCAATTCTTCTTCTTTTTGTTTCTCTACCCAACCAGCTCCTCATGAATTAGAACCTTTTACTTATAACCAGAGGGAACTCTAAAGTATAAAATGTAGAAAATGGAGCAAATATCCTCCTCTGTTGGGGTATACTTTGAGCAAGCAATCTCTGTGCCTAGAAAACCCCATTTCTTGTCCATCAGTAATACTCTTCACTAATACTGAAGAATCATTCTACTCTGTACCATAGGCATTATGGTATTTATTGTCCTCCTCCGTAACATTCCCTTTTATGAGCACCAGAATAATTGCAGAATGTACTCTAGTTCCTGGTACTTAACAGATTCCAAAAAAAAATATTTATTTGACATTCAATACTGAATTGATCATCCAGTGTTTATAAACTTTATCAACCTCTACTACCAGTCTTTGAGCCAAGATTTGCTTTGTTTTTTCTTTTTGAATTTAAAAATAGGAACTGAAAGAGGTAAAGTAATGAAGACCCTAAATTGGAAATCATATCTCATGATTCCATGTCCGTAATTCTTTCATCACCTCTCGGTTGGCTTCCTATTGTATATAATTTCTTATGATTTTGCCTTGGTTTAAAACAAAGCAAAACAAAATAAAATGTCAACAATTCCAAATTTTCTCTCAAACTGTAACATTTCAACTTGACAACAGAATGATTCAAGCTCCAACCCCTCCCTGGGAGGAATCTATAATTTCTCATCAAGGACTACAAAGATACATGCTATTAAAAAGTACACAATGTGACCGTCAGCAATATTATCTCATTATTTTTATCAATGTGAGATTGAAATATTTGACCTTTTAGATTTTCTTCATGCTGATGAAATTTTAAATGGCATTTTCAATTAAAAACTAAATTAACCCCAAACCTCCATCCTGTTCAGAAGTACTTTATACTCTGGATGGATTATTTATTTTCTGCCTCATCAGAAGTTTGACACCAAAAAGACACTGAGGAAGAGCCTTTTGGTTCAGAGTTTGGGAGTTCATAGGAACTAAATATCAAAGTCTTGCTTCACTCCTGTTGATTGAAAAAAAAAATGCAGTCGTCCATTAGTTACTTTGTTTCCTACTGATTTATTAAATAATTTAATAGACAATTAGTGTGATAGAATCCCGAGTTTAAATATGCAGTCAGTATATTCAAAATGAATTTTCAAAAAAAGATAGGAAAAATGAGAGCCACTAGTGACTTCTAGAAACCTGAATTTATCAGTTTCCATTTTCAAAATAAACATAATTTAGTTATCTTTAAAGCAAGATACTTTGGGAAATATTTAAGGCCTCATACTTTTTTGGATAAAATGCATATGCGTCAAGAGCAAAGAACCTCAAGAATCATCTTCCCAATAGGTTTGCTAGGACCAGGGAGATAACTCCAGGGGTAGCTGAGATGGGGCTTGTTGTCACACACCTGCAATCAGACACCTATTTCTTCTGCCACTGCCTCAGGGACGTTTAGAGGCTCATTGTACTGTCTAGGAGGCACATGTAATACCTAGAGACAGGAAACAATGTAGTATTCAAAGGAAAAGGCATATTGTTGGATTAACTGGAGGTGATATATACTTAGAATTTATGCTGTTAAACATATAATTTTATTTATTATCAAATTATTACATGCAGTGATAAACACATCAATCCATGCTAAAAACTTCTGATGCAACAGATTCAAGAAGCAAGGCTTTTTCTCCTCCTGAGGCAGGCTACAAGTAGGGAAATTTTGGGACTCATATGTAGTTTGCCCAGGGAAGGCCCAGACCACACTCACCTGGGCCAGGAACCACCCACACAGCTCCCCACTCATTGATTACTAGAAGGAATTCACCTGGTTCCTCCCTTCCCCTAGATTAGCATAAGTTTTAGAAACACCTGAAAAAGAAAAGCATGTTCTCTCTACAGGCATATTCCCCCTGCACCCCACTATGCAGCCTTTGTATTTCCTTTTCCCTAACATTCAATAAACCCCATTTACACCTACATGGCCTGCAATGGATTCTTCCACCCACAGTGCAAGAACAGAGATCTTCTGGAAATACTGTTTACTGTTAATACTCCCACTCCTGTTAATTCCCAGAGGCAAAATCCTTGGGTACTTTTCTTTTGCTTATACCTTTTTAAAAACATTTCTGCTTCAGTTTACCAACTATCCATCACTTTAGAATCTTAGCTCATTTTACTGCCTTTCTCACTTCCACTATCCCAGTATAAATGCATTTCTATGACACATTTGGTGATTTCAGCATTTTGATCAGGTAAGTACACACTTCTCAATCAGTATTACTATTATTAAACTTCCCTTCTCGACCAATTTTGTATTACCCATGGAGATAATAAACATTTTACTTTTTCATTCTTTTTATTTGATTTCTAAGTCTTTCTATACTTTTAAAGAATCTCACAGCTATTCAAAATATTTTCCTTATCTAAACTGGTCCAACAATTTAAATTCTCTTTGCTCTACTAATGAGATAATCTTCTTAATCTTCTAACCTGCTAAGATAATGAGACTTAGGATATGCATTGAAAGTATAACTCAGGGAATTTTATTTTCAGGATCATCCTGGGGACTAGCTAATTTTGCTTTTGCAGTGTTGACATTCAGTGTTTTGAATCCCATGTCTCCATCTTACAACTTCCATTTTTTTTATTATATCATATATTATGAACCTCATATGTGCTGCTGTAGGTGGATTTAAAATTCTAAATTAAATATATATTTAAAAGTTGGGCTGAATATTCAAATATCAGAGAAAAAACAAATGGAAAACTAACATTCTGAAAGGCCTTGAGATGAGAAAAAGTCTGGAAAATAATTTTACTGTATGCTGGACAGAAACAAACTTTTTTACCATTCTATGTCCAGGGCTTGAAGAGAATTAATTAACGTGATTGAAAGGATGTGGGGAAAGGGTGTAGGAGGGTGAATATGGTACAAATACTGTGTACACATATGTAAATGGGAAAATGAGATCTGTTGAAACTATGCCACAAGAAGAAAAACTTGAGTTCAGTTAACACCTACCTTTACAAACCCACTCTATTCAAAATATGTTTAGTGCTCAGTAAATAAATTTGCAAGTAAAATAGTCTCTGATGTAAATACTTTAAAGTTTATTTGGAGAGGCCCTTTCTCTCTCTCTCTCTCTCTCTCTGTATTTATGTATATTTGCATATAATTTGAAGAAAAATAGAATTTTATAGTTTTATTTATTTATTTTTGATAGGAATAAAGTAAAAGCATTCCTAAGTAAGTAAATTAGAAAATAAGATCTGAGTAATAAGGAGACTATTCAAATACCAGAGAGGAAAGCCAGCAGCATGCTCAAGTCCTCAGGACGGGATAACCTTGAAGAACAGTCCACTGTACTAGGCAGAAGCCAGCCTATAGTTTCTATTATTTTATGCCCGGGCTCTTGCAGTGGGCCACGCTCCTGATTGTACTGCACAGAGATTTTCACCTAATCAGAATGCCCAAAAGGGTGGGATGTGTTTTCCAGAATGTTAGATCAGCAGTGGCCTGCCTTGGAAATAGTACCATGCCCGGACCAAGCCCTAAAGCCACACTATTATTATTTTTATCATCCGAAATCCCATTTGTATTGTATTGTCATCTTATGCATTAACTTATAATCCCATACACTAGGAACAATTTCCCTTTCCCGTAGGAGGATAACTATGTGGAAAATATACATATCACATTTCCACACACAGCTCTGATGGTCCTTGGCTAGATTCATTTTCCTATAAAATTAATAGTCTTCTATGCATCCTATAATTAGTAATGACCCATCACTTTATTATTAACACATGTTGAGTTTTTAATATGGATCTTTATTAAATTTATCCTGCAAATACAAAGTGTTGTGAATCACAGATGGAGTTCTTATTAATTTACCTTACAGTAAATAATAAGCACATCAGGTCCTCTTGCTACCTGGGGTGAGAAGATGAAAGCCACCAGATGGAAACATCATGTACAAGTGTGTCTCGTTCCAAAGGGAAAGAGGAAGAATAATGGAGTTTCACCCTCTATATGCAAGACAGACAGCTGACCTCTGTTCCATCCAGGAGAGAACAAATGATAATAAGTCCGTCCTATTACAACAAAATGGACAGGAACCTAGGTTATGACCTGATGATTCAGAATGTAAATCTGACTGCAAAAGAGATCAGGGTAAACACAGGGGTCTGTCTTTAAAGACCTCAAATAGTCCCAGAGTTCTGAGTTTTTTGAAATGCAAATAACTAGGGAGCTGGCCCTCTAATCTTGCTGGTACCTAGGGTATTTCTACCTAGCTGGGATGTAATTATTTGCCTTCTGGGATCACAGCAATTAACTTGAAACATGTCTACAAATCTAATTCTCAGGACATTTGAGGAATAAAATGTTTCTAAGAAAAGTGAAAGCAGCACTCTCTATCTTTATATTATACACATTTCCATACCTCAGGAGACTAGGCTTTTCTTTTTCATTTTTTTCCTTTCTTTTTCTTGACAAGATTCTGAGAAATCCAGAGATGTAAGTCAATACATTCGAAGGCTACTAATTTCATTTTTAAAACACTCCTGTTGAAATGCATAGGAATAGTATTCAGCCTGACCATCACGCATGATCGTCACAGATAGGAAAGGAACGGTATACATTGCATCACACATGTTCATTTCTCATGACACCCTGTGAGAGAAACCACTATTATCTCAGTTGAGAGATGTATAAACTGAAGCACAACTAGCATGTACTTGGCCCTTTTCTACCTAAAGAGTGAATCTGCTGCAAATGTCATATCTCCCATCCCCTAAGTTGGTTCCAGTGCCTTTTTCAGATGTGCTGTGCTAATCACTCTCACTGTGACTTTCATTCATCTGATACACATCCACACATCCTCAATGCTTTAGGGCATCCATTCTGCCAGGACTGCCAGATCTTCAATAAACCTTACTATTGTTCTCTCCATGCACTCTCACTTTCAAAGTCCTGTTTAAAATGAAGTGCTTTGAATTGGATCCAGGAGCTCTCATATTATGATAAGAAGTAGAATTTTCTCCTTCAAGGTGATTGAGAGAAATTACAGGGAAGTACAATAAGCACTGTATAAGGTCACTTTCACACTGTAATGGAGAAAAACTTGGAAGAGGTCCAGCTAACAGAAGAAAGGGGTAATTTTGATGGTCATAAAAATCAATGGAGATTAGAGATGATGAGAATCTAAAAGAAGGACTTGAAGTTAGGCCTGGTGGCACTTATCTTAAATCCCAGTTACTTGGGAGGTTGACATGGGTAGAGAACAAACTTGAGGCAGCCTAAACTCATACCCCACTATAAGAAAAAACAGAAAAAGAAGACATAGTGGTGAAGATTTTCTTCTATGTACACAGATCATTCTCAACTATTTCTCGTCTTTTGAAACGTGAGGTCAAATTGATTTTTGATACTGGTGTCATTAATGCCTGGATATTTTATTTTGCCTGAGTTTGTAATTTCACGTTGTAAAGATAGCTCATGGAAGGAAATCTCCAAGCCTATGAGTGATACCATTTGTCAACTGATGGTTGTAATATTTTCAGTAACATTTCATAAGCCTAGGTTATTCAAGCCAGGTGCTCACCACATTGTTTCTGAAAGAGGATGAAATCTGAAGACTATAAAAATTCAGTAATAGGAAAAGAGAATTCTTCTGTTCTGTGTCAAACTTGATCACAGATGTTCACCTTTGAGATATTTGTATATACTCCTTTCTCTATCGGTATTATAAAAACTTCTCAAGAATACTATTTCCAAAATTGTGGGGGTATTTCCATGCTGTTCTCTAATGAGAAGTTCACATTAGGTTCATGTAAACAATATTTGTAATTATTTGTATACTTACATATAAATATGTAAACCATCAATGTCTGCTCAGACTTATCCCTACATACAAACTCACTAGTAGATTTACTTAACAACGTATAATAGCAACACATTCTGGCCATCATGGAGAATTGAGAAATCTCTATTAATTTTTTGCTTTGAGGTTTTTTTTTTTTTACCTCAAAGGAGAAGAGAATTTGATTAAGGACAAGAATGACCACATAGCTTCTAGCTTGAAGAATGAGTTTTAGTTTTAAGGTTGTAACATACAGTTTAGAGAAGAGAGTTTTCTGAATTTTTAATTTTTTTCTTTACTTTGGAATTGGTCTTTATAAACTCTATGAGACTAGTGCAATAAGATATTTCTAAAATTGCCTTCATTTCCAGGACATTCCCTTCACCAACATGGATTTAATATGGACCCAAGATGGAGCCACCTCTGCAAAAATAGCCACCCCTGCCAAACTGGGTCTGCTTAAAGTTGTTTGCACTGTAGCCCAAAGGACAGCTTATATCTTCTATGCAGCCCAGCCCAGGCAAAGCAGAACACATGGCAAGTACCTCAAAAACTTAGTCACTTGTGGTGGGGAGATGTGTCTGTCTTGACTTTCTTTCTCTAATTTTCTTTCAGGCTCCCTCTTATTTAAGTAAGGAACTTCTTACCAGGTTCAGGCCTCAATGCAAACAACTCACTGAAAAAGCAGCTAATACAAGTAGATTGTATTGCTTACAGGATATTAGAGCCAAGGCACTTATCCAATTTAGGAAAATTGCTAAATCAGTCATATATACATTGGTCAATTCAGACACACATTTGCAAGCTCTCTCATACACAGAAAATATGTAAGATAAATAGTTAAATCAAAGAATAATAAAAGGTTATTATTGATTTTTTTCCAAAAGAAAAGTTCCTAAAGATTTCTTATAGTAACTGAAGACTTAATTATAAATGCGTATACAACAGAAGTACAGTTTTCCAGACTTGACAGACCTCAAGTGAGATACTCAATAATCTAGGAAAAATGAAGTTATATGACCAGACATCATAGAAGAGATCAAACAAAGGGATTCAGATTGTCTGGACGGTTTAAAAAAACAAAAATTTGTTACAAAATTGTTTCTTGTTAAGCTTTTTGCCAAAAATAAAAAAATCCATGCGATTACTAAAAACAAAAAAAAATTGTTTGCAGAAAAAAATGCTTTTGAACTCCAGCTTTGAGGTAGCTAGTTTTTTGACATTGGAGAACCCCACTAAGTATGCCTCCTTCTTCTCTGAGGAATATAGAAAATATTTACATTAGTTATAACAATGCTACATGAAAATATGCAGATGTATTCATATAAGCTAAATGAAAATCTCAGCAAATCACTCATGCTTATTAAATGTTAGTAAATAAGAAAGATCAATTTTATATCAGCTTAATGTTAATGCATTAATAATGTTTTCAATTTGAAAGTGTCGATAACACTGAAAGACAACTTTAACAGTGGCAAAATGTGACTGCATTATTACCTGCAAAAGAGCTTTGACCTGTTGAGGACCAACACATAAACATATGGCACCCACAAGTCTATGGGATTATAGGAATTTTTTTTCCTGTTCTTATAGAGAATTAAAACAAATTTGGCTTACATTCTAGTTTTAGTATAGGTATAAGTTAGCTTATGATTTTTTTCCTTGAATATAATTATTTCAAGACACAGACACCAAGGATTGTGGGCAATATGAACACCACTGGAATCCAATTATTAGTAGATCAATAACCATTTCTCCCTCTGTTCTTTCCCTTGATCTCAATGAGAAATTGCCTATTTAGGATTCATGATTTGAAATTGAGAGGGAAATAAATTTTAAACTACTTTAGTCCTTATATTATAACAAACAATGTTATTATTTTAGTTTTTAGATTACAGATGAAATTGTATGTCATTATGTGTAACACGATGTATTGAAACATGCATACATTGTGGAATGATAAAACCTAGCTGATTAGCATTTGCATATGACATGGTTGTCATTTTTGTGATGAGAACACTTAGCATCCACCTCTGAGAACTTCAAGAACAAAATGTACTGTTATTAACTATAGTTGCCATGAGGTATAACACATCTCTTGAACTCACTCATTTAAATGAAATTTTGTATCCTTTGGAAAATCTCTCCCTAAACCCTTGTAATAACCATTCTAATCTCTACTTTTATGAGACCAACTTTATTTTTCACATGAAATCATGTGAAAGTAGGTTTTTTGTGTGACTAGATTATTTTACTTAACCTAATATTCTTCAGGTTTATCTATGTTGTGGTATAAGACAAGATTTCCTTCTTTATATGGCTAAATAGTATTCCATTGTGTGTGTAAGCCACATTTTCTTCATCCATTCATTCATGAATGGATACTTCCTTATTCCTGTATCTTAGATATTGTGAATGAGGCTGCAACACATGCAGGAGTGCAGATGTCTCTTCAACATCCTGATTCTGCTTCCATTCATTGTATACACAGTGGTGCTTTGCTAGATCACGTGGTAGCTCTATTTTTGGATTTTCAAGGACATCTCCACACAATTTTCCATATTGACTGTACAAATATATTCACACCAAAACTGCTCAAGGATTCCCTTTTCTGCACACCACCATTTTTTAGAAATTTTTGTCTTTTTGATAACAGCCTTCTAAGGGGTACAAGGCAATACCTCACTGTGGTTTTAATTTACATTTTCTCAGTGATAGCTATTTTCTCAAATAACTTTTGGACATTTCTGAATCATAGTTTTGAGAAACGTCTCTTCATGTCTTTTGTCCATTTTTAATGGTGTGTTTTTGAGTTGTACTTCCATTATTGAGTGGGTGCCTTATACATTTTAGATATTATCCTTTATCAGCTACATAGCTTGAAAGTATTTTCTCCCATTATATACACTTTCTCTATACTTTGTTTTCCTTTGCTGTGCATAAACTTCTGAGTTTGATTTAAATATATTCATCTATCTTTTCTGTTATTGCCTCAACTAATAAGTTTACATCAAAAATCACTGTTCAGAACATCTTCATGAGGGATTTCCCCTCTTCTCTTGTAGTAGTTTCTAGTCTCAGATCTTACATCTATATTATAAATCCATTTTGCTTTGATTTTTATATATGGCACAAGACATACTTAACTTCATTCATCTGCATGTGGATTTCCACTTTTCTTGTTACCATTTACTAAGGACACTGACCTTTCCCCATTGTGTGTCCTTGGCAGTTCTGTTGCCTATAAATGCATGGCCATAGATCTGGGCTCTCTGTTCTGATCCGTTGGTCTATGTCTCCCTTTTTATGCCAGTACCATTCTGGTTTTGGTCATACAACTTTGTAGAATATTTTGAGTTCAGACGTACATACCTCCAGCTTTTCATTTTTTGCTCAAAATTGCTCTGGCTACCTGTGGTTTCTAAGAAGACTGTCACTGTCATTTTGATAAGAATGTGCTTGATTCTATACATTTCATTGGGCTATACAAATAATATTAATTTTTCCAATCCACAAACACAGGATATCTTGTTTATTTATGTTTCCATCAATTTCTTTTACCCATGTTTTATAGTTTTTAGTGTAGGGATTTTTTCTCTAAGTTTATTGCTAAATGTAGTTTTGAAGTAACTACATAACATGGTTTTCTTGAGTTTTTAAGGTGGCTTGCTTTTAGTATATAGAAATAATGCTGATGCTTGTTGATTTTATATCCAGCAACTTCATGAGTTTATGAGGTTTAACAGTTTTGAGTGCCACCCTTAAGGATATACATTTATCATCTTTCTTTCCAATTGCTTTCCTTTTACTTGCCTAATTTTTCTGCTTACGACCTCCAGTATTATGTTGAACAGAAGTGGAAATAGTAGGCATACTTGTCTTATTCCAGGTATTGGAGGAAATTTTTCAACTTTTAACTGTCATGTATTTCTATGGTTTGATATGGTTTCAGTATGCCACTCAATGGTTTATAGGTTGGAAGCTCAATTCCTGATGTAAGGTTAAAAGGAGGTGGGACTCCCAAAGACTCAGGCTTATCAGGAGGTGGTTAGATCATTTGGGGGTGCTTCCTTCAGGAAGTGTAAAAGTGGTTTTATAAAACCCTGAGGGGTATTTTTGTTCCTTTTTTGTTAGAGCAGTTCCTTGAAAAGAGCAAGACTGGCCACTTGCTGTTCTCTTGTTTTCTGTCTTATTGTGTGATTTCTCCTTCCTGCATATCTTCCCATAATTGTATCCACCACCATCCACCAGGAAGTCTTAACCATGCCTTTGAACCTCCAAAACTATAAAATAAATACATCTCTCTCTCTCTTTTTCTTACAAAGTAACTAATCTCAGGTATTTTGTTATAGCAATAGAGAGTTGACCAATACAACTATGATGGCAGTTGAGATTTTTGTTTAAGCATGGTCTTTACTTTCCTCAGGTACAATGAAATGATTTATTATATTTCCTTTACTGCGACATTGAGTTTTAGCAAGCATTTTCCATTTGTCTTCCTTTTTTAAAAAAAATATAATTCTCCCTATATTTTTAGTTATATTTTTAAAAATCTTGGTAGAATAATTGATCTTCTCTTGTAGTTAGCTTGTAACTATAAAACTGTAAATGCTGCATGATTCTCTGAGTCCATCTGGTTCTGTATTTTTCTATAGCAGCTGAGTCATTTATCACAACAGCTTCCTCCTCTGTATGACTTTAAGGGCTGAGAATATTTAATAAAACCCATCACTGTCATAAGACAGCAAGATTTTGTTATCATAATTTTCTCACATAAACAAAATTCCAATGCAAGAGGACATTTAGGTTTCCAAATAGCTGTTCCAACAGTAGTTTATCTTTTATAAAAGTGATCAAAAGTAATCTAATTCTGTGGTTTTTCTCAGTTTATTAGTACCATTGAGTTATAAATGTCTTACACAGCGAGGTAATTTTATCATGTACTAAAATACTATTGGAGTAATGTAAAGTTAAAATAGGATTTAAAATTGAAATTATCCATGTTGCAGCTACAAGTCTGCTTCTTAAAGTAGTGATTAACAGCATGCTCAGTCACTGTAGGAATTGATTTAGGGAGATCTAGTGTGCCCAGTTTTTTCAGTTATGCTCTTTAACTCTACCTTCACACGTATAAACTTTAACAGACGCCCATTCCCTTCACTTAAATGCTCAGTATTAATTGAAAGTATTTTAGCTTCTATGAATGTTGCTGATGATATTATGGGTATAAAAATACAATTTCTGCCCTCAAGGGTGCTATAGAACATTTATAAAGACAGACTTTAAAAAGTTTATTATAAGAAAGAGAGCACTTTCTGTGGTTAAAATAAAGATGCTAGAGAAAGGCTCTAACTCTGCAGGGATCGGGGTCTCCTGGGGATCTGGTACTCAGACGGTGCCTTTAAGATAACTAGTGAAAGGTAAGGTGGAGGCATTATTCATGCAAGAATTTCTAGCTCTTCTAAAAAAATACTCTTTAATCCCAGGGTTTAGCACAAGAAAGTTTTATTCCTTTCCCACTTTACATTCAACCTCATCCTAGGACAGTTGGAAAGGATGGGGGTAGATCAACTCCATGTGTTATTCCAGGAAACGTGTACTTGCCACACATTGACTTCTCCTTGGAGTCCTTGGCCTCTTCCCTTGGAACCTGCCTGTGAATAAGTAGTTTAGAAAGTAGCATTCTTCCCTACTGGCCACCTTACATTATTCAAAACTTTCTCCCATTATGCACCAGAAACAAATGCCTGAGAATTGCATTTTACCATTGGGCTAAGGGAAAGAATGTACTGGTTATTAGTAAACACAGCTAGCGGCACCGGAATGGATGAGGGGATGCAAACAGAAGAAAAAGCCATGAAGAAATGCAGAGGACAAGAGAGCATGGCTTGATGAAAGCCAAGTGAGGAGGAGGTTGCAGAGGGAGTTAGGTCTCCTAACACAGCATTAATATTGGCCTTTCAATGAGCTAGATTTCTTATGAAGTTTTGAGAATCTACTAAAAATTGTAAATAGTGAAGAATGGAATTTGCATGTATAGAAGAGAAAATTGGTGATAGCATGGAGGATAGATTGGAAAAGAATAAAATGAAGTAGCTTTTGCTAGGTACTTTAGAGAACCATAAAAAAGAAATAGGTAATATTTGTTCATTTGCACCACACTATGTGTTAGAAAACTTGTGTTTATACAGAACTGTAGGTTTTCAAACCATTGTCCTAATGACCTCTATCTCGTGGTAAAAGTATTAGAGCCAAAGAGTGTATTGTCTTTTTCTCACGGATAAGTAACAATTTCACTTGGAGTAATAATATTTGTCTTTATCAGCTGACATAATAAAAGACAGAGGTGAAGCCCAAGTTTTCTTTCTTATAGTCATCAACTAAAAACCATTTTCAGTATAGAAACTCTTCAGGAATCTGCAAGCCATCTCACACAGGCTAAGTAACCACATCTGGTCATTGCCTACTAATCCTTGAGGTTTTAAGGAGAAAGACCAGGGGCCCATCTGAGGGCTTATAAAGTAAATATTTCTGAAGTGATCCAAGCTTTTCCTAGAACTTCTTAGTGGCATTGTCATAGGAAATAACAATTTCTTAATTATCCATAATTTTAATGACTTATCAAACAATGAAACCCAAATTGCCTATGGAGACATAGGCCATGAATAAAATGGAAAATAAACATAAAAGCCATAGTCAAATGGATATTAACAAATTTTAAATTTTATTGAAAAAAGTAAAAATGTAAATGGAATTAATCAGATGAAAAATAAACATCTGTGTCTACTAGTGGAGTGTGTTTGTTTTACTTGTTTCCCAGGTTATCACTCTACACAATCCTTTATAAACACTCCCTAAACCATGACAGGAGGAGGTAGGTGAAAGTCTTGAGAGCATGTATGGTACAACCATGGGAAATTGTTTCCAATAATTGCTCCTCTGAGAGAAAACATTAAACTAATGATTTAAAGGAAATGCATTCTTCCTTTAAATGAAAGAGTGAGATCACTATTTATGATTACACTTAGAAGAATTAATCAATACAATCTGAAAGCAAAAATACACGAAGAGTATACAAATATATTCAGTAACACTATCAAAATATGAGGATGGCATGATTACATTTCTAAAAAATACAAGAGGGAAAATAGGGGCGGCATTTAAAACAATAAGGTAACTCAGCAATATAGCAGAGTATAATATTAATAAACAGAATTCATAGTATTTACATATTCAAACCACAACAGCATCCAGAACAGAACAATGCTTTATTTATGAGAAAAAAAATAGGCTCAAAACTCTCTATTAGGAACAACAAATATTTAGACTGTACCAGAAATTTGGAAGATAGTACTACAAGTACAAAGGAAGTCTTCAAGATGTAGATAGGCATAGGAGGTTGGTAGAGTGTAAGGATTAGTGTAAGGATTGCACTCTATGGCTGTCATGGAAATGCAGCATCAAACCTCCCTTGCAGAGCGCACCATTCATCACCAGGGCACAGTGTGCTCATACGCTCTGCCTCAGCAACTTCAGGATCTACTGCAGGGCTTGAACCAGCTCACACTCCCCATGGTACCCAGACAGTGAATAAGAAATGTGTCCAGGTGTTAAAAATACTCTACTATGTCTTAAATTATTCTACAATGGAGCAGCTAAAAGCAAGGAACAATTGAAATTATTTTTTGTGAATTTGGCTCAGCTGGGTAGTTTGACTCAGTCTCTCTGAGGATACCATCAAAATGTCAATTCAGGCTACTATTACCTGACAGTTGACTGAGACTATAGGTTCTACTGCCAACATGGCTTACAAGCATAGCTGATGGAAGAGCCTTCATATCCTGGTCACAGAACCCTCCTGGAGCCAACATGGCAGCTGCCTGTCCATTCTTTAGGTCAACTATGCTCCTGGGCTCCGTTGGGTAGGTCAAAGTTCTCGCAGTTGCACCACAGTCTGAGACAATGCACTAAATTCTCCTCCATCCCTACCATTGACTGAGATTCTCCCTGCCTATGCTTGTCCACTCCCGTCATCTTGTACAACTAGATCCCTAGCTACTGTATACACATCTTACCTCGCTTTGGTTTCTACTTCACAAAACACTGAACTAACATACTCAATAATATAATCTATAAAAGTGCCACTCTTGAAATATAAATATCTAATATTTATATAAATATTAAATAGAAAGCTGGTATATACTATAGATGCAACACATCTATATTTATATGTGTAAAGTTGCATTTATATACAGAAAATAATAGTAAAGCCTGATTGAGAACCTGAAAGAAAATCAGCATGAGGAGGTAATAATGCACATTACATTATAAGGCTCAAAGAAACAAAATAGAAATCAGGAAATATACTGAAATAAATATGGAGCTTGAGTGCATGATAAGTTTGACTTTTGAAATTTGAATTGAAAAATAGAATTTTTGATGATTGGGTTTAGGCAACCTTAAAATCATATGAACAAAACTTTTTACAGTACACTAGTACTTCATATAGATCAAAATTTAATAGTAAAATATGAAAATATATAAATACTAGAGTAAAATATAGTAAATTGCCTTATGTTTTTGGGGTAAAATATCTTTCTCCAAAATATAGAAATTGTTAACATTAATATATTTACTTCCATTGAAATAAACAATATTACATGCCAAATGAAAAACATTCACCAAAAGCAATCTGAAAAACAAATGAAAATTGTTACAAATATTTCAACTAATTTTGAACATAGTTCATCATCTTGATTTCTAAGTGCTAATAAATAGTCATAAGCAAAACAATTCAGGATAAAGAAAACATACATGCACACAAATGAACTCATTACAAATTGTGTGTACATGTATGTACACTGGTGTATTCATTGCACCATTGCTTTCAATAGCAAAGTACTGACACCTACTTTAATGCCTCTCTATAAAGTACTGGCTAAATAAACTATAAAATTTTCACTAGCACATGTTAAAAATAATCAATTTGGAAACTATTACAAGATACATTGTTAAATGATAGAAGCAGGTTCCAGCACAGTTTATAAATTCCTGCCTCCAGCATAAAAAAATGAAGGGCAATAAGAATATGCACTCCTATTTGCTTTTGTTTTCATAAAGAAATATTGCAAGATCACTAAAGAAACTTAACGACGTGGATATCTGCAATGGAAGAGCCCCACATTGTTCCAGAGGAAGTTGGGGTGTCTATTCACTCTGCCTGCGCTTTCCAGGCAACACTGAATGTATATGTAGCTTCAAAGAACCTACTTTCTTCAAAGAACTAAATTTTCACTGGATTTAAACCTGAAGAATAGAGAGAGATGAGGCCAATTTCTAATGATGAAAAGGTTTGCCTGAATAGATGAAGAGTTTTAAAATGTAGGAACTGGGAAACTGAATAAAATTATGAATTATAAAAAGAATAGAATCACACTGGAGTTTCAGAAAGATTTATTGGATAAAGAAAAACCCAGACTAAGGACGAGAATTTAGTGAAGATTTATCAGCACCTAAATATAAAAAGCTGCAAAACTGGGGAACCCAGTGAGCCAACAGTATTGTAAAACAAGGAGACCAGAATGCTTACATGCTGAAGTGCATCATTATCAGCTGGCCTTCCTCCAGGGCACATTGCTAAATCCTTGGTCAATGGACAGTGACTGAGTCCATTCATTCGTCTGTGCTCCTCTGTGCACCATACTCTAAAAGTCGCCTCGTTTCCTTCTAACTGCACCTCCCTCACCTTATTCAGGAGTAAGGCAGCAATTTCAAGAAAATGGAGAAATCCTTTCATGTCTAACTTTATGCCTGTGTGAATTTCTTAGAATGCTTTTACTGGAGAAATTCACTGGAGAAAGATGAGACACGATAAAATGTGGTGTTAGGATAAGTAAATTGAAGCTATTATCTTTTCTATTCCCTTAGCATAGTCCCAGCACCAATAGATCCCTGACCTCAAAAGTTGGGGGTTTCCTTATTTTCCAGTGCTCATTACTACAGTGGATACTTCCCCATCAATCATATTTATTGGGAAGGAACCTTGGAAAAGCTTTCTAACCATCCTTCCAGCAATATTTTTGTATATGTTAATTTAACTCATTTTTTTCCATGCCCTTTGCAGTCATAGGATGTGTATTTTTGGTTTAAAGTGGAATATCACCAAGAATTACACAGAAGTGCTTGAATGTTGCTATCCTATATATTTGCCCAGCTGTGCTGAAAGAGTGAATGGATCTCCAAATACCATGTAACAATGTATTTCAAAGTTGTAAAGAAAGTAACATATTGACAATGCAATGTTTTTATTTCTTTCTACCTTTATAGATATATCTAAATAATAGAATAAATAATAAAAGTTCAGGTTCAAATATTGAAATCTCAATGACTTATGAGTTTCCACCTTGGCAGGGCAGTGTGGTGACACCAGTCCTCTCCTCTACCCTCTGCACTGGTCTATTCATCAGGATTTCACATATGCATGTCTCTTCCACTTCACACTGTCAGCAAGCCCAAGCCCTAATCATGGTCTCTATAGCAGCTATCTCTATGTCACTTCCTGGTGTTGGGGATTATACCTGAAAATATGGATTTGGGATGGAGACCAGAACCATTTAATCAGGAACTTCTGGATTCCTTGGAAGCCAAGACATTATTGGGGAATGGTTTCAGATAAGCAATCTCCTTGGCCCCAGTGACATGTAGAGGGAAAACTCAAGGTCTCAGGGTTTCTCTCTCAGGATTCTGACATCTGTTAGTAGTACAGCTTGGTTTGCTTTCTTGCAGGTTTTTTAAGCTCTCATACTTACTAGTTATCCATGTCGGATATAAAACTCTATCTTTTGCTTTATTAAAAACACAAGCACTTTGTGGTAGCAGGAGAATTACAGGATCCATGCCAGCCAGGGACATAGTGAGACTGTCAAAAAAGCATTTCTGAAAGCATTATATATTGTATGACACATTTATATGTCAAAGAAAAACTACAAAGAAAAACTCTATTGCAAAATAATTCAATTATTGAAACTCTCGTAAAAGATTGAATTATACACATTTTATCTGTACATTTATATTTTATGATATCAATAAAATATATATAATCCTTTCCCCACAAAGAACATGTGTATAAAATAAATTCCTAGTTGACTTGAAGAATGTCTTGACAGTAAGAAAAGTGAAATTGGGAATAGTTTAAACAATTCTATTAAGAGGCACCACTATGTGAGGGTAAAAAGCATTGATTTTATGGGAAAGAAACTTGAGGATTCAGAAAGGCATTTAGCATATGTGTACATCTATGTGTGTTTGTATGTGTGTGTGTGTGTCTGTTTGTGTAATTATTTGATGCCAATTAATCTAAACCATTAGAACTGAAATCTTCGTAGATGTGGGGTGCATCGGGGAGATGACACGAGTTCCTTGAGAGCATCGAATGTGATGATATCTAAAACACTAAAGGAAGAATAAAATGAGAGTAGAAACCCTTATCCATTTCACCATTTCAAATGCGTATGAGGAAATGCAGAACATGGACCCTGACACATTTGAAAGCTGGTCTCAGGAAGTTAAAGCAAACTCCAACGTTTAGACATCTTCAGTGTGGTCACTAGGCTATAGCAGTATTTACTCCATGAATGGGAGAAAATGTTGAGCACAGTCTTGGGGTTCAAAACATCTGCAACTAGGAGCCAAGTCGTGAGTGTGCAGACAAGTGAGGTCATCTCCAGTACCACTCAGTTGCCATGGGCCCCACAGGTGGAGGACACAGCACAGAGTTGATACACTGAAACAAACAAACCAGTAACGATGCAAGGAATCTCAAAAGATGGTCAAATGAAATAAAAATGATGGACCATGAAATCTAAGCTGAACATAATTGAAGACATAATTTTTATAAATGAAAAAAAAAGTTAGACATGAAGTAAAGGACTGAGAAAGGTGAAGCACTATTGCAGTGGTGTTGTGAAAAAAAATCTCAAACGGATTTGCTTCTTTTTCTCAGGGTTGGTCTTCCAACATTTCCTTTCAGTCTCCCATAAGATCCCTATCCCTCTGCAAACTCCATTATGTCCTCAGTACTTTATAAAATCTCCTGTGTCCCTTGTCCAAGATGAAATTCTATTCTATCTTGAAGAACATGTATCAACTGTTACCTTAGCAAATGGATGGTAATGATGGTTCTACTTCGTATAAACCACTTATGTAAGGACATAACTTGTGAGTTTTTTTTCTTTTATACTAGAAAAGACAAAGGATGAAGCATTTTTCTTTCCTTTGTAGTTTCCCATAAACAAAGGCATTATTTAAAGAACAGTGTTGGCACAATTAAAAAGCTATACTGTAAATTAACTGACCTGACTCTATTAAACTCCCTTTCCAATGGGAATAGAGGCATCTGAGTAATTACTAAACCATGAATGTGAATTTATTTAATATCCTCATCCTCCACAGTGGCTTCTTATTTGCAATCACTTCTGGTCCTTGAAAGGGGTTTTCAAGCAATCTTTGAACCTTGCAGTGTGGGAATGGCTTAAATATCAATAAATCACAGACATGTTTTCATGCATTATTGATTTTCTATTGTCATTTACTACTTCATTATGTTTGAGGGGTTTATTATTTATAATCTCAACTAAGCAACTCAACAAGGTTGCCACAAATCAGCTCAGTGTTCTCCAAGCAGCTGTCACAATTCTTTATGATCGGCCTGGGACTTTCATGATCATATTGCATTTGTAACTTAATTTCAAGGCACACCATAGAAAAACTACAGTAATGTCAGAAATACTAAGAACTATAGTTTGAATACATGCGTCTAGTCATAGCAATAATGCATTATGAAACAATAGGGTACTCACATTCTGTTCTGTAACTGGTGAGTCCATAAAGGACTGAGATTTTGTTAAGCTGCATATCTCAAAAGGAAGGGTAAAATTTGTCACAATTAGAAGAGAGTATTCAAAGTAATCCAAAGTGTTCAGTGAGGGTCTAGAAAAGCCAAATGACCCCATGATGTTAACTATGAAGAATGCATGGTAAATGAGAATCACAATTACTGTTTTGAGAATTTTGAAGGATTCGCATACAAAAAACATGAAAAGTCACAGAGTTTTTCTTTTCTCTTCTAGAAAGAAACACCTAAACCATTAGGAACATATTATAAAAACATGACCTTTGGAATCAAAATAAGAACTAAACATGCTAGTTAAAAAATATGTAATGGGTAGACTTTCTTATAAGTTATTCAGTGCCTGCCAAAGTTCATTCTTGATTCTTTTATTTTCGGACAGGGTCTTGCTCTTTTGGTTGACCACACTGGCTTTAAACTTCTGGGCTTAATAAATCTTCCTGCGTAGACCTCCCAAGTAGCAGGAGCTACAGGCAAGCACTACCATGTTTACATATAAGATATTATTGTAACAATGAGTTCATTCAATAAATTCACATTGATGCTTTTGTAATTATCCAGATGCTTTGATTGACATGGGAAGAGGAGTCATAGAGATGGATTAGTTAATTTATAGCATAGCTTTCTAACTTCAAAACATTCTCTTCTTTAAGCAGTGCCTTTGTTTATGGGAAAGTTCTAGTAAATTCTTCGGATAGTGAACACTCAGTTTTTCACACCTGTTAACTCAGTAAAGAAAGACTTTTAATTGTGTGATTGGTACTGTTATGTCGTTGCTTACACTATTGCTATTCAATGGAGTAGGTACGAGAATCTACAGCAGATAATGTGAACACAGAGTATGTGGCCATGAAAATGTGACTAAACTCTAATGAAGCCTTTTAAGACTATTCTGTCTACTAAATACAGATAAAATAAGAGAGTGGAAGAAAGTTGTACCTAAAAATTATCGGAAAAGTAAAGTATTTCATATGTGTATATGTGTGGAAAGAGAGAATGAGAGAGAGAGTGAGGAAAGAGAGAGAGAACTGAGACATTTGCCAAAGACATTTTTTAAAGCAATTTTCAAGCATATTAGGAAGTCTATACTCTGTAAGCTGGGATCTCTGCACATGGTTCTAGAGATTGTAGCCCATAGGACAAGTTTTCAGATAGAGAAGAAATGCGTAGTGTAAGGGAGAACAAAGGCAGACTAGAATCTACAAACATGAGCTAGAAACCATTGAGGGTAAGCTGAAACCTGTACCAGTTATTCTGTCCTTGTTCAGGTGACATGCATACTCTTCATAATCTAGTACCTTTCACCAAAGACTTGAACATGTATCTTCCTTATCAACTCCTCCTGAACCTCACCTTCTCCCTGAAATTCATGGTTCTTCAGTTCTGATGCAACTCTAGATCCCTGAATTATTCTCCCCTCACAAGATTACATCCCCTCTACCCTCTTTAAATGTATTAGTACTTTGACCACACAGCTAAAGGATAGAAATGAAATGTTTTCCTTTCCTCCATATATTTCAGCATTGCTTGTGATGTGATAAAGTTACTTTAGCTTTTGTCTTTTGTGTTCTTCACCATCACTATTTCACAATTAGGTTTAATTTGGATTATTTACTCAATAAGTAGAAGTTTGAACTGTGTGATGGTTTAAAGAGATGTCTTCACGGATTCAGAAACAAATTTAGAAAAATGTTTGGAGGAGGTAGGGATAGAGTTAATGAATCAGAGGCTGCTTCCCAGAAAAGCGTCACTTAAGCTTAATTGTAATGGAGGATGAGATTGCTTTGCTGGCAAAAGAAAACACATGTGCATATCCATAAATACACAGGAAAGTAAGGGAAATTTAATAATGTAAGGCTGTAAATAGGAGAACAGCTAAAAGTAATAGTAATAGCTATAGATGGATTTTAATTATGTACTATTAGTCAAACAAAGTTCTAATTCTTTACATGTGTTTATTAGTACTATCTGGGATCTCATAAATGCATTCTACATAAATTTTCATCATTCTTATATCATAGACAAAAAAAACATTGGACAAGTTTAAGAAAAGTCTAAATAACAGATCCAGTATAGGAGATCACAACCCTGGACTTAAACAGTGGTACTCAACTCTGTGCCCATAAGTAGAGAAAGAATGGTAGGTGTGGCTCATAGAAGCCATGACAGCATAGGCCCCGAGACTCAACCTCACAGCAAATGTTGAGGTAATTTTCAGCTGCATAAAAATGTGATTTGTGGACTGCAGATATAGCTCATTGGAAGAGAGCTTTCTTAACATGTGCAAGACATTGTACTACTCAATCCCCAGCCCCAGCATCAAAAGAAAGAGAGAAAAAAAGAGAGGGAGAGAAGGGAGGAGAGAAGGGAGAGAGGGAGGAGAGAGGGAGAGAGGGAGGGAGGGAGGGAGGGAGGGAGGGAGGAAGGAAGGAAGGAAGGAAGGAAGGAAGGAAGGAAGGAAGGAAGGAAGGAAGGAAGGAAGGAAGGAAGGAAAACAAGAAAACACAAAGCAACTGGAACCATTTGTACATTTTCTCCTAGGGCAGAGTGTATCTTGAGTGGCGAATAAATAAAAGCAATAGTCTCAGAGAAGAGGGAACAGGAATGGATGATATCTAGAAAAAGTCCAGTTGTTGTGGGGATGGTAATTGAGGAAAAGATAAGAGCTTTTAGGAGAAGTGACCAGGTTCTTTGGAAGATGAGAAATAAGCAACAAATAAGATGTCTTCGTACCTCACTCAAGAGCCCAGAGTCCAAATGGTACCATGACTCTGTAGTTGAGGACAGACAAGAAATGTACATCTGGGGCCTGACTATTAATTCACTTATGGAAGTGTTAACAAAGGGTTACCTGCTATGCTGGTGAAGCCACAGCGAGATAGTTTGGTAATAGCAGAAATTGCCACATGAACTGTCAATAGAGTAGCTTGATTAAAGAAAATGATTCTAGGTTAATCAAAGATTGCAGATGGTGATGCATTTCCTAAAATGTGACAACTATTGACCTCATTTTCCTCTGCAACCCTGGTTTTTATACTGCAAATGGAAAATCCTGCCTGAATCTACAAAACTAAGATTCTGCCTAAGCCTATCTCATGAATTATACACAGCATGGTTACAAATATTACATGGCTCTATCAAGTCTGGAAAAAGATGAATACTATAAAGGAATCCAGTCATTTGTTCTCTTGAGAAATTCAGTGAGAATGAGAATCATTTACCTAATAAATATATACAAAAACTTATAATCATGCAAGATTTTCATCCTACATGATTCAGTCCGATATACCAATTCCCATGCATGTGTTCTAACAACTGTGTTGGAATCTCTACCTTTACAGTTATGAAAATATTTTATTGACTATGTCTGCTTAGTTCAACAGTATTTGGATCATCTGTTTTTTGATATACAGTAGCTTAGCTTATTAAGGAAATCCATTGCCCTTCTTGATATGTTTTGGAGAAATTCACTGGGTTCTGTGTTACTTGAGTCACCCAATGAATAGACAGTGATGCTTTATTGACACCCCCAACTAAGATTATGCAGAAACAAAATAAGCTAAGGTTTTGTTACTTTTATTCAAGCCTACTCTTTCCTGCAGTACTTTCAAAGTTTCAGACCTTATATTAAGATCCTTGATCCACTTTGAGTTGATGTTTGTATAGGGTGAAGAATATGGAACAAGCTTCAATTTTCTACATCCAGTTGTCTCCAACATTTGTTGAAGAGGCTGTCTTTTCTCCATCTTATGTTTTGGGTGTCTTTGTCAAAAATCAGGTGAAAGTAGAAAAGGAAAAGGTCACCAGACAGAAGAGGCAGCCCACAGAGTGGGAGAAAATCTTTTCCAGAGATTAATAACCAGCATTTATAGGGAGATCAAAAAACTAAACCCCCAAAGAATCAATGAAAAGCTGGGCAAATGAACTGAACAGAATTTTTTGAGAGGATGAAGTACAAATGATCAAAAATCACATGAAGAAATGCTCAACATCCATGACTACAAAGGAAATGAAAATCAAAACCATATTAAGATTCCTCCTCACTCCTATTAGAATGATTATCATCAAAAACACAAACATCAGCAAATGTTGGTGAGTATGTGGGAGAAAAGCAACCCTCATACACTGTGATGGGACTGTAACAGTACAATCACTATGAAAAACAGAATGGAGACTCCTCAAAAAAACTGACAACAGAACTGCCATATGATCCAGCAATACAACTCCTAGGCATGTACCTCAATGTGTGAAAGTCAAGTTAAAATAAAGACACTTTCACACCATATTTATTGCAGTATTATTCATAATAACCACAGTATGGAAACAGTCATGATGCCCTACTGTTGATGAATGGATAAAGGAATGAGGCATTTCTATACAATGGAATTTTATTCAGCCATAAAGAAGAATGAAATTTTTTCATTTCACAAGTAAATGGAGTAACTGAAGAACATCATTTTACGTGAAGTTAGTCAGGTAGAGAAAGACAAAGGTTGCATGATTTCTCTCATATTTGGAAAATAGATCAAATACAAATGCAAGTATTATTATATAAAAATATTAATATATACAGAACATATTTCCAAAAGTGGGACTATTAGAGGAGACTAAGTAAGGAGGAAAAAATGAAAGGATGATAGAAAAGGGATAGTAATGAAATACATCACATCTGTGCAGGAACAAGACACAGCAGAACACACTGAAGACTGTTGAACAACAGGGGTTAGTGGGGAAGAAGAGTAGTGGGGGGGGAGAGACGTCTAGACTGACAGAAGCCCAATATATTTGCTGGTAAAATTTCAAGGCAAAATTCCCAGTGAACAATGAAAGGACACCTTAATAAAGAACAACAGAAACATAAAACAGGTCATGTTAAGGGCATGGCACTTGTGGATGGGGAAGGTAACTGAAGAAATTAAAAAGAATGAATATAATTGATGTACTTTCCACACAAGTATGAATATGGAACTTTGAAACCTGTTGAAGACACCATATGAAGGAGAATGAGGTAGGAGGGAGAATAATAGAAGGGATGAACCAATTTCAGGTGTGATACACAAACACACACACACACACACATATGGAAATGTCACAATGAAATAACTAAATAGGATATTTATCCTAAATAGGATAACTAAACTACCAGAAATATTATTTTTTAATAAGTGAAGGACAAGAAGGCAAAACAGTTCCTCTCCAGGGATTGGTACCAGTGGGAGGGGAGAAGGTAGAAGGAAATGGCTAAACAGAGCAAATATGGTGGAAGTATTTTGTATTCATGCATGAAAATGAAACAAGACTTGTTGAAATTGTTCTAAGAAGGAGAGAATGAGTATAAAGGATAAAGATAGAGGAGGTAAATCCAATTAAGATATACTATAAGCACTTATGTAAAAGTCACCATGTACCCTGTACAACATTAATATGCTAACAAAAATAAAAATGATTAAAACAGAAAATGTAGACTTCATATGTAAAAATGTGTAAATTCTTTAATCTATCAAATATTTAGTAACTACTATAGCCAGCTGATGAACAGTCCAGCTCTCATGCAATATTTAGAACTGATAAAGGCATAGCTATTAAGTGATTGAAAATACTGTATTTCTTTAGAGAAAAAAATCACAACAAAACATTGTTAGTTTCCTCTGTCCTCCAACATCCTGAAATGTGCTTGCCCTTTCCCACACATCACTGAGTGTATTCCTTCCAGATTCATTGTTGACACTACTTCCTTCAGCATCTCCTTTAGAAATAGGTATTCCTCCTAGCTGCGACCTCTGTATTAGTTTCTTCTTTTTCTTTGTAGTATGAACTATGTATTGAAAAGCTTCTAGTCCTCTTGTGATTTCACCTCTCACCTCTAGCTGATGGTTTGGGAGTTGAAAAATCAAGATAGTCAAACAGAATTATGGTGAGGAGTGCTGAACATCGGTGTACAAGGGCAGAGGTCTTTACTCTGCAGACACTTCAAACTCTCCTTCTTCTGAGTTCTTGTACTCTTTATTTCCTCTGGAAATGAAAGATCCTCTTTTTAAAATCCTGTATTTCTTTTATCCTAGAATACCTGGTAATCTATACTTGTCAATTTGTGTTTGGAGAGCAGATCACAGGGTTGCATGATGCTTTCAGAATTCACACAATGTTAGATTTTTTTTTAAGACTGAAAAGGCAAATGTAATTGTAAGAAATTAATTTGGTGATAAGATATTTGAACTCCAAGATAATTTTTGAGATTTGCAAGATCAAGGACAATTGTTAATTTTCCCAGGATTCTATGCTTTCCAAAAAAAAAGCTGAGCAAGATCACTCAAGGGCCTTTTTCATTCACTGATGTATCCCATGTTTAAAAGTACCTGGTATGTGGTAAGTCATTGATAAACATTTATTGAAAAGTAAATACATCCCTTTGCTCAAAAAAAATCACCTTCAACCTGATAAATTCAACACTGAGTAGCCTAGTATTTAAGATGCTTCCAAACCTTCTTCTAATTGACATGAAAATCTCATCTCAAGGCGCATCTTACCAAATTCCAAGAAAATTCCAATGACCAATCACACTAGTCCAAAGTTGACTTTTTAAAAGAAAATTAACTCCAGCACTTTTTTATTGAAACAGATTACATATAATTCACCCTTTATACAAAAACTTGAGCAGTACATGCAATTTCCCACTATGTACATAAGAATGAGGATAACATCACCTTTGCCTTATAGTTGAGAAGAGAAACATATAAACTAGAAATGACAGCACAGAAAGAAGCACAAACATCACAGCAGGGACCATAATGAAAGAGAAAACAAAATAGATTTGAATGTGCAGGAAATGCTTCCTTGAGGAAGTGGTGTTTTGCCTGAAAAATGTGCAGAATCTTTGACTACAGAGATGCAGAGGTAAGGTCAACTGAGCAATTTGTGGAGTCCAGAACAAAATGGAAATGTGGGATCCATGTTCAAAAAGTAGCAAATGTTCTGATTAAAGTAACATAAAACAAAACTTTCCTGTCTTCCATGGTTACCTCTTTCAAAACCTGATTTTTATTTGCTATTTAATGACATATCTAAAGAAAAAATTAATTATTGGCATGGATTTATACTTTCCCCTTTTATATTATATTATATATAATGTACATATATATATAAAATAAGATTATCTATAAATATAAGATCATCTAGTGCTTTTAAAAATCATCAAAATATATAATTGCTATCCAGTATTTCATAGACACGTGTGTATTTCATTTTTCCCAGAGGAGTGGAATTCTTCCACAAAAATAAGTTAAGGGTTTTTATTTCACTTTGTGAAACATGCACATTCTCTCCACACTCTTTATTTATTATTATTTTTATTGTTGGGCTGGGTGGGGGTACATTGTGGGATTTATAAAAGTTCTTAAAATATATTAAACATATCACACTTGAATTTACCCCTTCAATCATTTTCCTTTGTCCTGCCTTCCCCCATTCCTGTAATAGTTTCAACAGGTGTCATTCTTCCATTTACATACACATGTACACAGTATTTGCATTATGCTCATCCTCCTACACAATTTCCCCACTGTTACTAACACCTTCCCAGAACCTGTTCCACCCTCCTGTTCTTTGATTATGTAAAAGAAAAATGACATTTTTGTTTGTTTAAGACAGCTATACAGAAAGTTTCTTTGTGACATTCCTATGTACATATGTATTATTACTCTTTATCTACAGTTTATTGATGAGTCTTACTCACTTAAAGGAAAAGGAAATGTGGGTTTTCATCTTTCCATATCCTTCCAAGTAATCATCATTTTCAGCATATTCTGGACTTAAGGAAAGAATGGCATCTTGGGGTTCCATTCACCTCTGCTTACTTAGTCACAAAAATACTTCTTTTGTTCATGCTTTGGTCATTCTTAATTCATACACCTCTTGTCCACCAAAGGTCTCTGCCCATGAAATCAGGAATGTTATATGCATCTAGGAGATTGAGGAATACTGGATATGCATATCCCACCCATTTCCTTTGCTCCAAAACCCACACTCCATTGTTCCGTCAAAATGCACTTATAAAACACAAGCTTAAAGATAAAGTTGTTAAAATTCCTATGATGGTGATAGCAAGTCATTAAAGAAACCTTGGCTTCCTTCTGAGTGTGGGACCCATTCCTAGTAGATAGATCAGACACACTTGAATCCAGATCTGATGAGAGGCAAGATGGAGGAGAGCATGTTCAAGAACTTAAGTGAACTTAAGCTTCATTTAAACTGGCATAACTTCACTTACACAGGCACAGTGTATGGAGAGCTCCATGAGATGGCAGATGAAGAATATTTTAAGACATGCTGGCAAGTCACTAGTGACTTCTATGATGTGAAACTTAGCTTCCCAGCCATAGATATGCTTAAATTGTTAGCTTAATTTAAACTTTTATTGTTCCTCATTGAAACATTTGCTCTAACTTCAATATGTCTTCCTGTTCACAGTCTCCCACTGTTGAGTCCATAGTTGAATCCACAATCAGGGCAGAACCCAACGAAAACACCAAAAGTTGTCATGCAAGACACAAGGTTTATTGACACTTCCTGATAGAGAATGTCTAGTTACAGCTGCTTGACAAATAGCACTTCTACACTGTCCTCAACACTCCATTCCTGATCACTGCAGGCAGTGGGATTTTGTAGGTTAAACTTCCTCAGCGTTGACCTCACTAGCTTGCTTTCTTCCATTACATGACCAGAATTGTAAGAATAGATGCCTTTGGTAAATGTGTTGGACATCAGGACCTCCATTCTCTTCACAGATAACTCTAGATTTCTCCATTGCCAACATACATGTGGGAGTTAGTGTTCCCTCAGATAGTGCTTATCTGGACCTCCTATCCTGCTTCATTCCCAATGATTCCAAAGGCCCTCTGTTCCAAGGTTCAAGCCTTGATAATGGAATTTATAATTAAGGAAAAGAGGCATTTCAGGAATGTGGTGTTTGATAACCATTCCTCAAGGATCATGCATACACCCTGATCTCCTGACAGCATTTTGTTGACTTCTCTTTGTCCTAACTGATCATAGATATCATCACAGTCTATTCTAGAGTTTCTCATCTCCTTAGCAATCACTTCCACTCTTACTGTTTCTCTTATGATAAAAGTAACCAGCTAAAACTTCTTTCAAAAGCACCAAGGCAATTTACCAGACTGCTAAGTGGACATTTCTTACAAGTGTCTCAAATTGTTTGCCTCTGCCAGACCATTCAACTCTCAAGATATGTTTTCTCAGCATCCAGTTCTTCATTCTCACATCTGAGAATCTCCTTTGATTTCATTCTATCGAATTGCTAGCATCATAAAAGAATCTTTAAATGTCTGTATGTCATTACCATTTCTACCTCTCTAGTTCAAGCATATGTCATACAATTCTTGTTTCTAACTGAAACCTTCCTGCTTCAATTCATGCCTTATACAGATTTAGAGGATCATTATAAAACAACATCTGATCATATCATTTACCTATTCAGATTTCTCCAGTGTCCTTCAAGCTCAAAGGTGAAATCTAAACTTCAGAAGCTGGTTAAAATATCAACATTGCTATCTAGTCTGGAACAGCACTTTTAGTGTAATGTTTCTGACCATTATGGGTTGGAATCTAGACTCTCCTGTGTGATTGCAATGAGGCATTTAATTATCGCTACTTTGTTTTTTCCTCTGTAAAATGGCAATGATACATCCTTCATAAAGATACTGGAAACAGTGAAAGAGCCAATGCCCTATTGAATTAGTAAGTTAATTCTTGGTAACTAGTAACTCCAAAAATCCTAGTGGGTGGTAAATAACCACAGGCTCACAGGTATGAGGGCTAGCAACTGCTTTGGTTAAGCTGTTTGTAGTCTCCTCTTGGATGCAGATAGCAGTACCACAAAATATGGTCACTCTGGGAACAGGATGAGGATGCAGTTGTTACTTGAGCATCTTCATTTCATGGCAAAGGTGAAAAGCTTCTAGAGAGATGGGAAGAAATACAGTATACTTCTATGTTTAGCTCATTATTGCCACTGAGCTGCTTATAATCCTCCCATTGACAAAGCAAGTCCTTACCCCTGACATGGACCTCAACCATTGAGGTTGAGGAGAGTGGTACTGCCCAGGGCTTACCCTCTAGCCACATTCAGGTTGTGTATTTTATGTCATGTATTAAAATTCCCTAGGAATTACTTTGCATGTGAAGCTTCCCACAAACTTTCTGAAGGACTCTTTACATTTGCTATATTTATCTATATTTCTTGCTCATGAATTTGGATACATGTGCACAAATACACATATATATTCATATATGCAAGTATATATAAATATATGTGTATACATATATAAATGCATGTGCCAGTAGTCATGTTTACCTAACACACAAGAGGCTCTGAAGCTATGTTATTTGAATGACAAAAATGAATAATATATGACACTATTTATTTGTGACATTGAAAGTCAGGAGGGTAACAAAGCCTTGGTACAATGTGAAGACAGGCTTTGCTGAAATAGCTGAATAAAAGATGTATGGTGCCACTATGGAGAGTGAGGTACTAGCAGGAACTGTGTAATTTAAGACTATATTGCAGTAGTTTATATTTCAGAGAAGATCTCAGTGATATCAAAAGCTTTTCTAGGTCCTCTTTTAAGGCTGACACAAACCAAGATGAGACATAGTCCATAGAGAACTAATCAAACATATCAAACTTCAAGAGCCTGACAAGGTCAGGATAGAATTTTATCGTGGAGAGTTCAACACATGATACAAATCATAGCCAAAAAAGTGTTGGTGGAAGTAAGGGGATAATTGGAGAATAAAAAATAAGATTAAAATCAAAGTGATCACAAACAATTCAGGATGTCAATATAAGTATGAATACCTTCCTGAAGAATAAGTGCAAGAAGAGTAAGACAAGGACAGAGGCCAAGTCCTTTTCACTTCCAGGGATTTAGAATGGCCTAGGACCAGCAGAGGGCCTGAAAGATTGCAGTGACTGAGTACATACCAGAAATAATGGCAGTTACAGCTTCATAAAACTTCTCCAATTTATGCAATGTCCATGGTGTGTCATGCAGTGACACAAAACTTTATATTTACTGTAGTATACTATCTACATAGCAATCCTGATGAAGTGCATGCTGTTCCTCCATTTTGCTGGAGAGATGTCAAGGCTCAGAGACTTTCAGAAACATTATCAGCCTAAAATTTCTTGTAGTGGCCCAGCTAAGAGTACACGAGAATGTGAAAGTACTGTGTATAGTTAGACAATATAATGCTTCAAAACATATTCACATGGAAATGTACATGCAAGGACACATGATTTGAGGACACGTGTTTCCAGATCCCACCCGTAGGTTTACAAGTAGGATAGTCAAACTGATTTTAAACCAATGCCCAGGGAATCTTACACTGAAATCTATATTCCCCACTCTCGCTTCAGGAATGGTACCTTGAACTGGCTGATTAAAAATAGAGTCATAGTTAAAAGACACTGAAGAAAAGTAACTTTTAACTTTTGACTCAAGATTTCTTCCCTGTTATGGAAGTACTCTATAATTTCAAGCCACTGTGCTTTGGAGGGCTTTCAGTATATATATGGTAGAATGGTTGATGCTACTGAACAGCATTAGAGGCAATCTTGTTTTTCACTGGATAATAAACTTGTTTTTCACTGGATGTGACACATCTTTGAGTTCTATAAGAAACTGTGTCAGATTATTGGGATACACCTAAATGAATCCACCAGGAGAGACTCATCTGCTTATTACTCAGGTGTGCCTTTTCAATTCACTCGAGTCCATTTTTTATTCCCAGATCCTGCACCCTCATTAATGATGTGGTAATTCGTTCCTCACTTGGTCTTTCAGGAAAATTAGTCTCTGCATTTATCCCATAAATTTCATAAGTTTCATAGTAGAACTGTGTTCTAGTATGAAAAGTTGATTTTTGTTGGGCTTTAAAAATATAAAAGGCTAAAGTCATAAATGGCAAATTATCTACAATAAAGATACAAAGCTGAGTAATGCTGTAATGTATCACTTTCCACTTCAGAATTGTTGATATCATTTTTTTAGAAAGTTTGACATTGCCAGGATTAAATAGTAGTACTGATAATAATAATGATTAAATCATAATAAAGAAAAGATCAACACTTAATTATAAAAGGCCCCCAAACAGACCATTATCTGAAATTAGCTGCCCCAGGGGTTTCAAGCAATTTAACTGAGCTACTGTTGATATTGGAAATTTGACCTTTTCACTAGTGATTGACAACCAGGTTGTGGAGTGTGCAGTATTTATACATTCTAATACAAATTGCATTATCTCAAATTCCTAACAGATAAAAATCAAGAAGGTAAGGCCACTGTGGTTCCAACATGATGTACAAGAATAGGGCACTCCAATTTATGTCTTTCCCAATTTTATGGCATGTGGATCAAAAAACTAATTCCACAACTGCTGTGTGTGTATCAGTGAGGTGGTTGGTTTATTGCTAGGATTTACTCTGACCTCTATACTACATAGGCAGGCAAAACCTCTTCTTTACATTTCTAAGTTTGGAAATTCTTGAGAAATTCACTGTATTTGTTTTTGGTTTTTTTTTACTTATTAAATTTTTCCTTGAAATCTTCCAAGATTGGCCCCTGTATTCTCCTACAACCTTTTGTATTCATTGTCTGTTGCTGTATGCATTATCTGAGTTTCAGTTATGGGAACATAGATAGTGTGATGTGTATGAAAAGAATTTGTTATAAGATTTGGTTTACACAATCATTGAGATAGGCATTCTCAGCACAGCTATGTTTCCATGCCTGATACTGAATTGTGAATTCCTGGGGCAAGAAGTCAGGAGGGGACATATCAGGAGCAAGCTGGGACCCTATAAGCATGACCTAAAATTCTATAAAGACAGATTGAAACATATGTCAATTCTGTCTCTGACTTTGGTGATGTGGATGCCCTACAAAAGTCAGGGCCCTTTGTCACAGAGCTAAACATACACATTTGGCACAGGAGCCTTAGAACTGAAGGAGAATCTAGGGAGCATAGAGAAATTGCAGGATCCACAGCTGCTTCATGCCAATGAAGTGAATTAGCAGCTTAGCAAAATGTACGTCAGTTGTAAAGTTGCTAATGTCTTTTTTTTGCCTTCCAAATCCTGCCAGAATCTCCCTTGTCACTTATTCTAACAGGAAACATACAGGAAAAAGAATTCTGTGAAATGTAGCTCAATCTGTCCAGGTTGACATATTATGAAGCCACTTGACTATATACAGAAGGCCCTCTTATACATAGTTTCTGAAAATTACAGAACAGTAATTAAAAGTATTGTCTTTTCTCTTGATTCTGAGGATTACAAGGAAATGTTTCCTGCTTGGTTGGAGCTAGATAATTTAAGGTTAAGTTCCCTGGGTTTAAGCTGCAATGGTATAAAGACAGGATTTTTTAAAAGCTACACTCAGGTACTAGAGAAAAGGTTAGATCAAAAAGAATTAACCTAGAAGGTAACACCCACGCACAGGAAATCAATGTGAGTCAATGCCCTGTATAGCTGTCCTTATCTCAACCAGCAAAAACCCTTGTCCCTTCCTGTTATTGCTTATACTCTCTCTACAACAAAATTAGAAATAAGGGCAAAATAGTTTCTGCTGGGTATTGGGGGGGGAGAGGGAGGGGGCGGAGTGGGTGGAAGGGGAGGGGGTGGGGGCAGGGGGGAGAAATGAACCAAGCCTTGTATGCACATATGACTAATAAAAGAAAAAGAAAAAAAAATAAAAGCTACACTCTTGAACTTATTAGCATTACAGATGACAGTGGCATTTGTGCATTCATCTGTAGAATAGATAGAATAATTAAATCTATTGGTGCAATTAGAATCTGGTTTCTAACTCTGAGTAAAAAGATACAGTCATGTGTCCTATCACAATGACATATGTCCTGAGGAATGTATTGTTCAATGATGTCAGCATCCAAACATTGTAGCATGTATCTACAAAAATTTAGGAAGTTTAGGTCAATATTTTATGTGGTCTCTTGATGCAATCCAGAGACCAGGTAAGAAGAAAATAAATGAGGCTGCTTCTGGTGTAAAAAGGCACACTGTTTAATGGTGAATATTTTCCTGTTTATAAGGAGGAGTACGTCGTAAAATGATGACAAAAAGCATAGTATGGTAAATACACAAGCCAGTAACATTCTCATTTAGTATCATTTTAAAGTATATATTTCACATAATTGTCTATGCTCTACTCACGTGACTGCCAGCATGGTAGGTTTGTTACATCAACATTAGCACACACATGAGAAATATATTGCAGCACCGTGTTGGGATAGCTACAATGTACTAGGAGATAAGATTTCTGGCTTCGTTATAACCATATGGGCCTACTGTTGTGGTGGTCCATCATGGGTTGGAATATCCATATGCATGGGAGTAAAACATGGAAGGAATAATGCACTGCTTTGGATTTTATTTGGCACTGCATGGACAAGCCAGTAGTAATAAGCCTACTGAGTACCAAAGTCTTGATTTCCAAATATGATTTGCCACAAAAATAAATGAAGGTACCTTAGACAAAAGGTTGATTTTGCAGCCCAGGTGGAAAGAATACATTCCAAGCCTAAGATGTGCCAGAAAGTACAAAAGCTTTTGAAGGCTGAAGTAAACATGCAAATATCAAAACTAGTTTGAAATTCAAACCACAAACAAATATAGAATAATTTGAAAATTAACTAAATTATAATGAAATGCTACATTGAATTTTAAAATGCAGACATCTGTACACACAGAGTGGAATGAGGTGCTTAGAAGAGCAGGGAAATCTCAACTTTGTAGGAAAACAACATCTTATCAATGGGAAAGAGTCAGTGAATTAAGGAACTGCCCTACCTTGATTACATATTACCACACTGTGATTATACATTCTATTCTATTTCAGAAAACTGATTTGCCTAAGTAATACAAGTGGTAAACATGTATTGCACTTTGAACCCAGAAGACTGTCATCTAAGGGAAGATTTTGCAAATTATCATTCCTATAAATTTACCTTGGATAGATAATTTCTTTGAGTTAGGTTATCATATCTCTATTTAAGTATTGCTAATACTTGTTTCAGCAATTGCAACTGCTTTAAATGAGATGATGGACGTAAAAGTTCTATATGATACCAGAGAAATATAACCAATCACTTATGAGGACCCCACATAATGAAATATTAGCCCATGAATAAAGATCGACATTAAGCTAAAAAACCAGAAGAGACCAGTATATAGTAAACACAAATGTGGCTTGCCTTTATTCTCACTCCCAATCACGTCTTGGTTTTTTCCTGACCTTCATTTCCTTATTCATACTTATAACAACCCTGAGTTTGCTGCAGTATAAAAAATATACCTTTGGGAAAATGGATCCGAGAACATACACAGATCATTTTTTTCTTTTTCTTTCTCTGTATGGCTGTTTCTACATAAACATTGTCAATTATATTACAGGGAGATTCTGCTGACCTCAGGCAGTGGTAGTCAGCAAATCACAAGCCTCTTGCAGCCACCCAGAAGGTCCTGACTGCCAGCTCTGATAGATGGACCCATAACAAACCTTCCAAAACTCATTTCAGAATCATGCATTTCTATTCCTTGTCTTTTGGCCAATGTTTGTTCCTGATAGAGAAGTGCAATGGTAGGAGATTTCTTTATTTCTGACACTTGTTTGTGGGATAGTCACTTCATCATCAATATTCAAAATTTTGTGGTTCAACATTATACCAGCAGATACATATCAGGTAATTGAGGGGAGGAATGTATCTCTGTTGTCCCTTAATATTTTAGTAATAGGTAAGAGAATGAAATAATTGAGTTCAATCTGTTCCCCTCCAGTGGTTGGATATGAAATCCTATTTCAGGGAACACATTACAATCAAACACACTGAGTTGCTGAAAATTAATCTTCTTATTGCAGGGGTTATTTGCAATGAACAAAGAACCCTTAAATTCCGATGTGCTATTTGAAAATTCAACTTGGTTTTATCAAATGTCATCTTTACAGGGGCTCTTATGAAAAGTGAATCGAGATGTGCCTGACAGCTTTGTAGATTCACATTGTCCTCTAAAGTCACAGTTCTCTTTCTCAGATGTTTTTTCTACATATTCCCTGTAAAGAATAATCATTTAAAAAATCCCTATTTTTCATACCATTGTAAGTCAAATCATTCAGCTGACCCTTTTGGCATTCCCATTTGAAGCTAGTGTAATGTACTTATTCAGTCTTATCTGTCCTGATCCATCACTGGAGACCACCCTCCAGCTACAACTCCTCTCCCATCAAGCTATACTCTTTGCTGTTACACTGGTGTGTCTACCTGGCTCCTATTTTAAAAGTTCCCATCAGAACCTTCTGTAGTGAAAGTGTGGTGGTCATGTATTGTTTTAGTTTCTGTTTATCATGGAAGACTTTTATTCCACCATCAATTTGGAGTGATAGCTTTGCTGGGTAAAGTATCCTCAGGCTGAAATTGTTTTCCTTCAATGCTTGATGCACCTCACTATATGCACTTTTTGTTTTAAAGGTTTTTGTTGAGAAATCTGCTGTTATTTTGATGTGTTTACCTTATATGCTATTTGATTCTTCTCTCTTACAGCTTTCAAAATTTTTCCTTGCTCTCTGTGCTACTTGTTTTAAGGATAATATACCGTGGAGAGGTTCTATTTTGGTCATGTCTGTTTGGTGTCCTGGAGGCTTCCTGTACCCAAATGGGCATCTCTTTCTCAAGATTTAGGAAATTTTCTGCTATGATTTTGCTGAATATATTGCATATAACTTTGGCTTGCCCCTCTTCTCCTTCTTCAACATCCATGATTCATAGGTTTGGTCTTTTAATAGAATCACTGAGTTTTTGCATTTTCCTTTTGCAGCTCTTGAGTCTTTTGCCTAAGAATTCTTCTATTTTATCTTTGACATCTATTTTGCCTTCAAGCCCTGAAATTGTGTCTTCTACTTATTCTAGTATGCTGGAGTGGCTTTCTACAGCATTTTTTATTGATTTGAGGAACTTTTTATTTCCAGGATTTCTGTTTGATTTCTTTTTTTTTTTTTGAGGTTTACCATAGCTTTTTTGAACTCCACTTTCATATCTTGTGCTGTCTTCTTTATTTCATATATCTCTTTTTTGTTGCCTCCTTAGTTTCATTTTGAATTTGTTGAAGTCCTCTCTGAGTTCACTTAGTTGTTTCTGTGTCTTTTTTTAAATTTGTGTTGTCTTGATATTCTTTGAGTTGATTTTGTATATTCTCTTTAAGCTTCTCTTGAAGCACCACCATGAGCACCTCAGTGAGCTCCTTTATAAAGTCCTTTTTCAATATCTCCTTATGGGCCTCATTAAGCTCATTGGACACACTTACATCATTCTACTGGGGTCAGCTACTACATATACACTTCCTTCATTTTCTGCTAAATCCCCTATTGAATAGTTAGACCTTTGAGGGGTTGTGTTTCCCTGCCTTCTTCTTCTACCCGTGATTCTATTTTATGCTGTGTTCCTATGTTATTGATTTACTAGTTGAAGGTTCCTATTGCCAACATTATACTTAATGGGGAAAAACTGAAACCATTTCCCTTCAAGTCAAGAATGAGACAGGGTGCCCACTCTCTCCACTTCTATTCAACAAAGTCTTGGAATTCCTAGCCAGAGCAATGAGAAAGGAAGAAGAAATAAAAGGAATACAAATAGGTAAGGAAGAAGTTAAACTATCTTTTTTTGCATATGATGTGATATTGTATCTAAACCCCCACCAAAATTCCTAAATACCATAAACAACTGCAGCAAAGTAACAGGATACAAAATAGTCTTACAAAAATCAGTAGCCTTTCTACACACCAACCATGAACAGATTGAGAAAGAATATAGGAAAACAATTCCATTTACAGTATTCCCCCCAAAATACAAAATAACATAGGAATAAACTTAAAGGATGTTAGTAACCTCTATGAGGAAAACTAAAAACCATTGAAGAAAGAAAATTATAGAAGATGGAAGATCTCCCCTGCTCATGGATTCCTAGAATCAATGTAGTAAAAATGGCTATACTTCCAAAAGCAATCTGTATGTTCAATGCAATTTCCATCAACATACCTATGACATTCATCACAGAGATTGAAAAATCAACACTAAAGTTCATTTGGAAACACAAAAGACCACAAATAGCTTACAACAATGGCACCTGCATGCTCACATTTATTGCGGCACTATTCATCATTATGGAAACAACCAAGATGTCCCACTACTGGTGAATGGATTAAGAAAAAATGATATTTATATAGGATGGAATTTTACTCAGCCAAAAAGAAGAGTGAAATTTTGTCATTCGCAGATAAATGGATGGAACTGGAGAACATCATTTTAAGTGAAGTTAGGCTAAGAAGGCAAAAATCCACACGTTCTCTCATATGGGGATTATAGAACTAAAACAAATGCAGCTGTATTATGGGATGCAGGTCACACAACTGGGAGGTTGCATGCAAAAGGGATAGGGCAAGGGAAGGAATCTAAAAACTTGAATGTGGTTGATGTGATCTCAAACAGGAATGAATATAGGTGAAAATAGAATAAAGGTAAAAGTCTTTTATCTATTTTCTTATATAAAATCCTAGAACAGGAGGGGAGAAAGGGTTGTGTGGATGAGGGGAAGTTGGCACCAGTGGGGGTGTGGGGTGGGGAAAGAAGATAGGAGGATGAATACAGTGCAAATAATGTATACACATGTATGTAAATGCAAAAATGATACCTGTTAAATGAAACTGTTCCAAGAATCAAGGTAGAGTGGATAAAGGAGAGAGGAGGAGGAGGTGAATTCAAATATGATATATTTGATATATTGTAAGAACCTTTGTAAATGTTAATGCTACAGTGTATCCCCACCCAGCACAACAACAACAGAAAAAGAAAGTTCCTATTGATAAGTTCTGGTATACCTATAATTAAAGTCAGCTTAAAATATGTCAAACATCATACTTTAAGAGTCTTAATTCCAATAACTACTACAAACTACATGCATGATCACTTCCCTGAATAGATGGCAAGCAGAACTGATGCATGGCAGGGTAAACTTTTAACTACAGGCTGACTCTTACAGGGGCCATTGCAGTATTCTTTCAGAAAGGCAACCTGTAGGGTCAGGCTTGGTAGCACACATCTATAATCTCACTTACTTGGAAGGAAGAGATTGGGAGGATAGTGATTCAAGGCCAATCAAGGAAAAAAATTAACAAGACCTCATCTGAACAAACAAGTCAGACATGGTGGTTTCAGGTCTGCAAGCCCTCACATGGGAGGCATAAGTAGGAGGATCCCAGTCTGAGGGTGGCCCCAGACAAAAATGTGGTATCCTCCCCCAAAAATAACTAAAATAAAAAGGGATGAGAATGTGGCTGAAGAGGTTGAGTGCCTGCCTAGCAAGTGTAAGACCCAGTGTACAAATCCCAGTACTACCAAAAAAACATTAAAAAAAGAAGAATAAAGAAAAGAAAAACAGGGAGGAATGTGGAGAGCAAAGTTTGATAGTACAACTTAGAAGCCAGTGTCTGAGGACAAGGATCTACTTTATAAAACAGAGGTGGTTGTCTGTAAACAGGAAATAATAACTACTTTCTATTTACCATGTCTTTAATATTATTTCTATAATTACTACTATTACTCTTTATGCCTTGGTCAAGATGACTTTACTGAGAATTTAGCATGTTTTCTCAGGTTATTATTATTCTCTTCATTTATCTCACTATGTAATGCATTGATCATTTAGCATTACACTTTTTAACCTGCAAACTATTGAGTTTTGCACTGTGAATAAATCATAGACATTGACTTAATTCTGGAACTGAGAAGGCTGGAGGGCAGTGCTGGGTGAGGACTGTAAGCCTGCCTCATTCACAGACTTATTACAGGCAGTTCTGACAAAGCACAGTCAAAAAATAATAAGTACAAAAAATAAATTTCAGAAACAATGTTTCAAATATCTGTCTGTGCATTATGCAGATAAGTTGATACAGAGAAGCCCACACTCAGTCCATGTTATCATCAGTTTTGTTTAAATTGTTGTGAGATCTGCTGAATGTTTTTCTGGCCTTAATTTTATAAAATTTTTCCTCTCCCAAATCAAGTGGTGTGCAAAAAACCAAGGGAAAATTTAATGAATATGCTTACCATAAGTGATAAAGTGATGATTTTAGATTTTTTTGAAAGGTGGCATGCCTTTAGCATGACTTGGGTGGTGCTATGTGAGGAATGAATCAAGCATTCACAGTTCAGTACTGCATCCTATACATCCTGAGTGTCCATGGCTTTTCTTCAATGGTGGTCTCCCTGGAACCATATACCATGGATACTAAGGGTCTACAATATAATCAAAGAGAATACAACAAGAACACAAAAGTGTTGTTCATATTTTGGAAAAATGAGTAGCTTTGGGTTTATCAGTTCATCAGCTGATGGGATAAAATTTCATCAAGTTACCACTGATAGCAAAGGAGACTGGAATTAGACTATGCAGGGCACTGAAAGTCATATTATGCAGGCTCAAATTTCACCTGTGACAAATGTATAACTAAGGAAAACTTAGGCATTGCTGGTTGCCAGCTTTCCTGCAAAGTGCATCTTTCTGAGAGATCCAAGATGACGACTAGGGTAAGGAAGCAGAAAGCCTAAGCTCCATGACTCCAAAACCTTACTGAGATATTGGAGCCACACTTTGGTAATTCAGACTGCTTCTAACCAAAATAATAATTGGCATCACACTAAGTGAGGGGAAAAATTCAAAGACTAACCCTCAAATCAGCCTTTAATTGTAACTTAACAGCCGCGACCTGCTGCACAGCTAGCAAGATGGTCTAGCCTTGGGGAAAACCCCTCCCACACGGCAATATTTTTTCTTCTTTCCTTTTTTCTTTCTTTCTCTTCTTCCTCCATCAAGTGGAAATAAAGCACCAGACAGAATCAGACTTTCAACATAATAAACTCCTAGCAAGTGGAAACCCTCCTCATGCCATGCTACACTGAGAAAATTTGGCACCATTTCTCACCACCACTGCCACTGCTGCTGCTACTGCCACTGCCACATCCACTGCTGCCACCAGCTCCAAACCTGCCTGCGTGTCTATTGATAGAACAAAGAGTCGAGCACCACACATCATGCTGAACTCCCCTATCCACCCTCGGGAATATAAACCAGCACAGCCCTGTGCAGACTGATCCTGCTCAACAAAACTGAATAACAAATAGTGAACTGTAATCTAGCAGAACAGAGGAGAAGGTGGGTGGAATGCTGAAGTGCACAAGAGATGGTGGGGAGGCAAGTATCTAAAATAAGTGCAGAACTATCAGTAAAAAAAAAAAACACAGGAAAGGCAGTGAAGACTGAGAGTGAGTGGGCAATAAGCCACCTGCTGAAGCAGGGAAGGTAGTGGATCACAGAGCAGATCTACTAAACTAGAGTGCAGCATCCAAAACCACTGCCCTGCAAAACTGAAAAACAAACAGTGACTGTAATAAAGCACAGACAACGGGAGTGGGTGGAACACAACCTGCCCCAGAAAAAGGGGGTAGGGCAAAGAAATAAACCAATAGAGCAGAAATCCCTGTAAACAAACACAGCGACAAGCCACCTCCAAAGCAGGGCAGGTAGTGGATCACAGAGATGATCTCCTGAACCAGAGGATCAGTCAAAACTGAACTGCCCAACCTCAATGGGGGAGGAGCTGAGCAAACAGCTGCAGCTACAGGATAACACTGCTATCAGCTGGGGAAAACAATATCTCTGACCACCCTGCATGATCTGACCAACCTACCTCACCTCACAATTTCAATTAAACTGGTAGAGAGAGAAAAAAACAATACTCACAAACCACTCACCTAGTGAGACCACATCAGAGCTTCTGCTTATATGCCAGAACCAGGACTGGATGCCAGAGGAGTAACTCCAGAACTTAAACTAAGTCTGAAATTCTATTGTTCCTGAACCTGGTGTGTTTTTTTCTGATATAATTGGTTTTTTTTTCTGTTTTTTTCTTTTGTTTCTTTTTTATTTCTTTGTTTTATTATTGTGGGGTTTTAATTTTTATTTTTATTCCTATTTTTTCTTTTTATACTATCAACTTTACCATCATCGTCTTCTCATCCCTACTCTCACCTCCTACATTCTCCCTCCTTTTCCTATGCTAAAATCCATTGCCTTCCTTCCCAAATACTCTTTCTTCCCCTTCTCATACACTCTCTCCCCCTGGCCACACCTTCCCCTCCCATTCTCACCCAATCTTTCATCAGACTATACTTTCCTCCTACACACTCACCACCTGATGACTAACCTACTATACTAACCTTACACAAACCCAATACCCTGTAATCCCTGACACAAGCACCCTACACTACAACAACAGAAATACACTCAAACATACACAAGAGCCACAAAACCCAGCACCCCTCACATTGCTTCCCCACTCATCTGCCGACTTCCTACCTCACCTTTTATTGCCACCCTATCCAACTGTGCAAATTTCTATAGCTAGCCTAACAAATGTTAACCCCTCAACTCCCACTACTTATATATATTACCACAAAGAGGTCTTCTATATAATATATAAACTACCAGTTGGGTACTGAATGTGTGAATTAGTTATTGCTAAATTACACCTCCAACCAGAGACAGAAATAGCACACCAATCTAGCTAACAACTGAGACAGCCACAACACAAAAATTATATAGAAGAAAAGAAAACAGGTGAAAAACCACCACCTAGCCTATCAAGAACTGGGTTGCACAGTACCAAGTGCAGCAGTGGGAGGAAGAAGAATGGATGGAAACTACTCTCCTCAAAAAAATAATTTAATACAGTATTCAGAGGGAAATGAAGAACATGGATGACCAGTTCCTGACCCCATCAAAATAAAGTTAAATAACACTAAGGAACCCAGCAATGCCCACAAAAATACCTTCAAAGAAGAAATTTTGCAAGTAATCACTGAGAATTTCTTGGAGAAGATACTAGACATGGTAACCAAAAATAAAAATGCATTAAAGAAATTTCAAAATACCAGAAATAAAGAATATGAGAAGACACAGAAACAAATAAATGAAATCAGAGAAGCTCTAAATAAACACCAAAGTGAAACAGAGAACACTATAAATAGAGAGAGAAATAAATCAAACAGAAACACAAAAAGATGGTGACTAGAGTGCAGAAGCAGACACAGTGAGCTCAGTAAGTCAAAAATCTTGCTGAGATGCTGGAGCCACACTTAAAGGAAATAAGCACCAAAAAGAATAAAAACTTCAACACTCTGAATTCCTACCTGTACGTAGGTTCCACACACCAAGTCACTCTGAGAAAACAGGAGATCTCCCGTACCACCAGATGTCATATCTAAACCTGCTTGGGAGACATTCAGCAGACCAACAGCCCATGGAACTTTCTTCAAAACTGGTCAAATCTTAAGGCACAAAGCAAGCTTCAGCAAATATAAGAAAATAGAAATAATCCCCTGCATTCTCTCTGATCACAATGCATTAAAATTAGATCTCAACAATGAAAACAACAGCAGAAAATGTATAAACAATTGGAAGCTGAACAACACATTGTTCAATGATCAGTGGGTCATTGATGAAATAAAAGAGAAAATTAAAAGGTTCCTGGAAGTTAATGAAAATGAAAACATGACCTACCAGAACCTATGGAACACAGCAAAGGCTATCACCCTGTACTAGTTTATCACCCTATGTTAGTATCAACTCAAAATAGATCAAGGACCTTAATATCAAACCCAAAACTCTGAAGTTAGTACAGGAAAGAGCAGGAAACACTCTGGAAGTAATAGGTATAGGCAAGGACTTACTCAATAGAACCCCAGCAGCTCAGAAACTAAGAAAAGATGGACAAATGGGACTTCCTAAGACTAAAAAGATTCTGCACAACAAAAGAAATTGTCTCTAAACTGAAGAGACCACCCACAGAGTGGAAGAAAATATTTGACAGCTATACATCAGACAAAGGACTGATAACCAGAATATACAGGGAACTTAAAAAAACTAAACTTTCCCAAAAATCAATGAACCAATAAAGAAATGAGCAACTGAACTAAACAGAACTTTCTCAAAAGAAGAAATTTAAATGTCCAAAAGCACATGAAAAAATGCTCACCATCTGTAGCCATAAAGGAAATGCAAATCAAAGCCACACTAAGATTCCACCACACACCTGTTAGAATAGCTAGTATCAAAAACACCACTAACAACAGATGTTGGCAAGGATGTGGTGAAAAAGGAACCATCATAAACTGCTGGTTGGACTGCAAGCTAGAGCAACCACTTGGAGAACAATATTGAGGCTTTTAAAAACTAAATGTAGATCTGTCATATGATCCAACAATCCATCCCCTAAGGATATTTCCAAAGGAATGTGACACAGGTTACTTCAGAGGCACTGCACATCCATGTTTATTGCAGTACTATTCACAATAGCTAAGTTATGGAAACAGCCAAAATGCCCTAGTACTGATGAATTGATTAAGAAAATGTGGTATTTATACACAAGGAATTGTACTCAGCCCTGAAGAGAATGAAATCTTGTCATTAGCAAATAAATATATGGAACTGGAGAACATCATCCTAAGCCAGGTTAGCCAGGCTCAGAAGACCAAAAATCATATGTTCTCTCATATGCAGACTTTACGTCAAGGGCAAAGGCAGTAATGTTGTTGGATTTGGGTCACATGTTAAGGGGAGAGCAAATAAGGGAGGAATGAAGATAAGTAGGAAACCCAAAACTTGAAAGTGTTTGATGTCCTCACTGCAGAGGAGCTAATACAGTAACCTTAAAATGACAGAGGTCAATTTGGGAAGGTGACAAGGAAGTAGTGAAGAGATCAGGTAGAGATGAATCAATCTGGGTTGTAATACACTTGTGCATGGAAGCAATGGTAGGAATCTCTTTGTATACCCACCCTTATCTCAATGAGCAAAAACACTATGTCTTTCTTATTATTGCTTATGTCTTCTCTTCAACAAAATTGGAAAAAAGGGCAGAACAGGTTCTGCCTGGGAGCAAGGGGATTAGGGGGAGAGTGATGGGGTTGAGGGTAGGGGTAGAAATGGCCCAAACAATGTATGCACATGTGAATAAATGAATAAAAAAAGAATAGAAAAAAATTGATGGAGCCAAGTCACCTAGTTATTCTGGATCCATAGGATAGACTGTTAACCAAATTATAGGTCTTATATAAGAATTATTTAATTTTGCATGCAAGACACTTAATATGCTATGCATTTTAAAAGTGATTAAGAAATTTTGGCTAACATACTACCTTAAAAATGTTACAAATCATCAACTTAGTGACTTATGTTGGCACTATTGTGAAATACTAATTGTTAAAAAAAAGAAAAGAATTTTTTCCCCAAAAGAAAAAGAAACACAAAACACAGTGGAAGGCCACTCCAGCAGACTAGAAAAGGTGAAAGACAGAATTTCAGAACTCGAAAATAAAGTACACATTAAAGAAAAAACTGAAGAACAGTTAGTCAAGCAATTTCAGACCTGTGAAAGGAATATGCAAGAACTCAGTAACTCCATCAAAAGACCAAACCTGAGACTCATGGGCATTGAAGAAGGAGAAGAGGTCCAAGCAAAAGGGATTCATAATATATTCAATAAAACAATAACAGAAAATTTCCCAAATCTCAACAAAGTCTTGCCCATTCAGGTACAGGAAGCCTCTAGGACACCAAAGAGAATTGACCAAAATAGAACCTCCGCATAGAATATTATCATTGAAACAACAAGCACAGAGAATAAAGAAAGAATATAGAAAGCTGTAAGAGAGAAAAAACAAATAGCATATAAAGGTAAACCCATCAAAATCACAGCAGATTTCTCAACGGAAACCTTAAAAGCAAGAAAGGCATGGAGTGAGGTATTTGGGGCACTGAATGAAAACAACTTCAATCTTAGGATACTCTACCTAGAAAAACTATCATTCAAAATAGATGGAACAATAAAAATCTTCCAAAATAAGCAGAAACTAAAGCAATATATGACCACCAAGCCATCACTACAAAAGATTCTCCAAGGAATTCTGCACACAGAAGATGAAAGCAAACAAAACCATGAGAGGACAAGCAGTACCAAACCACAGGAGAAGAAAAGACAAAGAATCAGAGTAACACTGATTCAGCTGCGCACAATCAAATCCTTAAACAACAAAAACAACTAAATGATGGGAATCACCATATATCTATCAACATTAACATTGAATGTCAACAGACTAACTTCCCCATCAAAAGACACTGTTTGGCAAACTAGATTAAAAAGGAAGATTGAATAATCTGTTATTTACAGGAGACCCATCTCATTGATGGAAACAAACACTGGCTTAGTGTGAAAGGCTGGAAGATTTACCAACCTAATGGCCCCTGAAAACAGATAAGAGTAGCAATACTTACATCAGATGAAGTAGACTTCAAACTTACATTGATCAAATAAGATAAAGGAGGATAGTTCATACTAATAAAAGAGGAAATATACCAAAAGGAGATAACAATTATCAATCTATATGCACACAATGTCAGTGCACTCAATTTCATCAAACATACTCTAAAGGACTTAAAAGCACATATAGACTTCAACACAGTGATAGTGGAAGACTTTAATATACTCCTATCACCAAAGATAAGTCATCCAAACAAAAAATCAATAAAGAAATTCCGGAACTAAATCCCACCATAGATCAAATGTACCTAGCTGATGTCTACAGAATATTTCATCCAACATCTGCACAATATACATTCTTCTCAGCAGCCCATGGAACTTTCTCCAAAATTGATCAATTCTTAGGGCACAAAGCAAGCCTCAGCAAATATAAGAAAATAGAAATAATACTGTGCATTCTGTCTGATCACAATGCATTAAACTTAGAACTCAACAATGAAAACATCAGTAGAAAATGTGCAAACAATTGGAAGCTGAAAAGCACATTGCTCAATGATCAGTGGGTTATTGATGAAATAAAAGAGGAAATTAAAAAGTTACTGGATGTTAATGAAAATGAAAATGTGACCTACCAAAACTTAAGAGACACAGCAAAGGCAGTCCTAAGAGGAAAGTTTATGGCCCCGAGTGCATATATTAAAAGGAAAGAAATATCTCAAATAAATGACCTAATGCTACATCTCATACTCCTAGAAAAACAAGAAAAGCAAAACTCAAATCAAGCAGAAGGAGAGAAATAATAAAAATAAGGACCAAAATTAAAGAAATAGAGACCAAATAAACCATACAATGAATCAATGAAACAAAAAACTGGTTCTTTGAAAAAATAAACAAGATTGAGTGGCCACTGGCAAATCTGACTAAAATGAGAAGGAAAAAACCCATATCAGAAAATCAGAAATGCAAAAGGGGAGATAGCAACAAACACCAGGGAAATCCAGGAAATCATCAGAGACTACTTTGAGAACCTATATTCTAATAAATTTGAAAATCTTGAAGAAATGGACAAATTTCTACATACTTATGACCATCCAAAATTGAACCAAGAGAATATTAATCACCTGACTAGATCTATAACATAAAATGAAATTGAAGCAGCAATAAAGAGTCTCCCAAAAAAGAAAAGTCCAAGACCTGATGGATTCTCTGCTGAATTCTATCAGACCTTTAAAGAAGAACTAATACCAACTCTCCTTTGCCACAAAATAGAAATGGAAGAAATTCTGCCTTACTTATTCTATGAAACCAAAGTTACACTTATCCCAAAACCATATAAAGACATATACAATAAAGGAGAACTATAGGCCAATCTCCTTAATGATCATTGATGAAAAACCCTAAATAAAATAATGGCAAACTAAAACCAACAACATATGAGAAAGATCATTCACTATGACCAAGTCAGCTTCATCTGAGGAATACAGTGGTATTTCAACATATGCAAATCAATAAATCAATAAATGTAATGCAGCATATTAATAGAAGCAAAGACAAAAACCATTTGATGATCTTAATAGATGCAGAGAAAGCCTTTGATAAGATTCAACACGACTTCATAATAAAAGCTCTAAGAAAACTAAGAATAGAAGGGAATGTACCTCAACATTATAAAGTATATATGTCACAAACATATATCCAAAATCATACTTCATGGAGAAAAAACATTTCCCCTAAAATCAGGAATGAGACCAGGGTGCCTACTCTCCCCACTCTTATTCAACACTGTCCTGGAATTCCTAGCCAGAGCAAATATAAGAAGAAATAAAAAGAATAAATATAGGTAAAGAACCTTTCAGAATATACCTATTTGCAGATGACATGATCCAATACCTCAAAGACCCAAAAAACTCTACCCAAAAACTTCCAGACACCATGAACAGCTACAGAAAGGTGGCAGGATACATAATCAACTTACAAAAATCAGTAGTTTTTCTATACACCAACAATGTACAAATTGAAAAAGAATATATGAAAACAATTCCATTTACAATAGCTTCAAAAAAAATCAAATACTAGGAGTAAACCTAATGAAGATGTGAATGACCTCTACAAGAAGAGCTATAAACCTCTGAAAAAAGAGATCAAAGAAGACTACACAAGGTGGAGAGATCTCCCATGCTCATGGATTGGTAGAATCAACATAGTAAAACTGGCTATACTACCAAAAGCAATCTACATGTTTAATGCAATTCCCATCAAAATCCCAATGATATTTATCACAGAGATTGAAAAATCTACCCTAAAGTTCATTTGGAGACACAAGAGATAGTAAATAGCCAAGGGAATACTCAGCAAAAAGAGCAATGCTGAAAGTATCACAATACCTGCTTCAAACTATATTACAGAGCCATAGGAATAAAAACAGCATGGTACTGGCACAAAAACAGATATGAAGACCAGTGGAACATAATAGAGGATCTGGATATGAATCCACATATCTATGCCCACCTTATTTTTGACAAAGGCACCAAAAACATATGATGGAGAATAGATAGTCTCTTCAACAAATGTTGCTGGGAAAAGTGGATATCTGCTTGCAGAAAACTGAAACTAGATCCATGTTTATCACCCTTCCCCAGTATCAACTCAAAGTGGATTAAGGACCTTAATAACCTACCCAAAACCTTGCAGTTAGTACACAAAAGAGGAGGGAATTCTCTGGAAGCAATAGGTACAGGCAAGGACTTCCTCAATAGAACCCCAGCAGCCCAGCAACTAAAAGAAAGGATGGACAAATGGGACTACATGAAATTAAAAAGCTTCCACACAATAAAAGAAATGGTCACTAAACTGAGGAGACCACACAGAGTGGGGGAAAATATTCACTGGCTACATCAGACAAAGGACTGATAACCAGAGTATACCAGGAGTTCAAAAAACTAAACTCCCCCAAAATCAGTGAACTGATAAAGAAGTGGGCAACTGAACTAAACAGAACTTTCTCAAAAGAAGAAATTCAAATGGCCAAGAAACACATGAAAAAATGCTCACCATCCCTGGCCATAAAGGAAATGTAAATCAAAACCACACTAAGATTCCACCTCATTTCAGTTAGAATAGCTACTATCAAGAACACCACCAACAACAAATGTTGGCAAGGATGTGGGGGAAAAGGAACCCTCATACAATGCTGGGAATGTAATAGTACAACCACTTTGGAAAACAATATGGAGGCTTCTTAAAAAACTAAACATAGATCTTCCATATGATCCAGTAATACACACCTAGCGATATACCCAAAGGAATGCAACTCAGGTTATCACAAAGGCACCTGCACACTCAACATTATTGTAGCACTATTCACAATAGCCATATTGTGGAAATAGCCAAGATGCCCCAATACCCAAAAATGGATTAAGAAAATGTGGTATTTATACACAAAGAAGAATAGAATTTTGTCATTTGCAAGTAAATGGATGGAACCAGAGAACATCATCTTAAGCAAAGTTAGCCAGGCTCATAAGGCCAAAAATCCTCATATGCAGACTGCAGACCTAAAAAGAATGCAGTAATATTGGACATGGGTCACACGCTAAGAGGAGAACATGAATGGGAGCAATAGCAAAAGGGAAGGAAACCTAAAACTTGAATGTGGTTGATGAGTTCACTGTAGAGGAGCAAATAAAGTATTTTTAAACTGGCAGAGGCCACTATGGGAAGTGGACTAGGAAGTAGTGAAGAGGTCTGGTAGAGATGAACCAGTTCGGGTTGTAATACACATGTGCAGGGAAGCAATGCTAGGAATCTCTTTGTATAGCTATCCTATCTCAAACTAGCAAAAATGCTATGTCTTTTTTGTTACCTCTTATGTCTTCTCCTCAACAAAATTGGAAAAGAGAGTAGGGGAAGTGAGGGAGGTGAGCGGGAGAGGAAGAGGGAAGAGGACAGGGAAGAGAGAGGGCTCAAACAATGTATGCACGTATAAATAAATGAATAAATAATAAAAAAATGCAACTCTCTAAGACTCAAGGCCTTTATCATTAAAATGGGAGTGGTGATACCTTATTTTCAGGATTTTTGTAAAGTTAGAGTATCTGTTATCTAATGCAAGTGCTAGTATAAAATGTATAATCCACATTCAGTAAATCCTGGCCCCTAATGATTCTCTAGCATAATAATGTGAATTTCCTTTGAGAAAATGTTGAATGAATTTTTTATACAAATCCAGACATTTGTGTTATTTTAAAGATTGTCCTCACACTTCCACTTCTAGGAGGGTAGTTTTCCTTTTATCCATCTGCTCATTATACATAGGTACCTTGATGTTATATATAAAACAAACAGAAGAAGGCTCTAAATGCTGAAGAACAGAAGGAAGATGAGTTCAGGACTTTTAGAACCAAGGAACAGCATGTTATTAAATTCTCTGAGTTTTTTTAAACTCACAATATTGTACTGGGTATGCATTACGACATTTACAAAAGTGCTTACCATATATATTAGTTAAATTCACCCTCGTCCATCATTCTCCTTTATCTTCCCTCCCCCCTATTTATGGAATAGTTTCAATAAGTCTCAGTTTTTCCATTTTCATACATGGGTACATAATATCTTCTTTTATCCTCCCCCTTCCCCTGGTACCAACCCCCAACAGGACCTATTCTACTTTCTTGCCCTACATTTTTGAAAAAGGGCATTTTTATTTGTTGAAGATATCTTATCTCATGAATCCCAAACTTGAAGCTGAAAAATTCAACAACCCACAAATGGCAATGGGTATGGGTAACTAAAACCCCAACCAAAACCTACTTTTTCTAGCTAAATGATGGGGATAGGAGAAGCTCAGCCAGCCAAAAACAGTAATCTGTGGCTACTAGGAAACCCTGCTGAAAAACATTTCCCCATCCACACCCTTGCCAGCAAATGGTGAGTGGCAGTACAGGCTTCTACCCTAATGAAAGTGCCATGAGTCCCCAAAAGTAAAAGTCCCCTCTCATGCATGATATGCAGAAGGTCAAGTAGGAAGCACAAACTTTCATCAATTCTGCATGAAACACACACACACACACACACACTATAGTGCCTGTGGAGACCACATGAACAGCATGGACGTCCATCATGAGGCACAAGTGGTGAGTACCCCTCCCCCTACCTGCTGGGCTGCGTTACAGGAGGAATGCTAGAAAGTCAGTGGCAGTGTGGCTCATGGTACAAGTCTCAATGTGACTCTCCTGTACCGTGCTATTAGGAGCTCTGTCAGGCACAGTAAGTGTGTAACCGCCCTCCCCACTTCCACTTCAAGCCCTAGTGGGGGAACTTCAGCTCCAATTCAAACTAGCATTCATAGGAGTTTGATGTCAATGGAGGCTAAGGAGAAAATATGGGCATGTACACTGTGCAGCAGTGCCTACCAGTTTCCCTGCTGAAATGTTGTCAGGAAAACCAGCTACAACTGTTTAAATAAGATCGAGTCTCCTGACATGGTCTCCAAACGGCCAGTCTTCAATCAAAAATGACTCACAAGGGCTGGAGGCGTGGATCAAGCAGTAGAGTGCCTGCCTGGGCAGCACAAAGCCCTGGGTTTAAACCCTAGTACTGCCAAGAAAAACTAATAATGACTCAGCATGCCAACAACCAGGAAAACCTAAACTTGCATGAAAAACGGCAACCAACAGATGGAAAATCCAGCATGACAAAAATTTTGGCTTATGTGACAAGTACCTTAAAGAAGAATGGAGGGAGTAGAGAAAAACATCAGTGAATTTGATTTAAAGTATGAGAAATCACTAAATCTGCACAATATTGAGAAATAAAAGGTGGCAAAAAAGAACAGTATCAGAGGTCATGTCAAAGGGACATCAAAGTTTTTTTTCTCTCTCTTTATATATGTATATATGATATACACATATATACATATATATATAATATACACACATATATATATACACACATATGGAGACAGTGTATTGAAACAACCAAATGCTATTGAAAATGGGTGGAAGAGTGAGGCGAGGTAATGAAAATAGAGCCGAGCAGGACTTTGTTCAAGGCACATTGCATGAATGTATGGAATTATCACAATGAAATCCCTTCTATTATTAATGTGTGCTAATTGAAAAATAAAATACAACTTTTAAAAGGTACACAAAGAAATAACAACTGATTTACCAAAGACATACGTAATCAGATTTGTTTTCCTAAGACAGGAAAACCCAAAGAAATCCCATTCAGATCATTACAAGTTAACTTCTCTTAACTAAAAGTTTAGGGAAAATAGGAAATCAGTAAGAGATTAATGATATTTTATCTGTAAGGAAAATATTTCTCATACAAAACAAGGAAAACAGAATGAAATGGCCGGGCATTCTAATAAGTGTTGAAAGAAGACAAATTCCATTTCAGAATCCTATATCTAAATCCATCAATAATGAATGCAAAATTAAAATGTTATAATGGAAGGAGTGAACTTGATCAAGGTACACCATATGCATCTATGAAATTTTCACAGTGTCTCTCCCTGTACAATTAATGATTACTAAAAATAAAAAAGATATCCTTAAAGGAACACTAAGATAATTGTCAACATTAGCTTTAACATTAAAGGATGACTAAAAGAAATTCTCTAAACAGAAAGATAATGATAAAAGAAGAGCTTTTAAAAGCAAAAGTTTGGGTAAGTGCAACAGACTTTCCTTTTCCTCTTGAGTTTTCTAAGTTAAGTTCAAAGATGCATTTAAAAGCATTGTCTCGGGTGTTTATAAATGTACATGGAGAAAATGTTTAATAAGAATGAATTATAAATAAGGGAAGATAAAGGGACACAAATGGAAAGAATTTTGTATTTGTATATTTCACTTTCCCTGGCAAAATGTCAGCATAAGTAAGCAATGCTAACTTTTGCAAATAGGATGTAGTAACTTGAACTATTGTTATAATACATACTGAAAAATAGTTCCCAGAGACTTTGTTTTATTTAATATGGCCTCATAATCTTGAAGCTTCTCCCATAAACAGGTAGAATCTGTTTTCCCAATCCTTTCACATGCCCTGTCCTTATTTGGACACACTTTGACCAGAAGGTAGAAATGACACCTAATGATTCCATGAGCAAAGGCCTCCCAAAGATCGATCACCACATGGAGAGCCCCAGAATGAAAGCGCACATGGGGAGACAGTGGTCCAGCCACCCATCAGTCTGCTGAACCAGGCCCCAGCTGACTGTGCAATTGATGGCAACCACAGGAATAAGCCCAGAAGAGACTATAAATGGAGTCTCCAAATCAACCCAGACACGAATGAGGAAAAATAAAGCACAGCTGCTAAATAAAATGGTAAATAAGAAGATCTACTCAAAAACATTCCCAAAGCAAGAATTCCAATGACTATTCAGAAAAATTTGAATGAAAAATGAAAAATGAAATCACAAAAGGTTACATGCTGTATGATTCCATTCATACAACATTACTGAAATGATAAACTTATAGAGAGGAAGAACAGATTAGTGTTTTCTAAGGGTCATGGATGGTGTTAGGGGGGAGGGAAGTAAGTATAGCTATGAAAGGACAACGATGTTATCTTTTGTTTATGGAATTATTTTCACCTTTTAAATATCAGTATCTTGCTTATGACATTACTCTACAATTTTGTAAGATTTTTCACCTGTTTAAACTGTGTAAACTGTGTCCAATATTTTTCTTTATTAGTTTTTATTGTTTCATAAAGATTTATGATTTGTTAAATTTTTATTAGCATAAATAAATTGTATAAAGGGGATTCATTGTGATATTTACAGCATACATGTATTATACTCTGATCAAGCTCATCTCATCTATAACACTCTTTATTTTGATGGTACTGGACTTTGAAATTATGACCTTGCACTTGCTACCCAGGTGCTCTACCACTTGAACCAATTTCCAAGCCCTTTCCCTTTAGTTATTTTTGAATAGACAGTGTCATGTTTATGCCTGGCTAGTCTGGACCATGATCTTCCTGATCCCTGCCTTCTGAGTGGCTATGATTATGTCTTATGACACTGTCTCTGGTCTATATATTACTTTCTTAATTACCCATCTTCCTCCCTCTCTCTTTTTTAACATTTTTGGTGGATTTCATTGTGATACTTGTATATATGCATAATATACTTCTCTAATATTTACCCCCTTCGTTCCCTCCTTTCCCCCTCCTCCTACCCACTGGTTCTTCCCTGACAGTCCCCTGATATTATTGCTAGTATCATTTCTAATTCTAGATTCCACATATGAACAAAAATACATGACTCTTGTCTTTTTGACCTTGTTTAATCTCACTTAACATATTATCTCCAGTTATATCTATTTTCCTGCAAATGATGTAATTTCATTCTTTATGACTGAATAACACTCCATTATATGTATGCACCACATTTTATTTATCCAGGCATCAGCCATTGAGCACCTAGGCTGGTCCATGTCTTGGCTATTATAAATACTGCTGCTATAAACATGGGTGTGCAGGTATCTTTCTTCAATGTTGATTTACACTCCTTCAGACGTATGTACAGGAATGATCCAGCAGGACCATGTGATAGTTCTGTTTTTAGTTTCTTGAGGAACCTCCATACTGATTTCCATAGTAGTTGGATGAATTTAAATAATTTATAATCTCAAAAATTTTGAAAAATAATTTTAAAATGTTGCTCAGGATTTATTTTGTTAAAACAGAGTGTCTCCAAATTAAGACAATTACTACTGTGTGGAAATTTAGGTAAAATATTTTTGACTGGATGCCTCTAAATACATGAAAGGAAAGGATTAAAATTCTAATTTTTTCTGATTATTATGTATGATTTATGTCAATCTGTGACCCTCAAGTTCTTCAACTGCAAAATTGGAACAAGAAAGGCATGTCACTGTGATAATTATGAGACATAATGGAGACTGTGAGGTGACAGAGGTAAAGATGCCCGGTACTGTGCCAAGTGACTTTTGGAATAGTGTACGCATTGCACTCAATTAAAATTGGTTAAAGAAAATATGTGCATTATAAACTTAAATTTTATTCAAATGAATGATATGTTAATTGTGTATCAGGCAATTCTGTGGGCACGTTTGATGAAGAAATGTATACACGTTTTACCTTTAAAATTGTCCAACGGGGTTTCTTGTGATGTTTCTATACTTGCATATAATATTCTTTGATCTTATTAACCCCATCTAGTGCTCCTTCCTTCCCCTTCTAAAGTTTTAATGTGTTTTTATTCTATTTTCATACATTCATAATGTACTTTGATCATATTCACTCATCACCCTCAACTTTACACTCTCCCCTCATGCTCATTGCCCTCTCAATCAGTTCCCTGTTTGCCTTCATTTCCTTATGTTTGTTTTCTATTAGTTTTTGTTAGGTTTAGATTCTACATATGAAACAACCAGCAACAAATGCTTGTGAGGATGTTGGGGAAAAGGACCCTTTACAGAGGTAAGTAACATATCACCATATCATTCAACTCACAAATGCCCACATGAGTTCATTCTGTTCTGACATGTGAGTCACAAGAAGATTATTTCACACTATCTACTCCCTGGGCGCAGTAACAAGTAAGTGACTTCTAATATCCCAAGTGAACTCTACTAGGTGTCTTGGAAGTACTCTGACATTTTACATGTACTGTCATCAAGGAATGAGTTATAGGATGGAAAGAAATGTTTCAAGTGCCTGGACTCTGGAGTCCATCAATAGAGCAGTAAGAATAGCTAAAATAGATTGAAACAGCTGATGACAAGAAGACACGTAGGTAGCAGAACAGTTACCGCTAACAGGTAAGCATTAAGTCAATCAGGAAAGCACTTGGTCTCACTGATTTTGAGCTGGACAGCTATTGTGTATCCATGGTGTATTACATTGCAAGAATCTAAAACAATGATTATTCCTAATTTTGTGATGATCTGCAGGAATCAGGAAACTGCCAGATGTATGAAAGTTACAAGTTGGATTCAAAACCAGAGATTAGAGACAGAGGGGAGGATACAGAATTACACCGTTTTAAAAAGGTATTACTACTCCTATATCCACATTTTGTATTATGTTTACAGTAGCCACTGTGCTACACACAGTGGCTAGTGATCAGCCAGATAGACACTTGTTGCCCTCATTAAGCTTTCAGTCAGGTTAGGAAGAAGACAATTAAACAAAGGTTGGTCACAGTTACAAACACCTGCACTTTCATTTTAGTCAAATGAATTATGTGTGCTTACTATTGTGTCAGGATCATTATCTGGGGAGAGATTCAGAACGAGTGACCAGACCTCCCACGGCCCTTACTTCTTTCCTTCAAAGAAAAAGTTGAAAAAGATGTAAGTGACATTGTGCATACAGGTCAATACAAGTGACCCTAATCAGAAAAGAGAGCCCAGGTAAGAACAGGACATTGGGAAGATGACATCATTGCTCTTCCTTCCAACAGTCCCTGCTCTCCGTCATATGTTTGTCACCTTTGCCCTCGTGTTGAATTACAAGGTGAAGCTAGAATTATGATGAGGACAAGGGGGGGGATGAGGTGCTGTGATGGTTAAGCTAACATTTTTATAAAAGTTTGGAAATAAATTAATCTGACATAAAGGAGTGGTTGACATTTATATCAAGTCTAGATTTGTATTTTCTGGTGAGTCCAGGTGGAAAATTGTGTAAAACGTAAGACTTCATTGAACAGCCAGACGCTGCATCTGAACTGAGATTTTGTGGGTCAATAAATAACCTAGACCCATAAAGTATGTGGTGGTAATGGGAAATACTGTAATTTCTTTTAGTAGGTAGGAAAACAGCTGCTTGGTTTTCCTTTAAGAAAAATTCTTTTTATTTTTTTGTGAGGAAAAAGTCAAATATCAACATATCACCACAGTTGGAAATACCGAGCATATTATTCTTATCAATCAAATGTCCAAGTCACAGACCTTTGACTTTCTGGATCATTGATCTAATGGGAGTGCAGAGTGAGTTCGTTTCTCTGAGGGGCATTTTGAATCTTGGCAAGTTTGTCTGTCTAGTGGGAATTTGGGGTTAATGTGAGTGCCATTTGAAAAGAATGGTTATCCAAATCACAGATGGGTAGAAAGCTTTTGACTAATATTTTTGTCTTCTCATTTTCATGGTGGAGAGTCAATTCTCTGCACTACTTCTCTTTCTGCAAACCATTACTTCAATCCTTACAGTTCTCCTCTATTATATCTAGTTTATAAATCACTGCTGGCTGTATCTCCAGTATTTGAGGTCAGGCTGAGTAGGGATGTTGTAAGGTGAAGGGCAAATGATAGTAGTGGTAAGAAACGAGCCTCAGTAACTATACCTGAGGAGCTGCAACTGGGGAGCATCTTCCAAATTTGTACCTGTTTTCAAAGATGAGCTTCCTGCCTTTTGAGCTCCTGGCATACTGGCGTGAGAGTTTAGATAAACTGAGGAAGGAATAAATACAGTTTTCATGTCAAGAAAACAAATAATTTGTGACTAGCAGGTAGACTCTATTAGAATATAGGTGTCCAAAACATTTTGTTATTGTTTCCATTGATGAGTAAAGACAAATTCCTCCCGTTTATACTGGGCTGGCCTCAGTGATCTTATTGATTTTTCTAAATACACTGCATGCATCTATGAAAATGTAACAATGAAACCCCCTTGTATTATTAATGTATGCTAATTAAAAAGATTATTTTACATTGAAAAAAGGGTGCAGAGCAAATGATGTTCTAAGACTTTGAAGACTAGCTCATAAGAGATCTTGATGTTTCTCCCAACAATTTTTCTTAGATCTCTGAACTACTAAGAATTTTGAGCAACCTGTGACCACTTCTGCAAAATAGGCTCCAGTGATTAGATATAACTAGTCTTCTAGACACACCTGCCAAGACACTAGACTTGAGAATAAAGCTTAGACTATCTGAACCAGCCCATTTTTAAGCTACCTACCACTGTATACCAAAGTGAATACAAGCAGTCCATCCATAAAACATGTTAGAGATAAAATAAAATTACTGAATGATAGCTATTTTGAACAACTGAGTTTTTTCTGATGGGACTGGGCTTTGAATTCTGAACTTCATGCTTGCAGTACAGGCACTTTACCACTTGAACCAAATGACCTCCAGTCCATTTTGCTATAGGTTTTTTTTTGGAGATGGGAAATACTTTGCCCAGTTTGTCCTCGAACGACAATCATCCCATCTCTGTGTCCGAAGTAGTTAGGATTACAGGAGTGAGCCACTAGCGCTCCTGAGCCGTTGAGTTTTTTGGGACTTCATTATGCAGCAATGTGTATGTATGTACTAGCTAGTGCAAAGGTTGTGGCAGGTTTATTTTCCTACTTAATATGAGTATCCATATATTTTACTGGATAGACATGAACATGTTCCTTTATAAGGTGATGCTTTAGACTTTATTGGATGAGTTATTTAATTTGCTTTATGAACCATATAATTTTTCCTGAATTTTGGTTTTTGGGTTTTTTTGTTTTGTTTTGTTTTTTGGGGTTTTTTTGTGTGTGGTACTGGGGTTTGAATTCAGGGCCTCATGCTTGCTAGTCCAGAACCCTATCACTTGAGCCACTCTGCCAGCCTGATTTTTCCTGAATCTTGAAAAGATGTTATCCCAAAACAAATTTGGTTCCAAGACTTTTGGGTACTGGATTTTGAACATGTATTATTTCCATTATATCCTAATTTATCTTACGTGTGATAAGCATAAGATAAATAGTTCACTAAAATAGTCCTTGCAAGCTAATAGTATGAAAATCATTGACACATTTACACTTGTAAACAACCACACATAGTAATCCTCTCAAATATTAAAATCCAGTGGAAAGACACTCAGCATCAGACAAAGGTCATGAGTTGGGATTCTGGCTTAGTGTGACCTCTTCTAATGAAGTTCTCCCAGATATAATTAAAATCTCAATTAAGTCACAAAAACATTCATAAATCAATGCTGTCAACAGAAACCTGAATTAAAAAACAACTTACTGGGAGTTGCTAGGGAAATTTTGAGCTATACTATGACATATGGGATTTTAGTGGGGCACCCATCCTACAGGATTAGACAAGGAATAACTGTGTTCTGTCTACTCTGTACCTTAGCTATAAATGCAAGCTCTGAAGCAACCATAAAATAAGACACTTCCATTTTAATGAGAGGGTTTTATTGTCTTGGAAAAATTATACAGCTTTCATGTATATCCTCATTTCTTTATTCTTACATCAAATACCCTCTGCCCTCATTAATGCCAGGGATGATCATTCAATGTAAGTATAAATTGGTAGTAAAGCAGGAAGTGTCTGTTTTAATGCATGTGCCCTCATCCACTTTTGAGTTCTCCTGCAGCTCTGGTGGAGAGTCACCAAAAAGAAAGCAATCATTCCCTCTGTATACTTCTTTGATGGAGGACTTGCACTGGCCACACAACTAGACCTGCCATGCAAGCCCAACCCAAAAGTATAAAAGAACAAAAACTTCCAGAGCTAATTGTAAGAGCTGGAGGACAGGAGCTGGTCAGTGACTTAAGTCAGCTTCTCATTACTTTGGTAGAGAAATTCTAATGTTATTCACAGAGACCTCTGTGGATTTGAACTCCATTTGCTCAGAGATTTTACTCTTCCATCAGAGCACTTGGTGTTGGCCTTCATCATCTACTTCAGTTTCCCACTTCCCCTCTGGAATCATCTCCCAAGGAAACTACTTTCATTTACATTCTTATATCTGGGTCTCCTCTGAGACAGGCAGACAGGAAAATGAGATATGGAGTGAAGTGGCAGGTTCCTATAATAATAGTTTTCTTCAATAAAGTACAGAAGGCTGTGTTTAAGAAAAGGCAACTACCATTTGCAAGCTTGCCAAGAAATACCATTTTTCACAATGTCTTTGGACTCAGAATGCCCTCTGTAAGGACAGAAGATTTATCCATACATAAACTTGATACTGAATTCCATGACATGATCTGAGTATTATCAGATTAGAGACCAAGAACAAGACTTTCCCCTCAGTAAACATATACGTTAAGTAGTCTGAATACATGAATGAAAGAATGAGAAGTAGGAAGAGATGGATGTTTTATTTAAAACAAATGTGTTTCAGAAACTGAGTTTTTTGGACAGAAGGTTTATAATATTCCTCACTAGAATTGATAAATGTTCTTGTTTTCATAAGTGCAGATATTATTCGTAGAAAATCATAATATCCAATAATACATAGAAAACTAAGTCATTAAAAGTTAGGAAATGGCAAGAGGTAGATGTTCCAAACTTCTGGACCCAAACTAGTGGGACTAGGACATTCCTGAATCAATGTTTCAGTAAATGAAACTTCGATGCCGCCATGAACTCATACACGAAGGAGACATTAATCACCTCTTACATCTTTTATATATCAAGCCTATTGATCAAGAGGGTTGCCTAAAGGTAATCCACTCTGAGAAATGCTTTCTGATAAAGAAGTGTTTGTAAAAATGACTTCTAATAGGATTAAAGTACAGAATAAACCTTGTATATACATAGGATCCCATATGGCAGAAAATAAGTTATTTATTGATATCACTAATTTAAAATATGTACATCTTCCATAGCCTTTACAAGATTCCTTGTTTGGGTCTAATTTTAGCTACTTGTGCTATTGTGATTTGTAAAAACAGAAAGATAGCTAAAATGACAAAATATGGCAAGTAGATATATGTATGATAATAATCATTATAAGAAAATTGCAATTTTAGTAAGTTCTCATGATACATGTTGTCATATGGAAATTCTGCTTTTTCCTCATAATGTATATCTACTAATGGAGGGAGCACTTGATTTTCATTATTTAGTAGACATCTGGTTTTTTGGGGGTTTATTTTTAATTCTTGGGGTTTGAACTCAGGGCTTCACAATTTCTAGGCAGACACTCTACTGCTTGATCCCCAGCCTCTAGCCCTTTTTACTCAGGTTATTTTGGAGGTGGAGTCTCACTTTTTGTCTAAGTCAACCTGGACCATTATCCAACCAATCTCAGCCTCCTAGTAGCTTGGAATGACAGACATGCACCACTGTGCCCAGCTGTTGGTTAAGATGGGATCTCACAAAATTTTCCTGGGCTGGTTGCAATCTATGATCCTTCTAATCTCAGCCTCCCAAGTAGTTAGGATTACAGACATGAGCCTTTGGTACCTGGCTGATAGATTCCTTACTACTAACAGCTCTTTCTCTCTACATGGTTAAGCAAGGATAAATAAATACAAGAATATATCCATTGTGAGAAAAGTAGGAACTTGGCCAAAAAATGAGGACAGATTGACACTAGTGAACATACACAGAATACTGGTAATAGGACCATCTGACATTGCAGGTCAAAACAATTGGCAAATATGATTGATTTAGCCAAAAATCCCATGACTGTGAGAGTTCATCTTTTATCTTCTGAGAAATGAATAACAAAGCTATTTATTATTGGAAAGTTGCATAGACATAACTAGATTATTGTACTTGTGAAATACATTATAATTGCACATTTAGATCAGTAATTAAGACAGAAATGGTCTCTAAATTAAAGAGACCATCCACAGAGTGGGAGAAAATACTTGCTAGCTATACATAAAATGACTGATAACCAGAATATACAGGGAGCTCAAAAAACTTAACTGCCCCAAAATCAATGATCCAATAAAGAAATGGGCAACTGAACTCACAGAACTTTCTCAAATGAAGAAATCCAAATGGCCAAAACACACATGAAAAAATGCTCACCATCCCTGACCATAAAGGAACTGCAAATCAAAACCACACTAAGATTCTGCTTCACCCTGTTAGAATAGCTACCATCAAGAACACCACCACCAACAGAAGCATTTTAATTTCATGTAGTCTCATTTGTCCACCCTTTCTCTTAGTCGTGGGCTGCTGGAGTTCTACTGAGGAAGTCCTTGGCTATATGTATTGCTTCCAGAGAATTCCCTCCTCTTTTGTGTACTAACTGCAAGGTTTCGGGTAGGATATTAAGGTCCTTAATCCACTTTGAGTTAATACTAGTACAATGTCTTATTTAAATATTAGGATAAGTCTCAGAATCAGGTAGTGTAAGCTGCTCACTTGTTCTTTCATTTTTCTATGTTGTCTTGTCTATTCTATACATGTCTTACATTGATTTATTTTGGTAAAGTTTTTCAATTATTTTAAGTGACCTTGTTGAGATTCGTATTGAAGATATAGATCTATTGATAAGAACTTAAATCTTAGCAATAGTACATTCTTAGCCTACGAGCAAGTTGTATCTTTCCATATATTAAGATTCTTTTTGCTCATCTACCCAATACTTTAGAGTTTATAGAATAGCATCTAGCAAGCCTTTCATTAGGTATAACTTTTCGAATTTATGCTTGTCATCTTATTATACACGATATTGTACCTAATCTTAAATTTCTAGTTGTTAATTGTTGGCTTATAGAAATACAGTTGTTGTTTTTTTAAATATTGATTGTGCATACAAAATATCTGAGAAAACTTTCAAAGAAGGTGACTAATGCTCTTAAAGGAGTGCTTGAGACCATGACGTTGTCATGTCATCAGCAAGTGCAAATTAAAACAGCAATGTGTTATATCACACACCCACTACAACGGCCCAAATCCCAAGCACTGACAACATGAAGTGCTGCAGAGCAGGCATCCACAGGGTCCCTTGCTCACACCTGATGTGAATGAAAAAGGAGCAGCAACCTTGGAAGACACTTTGAAAGTTTCCTACAAAATTTAACATACTTTTAGCATGTGATCCAGCAAACACAGGACTTGGTATTTACCCAAGTAAAATGCAAACATATCCTTGCAAAAACAACACATGGTGTTTATAGCAGCTTTTTCATGATTGCCAAAACTTGGAAGCCACCTATGTGTTATTCAGTAGATGAAGGGATAAACATACTTTGTCACAGATGGACAATGAGCCATTATTATTCAGCACCATTCAATTTTAAATCATCAAATATTTAAACACTATTTATCAAAGTTTTAGATCTTTTTTTGGTAGGGGTAGACTATTTTTGCATTTATTTATTTAAATGGTTATTTATATCCCAGAGGACTTTTTACATGATACTCAATGGAATCCATAAATAAGAACAATTTGAATTTTCCCCTCTTGTCCAATATTTATGTATTCTTTTACAATTGCACTTGCTAGTTTCCAATAAAACAATAAACAGAAATTTACAGAACACACATACCTATATTATTCTCTTTAAGTCATTTTTTTATTCATTGCTGTCATTTACCATATCAAAGAAACTTCATTCTTTTCATAGTTTTCTATGTGGTTTTGTCAGTAATGGAACTTGGAATTTATCAAAATGTCTATTCAGATAAGCCTCAAATATTTTTCCCCTTAAATATACTAATATGGTGAATTATTTCAATTGATTTTTAACGTTAAAGAATTTCAAAATATGAGTTAAAATCCACATTCTGATTTATTATACTCCTATATATTGTTGGTTCTACTTGCCTGCATTTTATTCAGGGCTTTCACATGTATTTTATGAGAGATACTTGCTTGTAGTTTAATTGTTATAACATTTTCTGCTTTGGCATCAAATTACTCCTGGTCTCTGAGAATGAAGTTGGAACATATTAATCCATCTTTGAAGTAAGTATTGGTGAAGAATGGTTGTACGTTCTTCAGTGAGTCACATAGTTTACCAAAGGGACAATCTGGATCTGGGATTTGCTAGTTTAAATACTTCCTCAAGTACTGTTTTAGCTACATCCCACAATCTATCTATCTGTGCTAACATTTTCATTCTGTTCTTAGTACTTTCTGATTCCTATTGTGTTTCCTTTTGACCCATTTGTTATTGAAGTAGATTTTTTTTTTGTTAAGAGTTTTTTTGAGATAGTGTCTTACGAATTATTTGCTGGGGCTGGATTTGAAATGCGATCCTCCTGATTTCTGCTTCCTGAGTAGCTAAGATTATAGGTGTAAGTCACTGGCACCCAGACATGTTTTTAATTTTTTCCTTTAGATTTCTTAGTGGACTGATTCCTAATTTAATATGATTATTTTAGAAAAACATAATTTTTGTGTTCTGGATCTTTTAAAAATTATTGAGATTTATTTATAGCTCTGAATACAGTCTGCTTGTGTAAATATTCCCCGAGTACTTGTATACTGTCTTAATTTAAAAACCACTTAGATTACTTGGATTGATAGTGTTTTTTAATGTTTTCTATACCATTACTCTCCTCTTTTTGTCTATTTGAATCATCAATGATTGAGTGAAATTTGAAAATAATCAATTAGTGTTTTGTATTTGTTTGGTTCACCTTGTCATTCTATGAGTTTCTTTGTTAAACATATTTTACATCTATTTGTTAGATGCATAAGTAATTTGTATTTATGATATTTTCAAAATTATACACCCCTTTTATTACTAATGATATCACTTAATATGAAAAACACACTACCTGCTATTAATGTGGCCAATCCAGAATTCCTTGGTTTAATTTTTTACACAATTTTCTTTAAATCTATATGTGTCTTCATATAAAAAGTGGGTGTTTTGTAGGTAGTGGGTGTTTTGTTTGTTTCTGTGAACTTATCCAGTGCAAAATTCTCCACTTTTTAACTGTATTTTTATGACTTTAATTGTAGTTTAATTTATGCTTTTCATCGAGTATGTCTGATATTTGAATTTAATGCATTTCCTGTGCCTAATTAGCATGCTCAGTTTTTTATCTAACTTCTTGGACAAGTTAAATTCTTTTATAGTAGCTGTCTAGATGTTTCTGTGCACTAATTTTGCATCTCTGTTACTTCTGTGACAGATTGATATTTCTCTTCCATACTGCTCATGTGTGTCTTCTTCAAGTTATGAATGATAATTGTTTTTCATTTTTTGGCAGCACTTTCAATTTTACTAATGTTTATTTGTTTTAAATGAAGATTAAGCTGTAACAAATCTTGCTACTTTTTTATGTTTGTCAAGAATTTCTATGACTTAACAATAAGCTATTACTAAAAGTTTCACAACAAAATTGTGAAAAATAACAAAAAAAAAAACAATCTCTTTCTTTTGGTGGTACTGTGATTTGAATTCAGGGCCTCCTGCTTACTACCCTGGTCACTCTCCCACCTCCAGCCCTTACTGACTTGGTTATTTTTTGAGATAGGATCTTACATTTATGCCACAGCCATCCTGGGCCTTTATCCTCTCATTTATGCTTCCGAGTACCTAGGATGATAGTTTTCACCCCACACGCAGCTTTTCTTTTATACTGCTTGTGTTCATTTTTTAAATTTGATTTGTCATATATTAATAATATGAGGGGATTTCAATGTGATAATTTCATGCATGTACCTTGAACAAGTTCACCCTTCCATTACATTTTCATCCCCCTAACTTTCACCTCTTTTTTTCATGTTTAGTGGGCTTCATTATGCTGTATTTCTATGTATGTATGTACATACTTCCATCCTTATCACTCCTCAGTATCCTTTTCTTCCCCTTGCTGATGCCCCCATCCAAAGTGTCCTCAATACAGAATGAGTGACATTTTTATTACATGACAAATGCAACTTTTATCTTCTGTTATGGCTATTTTGTATACCTGTAAATAATAAATAGTATTAAACATTTTTCTAGATCTTAGCTGATTTGCTTACAAACATTTTGATTCTTTTTATCTTCATTAGGAAGGAAAAGATCATTATTACATCTGGAACTAATTGTGTGTCATTACCAAAACAAAATTCTTTTGTGTCTTCTATTTGGTAGCAATGAATTATGAGGTTTTCCAATTTGACTGGTGAAAACATTAACTGTCCCCAGGCCCATGTGAGCTTAAGAATTTTTCCTTCTAATTCCTTGGGTAATTATTTCATTGTTCTCTGATATTTTATTCACATTCTTCCAAATATATGACTATCATTCCTTAGTAGAAGATATGAAGAAGACCACATATGCAGCTTTCTCTCTCTCTCTCTCTCTCTCTCTCTCTCTCTCTCCCTGCCTCCCTCACACTTTCTCTCTCTTCCTTTCTGTATTGTTCCATTTTAACTAATAGAAATGTCCTTACTTGTGAAACATTCTTGGCATTAAGCAGAGACAATGATAGGACTAACCTCATTCATTTCCCATCTTGGATGTACCACTTTATTTTCTTGTGTTCAATACTATTAAAAGCATACTTCTTGCCTGGCACCAGTGGCTTTGTAATCCTAGCTATTCAGGAGATAGAGATCAGGAGGATCGAGGTTTGAAGCCAGCCCTTGACAAACAGTTCCCAAGACCCTATCTCAATAATATCCTTCAAGAAAAAGGGCTGGTGGAGTAGCTCAAGCTGAAGTCCCTAGTTCAAGACCTAATACAACAATAACAACAAAAAAATTAAATGCACATTTCTCAATACTTTCTCAACCACTTTTGCTTTTTATGATCTTTTTCTAAACAGGGTACATCTGCTTCTGACTGTGCCATCTTGGATAGAGGAATAACTCCTAAATACCTTCTTACAGGAAATCTGAGTGACATTCTTCAATGACAGATGAGTCAATCTCTGGGAGAGTGGGAACATGAGGGTTAATAGGTCACCTGGAAACCTGATGATGCAGCATAATACATTCCAGGTACTAGTCACTGGCTTTAAGAAGCACTAACAGTTGTTTCTGATTCTTTTCATCCTACTCCAAACCCTGACATTGTAACACTCAGTATCTTTATTCAAAAGTGACACTATTGCAATTTTACATAAAATTATCACTGGAAATCTGGAATTTTTGTCTAAATCTAACTGGCATTGCCAGTATAAAAGTATAGTGATTATTCCAATATAGTTTTAATACAAGCCTCTTTACACTTTCAACTTCAGCTCTGTGGTTTACACAAAAGGGTTGCCTTTGACTCCATTCATAGAAACATCAGGACCTCTACTGTGCTGTGGCCTCTGATAGTCTGCATGCTCCATCAGGCTTCATGGATATTAACTCAAAGCTAGGCAGAGCTGAAACTGCTGAGTGAGTCACCACAAGGAGAGCTGAATGAGCCCTGCATAGGCAGCAAGTAATACTGTAGCAAAATATATTCCTATTTTGCTCAATTACAAAGAAGGAAGCATGCATAGCACATCACAAATTAATAGAATTGTATGTTTTATTCTTCTAAAAGCTCAGTGTAAAAGAGCTCCAGCTTTGAGAATGTAAAACCTGGAAAGAGGGTGGTGAATTCTTTATAAATGTCTGGAAAAATTTTTCTTTCTTGGACTTACATAAAAGGAAAAGTACACGTAGATCATTCAGCACTCAAACTTGCAATCATTGCTAGAGAATGTATACCAGTAACAATGGCTATGTATCAACAAATGGACTTTTAATTTTTATTATCAAATTATGCCACCTAAATTATACATTCTTTCCCAGCTAGCATATCACCACATTTCATAAGAAAGATTTTTATAGCTGTCAAGAAAACATGCAAAATGAAGCCAGATGTGATATAGTCTTTGTTTGCCTTTACTATTTAAGCAAGACAAAAGAAATAACAGAGTGGGAAATTGATTAGAGTAATGGACTCTGGTATTTATTTAACTATTAAAGAAACAAAAAATGCTTACTTGTAAAGGAAGAAATGTTAGGCTCTTATATTTTCAGTTGGAAAGATTAAGGAGTCATCATTTATTTCTGAAAACTATAGACCAGATCTGAGCTCCTATCTCCTCCATTGATTGACCTGAAATGACTACAAAATAGAGCATAACTGCTAAATTTACTTTTAGAACTGTTCAAAGATTAAATTTGCTCATTCAATTAGCAATAAAGTTCTCATTCCTAGACATGTAAAATGGGAGTGTGAATTGTCATTTGTTGTAAAAAGAAAGATAAAAAGAAGTGATAAGAAAGTACAAATATTCTTCACTTATTCTAATAATCAGGGTTTCCTAGAGAAACAAAATCAAAGATATACATAGGTAAATGAGAGTAGATTTATTAGTGGAATTGGCTCATGCACATATGAAGACAAAGAAATGACCTAATTTCTTTGCAAGCTGGATTCAGTCCATGTCTGAAAGCTTGAGAACAAGGAGAGCCAACATTGTAAGTTGAAGGCCTGAGAAGAAATGTAGGTGTGGGGTGAGGAATCCATCACTTCTTTGTTCCACTCAAGAATTCAATGGTTTGAAATTCCCACTTATTGTTTAGAATGAATCCATTTTACTCATACACTAAATATGCGTATCACTTCTGAAAATATCCTAGAGACATACCCAAAAGTAATGTTCTACCAGCTATCTTAGCATCTTTTATTCTAATAAAGTTGACACATAGAATTAGTAATCCCAATTATGCTTACTACAGGATTGGACTAATAGCTAAGGAGAAAGCCAAAGAGAGAAACAGAAGGCAGCTCCTGATCCAGGGAATGACATATCTTGGAGGCATAAATGTCAATATACCTTTCCAATTAAAATTATTTCAAGCTTGGAAAATCTGCAGACATTGATAATAAGACTAACGTTTGGAACATAGAAAAATGTAAAGTATCTGAAATTTGTTAAAATTATGCAATATATTCTTGTGCAATATTAAAAGCAAGTTCATAAACAGAATATATGAATTTAAAAATCCATCTCAAACATTTTGAAATGTATATATAAAAGGTGATAGATAAATAGAATATTCAATAAGAATTAATTTGATTTAAATTATGAACTTTTATTTTGGCAACCATTAACTGAATGTTCCAGATTTGGAAGAATTATTGAATGGAACAAAAGAATGAGAAAAGAACATTTATATATTTGTATATATTAATATATTTATATACAAATTTATAATATATAAAAAATATATAATATATTTTTCATAAATATATTATATATTTATATATAAATTTTGGAGATGCAGGAAATTAATACTAATATGTTATCTATGATTTTATCTCCTTCTGTGCACATATCTCTCACATACTCTGCACTACAGCAGTAGTCCACATACTCTTTAAAGCATGGGATTCCAGTTCAGGGTTACTGTCTCACACATCTGTGAAAATGAACTGATGTACCACAGGATGTCCCTGTTCATCTCATAGGAAACAGGGAATGCCTACTAGGTTTTTGAGAAAGTGTTTATTTTTAGTGGCAGCTCAGTGTTTGTACTGCAAACGTTGTACAAACCATCACATGGAAACAAGTCAAACCCTCATTCTGATCAGGGCCACAATAAAGAAGTATTAAAAATACACTCTAGAATTTAGCCCAGCATGACCACAGAAGGGTGACAGTCACCCATACTTGTATTGTATCCATACACACGTGTAATGGTTCTATCTGCTACTCCAGTTTCAAATCACCAGTCGCAATAAAGGTTTTGTTCCTTTTCTGGCTGTTTCACAGACAGAAAGTGTCTTCATTAGCTACTATGAGCAAGAATATCAAATCACTGGATGAAATCAAATACTAAAAGCCTCAGTAAGTGAGTGTGTATATTTTTGTGTATTCAAGTAGAATAATCATTGGTTGAAAAAAAAGATTCGCATCTTAGTTCCTATAGTGATTGATGGTTATGTCTTGACAAAAATAGAGACATCAAGAATAGAAAATTTCAAGCAGAATAAGAGAAAAACCCATTTTACTACTGTTGCTTTCTAAAATACTATGAAAATGGTGTGAGTGGGATTGGGTGTTTGTTTGTGTGTGTTGCTTGACTTGAAATCTTCGTTCCTGATCTCCAAAGAAAATTGGACTTTAACAAAATTCATTCATTATTTTATTTGTTTATTATTCCCCATAAATTTATGTAGTGATCATTGTGTGGTAGACATTGGGGTAAAATTGAAGATAGCATAGTAAATAGGATGTATGCCCTAATCATGAAGAAATGAATTGCAGTGTGGTAGGTTCTCTGACTGCAGACAGAGAACAGCAACTAGGGTCTAAAATCACTGTCTCTGTCACTTAGTTTACAAGTACAGCTTAGCTGAATGACAGAGCCTGAAAAGCATGACAACAGATATTCCACACAGTCTATAACTTGGTCTGAACCACAGAGATCAGAGTAGCTAACAGCCGTTCCCTTATGATGGCATGTACATGCATATGTGTGTGTGTGTGTTTTATTAATTGGTAGGTGTGGAAGGAGTGAGGTGGTGAAAGAATATGCAGCATGAAGTGTTAAGGAAATGGAAAATCAGTATACATATGTGTGTGTGTGCTAAGCTAAGAGTATTTCTAGGCCCAGTCATAAGCATTGCTGTACATGTGTGAAAAGTCTAAAACATTACTCAATTTTCTGTATTTAACCACTAAGAAAATAACTCAAACATATGTTATAAAATCCAGGAACTAATAAGCAATTATAGCAAGGTTTCAGGATTAAAATTTAGCATAAAATGCAATCACTTTTCTATATTCCAACAATAGACAAGTACAATGTTAAAGAAAAATACAGATTACATTCATATTGTAAAAATAGGAAACACTTGCATACACAAAATATACATAATATACATCTGAAGAAAATGCTGAATCTGATGAAAGATTCTAAATAAATGGAGAGATTTATTCCATAGATTCCATAGATTGGAAAACTCAATATTTACAATATATTTGTTCTTCTAATCTTAATGTACAGGTTCAATGCAATTCAACTCAAATTTCCATCAGGTTTTTTTTAATGTATTGGAAAACTGATTCAAAAGTTTGTAAGGAGAGAAAAAGGATCTAGAATAGCATAATATTGAAAGAGAAGAAGAAAGTTGGACCATTGACTTCACCCAGCTTTAAGACTTACTATAAAGGTATAGAAATCAAGAGTGTGGTGTTGGTGAAAAATAAATCAATAAACTAATGTAACAGAATAGAGTGGCCAGAAATCAAATCATGATTATAATATCTGGCAATGAAATAAAGGAAATACAATAGAACAAAGATAGTCTTTTAACAAATGGTAATGTAACAAGTAAACATTCATCTACAAAAAAACTGAATGTAGACACAGACCTTACAATCTTCACAAAATTTAACTCAAAATGGATCAGAAACCTCACATTAATAATAAAAGTCCTAGACAATAATATGGCAGAAAATTTAGTTAAGATTGCGTTTGATAATGATATTTCAGATCCTTGAAGGGAAGAATTGGTAAGCTACACTTCAGAAAATTTAAAACTTCATCTGTGCTAAGCAATTTAATTAAAATGAAAAAATGAGGTATAGCTGGGAGAAAATACTGGCTAAAGACTGAAATCCTAAATATACAGAGAACTTTTAAAACTCAACAATAAGGAAGCAAATAACTTTATTTTAAAATGTGCAAAAATGCTTAGCAGAAACTCACCAAATATCACACACAGATGAAAGATAAACTTATAAAAACATGGTCTATACCATATCCCTTCCAGGAGATGCAGAGGAAAATGACATTGAGATCCTATCACAAGCCTATTAGAGTGGTCAAAATCCAGAAGATGGACAGGATCACATGTTTGCAAGGATGTATCTCAACATGAATTCTCATTAATTGCATATATAAATATGCTTCCACAGGTGGATGAGCATACTATGGTTTATTCAGACAATGGAGGATTGTTCAGGAAAAGACATCAAAAAGATTTAAGTATATATTACTGAATGAAAGAAGCTGGACAGACAAGCCAATGCAGTGTATGATTTTAAACATAGGAAAAGATGAACTGTGTATACCATGGAAAGGTCAGTGATTGCCTTAGAGGAGAAAGCCGGAAATGAATGTTTGGATCAAAGAGGATTTTTAGGACAGTGAAAAAGCTTTGTCTGATGTTACAATGGTGAATCCTTGTCATTTTACATTTGTCCAAATCCATAAAATGTACAACACCGAGAGCCAACCATGACCTAAACCATGGCCTTTGAATGATAATGATGTGTGTATGTAGGTTCATCAATTGTAACAAATGTACCACTTGTGCAGGGAAGTTTATAATCAGAGAGAGCTGGTATAGACATGAGGGAAAAATCTCCATTCCTTCATCTCAATTTGCTGTGAACCTAAACCTGCCCTAAAAAAGTCTTTAAAAAACTATATATATCATATGATTCACATAATATTTCAAACATAATATATATATCATATGAAAAAGAGCAAAATTGCACACGTTGATCTTATCAGTAATGACATTAAATGCAAATAAAATTAACTATCCAAATAAAATTCAGTTTTCTTTAGAAATGATTTTTAATGTTCCAAAAATAAACTGTCCACAAAGGTCTCACTTGAAATTCAAAACCACAAATAGCTTGATAAATGGAAAAATATACTCCATGCCAACAGGGAACAAATGAAAGCTAAAATGAATATACTAATATCATGTTGATTAAATTTTAAATCAAAAACTTTGTTAGATTTAAAGAAGTGCATTCTATAATTATAGAAACAACTTCTAGAAACACATAATGATTTTTGAAAAATGTGCACATGATCACAGATACTCAAAAACTGAGAAAAAACTGAGAGAACTGGAGAAACATAATCTGATTACAATAGTTGGAGACTTCAGTATTCCACTTCAAATAAGTAATGGAAAAACTCAACTTTAAAAATAGCAAGAAAGTAGAAAACAATGCTACAAACCAACTAATCCTATAAGCCGCACGCAGAACTCCCTATCTACCAATGGCATTCTTTTCTATGTACATGGAATCTTCTTCAGGGTAGATCAAATATTTGACCATATAATAAGTCTGATGGCCCAAATAATGTACACACATGTAAGTAAATGCAAAAACATAAAAATATCTTTCAATAAATTTAGGCTAATTTAGGCTAGTTGAAATTGGATAACGGGTGTTATCCAACTGTAATAGAATGATACTAAAACTCAGTAAGCAATTAACCTCCTGCTAGTTGCATAGTTTGAAATGTTTTCTCCTGTTACAAAGGTTCTCTCTTATGTCTAGTGTTTCTTTTGCTGGGCAGAAGTTCTTTTATTTGATGTAATCTAATTTGTCTATTTTTGCTTCTGTTGCCTATGTTTTTGAGGTCTTATCAACAAAAGAAAAGAGAAAAAATCTATGCCCAGGCAATGTCATGGTGAGTTTTCCCTATTTTCTTCTAGTAATTTTTGACTTTGGATCTTCCATTGTAGTCTTTACAGTAGGCCCTTGGCACCTGTGGCTATATGGTTCCAAGAAAACCAGCAACAGAAAAAGCCATGAATACTGAGGATGCATAACTCCAGCACTGAATTCAAGATGCTTGATTAAACTTTTCCCATAAAGCCTCTGAACTTCTACCAGTGACATGCTGCCTTTTGACAAATCTAAAATTCTCACTTTATCACTTAAATTGAGCACATGCGGCATTGTTGGTTTGGGATGATTTGGGATCATCCCAAATAATGACAATAGCTTTAGTCATGCTTTTTAGGGAACCATTTGCTTTGAGGAAGGCATGTTTTCACAAAATTAAGAGCAGGGAAATGCTCAGCAGACTGACTACACAAGAACTTAAATACAACTGATGATAATGCAGACTGAGAGTTTCTTCACATCAACTAAGCCATATATCACATGTGCAGGAATTTAAATTTTTCATTTTGAAATTTCTTTGGGATTTCATTTATTTATTTGACTGTGTTCCATCAAAACCATATGTAATAAATCTATGAATAATGTGGTTTTACAGTATTCTCCTTTGAGTAGATTTTTGTAACTGATTAAAGGTGGGCACAGTTCTGTTTTTCTATAGTTACCCAGTTTTCAAGGTTAGGCCTAGAGGACATAATGTTAAGAGAAATTAAAGAGATCCAGACAGACAAGTACTGAGCTCATTGGTACAGTTAATCCTGTATAACTAGAAAACAGAATGGTGTTACTAGTTGCTAAAGAAGAAGAGATTTAGAGGCTGGAGAAGAGTATAAAGTTACAGATAAATAGGAAGAAGTTGTAGTATACTGTTGTGTCAGTTGACTATAATTAACACTAATATTTTATGTATTTTTAAAAAGCTACAAGAGAGGAATTTATATGTTCCCACTACAAAGAAATGATTGATGTTTGAGGTAATTGGCTTGCCAATTACTTAAATTTGACCCTTACAAATGTATGTTTATTGCATGTCAGTTAAAATTTATAAATTAAAAAATAAATGAAGAGAAATTCATAGATAAACACACAAAAATATCAAATTCTTAAATAACCAATAGCTTAAATAAGAACTAAAAAAATTAGGAAGTATTTGGATATGAATGAAATGAAAACATAACTTAATATCAAGTGTTATGAAATGTAAGAAAATTAGTCTCAGAGGAAAATTATTAACTATTAACCATTATACAAAAGAGGTAAAGATCTCACACCAGTGTTCTCACCATCAAACTAAGAAAATACAGTAACCACATCTATTATCTCAATATGAACAGAGGATGAATATGATACAGGTTAGGGTGGGAATAAAAACCACAGAGATTAATAAAAAAAGTCAATGAAATAAAAGTTCATTCCTTGAAATTAACAAACTAAAAAAGTGTTCCGTGAACTGAGCAACAAAAATGAGTGAATACTCAAATTATTATAATCAGGAATAAAAGAGAATACATTATTTCTGACCTTACAGTAATGAAAATATCCTGAGGAAGTACGATGGCCAATGTTATGACAATGAACTCAATAACTCAGATGAAAGGGGAAAATTCTTATAATGATGCAAACTAGCAAATCCAAGTCAAGAAGAAAGTTAAACTCTGGGTAATAATAGCAAGTAAAGGAGTGAATTATCAAATCTTCCTATTAAAAAAAGCTCAAAACCAAACACCTTCGCTAATAAACCCTACCAAGCACTTAAAGAATTACCTAGCTCAAAACCAAACACCTTCACTAATAAACTCTACCAAGCACTTAAAGAATTACCTAAACATGGAATTAATTTTACAGATTCCTTAAAAAGCATATCTTAACTCTATCAGAATAGTTGTACCTTGAAATCAAAATCAGATGAGAGGAGTACAGAGCAGCATCTGTTGGTACATGAACATCCAAATCAAAAACAGAATGTTAGCAAATTAAATATAAATAGACAGGACCATGAACCATGATCAAGTGAGATTTAACTCAGAAGCAAAACTGACTCAGTGGATAAAAATAAAGAAACATACAATATTAAATAAAAGAAAAACAAAACAAACAGCGTGTTTATCTCAATGAATGTAACAAAATCATTGCCCAAATCAAGAACTCTCACAGTAAAAATACTCAGCAAAGAAGGAGAAGGAAAATTCTCAATTTTATAGTAGAATCTATGAAATGTATACAATGACATCATATTTAATGATGAATGAAGGAAGCTTTTCTTTTAAGATCAGGATAAAGATAAGGGAATGGAAAATGTTGAAACAACATTGGAAAACAATTTGGCTATTTTTTTAATAAGTTAGACTTATGTTCTCATGTGATTCAGAAAATCCCACTTGTAGGTATATATGAAAAAGAGTGAAAAGCATACGTTCATACAAAAGTCATATCAACACTGACAGCAGCACTATTCATAATAGTTCTAAAATGGACACAAGTCAAAGACAAATTAACAAACAAAATGTGATGTGGGCATGCAATATAATATTATAAAACCATAACAAGGAATGGAGTATTGAGACATGATACAAGGTTGATGAACTTAAAAATATTGTGGTAAGTCAACAAAGGCATATAGAAAGACCACAATCACATAACTGCATTTATATGAAATGCTCAGACAAGCCAAATCCAAAGAGGAACATAAATTAGTGTTTGTCCAGAGTTGAGGCAGAGAAAGAATGGAACTTCATATGCATATGTTTTGTGGATGCAGTGATGACAAATTCTGTACTTAGTGATGATTGTTGCCCAGCTTTATGAATACACTAAAAACCATTAACTCATATATATTAATTGCTAAATATTATGGTATGGTAATTATATCTCAATCTAAAAAATAAAATAAGTATCAACACAGTTGGTGCTCAATAAATGGCATACTTGATGGTGAGAAAAAGGGAAAAAATTTAAGATGAATGTTCACCCAGTATCAGTGTCACCATGTACCAGATGTGTGTGAAGAGACAATTCTCCAATAAATAAGAAAGTGTATGAGCATTAGTAAACACTGTAATGAGGAGCAAATTAAAGATGTCATTGAATTTTGGCAAAAATCTGTCACAGCCAACTAATACAAATTTTTTTATGTGGTTTAGCTACTATTCTGGTCTCTCCAGAGCCTTTTGGTAAGTCTACAAAGTACCTAATTCTGAGAAAATTCTATCTTCATCTAAATGTGGGAAGTCCAGGTGCCATGAATTCAAATACACTTGAAAACATTGAGGTCATTTGAAAAATTTCTTGGGAAAAATAAAACTAACTATATACACAATGGAAGAATAGCATCCTCATAGCTGTGGTTTTCCCCAGTCAAATGCCATGAATTTATGAGCAATGCAGTTTTTCTGATGACTATAGGTATTTGTCAAGTTCTACTCCCTGCTGCCATCCCCTTCTCAGTCACCTGCAAACATTGATCATTACAATTAGAAAAACACAGAAAAATCATTAATTAACATAAGCAGTAAGATTTGGTGGTTACTTGAAGCACACTCCATTTTATTCTTGAATTGTGTACTACTGTCCATTTTGCTATACCTTGAAAATTCCCATTTCAGAAGCATTTCAAAGTAGCAACTCACCTGGTCATTTGAAAATGGGATTCGACTAATCTGATATAAAGTGAAGTTAGAACAGATACACTCTTAGAAGTGTCCATAAAATTAGGTTTCCTTTTGTCTCCCATTGCATCCTTCACGCTCTATCACTGATATCAAAGAAGTCAGTTCTTCTACCACATTTTAGTCTTCCAATTTTTCCAGCCAACCACATTTCATAGCATTAATTATAATTCAGCTAGAGATATATACAGCACCCATGTCCCACTCTTAAAGACATTTTCCTCATCTAAATGTCCAAGTTCATAAAAATTGACATGGTTACTAGCAAATCAATTAACAGAGGAAAGCCTCTGTTATCATTTGGTTTACCCTTCATGGATTATTAAAATATCTTCAAACATTATAAATAATTTGACTGAAAATATTTGTGTGTATTATTTTAAATAATTTTGCTTGGAATGCTAAAAGAAAAAAGATATTGTATCAATGTTTGACTTAAAATCTCCACATTACTGTCTAAATTATAGTAAGTACTGTATCAACAGTGGTGGGTCAGGGGCAGTACAATTCACTGAATCCCCCCTTGTACTGTAAATGTCCCCAAGATGAGTTGGTACATCATGGGGACCTGGCCTGCAAAGCCCCAGCTACTTAATTCAAATGACCCACCTGCTATCTGCATACTCACAGCCTTACAGTTAAGCAGCCTGAGCCTCAGGTACCATTGCGCTTTATTTGGTTTGGTTTGGTTATTTGAGCTACATGATTGCTTTGAAAAAGGTAAATTATCCAAAGCATTGGAAATATTTTCTCTAAGACAAGTAATAAAAGACCAGAACGTGTTGTGTGTGTGTGTGTGTGTGTGTGTGTGTGTGTGTGGTCTTGATCCTCCAAAGACTGAGATAGACACTATAATTAGGAAGGAAAAAAATAAGACCAAAGAGACAAAATTACTTATTACATTTTAATTTCTGAAGACCAGAATCTATTTTATTCTGACAGAAAAATAAAGAAAGGGAGAGGAAGAAAGTGAAGAAAGCAGAAAGGAAAGAAAGAAGGAAGTGAAATGATGGAAAATACCTGGAGGGCTATCTAAAGTTGAAGAGTGAAACACGAACTTTTGATCAGCGTCTGGCACGAGGTAGACATTGAATAATGCTATCATCACTACTGTATGAAATACAAGTAAGTGCAGGTGAAGACAATGAGTGAAAGTCATGGCCTGCAAGGGCTGCCAGGACTCACAAGGAAAGTAGTTCCTTTCCTTGTGTAAGGATAGTGAAAAACAGAAAAAAATTGCTAGAAAATTGAACATTTTCAAGTTCATTCTCAGATTTGATAGGACAAAGAGAGAAAAACAAGTTTATAAGGATTAAATTAATAAAGTCTAAAGAGGAAGCTTGTGAATTTATCCCATGCATGTTACAAGAGTTGAGAAAAAATAAAATTGCTTTCACTGTAACCCATGAGAGACTCATAAAAGCTTAGCTATTGAACTCATTTTAGCTTATGTTTAAATATACTTAAATTTTAAAACTACTTTCTGAAAATTAAAAAAAATACGTCTCAGTTAGAAAAAATGTCTGAAAGGTATGTTAATAAATGTCCGAAAGGTATGTACTAGTACATATCTTTGAATCAGATAAAGTTTAGAGAAAACAGAGTATGAAAGACCTATAATGGAGACTTCTGCTTCTATACATGTGGAAGCTAAGGGTCAAAGAGATGACTAAAGGACCTAGTGTTCCGATGATCAGGGAGAGGTGAGCCCAAAGAAATTCTCAGCCTCTTTGCCCTTCCTATCACTGTTACAAGGGAGTAAAGGAATTAACATTCTAATTTTACTGAAAATGAGATATAGTGGGTCTTAGGAATTGGGATGGCACAGTGGGAATCACCTGCAAAAACTCAGTAGATGTTGCTTAGTATTGAAAAGGATTAGTGGACCCCACAGAGATGCTGGGGGATTTACGTCCATAGACCCAATGATTCTGTCTATGCAAACTCCATTGTTGAGACTAAATGCAAACCAGACACCTTCGTCCTTCAGACAAAAGGTGCTCCCTTCTGCTCTGGCTATAATATTCCTCAGTCTGGGCGAGGAGTGTTCATCTGACTCTAACTCAATTAGGGTTTCCACTGGGGCACAGTGATTATTTAAAGGGATGAACATAACACTCAAGCTTGTTTGATCCAAATTATTCTTCACAATCTTTATAATTGTACTCACGCTTAAGAAGCTTCGTGTATTTCTTGCTATTATATTTGAAGGCTTGAGCCTGGAATCTGGAGGTGGTCAAATCTCTATCAAGGGGAGAAAATAAACAGTAAAGTCAATGAATAATATGACAGAGGATAGATAAATTATTACCTGTATACTCACCCTTTCCAATTACATGTGCTAACACCTCTCTCACTGTGACTAAGTACTTTTGAGGCCTTAAAAAGACTGCAGTATGTACTGTTAATCAGTGCTACACAAATATCTTCAACAATTGCATGGACTAAGAATATGTAGGATATAGTGCTGAAGTTTTTATACTATTAAGCTTATAATTACACTATAAATAGCTACTATTCATTGAGCACCAATGTCATGCATATAATTATAGATTTTCTACAATATTCCTCATAAAAAGTCTTCAAAGAGGGCATAATTTTTGTAAATATTCAGATGACAGTATTGAAGATTACAGAAAACAGTGACCTTCTCATTGCACTCATGACTGTTAAAAAAGACCTAAATACAAACCCAAAGACTTCTTTTTTTAAATCCTCCAGCTGTGTGGAAAGCTACATATGTGAAGGAAAGAGTTTAGTCTTTATGATGAAAGTTAAGAAGACAAATTAAATTGATTTTAGGTTCATCAATATAATTGAACCTAAGTGCTGTTTAGAAGATAAAAGAAGATATATTTTTATTAATATTGTAACTCATCTTTAGACTTAGAAGTATTTCGTTGACTATAGAGCTCAATCAATTCAGTTTGTAGATGAGAGACCTGGGATCCAGACACCTAAGGTATTCTTCCAAGGTTAAAAGGAAAATTGAAAATTTAAGGGACTCTGATTTGGTCTCCTCATTGATTTGTACATTTGCTTCATGGACAACTAAGTTCTATTTCTGGAGTTAAATCAAAACTCTTTCTTGAATCACTTCACCGATGATAAAAAGCTTAGAACATTTATTAATAGACCAATCATCTTTGTTCAATTTGCTTTATACATTAATATGTATTTTTATACATCCTTTATGCCTTCAGTGAGGCTTTTAATTAAGGACCTTATATTCTTTTCATTAACAAACGTTTGACTAAACTATGACCTTAGAGAAACGTGTTCTGCTGGAACCTGTCACAGTAAGTTTTAATGTTCTTTAAACAAAGCAAATAGCTAACAGAACGATTTTCACTATTTAAAAAAAATCTTCAAAATGTGCAGTGTTCCAGCATAATGGCTGTGAATAGCAGTTAGTTGTGGAATTTTAATGGTTGGATTATAACACCATTTCTAAAATGAATCACAGTTATTATCATTTAAGGTATGGCATAAGCTGCTGGTTGTAATTGCTTACATGCTTTCCTAAAGCAATAATATGTCTACATCATATCTGCAGCACGCTGTTGACAAAATAAACCGGGGAAAGTATTATCACAAAGCTAAGACAAAAGATGGAATGAAAGAGAAAGATGGCTGTAAAGATAAAGATCTCCATTTACTCAAAGTAAAATTTAAACTGAAATGAAAATAAAGGAGCAAAAAAGGGTACTTTTCACCTTCAAAGTCATAACCTTTCATATATCTTTACTTGGGTCTGTGAGGATTTGAGCGTAGAAAGGATTTTGAAATTGGTTAGGCTAATTCATTTTAAATATGTTTTAACTATGGAGCTCTCACTAACAAGTTAGACATAGGTGTAATATAAAAGATTAAAATGGATTTTTATGTAATTGAATGAAGAGTAAATTTTTCAAAGTTCCTTATCCTTAATCAAATCCTAGCTTCTGCAGCTTCTCTTTTCAATGGCATATATCTAGGACACCAATAAACAGTGCATTAAAAATATTAAAACCAAAAAAGGATATGAGTTTTTACAATACCTTAAATCTAATTAGTGGAAATTCTGAGATGGGAAAACAGGTTCCTTGAATGTTAAAAGCAAATGTTACATTTTTGTCAGCTATTGTTCAATACTTAGGATTTCTCCTTCCTTCTCGATATTATCCCTGAATTTGCACGCTTCAGCCTTGTTAGTGAATGGTTGAAAGCTCAATTATTTTTTTTGACAAAGAAATGAGTTATAAATATACTTAGAATCTGCCAGCAAATGTAGTAATAATTAGAAGATGATTTGGAAAGAAGATAAGTGGACTTTTTATCATTAAAACAAATAAGTCAATGAAATTTAATATCTAAAATAGGAATGACAAATTTTTCAAAATGTCACCGTATCATTTTGTGAGCCCATATTATATAGATACAATTAGTAATCACTTAATAAGTTCAAACTATGGCTCTGGGTATGTATGACACACTTTTACTTACTGAATTTATTCATTGCTTGTTATATTGGTCATTCAGATTTTCCCTGTTTTACGGCTTTACACAAATATTAGTGGCTGACGGCAGCAAACACTAACTGAATCACAGCAGATTTGCAAATTGGTTGGGGTGAGTTTTTTTCAGCCTGGGGGTTGGCATGCTCAGGTGTGTCTCTTAGATTAGACTGTACTTGAAGTACACAATTCTCTTGGCAAAAGGAAGCATAACAGCCTAAGTCAAATGGCACAAGCACTTACAAAGCCTCAGGTCAGAGGAACATTCTATCGGAAAAGCAAGTCCCATGTTCATGTCCAAAGTCAACAAAATGGGGGAAGTACATCCTCGGTCTAATCCATAGGGAGGATTTACAAGTCACTTAGCAAATGGAGAACATTTGGTTCAATTACAGGAATGAGTGAATAACTGGGAATGAGATCCTCACCTGTCAACATTTCTTTGTATCTGGGGATACTTGCTGAACAAAGTAACACTGAACAAAGATAGCATAAGTTTGTCTTTATGGAGTTTAGAGCTCCAAAAAGAAAAAGTGACTGAAGCAGATAGTTAAAAATAAGCATAATGCTTAAAATTGTGAAACATGCCTGCATATCTGACATAATCTACAATTTGTTACTGATATATACAAGGAGAGTCCTACTTTGGTCTACTGCTAAAACTGAGTCATGGATTATGAACAAAAGTAACTGAGATTAAGTAGAAAGAAAAAAAAGAGAATTTGTAGATGATACCCTAGACCTGGAAAATTGATTAACTAATCAAATTAAGGAAACTGACACAGAAGGAAGCATCTGAAACTGCCTGTGGAAATGCAAAAAGGAATCTATAACCTAAAGTGGCTGATGATTAAATGGGGAGAAAAGAGAATATCTCATGGTCACAAATAGCTACAGTGCATGGTCACCATCTTGACAAAGTCCGAGGGCACAATTTCTAATCAATGTTCAGAGGATACAAATACACTCTCTAAAACATGTTAGTTTCTGATGAGACAGGGATTCTAGGCTGCATACTGTTACATGATTTACTTCTGCATTTCATTGTTTAGCACAGTCAGGGACCCAGCCATGCATCTTAACATTCACTTAGCCAGCACATGTCCTCAGCATCTCTCTGTCAGCACCTTCAACTGTACAACTGAGAGTATTCTCCCAGCAGGATGGAGCAGAATGCTGGAAATGATCACTGCCACCTGAGTAGTCCACAGTCACTGACGAACGGCAAATATCCTCAGGTAGGATGACATTATGCATGTTTTATGTCGAATTCCAAGGCCCCAGAGGCTTCCAGCCCTGCTATGCTACAAGCTGTAGTCATCTTCTTTTTTTCTTATCACTTTCCTATGCTAATCTCTCCTACCTTAAATCACCTTATAATTTAATTATCTGCATAAATTCTGGAACTGAGGGAGCTGCTTCTCTCTCTCTTCTCTTTCTCTCTCTCTCTCTCTCTCTCTCTCTCTCTCTCACACACACACACACACACACACACCAAACTCTATTGTTTCTCTTCATTGTAAAAAATATAGCATGAATTTATCCCTCTTAGTAATTTAAATATCTAATAAAGATCAAATATTTTAACTATATGACATTGATTTGCAACAGATCCCCAAATCTGTTCTTCATCTTTCAGGAGTGAAAATCTGTATGCACTGAGCAGCAACACTCCCGTCTCCCAACTCCTCTGCCCCTATAACCACCATTGTCCTTTCTGCTCCTGTCAGTTTGAATACTTTAGACACCTAGAATCAGTAGAATCATGCCATTTATGTCCTTCTGTTAATAGTATATTTCACTTAATGTCTTGCAGGTTGATCCACTTTGTAATATATAACAGGATTCTACCCTTTCTAAGAGTGAAAAAATATTCCATTGTATGCTTTGAGGGAAAAGCTATGGATTCATTGCACCTTCTGTCCTCTGTACTACAGGTCCTCTCTAGCAGCACACTGCATAGCTCTTTTGTTCTCAGTGGTTGCAGGATTCTAAAGGATAATACAGACCTCCAAGAGAGGTCAGACAGAAGCCATTCCTTCAAGGGGGCCCCACAAAACTTCAACATTGGCAGTCTACAAGTCTTCCAAGAGAATGACCAAGGAGCCAAGCTTTTTTCTACTCATTCTGTGCTAAGCCAGGGGGAAAAACCTCATGAGCAAGTGGACCTCATAAGCAAGTGGCAATAGTTTTCCTACCATTTTCACTGGGGCTTGTTTTGTGTTCTTTTGGGATGTAGGATGTAGGAGTCCATTTTCTGGACTTCTCTTAATAGGAGTTACTATGTATGTTATTGCCAAATCTGTGTCTGTCTTGGGGGATTGGGTGTCTGGGATTCCCTATTTCACAATCTTGCTAATGTTATCCATCTGTTATCATTTTAATTACTGTATTGTATTCACCAAAATATATATTCAACCCACGTTTGTGACAATTTTAGATTCTTTTCAGTTTTTTGTATCAAAAAATAATGTCTCCAATAAACATCTCTGCTAGATTTTCTGTTGTCAGCTCAGGACCATAGCTGCTCTTCTAAGGTCTCTGTTGTATTAGAGAGGAAAATCCCTCAATTACATTTCCAGAATCCTTTTCCATCCATGGTTCTAAATTAGGACCTGCCATGGAGAAACATTTGTGTGATGTGGAATATAAAAAAAAAGAAGTCACTGTTTCTCAAATTTAGGACCCAGCAGATGAGTGAGCAACTCTGAGCTTTCAGTCAATGTCTAGACAAACCACAAACTACCCACTTAGTTTTTGTAGACTGATTGAATCCCCTAAGAGGTCCCTTACCTATACTCTGGCTTTTCTTAGTGCTCTGGAGATCCACCTGCTTTGACACCCTAAACTGTGGTATGGTATCAACACTCCAGACTTATGTTCCTCCAATCCCTAAAACAGGGTTTTGTACCTACCTCTAACACCTTATATTAACAATTATCATAGTCTGGATGAATACAACAACTTATGTTTCCTTAAAATAACCTTTGCCACTACAAATTATGAAACACACATACAGACACACACACACCTTACATATTTATGGGAATAGACAATTTCCTGAAGAAAAATAATTGAGACTTACTATGTGCTGTAAACCAATGTCTTATCCTTAAAGGGCCAAACTGAGCAGGTGAACTTCACTTAGTAATTTTATTTTAGTCTATTCTTCTTTACAGAATAATACACATTGAACAGTTTTTGGTATTTAAAGAGCAAGTTATAGTGTATGCAAGGGAATGTCTTCACTGTAATTATTAAGCAAATTACACTAATAGGCTAGATTTCCATAATCGTGGTTTTTTTCCAACATGCCCATGTGTGGAAATACTCATATTCATTGCTATTAAGATGGGTGTTTTAGGAGTTCTTTTCACTTTAAAGGTTTACCTGCTTTAAGAAATTCATGTTTTTACACTTTGTAGATACTGCATGTTTTTACAAACTGAAGATTTTTAGCAACCCTGTGTTGAGCAAGTCTATTGGTACAGTTTTTCCAACAGTTAAAATAACAGCATTTTTAGAAATAAAATATTTTCAATGAATGAATGTACTTTTCTAGACATATTGCTGTTGAATACTTTGTAGTAGGCTACAGTATGGTGTGAACATAAATTTTAGAAACTTTTAGTACATATCCATTGTATAAAAATGAGTTACATTGTGACATCTTCATGCATGCGTTATAAGATATTTTAATCATATACATCCACCATTTAGCCCTCCTTTAAAATCCTCCCTCTCTGCCCTGTGTGGAGTCACCTTTCTCTTCCCTAATAGTCCCCCTCTTACATCCATGTCCTTTATTTCACGTATGAGAGAAAACAACATGTTGTACTTGTCTTTGTGAGTCTGGTTTATTACGTTTAACATGATCATCTCCAGTTCCACCCATGTTTCCCACAAAAAACGTAATTGCGTTCTTCTTTGTGGATGAATAATAAATTATTCTGTATACATACCACATTTTTCATCCATTCATCCACTGATAGGCACCAAGACTATTGTGAATAGTGTGCCAATAAATATAGACATGTAACTATCTCTATTGTATGCAGACTTTGATTCCTTTGGTATACACCCAGGGGTGGTACAGGTGGATCCTGTGGTAGATCTATTTTAAGTCTTTGGAGGACATTCATACTGATTTTCATAGTAGCTACACTAATTTATAATCCTACCCACAATGTATAAGGGAACCTTTCCCCCTGCATCCTTGCAAGAATATGTTCTCTTGATGATAGCCGTTCTGACTGGACTAAGATGGAATATCAATGTAGCTTTTAATTTGCATTTCTCTGATGACTAAAGATGTAGGACATTGTGGTCTTACTTTTATTTTTTAGTTTATTATGAATTGAAGTATTTTCCTCATTTCTTTCTTAAGAAGTTTGTAATTGTGGTGTAGAAAATCTACTGACTCCTACATTTACTTTATAATCTGCTAGTTTTTTGAAAGTGTTTATTTGATCTAAGAGTTTTCTTGTGAAATCTTTAGGGTATTCTAAATACAGGATCATGTCATCTGAAAACAGTAGTAATTTGAGTTCTTCCTTTCTTGTCTGTGCCTATTTCATTTCTTTCTCTTGCCTTATGATCTTGCTAAGATTTTAAGCACTATATTAAATAAGAATGATGAGCGTTGATATCTTTGTCTCCTTCCTGATTTCAGACAAAATGATCTCAGGTTTTCTCCATTCAGTATAATTTTGCCTATAGGTTTGTTGCATGTAGCCTTCATTATGTTGAAGTATGATGCTTCTAGTCCTATTTTCTTCAAGGCTTTTGTCATAAAGCCATATTGAAGTTTGTCAAAGGATTTTCTAAATCTGTTGAGATGACCATGTGATGTTTTTCTTGATTCTATTTAAAAGTAATCTTATGTTTATTGATTTGCATATGTCAAGCCATCCCTGCAACTGTGGAATAAAAACTATTTTCATCATGTGATGATCTTTTTTCTTTTTCTTTTAGGGAGTACTGGGCTTTGAACTCATGGACTGCTGTTTGCTAGGCAGGCACTCTTCCAATTTAGTCACACCCTCATCTCTGATCATTCTTAAAATGGTGTTGAATTCCATTTGCATGAATTTTCTTGAGGATATTTGTGTTCTTCAAAGGAATTGGTCTGTAGTTTCCTTTTATGTTGTGTACTTATGTGGCTTGGAAATCAGGGTTATACTAGTTAGATCTTCCATAAAGATCTGGGAAAATTCAGCAGTTATTCTGTCTGGTACAGGACTTTTCATTGATGAAAAAACTTTTATTGCTCCTTCAATGCTATTTCTACTTATTGAAAAGTTTATGTGTTTTATATCCTCTTGTTTCAATTTGAGTATGTCTTTAGGGGTCTAGAAATTTGTCTATTTCTTCTAGATTCCAAGTCATTAAAATATAAATTTTCAAAAAATCCCTAATGGTCCTCCCAATTTTAGGGTCCTCTGTTGTAATACATCTGTTGGGTTTCTAACTTTATTAATTTGGGTCTTCTCTCTAATTAGATTTATTAGTTTGGCTAACAGTTCATCAATCTTATTTATTGTTTCAAAGAACAAACTCAGTTTCATTAATCTGTTGTATTGTTCTTTTAGTGTTTACTTAGTTTCACATCTGATCTTGAATATTATTTCCTTTATTGGTTTGAGGTTTGGCTTAGTCTTGTTTTTCTAAGACCGTAAGGTGTACCATTAGGTTGTTTAAGATTGCTTTGAGTTTTTAATGCAGGCACCCATAGCCAAAAACTTCCCTCTGTCTTTATTATTTTATGCAGATTCTGGTATGATGTATTTTCATGTTCATTTGATTCTAAGAAATTTTTATTATTCTTTGACTTCTTCAAAGAACCACAGGTCATTCAAAAGTGTATTGTTCAATATACATGTTTTTCATCTGGATAACCTGTTGTTGGTTATAGTGGCACTAAAGTCACCCACTATTAGTGTACTGGTGACTGTTTTTCCCTTTATATGCACTTGTGTCTGTTTTAGGAAATTGGGTATGTCAATATTCAGTGCATATATAGTTAACACTGTTATATCTTCTTGATGGACTGCTTCCTTTATCTATACATAATGACCTTTTTTTTTCTGACTAATTTTGAGTTGAAGTCTGCTTTATCGGATAAGAGTGTAACTACTCCTTCTTGCTTTTGGATTTCAATTCCTTGGCCTATCATTTTCCATTCTTTTACTTGCAGTCTTGGTGTGTCTTTGACAGTGCAGTATGTTTCTTGTAGACACAAAACAGTTGAGTCTTGTTTTTGTTCTTAATTTAATAAGCTGGTCTGTGTGTTTTAATTGAAGAATTCAGACCATTTACACTACAAGTTGTCATATAAAATATGAACTAATTCCTGCTAAGCTGTCGTTTTTTTTATTATTTCCTAATTTTTGTTTGCTTATCTACTGTTCTAAAGGAATACATTTTTTCATGTGCTCTAATGTTTGCCTTTCTCTTTTGTGGGTAGAATTCTTTTAAGTACCTCTAATGCTAACTTAGTGGGCATAGATTCCTTCAAAATATGCTCATCTTGGAAAATCATTCTTTATTCTTCAATTCTGAAGGATAATTTTAATGAAAATAGTAATATGGGCTGGCAGTTTGTTTCTTTCAGGGTTTAAAACACATCATTCCATGCTCTCCTAATTTTAGAGTTTCTGCTGAGGAATCTTCTGTTATTCTGATAGGTTTATTTATAAGTGAAGTGGTACTTCTTTCTTGCAGCTTTTATCATCCTTTCTTTGTTCCATTCTCTTATCAATTTAACTATAATATAATGCGGGAGGTTCTTTTCATGTCTCTTTGATCTCTGTACCTGAATGTAAATTTATTTTCCCAGATTTTGGAAATTCTCTGTTATTATATCACTCACTTGACCCAGTCTATGATTTTCATTAGGTGTATTTTTTTTTCTTTTCAAGGGTTTCTGTTTGATTTTTTTTTCAGAATCTATCTCTTTAGTGAGTTGCTGTTTCAAGTCCTATATTTTCTCCCTTATTATAATCAGTTGTTTATTTGTATCCTCTTTGAATTCATTGATGATTTTATAATCCATCTTTTGAATTGTTAGCCAAGTATGTTCTCCACTTTGATATCTTTGGAAACAGTTACTATGGAATTAATTTTGTAGGAATCATGTTGTCATGCTTTCTCATATTTCTTCGTCTCTACATTGATATTTGCACATCTGGGTCCAAGTTCTTGGCTGGAAATTTTAATCTTCATAATTTTTTTAATTGGAGTGTTCACCAGTATTTGGGTGGGACTAAGTCATTGTTGGACTGAGGTAGCCTCTCTCACAACTGGGTGTAGCTCAGTTTCAGAACACCCACCTAATATGTTCGAGGCACTGGGCTTAAAATCCAGCACTACTCAAAAAAGTAAAACTGTAATAGCAACCACAACATCACCAAATAAGTTATGGAGTATAGTTAAAAACAGATTAAAAACATTTGTCCCATAACACAAGTAAAAATATAGGAGAGGGACAATATAGTATAAAAATTAGCTAAAACATACCAGTTAATAAAGATAAAAGTTATTTAAAATACTAAAAAAGGATAGAAAAATAACAAAAGAAATAAATGGAAAAATAAAGTTGAAGAATGAGAATGAAGAAGAGAAAAGCTTCAATTAAATATTTAAATAAATAAAAGCAGAGAAAAAAAATAAAAGGGAGAAAAGAAGAAACAAGAGAAATAGAAAAAAATGACCAATTGAACATTTATACAAAGGTGAATGTGAGGAAAGAGAGGGAAGAAGAGAATAAAACTAAATATTAAAAGGAGAAAAATGAGAGGGGGAGACAAAAGAAAAACGAAAATTGTAACAATATGGAAATATTCAAGCCAAGCAGGTATGACAAAAACAATTTAATGAAAAAATTACAAAAAGAGAGAAGGAAAAAATAAAGCTTTTCTTTCTGCAAATAATTACATTTTTCAGGCAAAAGTGAAAGTTCTTAACTTAAGCCAACTATGTCTTCTTGTGACCACTTTGGCTCTGGTCTACTTGCCTTTTCCTTCTTCTCTTTGGGTTGATAGCCTATAAACTAGAAGGAATGGCTTATGGGCAGGACCAATTTTAGCCACTCTCAGTTACCCTGCTTGCAGCACAGGCTGTGATGGAACACAAGACTTCCATTGCCAGTGATTCCTCAGAGATTAATTTTCTCTGCACACTCCTACAGCTGTACTAATGACAAATGCTCTGCTGCACCTTCAGCAATGTATCCTGAGGATGGTGTCTCTGTAAGGTTACAACCATCTAAAATCTGCACTGAAGGCAGGGGATGGGGCAGTGGTGTGTACCATGTGTACATCCTTGTACTATGGTTTTAGACAACTTGGTGCCCATGCCTAATCACTTACAAATGCTGGTCTTCCTTTACCCTTCCCTACTCCAAGCTCCTGGATCACTGTTCCCTTCTAATCTGTTGTCTTAAAGTCCCAATGAAACACAACTTTTATATGCACTGGGACATCAGAGTATTTTTGTAACTTGCTATTTTTGTGATATCTAGGCATGGCGAGAGATAAATCCAGAAGATGTGAGGAGTGCTTCTTGTTTCTCTACACAAGCCTTCACACATGTTCTTGACTCAAACTGCAATATTTTTCCCCTGGATTTTCATACCTAATCTCATACTGTCAGTATTCCTCCACCATCTCTGACCACCCAAATTAAAAATTTTCTTTTAACTCAGTAGCTTTATTCATGTACCTGACTATATTTCTTGAGGGTTGTAATTATTTCATATATTTTCTTGGCAGCTTATTTGCTTTTATCCTCTGAAAGAATACAAGCTTAACAAGGACTTGAACCACACATATATGCCTGTCTTAATTCTTTATTTCTTCTTATCCCCACAGGGTAGAATATACATAATAAGCAGCAAGCAGAACATTGACACCCGGACTGAATGAATAAATGCTAGCCTGGTTTGTTCTTGCTTCCTTTCTAAAAATCTTAATTTTTGCAGCTGATCTACCTTGCCAGGTATTTTATCCTCCACATATCCTGCTTGTTACTCCTTGAGTGGCTACCAAACTCAGAGTTTATTCCCAGTGTTCTTGATCTTCTACAGGTCTGAGCATGAAGCCCTTATTCTGAGAAACTTCACTAGATTTGTTTAAAATGCAATTACTTCCTATCTTCAGACTCCCTCTCTCTCTTTAGCATAGTCAAGCTCCATTGGTCCTTTATAGCTTTCCCTGTTTCTATGGAGATAGATGGGTTTAGCTATTACTGTGTAGGGCCAAGGATTATAGAAACAGAAGAGGTGGGAATTAACTTGGACACTCTTTGTGCAATTAGCATCTAATGAATCCATCCTCAAAATAGATCGGCTGCGACCCCATTAGTCCAGAGTCGTAGCTGCTCAGACTTCATATAATAAGTTGTGGAATGATAACCCACAGCAGGGACTCTGAAAAGGGCTTCTAAGGGGGAAATTGTTTACTGAATAAACAGTCTGGTCACCAGGGGCAGAATGACTCATTTGTTTTCCTGTTTTAATGTGTGAAATGTTTTTCCTCTTGAAAGGGACTGCATTAAGGAGCTTGGGGGCAGTTTGCCAGACTCATTTGTGTAGGGGATTAGGATCTGAGTAAGACTCTGGAAATGTGTACTGAGCACGCACAGGAGCCCAGTCGGTGTGCAGTTCCTTTCACTTACATAATCATGTTACAGACTTAATTTTCACCCTGGGAAGACAGAATTTCTAAGAGCCTTCCATTTACAAAAGGGGAAAATGAGGATCAGAGAGGAAAAGTAGTGAGAACAAGGCTATGCAACTAGCAGGTAACAGAGTAAGCTTAAATCTTGGGTTTTCTGATTCTGATACAATAGCAAGTGATGGTGTTGCCGCTCATGTACGGGGCAGTCTCAGACATTTGGAAAATTTTGTTGTACATCATGGTAGAATATAGTAACTTTTGAAAAGTAAATACCAGCAAAATGTGGAAATTATGATGAAGGCCATGGCTAACAAATAATTTCAAATTAGATCAATTTTTGCCTTCATTAAAAAAATATATCCCATTTGCCATGTTTTCTCTGGCATTTCCCTAAATTATGACCAACGAAGCTTAAGTCTTTTGGCTCAAGAAACAATGCTTATCCCATTATATCACATTGCTCTTGGCAGAACTTGTATGGCCTTAATGGAGTATGGGAGAGACATTTTTTATCCTGACCCAGAGTCCCAACTTCCTCCTTTCTGATGCAGTTGTCCTGACAACAACCAGTTGTATAAGAGCAGAGTCAATGGCTCCTGGTGTCAGATGTACCAGGCCCATCTTGTTCTGACCTGCAGAATTTTTTGCATGCAGCCTAAAGTAAAGAGAGGTGATTGATGCTCCTGAGATGACAATGACAAATAGGTGGTAGGACTTAATGGACAAACACCCCTCCTCCCAGTCCATATAGCTCACTCTGAGGCAGATTCTCAATGGTTTTGTATATAGTTCCAGTGAAATTTAGCATTTATGACCCTAAAAAGTAACTAGCTTAATAATTGCTTTGGTTTTTCTTGCATCTTCTTGCATTTTTCAAAGCCTACCTACTTTTATCCCCTTTGGATTTACTTTTGAAAATAAACTCTGCACATGTATTTGCTTGCTTGCATTCTGTTCAGAGAGAACCCAAGCTATGTAGTGCTAGTTCTTATATACTTAAGGGACATAATTGTTAGGATTCTCCAAAGAAACAGACCTACTATTATATATCTATCCATCCATCCTCTATCCATGTATCCATTCATCCATATGCCTACTGATTTATTTTAAAGAATTAGCTCATACAGTTCCAAAAGCTGCAAAGTCCCAGGAACTGCATGCAGTTAGCTAGCTGTAGGTTCAGGGTAGCTGGTGACATAGTTCCAGCTAGAATGGAAACCCTGAGAAAAAGCAGAAATTGCTGTGTAAGTTTTAAACCAAGTCTGCTTTCAAGAGGAGAAGGAGAACAAAGTTCCAGCTAGAAGATATTCAGGCAGAGTTCCCTCTTTCTCAGACTTTTTTATTTATTTTCTTTGGAACAATAGCCCATGTTTATGGATCAAAGTAATGTTGTTGGAATAGTCACACTCCCCAAACCAATCTGCAGATTTAATGCCATCCCTTTCAAAATTTCAGTGATACTTTTCACAGGATTATGAAAAAAATATTTTAAAATTCATATAGCACCAGATAAGATTGAAAAGCCAAAGCAAATCCTGAGCAAGAACAAAGATAGAGACATCACAGTTCCAGATTTCAAGTTATATTATAAAGCTACAGAAATCAAAACAGTATTGTACATTTATGAGGCCCTACGTTCAATCCCCAGCACCACAAAAAAATATTGTACTGGCATAAAATCAGACACATAGAACAATCTTATTTGATTTGTGTTTTCAGTTCTTTGTATGAGGCCTACTCACATTGGGAAGAGCAAACAACTTTTCTCAGTCTACTAATCTAAATGGCACTCTTATCCAAATCACCCTCACAGACACACCCAGATGAATACTCAACAAAATATTTAACCAAATGTCTGTGCACCCAGCAGCCCAGTCAGGTTGACATAAAATCAGCCATCACAATGGGATAAAATGTTGCACCAAACCTATAGTCAAAATTCATCAAAACTCTATGTTGTTTCGAAAGTTAACATACATTATGTTGTGAATCCTCAAAAAAAATCAGATGGGCAACTTTCATTTTATTTTATATAAAAAAACAAGGGACAGAAAGATTAAATAAATTATCTAAATTCATACTAGTTACTGATAGTAAAGAGGTTGAAACCCCTTCAATATAACATAAACATGCATAATTTTCCTATAATTAAACACAAGCTTTCCAAGGAGGTCAAAAATATGTCCCAAATTATTTGACTTATTCTTCCTCTGAAATCTAAACTTATTCATTGATTATTATTCTGGACAAGGAACTGTTTGGAAAATAAAATTAATTAAAAAGTTTTTTTGGCTAAGAGTCTGGATCATCAAGGTGAGCTTGGAAACTGACTGAGACTCCAGTGGTCGGGATTTTCAGAAGTATTCAATCTTGTATGTAAATGGGAAAATGAGACCTTTTGAAACTCTTCCAGGAATGGAGGGGAAGGAGGATAAAAGAGAATGATGGCGGGAGTGAATTCAGATATGATATATTGTAACAAGTTGTGTAAGTGTCACAATGCACCCCCAATAAAACAATAGTAATAAAACAATCTACCCAATACAAAGAAAGCATCAATTATCTACATCAGGAAAATGGAAAAGTTACTACTAACATAGGCAGTGAAGAAGCTCTCCCTTACATTTCTTATTCTTACAATGCACCAAAGGAAGGTGTATGGATTGATTAGGAGAAAGCTATCTATCTAAGCTTCTCATTTGGTATTGGGGTGTGTTTGATCATATGATATGACCAAAATGTGTGTATGTTCCTCAAATGCACATCCCTAATCCTCAAGGTGATGATACTAGGTTGGAGCTTTGGGCTGTGACTGGATCATGAGAGCAGAGTCCTTGTGATTGTAATTAGTGCTCTTATAAAAGAGACCACAGAGAACTCACTAGCCCCTGTGAGGTCATAGCAAGAAGTTACCATTTATGGACCAGGAAATGGGCCCTCAATAGTCACCAAATCTGCTAGCAATTTCATGTTGGTGTTTCCTGCTTTCAGAACTGTGAGAAGTCAATTTATGTTTTTATCTGCCACGTAGTTTACAGCATTTTGCTATAGCAGCCTGAATGGACCAAGACAACATGCAACTTAGTATTTATAAATTCCACTCTGGTTAACCATAAAATAAGGACCAATAAAATATCCTATGAAGTCCTCACTATTATTGTTTTTACAATATTTATTCGAAACAGTTTGATTCATTGTGCTATCTCTTTCCACCTCAATGTAAGTATCCATTAAGAGGGATTCATCTGCTGCATTCTGTTTAATCTTCAGCATCTGAACAGTGACTACAATGTTACCCTGAACAGTACCTGGTCCTAATACTCAGAAATGTATCCCAGTACATATACAACCATCAATAAATGTACTATGGATAACTGAATGAATCAACATGCCTTGAAAACTGCTTGCTTTTTAAATATTATGAGCAATAACCAATAGGATTACTATCCCCAGAGCTGTGCCTTTGTACCTTTTCTAGGAAAGAAAGGGAAATTTTTTTATTGTTGTGCTGGGGGCTTCTTGTGGCATTTACAATATATCAAATATATCATACTTGAATTCACCCTCTCCACCATTCCCCTTCATCTGCCCTCCCCCCAATTCCTGGTATACTTTCAACAGATACCATTTTTCCATTTACATATATGTGTATGCAGTATTTGCCCTGTATTCACCTTCCTTCACCATTTCCCCGAAGGAAAGGGAAATCTTAAATCAACAAAACTACAGGCATAGGAGGCAGTGTGGAGAAATGACCAACAATGCATTGAAAAACAGGTAATCTAGGTTCAAGTTTTACTGCGTACACCCACCTTTAACATCTCATGTAATCAATTTTGCTTCACTTTTCCCATCTCATGGTGGACATTATTCAGCAAAAATGTATTAACCACTGTATCTGTTGAGTTCAGTCCATGCCAGGAGCAGGTCTAAACCTGCACAGAAGAGTTGCCTATCTGTCCAGTAGCCACTCCCTTTCACTGGCATAGCTATGACCTTCATCTCCTCCAACCACATCACATAAAAAGAGTCAGTGTCGCTCCTGGACCCCATGGTTTGCCAGCACATCTGTTCTTGACTTACTTTTTCAGTAAGCACATTTTCCTCCCTTGGCTGCGCTAACTTTCTTAGGGATGAAAGTTCATCACAAAATGGACCAAACAGAATCGAGAAGAGGTTGGCTGGGATTTGTGGAGAGTGAATATTTATTTGCCTCTCGCACTTCCTATTTGTGCGAGAAGATGAGCAATCTGATTACCACAATCTGAGCATGAAGAAGACACACAAGTATGGCAGTGATAAAATATGGATACTAGTGACTACGTGTACAGCTTGGATCCCCATAATTTATATTTATTGAAGTTAGTGAACTTACATGGATATATCTGAACCAATCAATTCTGTTTAGACACGATCCTTTTGGAGGTGTGCTTAGAATCACTTGCCACATAAAAGTATTGTCTGATGACATACGATTATCCCATTGATTCTTAAAATAGATCTCTTTTTGATATTGTAATTCTCATCTTCACTTTACGGATCTTGAAATTAAGAAAACAGTAATTTAAATAACTTCTGAAAGCCAGGCAATTAATAAGAATCATAAAAACAATTTACACCTAATTTCAAGCTTGCTGTGTTGACTTTTAACTGTTTTACAACACTATGCAAACATAACACCCAGTCAATTTCCCATATTTTGTCTGTAATCTAACAACTGTGATGGAATGCAATGGTGCTGCAATAGTGCTTTACGACTTGCACAGAAGGCAGAACAGAGAGGAAGATGTCATCAGCCGTTTGATACCTCTCATCTCACATGCACCACAGAACGGTTATACATGTGCCTTTTTACATGATTAGTTTAAGGAAAGTGGCACAACCAAAATTAAGTTTAAAAATCCAGGAATTGTTGTAAAGTAGAAAATCTCTAACTGAGAGTTAGGAGACATTGATTTGAGGCATATCTGCATGATTTTGATCCTTATTTTTCTCATTTGTAAGGGAGAATCTTCACTAGTTGCTATGTGTGGTTTACTTATAGATCTAACTTACAATTAATTTTCTTTCAGGTCTTCATAAACTTTTCCATAAACTAGAGTTTTCTTCCCAGTATTTTTAGAGTATGGGGGTGACCCCACTTCAACTTTTCATACCACTGTGCCATCAAACTGACCTGTCCTTTGATTCCTGAAGTGTAGAGTGCTGCAGAACCTGACCCACACAGCAGTGCTTCTCAGATGACATTTCTAAGACAGCAGGTAAAAAACACAAAAATGGTGAAATAATGTATCTACAAAATGTTGTAATCAGAGAAAAAAAATGAGCTAACTGAAAGAGCAGCCAATCAAAACTTTCTTCTGGTCCCGAATTGCCCATAGAGTGATAGGTTTTGCCTCACCTGCAGTTCTAAACCATTTATAGTTCCACTAAAGCTTGCCTCTGTCTAGGAGTGGGCATCTTCTAAATTCACAATTTAGTAATTCAGACCTACCATCAGTTAAAAATGTCCCTACATGTAGAAACACATAAACAAAATTTGGTAAATATTACATGCTATGCTTTAAATAAAAAAGACAATAGAATGTCTTCTGGGTGACTATTGTTTAAATAATTCAATAATGTATTTAAATTCCAGAATTTAACCTAAGCAAATGAGATCTTAAATATAAGTTATTTTAAATTTTAACACAGAAACTTTTGGGGGGGGGTGGTGACACTGGAGATTTAACCCAAAACCTTGTACTTAACAAACAATTACTCTACTATTTGAACTATGCTCCCAGGCCCATTTTTCCCTTATTTTATTTTTTGTTGTTTTATTTTCTTTTTATTTCTTTTTTGAGACATGGTCTCACCACTAAGTTTTCCTCAGCTGTCCTCAAACTTGTGATCCTTCTGCCTCTGCCTGCTGAGTAGCTGGGATTGCAGGTATATACCACTATGCCCAGTGTCATGAAAACTTTTATAAAAGAAAAAATTACAAATAGCTAAATAACAGAAATTGAGGACTATAGAAGAAAAGAAACATTCATATAATGCATTATTATGTAGCACTTATAATGACAGCTACTCAGGAGACAAAAGAAGGAGCATCATAAGTTAGACATAAGCCCTGGTAAAGGAAGTGGTGAGACCCCTATCTCAAGAAAAAAAAAAAACACAACAAAAGCGGGGATAAGGGCATAGCTCAAGTGACAAAACTCTTCAAGTGATAAAAACTTGCATGTACAAGGCCCTTGGTTCAATCCTCAACTTTATAAAAACAGTAATAATAAAGTAGCATGATAACTTGAGTGGGGGTTATTACATCTATTGACATGCAGTTCTTTCTTATTCATAAAATATTGTGTGACTTCTCTAAAAAATGCACAACCATAAATTCCTATATATACAGGTTCTCAGAAAATATTAAGTGACCTGAGATGCAATGTGACAAGTGACTAGTTCAAAATAATTCTTGGTCATTCCTCATGATGTTTCATCTGTCTCAGATACTGCCTCTGATAGTCACCTATTTTTAAGTTTATTTTCATGTCTCTTATGTGATATTTACTCCTTCCACACTCAGAGCTACTCCTCATTTATCTCATACCCCAAATAGCCATATCATGTGCCTGAATTTAGGAAAGAAAGTTCTTTATCCCATATGTGTTGATTCCATTCAAACCTAATTATGTCCTTGGGAAGTTTGCAGTCTTATAAGGAAAGTAATGATATATTATGAAAATTAATTGAAATATAAAATGTAACAAATGCAATAATAAGCACTGGGCATTTTTATTTAAAAAGAAAAAGGTGTTGTTTTCAGCTGAAATGAACCAGTGAAGTCTTGAGGTCTAAAGCGTCACTTCATGGGCCAGAAATAGAGCATGAAAATTAGATGAAAAATGGTTATAGAGTATGTTCAAGGCCACAAAATAAAAGCCTATGTGCAGTAGTGGGAGCACCTTACGACTGACTCAGTGAATTAACAGGAATTATGGGATAAAAAACCTGCAGATGCTTATTGGACCAGATTAAAAAGGGGGTAAAGGGCCATTAAAAATGATGGGGGGGTGAATTTAACTATGATATATTTGATATATTGTAAGAACTTTTGTAAATGTCACACTATATCCCCAGCACAATAAAAAATATTTTGTTTCTTATTCTGTATTGATATGGGAGACTTTTTAAGGAGGTGATGCAATATGGTCCATTCACATTTTATGTTTCCATACATTTCTGGAGAGATTGTAAATCAAACAGTCTTTTGACATTCATCCCTTTTTCTCCTCTACTCATTCAGCAAGCATCTGAACTCCTACATGCAAATGATACAACATTAATTGCCTCTGAAATACTGACACTGAAACCAGAGAGGAAGATGTCAGACATCAGCCAGCTGCTTGGACCTATATTACAGTTCCTGAAGAGTATGATGTTGTGAGTTTGGGGTGCACTAACCCAAAGAATGAGTTCAGGCAGGGGCCGGTCCATACATATCCTAAAGTTCACTCTCACCATTCTTTGGGGAAAGGTTAAGGTCATATTTCACAGGAGGGTTAACAGGGAAGTCTGTATAAAGTCAGGTGCTTGTCTCATGTTAGATTCCTACCTTCCTCCACTTTTCTCACCTTTTGTGTGTATGTGTATGTATGTGTGATTGTGTGTATGTAATTAGTGGTCAACAAAATGATGGTAACTGAGTGTTGCTAATTGGATACACAGAGTGGAAGACTCTATTTTCCTCTTTCACTTTTTCCCAAACCCCAGATCCAAGTACCCAACTTCCTAAAAGACTCATGTACCTCACTATATCTTAATTTACTTAAAATAATTATGTCCCAAATGGTCAAAGCATAATCCCAGTCTCTGTTCAAATTGAATTGTTTAGCTAGAAATTTAAGCAAAAGAAAAAAATTTAGATTCATTCCAAACATTCTTCTTCTAAAATGTCATTCATACTCCTATATTTCTACTTGGTAATATTTTTCTCTCTATGAATGGCAAGACTGCAGTTTCTAATTATCTCCAACTTCTAGCACAGCACCTAGTGTAGAGGAGGTGCATTCAGGCTTATTCATTTGAATAAACCCTTGGTGTTCATGGCCTCATCTGTGTAGGAAGGAGCATAGATTAAACGCAAAGGAAATAAATTTCAGTTTGTTGCTAGCCTCCACAGAGAAAAAGTCAGACTGATAGAGACACATTCAGAGAGAGGGGCTGAAGAAACCATTTATTTCACCCAAGGGTGATGTTTACAACAGAAGTCATAAACCAGGTAATGTTCTTTCATATCTCCGGTGAATGCTTTGAACAGAGCTAACAACAAAGAGAGTGGTGCTTCTCCCTATAGGGCTTGTGTAGAGATTGTAACTGATTCTTTAATTCTAATAATTCAACCTTAAAGCAGATCTAGTCACTTTCCCCTTAACAGCACAATTAGTGCTCCAGGAAGTATATTTCCCTGAATGTTACTAAAAATTTTATAGTACTAAAGTTGGAGAATATTAATGAGCAATTTGGAATACTGTAGAATGCCAGAGAATTTCTTGGGCACATTTTAGACAGTCTTAAGAATGTCTCTCCTTGACTTTCCAAAATGATATGGAGGACCAAAGGGAGGCTTTGCTGATACTGTCTTCATAGATGGGCTCTGGTCCCTGTAGTTCCAGTCTTTCTACAGGATTTTTGATTTAGAAAAGGAGGCTCTGCTAAAGAAAATTCTTTTTCTTTAGAATTGTAGAACTGTGAAGTGGCCATCGCTATGAGCAATTATTGGTCCTTCCTTCCAAATATTGCCTGTGATGTAATAAGCAGCATGACAATTTCTGGATATTGGCAGAGGGAAGCAGGTTGAACCACAAGAAAACAGAGAGAAAATGTCCTATCCACACTTGAAGAAATGTCACATCCACACTTGCAAAAAAACTGAAAACAGGCACATTCTGGGTATCGGCTTCCAACCTATAGCACCCTATTTCTCCATAATGTCTTTGATGGTTTTATTCTTTCTTCTGTTTCAAAACATACTTCTGTTTACAATTCTCAAACTCACAATTTCATGTTTATAATTCTTACATTTATATTTTCTGATTGGAACTCTACTGAATTCCAAACTCTCATTACAAACTCACCACCTGATGATTCTGCTTGTCTCACACACCTCATCAGTACCTTAAACTTAAAAGGTCCAAAGCTAATTTCTTAAGAAAATTGTATCCCAAAACCATGTCTTCCCTTAAAATCTGCCCTTCCTATCTTATTTCTAATTAAGGAAATGGTACCAAATTTGACCAACATAGCTAAGATATAAAAGTAGAAATCATTCTTTATGCTACCATATCTTTTGCACCCTATATCTAACCTTTCATTCTACCTCCAAAATGTGTCTCAAATTTGTCTGCCTTTGTCTCTCACCTTCACCACTGCAAAATCCCACTTGTTTCAGCTACACTTCCATTTTCACTGCTTTGGAGCTGATGATATAGAACAACATATAGTATATTAGAGTACAATGATGCTATACTATGCTTTAGTCTTAAGCCCAGCAACTTAAATGTTTTAAAGCATCAATCATTTTATGAAATTAAATTGCTGCAAGAAATACATACATTTGCACTTAAACTAAATACCAAAGTCCTTACATAATTCATTTGTCTCAGATAACCTGTGTCTTGGTTACTTTTTCCAGTCACCCATTACTCAGTTTCCTTCCTGTAATTCAATTATAAGGGATTCCTTAACCACCCACTTCTTTCTGACATCAATGGACATTGGTGTTACTATTCCCTAATACTCTCCTTTCTGATTCTTTGTATTTCAGGCTCCTCAACCATCATATCTTGGTTTATATACCAAATATTCCAAGAAATTGACTATGATTGCAATATAAATATAGGTAGGTGTTAAGCAATAGGCTTCCTTCATTGCCTTTATTAGAAGCCTTATGCTCATTTCATTTGTCCTTTTTGTCTCATTTCCTCAACAAATCATAAGCTACACGATAAATGTACATATAAATTTGCCAATATATGCAATGTGCAGAGACTCTGTCACATAGCTCATATTTGGGGAACTGTTTAATCGCTTACTGAATGAATGAATAAAAGACTATATGTCTTCTGTTAGTCTGGAAAGGTAGTTTATCTTTAAAAATAAATCCTTTACTCAATAAAAGCTTGTTTCATGTCCATGTTGTCATCCAGTTTAGGTGTTCTACTTCAGGAGATTCTTCTAGGAAACTCTTCCCCAAGGAGAGCTCAATCTCTTCCCTTGCTCTTTCCCACCTCTAATTACCAGAGTCCCCTCCATTCATTGCATAGAAAAAGAAAGAGGATCAGTATGGGAGGGCATAGAACAGGTGAGGGAACACATGGCTACTATCTACATGACTCTGGCCATTCCTGCCACATAGACTATGGCCAAATGCAACTGCAAGGAAGACCAACAAATGTGCAGATCTGTGTCTAGGAGGTGATCAGCTTGCCCAGCCTTAATACAACATTTTAACCTCAGGGGTGTGAAATACTCTACTGCTTCTTGACTTTTATCTACAACTTCAAATGTATACAGAATCAATGTCATGTCAACTTCTCATCTGAAGTGAAACTAATAGCCAATCGTGGATATTTCTCTGATATATTTGTGAACATTATTTTTATTAAAAAATGTTTATGTGTTGGGCTGGGGCATCTGTGTATCAAAACTCCTAAACAGCACAGTAAAAACTTTACACAAAGTATGAGGAGAATTCTGCAGTTTCTATGTTTCCAACTTTGAGCTGTATATTTCTCTGGTTGCACTAAATGCAAAGAACACTTTTGAGAACTATAAATATAATAGGGACTCCCTTTAACAGAGTCCAAGAGCAGCAAGAAAAATAAAAATATACCAGAAAGGTGGATATAATTGAGCCCACTCACAAAGCTCAGTGATTGTCCTCAGAAAATCAGATCTGTGAGTGGCACATTAAGGAGTACTTGCAAGCAATAAGTCATAATAGAATGTATACTATGCCAGGGCAGAAGTTTTTTCAACTTAGCAAATTGGAGAAAATTCACTCAGCTCTGGGAACGCCTCTCATATTTGAGAGGTGAAGGATTCTGAGGGACCAAAATGCTCCATGCACTCAGATTGTGATGACTGAAGGAGGTTGTGAATAGAGGTGTGCCAGGATGAGGGAAGCATGGCGTGCCAGCTCAGGGTCCTCTAACAATTCAGGATGTTCTGGAATGAGCTCGATACAGTGGTGAGATTTGGATCAAGATTCCATGAATATGGGAGATAAATGATCAACATCTCCAAAAATGCCCACTCATTGCAGTCATAAAGTGATATTCTATTTTAACCTGGAGTGAAGTTCAGGACAAGGTTGTGGAGAGGGCTGAGGACCAAGAAGTTTACCCTGGTAATAGGAAGCAGGAGCTCATAGATGGTTGCCAGATGAAATAAAGGATACCTGTGAAACATTAATTTCAGGTGAACAGCATTCATTTAGTATCTCACTATTTCATGCGATATACTTATACGGAATATGTATGTATGATTTGTATATATACATGTGAATATATGCACACTCTGAATGTATACATGTATGTATGTGCATAGGTATATATTTTTGTTTATCCAAGACTCCAATGTGTTAGAACATTCTTTCTTTATATAAGGTATATATGGAAACCCAAAATAAGAGTATCTGGAGGATTAGGAATAGGCCACATCCACAAATGAAGCCCTCTTCAAGTTATAAAATTCAGGGCTTATTATCAGCTCACATTTCCTCATAACATTCTTATACCTGCAAAATATGAGAAGTCTGCAACCCACACTTAGGCCCACAAATGTCGCCGCAAGCACATTTAGGTGTTCAGACCAAAAGCACTCCTGAATATTAGCATCCTCCAATGATTGAGCCCTGCGTGGTGAACATCCAGGGCACTGTGACAGTCACTGAGCATGGCTAGTACCTTGCTATCTAAAACGCAGCATAAAATCCCCTGACAGGAGCCAGGGAATAAAAGGCCAAGAAGCTCAAAAGAAGGAACCAATTTTTTTAGATATTGTACTGTTTGTTGTTTCGTAAAGGGAATTAAAGTTTCTCTTTCAAATAAAAAAAATCACTTCTATAAAACTATTTTGGTAAGTCTAATTATAGTGTTTTTGACCCAAGGGAGCCCTGAGTACATCTGTGAAAGGTAATTCTTTACTGCCATTGTGAGACTTCATAGCTACTTTTGGGTTATGACAGGGTCCCTTCAGTAAATATGGCTTATTACAGACTTTCTCTAAGAACTGAATTATAGTAATGAAATTTTTTAAATTCAAAAATGTTTCATAGCCAGAATTAATCCCATGGCTTTAAATTACATCCATTTCTTGACAGATCACTAATATTTCTATTTTCTTGATTTCTTACTAGAATTTAAAACTACTCCCTTCACTCTTAATTTAGCTACTTCCCCCCATGGATGACTTCTTTGCAATAAAGTTATCCAGTAAAACTTATTAACAATTAATTGACAGAAATTATTGGATTCCTGGGAATTTGAACAGATTCACAATGAAAGAATCAAAACAGGAAAAATTGGATGGAGAGTTAGTTGCTACAGAAGGACAATACCATGGTTTGCTCTGCTGTTCATAAGACCAACCATGGAGAAGAAAATGGGAACTGAAGACCCAAAGGGGAGAATGGGAGATTTACAGGTATGGAGATTTCTGTGCAATTAGCTGTGGTTGCACTAAAAGTAGTGGAAACACAAATATCTTGAATTCTTTGGATATGGTCTAAACATGTATCTGTATATGGCACAAAATTTACAACAGAAGCCAGGCATCAGTAGCTCATGAATATAATCCTAGCTATTCTGAAGGCAGAGATTAAGAGGCTTGCAATTTGAAGCCAGCCCTGGAAAATATCAATTTCTTTTAATAATGTTTTATAGTTATTGTAGACACTTAACTCCTCACTTAGGCTTATTTATTCCCAGTTTTTTGTAGCTATTGTAAGTGATATGGTTTTATTGATTCTTTTTCAACTAGTTATAATTAGGGAAACACTACTGACTTTTGCAAGGTGTGGTGCCACACACATGTAATCCCAGCACTGAGGAGGCTGAGGAAGGAAAGTCAACAGTTTGAGCCCATACTGGTCTGTGTAGCAATCTCAATGCCAGCCTGAGCTAGACAGTGACACCTGTCTGATAAAGGGCTGGCAATGTAGCTTAAAGGTAGAGCATTTACCCAGCATGTGCAAAGTCTTGGTTCACTCTCACTATTGCAAAAATAAATAAATAAATAAAAGAATTTATTAAAAAATAAGTTCTACCTTAGTTTCTCTGCATTGAAGGCAACAAATGCTAGCTAATTTTTTAGGTGTCTTACCTATCCTCATATCTCCCTTGTGTGCTCTCGCTTTTATCATGTGCTCAAAGTCCAATCCCCTTGTTGTGTTTGCCCTTGATCTAATGTCTGCATATGAGGGAGAACATAAGATTTTTGAACTTTTGGGCCAGGCTAACCTCACTCAGAATGATGGTCTCCAATTCCATCCATTTACCAGTGAATGATAACATTTCATTCTTCTTCATGGCTGCATAAAATTCCATTGTGTATAGATACCACATTTTCTTGATCCATTAGTCAGTAGTGGGGCATCTTGGCTGTTTCCATAACTTGGCTATTGCGAATAGTGCCGCAATAAACATGGGTGTGCAGGTGCCTCTGGAGTAACCTGTGTCACAGTCTTTTGGGTATATCCCCAAGAGTGGGATTGCTGGATCATATGGCAGATCTATGTTTAGATTTTTAAGAAGCCTCCAATTTTTTTTCCAGAGTGGTTGTACTAGTTTACATTCCCACCAGCAACGTAAGAGGCTTCCTTTTTTCCCGCATCCTCGCCAACACCTGTTGTTGGTGGTGTTGCTGATGATGGCTATTCTAACAGGGGTGAGGTGGAATCTTAGTGTGGTTTTAATTTGCATTTCCTTTATTGCGAGAGATGGTGAGCATTTTTTCATGTGTTTTCTGGCCATTTGAATTTCTTCTTTTGAGAAAGTTCTGTTAAGTTCACTTTTCCATTTCTTTATTGGTTCATTAATTTTGGGAGAATTTAGTTTTTTGAGTTCCCTATGTATTCTGGTTATCAGTCCTTTGTCTGATGTGTAGCTGGCAAATATTTTCTCCCACTCTGTGGGTGATCTCTTCAGTTTAGAGACCATTTCTTTTGTTGAGCAGAAGCTTTTTAGTTTTATGAGGTCCCATTTATCTGTGCTATCTCTTAGTTGCTAAGCTATTGGGGTTCCATCGAGAAAGTCCTTGCCTATACCTATCAGTTCCAAAGTATTTCCTACACTTTCCTGTATCAACTTTAGAGTTTGTGGTCTGATATTAAGATCCTTGATCCATTTTGAGTTAATATTGGTATAGGGTGATATACATGGATCTAGTTTCAGTTTTTTGCAGACTGCTAACCAGTTTTCCCAGCAGTTTTTGTTGAAGAAGCTGTCTTTTCTCCAGGTTATACTTTTAGCACCTTTGTCAAAGATAAGTTGTGGTTACAGTTGTGTGGCTTCATATCCAGGTCCTCTATTCTGTTCCACTGGTCTTCATGTTTGTTTTTGTGCCAGTACCATGCTGCTTTTATTGTTATTGCTTTGTAATATAGTTTGAAGTCAGGTATTGTGATACCTCCAGCATGGTTCTTTTGACTGAGTATTGCCTTGGCTATTTGTGGCCTCGTGTGTTTCCATATAAATTTAACGGTAGATTTTTCAATCTCTTTGATGAATGTCATTGGGATTTTGATGGGAATTGCATTAAACATGTAGATTACTTTTGGGAGTATGGACATTTTTACTATGTTGATTCTACCAATCCATGAGCATGGGAGATCTCTCCACTTTCTATAGTCTTCCTCAATCTCTTTCTTCAGAAGTGTATAGTTTTCCTTGTAGAGGTCTTTCACATCTTTTGTTAGGTTTACACCTAGGTATTTGATTTTTTTTTGAGGCTATTGTAAATGGAATTGTTTTCAAATATTCTTTTTCAGTTTGCTCATTATTAGTGTATAGAAATGCTAATGATTTTTCTATATTGATTTTATATCCTGCTACCTTGCTGTAGCTATTGATGGTGTCTAGGAGCTTTTGAGTAGAGTTTTTTGGGTCTTTAAAGTATAGGATCATATCATTTGCAAATAGGGATATTTTGACAGTTTTTTTACCTATTTGTATTACTTTTATTCCTTCTTCTTTTTCTAATTTTTATTTTATTCATATGTGCATACAATATTTGGGTCATTTCTCCCCCCTTGACCCTACCCCCTCCCTTATCCCCCACTCCCTTCCTTACCCTCCCTTACCCCTCACTACCTGGCAGAAAGTACTTTGCCCTTAACTCTAATTTTGTTGAAGAGAGAGTATAAGCAATAATAGGAAGGACCAAGGGTTTTTGCTAGTTGAGATAATGATAGCTATACAGGAAGTTGACTCACATTGATTTCCTGTGCATGTGTGTTACCTTCTATTGTTCCTGCTAGGAATTCCAGTACTATGCTGAATAGGAGTGGAGATAGTGGGCATCCTGGTCTCATTCCTGATTTTAGAGGGAATGGTTTCAGTTTTTCTCCATTAAGTATAATGCTGGCTGTAGGTTTGTCATATATAGCTTTTATAATGTTAAGGTACTTTCCTTCTATTCCTAGTTTTCTTAGAGCTTTTATCATGAAATGGTGTTGAATCTTATCAAAGACTTTTCTGCATCTATTGAGATGATCAAGTGGTTTGTGTCTTTGCTTCTGTTAATGTGGTTTATTATGTTTATTGATTTTCATATGTTGAACCACCCCTGCATTCCTGGGATGAAGCCTACTTGGTCATGGTGAATGATCTTTTTGATGTGTTGTTGAATTCAGTTTGCCATTATTTTATTGAAAATTTTTGCATCAATATTCATTAAGGAGATTGGCCTATAGTTCTCTTTTTTTGGAGGTGTCTTTGCCTGGTTTTGGGATAAGTGCAATACTGGCTTCAAAAAATGTGTTAGGCAGTTTTCCTTCTCTTTCCATTTTTTGGAACAGTTTAAGGAGGGTTGGTATTACCTCTTCTTTAAAGGTCTGATAGAATTCAGCAGAATCCATCAGGTCCTGGACTTTTCTTTTTGGGGAGACTCTTGGTTGCTGCTTCAATTTCATTTTGTGTTATAGATCTATTCAGGTGATTAATGTCCTCTTGATTCAGCTTTGGATGATCATAAGTGTCTAGACAATGTCTGTTTCTAAAAGATTTTCAAATTTATTTGAATATAGAGTCTCAAAGTAGTCTCTGATGATTTCCTGAACTTCCATGGTGTTTATTGTTATCTCCCCTTTTGCATTCCTGATTTTACTGATTTGGCTTTTTTCTCTCCTCATTTTAGTCAAATTTGCCAGGGGTCTATCAATCTTATTTATTTTTTCAAAGAATCAGTTTTTTATTTCATTAATTCTTTGTATGGTTTCTTCTTTTTTTTTTTGGTTTCTATTTCATTGATTTCAGCTCTTATTTTTATTATTTCTCTCCTTCTATTTATCAATCTTATTTATTTTTTCAAAGAAACAGTTTTTTTGTTTCATTAATTCTTTGTATGGTTTTTTTTATGGTTTCTATTTCATTGATTTCAGCTCTTATTTTTATTATTTCTCTCCTTCTATTTGTTTTGGGATTTGCTTGTTTTTCTAGGAGTTTGAGATGTATCATTAGGTTGTTGATTTGAGATCTTTCAGTATTTTTGATATATGCACTCATGGCTATAAACTTTCCTCTCAGGACTGCCTTTGCTGTGTCCCATAGGTTCTGGTAGGTTGTGTTTTCATTTTCATTGACTTCCAGGAAACTTTTAATTTCCTCTTTTATTTCATCAATGACCCATTGTTCATTAAGCAATGAGTTATTCAGTTTCCAGCTGTTTGCATGTTTTTTGTCTTTATTTTTGTTGTTGAGTTCTAGTTTTATTGCATTGTGATCAGATAGAATGCGTGGTATAATTTCTATATTTTTTATATTTACTGAGGCTTGCTTTGTGCCCTAGGATATGATCTATTTTGGAGAAGGTTCCATGGGCTGCTGAGAAGAATGTATATTGTGTAGAAGTTGGATGAACTGTTCTGTAGACATCAACTAGGTCCATTTGGTCTATGGTATGTTTTAGAACTAGGATTTTATTTTGATTTTTTGTTTGGATAACCTGTCTATTGATGATAGTGGGGTGTTAAAGTCTCCTACTACAACTGTGTTGGAGTTAATATATGCTTTTAGGTCCTTCAGAGTATGTTTTATGAAATTGGGTGCATTGACATTAGGTATATATAGGTTGATAATTGTTATTTCCTTTTGGTCTATTTCCCCCTTTATTAGTATGGAATGTCCTTCTTTATCTTGTTTAATCAATGTAGGTTTGAAATCTACTTTGTCTGAGGTAATTATTACTACTCCTGCCTGTTTGGGGGGCCATTGGCTTGGTAAATCTTCTTCCAGCCTTTCATCCTAAGCCTATGCTTATTTATATCAATTAGATGAGTTTCCTGTAAGCAGAAAAATTGTTGGATGTTCTATTTTAATCCAGTTTGTCAAATGGTGCCTTATTATGGGTGAATTTAGTCCATTAACATTAAGTGTTAGTACTGATAGGTGTGTGGTGATTCCTGTCATTTAGTTTTCTTAGTTGTTTGAAGGTTTGATTGGGTGTACCTAAGTTAAGGTTACTCTCTACTGTCTTGCTTTTTCTTTTCCTGTGATTTTGTGCTGCCTGTCTTTTCATGGTTAAGTTGGGTTTCACTTTCTGTGTGCAGAATCCCTTGAAGAATCTTTTGTAATGGTGGCTTTGTGGTCATATATTGTTTTAGTTTCTTCTTATTGTGGAAGACTTTTATTGTTCCATCTATTTTGGATGATAATTTTGCTGGGTAGAGTATCCTGGGGTTGAAGTTATTTTCATTCAGTGCCCAGAAGACTGCACCCCAAGCTCTTCTTGCTTTTAATGTTTCTGTTGAGAAGTCTGCTGTGATTTTGATGGGTTTACCTTTGTATGTTATTTGTTTTTTCTGTCTTACAGCCTTCAATATTCTTTCTCTAGTCTCTGTACTGTTGTTTTAATGATAATATGTCATGGGGTAGCTCTATTTTAGTCAGTTCTGTTTGGTGTTCTGGAGGCTTTCTGTACCTGTATGGGCATAGTTTTCTCTAGATCTGGGAAATTTTCTGTTATTATTTTGTTGAATATGTTATGCATTCCCTTTGCTTGCATCTCTTCTCCTTCTTCAATGCCCATGATTCTTAGGTTTAGTCTTTTGATGGAGTCAGTAATTTCTTGCATTTCACAGGCCTTGAGTTGTTTAATAGTTATTTGATTTTTCCTTTAATTACCATTTCATGTTTGAGTTCTGAGATTCTGTCTTCTGCTTGTTCTAGTGTGCTGGATTGGCCTTCCATTTTGTTTTGCATTTCTGTTTCGTTCTGTTTTCTGAGGTTTTCTATATCCTGAGTTTCTTCCTTTTTAATATTGTCTATTTTCACCCTGAGTTTATTTATCTCTTTACTTACTGTGTTCTTTTTTTCACTTTGGTGTTTATGCAGTGCTTCTATAGTTTCTTTTATTTGTTCTTGTGCTTTCCCAAATTCTCTATTTTTGTTATCTTGGAATTTCTTGAGTGTCTCCTGTACATTTTGGTTGACCATATCCAGTATCAACTCTATAAAATTCTCATTGATTACTTGCAGGATTTCTTCTTTCAGATTGTCCTTGAGGGTTTCATTGGGTTCTTTGGCATAGTTTATCTTCATTTTGTTGGAGTCTGGATCTGGGTATCTGTTTTATTCATTTCCCTTTGGTTCCTGTACTAATTTGTTATTAGGGGAAATTGATTTCCCTCTGTTTTCCATCTTCCCATCATTGCCCTTACTATTGTTACTGTCCCTGTACTGTGTGTAATTCAGTATTGTCTAGCTTGTAATAACAAAAATGGTGATGTCTAGAATGGAAGGGTGAGAGGAGAGGGCAAGTAAAGAAGGTAAATAAAAAGGGAAACAAACAAACAAAAAACAGAGCCAAAGAAATAAACAGGGAGTGATAGTGCACTAATCAATGGTGAGCTAAACAGGCATTAGAGAGACAGAGAGGATTAAAAAAAAAAATCCCAAACTTCAAATGCAATGAAGTTTCATTCGTGATAATTTTCATGTTAGTCCTTCAGCCTCCATTCCTTGTGTTGCTGTCTGAGAAGTACTTCTGTTGTTGTCTCATCAAAGGGGAAAAAAAATCCCAAGTTCAAATGCAATACAGTTTTAGTTAGTCCTTCAGCATCCAGTCTTAGTGTTGGTGTTTAAGTGGTAGTTCTGTCATTGTCTCATCAAAGGAAGAGGAAAATAAAAAGTTTGGAGACAGCTTTGTGAATATCTATCTGAGGCTGCAACTCATCTGCCACCTACAGTCAGCCAGCTGCTGCTGCAGGCTTTATTTATTGCAGGTCTCAGGAATGAACTTTACACTCACTTAGCCCCACAGGCTTTGTTTATTTAAAGTTTTCCAGGACATGTGCCCCTTTTGTTTTCTCCAGTATACAGCCCTACCCACCTATTGCAATTGCAATAGACATCTGTATTTTTTTCTGAAAGCTCTAGTGGGAATGACCTCAAGAAAGGTTTGAATTAACAATTTCAAATCCAATTTCGCATAACCCAAAACAGTGTTTCTTATGGCTCCCTTAGACTTGTTAATTATATCACCACCTATTCAGTCTCCCACTCTGGAAAATTTAATTCACATGCCTTGTTTGGTCAAAGCTCCCATGTAAGAGAATTTCCACTCCCTATCAGCCCCAGGATTTGGCATAGAGAGGCTAAATCATCACACCACAAAATCTAAACAAGCATTCCTACTTTAAAGATCTGGACTAAGCAAGTCACACTTTAGTTCCTCTAGTAAGTAGAATCCTATTTTCCAAACCTCCCTTTTCTAGGCTGTCTACTCTCTGCTTGGCATCATGAGAAATAAGGCAAAAATGTCCTGCTTCCAGAACGGAATCCTAGAAACACCTGACTGAAAGACTCCTACAGAAGAAAGAGAATGCAAATGTGCTCAGAAGAGAAGATTACCTTGAAAGAGCAGAATAGTAAACAACTTTGTGTGTGTACTTAATACATTTATATATATATATATATATATATCAAATTATTTATATGTATCTCAGCTACTTCACTATAATTTTGTGGTGAACAGAATTTCTGTCTTCTAATCATGGAAGCAAGTGCCATGGGAAAGGTAAAACACTTGTTTTCATTCCCAGAGTTTAAGGTAGTAATATCCCACCAAAGCTTAATTCTCATCTATAAAGGCAGTGAGTGAGGCTTACTCACCTCTCTACCATGTGGGCAGCTAGAAGAGACAAGGCAAATGAATAAATGATTGCTTAAAGAACTGTCCCCAGTTCTAGCTGCTGAACTGTAAGAGGGCCATTAGGCTTTTTGATTTTCTACAGAAGATAACACCCAGAACACAGAATTACCCAGAACCAATGTGAGAGAATGGGCCTGAGGGAGTTTAGCCTGGAAAAGTTAAGACACAGGAGGCACAGAGCTATCCACAGACATTTTATGGTCTGTTGTATATAAAATAAATTAGTCCCATCCGTAGAACAAAAGTCAATAGCATACGCATTTGTTCAAGAAATATTTATTGAGCTTTCACTGTGTCACATGGACACCCATTGATGAAATTTCCAATATTAGTAGGAAAATACACTTACCACAATGGATATTTTGACCTAGAGAGGTAGACAGAAGAGAATTAAGCCAGTTACCAAATGTAAGGATTTAAAAAAACAGTATTTTGGAAGTTCAGTGCACATTCCTTTGTGCCAGATTTTTGTTCAAATTATTAAAATGGAAGCACAAATATCTTTCATTTATTCCAAACAAATTCTTATGTATCTTGATATCATGAGCCCTTTTTCATGTGCAACTTTCAGTTCTAGGTCCTATGATGATATAAAGACATAACTTACTGAGCCCTGCCTTCAGGAATGAATGCAATTGGGAAGTCTCCTATGCAAATGCAAGTCCAATCAGAAGCAAATGTTGGACTCCAGCTGTGATTTTTGTGGTTCTAAGGGTACAAAGGGTACAAAGAAATAAGATATTTACTCTCATCTACAAAATCCAGAGAAGCTTCATGAAGGAGTGGGTCTTGGGCTTGACCTCAAAGAATAGAGCAGAATTTACTAGATTAAAGGAAGTGGAATATTGCTGTTGCAGGCCAAACCCAAACAGGGTTATAAAGGCAGAGGTGCTCTTTCAACATTTTGTGCTTCATGGTGTAAATTAGAAATGAATGGTTAATGAATGTGAAACGAGAAGTGGCATGCTGGACCATTAAAGTCCACTGACTTCTTAGCAGCATGCCTGTACCTAGTTTACAGATTTTTAAGGAACATAGAATTGTGGATAAATGGGTGGGCAAGTACAAAATATACAGTAAAAATTGTGTGTATATAGCATTTAATTCACATATATTTACATATATAACTACAATGTACTGATAAAATACCATCTTGTAGACATACAATAAGTACAGATAGAGGCATTAGAGCCTTTTATTGATCCTTATGAAATCTAGAGAACTGAAATCACTGGAGAAAAGAGTTTCATAGAGAAACATGATCTATTCCCTGAAAACATTCATACTATCACAACACACATTATATCTGCTTCTTGAGAGAATGATAGCATTGTTTTCTGTTTGTCTATGCATATATTCTGTCTTTCTACAATAGAAATTACCAGTTCAATAAATAGGAAAATATGCTTTTGTAGGAAATACATTATATGTTGCACAGTTTGCAAGCAGTCTCAACACACATTCACACACTGAATGTGTATAACATTCATTTGCCCAGGGAGAAATCTGGTCTTGGATATATTACTGACCTATTACAGTGGAGGAGCTAATACATATCAAACTTAAGAAATAACTACTGGGAGGCAGCAAATGAATCTTGCTCAGCCTGAGTGGGCCCTTTCCAATGAATAGAGTCAATTATGGCAGATGAGCCATCAGAGTTGGGTGGGTTGGGCTTTCCTGTCTGGGCAACTCCACAGCTGCCCTTGTATGACAATCTGATAACCTTCTTTCTCTTCAAGTGCAGAGAGGAGCAGGGTACACAGAATCAGATAGGGGAAAATGGATTTTGACAAGGCATTTTTTGGTTTTCAAAAGGCAGGTCTTCATTCCAGCCTGATGTTTCATCTGGACTTTTAATCTCCCCATTATGAGGAAATCAAAAGAGGTCATTTGGGGCAGTTTTATCTACTTCTGTGGAGTTCTTATGAAACATTTATGAGTTTCCCGACAATATCAAACCAAGCTTTCTTTGCCATTTTTCCTTTCCCAGCTATGCCCTTCAGAGGTGCCTGGCTCCTTCTAGTTGATAGCAAATGTGAGTAATCCTGCCTCTGAGATTAACTCATTAATGGTGATGCCTTGTCTTTTTTCAACATCTCCTAGCAGTCTGAAACAACTAGTGCTGAATTTATCAAATAAAACAGCTTAATTTTCAAATGCTAATTTTCTATGGCAATGGCTTATTTTGCAGCTAACTCTAAATAGAAAGTAGTATGAAAGTATTGGAAGACAAACTGGTCTAAATCAGATTTTGTCTCTTAATTGTTGCCTGTGCCTTGTCATGATTCAACCTTTCTGGACCTTTGTTTCTTCATCTGTATATTCAAAGTAAAACCTAAGCTCTCACTTGTGATGAGACTTAGAAATAGGCTGATTCCAAATGGGACATAAATATGTAGAGCTATTTAAACATCAAAAAGTTCATTATCAATATTAGCAAACATTGAATTTTCCAAACATTTATTGTCACATCCCAGACAATTTGCATCTGCAATGCTGTTATTACAAAGGGGAATATCGTTGCAAACACTTAAGATTTCCAAAAGGAAATGCAGGAAAAACATCTTATACAGTGAAATGAATCACAGAAAAAACATCATTGGAAAACTGTTGACAATCTAGTAAAACAGGGAAAGAAAATAATTCAAAAATTAATTGAGCATTCTGCTCTATACCAGAAAATTAAAATATCATTTCAATTATGTCATATAATCATTCAGTCCAGTAGATCACACTATTTCCATTCTATTGACAAAAAAGTTCTGCTATTCAGGAAGATTAAGCAGTCTGCCTGAGGTGTAGGAACAGAGATTAAATAAATTGCATTCAATTTCATATCTATTCTTTTCCCACCACACTATAGTTCTAGGATGCATTTGTCTGTGCTGTACAGGTGTCAAAAGACAAAGACTGCAATGACAAAAACTCACTACAAACTTCACTGTGCAGCTGAGGTGACAGGGGTCTAACTTAATGGATGTGCTTGGAGAGTAAGGATTAAACTGATCCTTAAGGTTTCTACATGGTTCTGCCCAGCTCAGAAGGAAGGCAGAATAGGAGGAACCTGGTGACTCTGCAATGAGTAGAGTTGGTATTGGCCTAGAGAGTTCTGTAGAGTGGTAAACATTGACCTCAAATACAAAATAAGACTACATGAGGGTACTGAACTTGGAATACTGTTGGGACTGAGAAAGCCTCCAGATTGATAGATAAGATGGACTTCCTACAACCAGGAAGATCCTCTAGGATCTGTCTTTTCTTCATTAGCATCAGTTCTCTTCCCTCTGCTCACCCACATGGGCAGTTGTGTTAGCACATCCTCTGGCCTGTCACTCTCAGTGGGTCAGAGGCTGTGTCTGTTCCAGCTTCTTCACATAAGTACCAGCAGCTATGCTGCCAGAAGGAAAAGCATTTGCCTCACCTCAAACAGGACTACTGAGTGATGTTTTCTTGAACCCTGCACTGAGACTGTTTCCCACTCCACTGCCACCCCATCAATTTCTGCCGTGAATTCCAGACTTTCCGCTTTATTTCATTCTACGCCTTTCCTCTAACTTTATCTCATAGATGTTTTCCTCTGTAATAATAAGTATTTTTAAAAGCAAGTTGTCTGTCTCTTTTCTTCTCATTACTATTGTATAGAAAGCATACAATACATATATGTTAACTAAAAAACCCACAAAACTGTCATCTTTTACAATGTCATCCAACTCTTATTCAAAAGGTAAAATAAATATAAAATTTCCAGAATTTCACATAAAATCTTAGAGTTTTATAGTTCCAAGAGTTTTACTCACACAAAATCAATTCAGTAAACTTTTGTTTTCAGTTAGGTTTATACAAGGTGGTTGCTATATATTGCTAGTGTCATATTTTATGTGCGAAAAACAAGAAAGATTTTCCTTTCAAGGATGCAAAAGTTATTGGAGAAATATATTCTTAAAATGGTACATTTAGTCCCAGCTTTAAATAATTTCAGGAACTGTTTGAATACACACTACCAATATTCATTCAGCATTCACAGCAACCACATATGGTGGTACAAATATTGTCACACCCACAAAGTGAAGCACCCAGTCATGCACAATCAATAATCCAAGGATTATTGATGCAAAACAGCATCAAACTGGAAGACAAAAAGGATATTGGGAAAAACTAAGAAAATCTGAGCAAAATCTAAACATGTAATAATGTATTAATAGTGAATTATACCTGGTGAGGGAGTTACCAGCAAGGAAACGAATGTGTAGTATGTAAGAGCTCTCTGCACTATCTTTGCAACTCATCTATAATGCTGAAACTCTCCATAAGTAAGACAGGGGGAAAGCAATGAGAAGAATAATCATACATTAAACATTATGTATACCTGTGAGGTATATATGTGTCTGTGTCTGTGTGTCTTTGTGTGTGTGTGTGTGTGTGTGTGTGTGTATGTATACAAAGGCACAGAAAAAGACCTAGAAGAAGTGTATACACATGAGTTTAGCAGTGATTAATCTAAAAGAGGGAGGATGTTTCTATACTGCCTAAATTTCTTACAATGTCTTAATATTTTATAATTGATGGCTGCATATATTTATTTATAATAGCATAAATTAATTGTACAAAGGTGCTTCATTGTGATATCTCCATACATGCTTATAATAAACTTTGATCAAATTTACCACCTCTGTTACTCTTTGTTAACCTCCCTCTTTCTCCTCCCACCTTGTAAGAGTTTTAAGTCAGTTTCATTACACTATTTTCATATATATATATGAATATATATATATATAATGTACATCAACTACACATATTTCTTAGGGTCTAAATATTTTATACATGCAGACTATGTGTTTGCATGCTTCTTCCATGCTACATTTATTTTTAATCAATGGAAATAAAACATTAACAAAATATAAAAGATAAGCCACATTTAAAATGTACAGAGATGGGAATTAGAAAAACTTTTCAGACAGTGAGAACATTGTTAAGTGAAAGATCAAAAATTGCAGTGAGATTTATCCAAGTTTCAGAAAACACATAGAAATCAAGGTTCTTTTTTGTTGTGCCTACAAATTACCAATGTCCTATCAATAAGTTCTTACCCCACTTCCACATTCACCAACTTTTAGTTGTAAAGTCAGTTGCCTCACATCTGGTCTACTTAAATCAAGAATGTACCTGCTCTGAGAAAATGCTGGAAGGAATACAGTTGAAGGGAAGTAATGAAATCAGCCACTTTGGCCACTAGAAAGAGTCTTGGATGTGGGTTCTATAGAAAAGTCATTTCTGACAAGTGCCCTTTCTTGTGTCTTTAATTATATGTTAGACGTTACCATAAAACCTGGCATCTAAGTTGATAACAAGACTTTGCAATTCTCTTTGTGACTAGAGATTCATGAATTATGCAAGTGTATGCAGATTTTTCACCTGTGACAGGTCTGTAGTATGGACAATTTTCCTAACACATTAAGAAAAGCACCCAAAATCCCAGTTACAAATGTGAATGTGATATTCCTGTCAGTTTAACAATACCACACGACCATGTGGTGGGAGAATGATGTGTGTGGAAATCAGCAATTGGTGGGAATCCTACAGATAGCATTCCCTGATGTTGAAAAGATAGACATGTTGTTGATTATTCACTGCTTCATTTAATGTGCTTTTCTGCTTTCCCATACCATCTGAGTTGAGTCATCCCACCTGAGAAAAACAGTTGGCAAGCTCTGTCAAGAATTCTCTGGGAGATAAACAGATGTCAGACAGCGTTTGGTTGGGGTATTAGTCTTAATGAGACCCCCTCTGAATGCAATGCAAGATGATGTAACTTGATAACTTTTGGATTTCTGGCATCTGTGTCCCTTTAATTCCCCATGCTGAGACTCCTCTTTCTCTGTAATCACTTTGACCAAAGTCCTGAGTAAATTACATTTAGGGAAATCAGATACTGCCTTTGGTACTGCATGTGAACTAAAGATAGAAAAAATATTTTTACCATGAGAAAACTCTGGGCTGGGAAGCTAGAGACCCCCATTCTTGCCATGACTCCTAATTGACCAGTCACGTGCCTTCCTAGGGAAGTCACTTGACTGTTCTGAGTTCTAATTGTATTATGTAAAAGTCAAGCAATAGAACTTACTGATTCCTAAGGTGTATTCTAGAAATGCATTCCCCCAAGTCTTTCCTTAGATCAGCTTCAATGGACACACTGACTTCCACAACAATAAAGCCATGCAACATGTGGCGTTTGAATGTTGCTTTCTGTTCTTCCTTTCAACTGGTAACATTCTGAAGTCCCCAGAGATGATCAAAAAGTTTCTTCTTTATTGTTGGTACTGTTTCTCTTCCCTCAAGATTATTCCCCTAGCACTCCATGTGCTTTACAAAGTTACGCTTTATCAAATCACACACATGCACATCCAGAGTCTTCAGCCTTTCCATAGATATTCCACAGACAGGAAGGACCACATCAGGTACCAAAATGCTGCTTCCTCTCATCTTCTCCCCCTTCCCGTCTCTTCAGTCTTCCCTGCTTGACATTGTAATGTGCTTGACGTTAACGACTGCTTGACCATGTCCGATGCTGCACCACTGAATTCCCAGCTGTACTGCTTGACCATGTCCGATGCTGCACCACTGAATTCCCAGCTGTACTGCTTGACCATGTCCGATGCTGCACCACTGAATTCCCAGCTGTATGGTGTGTGTGTGTTGGGGGTGGGGAGTTCTGTCCTTCCTACTACTTCTCATGCTGCTTTCCTCAAGGATAAACAGTCATCCTGCCTTCCTGCGTCTACTGTCATGGTAAGCTAACAGGAAAAAGTAATGGTAATCATCAACAACAGCAGTCTTCTTTCTTGGCTTATCAGATGATCAGGTAAGGATGACCAGTTCTTTCCCTTGCCTATAATAAAAAGTGAATTTTTAAAACTCGCGCTGTAAATGTTATTAAAACATGTTTTCCAATGTTCAGGAAAAGAATGATAAAACTTACTTTTCTTGAAATGATCATGAAGGTCAATGTAGAGTATGATATTTGAGATGAGACTTTGAGGAGAAACTAAGGTAAGGTTAATATTAAAAATTCCCAACAAAAGTATGCAATTCATAAGAGCAGGGATGATGTTTTTATTTTATTTTTATTTTATTTTTGTTTTTAAATTTTGTGTTGAATGCTATTGGAAGCTCTAAAAACAAAGCTGAAAGTCAGGTAATTCAGAAGTTCATTTGTTTAAAGAGAACGTAAAAGCCTTTCCATAATATTCATACTAATTTTACAGAAACTCACATGTCTTTATATCTCCTAAAAGATGTTATAAAAGAAGGAGGGCAGATATCCTTCTTTTACAGTTGAGAAAATTGAAGTCCATGGGGTTGAGGAGGAGATTTGCCTAATGTCACACAACTAAAACTTGTCAGAGCCTTTCTTTAATTTGCAAACTGAGATTCCACTCCACCAGCTAAATAACATCCTTTTCCTCCCATCTTGAAAGCACTCTTAGGGTTAACAGTTGGGAGGGTCAGAGACAAGATTCAGAAACAAATGGTTGTATTTATAAAGAAAACAGAAAGGTATACTTATGTGGCTGTGGAGAATAACTTCAAAGGAAGAATTAGTAAACTCAATTGAGTAATTTGGCTACTGACCATGCAGAAGTTGGTGTTTAGTAGAATGCACACCAGTCATGCTAGTTGTGATAAACTGTAGTTCTAAATGCATTCGTGACAGCATATTAAAGAAGCCCAGATTGCTTCACATGGAAAAGATTACCAGGCATTTCCTTAGGAACTTGCACTGATTCCTCGACATGACACTTAGCAATCCTTTGACATAAGTCACATAATCTCTCCCATGGCAAGTTCCTTACCACTGATTAAGGAAAGAAATATGTCATTTGAGTGGAGAATTACAAAGAAGATGAACTTACAGTTCAGTCCCAGATGAGATAATAAAACACATGTGTAACATTTAAGTACCAGGTATCCTTCTAAATGCTTACTGTTAACTTGCTTTATCCTTCTAAACACCTTAAGAGAATAAAATAGTCCCCATTTTACTCACATAGCATCTGAGAAATAGAGAAGTGCCTAGTCTAAAGTTATATGGATGAAAAGTGGCACAGCCAGGATATCATCCTAGATCAGACAGAGATGACTAAAACAAAGAAACAAGCCAAAACACTTCAAACTATACTCCCAATTTTTCTGGAATTGCAAGAAAGGAACAGACTAGAATACAGCATTTTCTGGATTCTTCCTCATCCTATGAGAGAGCTAAGTTGAACAGAGCTAAATCTCTATGCACAGTGTCACAAATGATGGAGTAAAGATGAACACAGAGGCACAATTTAGTCCACTTAGCATCTTTCACTCATGGTAAACGACATTGTCTTTGGTCAACCATCTTACATTGCTTGGATAGAACACTACCCAACCTTGACAGAATACTCATTGGCAGAGAGGCAGCAAAGCACTGCAGCTAACAGCAAAGACCAGTTGGGTTCTACCACCAGCTTTTCTCTTTCTGGTATGTGATTTAAAAGCCAAATTAACTACTCTCCAATTCAATCCCATCTTCTCCATATGGTTATGATAATGTTTTAACCCATTTGTGTCATGGTGAAGATGAAATGAGTTACAGAAAGAATAAACTATGTATGTATTAGTCTCTTAGAACTATGTTTGGGGCATCGTTAATACTCTGTAAGCAGTAGTTGCTATTAATCCCTATGATCTTTTCTTAAATATATCAGAATACTTTCTGAACAAAAGAAATAATGTAATATGTGGAGCTATGTCCAGATTTTAAAAAGCTATAATGGAAATTTAGAGTCAAATGACTTGTCATTGTATTTATGCTTTTCAGTTTATTACATTAAGAATTTAAATAAATTTTTCATACTTTATGAATTCTGGTTTTCTTCATTCTCAAATATGGACAGTAATAGTTACCTTTAAGGTTTGTATAAGGAAATGCTCTCCTGACACACTGTCATCATCAAAGACAGTGAGACCCTTCAATCTCCTGTCTTCTGAAGAATCATAGGCAGGGTACTCTACATCATTCTTCCGTGGACTGCTGATTTACAAGAGGTATATCATGACCATATCTGCAAAGGAATACAAATCAGTTCCCTCATGTAATCTGCTAAAACACTGATTGACTACATATTAGTAACGGCCAACAGCTCTAAATGACATAATATGGACCCTTAATAAACATCAAACCTTCAAAAAGTTGTTGCATTCACCTAAGCCTCCAGCTGAATAAACTCCACGGAATCTAAACCCACCTCACAAGAATGTTTATAGTGCTGGCATTTTCCTTTTAAGCCACACCACATTATATCAATGCCATTCTTTCTGCTTTTCTCCCTTCTGTGTTAATCTTTAGATCTTATATAAATTATATTTCATTCTTTTCCTACATAAGATTGATCTGCAGTGCCATATGAATATTGCTCTGGAGTTAAAAAGATCATATTAAACTATCTCATTATATTACTTACAAAGTTTGAAAAACTCATTAATAAGTGTGCTCATCCCTACAAGGATCTGGTCTCTGGGTCCAGTACTTTTAAATTCCTTGATTTGTTTTAGCTTCTCTATATCCCTTACTCCCAGCTTCCATTGCCCCACCATCCTCCCATTCATCCTTCAGGTCAAACTTCAAGGTTCTTTGTTCTGTGTAAAAGAGGTCTTAATCTGACTGTTCAGAATGTTAGGGCCCTTCGTGATACATTTCTCCAAAGCCCAATTTTCTTTTCCTATTTTAAAAACAGCCCCATTATTTGTTTAAGTTCTTATTGAGGTCATAGACTTCATAACTTTGAAAATAAGTGTTCTTGTTCAAAGCAATTCTCTCTGCATATAATTTAGAGTCCAGCAGTTGGCGTGTGTCTACAAAAATTAGTTGACTTACATTAAAATACAAGTATGCTCATTACGCATGCTCCATTATTATCATCAGTGGTCGTAGTTCTGCTATTGAGCCTTCTTTCTTTGCTTTAGGACTTATTTGAGCAATAAATTCTGAGACTTTATTCCTTTTGATTTTTATCTCATTCTTAACTAACCTTTCTATATCTGAAGTATAAAAACTTATGCCTTTGTAAGTCAATGTATCATCCTCCTGTACTCAAGGAAGTCTGGATGCATTTCTTCCACTCTGGTCTAACTTGTTTTTACACCTCCCACTTACCACTTTTCATGAGGAAAATTTAACCTTACTGAATTTCTGTTATGAGTTTTTCTTTCTGTTGAGGTTGTTTTCCAAGGTTTCTTTGCATGTATTATGCAAATATGTGCCCACGGTTCTGAAATATTTTCCAAAAAGGGAAAAAAAATTAAATCAACTAAAACAGAGGAAGAAAACACCAAGTAGTCAATTTTACACTTTAACAAAGTGTTTTTATTTACTTATTCTTTTCAGATTACACTAACCATCACTGAAATCTTATTGAATTAAGCAACCCTTCCTCATATGGGTTGGATTGTTTTCTACTGAATGGTATCATTAAAATTGGTTACAGGTCATTGTTGAGAGAATTACTCATCCATTTAGCATCTTCTATTATGGTAAACTCAGAAATAAAAGCCGTTTCCCTGTATCAAGAATACCTCCCAATTTTTCCTTTTCTCATGAGTGTGAGATTGTGTAGAGGAGATAAATTCTTTCTAGAAAATTAAGAAAAATTAGCAAAGCTTTCTCCCACCTTTTTATTTTCTTTTTTCTTTCTGCAAATGAAGTGTAGAGGAACAATAGTCACCACACTTTATCAGTTTCAAGGATCCATGTTACAAAAGACAACTTAACAGAAAACAAACAAGTTTATTAACATGTGTATTTCACATACACATAGAGAAACCAAGGAATGAACAAAGAGATATCCTTGGATTCTTTTTTATATCATTTTAACAAAAGAACAGTAGGTATTTAAGGGGTGATAAGACAAAGAAAAAGGACTTTGTGGAAAGGCAAATAAAGGGCAGTTAGTAAAGCTAGTTCCTCTAGCGCCATTGTCATATCCATAAAGATCCAAAATTGTCTTCAGTGGCCAACCTTTGTTTTCTATGGTAGCAAAAGGAGAGTTGCCTTTGTCCTTGTAAATCTTCGTCTGCTTCTAGCACAATAGAGAAGGGCAGCAAGCTTCCCTCTATCTCCTTCCTCTGCCATCATCACTTGTCTTCAGTTCAGCATTCCTTCATATTGTGGGGATGCATATTCTGTTCTCCCACAGAAGATAAGTAAAACTTTCCTCTGGTCATTGCATGGTTCCTCCCTTCTCACTTTTTTAGGTCTCAGTTCAATGTCATCTCTTCCAGGGAAGGTTTGTCCTACACTTCTTATGTCAGTAATTGTACCACAATTTGGATTTTCTCATGCCAGAAATCCCAAAGGAAGCCTTGTTACCGCAGCTGCTCCTTTCCCCTTCATGGCACAATGAATCGCCAAGTCCTGCTGGGTTTAAACATTTGTCAGATACAACTTTTACATTGGTTCAAGCCAGCTGCTTTAGGTGGGTCTCACCTAATCCATTGCAAATTCACCTCCCACATCTTTTTCATTCTTTGTACCAGTACTCTCTCTCTGCACCATGGATACATTTCCCAAGCTGCAGTCACCAACCCTCTAAAGCAAAGACTATGGTAAGAAACTGGCAGTGAATTATCTTTGCTTTCAGGAGAAAATGTGAAATATTTAGTGTTTCCTGAATCTCCAACCTGGTCTTGCCCTTTTTATGTACGTCTAGGTTATTCTCAAGCTACTTCTCCCATCTCATTCCCAAACTGTTCTGTCAGACCCTCCACATGCACACACACACACACACACACACACACACACACACACACACTCCAAGTAGCTGTGAGTCCTGTTTTCAGTTCCTGTGGTATTTTCTGAATTAGAGTACTTAACACTCCATAGACCTTGAAGTTTGTCCTTCAGGAAACAAATTCCTAGATATATTTAGATTTAGAGAAGGTACATATTATTTCCAGAATAAGAAAATACTCCTCTGGTATTCTTTACTTCTACCTTCTATCTTATTGCAATTTTATATACTAACCACTTGAACAGTACTTGCTTAATGACTATACCCTTTTATTCCAAAGGTTTTATGACAACATAATCTGCAGTAATTGTTTGATCTCTATTTTCCCCAATATAGTATATCATGCAATGTATACTGAATACATGAATTAATAGTCATATAAAGCAATGTGCAAAAAAAGTTTCTTAGAGAATTACATGTTTGCGTAAGTGTATATGTGTGCATGTATCTGAAGACATATAATATATACTATGATATATTGTATATATACATATATGCACATAAATGTACAAAATAACTACAGTCTGAGTAGAGTGGTATGGGGAATAGTATCGTAGGAAGTATGTATGTATGAAGAAAAATATTACTGATGGTGAAGATTTGGAAATTGAGTAAAAGGGGTTTGAAAGTGATTGTGGTTATAGGCAGTAGGTAAGACAAAGATGGTGAAAGAGGGAAGAGAGATCCATAAGCTAAATCACAGTGTTAAAGAAAAGCATAGTTCAGAAGGATCAGCCTGTGAATTTGGGAAGTAATACGGATAGAAAAATATAAGAAAGATTTCTAAAATCAGTTATCATGACTTGAGCAGACTATCGGCCAATGTCTGTTCTTTGTACTTTACATAAGTTGACTCCAATTCTCTCCAAAGCCCTGTGAGTGTTCCCCCCAAGGTCACAGAGTTGGCGCACAGAAAGTTTGATTGTAGCTCTGTCTGGCTGCAAATTGCATCCTCTTTCTATCTCACACTACTAAGCAGTGAACACCTAATTAATACTTCCTGGTTTGAGCCGCAGAGAGATGAATAAGTGCAAAGAAAGCCTCCAGTGAATTGAGAGAGAAAGTTCTGAAATCTGAGATGATGTGAGTAGCTGCTTGCAAGCACTTCTTTAAATACTTCAATGTCAATGAGAAGTGATTATATTCATTTCCTAAAGACCATTGAGTGCTTATGACAGAAATTTAGGGTGCTTTCACAAATGTTAGTGGAGCTCCCTTAGACATTCAAAGAACTTTAAGAAGTGCTTTCTTCTTTCACTTTCATGGCCTGAAATGTTAAGTACTTTATTAGCATTTCACCTAATTAGTGGCTCCCTGAAAAGGAAGCAGAGATCAAGTATGAGACAATCTAAAAACAGAAACACCATCACCAAAACTGCTCACCCTATAATTTTAGGAAGAATTACTTATGGACAATTTAGCACCTGTCATGTTTCATATCTGCCATACTATCTTGGATGTATGAAAAGTTATGCTGACTCTGAATTGAACCTAAATCTATCCTCACAGCCTTAGGGAAATAGTTTAAGTATTCATAAATATGGTGATTATAAGGGGAAAATGAAAGCTGCATCATGATGATATATTCCATCACTTGACCAGCAAAAAGAACACAGTTTACTTTCACTATTTTTGTTAGTCTCAGTTCAAGGTCTTTACCCATGTGTTTACCTAATTCTTATATCACATTAAACAGAAGAGCATCTCCAGTTTACAAACAAGGGACATAAGACACATAGAATCTGGGTTAATATTTGCTTAGTAAATATTTTGTGACAGATCGGAATTAAGTGCTTTCTGAATTAAATGGCTCAATTATAATATATTTAAATACTCTGAGATAGATACTGACATTATTTCACCCTTCAGTTACAGCTGAGAACAACTGAGGCTTTGAAAACTGTGAGTTAGCAGAAAAAAAATTCAAATTCTATTCTTTGTATATTGTCTCAATAGATTCTAGGTCAAAATGTCTGTTTACTTTTTTCCAAATGTAAGCATGTTTTCCTCCATCTTGGTGGCTTCAAAATCAAAACAAGGATGGAGACATTTAATTAAATGTATGTTGCAAAAAAATGGTTCACAACTCTGCACTGGTTAAGTCTTTTTTAAGAACCTCAGTTACTACTGGATTATTCATGAGCTTCTGTGGTTTTATAGAAGAGAGTGTGAGTGTCTGAATATTAAAATTTACCACATCAACAAGATTGAAGTCCGGGCTCTAAAGTCCCTGCCTTCTTTTTCATAATCTCCATTGGTTTTTATTACAAAATACAACTGAAATTCTCTATTGCACTTGATATTACTCACTCTTCTTTTCTCTTCCCTTATTAGTTCTTCTCTGCACAAACTGATGTGATGTTTTGACTCTGGTAGAGTTTGGGGAGTTGTTGCTGACCCATTTTTATTATTCCTTCTACATTCACTTCAACTCAGTCCAGACTGTGAAAGCAGGTCTTGTCCTCACCACTCAAATTTCCAGGTGCATTGTGTGTCTGTTTTAGAAGAAGGTCATGCTTACTCTCTATATTCTCCGTCTTTGGGGGCTTAAATTCCCAGTTTTTTTGACATTAATGAGTGTTACAGATCTATTACTTTATTTCTTCTTCTGGAGAAATACAGACAAAAACATTTATTAATGCTAGCCTCAGTGCCAGAGACTTTCAAATGTTCTGAAAAAATATTAACTCATTTAGTTTTCCAGTGATGAGTCTGGAATTTCTACTACTGTATAAACCAAGAAAACTGCCACAAGAAACTCAAGCCAATTAAAGTGCTAAGTTACACTGGAGGCTGATGTTCCTCAGCCATTCCCCTCTTTCCTTGCTAATAAAACACTGACTTTTCTATCTATTATCATATGGTCAGTTACTAGCATTCCAAGCCATCACTGTACTAATATAGTCTTGTGACCCTGATATGAGAGGAAGTCTGAGGAGGTAAAAGTGACAACTCAAAGAGATTCCACTTTCTTTATAAAAATGTGGAGTCTTGCAAGGAGAAAATCTCTTACAAAGACTCCTTATTTCCTACTATGTAGCCTGCAGAGGGAATATCAGGCCCAGAATGAAAGACAATTTTTTTTCATAACATAAGAGGCATACAGACAGAAAATCTGATGTTTGAGGGATTGTGAAGAAAAATGACAGAGAGTATCTGTGTCTTTGCCATCAAACTGCTGAATCAACACTAATACCACCTACCCTCAGCTTTTGACTTAACATGGTCATACCTCAGCTGCTCAAGCACTATTTGAATATGCTGTTACTTGCAGCCCTAAACATTCCTAACAGAAATTGAAATTTCACCCTCAAGGTGAGTGAAACACTACAAATCATAGGCCTAATGATAGAATTGGCTAATGCAAACATGGATGCAAAGGAATAGGTAGATATCCAATATTTCCAGGGTTGATAGGCCAAATTCATGAATGTCCCCTAAATTCTTTCCTCTTAATATATTCATGCCTGTTCCCTCTTATTCCATCAAACATTAACCTAGGTACTGCTATGAAAACTATTTGCAGCTTTAAATTTCCAGATAAGGAAACAAATTGGATGAGCCTGCCCTTAAAAAGCAGAGGCTTTCTCTAGATGGACAATAAAATCTGAGACAGGTCTAGGAGAAAAGAAGCATACAGGCAGTGAGCTGTTATGGAGGCCCACGCCAGGAAGTATAGGTGGCCTCTGGATCTGGGACTCGCTGGCTAAGAGATAGCAGGAAAGTGCGGACCAAAGAAACTCATTTTGACAACAATAAGTGAACTTAGAAGAGGGCCTAGAGATTCATGTGAGAGCCATGACCTCAGACAACACCTTGATTTCAATTTGTGAAACCCCTAGCAGAGAATTCAGCTGTACCTTGCTGAATTCTTGGTCTACAGTAACAGTGAGATGATCACTGAGTGTTGTTTTGAGCTGTTCCATCTTAATGTCTTTGATATGCAACAATAGGAAACTAATTCTCTAGGCTAGAAAGTAAGTGAAATTTAATTAAAATATCCCCTGCTGGACCTTGAGAAGAAAACCAAGTATTATGTGAGATTATGATGTTAGTATTCACATGAATGGTGTGTGGCTTATAACTATAAGCAAAGCTGTACAATAGAGATGCCAGATTAGGCATATTTTAGGGGACTTAGGAACTATATAGATATAAATAAGAGTTCTTTGACTAACAATGTGATATGTAATAGCAGAGACCCTATTTCCTTAGGTATAAAACTGTACTGGAGTTTTATAAAGCTGTGTGCTATGTGTCAGACACTCCACCTGTATTGGGCACTTGGGAAACAAAGATGGATGGAAATACATATTCCATGTTTACATGAAAGTAAAGTGGTGGCAAAGAATGAAGTCAGTAATAAAATAATCAACAATTATAGAATAAACAGAAAGCTATACTAGTTATGAATATCCATAAGCATTGTGCATAATGTCACTAGAAGGTAAACCGAGGCATTTTGACAAGAAGTTAGTGAAAGATATACAGTCATGATCACAATTGCTGTGGACAGTGAACAAACAGGGAACATGTAAATTGGGTGAGTGAAAAAGCAATATGGAAGCTTATTTTCAAAGGGACTAAACAATATAAGAGATAAACTGGAATGAAAGTGATGAATATCTGTTTTCTATACGTTGGTAGATACAGTGAAGGACATCAAAGTTAGAATTTCTTTTTTAATAATATTCATAAGGAAATAAATTACTCTGCAATCAACCTCCCAATGCAAAACCTAAATAAAACAGACAAAAAAACCCTTTTCCCAGACAGGCAATAAAACTGCTTTGGTTACTAAACCCTATGTTAAGTAGTGACCATTACTCTGTCAATGTTTGTGTATTTTTTCAAATAAATGCAAGACCATTAAACACTGGGTAAAAGCTCAAGCTTAGGAAGCCTGAGAGGTCTGAGTTTTCTGCTTGTGAATCCTTTTCAGCAGGTCTGTACTTTGCTCCTGAGAGGTAAGTCACATCTCAATCATTTTTTGTGGTAAAGTAATCATACACCTGATATACAGTCAGGGATCCATGTATTAGTTAATGCTTACCTTTGACCTCCTCAACTACAGAAAGTGAGGAAGGTACAATAAAGCTGTCATCACAGCTGGCTGTATGCAGAGACAGATTTCAATAACATGTTTCTGAGAAGGTGGAGGCCAGGTTTGCCTTCTGCATGTTTCAGGACAGTGTGTCTGTCTGGGCAGCATTGACAGAAGCTCTGATTCATAGCTACTATTTAAAATCTACTGGAGTTTTGATTGAGGAATCATAAAAACACAACTCCTATACATTGTGTTTTATGTGGTTACTAAGAGTTATGCAAACTGACAGTTGCCAATGCAAGTTTCTTTTTTATTTTCTTTTATGTTATCATTTTTGCATTTACTTACATTATTTGGGTCACCTCCCCTCCCCCTGCCTCCAGGCAGAATCTGTTCTGCCCTCTTGTTCTCTAATTTTGTTGAAGAAAAAACATAAAAGATAATAAAAAGAACATGGTGTTTTTGCTAGTTTGAGATAAAGTTATGGTTTCCATACATATGTGTATTACAGCCCAAATTGGTTCATCTCTACCAGACCTCTTCACAACTTCCTAGTCCCCTTCCCATAGTGGCCTCTGCCAGTTTAAGATTACTTTATTTGCTCCCGTGCAGTGAGCAAATCAACCACATTCAAGGTTTTGGTTTCCTTCCCTTTCCCTATTCTTCCCATGTGTAGTCTCCCCTTAGTGTTTGAACCATGTCCAATAATAATCCAAGTTTCTGACTGAAAAACTTTCAGTCTAGATTTATCCTTGCCATTCTTAAGAAAATAAATTGGAATTAAAAACAGCAATAGATATAAGTCACAGTTTTGACACTCTACTAGTATGAGCTTTAAATAATATGAAGCAACCAGCACAAACAAAATGCAAGGTTTGGAAGCTGCATCTGGGTTCAGCAGACAATTGCCAGAATGAATTAGTGCTGCTTTCAAGGGACATGGAGAGGAGATGTGATGAAGGAAGCATGTGGCAGCCTAAGATGTATTTATTTGTCATCCCCATAAAAAGCAATTACTGTGGCTTCCCATAGCACATAATGTCCCTCAGACTCAGTGGGTTCATCAGTCTAATGGGTGCAGTCATGTGTACCATATGCGCATCTCAGGATGATGGGGAATTCAGCTGGTGGATGACTGTGAAAACTCATAGTGAGGTGATGAAGTAAGGACAAAAGAGAGATGAATAACGACCACTGCATTGCTTCATCGCTGAGGGATCATAGGCTGACTTACATAACCTTACAACTTTATTGCCTCACAAAACTTAAGGTTAGTAATGCAAAATTAGGACAAATATTATTAGAATTTACCTAAGCACAGTCATTGTGAAATCAAGCATAGTATCACTCGGTATGATTCATGGGCACTTTTTATTATAAAATTTTTTGTGAGATATATTCATTGTACGGGGCGGAGGGGATTCATAGTGATAGGTCCAGTTAAGCTTATATTGCACACTGGGTAATCACCCCCATCCTTTCTCCCTCTCAACCCCATCCCACTGAAAGCAATTCCAAGAGGTTTCTTTGTTCTATTTCATATAGGTATACGAAGTTCACCAACCATATACCCTTACCTTGATCTGCCTCATTCACGTTCCCCCCTCAGATTAATGCACCCACCCAGACACACAGTTGCTGTGTGCACTTTTATAAAGTAAGAGCTGTCACAGGTTTAGGACCTTCACGGTTAATTCTGTTTAGTTTACTGATTAAAAGTACTAACTCTGAAATCAGGACACCTGGGCTGTGTTCTTTGCTAGCTCTGTTACCTGCATGCACAACTTAACCTGTTGATGACTTGATTTCCAAAATCCATAAAGTTAATATGAAGAATACAAACTCATGGAATCTGAGAGAGAATTAATTTTATTTATAAATTTTAAATATGTCTGACAAATAAACAGGTGAAAGCTAGCATTAATCAAATGACATTTGAGGGAGGGGGAGTCTGGAACTGGTCAGTCATATGAACACGTTAGTAAAAGAAGCAATCCAAAACTAAGTGGGGCAAGGATTAAAAATGCCAATGTGGCTGAGACCTCCCCAAGCACAACCAGGATGGTCCATCAATCATTGGGCAGTGGTTGGATTCAGTACTGATCTTCACAAGACAGAACTTGGTCAGGGACAAGCATCCTCAAGACATTGGCCAGACAAGTTAATATCTAAATTTATAAGGGAGATAAAATGTTAGCTATAATAGCTGTATTTAACACTAAAATGCTCTGGATGTAATTTTCAGTTCAGTGAAAACTGAACCTGGTAGATTCCACAGCTACCAAGTTCTGCATAAGCTACATAAATTCTAATGGGGACATAAGGACTACACAGAATTATGAGGTCCCTGGTTAAGACTAGGGTGCAGAACAGCCATCTCTTGACCTCATATGAACCATGCCTCTCTGGATACCACTAGGTTGCTATTAGAGAAAATGAGTATAGACTTAGTTAAAAAAAAAACTGATTTTTTTCTCAGTCATTGGATTGGAATGTGTTTGACTATCCCATTTCTTTCTATAAAGGTAATTCTGCATGTGACAGGAAGAGGTCTAATTTATAATAATGATACTTAGAGCCCAGATTCTTCCCTTTACTATAAAATTCCTTCAAAGACAGATGCCTGAACCTCATCCTTGCCTATTCTCTGCTTAACCACCCAAACCAGGTGTGCTTTCTCTATCCCTTCACCAAAACCATTCTCACAGAACCATTAAAGAATGAAGGACAGTTCTCTGTCCTGACCATTCTCCACCTCTCAGCTGTGTATAACACAGCAGCCCAATTCCAGTTTCTTCAGACATTTTCTTTCCTTTGGTTCCCACGACACATATTCCTTCTGCCTCTCTGGACAGCCCTTCTCATATTTTTGCTTGATTTTCTTCTCTTTTCTAGTCTATAAAAATGAGAGTAGTCTGAGAACCGGTCCATAGCCTATTCTGTGGTTTAGATTTACAGTAACCTCCAAAAGGCACATGTGTTAAAGGCTTGGTTGATAGCTAACAGGCTTCTGGGAAATGACTGGATCATAGATGGATTGATCTATTGGTGGATTCAGATTTGATGGCATTATTAGGAGGTGATAGAAACTAGTAGTAGAAAAGTAGGTCATGAGTTTGTACCTGGAAGGCTATATCTTGTCCCCAGCCCTTTGTTTTTTGTCTCTCTGCTTTCTGGATGCCACAAGGTGCAGCTTTCCTCAGCCATGTTCGGTGATAGGATATTTCTGCCTTGCCACAGGCCCGAGAGCAATGGAATCAGCTGACCATGACCTGGAACCTGGAAACCATGAGCCAAAACAAATGTTTCCTCTTTTTAAATCATTTCTTTAAGAGATATTACCACAATTTCAGAAAGCTAACTAACACAGTCCACATCTTTATCTATACTCATTTGCTGTGTGAACTCATTCAATCTCACAATGTTAAATGTCAGCACACTAATTCTGTACTCCAGCCTGAACTACTTGGATGAAGTCCAGGTTCATATCTACCTACTTACTTGCACTCTCCTTCTAGAGGACCATTCAGCCTCTTAAACGTAACATAACCCACATCAAATACAAGTGCACCTACTGAAGCTAATCCTCCTCTTTGCCTCATTACCTAGATGCTTCAGACAAAATCCATGGAGTTTCCCATGATTCCTCATTTTCTCATTCTCTAGGTCCAACATGTCAGCAAAAGGCAGGGTTTCAATCTATATTTTAGTGCAATCTTACCTTCCTGCCTCTATTACTACTATAATAGTCCACGCCTTCATCATGTCCCAGAGGGATGTTGAAGCAAATGTCCAAGTGGTGTCTCTGCTTAGACTCGTGCATGGCTACAGCTCATCCTTTACCAACAAAGGAGTCCCTAGACAGCCAGAATAATTGGTTTCAAAGGGCGAATCACATCACCTGGCTATCTTCAAATGATTCTGAAGATTTCCCTTCACACTCAAAATAATTTCAGATTCCTTGATATGGCAGAAATTCCTTACATTATTGGCCACCAGTCCGTATCTTTAAACTCATTCCCCAGAAGCACCTCTGCACACTCTCTTGGATTGTCCATGTTCTTTGTTGAACCTTATCAAGCTGCAAGCCCTTTTCACTGGCTGTTCCTACTGCCACCAGTTCTCTTCCTTTTGAAAACCATATAATGGGAATGGAGGTATGGCTCAAGCAGTAGAGGACCTACATAGCAAGCATGAAGTTCTGAGAAGAAACCCAAGAACTACCAAAAACCAAACAAACAAAAAAGTGAAAAGCCATTTGATACTCACCACACTTACTTAGGTCACTCATTTTATGTCACAGCTCCATCTGAAGTAATTCCACCATTGCACTCCCCCCAAAACCTGTATTCCTTTATTTTTATAACAGATGTCATAGTTTTGTTAGTATACACAATGACTTCCTAATTATAGTAATCGTGACTGACATGTTCTTGGCAATATCACTAGGGTTCATTGTGTCTGGGACATGGTAGATAACTGGTAATATCTATGGAATTAAAAAGTAATATAAAAAAGGAAGAATATTCTTTGCTGTCTACCTTTAAGATTAAATAACCCCATGCATAGTCAAATTTGACCCTTTAAACAATCAGATTTGAAATGTTTCCTCTTTGTGGAGAAGGTAATAACAGGACATGCTGTAAAATGGGACAGAAAGAGACAAATTCATAAACATAAACTCTGTTCTCTCTAGCAGAATGATAAATGTCTAACAATGTCAAATTTGGTGTTAGTTCCAAGTCTCTCCCAAAGCCCTTTACTCCTCACCACTAGACTAAAAGATCCAAGAGGACAGGGAATTTATTTGTTTTACTTTCTGATTTATTCTAATCACCTGCAATAGCACTAGATGCATAGAAAACATTCACCTAAAAATAATTTATTAAATAAATCCATCTAACATAAACTAAATACTGCCTGTCCATAATTCTAGATAGCTTCAGCATGTCTAGGATTACTTCATCCTTTCAATTTTCTGTGTTTGATTTTGTTTCCTTGATCTGGAGGAAAGAGGACAGTTTATATCACTCTTGGCTTTTGGAGTCTGAAATCTCAAGTTAATTGAAAAGAATCCTATTACCAAGGGTTTTTTAAAGTTTAGCAGAAGCTAGTGTTGTGCTTAACAAGGTGGAGCATTATTTCAGTCCATCTCTGGTCTACAGTGAAAAAGATTCCGTAGCCCACAGTAGGTAGCTTCACTCCAGCTAGCCAAGTTAAGGGTTTAGGTAAGGGCTGGGATGAAAGATCTTTGGTAATGTTGGCCAAACAAACTTTTTTGTATAGTTCTCTTGGAACTCAGCCCAACAGGTAAACAGTTCTGGAATATTTAAGAGTTTGTGTTGTGCATAGCACAGTTCTATTTCATTCTCAGGTATGCACAGGTGGGTGAAGTGTGGCTATGAGAAGTTCCAGGTAGGGTGAATAGCCAGGTGACTGAGGCAGGCTTTGCATACCCTTGTCTATCAGTGTATGGACAGTAAGACTCCTTCTCATGCCTGGAGATGGGAAGCCAGATATAACATCTTGACTCAAGGAACCATTGAAGTGAGTTTACATGTCACAACCTAACTAATCTTATCCCTAGTTTATTTCCTGGCTCATCATTACCCATTCACCCCTAACACCTGCCATATTAAAATATAAAATAACCAAAGGTTTTTTTTCTTGTTGTTGGTACTGAAGCTTGAACTCAGGACCTCATATTTGCAGACAGGTGCTCTTGATTTGATGCCCCAGCCCTTTTGAATTAGTTATTTGTTTATTTTATTTTATGTTTTTGGGTAAGTTCTCATGCCTTTGGCCTGAGCTGACCTGCTCTTCAATCCTGCTCTCTATGCCTCCTGTGTAGCTAGGATTCCTTACTTGGCTTATTTGTTCAGATATGGGTCTCATTGTCCTTTTCAAACCATAGTCTTTCAGATCAGCCACTCTGCCTGGCCTAAGGCATTTATTTTTCATAAACTTGTTCAATAACTTCTCATTGCACCCAGAATAAGATGCAAATTTCTTACAAACTTTAGAGTCTGGAAGATAACTGGTGATACAACACCCCATGCCTAACTTTTCAGTGCTATCTTCCTCATACTGTGCAACAGTCTCCCAAAGCATTCTTCCTGTTTAAAGTTCTTTCCTGCCTTAGGCATTGGCATTTGGCTTTCTCTTTGCCTGGAGTCCTCTTTCCCCTACTTTTCAAGTAGCTAGATCATTTTCATCTTATTTTCTCATTTTAAATGTCACTCATGCAAAAACTCCTGACTTAATATGCGCCTTATGCTGTTTTCCATTATAACTCGGTAACTGTTGCCTTCCTAGCACATGTGACAATTCAGTTTTATAGATTCATTGTTTTGTTCATATTTTAATTTTCATTACCTTTACTAGGTTGAAAACTTAAAGAAGGAAAAGATCATACTTTTTATCTTTCGCTTAATATAGCTATGTGTAAAATAACTTTGCTTAAACCATTATTTAAGGCACCTTATAGGATTTAGTAAAGTACGCAGGAGGAAAGATGAGAAATAGGAAGGAATGAAGGGAGGGAGGGAGAAAGGAAGGGAAGGAAGAAAAAGAGAGAAAGAAAGAGAGGGAGGGAAGGAAGAGAGAGAGGGAGAGAGGGAGGAAGGAAAAGACAGGAAGGAAGACAATAGAACACCAAATCATCATGTCAAGGATGTCAGTGTAAGAATTGCCTATACTAATTCCTCTTATCCTTCAATATTGAATTCAAATGTCATCTCTGAGAAGCTATTTCCAATACTCTTTTCTCAGCTCCATCACATTCATTCTACATCTCTGGAAAGAATAAGCAAACTAAGAGTTATAATCTTATTAATTCCATGCCATAAAAAAACTGCTGTTCATAAAAAGGATGTCTAACACAGTCCCTACATCCCTGGCATACTGTATGAGAATGAAGCAAAATAATCAGACAATAAAATTAGCCATAGTTATTTTCTTAATGTTAGCGATTTAGTGGTACTATCATAAATTCAGTACTATTTTTTGTAAACTTAAATTAAACCTTGCTATCTTTTGCTCTGTGCCTGTTAGTACCTTATTGCTCTGAACCTGAGCCTGTTCGTCAGAAAATACCATGGAATTTACTGTTCATCAACCTCTAGAGGGATTTTGTTTTTGTTTGTAGAAATCCCCTGGTCAGCCGAAAGTCATAATTCAATGTCAAAACTAATTTCATCTTAATTGAAAGCTAATGGCAATCACATAAACCACTGGCTATTGATTGGCCATGCCTAACACAGGATTAGTGTCATGTTGTGACCAGAGGCTCTTGGGTCAAACTATCTGGGACTTACCTTGCTGTGTCACTTGCTTACATTGAGACTCTTGTATGTTATACACTTTCTCTAAATGCCCGCCCAAATCTCCTTATCTATAAAGTGGTGATAGTAATATTATCCTCCTAGGGGACTAAGAAATATAATGGATTGATCTTAGCATACTGCTGACAAAATCTAGGAAATATATCCTAAAAATAAGATATATTTTAGCTATTTTGTTTATTGGCACTGTTTTCTTCATTTTATGGGAAGCCATTCCCAGTTCCCTCCATGGAAGTTAAAATACCCTTAGCTCAGTGTTGCCATAGAGCAATTGCTAGCCTTGGGCTTTTTCTGTTGTTTTTCTCAGCTGGACTTCTGTTTGCCTGCTGAACTTTCTGGAGGACAAAGAGTCCTGCACATCTCAGTTGAACCAGAGCATTCTGACTCTGATTAGTTATCTTTTTGTGTGTATGTGAGATACTGGGGCTTGAACTCAGAGCCTTCACCTTGAACCATACCACCAGCTCTATTTTTGTGGAGGGTTTTTGAGATAGGGTCTTTCAAACTATTTGGCCAGGCTGGCTTCAAACCTTGATCCTCCTGATCTCTACCTCCTAGTAGCTAGGATTACAGGCACGAGTTATCTTTTTGGATAATTCAAAATAGCTTTCTACCTATGCTTTGGTATTAGAAATTTTCAGAAGTTCTGTAATCAGTAATAAGTCTCTTGATAGTATTTTCCTATTGTTAAAGCCAGCTAAACTGAACTTTTCAGGGAAGTCATCCCTGATACCTCAGTGAGTCCCTTGGAAGAGAGTTGAAGTGATTCCCATGTCAGACCAATCTCCATGTCACATGTCTAAATATCATATTTCCCTTTGATTCCAATGTGAACTTGGTTTTTATCTAAAAAGATATATTTGAATAAGGGATACAACAACCCTAGATCAATAACCCATCTCTCTATAGACAAAACACTACCAAAGTGAATGAATTCCTTAGACATCAAACTTCAAAAGCCAAATAGACTCATAGAAGGACATATGAATGTAAATTGCAAGCATTGTGAAGGGGGTCAAATTATAGCGTATAATAAAGAGAAGAATGGGCAGGGATGGGGAACACTAGGCTAGTATAATCATGGACCATTTCTTTGAAAAAGAGGAGGAAAGTTTCTTGTAATACTCCCATACAATGCTGTACGCTAAAACAAAGCACAGAATAATTTATAAAATATTTTAATGATCTCAGCTGTGCAAAAATGGTATTGAACAGTTGTAGAGATGTAGAGTTCTCCAAGACTTGAGATGTCTGTCCGCTAAATGGCAACAAGAAGAGGTTATTGGCATGCACCTCAAGCCTTCAATGAGAAGTTGAACTGAGACAGCTTCCAATACTAGCTCCAACTTTGAGAATTTGTGATTTTCTTTGAAACCTACATGAAAGTAGACACTGTCTTCAAGTCTCAGGATAGGATCCTCACACAGTGTTAGATGATTACATATTAAATAGTGGATTAGAGTTCTGTGCTTTTCCAGACCACAGAAAACTGGCATATCTGGAGGTGCCCCGAACATATCAATCAACTAATGAATATCTCAGTAAAACATCAGGATTTCTCTGGGCATCAAATTAGCTTTAAAAGCCAGAAAACTGAGCTAAGGACAACTCCTTCTCCTAGAATTCCCGTTCTAATTATGAGGATGCAAACAATAAATGTAATCACCTTGTATTCACATCTGTGTCATATGCATTTTTTACCCAGCAGCAGTTACTATCTCAATTATCTGAAATGGTTTAATACTACAGTTGAAAATAGGCTGGAGTTTGCAATAACAATAAAGTTAAAAATGGTCCCGGTTACTTTATGACTCTGTGGAATCATTACAGTCCTCCATATTCAAGTGAGACAGATAACAAGAGGACATTAAAATTTTAGCATCCTCAAACAACAGTATGGTTATTGCTTATTAATTATACCAAAGGAGCACAATAATTAATTTAATCGGTAGCATTATGTATGCCAGCGACAGATCAGAGGAAGGGAGTGGGCCATATAAAATTCTTTAAAGGAGCAACTGATGCCATCTATTAACAGTGACTCAGCACACCTAAGACAAATGGAAATAAACATAAAAGACTGAGAAAGCTTGATTCATAGCCCTTTCATTTTGAGTGCAAATTACACTTTGTGCATCATAATAATCATTTTCTCAGAGATTGTTTTTCCCCTTCAGAGAAAGCCAGAATTAATTTTCAATCTTTTCTTAGCATTCATCCCCTCTCAACAAGAATAAGGGGGATGAATATGGAAGTTAGGAGAGAAATGTCAAGTGTAGTTTCTTTTGAAAAGAATTTATAGACTTAAAGGTAAGCATATTTGAATTTAAAAGATTGTGCCACATTGCTTTATAAAAGCACTTCTGCAATTTATAGTTCAATTTTCATGTATTAATGAACATACGTCCCCACCAAAATGTGATTGATTTATTTTTCATTTACTTATGGGTTGAAAATTGGGTCTACTGTCTGTTCACCAGTTGGGAATAATTGGAAACAGGGTCAGATAGCCCCAGCCAATCCACCACTTTCTTTCTTTCATTTTGTCTTTCTCTTAATTCCTTCCTGCCTGGGTCCATAAAACTAAAACACAATGCAGAGAACCACAGAGACCTGCAAGCCTCCAGGAGTACCTTGACCCACCAAAATATGCGTGGACACAGAACTTCTGACTGTTGCCCAACTGCACAGATCTCTCTCCACTTTAGTGTGTCTGCGACCTCACGTACAATATAGCACAGCACAGAAAACCACACAAAGAGAGCTACAAGAATCTGGGAAAACTGGGATCTGCCAAACACAAGCAGACATAAAACCTCTGTCTGCCACCTGCCTGCACTGCCCCATAGCTGATCCATTTTCAACCACTCGAATCTGCTAACCTTCCAGGTAAGCACAACTGTTTGGATGGGAACCACATATTCTAGCACAGCTGTGAAGCCAATTGCACCCCCTCTGGACAAAACCGTTGGCCAAATACACAGAGGGAGTATTTCCCCTCTGCCTTGGGGGAAGGAGTAGATCATGGAGTTGAAACAGCCTATGAGGGGATAGAGTGACAGCAGCCACTGTGGAGAAAGCCAGGCCTTGCACTGCCTTGGAGAAACTGGAAGCAAGCTGAAACTGACAGTCTCACCAAGAGAAAAGCTCATCTCTAACTCACAGGCTTGCCCTCTGAGTGGAAGGGGCTGGTAATTGCTCATTTACCAACCCCTCACAGGACCACTTCTGAGAACCTGCCTGCTCCAGAGGGCCCATTCCATTAAGGAAGCCCAGGTTCAAACACCCAGAGCTGAGCCCTCCCTCCTCAAAAGCTGTCTGACAGGAAGAGCAACACTCATTGTCATGCAACCTAACATACCAACCTTAAGAAGGGACAGTCTTGGCCAAAGCCCCTATAAAAAAATAAAAGCATCACCACCTCAACCTGAAATCAGAGGAAGGAGTCCAGAAAATTCATTGGACATAATATATACATATATATATATATATTTCATTTTTAATTTTAACTTTTATTTTCTTCATTTTTCTTCCATCTTACTGACACCTATCTCCCTTATCCATTCAGTCCAAACACTAACTTGCTCAGCCCTCTGTTGCCCTGCTTTCCTTTCTCTACCTTAATTTTTTCATTCTCTTCTCTTTCCATCTTCTCCCTCTTCCTTTCCCCTCCTCACCTTCCTCTCCTCCTCCTCCATCTCCCCCCATTACCTTCAACTCCTCAAAATGTACCACCCACTCAATAGTCTATTATAACACCTTTACACATTACCCCATCCTTTCCTATGCCACAGCAATCCCTGAAATAGCACTCTCTTCCACAATGACTGAACTACACCTCAACACACACCAGGGACTTCATACCCTAGAACCCCATGCCTCACTCCCCTCCTCCCATCACACTATTCCTCATTTCTGTCTCTTCCCCCAGCTCTTTCAATACCTAAGTATTCACCTCTATCCAAACAACCATTGTCTCCCAAACTTCATGGCTCATAGATAATATCATGAAGGGGCTTCCTACATACTTTGTAAATAACTGGTCTGGCACTGAGTCAGTGAATTTGTAATTGCTAGTTTATACCACCTAGTCAGGGAACAGAAATAACACATCAACCCAGTAAACAAATAAGCCAGTCACAGCACTCATAGTAATTGAATTGAGGGGAAGATAACAGGTGATTAAAATCCCCAATTTGCTACTCAACAACATAGGACACAGCACATCATAGAAGCATGGGGAGAACAAAGAAGCCAGGAAATTCTAATCCCCAAAAGACCAACAATTCAATAGAGGATTTAGTGGGAAACAAAGAAATGAATACTCAGTTCCTGACCCAAACAAATCATGCTAATTATGACCAATGAGCCAAATGACATCCATAAAAAGTCTCTCAAAGAGGAAATTATGAATGAGAGCATTGAGATAGTCATGGAGAAGCTACAAGACATGGTTAACCAGAAAGTGCAAGATGAACTCAAACAATATCAAGACACCACAAATAAAAAACTCGAGAAGAAACAGAAACAAATTAATGAACTCAGAGAGGACTTCAACAGACACTACAGTGAAACAAAGGAGACCATTAAAAAAGAGATATATGAAATAAAGAAGACAACACAAGATATCAAAGAGGAATTTAACAAAGATATGGAAAACCTCAGAAAAAAAGAATCAAACAGAAACCCTAGAAATAAAATTTTCCTTAAATCAAATAAAAAAGACAGGGGAAAGCCATTCCAGCAGACAAGAACAAGTGGAAGACAGACTCTCAGTACTTGAAGACAAAATAGATTTAAAGAAAAAGCAGAACTCTTTGACCAAAGACTCAAAAGCTGCTAAAGGAATACATAAGAACTCGGCAACTCCATCAAAAGACCAAACCTGAGACTCATGACAACTGACGAAGAAGATGGGCAAGCCAAAGGGATGCGTAATGTATTCAACAAAACAATAGAAAATTTCCCAAATCTAAAGAAAGAGTTGTCCATTCAGGTACTGGAAGCCTCCGGGACACTAAACAGGCTTGACCAAAATAGACCCTATCCATGGCATATTATCATTAAAACAAGTAGCACAGAGAACAGAGAAAGAATATTGAAGACTATAAGAGAGAAAAAAAAATAACATATAAAGGTAAATCCACCAAAATTAGAGCAGACTTCTCAACTAAAACCTTAAAAGCAAGAAAAGCATAGAGTGAGGTATTTCAAGCACTGAAAGAAAACAATTTCAGTCTTAGGATACTCTACCCAGTAAAACTATCATTCAAAATTGATAGAAGAATAAGTCTTCCACAATAAACAAAAGCTAAAATATTATATGAACACCAAGCTGCCACTATAGAAGGCACTGAAAGGAATCCTAAACACAGAAGACGAAAACAAACATAACCATGAAAGGATGGGAAGTATTAAACCTCACGAGAAAAACAGTCAAGTACTGAGAGAGTAGCAGGGAATAGGCTGCACACACTCAAATCCTTAACAAAACAACTAAATGGCAGGAATCACCACATACTTCTCAATACTAACACTGAATGTAATGGTCTCAACTCCCCCATCAAAGACACCTTTAGCAAACTTGATTAAAAAGGATGATCCAACAAGCTGTTGTTTACAAGAACCCCAACTTACTAACAGAAACAAACACTGGCTTAGGGTAAAAGGCTGGAAGAGGACTTACCAACTTAATGGCCCCCCAAAACAGACAGGAGTAGCAAAACTTACATCAGATAAAGTGGACTTCAAACTTACATTAGTCATAAGAGACAAACAAGGTCACTTCATACTAATAAAAGAGCAATACATCAAGAGGAAATAACAATTATTAACTTATATGCACCCAATGTCAGTGCATCCATCTTCATTAAACAATTTAAAGGAGAAAAGATTTATTTAGCTTACAGCATCAACAGTTTAGTCCATGGTGACTGGGCAACAAAGAGAACTATGGTATAAATTTGGATCCAAGGCAGAAGACCAACATCCCAACTCTGACAAGCAGGTAGAAAGGAAATGAGTCTTCCTTCTTCTACTTGCTGTGCTACTCAAGCCCTCAATGGACTTCATTATGTCTACCCACATTGAGGAACACTTTCTGCTCTACTGAGTCCATCAGTTCAAATGCTAATCTTGTATCTTCATGAACATATCTAGAAACAATGTTCTTTATAGACACCCCATGATCAAATCAAATTCACACCTAAGATTAACTATGATGGGGCTAAGAAGGTTGAACAAGGTTAAAAACCAAATGACTATTAATGTCAGGATTTAAACCCAGGCATCCTAATCCCAGGGCTTGTTTACTTTTCCTAAATATGATCATATCATTGCTCAATGCCCACCACTGGCTTCCCATTATCTTTTAAAATAAAACCTAGGATCCACAGAAAGTGTACCATTCTTGTCTGGTGCCTTCACTCTCACCTCAGCATCTAACTCCTCACCTCTACTCCTATGGACCAGCCACAGAGACATCCTAAAATTGTTCTGATCATCAACTTTATTCTTATCTCTAGCCTTGGCATGACTTCTTAAAATTCACATAGATAGCAAAAGACAAATTCAAAACAGACAACAGAAAGGAGTTTAGTGAAGAAAATACTTAAAAGACATGGGTAGATTAAGGAAAATAAGGATCAGTGAACATTACCAGGAAGAGCAAATAGAAAAGCCCATTACTATGGCTTTTCTATAGTTATGAGGCTCCTGTGAGGCAGAGCATCATGGCAGAGAAGGCATAATGAAGGTGGACTGCTCACATCATGGCAACCATGAAGCAAAGTGAGAGGCAGGACAGGGCCAAGGACAAGATACCCACAAGGCCATGGTCCTAGTGACCTACTTCCTCCAAGTGGTACCAACTTCTGAAGTTTCCACCACCTCCCAAAATAGCGGCACCAACTGGGAACCAAATGTTCAACACAGGAGCCTGTGGTTCATTTCATATTCAAACCACAACAGCCACCTTCACTGTCTTTCCAACTGTCACTACGTAAGAATGTTTCATTTTCTTAATACAGGTGCTCTAAGTCTGCTATAGTTGTCAAGACCTCACACGACCACAGGGTATTATGAACCACAAATAGGATTTTCTAAATTATCATTTCCCATCCAAAAGTTCATGTATCTTATAAACTTCATCTTCCCCACTAGGATTCTGACTAACATGTCCTCTCCAAACATATTCTGTAACCATAGCAGCAAGCAGTCCATAATATTCATTCATTCAGCTTATTACTGCCCCAAATGCTGCCCTTTCACACTGTTTCTGGGAACAGTGAGCAGGAGCTCAGACATCCATACTGTGCTGGGCTCTGCAGGTGATTCCTAGAATGTTCAGCTTTTGAAAATTTTTCCTTCTTTGCTTTTATTTGGATCAGTTCAGAAATTTCTTTGTGATAAAACCATGGCTTGCCTCTCCTGTCCAGACCTCTTCACTGTCCTCCTAATACAAAATATGAACACATTACTCAGTCATTGATATCAGAAGCACCATGTTACTGGTATTGACATAATGAGTTCAATGCAATAGTAAAATATTTTTATTAGCTCCTTAAAATATTTAACTTAACATGTTTGTAAAACAAGACAATTAATTTATATTATTGTTGCCCAATTTTAATGTGACATGTGAGGAAGGAAAATTCAGTATAAACCAACTCTTCAAATATATTGTCATTTTTAACCAATATGAGAAGATGACACTATGTGTACCTGAACAAATCTATCTACAGTCACTTGATATATTCATTCATTACAATTCACTATAATGGGGTATTCACCTTTTATTGAGATAATTTAGCCAGTTAGCAAAAAGCTGTAGACATTAGAAAGGACAATGTTACTTTGTGCTCTCTAACTATTCTCCAATAATATTGTCCATGTGTCATTTCTTCATTATTTAGCCTCAGAAATAACAGGAAAGTGATGATTTTTAAAATCACTTCTCATGCATAAAGCATATTTTACTTTGTCAATCTTAAAAAACCTATTTGGGTCCTTTCCTAGAACTGAGATACGTATATCTCAGGTTGTGTGGATTCCAAAGATCACCTATCAGAAGGACGACAATGGCATTACTTGAGTACATTTTCTGTAACTTGTAGTTAAATATTTTCTCCACTTCTCCATGGCATTCCTCCCAATATTTGTAAATAATTATCATTCAGCTATCTTCCTATTCCAAATTCCTTGGCAGATGTTTGGAGGTAATCTGATTAGTCTGAACAGTGTCCAAGCAAGGGACTCGTTGTTACCAGCCTTTGTTTATATTCTAGCTTATGTTTGGAGTTTAGCTTGAGCTTCTTCCCAAGTATCACCCTGGCTGTTCTATTCAGGATAACTGGAAAGTAAAACAGAAGGGAAATGGTTACAAACAGTTGCCATGGAAGAGCTGAGAAAGAAGTGTTCACTGGAAGTGAAGATATCAATGTTCAGTCTGATGGGCATCCCCAGCTAGCAATCTTGAGAACTATCAGAAAGTCACCAAGCAATAACTCAGTGTCAGTCTTGCTTTGGAAGATAAACTCAATCTGCTCTGCTTTTTCTAGTTATTAAAGACAGATCACCTATTTTTGGCATTTTAAAAAATTATAGAGAGTAATTTGCATGCATTTTTCATAAGTACTTCCCCAGCTCCAGTAGCACAACAGACCATTAGAAGTCAGTGCATAATGCCTCAAAAATGTCTGCCAACCTGATTCCATAATAATGTAAACTAAACTTTAGAAACCCATCAGCCTTTCAGGAGTCTCTCTAGATTCATTTTAATTCAATTTTATTGATTAATGTGGAGGCTAATCACTTGGAATTGATTTCTATTGATTTGTGTCTAATTGAATTCAATTAAACCCCAGTGATTTGCACTGAACAAATTAAATGGCACAGAATAATTGAATTGAAGGCATTCTTGCTGAAGTATAGAGTGTTCATGACGATGAGACCACTGTGATATGACTTGAATACAGGCTCCTGGGGTGACAGCTATCAGAAAATTATTAAAGCTCAGCAGATGTAGAGATTATTAGGAATAAATTTTAAGGAAAGATAAACTGCATAGGTCTTGCAATTACATTGAGATCTTTAACTCCATCACTTGTAAGTGGTTGAGGATTGATTCTGACATGCATTCTTCTAATGGAGTTTAATCTTAATTATGAGGAATGCATGTTGAGGAAAAAGAGAAAAAGTTAGAGAGAAAGATAACACTCAATACTAAGTGATTCTTCTGTAGTTTTGTTTTAGAAAAGTAATACTCAGATAAAATTACTGTCTGGGCTATGTGGTAAAAAGTATCACCCTGGTTGTTCTATTCAGGATAACTAGAAAGTAAAGCAGAAGGGAGATGGTTATGAACAGTTCCCATGCAAGGGGTGAGAAAAAGCAGAGATGCATTTGTCTTGAACACAGCTGTGTAGCTTTTCAGATCTCCCAGACTTGCCCTGCCCCATATTTCTGCCACCCATGCAACAACATGTACTACAAGTGTACTCTACCAGACCCCGCTCAGATACTTGCCAGTTTCACTTATCTCCTGGGGATGACCTGTTGACACTACTGGAAAGGACATTTCAGGAACTCAGTAGGAGTTCATATATATATGCAATTTGGAAAAGCAGGATAGTTAACATCCCAAGCTGTAAAGCTTTGAGTATGATGGATGGAAGATGCTATGAACTGAGTGTGTGTGCCTCCCTTAAATTCACATTTTGAAACATTAACCCCAAGTATGATGGCATTTTGATGTGGAGTATTTGGAGGTAATTAGGTTTAGATGAAGTCGTAAGAGTGGAACCTCACCATGGAATCAATGTACTTATACAAAGATAATTCTCTCTCTCTCTCTCAATTCTCTGATATAGCAAGAAGATAGCCATCTGACTGAAAGCCAGGGAAAGAGCACTCACCAGAAGTGAAATTATCCAGCACTTTGACCTTTACCTTCTCAGCTTGCAGAGCTGTTAACAACAAATCTGTTGTTTATGCTACCTGTTCTATTGTATTTGTTAGTCCATTCCAGCTGCTACAACAAAATACTTTGGAGTAGGTAATCTAAAAACAACGCAAATCTATTGCTCACAGTTCAAGACACTGAATTCTGAGAGCAAGGCATCAGCTGGTTCAGTGTTTAGTGAGGACCCATTCCTCATAGTCAGCACCTTCCATGTATCCTCACATGGCAGAAGGGGAAAATATGTTCCCTCAATCCTCATTCATAAAGGTACTCATCCCAATTCAGAGAATAGAGCCCCCATGATCTAATAATCAACCCCACAAAGGCCCAAATTCTTGATTATTATCAAGATCATAATATGATCCAGGTTGGATCATAGCCCAACCTGGGCAGACTACTAAATTAATCAGTGAAAAATGTATTCCTATCTATTTCTTGAATGGAGATCCTAGGATGCTTCTTAAGGCTCATCAGTGGCTACGTGCATTTAAAGATCTGTCGTTAAAATCACAGGGCATCTTTGCACTAGTCTTTCCTCCCTTACAGCTCTGCTACTGCAGTTAAACCTACATTCCAAGGAAAATATTTACAACTTAAGCTTTTGTTTCAAATACCACTTCCTTGGAAACCCAGGCTAAGTCAGTTTGGTTGTCCTTGATTTAGAAGTAAAATATCTAAAGCTTATGGAAGGATTATTTAGTAAATATTTCACAGCACAGAATTTAAGTCAGGAATCAAACCAAGGTTGACATTGATCTTTCCTCCCATTGTTCTCATGGGAGAGGCCAATCAGCCTGACTCATTACTCATTCACATCATCATAGAGGCTGTAACCTCTGATCCAATCCTTGGAGCTCCAACATCATCTCCTGGCTTACCTTTCCACCAGCTCCCTAACACTGGATGGGATGACTTCCATTTATCTGACCAAGTTTCTAATCTACTCAGGAGTGATTTCAGAAATATTTCAGAAGTGTCAATCTTAGATGACCAACATGCCAAATAATTTGCTTTATGCTTTATTGCCGATACTTATCCTGCTTTCAGTTTCTTTGACATGGAATTCTTCCCAGATTTACCACCACTGACTGAGTACCTATGGCTTACCTATAGGATTGCTGCTGTCCCCTGCCATTTGTCTCTGAAAGTCAAACTTGCCTCATCTCCAGCAGGTCCTACTTATCCCTGATAGCTGTGAGACAGAAGGGAGGGTTTGGGGATGGAGGGTTCAAAGGCAGATAATAGAGAAAAACATTGTGAATCCCATAGATGTCAATGTCTACGAGTTTCCCCATTCTTGTTGCAGAGATTTACAGATAGCATATATTTCCCTAGGATCTACCTTGAAATTTTGTAATTGATGGCCACTAAAGAAGACAGAGCTCTATCCACTCTGATGCTCATGTCACTTTGTCTGTCATTATTCATGGATACAGGCTTACTATTTTAGGAGGTCTTTTCTGATGCTTGAAGTCTGGTATGTGCATTGATCATTTTGATACTTTTAGAATAAAGGACCCCAAATTTTCATTTTGTACTGGCCTTATAAGTTCTGTAGCTGTTTTCCTGTAGGCATCACAAATTATTGAGAAGATAATAAAGCTTAAACTCAAGATCATTTCATCTGTGAGTGGATATTTCAATGACTGAGAAGGGCCTTCACAACATGTTCAGATAGTTCATACACTTTGAGAAAAATTGCAAATTTGATATTAAGGCAGTTCATTAAGGCCTGTCATTCATCACACATTTGTATAGCACTTCTGTACACATGGCCCCATCTAATCCCCATGACAACCATAATGCTTGGGAGGATTCTAGTCAAACATTATAAACCCCAAACTGGGCAAAAGGCCATTTGGGACATAGAACATGCTTACCTTTCCCATTACACTTAGCAAACTCGAGTTCAGCCAGCATGCCTGTTCCATGGCAGATCATAAGCTTCAGGAGGCTAGAACCATGCTTTATTAATCTTTGTCACCCTAGCATCTGGCTAGGAACTGGAAACCCAGCAGGCAATACTAAATATTTCTTGATCTAAGTTCACCTTTGACAGGTTTCCTGAGAATCATGACTTATAGCAGTATTCTTTCCTTAGGAATTACAGGTGGCATTTTCCTTTATTTTCCTCCTCAAATTTTTACCCTGCTCCAATTGAAAACTGAAGGGCACAGGAATCAAAGGACAGACAAAGCAAAATATTTTGAAAAGCTCTTAAGAAATTGTGATCTGAATCATTTGCCTAATGTAGACCTGAGGCATCTGTAAGACACAGAATAACGAGCTTCCCCTGCCTGGTAACTAAGGAGCAGGTCAGGAATCCACCCCTATGTTCATATTTCTCAGTAGCATCTGAACATTTCTACTTTGATTTCTAGAATATCAGAGTCAGAAAGGAACTTGGCTAGCAGATGTTCCTGAGCCTCAGGTCATACTCTAGACTTTGGGATTCAGCGAGAATTCAGGAATGGGCTCAATATCTGAAATTAAAGTCAGAGCTAGAACTGGAAGTCACCGCCATTCTGGTAACAGTCACCTTCTCCCTAATTCTCAGACTTAACCTCTGATTATTATCACTTTCATCCCCTTCTGTTGAAGTGAGCAATATGAAATAACTAAAAGAAACTAAACCTTCTTGATGCTCCTACCTGAGTATAGCACTGAGATCAATTCTGTACATTCTCTTTGAATTGTGTAGACACGGCTGTCTACAAATACACTATTTACTTCAGACAACAAGACTCAGAAGTTGCCAGAAATATAATTGGAGTGTTTGTGCTGCCAACTGAGACAGAACCAACACCTGAATCCCCAGGCACTACCTGCTCAGCTTCTTTTTTTGATTCTTTTATTAATAGTCCAAAACAACGGCTTTCATTTCATCATTTTCATACTTACATACTATGTGCTCCAAAAATATCCACTTTCATCACTCTCTCATATCCCTCTCCCACTCTTCTTCTAGCCCCTGTCTTTAATAGTCTCCCTTCAGCTTTCCTATCTTAAAAAAAAAAGATTCAGATTTTGCATATGAGAAAAAGAATGCAATATTTGCTTTTCTGAGTCTAGTTTATTTTACATAACCTCATGATATCCAGTTCTATCCATTTTCCTGCAAATGAAATAATTCATTCTTCTATACTGCCTTTTCTTCTCCTTGTGCTGAAGTTAATACAGTGGATTGTTCTCACATGCTTATTAAAGGTGTATCTTCAAATTAACTGTGAAGATAATTGAGGTGAGCAACTGGATTCTGTTAAAATGTATGTCCAACACCTTGTAAACCATCTATGATACCAATGAATGCTACATACCCAAATGTCACAGTTTGAGTTCATTCCAGATCATCATTTTGATATTAAATAAATATTGCAGTGCCTATTTTGTGCCAAACAGAGATTTGTCCCTGTTTAGAGAAAAACAGACAACCATCCTATCTTATGGGATTTATACCACAGAAGGAGAGAAGCATGATGTAGACCACAAGCAAGTAAATGAACAACAAAAAATCAAGAGTCAAATTGAGAAAGAGTTAAATTATACTGGTCCTATAGGACAGAATAAGACAAACTGAAGGAAGCAAAAGGAAAAAGGTGCTTTAGACAGAGTGGTACAAAGTCATGGTGTGAGAGCCTGGTGTGTCCTGTGTTACAAAAAAGGGAGAAGAGCCTCTCAAGCCAGGAGGTGACTGGACAGAGTCCTGACAGAAACCTCATCAAGTGACTTGTTCAAGAAATAGAAATAAGGCCAGAGTGGTGGAGGGAAGGAAGGAATCAGGGAGTTTATAACAAGCCAAAAGTGAGCTGAATCACAGATTAGGCATTGGAGTCCTTGGCCATGACCAGAAATTGCAAGTTGTTATAAATGAAACTGGGAGCAATCAAAGGTTTATAGACAGAGGTGTGGTATAACCTGAATTATGTTAAGAATTTTTTCAAGGGTTAGTGAGTGGAGCATGGGATTTAAGACAGCTCAGAGGAAAACAGGGCTTCCTGTGATATCACAAGTTGTTCAAATGAGAGAAGACCTTTGGTCCAGTGTTCTAACAGTGGCAGTGAAAAGAAATACACAAATAGGGCTTGCTAGCAGATGTGTGTTTTGCAGAAAAATAAATAGAATGATGAAGAAAATCCCCTGGGATTTTTTTGTGTGTGTCCAGGAAGCTGGTGGATGGTGAAGCAAATTACTTAAAAAGGAAGGAAGAATTTTAGGGTTGGAAATCAAACATTCTATCTTAGACTTTTCAAGTTTGAAGTGCAGGCAAGTGGTTGTATAAATGAGCCTGGACCCCAGAAAAGCAGTCAATGCTGATGAGAGTGACCAGGGAGTCTTAGGCAGATGCCAATTTAGCTTTATAGCATAGGACTGGTGGCACCATCAGGAAGAGGATGTGACAGAGGAAAAGGAGAGGCTCAAAACAGAACTGAGCACTGCAAAGTAAGAGGACTCCAGAAGAGGAAGACCCAGTGACTTAAAGGAAAACAAGTGGCTGGTGCAGTAACTTAACAAAGCATCCCATGAAGGTGGGTATGATAAGGAAAATCAAAGAGCAATGACGCCTACCTGTGCAAGGATTTATATTCTACCACTAGGGTATGAAAGGCAGCATCCTATCCAGAGCCTAGGAGTTGACTTTGGGATTTAACAAAAATCAAGTTTACCAGTCTCTTTCTACTAGCTCTTCCTTCTTTCCCTGACACTTAAACCTTGGAGTGCCATGATTCACAGCTCTGGTGTTCTCTTCTTTTATATTTAGTCTATTACCAGAACTTCATACATATGCTAATGAGAACACTCCCTAGTCCTTATTCCCATAAAGAGAAACAGCCCTACTTAGACATTTAATAGTAACTCAAACTCCAAATGCCCAGTTGTGAAATTATCATTTCAGAGGCAGTTCTAGCATAGAGATAATGAGACTGAAGTTTCAGGGCCCCTCACCTGTACTGGTTCATGCCAGCATCCAGTAGCTAAGTGAGAATTCATATCATCTTAAAGGGAGCTGCCAAATTGTACAAACATTAGCCATATGGAATGTGCAGCCACATCTGCCCTTTTTCCTCCTCAACTCCACTCACCATGTCAGTTTTTAGGAAGTCCATCCTTTGTGATGTTCAAGCCAAAAACGTTAAAATCCTCTTGGGTCCCTTTTTCCCATTTTATGTGCCTTATTCAATCTAATAGCAAATTCTGTCCACTTCGTCTTCAAATTACACCAAGAACCTAACCTATTCTCATATCTGTGTCAAAGCTATCACTCTAGTTTGACTACCTTTTATGTGAGAAATTCAGATAAATTCATACCTGGCTACCTGCTTCCATTTTCGTCCTTTCCTTTTGTTCTGTGCATAATGGCACCTATTAGAATTCTTCTTTATCAAATAACACATCATATGCCTTCTCTCAATCTTTCTGATAATTTTTCATCTGAAAATAGCAATAAAAGTCTTCATTATGGAATCAAGAATGTGTGGTCCAGGCACCTCCACCTCTTGTCCTACAACTGTCTCATGTTATCACTCCATTCCAACAGTAGCAGACCCTTGTTTTTTATTATTGTTGTTTTGAGGGATTTTCTTTGTTTTGTTTTTTTATAGTACTCTCCACCTTGCCTCTCAAACCTTGAAATACATACATTTATACAAACCCACAGAGACATAAACACAGACACATGCATGGATCCGTGCCTCTGTCTGTTCAGGTCTCTACTAAAATGTTACCTTATCAGAAAATTTCTCTGGCTGCAAAATCACAGGAGTATACAGCCCCTTTCCACAGCAGGTCACTGTGTCTGCATGTTCTGTTCTGCCAACTGCAATCACACTCTTACCCATGACATCATAGTGTACAATGCTTAGTTCACAGAGAATTGTCTTCTTTTTCTTTTCTGTATTTTTTATTATAATTCTACTCTGCATACTGTGCCTATGAAAAACATTCACTAAAGAAGGATGTAAGCAAATATAGGCTATAAATAATTTTATAATTGTATAGGTTCCAAGTAATTTTTATAAATTAAACATAATGTGTGTTGATGTTCCCTGTAAAGTCCTAAGTCTTCTATACATGAATATGGTTCCTATCAGGAGTGAGTACAGCCTGATTCTCAACAAATCCAAACAGGGTTTCACTCATCTCCAGAACATGGACTCTGTCCTTTGCTCTTCCCAGAGCTTTCTCTGTCTTTGAAATTCTAAGCTTTAACACTTTCCCCCAACATCAGGCTCTCTGAAATGGATATGATAATAATTTATTCACTCCTCCCTGTGCATTTATGTCAGTGAGGCACCTCCTGTCACAGGGAGAAATGCATTATACACCTTAACCTCAGTGTGAAGTAAAATGTTCGGTCTTCTGATAAAGGATTTTCTTTCTTTTTTAAAAAAAATTTAAGGTGGAAATAGCAGCAATTTGAAGCAGGTCATTTGAAACAAGACAGAATTTGTTCCTCCCTTATACATGGTTCTTCAAGGGGAAGAACCCAGGCCTGGGGACTGAGGGTCTGCCTTTCTATCCAGCCCTCACCTTACTAACGAAGGAGTATAAAGAGAGCTGCCTCTGCTTCTCTCCTACATGGGAAATACATCTGTTGTTGCAGATTGTACTGTACAGAAGAGAAAAAAGGCAAAACAAAAGGTACACAAAAGTATGTAGCATGAGAAAATATAAAAAGGTAAGGAAATGTACAAATTTAAATTGGAAAAGTAAAGTAAAAGGATGTATCAATATGAAAAATAAGTAAAGAATAAATAAATGAAAGAAAAATAAAGTACATAAAGCTTAAATAAACTTAAAACTTATAAACTAGTCTGTGAAAAGTAAAAAAGAAGTCTCAAGCTAAAAGAAAGTCACTAAAGTAGAAAGTAAAAGGAAACACAACAAAAAGAATACAAAATTCAAGCTAACAAATATTGAGAAAGAAAAACAAGCTGGGACTGGTATATACTTGCAATCCTAGTTATTCGGGATGCAGAGGCAGGAGGGTCATGGTCTAAGGCCAGCTTGGGCAAAAGTGTGATACTCTAACTGAAAAAACAAACTACAAGTGAAAAGGCTGGGGATGTGGCTGTGATGTATACATGCTTGCCCTGAGTTCAATACACAGGACTGCAAAGAAGAAAGAAGAAAAGTAGAGGAGGGATGAATGAAAGTCAAAAGGAGGAAAGACAGAGAAAGTGGAAATAAGGAAGCGATGAAGGTAATCATAGAAGTCAAAACAAAACAGAAAAGACATTGAGAAAACAAATTAGAAAAGTATAGTTAAGGAACAAAGAATATAAACAAGTAATATAAAAATGAGGAAAGAGACGATGTTTGAAAATCATTAAAAAGTAAAATGTAAAACATAAGAAATATAAGGAAGTAATAGAAAATAAAAATAAAATAGAAGATAAATAGAATAACTAGAGCAACGAATATCAAAATTAAATAAAAACAGGAAGGAAGGTAAAGAAAGGAAAGGAGACATGTGAAGAAAGAGTTTGAGTAAACTCTTGCTCTCCCTCTGGAAAAGGGCAGGGAGGTATGCCCTTTTGCTGTGACACAGAGAAGCTGCTAAGTAAGGACAAGAAGAAAATTCAGGGTCTTGGATAGTGACCATCACACTTAGGAGAACTTCTAATGGCCGAGTGTTCCTATAGGTGAGCTGAGGTTGCTTAAGCTTCAAACTATAGATGTCTGATATTTGAACAAGATCAGGCAGGGAAATAGGAGCTTCCTGTGGAGGAAGGTAAGAGAGAGATGACAAAGAACTGTAAAGTAAGAATCACAAAGTTTATATCCAGCAAACATAGCTGGATAACAAAGATAACATAGCAAATATAGCTGGAAAGAAAAGATAACAAAGCATGATGATAAATATACAAAATAACTAAAAATAAGTGACTTTGTATACAAGAAGAAGAAAAGAAGGCAGGCAGCTAGAAGGGAAAAAAGAAAGAAGGGAAAACATTATACTGAGGACAAGAAAGCAAAATATGGAGAAAAAATGGTCTTAGTGGCAAGGGTTGGAAATCTCAGCACTTGGGAGGCTAAGCAGGGGGACCAAGAGTTTGAGGATAACTCGAGTTACATATCTAGATTCTATTTCACAAAAGAAAAGAAAGAAAGAAGAGAGGGAGGGAAGGAGAAGGAGAAAACAGAAAAGGAGGGATGGAGGAAAAGAATGAGAGAGGAAGGGAGGGAGAGAGAGAGAGAGAGAAGGAAGGAAGGAAGCAAGCAAAGAAAGGAAGGAAGGAAAATACAGTAAATTGTACTTGAAACCTAACAGTTTCACTGAAATACCTCTGTTGTTGCACACAAGGAATTGATAGCATGGCCAGGGAAAATAGAAAGGAGAGTTATTCAAACCATCCTTGCTTGGAGCTGGGCTGTAGCTTAGTGGTAGTGCACTTGCCTAGCATGTGTGAGGCCCTGGGTTCAAATCCCCAGCACAAAAAATGAAAAGATGAAAAATAAATAATCTCTTATGAAGAAGCTTCAACCTATGAAGCATCTGAGAAAAGGTCTGGACAGAGCTAGCTTCCACAATTAGCATTTCCTTTGCAACACCATACCCCACTCTCCAAGCAGTAAAGGTGTATGGATGAGTGATATAACCAACCTGAGAAAATTCAGTGGCAATCCTGGGAATACAATTTGGGTCCCCTCAACAATCTTGCAAAGTAATATATTTCTAGTTGAAAATAAGGAAAGTTGTTTTTGATAGTCTGAAATTTTAAAGCATAATTTTCAAAAATGAAAAGTTCATATTTCATTTTGGGGAAGATTATTATACGACATTTGGCAAGTTTTAATGGAAGTACATGTGGTGACTGCTCTTCCTGCCTCTTGAATAGCAACTACTGAATTTCCACTTTTAACTCCTTTAAAAGATAAACATATTGATTGTACCATATTTTGCATTGCCTGTCAACTGTTTGGAAGTCTTCATGTTGATAAGTGAATGTGACACTAATCCAAATCCATGATCCTTGTCCTGCTCATGTCTGCCTTTTCATTGCTACTTGACAGTGGAATGTCCAGAAGTGTGAGTTTATTCTTTGTGATCTCTGGAGAATGTCAACTAGCATCTCACGAAGACTCTCAGAGGAAGACCTTGAAAGGTTAATCCCTGTGGAGTCTCTATGTAGGTTATCCACCATATTGGAAATAGCAGACTTCCAACAGTGGGTTTCATCCCTCACTACACCGAAATCACCATTAGAATGAGATATGCAGGACCTGGAGAGCAAAGTGCCATTTGAAGTATATCCGGACATCCACTAGACCGCAAGAAATACCCACAATGAAAAAGAACTTGCCAGGGCAGCATTTGGATTTCCTGACTTAGCCATATGCTCTTAGCAATTTGGGCTGTTTCTTGAAAGAACAAATTTACATTTCTTTACCTCGAGATGTTCACTGCTCACATTCATACTTTTATGCCTTCACTCAACATCTCTGTTGAGCATCTTTTCTGTGTTTGAATTTAAGACTGAAGTAGTGGCTAAGGATGTAAATTTGAAGTCATTGGGCTTTATTTGATTTTTAAAGAGAGAGGACAGCATGGCGTCTTCTGGAAAATGAGTTAAAATGACAACTGATAAAGAGTATTGCAAGAATTACCTAATTTATCTTTGTTTCTAATGAAGACATACATGTTAACTGAAATTCAAAAGTTCTCAAGAAGATAACTACTAGATAAATAAGAGGAAAAATGGAGTTTCTGGTGGGAGTGTGAAACATGAATGACTATGAGCTACAAAGGTCTCACAGTTGTAGAATTGCTTCACTGTGAATTCCAGTTGTTTCAGAATCACTGAGGTCCAGGGACATCTTAGCTAAGGGGTCAATTTGGGCTCACATGAGTGAAGACATGGGGAGATAATCTAGGGTATCAGATATATGTGTATATATACATACATATATATTCATACCCATATAGATGCAAATCTGATAATAATACTGTTAAAATAATGAACAACGTATCAAAAGAGAAAGTAGCACTTGCAATATGAACATCACACACATTCAGTTCTGGTGATATCGTTTGCCCTTGAGTTGTGACAGCATTGAGGTTAGAATTGAAGAGAATATTATGTTGTCAGGAACTACAATACCTTCAAGAAAGTGAGGAACTCTGATTAATGCCCAAGACTGAACATTGGCCCAATTCCCAAAACATTGTCACTATAGATCACAGTTCAGTGAAATATTTTCAGATCATTCACAGTAAGAGTTCACTATTTGTAAAGTTAGCCTAGGTTCTTAATCCTGCTATTGAAAACCTACTCCAATATAACCACTACCAACAATTCTTACCTTAACTCCCAGTATCCAAGGCTCACATACTTTTAAGTTGCCAGGAACCTAGGCCTCTGCATGGTTAGTTAGACTTCCTTTCCTACAGAACAGAATCCCTTTTCCCCTTGTTTGATGCCAACATCATAAAAGAAGTGAATAGACAGCAATAATAGAAGCAGTCCAGGGAGAACTCTTAACAAGGTTCCTTCCTCCCATAAAGGAAATATCTCAGCTCAAGAAACAGTGGATCAATGGAATGGAATTTTAGTCTACAAATTCCCCTTTAGATCTTATGTTCCATGATTACCACCTATCCTTAGCTCTTTAACATGCATGTATTTATAGTAGGCACAAATCTCCAAGCAGTGCAAAAGTTTGGAATCTCCCTAGAGTAGGCATCAAGGCAAGGGCCCAACTGGAAGCAGTTGATTTGGAAGCTGAAGAGAACAAGGATGGGAAGTTGGAAGAAGAGGAGGCAGCAAGTGAAGGATGGGTTACCAGGTCACTGCGGGTCACAAGAGCTTCCACACCTATGAGGGAACTCCGGGAAGCACCTCAGCCATTGCACCAAGGGTCAACCAGCTGCTTTCTTTACATGTCTACTCCTACCAGCCCTTGCTTAAGGACTGCTGGGCAGCCTACCATGTGCATGAGCAGAGTGTCCTCCCACAGAACTGGAGATATCTGTTAGACAAAGGAATTAAGTTACTGTGTTTGAGTCACTGAGAGCAGCTGAGGCAGGTCAGCAAAAGCATCTTGAACGATACTTTTCATATTCTGGGAGTGTACCTATGTTTGGCTCTTTCATTCATTACGTCTAAGGCTCCTAATCCCCTTTCATATAATTATTATTTTCCTCGTTTATAGGTAAGAAAATAGTCTTAGAGGGCTGAGATGATATTTTCACAGTCACAGCTCTCACATAAACGGATTATGTCAACATTAACTTTTCTTCACTGGATTCCTTGATGTTTAGAATTATATGAAAGTATAACAATGAAGATTATTTGGAGATAAAGTGTGAGAAGAAAAAGCTAATGCTCTCGCTCTGACAAATATCAAAGCAATTGAGCTTATTCTAGTACAGGAGGTTAATCCAAAATCTTCCCTAGGTCACTCATCACTGCAAGCCAGAATACTCAGCCATCTTTGTAGGCATCCTTCCCTACATCTGCCTTCCTCCGACCAATCCCCCAAGATTTCCTTGAGCCTCATCTCCAAATATGCAGGCCTTTTAGAATTTACAGATGTTATTACTGTTCTTATTTTAAAAAGAAATTTTAAAAATGTGAAAGCCTGAAGAGTACAACATTTACATAGTTCTTATTCTTACTATATTTAGTTTACAATGAAGGAATACATTAGGTTCAGTAATAAAATTATATAAAGATCACAGTCCATATGGAATTAATATAAGCACTGTCAGCCCATGAGGGGCATGACCTTTAAGTTGAGCCATGCCCTCCAACCCAGATGCCAAATTTGTCCAAGTCCACACCCAATGCCATAAACAAGTTGCAGTAAGTCGTTGCCCTGTATCACTCCATCCCTGAAGAACATTGGTTTTGATATTTTATTTTGTCCTGTTAACTAGTAAAGAGTTGGCTTGTGCCTCCTACAAAATGTTTGGGTTGGAGACAAAAGGGGTTCATCACTCTCAGACAGGAGCATGGCAGCAAATCAGCCTTGGCTCCACTTCTCACAAGTCCCACAGGAAGGGAGCACACTATACACAGGTGAAAGCTATACATACAGAAGGGCTGCATCTCAGCTGAGGAACACTAGGTTTGAGGACCCTATTACTTTTACAGCAAGCAATAAACTATGCTGCTATTTGTACAGGAGGAATGAGGTCACCTGCTCCATAAGCACTTCTGAGATATGGCCTGGGTGAAAAGCACTGAGAACTCCACAGCACTGACACGAGATGCACTTATAAGAAAGAAGCAAGTCCAAAGTGTAACAACTGGGAAGCTTTGTTTATACCACAAAAATAAAAATTATTATGTGTATAGAGAAATGATCACTAACATTAATTAACATATAGCTTAATTTTGCATGTAATGTACTTGATCTGATAGATCATGATTTCAAAAGCAATGTTTGAATCACTGTTGGGTGTTGCCTGTTTTGTTGGAAAAGTGTTTTGTGGACTGTGAAGGGTAACCATCTATAACCCATTTCTAAAATGTACTGCCTTTGTGACTAGACATTAGCATTTTAATGGTATGCTTATCTTTCTCCCAGATAACAGGGAAGTCACAGCTATATTCCCACAAAACAATGTATGAAGAAAAACACTAATGCTCATATAAATACATCTTTAATGTTTTTTAACAAAGTCAAAAAATTCAGCTGAGTAGCTCAACTCCTTTGGTTTGAATGTCTGTTCAATTTTATTCAACACAAATGAGCTACTTGAGAGGGCAGACAGGAGGATACTGGATCCAGGCCAGCCCTAGCAAAAAAAAAAAAATTAGTGATATCTTATCACAAAGAACAAGTCAGGTGTAGAGGTACATATCTAAAATCCCAGCTATGTGGGAAGCAGAGGTAGGAAGATCTCCATCCAAGACCATCCCAGGATAAAAGTGAAACCCTATTTGAAAAACAACTAAAACAAAATGGTGGTAGAGTGACTGCTTAGCAAGGGCAAGGCCTTAAATTCAAACCCTTGTACAGGAAAGAAGAAAAAACTGCACTGAGAACCAGGAATATTTCTGCATAAACAGAATGCAAGTCATTCTACTTTTTGTGGAGGCACTGATTCAAGATAACTTTCCCTAAAAAGAAGATCTTGAATTTGTATATTGAAACCCTGGGAGCATAACTACAGAGAGAGTAAGTGTGACAGACAAAAGGCTTGTCTACATGACACCACGCTTCCAGGGAAGAAAAGAGATGACAAACTTCTTAGTAAGTGATGCTCTAAAGGACTTGACAAAAAACCCAAATCTTCAGGAGAGGACCTGGCATACACCCCTTTCCTTCTGACACTCAATTCCACCAGACACCATCATGCATATCCAAGTACTTCCTGCCTACTAACTTAGCCACCTGTTCCACCTTTCATCTTTATGGTATAAAAACTGACAAGTGGAAGGAAGAATCTTAATAGCTATTTCACGGATGATAGGAGGGCTGCTTTGTCATTGGGAGGTAGGCAAAGGTGTCATGCAAAGGAGTAGAAAACACAGCTAAAATTTTCTTGCTTTCTACTTATTAGCAATGGAGATAGTAAACAACTACACAGAACATCTCCATTTGCACACTACACATCATCTGAATTTCCCAATTACTTCATGAGATGAGTCCTGACTTCTCAAAATATTTAGGACACCCTGGAGGAGTCATACTCAGATGCTCTGCTCTCTGAGTCAGGTCTATTCATTAAATTGAAAGGTTTGAGTGCAGGTTGCAAGCAACCTGGACTGGAGACATCCTCCTGGGTGGGAAGTCAGTGATGCTCATTTGATAACAGTAGTAACTAACCACAAATAACGAGCCTTTTGGGTTTTTAGGATATTGGTCTAAGTTGCTAAATACCTTTACATTTACATTTACCCAACAACTTAGCATTTGAGAACTTGTATATATTCTCCATTAAAAATAAATTCTTGGAAACCAAAGAGGATTATTTTGCATGAGGTGGGAAGTAAGCCAGAAGAGAGAGACAATGAAAGTAAATTTTCTCCTTTATCTATAAGGAAAAATCCCTCCCACTAGTTTATTGCATTTTTTGTCCTCTACTCTCTCCTCCCTTCCTCTGTTCTCCTTTTCGTCACCTCCTCTCTTCTCATTTTCTTCCTCCTCCTCTTTCAACTCTTATTCACATCCTTCTGTCACACATGCTCAATACACAGATGTAGCTCATAAGGGTTGAGGGAGAGATGACTTGTCCATTGTTCAGGCAATTATTCTGATATGTTATTAAACTCAAGACGGCTCATCCATGCAGTTTAAATTCTAAATGGCTCCCTTCTTCCCTCCAGCCTTCACTCCTTTCAGCTTTTTAAAACTTTCATGGCTAATTCTGGCCTTTGATTGAAAATGAGAGTTTGGCTGGGCTCACGATAAGTGCTGTGACTCTCTCTGCAGTGACGTGACAAGTCAAAAGCAGTAAGAAAATGAATAAGCAATGCCACATGGGTCAGAGGCTAGGCTCTATCAAGAAGTGGTACCATGGAACCATTTTCCTCCACAGTGATTTTTGCATCTTCCGTTTGTATCTAATTTCCTGGAGCACGGAGTCTAGGCAAGAGTTACTTGTGTCTCCCTGACCAAATGTATTAGAGTCGGCTGCCTTCTGATACAAAATGACATGACATCAAACACTGCAGACGCTGGAGCATCAATGTGAAGATGAGAGGGAAAGGGAGAAAATCCTTGGGGCACTTACTACACAGAATTGTGAGTGTTTAAGAACCTAAATCAAAGACCATGGTGGCTGCACCCAAGCTCTCGACTTCTGGTAAGAGATTTTCTTTTCTCCCACAACAGAGAAAAAAATGGCAAAATAGTTGAAAATGGCATAACTTACTTTAAACTCCTTTTGACTTCTTTTGTAAACTGCAGGAAAGACAACCCAGTGTGAGATGACAGAAGTCTTGCGGGGCACACTCTGTTCTCTAGCTCCCCTGTGTGGTGGGGAGAGTGGTCTGCACAGGTTACCAGGAATGCACTGAGGGCTGAATTTTAAGCTGTGAGAGATAAGTGCTCCCAAGAATCAGAGGCGGGAGGAAATAGGCTAAACTAGAGGTGGGAAAAATTGGGAAATTTCCCATGAGAGAAAACTCTGCATCCCAAATATTTCTCAAAGCCACACCCTCCCCTCCCCACTGCACTCAACTGCTTTAAATCCTTGTGTCTTCTTAACCAAATGTACAGAATACCAAATGAGTCTTTGACTGGGACTCCCACAGTCCTCCCACCAGGGAATACTGGTTTCCCTGTAATCCTCTGATTACACCACCACATGTCCCACTATGCTTTTTGCAGGCTTCTAACCTCCTGCACCCCGGTTTTAGGGCTGCCAGAGTCATGCTGGGCTCCTCATTCAAATGTGACACTATGCTTCATTACTATCTCCAAAATCATTTTGAAAGTCAGTCACTCAAAATAGTAGATTGGCCAGGTGAGACATCTGTCTGGCTGGGACTGCTTGATTCCTCTCTGTAGGAACTGTTAGAAAAAAATGATTTAAGATGTATTATGAATGTACAGGACACATCACCAAGGCTGTGGTAAGTGAGAGGAGAGAAACAGAAACAAACCAACAAACAAAATCATTCCCAATGGAGAAAGTTTTGTTGAGAAGCAATGAGAATTTGCATTGGTCTTTAACAGCCAGGTTCAGGGGACTGAGAATCACTTTGAACCTGACACTCTGCTGAGAGCTTTATATAAGTTGGCTTGTTCCATCCTCTACTAAGTCCCCCAAAACAGACACTGTTTTAAAGATGTAAAGCTGAGTCACAAAAGTTAATATGACATACCTAAAACACAGCAGAGTGAGCACTTGCATCCAGGTCTCTATGACTCCAAAGCTCTATGACTTCCCAGCCATCGTTTCATTTATGGTGAAATATATTTATGCTTCTGTTTGATCTATAAGACCATGTCTAAGACCATTGTTGCCATAACCCCAATAGTCTATCTTGCTCGGAAAAGGAGAAGTGCCAGCACGACTTCTCAAAAACTCACCTGAGACACTTGAGGTATTATATGACTGTGAGGAAGCCCCATGACATTTTAGAGTTTTGAATGCTTTTTCTTGTTTGCATACTTGTTATAATGTGTCAAAACAATAGTGTAATTTTCACCAGACTTGTCCAAAGATTAAACAAGATAATGTGTGTGAGTCACCTTTGATCCTTGCTGAACACACATGGGATGCTCATAAAATGACCAATGTTTTTATTATCTCTATGACAAATAGAAGATAGTAGGGAAGTGTCACATTCTGAAAAGAAGATATCCTCATTTGGGGATATGAGGAATGCCAGTGGTGGCAAAGAAGACATATGTTGAAAAACTCCACAATATAATTGCTTGCAATCATTTGTTAGAGGACCTAAAACAGAACTAGCATGTAGAACAAAAGAAATAATTTTGTAATAAACACAGTCCCTCTGGCAAGTAGCTCTGACATTTTTATGTGGATGAGATTTACTGAAAAACTTGTGTTTTAAAGCATTTTGTTCTTTGGGGAATACATCCTCCTCCTTTACTCCCCCGAACCCGTGGATACCGCCTCCAGCTCACACATGTCCAGATCCTCTTGGCAAATACAGATTTTCAAAACTGCTTGCTGAATTGGACTCTGCTGTCTGCATCTCCTAATTGCTTGTCAAATACCCATTGAATAAATTAAGCAGGGCTTGTGCCGCTATAAGGAAAATTACCTTTAGTCTCATATGGACCATTTCCCACAAGAGAGCTAAGCATTTAATTGTTTCCTCTAGTTTTATTCTAAAGATAACTTTTATTTGAGAGAGAAAAGTGAGGACCTTAGGTATGATCAATGATTAAGCATTGGTAATTAGAATTGTAGTTAGTTTGTGTAGTATCTATTACCCAATGAAAAGTTTGAATCTCTAGTTTTGCTCAGGGGAGATCAGAAAATAATTATCTTGGTAAGGCAAATCCTCTTAATTAGTGCTTCAATATTTATGCACTGTGAACCAAGATTCCCCCTGCAGGAAGGAGTTTCCTATTCAGAAAATTAGGAAGTTAGTTGGACAGATGAAAAGACTTGATTGAAGATTGACATGGTGCACATTGGACAAAATGGTTCTTATTGGAGCATGTTATGAAACTTGAGGATACAAGATCTGAAGACAGAAGGCACCACACTGAGGATTGACTCTGACACTAGTGTTTCTGGGGCTTGGAATAGGTTACTTACTCTCTGTGTCCCCCACCTTCATCTTCTGTAAAATGAGGAAAGTATTGAGACCTAATTTCTAGAGTTTGTTATTGAGTGAGAAATGAAATACATGCTAAATTCAGCATAGTATTAAGTGTGTAAACACTCCTTAAAATTGTTAGTTAAGATTATTATTACTTCATTTGCTATAATATTGAGTCGTGGTAGTAGAAATATTTTCCTTCCATACGGAAATGTGTTTCCTTTGATTAAATCTTTTTCATTACAATTGTATCACCATTATCATTATCATTATTTATATTATCATTTATGTCATTAGTCATAATAATTGAGGTAAGAAGTTAAGCTGTGCTGACATCAGCCATGCAAAAGGCATAAATACTACTGAGCTACAAATCTTGGCTCCTAGATGAAGAGGAAGAGAGCTATAACAAGCATCAAATACTTCACTCGATAGTATATATGAATTTATTGATTTAGTTCATCTTTGCTTTGAACATTACAAACCTAACTTTGCAAATGAAATTGGGAAAGAAACTAAATTTTTGCCTAAGCTAGCATTTTCCTAAGATATTTATTGACAGAACTGGGTTGAATTCAGGTGACACTAACTATAAAAGTCCTGTTTCTTTGCATTATCCTAACCTCATTTTTGGAACTGATCCATTTTAGGTAGTTAATTCAAGTGTTTAGTTAATTAATTGATACTGTATCAATTAATAAGATAAACAATGAGGCAAGGGCCACAACATCAGATATCAGACTTGCCTTTATCCCTAGGCTCTTCCACTTACTAACAAAGAACTTAGCAGCGGAGCAGGGTGATACACATCTATAATTCCAGCACTCGCAAGGCTGAAAAAGACAGACCATGAGCTCAGGTCCAGCCTAGGTTACATAGCAAGTTTGAGGTCAGCCTTTGCACTACAAAGTGAGACCCTGTCCCAATAAGCCAAAAAAGGAAGGAAAGAAAAAGAGAGAAGAGGGAGGAAGGGAAGGAAGGAAGGAAGGAAGGAGGGAAGGAAGGGAAGGAAGGGAAGAAAGAAATCTTGTGCAAGGCTATTTGTACTCTTTGATATTCAATTTTCATATCTGTAAAATGGGCATACTTTAATCTCTTATACAAGTGGGAGCTTTGTTTATTATAAAAAAAGGATCTGGGAAAGTAGTTGGTCATATAGTGTAGGTAAATTTACAATTGTCTTAATATCAGAAGTACCCAGGACCAGGTCCCTTATACCTTATCCTATCCCTGCACCTTGTCTGTTCTCTTTAACGCTATGACTATCTTCAGTCCCTCTTTGCTAGTCCAATCCAATGATCATTCGCTAAATCAGCAAGCCTCATTGGCCCTACTTAAAAAAACTCCCACAGAGTTTCGCCTTCCTCCATGATCACTGCTAACACCCAAGTCCGAGCCATCATCACTTGTAGCCAGTGACTGCAGCTGTCTTGAAACACCTGACCTTGCTGCCGTCTTTGCCCCTACACATTCTATTTGCATGAATGACAGCATGAATGCATTGGCACCCACTGCTTTGAAAGTAGTTGCTGTTATTCATTACACTAAAATTGAAACCCTTGCCATTGGTACTAAATGACCCCATGATGCCAAGTGCTCACCTACTGCTCCTTCTCAGACCCCGCCCTCCATCCTCCCATGCACACTGGATCTCGTCACACTCATGGACCACTCTCAGCCTCTCTGAGCCTCAATATCCTTATGCTGTGCCAGGAGCTCTGCCCATGCTGGCTCTTCAGGTGCCTCACCCTTTGGGTTCAGCAAACTTTGGGTTTCAACTCCAAGAATTCCTTCTCACATAACTTCCCTATCTCCTGTATCTAAATGGTCTGCCTCAGTTCACACATACCTACAGCACCTGCTGTCTATAAGGAGTGTTTTGCAACAGCAGAGTCTATTTATTCACATGTTGTCTGGGGCTATGACAAGCTTTAGATCCCATGAAAGAATTAACCTATCCCTCTCTCCATCACAAGCATCCAGAAGTGTGCCTAGGTATGCAATGAATATATAGAAAATGCATTTTTTAAATGAAGCTCTTATGCTCTGCTGTCACACACCACCTTCTTCCTTTATCCGTTGCCTTCTAAATCCACCCTGCACTGCCAAATACACCAAGATGCAGAAAATAATGAAAGCCCTCCTGTTGCTGGCAGCCACTGCCCCTCAGGAAGCCTGCCATACCTGCCTCTGCAACCTCCTCCCCACATCTTCTCCGGTCACCCATCTTCAAGCTTCCAAGGCCACTCTTTCACCCCACAATATCCACTCTACTTGCCTTGACTATTCAAGTCCCACTGAACCTTGCTTTCTCCACTCCAGCTCAGCTGCTCTTTATCGTCTATTTGAAACTTTCCTTATTGCCTAGGAAAAAAGTGTGGCATTTGAATTCTCCCGCAACTTTCCTCTACTGAATGCTTAGTTAAGGTTTTTCTGTAATTTTTTTCTGTCTGTGTGCATGTGTTTGGTGTGTTGTGTAGTGTTTTCTTTTTTTTTTTTTTTTTCTTTTTCATTTTATTTTTATTAAGCATTACATAACACACCATATGCTATATAATATACCGCATAAGCTTCTAGCAGGGGTAGATGACCATAACTAATTTATTGTTTCATCAATCAGGAAACAGCTTCTTTAATCAATGTTGTCCAAACCCTTGGACACATAGTAACGATTGACTCCAGAAATGCGTCTATCTCTTTCCATCAAACTCCACTGATATGGACAATGGGCCATCCTTTTTTCCTTGCCCCCATTGGTGAACTTGTGAATGTAGGCAGTGGCCACTCCGGGGATGACCACGCACACACCCATAAGGCAGAGTCCTGGGAGAATTTCGAACCACATCTCGGCACAGTCACCTCAACCAAAACCCGATCCTTCGCCTTCTTAAAGGTGTGTAGTGTTTTCTTAATCTGAGAGTAAGTTTCTCCACATTCCATCTCTCTGAGAGTGAGAGGCGGGGGAGAAGTATTTACCATGTTGACCGTGCCTCATTTTATATGACTTATCTGCTTGAGAGTCTACTTCAGTACTTCCAAGATCCTTTTTCTCACTTCACAGGTGAAGATATTCATGCTTAGTGAGATTAAATAAATGTCTTTATAAAAGGTATAAAGCAGAGATCACATGTGGATAAACTGGGAATAAATCCAGGTCTGACATCAAAGCAACTGTTCTTTCCTGCTTTATTCTTCTTTGCTTTCCCTACCGTGTCTACTCCAGAATAATGTTGAATTTAATTGATGTGAGTGAGTTGAATTGAATGGAATGGAATGGAAAAAAGTCTGTACTGAAGACCAACTTTGTCTAATTCTCAATTTGATCTGGGCACCCTTGGCCTGTCCTCACTTACTTTGCCTGGTTCCCTTCCAATGCCTACAATTTTCGATGCCAAAGCAAAGAAAATAGACTCAGTTACTGCGTTGCAGTGCCCCCTTCTGGCCATGCCAACAATTTTATATTCCTGTGATGTAAACCTCATTGTTCTTTGGCATTTGTTTTAATGGTCAGAACGAATGGATTGTGACTGTTGGATGATACTGAAAATTAGGTTTATTTGGAGATGAACTGATCTCAAATTGCCAAAACTGTCACCTCAGGAGGCAAATATGCAATTCATGCTTGAAAAGAAAAGAAAAATATAGCATCTTCCCCCTAGTGCTCTACATAAGAAAACTTGAAGACCCACCAAATTAGAATTTCATTGTTCTCTCTGGCACTCAGCCAGCTTCTTGCAATATTCAAAGCAGTCGTTTTATTTCAACAGCTCAGAGAAAATATGTTTTACTCCACTTAAAAAGTTAGATGAAAACGTCACACTTGAAATAATAGCTGGACCAGCCATATTTCACAAGGCAGGCTGTCTGGAAAAGGCGGCTCACATGGACAGGCAGATACGCATGCCAAAGACAGCATGGTGGACCATTCCAGTGGTGTAGACAAAGAATGGGCATAGAATTCAAGATGGTTTCTTCTAGTCCCAAGTCAGTACACTGTCAGTGTACTGACAGTGCTGAACACGTTGTTTAGTTTCTGTGAGAAGTCTGTTTTCTGTAGTGTTAAGTACCTAGTATAATCCCAGAAAGTTAAGAAATATTATAGTGCCTGAAAATAAAATAAAACATCCCTAAACCCAATCATTCTTACAGGGGTTCTGTATTCAAGCTTTATGTGTCTGAGTAGAAGTTTCTTCATTGGTAAATTGAAAAAATTAGGTCATTTTCATAGGGCTATTTGTGAGAATTAAATGAAACAATGTATATGACTGTACCAAGAAGCTGACTGGAGAGTCCAGCGGTGCTTGGATCCTTACTCCTGACTGACAACTGAATTAGAATTTAGAGGTCAGCATACTATAGCCCATAGATCCTGAAAGTTTTGTAAGTAAAATGCACTTGGGATACAGTCATGCTCATTTGTTCACATTTCCTGACTTTATAATTTCTCTCTCCTCATTTCTTCTTGCTAATTATTTGCTTTTCTTTCCTTTCTTTTCTTCTTTTCTCTACAATGAGCAAAAGTCTAGCTAAATGTTCCGAGCCTTTGCAAAGCAGGAAGACATATTCTTCCTCCTGGTTGGTGCAACAGTCATGAGCTGAGTAACTGGGGATGGACTGCATCCCATAACTACACAGGGATTGGATCTTTAACCAGGAAACAAGTATACATTGCTGTGAGCAATTGCATAAATTTTTGTAATTCTTACCATACTTATTCCTAGTTTATATTATCATCTCGTTCATGGTTCTTTAATACTGGACTGTGACCTTCTTGAAAGTTGGGTCTATGCCAGTTCATGAATATAGATCACAGTGCTGAGTATTTAGGTTCAATAGATTCTTGTTGACCTGAACAAATTTCTTCAGAATGAGGTTACTTTTAAATTAGGTCCTTTTATTCTGGTGCATTCTATGTGTGGTTCAGTTTCCATTATGCTTAAGAGAAAATGGTTTATCAAAAGCAGGAGCTGATGTTTTAATTCTTGTTACTCATAAAGAGATGAACAAATGAATGAATAACAAATTTGTGTAATTTGAGGGGGGTTTGCCCTTAAATTAGAAAATAATGAACAGCCTTCCCTCTACACCCTCCAATTTGTGACTGTGTCAGTAGGAAAAAGCAGGGCACAGGTTCTACAGACTAACCTCCACTCTACCCAAGCGTGACCAGATCCACCTGTGAGACACATGGCGTATTTCTATGATCTACTCATCAGCTCAGAGTGTGTTCAATTAAAGCCTCATTTGCAGCAAACTAATCATAGTTTCCTCCTGCAAATTGGAGGAAATGCTGTTCCAATCAAATGAATAATCCTCTTTCCCTTATGAGTTAAGTTTCCTGGTGTTATGTGACATTTAGCAGTTGGCATCACCCTCAAACTTATTCTTTTTGGGAAGGAATCTTTGGATGAGAAATAAAATTTTAACTAGTTCTTGGTTTTGCTAGAACTGAATTTTTTTTTACAATTCCATTCCAGTCTTATCACATTATATCTTTAAGTTTGATATCTGTTCAACAGGTTTCTTCTGATAATTATATCATACAAATGTGGGTAACAGTGGTGTGCATCTCCTATTTGAAGGATGAGTTAAGGCTTTGCCCAAATTCTTATATTTAATCACAAGAGTAACCCCAAGAATTATTTTTGGTGTTGCCACATTTTACAACTAAAATTAGCCAATAGCAACAATGTAACTAATGTGGAACCTCACTCAGTAAGTTGTTCACAATTAATGGGCAGGTAGCAAAGCTATTATTCATTAGTGAGTTTGTTTAGTTGCCTACTCTGTGCTGGTAATTACTAAACTACATTGATCTTCAGGTCAATCAAGGGTGGAACCTAGGGCAGGACAATAAAGAGTCACCACTAGATATTTCACATGGATTACTACAGTGACCCACTGTTTAGAGGCTGAATGTTTGGGCAATTATAAGCATTGGAGAGGGTTGGTCAGGGCACTAGACCATTGCCTCTTTCATTCTAGACATGAGATCTCCTTTCTTTTAAAGGAGTTGGTGAACCATGATTATTTTAACATTTCAAATGGTTGAAAAACCCAAAAAATACTGTGACATGTAAAAATGACATGAAATTCATGTATCAATATGGCCACATATTCATTCTTGTGCTGTTTAGAGTCAATTTTGCCCTAGGAAAAAGATGAATACAGTAAGCCTAGCCTATTCATAGATTTATTACATGTGATTTTGATCAAGCAAGGCCAAAAATAATAATAAATTTTAAAAACTAAACAAACAAAACCTTTAAATTCCCCCCCCCGCACATTATGCAGCTCAGTTTGAGGCAGGATAGATAGATGAGGAAATGGGGAAATTACATTTTAATCAATATTTAAATGGCCAGGCTCTGACACTGGAACAAGGAAAGCCAGAGCAGCTGGCCCCCTCCCATCCTTTACATGCAAAGTTATAAAAACTGGGAGACAAAGAGGCACTACCTGCTTCTGCTTTCCTCTTTGAGATGTTAACATGCTGCAAGGATCCTTGAATGGGTGGAGAAAAAATCATGTCTAGGAAAGGGAAGTTCTAAAACATCCTATTGTCTTTGATTTAGGCAGTGCTTTGAGAGGGTGACCCCTCCCTGTCAGCCATCTCAGCCATCTGGACCCATTATCTTTGACCATATGTATCCCCCCAGCTCTCCACTATAGAACTAAGAGTTGAGGATCACCATTTTGTGGTTTTGCTCCCCTTTCCTGTGTGGGGAACAAGCAGGAAATGTTTCCCTCTCTTTTCCCTTCCCCTGCCTTTTATATACTTTATCATATTATATTAAAATAAATCCTTGCTTCAACTTTCAACTTGTGAAACTCCTTATTGTGAGACACCTTGAAATGCTTGTCAATGTTTGTGGATCTCAAGGACCTGTGAATTTTCATGAAACTGGGAAGCTCTAGGGGTCCCCTCAACCATCTTCCAGGGACAAGTTGATGTGGGGAAGCTCTCAGTCAGTCCTGTGTCATCTTCAGTTGTGTTTAAATTGTTGTGTGATGTGATGAGTGTTTCCCTGGACTTAATTGTGTGAAAATGTGCCTTCAAAAAAACAAATGGTCCCCCAAAAATGAGGTAAAATTTAATGTGCTTAATTTATGTGATAAGGTTGAAATTTTGCATTTGTTAAAGATTGTATGACTTTAGTGGAAGTTGAATGGTGTTATGGGAAAAATGATTGAGATATCCACAGTTTTTTAGATAAAGAGAATTAAATAAATCTAGCTTTTGAGGAGCAGTATCAATGTGCACTATGGTAAATTTTGTAAAAGTAATGTAGCCTATGCCATGTGGTTTCAAGTTTTTTATACTCAGACCTCCTGTATATACAATTTAGGCAAATTTGAGTAATTTTAGGGTACTGAACTCTATGCACAGTGTTTCCTCAATGGCTAGTTCCTTGAAACCATAGATGTGTGGATACCATGGTCTACTGTAGCCACAACAGAGACTATGTATATCCCAAAGTAAAATATTCATTATCTGTTTCTCTAGTTTGCTGTTCCCTGTTTTAGGGCACAGCAATGACCATCTCCCTCTTGGAGCAGAGCCTGATGACTCTTTTTTTGCTCATTTGGCCTCTCCTGCATATTTATAGTATCTACAATATCTCACCTGAGGTATACCATTTCATTTATATTTCTTTCACTGGAAAACTTTAATCCTATCTCATTCAATTATGATTGATTCTTAAAAACCTATATAGCAGTCCTGCCATTAGGATTTTCTCTGATGGCAGAAGTGTTGCATATTTCTGCTGAAAAATACGGGATGTGTAGCCATATGTGACTACTTAGCCACTGAAAAGTAGTTAGTATTTTTGAGGAATTCGATTTGGAAATTTAAGTTCATTTGAACTTAAATTTAGGTTCTCCTTGAACTCTGAAGATCAAGAAGTTCCCTGCTGTGCCAGTCTACAGCCTCAACTTGAATGAATTCAATGCTATGAAATCCAATCCCCCAAACAGTCTGTTTAATCTTTGGGCAAATCTTGCTATTTATAGGTCTTCTCCATCATTGAGAAATGTTTCCCAATATTTTGCACACATTATTTTTAGTTTTATTTCCATGAGATACACAGAATAAACCTAATTTCCCTGATGCCATCAATACTCTGTGTTTCTGAAGTGAAAAGAGTATTACACTAGTCCACACAGGTTACCTCTGGAAACATGTTTTGGCCTCCAAATTTGGGCTCACCTGTTTTTTGTTTTGTTTTGTTTTAAACAAAGGGCATGCAACTTCACCAAGTAGAACCAATGCTGTTGTGTATTTCGTTCCCAGAATGGGAATTCTATTTTATAATGGGATTTGAGTCCCAGTGGGTAGGAGGATACATCACAGAATACCTATCTTACTACTCTCTATCTACTGGAAGCTAAGACCAAGGTTCTGTCAATAAATTGCATCCATCCTCTACTCTTAATTTCGAAAAATGAGACAAATGGAATAGAAAATAAGTCATACTTCATGGCAGAATGGCAAAGTCCATCAACAGTGATATTCTAGTCAAATAATACCTGTGTTTGGATCTTGGCTATGATCTTGGTTTCTCTGATATGTAAAGTTTTGGCCCTTTCAACCAGCCTGATTCTTTTATCCTGCCATAGTTGTTGTAAGCTCTATGATGTACATCCAGAAATTTATTTTCTGTCAAAGTTAAGCAAGCTTTCATTACTATTTACCACCAAAAACCCAGACTCCTATAGTTTTGTAAACTCTTTCTCTGTTATTATAGTTGGTGTTGAGGTTACTGATCCATGTCTGGGAGACAGGAGGAATTTTGGGGAAGACAATTTCATCACAGCCAATGGCAAAAACAGTCCATAGCCTGGAACTATCTAAGACTGTGTCTGCAAAGGCCCCAACTGAACAAGTTAGGACAGTTAGTCCTGTGGAGCATAAGATCGTAATCATCATCATCAACACAGTTAGGATCTAATGCCTTTGGGGGAGGGGAGGTAAGATGGGAACACAGCTCCCAATAGTGAGCATTGGATTGATTTCCCTATTCTCTTTCTCTTGCCTTGGCTTTCAAAAAGTTCAGAATTAAATTTAAAACTTTAGAGACAGAAACTATGAAACTTCCTAACTGGGAGATTTGATTGATTTATTTGTAGTTCTTTGATATTATTTTAGATTTTATATTCCTGTTGTAGGAGCCTTTTACTTTTGTGAGAGGAAAATGAGGGAGAAGAACTGGGGCACTTAAGGAAAAGGAGGAGAGACACAATGAGAAAGAATCTGCAAACTTCACAAGCAGCAGGACTTTATTGAGGGAGAGAGGCCTAAGAGAGGCACTGGACCATCAGAGTAGTATACTCTGAGAGGGAAGAAAGCATGCCCTTCTTACAGGTTGGGATTTTCAAGCACCCTGTGGTAGGGAAAGGGAGGTTGAAAGGATATGGGTGTTAGGCAAGGTGGCTGGGGAGAAGGATGGAGGGAGGTGTTAGACATTTGGTGAGAGGATCATCTGGGCTGAGCAACCTGGCGTGTTATTTTTCTCTGGACTTCTTATCTGAGGTAGCCATGTTTGCATTGTTGCAGTGTTTCTCGACATTCCAGCATCTTGAATCATTGTTTTATACATCAGTAAGGCACAAATTTAAAATAAATAGCTCATCTTCACTTAAAAGAACAAACTCTTCCTGAGAACACAAATGGCTACTTGTGGGGAACAAAGATGAAACAGCCTTCCATGAGCCACACACATCACACTGAATAAGGATCCTTATAAAAGCTTTGGAAGCGAAGACAAGATGGGAGCCATCAAGGAGAAAGCACAGAGCAGCGTGAAGATGGGAGCTGAGAGGACTCATGGCATAGTCCCATAGATTGCTTTGCCCTTGGGGAGGTAGGAGACTGGTAGTCTTGGCAGGTAGTTATGGTTTCCACAAGTATGCTTAAGAGGCTTCTGTGACAACAAGCTGAGAAAGTGCACCCTGTGAGTGAAGTGATTGCATTGGTTTGAAAATATAGAGAAATGTTTCTTGAAGGAAATGCTGAAAGATACTAACTGAGCTTCATGAAAGCAGAGAACATCAAGAACAGGTTGTTTTGGGATGTCAATATCAGCACTGGGCCATGGTCCTGAAAGGGAAGTTTGGGGATGATTGGGAAGGAAAAGACACTAGATGAAGGTAGAGAATGATCTTTGCTCCCAAGGCCACAGTTAAGGCAAGAGCAGGCTCTCACACTTAGGGTCACAGATAAAATCAACAGATATCAAAAGCCTATATGGAGTAATACAAAATAACTCCACCTCTTCATTAACTCCAACTTAATAGATATCACTCTGGATTGAAACAGATCCTACTTCAAGGGCATGTAGTTTGTGATCTTGGGCAAGTCATTAAATCTGTTTTGAGTTTCTGTTTCACTATCTGTTTTAGAGGTGGAAATACTTATTTTATAGTGTTTAAAAGTGATCTTAAAGTTACTTGTAAATCCAAATCTTGACAAATGATAGTGATAGCCTACTCTGTTGACACTGCTCTTCCAGCTGGGGTTCCTTTGCTTATGTATCTGCTGCTTGGGACACATACTCACTTAACTTGCCCATAAATCCAAATCCTGTCTATGAAATCCAAGTTCCTCTTCTGCTTACATGTTTCCTTCCAGCATTTTCTCATCACAGAGACTAGGCACAGCTGCTATCTTTAAAAATTTGTGGGGAATTAACTTAATTTTCCTATAGCACTGCTTATCATTAATCATCATAGAGCTTTTCAGCCCCACTAGATCTCCCCAATAAATTCTAATCTCTTGGAAATTAGGATTCACTTCTAGATTCTCCCATATTTAACTCTAATTCATCACAATTAACCCTTTCCCATTACCTGCTTTCTTACAGACTCTGTGACTGTAGGAATACAAAAAGGAAGTCAAGAATTAGCCTGAGGTCTTCATCAGGGGCTGGCAAGCCTAGAGAAAACAATAGTCTCAGGCCTTGGATTTCTAAGACAAAACTTGATTGTGTTGGATCTGTTTCTAGGGAATGAAGTTATGGAGAGAGAATTATGGAATAGTGATGTCAAAAACTATAGATCATTCATTAAATCAATATTTGACAATCCTAGATTTAAAAAAAAAGAGGCATAGGAAGGTTTGTAACTCTGAGCATGAGCAGAGACAGGATGTCAGAAGTTATAACAATTTTGAAGCAATTGATAAGAATCACAACAGTAGTAACTGGTTAGGAAAATGAACCTTAGGAAAGAGAAACATTTAGTGCATCACTAAATGTTCATTAATTTATTTCCTTAAAGAGCATTTATGACAGGTCTACTGTATTACAGGTACAAAACTAATCAGATAATACTTGCCTTCTAGGAGTTACCATGCAGGAGAAAGGAAAAAGGTAACCACAACACACTGTAGTAGTACTATGATGGTAATACAGAAAGTGGGAGAAGTCTGTTTTGCAGAAGTAGTCAAAATTGCATGAAGGAAATACAGGTTTAGACAAGATATTAAGAAAATGCATTCAAACTGTCCTAAAAGAGTACTAGCTGTTCTGCAGGCAGACCTGGAATTCTCAGCACAGGGGTTAGTGTGCAGATGTCAACCTGCATCAAGAGCAGATGAGGAGGCTAAGGGGCAGTTTGGCATCCCTGGAGTATGGGACCAGGGAGACAGCAATAACTGAGCTGTAGGCAAAGACCAGGACCTCAAGTGCCCTTGAAGTTGTGAGGCAATAAGAAGGTAAGAAGTTTTCAAAATGTCACAAGATTGAATTTCCATTTTAGAACAATCTTTGAACAGATGAGATGGTGCAAAACTGGCAGCACTGAGTCAGGGTAGATGATTATATTTTCCAGGTGGAGATGAGGAGAACTGGCAAAGGCAGCAGAGGTGGCAGCAGTGAGAAGGGAACAGATACACAGGTGTTGAGATAACTTAAGGGCTTATAGTGGATACAGCTAAAAGAATGAATTGAAGGTGACTTTGCAGACTTCTTGTTTAATTTTCCAGATGGATGGTTGAAAGTTATCATCTTTTTCCCTTTGAATACACACAGACAGATCCTTTGCTGGTTGTTTTATTTTTCAGTAGCTATTCAGTCATTTTTCCAGTGTCTCCAGCAGAAATTGCTGGAATCACTACTGGTGATTAGGTAATAATTCTCCAGCTAAATTGCAAGAATATCAGATTAATTTAAGTAAAATTTGACTATACATTTGTATATATATATATATACACACATACATCTATATACATATATAACTATACAGACATATATTTATATATATGCACATACATATTTTTATATACACATATCTTAGTAAGCTACGATTAGCTAATTATTGGCAGTGCTGAGGCAAATTCAGGGATAATCATTCTACAAAAGCAGAGTTTTGACATGTTTCAATGAAGTAATTTGGCTCTATCTCCAACTGAGAAGTACAAGTACATATGATTTGTATCATTTGCTTAATTAACAGTGCAATTGGCCAATAGGTTAAATAATGTGGATTATTTAATTTTGTTTTATTAGAATTATTTAAGTAATATTCATAGTAACTCCAATTTAACAAATATGTAATATTTGGTGGTCACTGCATTCTGATGGTCTCTTTTGAATTGTACCTAAAAATACTTATTTTTATCCCTCAATTAAAGACAAAGGCATTGACTCTGAAGTAGTTTGAGTGACGGTCTGGAGCTGCTACATGGTGGTTTTAGGATTTGAATTTATGTCTCTCTGGCTTCAAATAGCAATGGCTTACCTTTTCACAAAATATATTAAAATAGTAAGGAAAGTTTACTTTTATTTCTAAGGGCTTGTTGTAGCAGGCCTTCAAATCTCTGACATGATGTTTTACTAATATAATAAGAATTCATAAAAGTTAGAGGTCAAATACAAACTCATTTTTTAGGAAATGTCAAAGATGTAGAGAATGAGAGTGGACTGCAGAGTTGAGAACAATGGCTTTGAGCTGCAGAGCTGGCTTTTTCAGGCAGTTTATGTGAGACATAAGACAATTTCATCAGATTCAGTATGCATTTCACTAAAAGTCACTTTATAAGATACATCCCACCCAAATCCATCAAGAATGGACAATGGGAGATATCACATAAACAAAACTGGAATCTAAAATCCTCCACAGAACAGGAAAACAAATATCCTAAATGAAACTATTAGAAAGCATTAATGATACACTAAGAAATTTATTGTTGTTATTATAATCATCATCGTTATCTTTACTTATCTTTGAAAACATTTCCATCAGATCTGAACCAACTAAGATGCATTAGTTCATTAAAATTAAAGATGATTCTGGGACTCTACCAGCAACATTCACCCTCCATACTGCTCACACTTCTGCTTGATTCTGAGTTTTCTGCCCTTTCATGAAGACAGCAGAAACCACAGCACAGGCAGGTATTTAGTAACATTCGAAATAACATTTCAACAGTGCTTCAGAACAGGTCAGCATACCATGGCTTTTTCCCATACTGTTTTATTGGAACACAAGCACATGTATTTATTTATGTATTATCCTGAGATGCTTTTGTGCTATAAAAGCAAAATTAAATATTTGTGTCAGCAGTTAACTGGCCCACACATTCTAAAATAATACAATATGACCCTTAAAGAAAAAGTACCGCCAACCCCTATCCAGAGTCACATTGGAGCCAGTTCTTGGTTCCCATAATGAAGCTCTTATACTTATCTCAGGCATGATTATCTTCAGGAGCAGAGGGAAAGATGAATGAAATAAAGCAAAAAGGAATCAGTTGGACATTCTCTATGTGCCTGCCACCCAAAGGCTCTTGCTAGATTCTGAATGCTGTATCCAGTCCTGTCAGTCATTAAGAAGGCAGTTATTATACCCTCTTACACACTAAGAAAATGACACTCAGAAAAACTGTTACTTTCACATGGCTATGTATAAATAACAAGTCACAATTTTATCCATGGACTACTTTCTAATATCTGTTCTCAAAGATGACCCTTGTTCTTAGGCACTGAAATGAATGAATGAATGGTTGAATGGATGCATAAAACACTGTTGATATTAGAAATTCTTTTGCTGAAGTGTGATAAATATTATGATATCACAAGCCCTAAACAGAACTAGCTATGTTTCTCAGAACCAACACAGAGGTGATATACATCAACTAGGTAGAAAACAAAATATAATCATAGTACTGATAGAACAGTATTAGAGGATGGAATTTAGAAATACTAAGGATACATGTAAATAGTGCACCCTGAATTAAAGCTTCTTACAAGGGAACCGGGACTTACATCTGCCCATTTATGGGTCCTGCTAATAAACAATTCACCACCCATAACTATAGATAGTTGTGCTTCCTACTGTGAGGGAGCTGAGAAATTTGCAGTAATTCATCAATTAGAAAAATTGCTCCTTCCCTAAAACAGCACAGGAAAAACAGGAAGTTCACTCTAAAGAAGCCTCGTATACAATGAAACACAAAACAAGAAGAGAAGCCATTTCCCCACCACCAGCTATGGATTAGGAATCCCTTTCTCATCAGGATCTAAAATTTCAAATTCCTCTTCTCCACTAAGCCTTATAGCCAGGTATCAACTAGCCCTCTGAAGAGCCAGTCCTCAAAAATTCCACCTAACCTCTGAAGCAGATTTGCCTACTTCTGTGCACTTCAGGTCACATCAGACAGAGGACCCAGGCCCTTCCTCCTGGCCTTGCACTCTTCTTATTCTACCTTATTTTGGTAGAGGGCATGTTTGAACTGCATAAGCCATACCATCTTTAGTTTCCATACTGATAATATGAACACAGAAACTACCCAGAATAAGTTACCATTCTAACCTGCCAAACACATTAGAATCTGGTTGTTGTGATTATTATTTCATTAGCTCTTCCGAGTACAAAATATGTGGAAACAAAGACCAATATAATACAAGCTAAAAGTATACAAGGATTCCCCACTATGCCTTCTGTAAGCTTCTGTTAAAATGTTCTTTGTCCATTCTAAGAACACAAGCACTGCAGGATTCCATTCCTTCCCTCTAACATCAGATCACACCTCAAGAATATATCACAGCGTTTGCTCACAAGAGACGTGTTTAAGAAGTCCAACATATTGAATGATTGATTGCCAAGCAGACTGATATTCCTCTTCTGGGACAGGAATCTCTCTTACAGGAAGTTTCTGAGGCTCTAGCAGCTCCAGTAAAGATTCTTTCTCATTTCCTCTGTCAGACCAGCAGAGGAATGAATATAGCGCTCCTCGGAGTCTAAGTTAATGCTCTTTGGGCTGTTCTGTCAGAGAAGGGAGCCACAAATCATCCATGGAAGAAGGGCACTTGCCATTGAGAAACTGAGCCTGACATGGGCAGAGTGAGCATAATGCAATCCAGTGGGTGTTTTCTTAAACAGATATGCTTAAAACTTGCAGTAGAAAACACAGTGGGGCAAGGTTTATTCTGCTGAATGAGCATCAGACACAGCTTGCCTTTAGGTTGGGATTTAGGGGATTAAATCATTCTTCGAGAAGAAATGAGAAGAGCCCAGAGTTATGAAAGTAGTTCATGAAGGCAAATGTGACAGTGTAAATCACAAGAGGAACAGTCCAGGTCAGAGCCAGACCATGCAGGTAACGAAAACCCAACTACTCACCTCTTATGCAGAGCACCCACCTGAGGGCCTGACCATTTAAGAGTTCAGCACAATTGTGAAATGAAATACTGATGTATTCCAAAGGATCAATATCATGCTTTCTAGAGAGGAGGCTCCTGCTTTGGGTGGGAGGCAGTATTTCATGGTCCATAAGATTATTACTAACTATTACTCTTCAGATGAGAAGAAATGGAGGAAGAGGAAGGAAAGGAGAAGAAGGAGGAGAAAGAGAGCAAGGAGACCGGTGTGTGAATTGCAGCAGGTTATGAAGTATTCAAAGAAGAGAAAAATAGAGGAAAGTGCTCTAAAATAGGAGGAAGTTACAACGCAATTATAGGAGGAAAATAGAATAAACGTGCTGTTAACATTTAGGTATTTTGAGTATTATAAAGCCAATTTATGGTGATTGCTTCCAAAAGGAGATGGAGGTCTTGATTGTTCCAACAACCAATCTACAAACATAATGAGCTTCAACTACAGGCAAGATTTATGGCTGGGTCAGGTACAGTGATGAGAAAGGAAACCATATTTGTTGAGTGAATTTGTTGAATTATTGCAAACACATTGCCACAATTCAACTTCATGAAACTTTATAAGGGAAGTATGACTGTCAGTCTTCTGCAGAGATACAAAACCTTGCAAAGAGGATATGATTACAAAATGAACTGCTCGTCAGGTAGAGTCTGAACAAATCAAATATAAACTTCTGCAGTCAGTGGAGTATTGAGGCAGAGGTTCTGCTGTGTCTATAGATGGAGAAGCTTCCCAGAGCTGCAGGCAGGCCTTATTGCACATAGGGTTATATAAATTGTACCAGAAATAACCAAACCTTAACTTGTAGGCAGTAGAAATTTATTACAAGTTTTCGACATGTGAGTGTAGTAAAGCTTATTAAGAATCCATAAGATCAATCAACCAACAGTTTGCAAGTGTTAAGAGAAAGACAAGAGGCTAGAAAGGCAACCAAGAAGTAGAAGTAGTCATCCAGGCAAGGAAAGATGGAGGACAACAAAAGGGTAGTGAGGGTGAATAGCAGGAGTTCCCCTCAAGGTAGAGGAATGAAATGTGACAGAATTAGTTGGATGGTATGGATGGTTGTTTGAAACAGGGTTCTAGAAAGAGGGGTGGAAATCAGTTGAGGACTGTCAAGTATACACATAAGACAAGGTAAAGCCAAGGACAAGACCCAAGTTGATGAACAAGTGAAATCACATGAAGCCATGTTTTGCTTGGATAGTATTTTCTTAACATAGTGAAAGAAAGCTCAAGCAAAGATGCCAGCTCCCATGGTCTCTGTCTATACATCAAAAATGGATGATGGCTGTGGTATAAGTCAAGTTCTGAGTTGAGTGCAGGGAGTATTAGTTTTCCTCAAATTCATGTCTATCTAGAGCCTGACAATGTGCTCTTAGTTGGAAATAAGATCTTTACAGAAGTAAATAGATACAGGGTTTTTTGGTGCTACTAGGGTTTGAACTCAGGGCCTTGTACTTGCTGGACAGATATTCCACTGCTTTAGCCATACTCCCTGCCCTTTTTTGCTCTGGTTACTTTGGAAATAAGGTCTTGCTTTTTGTCTAGGCTGGCCTGGACAATGGTCCTCCTATTTTATACTTGCAACCTCTGCAATGACAGGCACATGCCTCCATGCCATTTTCTATTGAGGCAGGGGTCTTTTTTGCCCAGGCTAGCCTGAAATCTCAAAACTGGATGACAGGCACACAGCACTGTCCCCAGCTATTGGTTGATATGGGGTCTCATGAACTTTTTACCCAGATTGTTCTCGACCCATGAGCCTCTCTATCTTAGTTTACCAAGTAACTAATATTACAGGTATAAGCCAAAGGTATCCAGCAAATTGCAGATTTTCAGCTTAATGTTATAAGGGATTTTAGGTGAGTCCTAATTCCAGTGATTAGTGTTCTTATAAGAAGGGAAATAAACATAGGGCTTGCAGAGAGAAAGATGCTGTGAAGATCAAGACAAAGTCTACAGTGACACTGACACCAGTGGAGAATACCAGGATCCACCAGGATCTGTAAGGTGAAAGGCAGGAGCCTCCACTAGAATTTTCAGAGGGAGTGTAACAATGCAACAACTTAACTTAGGACTTTGAGTCTCCAAAAGTAAGAGAGTAAAGTCCTATTAAGTTAAGTGAACAAATTTGTAATTATTTACCATGGCAAGCCTTGGAAACTAGTACATCCCATTTCTAAGGAACTGACTTTGGACTTTGAATGAGTGGTTTTAGAGTCTTCAGCTCTATTCTGAGGCAGTGAGGTGAACTTGTCTTACTTCAGAAGAACCCAGAAAAGCAACTGCTTTAGGATAGCCTCCCAGGAAAAAGAGGGGAGGGCTCCCAGGAGGCAACCTAGTGCAGCTCCTTACATGCATCCTGTGTTAGTCAGTCTTTTATTTCTGTGAAAAAACACCCGATATAAACAATTTAAAGGAGGAAAGTTTTATTTTGGCTTACAGTTTTAAGACTTCAGTGTATTGATGGTTGATTCCATTGTACAACTTCTTGGTGGCCTGAGTGAATGACAAGGGAGGCTTCTCACCTCATCACAGCCAAGAAGCAGAGAGAGAGAAAGTGATAGGAAGGGGCCAGGGACAAGCTATGACTTCAAAAGTCATGCCCACAGTAAACTACTTCTTCCAGCTCTCCACCCCTCCTACTTTCTACCACCTCCCAATAATTCCATCAAATTATGAGTACATAAATTGATTAATCCATTGATGAGGTCAATGCTTATGATCTAGTCACCTCTCAATGACTGGATTTTCCAGCTGGAAAAAAAGCCTTCCACACATAAGGCTTTGGGAATACTTCATACCAAAACTGCAACACTCCCTATTCTCAAGATAGACAGATTTTTCCGTGCCCTGGTCGTCCTTTATGTCTTCAAATATTGTGGCTTCATATTGGATACTTTCACTAATCCCCTTACTGTTCTGGTCATTCATGAAGTAAAATTTCCTGACACTGCTTATTTCTGATAACTACTGGTAGCTACTCTTTTGGTTTTGTTTTAGCCCATCCAGTTGCCTTTACAGCATAAGTCTCAATGACAAACTCCTATAATCCATGCCTGTTTCACATGCAGTAGCCTAAACTATCCTGGGTGTCACAATGTTTGCCTTTGTGAAGTTTAAGCCTAATAGAAGAGTTAGTTGAATTGACTTTGGGGCCAGATGAAACCTAGAAGTTTTGATCCTACATCCGTTGCTCACTAGTTCTTTGTTTTGGGTAGTAATTGAACATCTCTGGACTTTAGTGTCATTGTAAGGGTAGTATAAGCATGAAATGAGTTATTGAGACTCACTTAAAACACTGTTTGCCACAGAGTGAGGCCTCAGTGCTCAATGAATATTAACAGCAAAGGTGGTAGTGTTGAAGTCATTGAAGATGATGACTGACAGTGGTGACCATTCCCTTGACTTCTCCCCTTGTTCCTCACTTTGCATTATGCTCTGGGAAAGTACTTCACCTTGTATAAGTATTAAAACCATCTATTGTTTTGGGAACTTTAAATTAAGCTATGGATTCCCTGAAGGCCATTTGTTTTTATTCACCTTTATCCCTGGAACTATGCAAAGTGCCTGTTATATACAACTTTAAGAAAATGTTGTCCATATTACCCCCTTCACCTTATTAATTTTTTGTAATAAGAACAAAATGAGGTAAATTCACTTGAAAAGAAAATTAATGCTTCAACACTTAAAATAATTAGAGGATATATGTCTGAAATGTGTCTAAACCTAAAGCTTGAGCTATATATTAGGTAAAAAGTGTATGAGCAGCTGGGAAATATAAAGCTCATATTATACATTTTTCTACTGCCTGAAGTAGATTGAGGAGAATTACACATTACTTTTTATTTCTTCAGAGGCTATTTAAGTCTATCAATCTTATTTCCATGTCAATTATGAAACCAACATGCTACACATACCACACAACCAAAAACATATTTAGTCTTCTGAATATTAATTAACATTGTCTCAAAGAGATGGCCTTTGTTTATCATTGATTTAAATTAAATATTGAGAAAGAAATTAAAGAGACTTTTATTTCATTTATTCAGCAGCAACTTACAATTTATACAATTGAAGGCATAATTAAACAGTCTGCCATTTAATTACAATCTGCATCTCATGTAAGCAAACATATTAAAATTAAAAATGTTTGTGATGAATATAAAACCAGTTCACTTCAATAAGAGTTATTCCAAATGTATGATGCACATTTGAGCAATTGTTTTGTTTATTTTCCAAAAACTACTGGGGCTCTTTTACTTTGATGAGACTTAGAGGCTGAATTCCTTTTAAGATGTATACTAGATAATAATGATTCTAATCAATAAAACAAAAAGCTGGTTCTTTGAAAAAATATATGAGAGTGACAAACCCCAGAAAAATATGACTAAAATGAAGCAGAAAAGACCCAAATTAGTAAAATCAGAAACTAAAAAGAGGAGATAAAAATAAACATCAAGGAAATCCAAGTAATCATCAGGGACTACTTTAAGAACCTATATTCCAATAAATTGGAAAATCTTGAAGAAATGGACAAATTTCTAAATACATATGACCATCCAAAATGAACCAAGAGGATTTTCATCACCTAAACAGATCTGTAACACATAATGAAGTTGAAGCAGCAATAAGAGTCTCAAAAAAAGAGAAAAGTCCAGAACCTGACAGTCTCCACTGAACTGTACAAGAGCTTTAAAGAAGAACCAATACCAACACTCCTTAAATTTTTCTACAAAATAGAAAGGGAAGGAACATTGCTTAACTTATTTTATGAAGCCAGTATTATACTCATCCCAAAACAAAACAAGGACACATGCAAAAAGGAGAACTATAGGCCAATCTCCTTAATGAACACTGATGCAAAATCCTCAATAAAATAAAGCAAAACCAAATCCAACAATACATCAGAAAGAACATATAACATGATCAAGTCAGCTTCACCCCAGGGATGTAAGGATGGTTCAACATATAAAAATCATTAAATGAAATACAACACATTAACAGAAGCAAAGACAAAAACCACTTGATCATCTCAATAGATGCATAGAAATCCTTCAATAAGATTCAACAACAGTTCATGATAAAAGTTATGATGAAACTAGGTGTAGAAGGAATGTAACTTAACATTATAAAGGCTATATATGAGAAACGTATAGCCAACATCAAATTTAATGGGGGAAAACTGAAATCATTTCCCCTAAAGTCAGGAATGAGACAAGGCTGACATAGTCTTGGACTTCCTAGCCAGAGCAATAAGGCAAGAAGAAGAAATAAAAGGAATATAAATAGGTAAAGAAGTAGTCAAATTATCCCTATTCACAGATGATATGATCTTATATATTAAAGACCCTAAAAACTCTCCCCAAAATCCCCTAGAAACTATAAACAACTTCATCAAAGTAGCAGGATACAAAATCAACTTACAAAAATCAGTAGCCTTTCTATACACCAATAATGAATAGATGGAGAAAGAATACATGAAAACAATTACATTTACAATAGCTTTAAAAAAGTCAAATACTTAGCAATAAACTTAACAAAGGATATGAATGACCCCTACAAAGAGAGCTACAAACCATGGTAGAAAAAAATTGCAAAAGACTGCAGAAAGTGAAAAGATCGTCCATGTTCATTGATTGGCAGCATTAACATAGTAAAATTGTCTGTACTACCAAAAGCAATCTACATTAATGTAATTCCCAACAAAATCCCAATGACATTCATCACAAAGATTGAAAAATCAATCCTAAAGTTCATTTGGAATCACAAAAGATCGAGAATAGCCAATGCAAGACTGAGCAAAAAGAGCAATGCTGGAAGTATCACAATATCCAACTTCAAAATATATTACAGAGCCATAGCAATAAAAACAGCATGGTACTGGCACAAAAACAAATATGAAGACCAGTGGGACAGAATACAGGACCTGGATATGACTCCATGAGGCAATGCCCACCTAATTTTTGGCAAAGGTGCCAAAATGTACAATGGAGAAAATACAGCCTCTTCAATAAATGTTGCTGGGAAAACTGGATGTCTGCCTGCAGAAAACTGAAACTAGATTCATGTTTGTCACCCTGTACAAGTATCAATTCTAAGTGGAATAGGGATCATTTAACAAACCTGATACCTTGAAGCTAGTACAGGAAAGAGCAGCTAATACTTTAGAAGCAATAGGCATAGGCAAGGATTTCGTCAGTAGAACTCAAGCTGTTCAGCAACTGAGAGAAAGGATTGACAAATGGAAATACATGAAACTAAAAGGCTTTTGCACAACAAAAGAAATAGTCTCTAAATTGAAGAGGCCACCCACAGAATAGGAGAAAATCTTTGCTAGCTATTTATCAGACAAGGGATTGATAACCATAACATACAGGTAGCTCAAAAAACGAAACTCCCCAAAAATCAATGACCCAATAAAGAAGTGGGCAACTGAACTAAAGAGAACTTTTTCAAAGGAAGAAGTCCAAATGGCTAAGAAACACATGAAAAAATGCTCACCATCACTGGCCATAAAGAAAATCTAAATCAAAACCACACTAAGATCCTATCTCACTCCTGTTAGAATATCTACCATCAAGAACACCACCAACAATAAATGTTGACGAGGATTCAGGGAAAAAGGAACCCTCATACACTGCTGGTAGTAATGTAATCTAGAACAACCACTATGGAAAACGATATGGAGGCGGCTTCTTAAAAAACTAAACATAGATCTGCTACATGATCCAGGAATCCCATTCCTAGGGATATACTGATGGAATGTGAATCAGGTTACAACAAAGGCACCTGCACACCCATGTTTATTGCAGCACTATTCACAATATCTAAGCTATGGAAACAGCCAAGATGCCCCACTACTGACAAGCGGATCAAGAAAATGTGGTGTTTATACACAATGTGGCTTTATTCACCACAAAGAAGAATGAAATTTTGTCATTCGCAGGAAAATGAATGGAACTGGATAACACCATCTTAAGTGAATTTAGTCAGGTTCAGAAGGCTAAAAACCACATATTCTCCCTTATATGTGGATTATAGACCCAAAACAAATGAAGCGATACTATGGGACATAAGTCACACTGACAGGAAGCCATGTATAGGAGGTATAGAGCAAGGGAAGGAAACCAAAAACTTGAATATGGCTGATGTGCTCACTGTGTAGGAATAAAAATAGAAATCTTAAACTTGCTAAGACCACCATGGGAAGTGGAGTAGGGAGGAATGAAGAGGACTGGAAGAGATGAACCAATTGGGATTGTAATACAAATATGCATGGAAAGAACACAAGGAAACTCCCTGTGTAGCTATCTTTATCTCAAACTAGCAAAAATACTATATTTCTGTTTTTATCTTTTGTGTTTTTTTTCTTCTACAAAATCAGAGAAACTCTTCTGTGTGGGGAGAGGCTTGGCACCAGTGGGAGGGGTGAGATGGCATGGAAAGAGGTAGGAGGATGAAAACAGTGCAAATAATGTATACACATGTATGTAAATACAAAAATGATACCTGTTGACACTGGTCCTGAATCAGGGGAAGAGGGGTGAAAGAGAGCAGTGGAGGGATGAATTCAAGTATGATATATTTGATATATTGTAAGAATCTTTGTAAATGCCACAATGTACCTCCACCCAGCACAACAATAAAAAATGATTCTAAGACTACTGATAACAGCTGATGCTATAGTAATCCATAGTAAGTATTTAATTCACACTAATTTAGCAACTTAATGAACGACTAATATCACTGTTATCTATTATTTTTGTTTGCTTGGTTGTTTTGTTTTATTTAAGGAATGGAGAAGAAAAAGTCATTAGGGAGCAGTGATGAGGAAAAAGGCATTCAGAAACATTCCCTCTAAGCCCTGTATGTGCAGAGTGTAAGAGAAGGGAAAAAATTGAGTTGAGAAGATACAGCAGAGAATTCAACTCTGACATTCACTTCCGAGCTCACCATGCTCAAATTTATATGCCAAATTGCTCCTCTTTTCAAATAATATTAGTAATGTCTTGTGCCTGTTTTAACCCACTTAATTGAGCTAATAATTGGCCTGCAAAAAGCTATATATATTCAACTTATATAGCTCAATGGGTTTAAAGATAATTGTATATCCATGAAACCATGACCACAACCAAGACATCTCCTCTAGAAGTTTCCTTCTGCTCACTTGATTTATTATTAATAATAATTTTATTAAGAAATAATCTAAATGTATGTGATAAAAACACTTAGGATTTACCCTCTCAGCCGAGTTTTGAGTACATTGCATAGCACTGTTAGCAACATGTGCAGCCAGCTGCTTCTATAGTTTGCACTGTAAGATCTCTAGGCCTTATACATCTGGAGTAGCTGAAATGTTGTACCCTTCTGCTAGTGCTACTTGCTGGATTGCTAAGCACCTCCTCTGGTGTTGTGGATTCTATGTACAGTGAGAGCCCATTTTTCTGCAGGCCTGTGTCCTCCCACGACCTCTCATAAGTCACTCACCCTTACCCCCCCATACCTGGTCCACATGACTACAGTGAGCAGAACCACGAGGCAAAACACATCATGACCTTGCCTGCTCCCCTTTCCCCACATCTGATGATTTGGAAACAGCTCTTACCTAGTCAATCAGGAATTGGGTGTATGCAATTTTAGACACTGATTGCCCTACTGGGTGAATATTAGCAGTTGATGAATGACTAGTCATTAGATTCTTCCATATGTTTGTCTGAAGGAAAAGACCCCTGACATACTGAACTGGTCCTTTATTTCAGTTCCTGCTTAAAGCTCAGCTGTAGCCCTGCTCTGGGTACTGACTATGATGCATTCTCTTAGCCATGCAATATATTTTGTTTTTCCTTGAACAAAACAAAGTAGGCTACTAAAACATGCATCCAAGAGACATTAACTTATACACTGCCCAAATCTAACTTAAAGTTTTTGTTTCTTTTCCTATTAACTGCTTTACCTCCCCCCACCCCACCACATCTCAATTTAAAGTCCCCTCAATCAGATTGGCTCCAAGTAAACAGATGGTTTGGGGGAATTTGTCCCATGTCTATTCATTTTCTAGTCTGATTTATTGAATCTAAATCCTCAAATTCTATTCTGCAATACTCTCTTGAGAATCAGTTGTGAACTTTCTGATTTCTAAGGCTCTTCCCATATGCTAGCATTTGATCAGAAGAAATTTTGAAAACACAATTTGAAGCTAAAATCCTTAATTTTTATTAAAAATTAAGGCCTTCCATGAGTCTCTCTTTATTTTACTTTCTCATTGACATGCATTAATTATACATATTAATGGATTCAGAGTGGTGTTTCAACAAATTTATACAATGTGAATTGATCAAATTCAACCTTTCTTCATTACCCTCTAACCATCACCTCCTCCCCAACCTGTGGTAATCAGCATTCCATACTCATATTGGCTCTTTTAACCTTCCGCATATGACAGAGAACATGTGCTAGTCTTCCCATGTCTGGTTAACTTCACTAAACTTCTAACACAAAATCATGGCTCCATTCCATACAATCGGCCGTAATAAGATCCTCAGGAACACCTATTGCCAGTATACTTACCTTGCCCTTCTCTTCAACAGCAGTCCAGTTTAATACCATGGAGTACTCCTCAGCTTGTGTCAGCAATTAGCTCTCCCTCTCTTCAGGCTGATCACTGCTTTTGCATCTCATTTATCCCCTTCTCTCACTCCAGTCCCAACCCCCTTTCTTGGAATCATGCTGACACTTACCATTAGCCAACTCATAATTAGTCCTATTAAGAAAAAGAAATGTACAAAACCCTGGGTATTTTCCCTTTTAGTCCAGTGGTTTTCCATGATACCTTATATTTGCTTGCTTATCTGTTATCACTTTTCTTTCTGAAAATCTGGAGTTGTTTGATATTTTCCTATGCCCAGCATTGGTGCAGACTTTGGGAAAATCATTTTCTTCCAAAGAAATCATTTCAGTTGTGAGTAAATATAGCTGTAAAATGGCCAAGGTAATGGGTCTTACAAAATGATGGTTATTGATTGGATTGTTTCAACAGACATTTGGTGAAATTTGTAATTACCTCCCAAGAGCCATGGCCTAGAAAGTTGCTTTCTTTATAGTTTCTTTTCATTTTTCTCCAAACTAACTGTGACTGCAAATGGCTCTCGATCTGGCTGTGATGCCTTCTAATAAAACCAGTGGTTACAAAGAAAAATCATTAACATGTTGAAAAATTAATTAGGAAAGTCTGTTGCAATTTATAAGTATGCATTTGCAGTTAAATAAATTTGAAGTTCTGGATTTCGCTTGCTGCCCCTCAGGGTGGATATTTTGCATGCTTATAGTGCACCAAACGAGAAACCTAATCAGATTGGTTCTACCATAAATGGAAGTCATTTATTTAGCCCTAATTGGGATCTGAAAAGTTATTAAAGCATATTTTTGGAGTTTGTTCAAATTAATTATTGTGAAGCAAATGAATTTATAAGCAAACTCCTTTCTCAAAACATTTTTCCCTAGCCAGCTGTGCTTTGTTTTAACAAATGAACATTTTATGAATAGAACAAATATTATGGGCTATCACAGATTGAAAAAGAGGTGGAGGAACCTAGGTTTAGGGTGGAGAGTTGGGGTGGATTAAAATAAAACAAATGTCTTTGTATCTAGCCCTGAGAATCCAATTCGTTAGCTATATTTCCACTAAATGAAAGCAAAATAAGTTTTCTGAAAGGAGGGGGATCATCCTGCTCTCCAGTTAATCTTGGGGGAGCATATCTTTATTTTTATAGATCTAGAATTGTACTTATATGCAATAAGTACAAGTAGCTTTAACTTTTTCTGTCCATGGCATATGTGGCTTGATGGTGTAGGACATGTCACATCTGAGCTAAAAGATTCAGGACGAAGTCAGCTTGCAGAGAAGTGGATTATTTAACGGTGATTTACTTCACTTAGCTTTTAAGACAAAATCGTGGCTCCATTCCGGTAAATGATATTAAGATGCTCAGGAATACATCTCTCTGAGAGAGGCAGGTACATTGCATGTTTTCTTTAAATTGCACATGCCATTTATCTACATTGGAATCAGGATTTGCAGCATATGAAGCTTATGCCTATCCCGCTGAACACTGTATTTTAATAGAAGCTCTCTGTGATACCATCTTTAACCCACCTAATGACCATTATGGGATTAATTCTGGTTCCCCAAGACAAAGAACTATAGACTTATCACTACTGGAGCAATTACCTGACTTTTAGAGTTATATTAGGAGTTCATAGCAAGTTATCTATTTTTCCTGATATGCTGAACCTCTCTGATGATGTAAAATTTATATATTATATCCATTGTCTCTAACATGGTCATTGTAGATGATATGCTTTATCTTGTAGTCTAAGAAGTAAAAACACGTACACACTTTTTATTTGTCCACATGGTTCACAAAATTTATCACAATACATTGTGTTATTGTGGATTTCTATTTATACTCAGAGTTCTTTTGACATAGGATCGGCAAACCTTTCCCATCACCTTTTGAATTCTATTGTCCTCCGCAATTATCTCTCACTACTACTCTTATCTTTGTCATGTAAGTTCCTCTCTGGGGAATTCACCAGCTGGTCCACCTTGCATAGGCGCAGCTCATTGATGTTTCCAACTACACCCTCTTCAACTCACTATGAAAAGGAAAAATTTAGATAAGGAAACATCATATATCAAAATGTGAATATCATGTTATAAGGGTCAGAAATTATTTCCAAATAAATACAGTGTGCTTTACTATGAAAAAGGATTTGGCAAACATGTGACCTAATCAATATTTCCTGAGTCAAGATGTGAGTAGACATAAACCCACTTTAGGAGATATGCTGCTTTGTGCTTGATTTGAGTGAGATTTAAGGGCACATCTCAAATCTTCTTTATTTGTAGGGTAAGAGCTCACCCATCTGAATATCAGTTCCCTCAGCAGAAGTTATTATATATTTATACCTTACCCACAATTTGACTTCCAATCAAACATGTATAATGTCCAAAGGAAAATGTGGATAATGGGAGAAAAATCATATACTTTACTAAGAGTCCTTCTTGCAGCTTTGAACATGGGCCACACTTAGGAGAGAAAGCATACAGGATTCATCAAGTATTTAACTTAACATTAGTTCAGAGAGGCTGGACCTCTGGGAATCTGGAACCAACAATGGCTTATGAGAAATTCTGCCTGGACCCATAATGAGGGAGGAGCTGAGGCCACCTGCAGCATTGCACATGAACTCCTAGATGAGATTAAAGTGATCTACAGATGTCCTGTGAAGTAGTGCCTAACAAAAAGCAAATGCAAACTTCTCTGGAGGAAAGTAGCCCAAATGCAGGGTCTCAAAAACTGCATTGATTAAATTAAACAAAGCCTGATTTTAAAAATAAAAATCACCAAATATGCAAGAATAGAGTTTCCAAAAATTAAAACAATCCAAGAGCATTCTTTCTCCATGCTTTCAAATATGAGAAATGACAGATACAAAATATAAAAATAACTTATAAGATCATTTAAGAATGAAAGATGACACAAAAACAATTAAAAGCTGGGTATATAGCTTAGTGGTAGAATGTTTGCTTAGCATGTACAAGGTCTTATGTTCTATTCTCAGAACCTAAAATCAAACAGAAAAAGACTATTAAGAAACAAGTTTCTATCTGTTATGGGTTGATTTTCCCCTTCTCCCAGAAAGCCCTGAGCTGAAACCCTGACGTCCAGTACCTCAGAATGTGAACTTCTTTGAAGTGAATTTGGAGCTGTAATTAGTTAAGACACAGTAGTACTGGAGTAGTGTGTCTGCAATAATAAATCTTATCTGTCGACTTGACTGGGCCATGGACTGCCCACATATTTGATCAAGCATTGTTCTACATAGTCCTCTGAGGGTATTTGAGATGAGGTCAGCATCGGAATCGGTAGGCCAGGCAAAGCATATTGCAGCCCAACGTGGTGCCTCAAGGAGCGAGCTAATCAGAAAACCCGGAAAAGGAAGTCAAAGGGTCAGGAGAAGATGGAGTTACTGTAAAGAAACTCTTAAGAACACTTTATAATGATTGGAGGAAGAAAAAGACATAAAAGAGAGTAATTAAAGTGCATAGAGAGCTGGCACATTCCTGCAATCCTAGCACGCAGGAGGCTAGGCAGGAGGATCTCAAGTTCGAAGGCAGCTGAGGCTCCAGAGCAAGACCCCATCTAAAAATGATATGGATAATAATAGTAACATTGAGAAGAAATTGTGAATATGTCATAGAAGTGTTGAGCTACTCAATATCCTAGAAGCAAAGACAACATAAAATATTAATTAGGTAGGGTTATAATTGCTAGTAAAATATTAAACTTTTTCAATAAAAAATGAGCCCTCAATTATGAGAGGCACAAGGCATGCCAAGAAGGATAAATAAATCCAACTCTGAACACATTGTACATGATGTCAGAGGACCAAAAGCAAAATGACAAGAGAGAAAAAACCTTATTTAATAAGAATAATAATGACTGATTATAACTTCTGAAGAGAAAAAAAATTATCCAGGACGTGAAATGATATCCTCAAAGATCTAATAAAAAATAAATAGAAATATAAAATTGGGTGTTCAATAAAACACTCTCTCAAGAATAAAGACATTTAAAGCATTCAAACAAAATCAGAGTCATTGATAGTATCATTTAGTCAATGATACTAAAGTCATTTCTAAAATACTTATTTCAGAAAAATAAAACAACCACAGAAGGAAGATCTAAGAGGCAAAAGGAATAGATGAAAACAATTTTTAAAGTTTGCAAACATGTTTAAATATAAGCAGACACTGTTGAAATAAAATTATCATAATAATAGTAATATTGTCAAATTTGTGGTTTTAAAAATACATTGAAACTAAAACTTTCAAGAAATATTATGAGTAAATCATGATGGAACTAATAAAATTTCCCTTGTTGGAAAAATAAGATATCAACTGTAAAAATCCAATAGCAACATCTTTAGAATATAAAGCACATGAACTTAAAATCCAGCATAGTAAAATAAAATAAATTTTAATCAGAAAATAAAAGCAAAAGAATCAATTCAAAAGAAGGAAAATTAGACAAAAAAAAACTGAGCACATGTAAATAGGGATATACAAAGCCAAACAAAAAGGTATAAAGCATAAATAAATTGAAAATTGGAAACATAAGCCCAAATGCTCCAAATAATTATCTATCAACTGCTTGATCAATAGATAGACATAGATATAGATACATACACAGATCAAACTCTTCATTTAAAATATTTCAAATAGAATTTTTATAAACATAGCTATGTCCTATTTGAAATACACATAGCCTAGGAATATAGAATGTTAAATATATATGTATACTGAAGGTTAAGATATGGAAAAACCATATCAGGCAAGTAATTGAAATATGGCTGGTTTAGTTGAAAAGTATTATATAAAACAGACTTTATCATCCAAATAATTGCTATGAGTACAGATGGTTAGATGTGATTTCATATGATCAATTCCTAATGAGGTAACCTTAAAAAATGCAACATGGAGAATAGGAATTGACTAAATTAACAAATCCCCATCAAAGTGGAAAATTTCAACATGTATCTCTCATATATCTTTTTGCAAGCAAAAAGTGAGTAAAGATGAACAAAATCTGTCATACACTAAAGAAGTCTGATCATATAACCCTGTCCCAACAACTTGATACTAAGAATTACTCTCAAGTTCACACAGAATGAAATAAAAAAGCAAATCCTCACTATATTCTGAACCATAAAAAAAGACTCAATCTGGTATGGTGGCAGATACCTGTAATCCCAGCACTCAGGAGCCTGTAACAGGAGGATAACAAGTTGAAGACCAGTCTAGACTTTATAACATGACAATGTCTCAAAACAAACAAAAAAAGTGTGTGTTTGTATGTCTATGTATATGTACCTATATATACATATTTACATATATTAAATTTTGAAAAAATTAATGAGTTTCAAAGTGTTTGGAACATGACATAATTATGTCAAAAGCCACATGGTAGCAGATAGGTTGCACAAATAGCCCTAACATTTATCTTTGTGCTCATACCCTCTGTGTGTGCCTCCAACACTGACATAGCACTTGGCCTTATGACTTTCAGCCAACGTGAGCAAGCAGAAGCCGGAGCAACTTGTTAACAGGTCTAGTTCTTCTCTTTAGAACCCTGGTCAGTGCTGGAGAACAAGCTTTGGGTAGCTTACTGGGGGGCTATGGAAGGTGACAAGAATAAGTAAGGCCATCATAGACCAGCTCCTAACCAGCCTATGTTCCAGCATATGTTCCTATCCAGGCAGGACTAGCACAGTGCATCTGTGCCCAGGGACACTAGCAAGACTGGCCCACAGCAGATGAATTGCTCAGGGAACCCACAGTTGTATGAACCATCATAAATTGACTCACATTGAAGCCTGTCAGTTGGATGGAGATCCTCAGAGTTTGTAATATAAATAGTTCTGCAATGTAATAATAAAAGTGTGAATAAAAATAGATATTAACAAACCACACTCTTCCTCTCACAGGTTATGGGAGGAATCTGCATCTGAAAAACTCATTTTTTAACATAAGAAAGGGATGCAGCATCTCATGTTGTTATATTTTGAACTCAAAATACACCCTTTGACTCGGATATAGGATATACTCAAAAGGAACTAAACAATTAGTAAAGAAAAGAAGGAAATACGAATATAAAGTTTCTTCACCCCATTGGCTAATATGTATGGAGAACCACCCATGAAGCACGGCCCTAAACAATAAGCCTTTTCATTGAACTCAGGATTCCACGTGGCTGGGAGAGTGAATGACAGCAATCCTATCTTTCAAGCTGCAGGAAGATTAGGCACCAGCCTGTATGTGGCTTGAGTAATTTATTTAATAGGTGCACCTGCTCCCACCAGCTGTGAATCAGTTGGTAGGGTGACCTGAGGCTCTTTCCAACTGCTTGGTGTCTCCTGAATGGTACAGAGGGAGGGAGAAATTCAGAAGTAGGAGGGAGACATTCCAGCTCCTTTGAAGTAGAGGTGGTTGCTATGGAAACTCCTCTGAATAGCATATAGGAGGAAGTTTATCTCCCAAGTTCAAAGGATAACCTTCTCTGATAGGTGTTGCTTGGGGAGGGAGGGGCTTGACAGTGACCCCAGTCTCTCAAATTCTAAGTGAGAAATACTAACAACAGAGGTATGCTACTGTGAGTGATACCCACAAGGAAGAGGGGCCATCCTATGTTCTAAAGAGAACACTGAAATGCACATAAAACAAAAGTTAGGTTTATATTTGGTTGATGAAATGCAATTCTATTGAATTTGTAACAAATACCGTGGGATGTTTTCTCTGTGGTGGGTGCTGGACACAGAACTGGATGTCCACCAATGAACATGGAAAGAAAGTCCCTTCCCTGATACAGACAACCGGGCCAAATCTTACAAAAAGTAGGCGTGTGAGACTTCTGATTCAGACTATACAAGAGGTTACAGAAACAGCAGGAAGAAAGGAAATGCATGAGAAGTGGGTATGGATGGGGAAGGTAGGAATAGGTGTCCATCAAAGAAGACTTCCTCGAAGCAGGATTACACAGCTCCAGTAACATAACTCTGGTTTAAAGTTGTCTGGGTTTTAATTTCATGTATGCAGTTTAGACACTTTGGGGTAGATAATTTCTCACATAAAGATGCTACCAGAGCTAAATGAGAACCACATTGTCTGGCATAAAGTAACTACTCTGTGTCAGTTTGTGTTGCAATTCTAATCATAGCCAATATCTATTGACAACTTAGCACGGATTAGGCAATTAGTCAAGTATTTTCCCTCTTATAAAAGCAAACAAACAGAAAACACCCTAGTGAGTTATGACCATAAGCACTGTTCCCATTTCTGGTTTACACTGGAAGTAATTCCCACACAAGGGGTTGGGGCTAGTTGTGTTAAGGCCACAGAGCTTATGAGTAGCAGAACGTGTTATCAAACCCAAACTGACTGTAATGCTTCATTCCTAACAATAAACAGTAAAGCTGTGCTAATAACAACAGAGAGCAGTTCCTTCATGCCTGGTGTGTGGCAGGCCCTTTGTACCTTCTTAGTTATGAATGACGTAATTTTCATAGTGAAAATAGATAGTGAGAAAGGTGTTGTCATCTCCCCTTAGGCGATGAGGGGAGAGAGACACCAAGCATTCATTTAACACCCTACGCCACACAGACAGGAAGTAGAGTAGCTGAGTTTGGACACTGACTGGTGTAAGCTAAGTACTCTGAGCTTACACATACACTTTAGGTCAAGTTCCTGAGATGAAAATTAGTGTACAAAAGGTAAATCAAGGAGTAGTCTCAGAAGCAACAATTTTAGAAAAGTGAAAGCCAGAAGATTGGGGAAAAAATTTTGAATTGATATTTTGGTCACAAATATACCTCAGTATATCTGCTGGGGAGCTTTGGAAGTGGGATTGACTTTCAAAATAGTCTAGAGTTGAAAAAAGGGAGCTAGGATTAGTTCTACTGTATTCAAAATTGCCTCTGAGGAGGACCTAGCTTAACGTGGCAGCACCTTCAGCTGAGGGCAATTCCCCAGTGGTTAGGTCCAGCCTTCTCGTCATTCATTCCCTTCAGTTATTCCACAGTTAGCTGTGACACTCTCAACTCTGCCTTAGCAATTATTTCCCAGAGACTGCAGTCAGCACATCCTTGCAAAGCAGGACTGTGTCAATGTGATTCACTTGATACCAAACGTCTACTAGGTGACCACCAGGGGTGGAACCATGCTGAGTTTTACCATTGACTTCCGTATGGCAGTTTTTTTTTAATTCATTTTTTCACATGTGCATACATTGTTTGGGCCATTTCTACCTCCCCCCCACCGCCCCCTGCCCCCTCTCTCTCTCCCCCAACCCCCCCCCTTGCTTCCAGGAAGAACATGTTCTGCCCTTATCTCTAATTTTATTGAAGGGAAAACATAAACAATAATAAGAAAGACAAAGCATTTTTGCTAGTTGAGATAAGGACAGCTATACAGAGAGATTCCTAGTACTGCTTCCATGTGCAAATGTGTTACAACCCAAGTTGATTAATCTCTAACTGAGCTTTTCACTTGTTCCTGATCCCCTTTTCACATTGACCTCTGTCGCTTTAAGGTTTCTTTATTAGCTCTTCTGCAGTGGAGACATCAAACACTTTCATGTTTTGGGTTTCTTAATTATCCCTATACCTCCTGTGTGTGCTCTCCCCTTATCATGTGACCCAAATCCAACCACATTGCTGTATTTGCCCTAGATCTAAAGTCCACATATGATGGAAAACATATGATTTTTGTTCTTCTGAGCCTGGCTAACCTCACTCAGAATGATGTTCTCCAGTTCCATCCATTTACTTGCAAATAAGATTTCATGCTTCTTCATGGCTGAGTAAAATTCCATTGTGTATAAATATCACACTTTCTTAATCCATTTGTCAGTAGTGGGGCATCTTGGCTGTTCCCATAACTTGGCTATTGTGAATAACGCTGCAATAAACATGGGTGTGCAGGTGCCTCTGGAATAAACTGAGTCACTTTCCTTTGGGTGTATCCCCAGGAATGGGATTGCTGGATCATATGGCAGATCTATGTTTAGATTTTTAAGAAGCCTCCAAATTTTTTTCCAGAGTGGTTGCACTAGTATGTGGCAGTTTTGACATTTGTTTCTTCTGTCTCAAAAGGCCCTTACAGTGGGAGAGAATTACGTTCCACAGAGAACATCCTCATATAACCAAACTCTCCCATATAAAACCTATGTCCTTCTCCACCTAGATCCAGCCCCTTGGAACCAGCCACAGTTGTGCTCTCCCAGGTCTTGCCAGGACATCTGGCTCTGTCATGCATCTCCTCTGGAGTTGGTCTCTCTTTCAGTGGCCTCAGCACTTTCCCAAATAGTTTGGTCTATGACTCAGCACTTGCTTTTAGTTTGGCCTACAGGAAGGGGGTTGGATCTGGAGCTGTATTCTGAGGGTAGAACATATTGTTCTCAAGACAAAGCAGTCATAATGCTCTCAGCCAAGAAGAGAAAGCTAGTTTTTCAACAGAATGGGGTGGGTCATGTCTACAGGACAAGAGAATTTGCAGAAATCTCTAGGTTCAATGTTTTTACAGAGTAGCTCTAAATGACACCACACCAAAGCCATCTCGTTCTCAATTAGGGCCCTTCCTTTGATCGTGGCAGCTTTGTTGAAATTGAGAATTCAACCACCTTTGAATGATAGTCTCCCTTCCAATGAAGTCCTAGACTCCTTACTTTTCTGCACTTACAGTATAAGAACGCATCTCTATCTGCTTCCAACCTTTCCATCAGTGCTGTGTTACCCTCAGTCTTAGTCTTTCACTCTGTTGCCTTTAACTCCACATCTCAGAATATCTGCAATCCTGACATTGCACTTGCCAGAACATTCCCTCTCTGTCTTTCCCACCCCCATTCATTATAGGTGGAAGTTTTAATAAGGATCCCAAACCCCTGGACTAGCCACACTCCTCTACTGCCAGCAACAGGATCCTTATTTCTTGCCCCCAAAGATGATTCAGTTCCAAACTCCCATTTTTTATCTGCTTTCTTGGACAATTTCTACAAGTTTCCTAAGTAGGTGGGTTTGCATGAAGGGATGTACTGAGGGGCACTCTCCAGAGCCAGCTTGGAGGGAGGAAAGCAGAGGTAGAGCTTTGATGTGGTGGCTACCACGACTAAAGCTGATCTCATTGTAGACTGTAGCTACCTCTGCAGTCCTCTGAAATTGAGGCCAGAGCAGGGAGGGTTTTTACACTGACAACAACCTGTCCTTAGTATGGGTTGCCTTTGGAAAAGGAAGGCAATATTAAGATAGTAGATTCTTTATGAATTCTTTATGAATTCTTTATGAGCCATGTGTTGTCAGCAAGTGACACTCCCCACAACTGAGAAGATGAGGGTACACCACACCCTCCTCACTCACCTTGCTACCTCAAAGGGGTTGCCATAGAGCCTCTGTCTGAACAGACGCTGTCTGGATGTGGGGTCTGGAAGGTCGGGACAGAGAATTGAATGTCCCAGTCATCTCATATAACATAATGTGACCACTGTTTTCTCTTCATGTAAAGTTGATAGCTTGGAGGGTTGAGAGAAATCCCATGTAGTCTTGCCAGTGGCAGAAAAAGGCAGGGGCAGCAATATCGGAAGAGCAGAAAAGAGTCCTAGTATCAAGGACCTACTATGTTCCAGGGTCTTTGAAGCCTCTGAGACACAGTTGAATAAGAAAATGCCATGCTGCTGCAGCCAAGAGGAGACCTGAGAACACAACAGAGACTGGCACGGAGGTGATGTCTTTTGCACAATAGGAGCCCTTTCCATTTGAACACAATTTGTTATCTGCTCTCTTCCTGCCAACAAAATGCCCCCATCTGTCATAGTAAAGAAGAGAGCAAAAATGCTGATCAGAGAAGCCAGGCTGCCCCTGGGAGGACATGCAGGGAGGAGGTGGCACACCTGGGAATAGAAATAAGACTAACACTGTGCAGTGTGCAAAGTAGAGACAGTTTTCCAAACACTCTGAGGAACTGGCAGCACCAATTGCCAGCATTGTAGAAAAACACTCCTCTCAGGAACGAAATTATTAAACATGTCCAGCTGCCCACAGTGATCTCAAGTCCTCTACTCCTGATAGAAATACCATGATAGGCACTAATAGTGGAGACAAAATGTCGTCCCATGTGCCTGCCACGCCTGACTACTCAGGTGATGTGGCAATGCTATGACAATGAGCACGATCAAGGTCTCCCACTTCATAGATGATGCCAACTAGGCACAGAGAGCTGAAGGAAGTTGTCCAAGACACACAGCTTTTCAGTAGAAGAGCTTGGATTGAATTCACACATCTAGGGATATATACACAGATGAGGAAACACCAAGAGAAAAGTAAGAATGACACTTGTTTTTAAAAAGTTAGGATTAGGCTGGGATTAATGGTTCTTGCCTATATTCCCAGATACTTGAGAGGCAGAGATCGAGAGGATCGTGTCTAAAGGCTAGGCCCTGCAAAAAGTTAACAAGACCCCATCTCAACCACTGAAGCTCTGCGATGGTGCACTCCTGTCATCCCTGTTATGCAGGAAGTATAAATAGGAGGACAGCAGTCCAGGACTGCCAAGGCAAAAATGTGAAACCCTATTCAAAAACAATATGCAGAAAAGGCTGGGATATGGTTTAAGAGGTAGAGTGCCTACCTAGCAAGTGCAAGGCACTAAGTTCAAACTTCAGTACTGCCCAAAAAGCAAAACAAAACATAAGGATAGGACAGAGATGAGGGAGAAGAGGGAGGTAAAAGAAATGTGGGCTGTTTCAGAGTTTATAGAATCCACTTCCTGACCAAGTGGAGCTTCACAACAGCACTGGTGACTCGTGTGGACTGTCCTGCTGTGGGGCTGTCCTGTCAGCACAGGGCCTCTACTTACTGTATACCAGCAGCACCCTGCTCCACAGCTGTAAAAACAGAAGTGCCTCTAGCCTTCGTCAAATGTCTCCTGAGGCACAAAATTCCACTTCTGATAACCACTGGTTTTCTGTGAGGCTCATGTGACAATAATTGGTTAAATATCCTTTACGTTGTGCATGTTTCTGCATGCTTGCAACATTTCTTAGTAGAGTAAGTTCAAACAAGAAAGGATCTAGCACAGTGCTTGCATGGAGTAGGTGTTTAAGAGTGTGATATATTTTTCATTCCTCTTCCAGACACAGTGCTCCCTATTTTTGCACGTATCCAGGTGGCCTTCTGTGATGTTTCTCTGCCTGATCTCAGCTTCAGAATTCCAACCCCTGCTGTAATCCAGGCTAACATAGTTATATAGCCTCACAAAAAGCTCATTGCTTTGTAAGTTTTTTTAACTTAAAAAAAAGTTAAAAATGCAGAACAGTGAAGACATTATACTATAATTGTAACTCATATACAGCATGTCAAATTAACAGATGTTAACATACCATCTAATTTGCTTCAGAATTTTACATTAATTGAATAACTATTACAGATACATTTTCTTTGGCATCACAGCCCAAACCCATTCCCCTTGCTACATTCTTGGAGTAAATGGTTATCATAAAGTTGTTTTGTTTCATTTTTTCTATTATCCCAGGCTTCTGACAGATCTGTGTGTATAAGTAAAAAAACCCTGATATTAATAACAGCAATCATTGTAGCTGACACTCCTTGAGCATTTTTGTGTCCTAAAGTCAGCCCAATGCTTCCTTTATATTTACATTATCTTGCTTAATATTCAGAATAACCCCTTGCCCACTACTATTTTTCCTATTTTTCTGTTAAGCAATTTGGAGTTTTAAAAAAGTGCAATTAAATTTCCCAAGGTTATGTAATGGAATTTTACATAAATGTTAAAGTTTGCAAAAATATTATCAAAGCAGCCTTCATAGTTATTCACACATCTGTTTCCCTTGGTACTTTTTGAATTTTTAAAGATAGGAAGAGTGTCCCTTTGTCTCAGTGTTCCAAGGGACTATAACAAAGACCACCTAATAAATGCCCACACAAATGAGTAAGTAAATGTGGGATCAAGAAATCAATAGAACAATTCAGCCTCTCCTGCAACAACTCTTGCTTCTAATCCAAATGCAGGATGCTCTCTTCCACTCTGCTTAACTCCCGTGGGCTGTCATCAAGTTTTTCCCACTAAAGCTTTCCCACTAAAGCATCCCCACCCCATGTCCTATGCAATAAAATCAACCATTCTTCTTGCTTAAAATTCTCTTTGCAGTCAGAGCATCTTAGGCTGCTTTGATGAACAGCTCCGAAGTGGGAATGAGACAAGAGATAGCTCAAGGGAGCCTAGAATACACCACTAAGTCCCGGGCAGGAGTTATCTAACAGATTCCATGGCCTGGTCTAAGGTAGACATTGTGGGATTTCAAGGAGCCCTTAAGAAAACATCAAGCAATATCAATCACGTCATTTGAAGGACCATTACCTGACAGGATGGCATACCTGCAAGTATAACCAACCACACAAATATGTTTTCCTACTAAAGAGGCATTAGTAGGCATTCTTATTAAGGAAATCTAGGTGTAAACTATTACAGTTATTATGTATGGACTAAAGACAAATTTACTTGAAAATATTATGTAATTATGAATTTACCTCATAAAGCCATGAAGAACCTTCAACAAATTAAAAGATATACAGAGCCAACATGGTACCTGTGGGCATAGGCAGTCAGTAAATGAGATGAACTGTTGGATCTCATGGAACAGATTTCCATGCACTTCTCATCCCATCAAAGCCACTGCACATATTCCATGGACAGCTGAGCTCCCACACATGCCCCTGCCACCCAACCTACTGTTATCCTGCTCAGTCCCTAAACCTCCACCCTACTGCATTCTCTAGACAGCAGATTCTTTTATGCAGTGTTTCAAGGTTGAGTTCAACTTCTCATTCTACATTACCCATTCATCTGCACACTGTCCTGTTTAAGGAGAATTTCACAACTATTCTGGCATCTCAGGGAAGTCTACACCCATTCTTCTGATTATAATTAATTATATATTTATATATGCATGTATATATAGACAGATTATTGACACAGATAACCTTCTAAAATTATAATTACAGTGATCAGAATGATTTTCATCCAGTGGCTTGGCTTTATTCTGTCTGTAGCACATGCTACTATCTGACATAAGTATACTTATTTGCACTTGCATATTGTCCACCTTAACTCTAGAACACAAGGATCATCAGTTCAGGTCCATTGGCTGCCTTTGTCACTATTGTATTACTAGCCCCTGCGTCATGCACTTAGGGTACTCAAACAAAGTCTGCAGGCTAAAGGCAAGGATGAACTCCTATCCTACATGAGGGAGTGTGGAGAGTGTCCCAACACCATGGTCTCATGAGTTTTCAGATACCTAATAATGGTCATAGCTGCCACCTGTGATGAGATGAAATGAAGGTGGGAGGAAGGTGGGAAGAACTCAGGATGTTCCAGAGCTCTGAGACATGTATCCGAGTAAGGTACAATAAGGCACAGTTGGACCTAGTGGATCTTGATCCTCTGCATGAGAGGATCCCCCAAGTCATGCTGCCCTTATCATTCGTCTAGCAGAGATTCAATGGAAAGGACTCAGGTAAATGTGTTTTTTAGACTCAGTGCTTGGAACACAGAAGGTAATGAATAAGCAATAAAAAAAAAAGCATAAACACATTAAAAAACAGACTAAGTGGAAGTAAAAATAAGGAAAACTCAGACTTGCAAACTGGATCAGACAAGTAATCTGACATCCAGCCTGACATCCAGACATCAGATGCCTAAAGGACCTGGGAGGCACAGAGATCCAGAGATGGGTGAATGTTGGCTGGCTGGCTGGACTCAGGAACATGGCCCTCTGCTGCCCCTCTGTGGCTCTGCCTGCCTAAAATCATACACACATGGATTCCTACACCCACGTTCATCTCCATGCTGCTGGTGGATGGTAATTAGGAATCATCTGTCTTTTCTCCCATGGCTTTAAGTAATGCATGCTCTTCAGTCACCTTTGCCCAGAAAGTGGGGCATGGTGATTTTTTTGGAGGAGTGTTAGAAAGCCCCTCAAAAATAGAACCTGATCCACATAAGGTTATGCAGATGAGCAAGCAATGAGATTGGTAGGAAAATAACTACAATCCTGGTGCTGGTGGCTCACAGCCTAAAATGGGATAGTGACAGTCCAGGTCCTCCTGGACAAAAAGCAAGACCCTATCTCCAAAATAACCATTAAAAAAAGGGCTAGAGCCATGATTCAAGTGGTTGAATGCTTGCAACTCAAGTGTGAAGCCCTGAGTTCAAACCCCATTACTGCCTTAATAAAAGGAAAAAAATAACTACAAACTGAAATAATTGCTATGTTTACACCATTGTTTTTAGAACTTGAATGATGCTCTGCTGAGTTTATGGATAGTAAATTGATTAGATACTCTGTGTTTGATGCTACCCTAACAAGCACTTGAAAACACAGAGCTGCTACATTAATGGGTGAATGAAACTGTCCACAGCGAGGTAGAAGATCCTGTTTACAAATCATGCTGAATTATTATAAAGAATTAAGTGAACCTCTACTTTCTGTAAGGAAGAATGACAACTCAGCCTTTGTATCACACAACCATAGGTTTTCTTTCTGCTAAGAAGATTCTTTTTGTTTATTATGCTGTGTCTATGACTTTTACCACGTCTTGGAGAGCATGGTATTTGAGGCTTCACAAAGAACCTGTCATAAGTGATGGTAACCCCACTGTTGAATCTAAACTTTGTGGCACTGCATGTTGAAGAGCAGTTGGAGAACTCTCTCCCAAGTTTTTCTTCTTATGGATAAAATGGGAGAATTTTCAGTTGGTCACAAGCAGAAGCTAGGTACTTAAGAGATGTAAATGATTTTAGGCTTTTCCAATGCTACACTGGATTTTTTTCTTTAACTCTCTGAACTGAAGAAAAAAAGCATGTTAATTGTTCTGTGTCAAGCATTGTGCTTGGGACAGTGCCTCAATTATCTCATAAACCATCACTACAATGCAGTGGGAGAACTATTAAGTCATCTACTGCTGTGCAACAAACTTCTCCCGAACTTACCAGTTTAATCAACATTATATTATCCTTCACAATCTCATAGTTGCCAGGACTCATCTGAATGATCCTCACTTGGACACTCTTCTGTGATTTCAGCGAGATAGGACCTGGATAAAGAGTCCTCTCACGCCTTAAACTGGGCTGGTGTCCAGGATGAGTCCTTTTTATGCCTGGCATTTCATAGTGGTCATTGTGGATATCAAAGCAAGCCCTGAAACAGTATGCTTTCTGTATGGCCTTTGTTTAAACTTTTTCTTTTTGTGGTGCTGGGGCTTGAACTCAGGGCCTACACCTTGAACCACTACACCAGCCCTTTTCTGTGAAGGAGGTGTCAAGGTAGGGACTCACAGATCTATTTGCCCAGGGTGACTTTGTACCATGATCCTTTTGATTTCTGCTTCCTGAGTAGCTAGAATTATAGGCATGAGCCACTGGTGCCCAGCTAAACATTTATTAGCATATATTAATTGTACAAAATAATAGGTTTCCTTTTCACATTTTCACACACATATAAAATGAAATTGATTTTGTACATACCCATTATACTTTCTTGTCCCCTATCCTCCTCCCACAGATTCCTTTCTTATTCTCAAATAGTCCCCTATCAACTTGCATACTTTCTTTTTTTCAAATCTAGAGTTTGCATATGAAATCTTTCCAAGAATCCAGGATCACAACTCATCCCTTTATAGGCCAAAGTACAGGGTCTCATCAACCAAACCAGATCCACATGTGTACCAAGCCTGGGGTAATTCTTTGAATCAGCATCTGGAATATGATTTCTTTCAGGCTAAGGAAATTAGAACTAAAGATACATTGTACAGTTAGCACAAATACAACATGCTATAGGAGGTAGAAGGCTTTCCACTAACATCTTTGCTAAAATGATAAAAATCAGGAGGTACATAGTAATTACTGGTCCATAGCAATTCTGAAATCCAGTTGGATACTTGTTGCCTGTGTTTGGATGAGAAACCAGTTGTCCTTTGTGGATTTTGGCTCTGCTATCTGAGTTATTTAGTCATTTTCCACAAAAAGTAGTCTCTGTGTGTACCTGAGTATTTTGTTCAGCTGGCTCTATGCCCGTATTATGTCTGAGGTCCCAAATCTTCTTCCCATTTTGGACAATATCTGTCCATTTTTACTTAAGCAGAACTTGATCATCATGTAAAAATAACAATAATAATAGTAAAATAATAAATAATTTACAAGAATTATATGTTTATAGTGAATCAAATTGAAGTTCAGTATATTAGTAAAAATTCACACAGATAATTTCCTTGACATAGTCCTATTCCTGATTTGGTCTTAAAATGAGGTCACTAAGGAAAAATACCTTATCTTTTTGAGAAGTTTTTATTTATGGTTTAAGGAGGGAGGCCATGAATAATTTCCATATTTTTTTCTAAAATCTTACCAAGGGCTTTATAAGTACATACTTGAAATGGTCTGTGCATCCTGTCATACTAGCAATCTCTCTGGGGGTTAGCCCAGTCCTAACTCCAGAACCATCTGACTTAAGGTTTTACTGCACAGTATTCCATTTCACTTTGGAAACAAATTTCAGTTCTGATCTTCTATAGTGTACAACAAAACATCCCAAACTCTGTGGCTTGAAATCATAATTCGTTCTTATTTTTCCCAGGATCAGATGGTCTGTCTGAGCTGCGGTGGGTTTGGTTTGCTTGGGGCCTTTCATCCTGCTTTGCTCAGAGTGGCTAGAGTCTTCTGAAGGCTCAAGTGGCTGAACCTTGAACATGATTCATTATATGCTGGCATTTGAGGCTAGCTGTTGACTTGCAGCTAAGCTGAGGCTATGGAATGGTAAATTTAGACATACTTGATTTTTCACAACATGGACGCTGGGTTCTGAGCTATTACTTGCCAAGAACAAATGTTCCAAGGCACAAGGCATGAACACTGCCAGTTTAACAAAGGGTTAGGTCTGTGATTTGCAGGGCATACCTTCTGATGCATATACTGGTCAAAGCAAACTGAATGCACAATAATGAACTTCTGCTCTTGATGGGTTGTCACAAATTACATTAAAGGAAAGCTTGTACAGTAGAAAATAACTTGCGACCAATTTTTAAAATGTAATATTCCACAGTCATGATTCTCTGATTTCAGGTGTTAAAAAACAAAAGTTTTGCATCATTACACATATGCAAGGATATTGTCATGTAATTTTCACCTGTTTCCCCCATGTGTTTCTCTCATTTTCCAATAATTATAATGAATCTACCCCATCAGATAAAAGAATAATATATTGCTACCTATCTCAAAATAAAAACCCTCAATTCCATATCAACCTTCGACTGACATACCTCTTTTTCATTTGTGGTACTGGTGTTTGAATTCAGGGCCTTGTACTTGCTATGTAGGTGCTGTACCATTTGGAACATATCCCCAGCTTTATTTTTCTTTGTATTAATAGCTTGCCTCCTCTCATTCTGTCTTAAAGCTACTCTCATCAGGCCTTATCTTCTCTACCAACCTGTTCTTGTCCATGTCACCATTTATGTGTAGTGGATGTCACACACTTAATATGTCCAAGGTGAACTTCTACGTTATTTCTCAAAGTTTTCTATTCATTAAATTTCCTTCTATTTTGATGGAAATTCCATTCTTCTGTGAGATTAAGCAAATAAGTAAGATTACTCTCTATCTCTTATTCTCAAACTCCCAAACTAACTCATCAACAAATCCTCTTTACCTCCAAAATGTATCTACAGTATGAGCATTTATTACCATTTCCACTACTATTATTTTGACCCCAGCCGCTACCAAAATTATTTCAATAGCCTCCTTACTGTTTTCCTTCATTCAATCTTATTTCCTACAATCTTTAATCAACAAATACAACAGTAAAAACAGCATGGAACTGACACAAAAACAGATTTCTAGACCAGTGAAACAGAATAGAAGAACAGATATGAATCCGCAGAGCTACACCCACCTGATTTTTGACAAAGGCACCAAAAACATTCAATGGAGAAAAGACAGCCTCTTCAACAAATGTTGCTGGAAAAACTGGATATCTGCATGCAGAAAACTGAAACTAGATCCATGTCTTTCACCACATACAAGTATCAACTCGTAGTGGATTAATGATCTCAATACAAAACCTAAAACCTTGAAAGTAGTGCAGGAAAGAGCAGGGAGTACACTGGAATTAATAGGCATAAGCAATGGCTTCCTTAATAGAACTCAAATGGTCCAGCAACTAAGATAAAAGATTGACAAATGGGACTACATAAAATTAAAAATCTTCTGCACAACAAAAGAAATGGTCTCTAAATTGAAGTGACCGCCCACAGAATGGGAGAAAATCTTTGCAAGCTACACATCTGACAAAGGATTAATAACCATAATATACAAGGAGCTCAAAAAACTTAACTCCCCAAAAATCAATGACCAAATGAAGAAATGGGCAAATGAACTGAACAGGGCTTTTTCAAAGGAATAAGTCTAAATAGCTAAATAAATTTAAAAAAAACACATGAAGAAATGCTCAACATACCTGATCAGGAAAGAATTGCAAATCAAAACCACATTAAGATTCCACCTCACTCCTGTTAGAATAGCTACCATCAATAACACAAACAACAACAAATGTTAGTGAGGATGTTGGGGAAAAAGAACCTTCATACACTGCAGGTGATAATATAAATTAGCATAGCCACTATGGAAAACAGTGTGGAGACTCCTCAAAATAGTTTCTGCCAAGTAGCGAGGGGGTTGGGGGGAGAGGGAGGGGATGGGGGAAGCAAGGGAGGGGGGAGAAGTGACCCAAACATTGTATGCACATATGAATAAAAATAAATAAATAAAAATAAAAAAATAGAAAAGAAATAACACACACCAAAAAACCCCTGAAAATAGAAATTCCACTCCTAGGGATATATAAAAAGGAATGTAAGTTGGATTATAATGAAGTCACCTGCACACCAATGTTTATTGCAGCATTATTCACAATAGCTAAGCTATGGAAACAGCCAAGATGCCCCACTACTGATGAATGAATTAAGAAAATGTGTTGTTTATATACAATGGAATTTTATTCAGCCACAAGAAGAATGAAATTTCGTCATTTGCAGGTAAATGGATGGAACTGGAGACCATCATCTTAAGTGAAGTTAGCTAGACTCAGAAGGCAAAGAGCCACACGTTTGCTCTCATATGTGTAATATAGCCCTAATACAAATACAGCAGTATTATGAAAAACAGGACTTGCTAAGGAAAGGTCACATATGAGGGGGGAGGGTAAAAGAAGGAAGTTAAGAAGGTGAATGTGGTTGATGTACTCCCTATACAAGAATTAATATAGAATTTTTAAACCTGTTGAATCTACCATAAAAAGGGGCTATTGTAGAAAGAAGAAAAATAGAGGAGATGAAATAACTTGGGTTATATTGTATATATACATGGAAATGTTACAAGGAAACGCCCTGTGTAACTATTTTAAACAAATAAAAATGTCATTTTTTTTTAATTTACAAAATTGGAGAATGTGAGGCAGAATAGGTCCTGCATGGCAGGGGCTGGGAGGGTACATTGGTACCAGTGGAAAGGGGAGGAGGTAGAGAAAGCGTATAGGAGAGTGAATATAGTGCAAATACCGTGCACACATGTATAAAAATGGAAAAATGATGCCTATGAAAGTATTCCAAGAATGGGGGATGGTAAAAGAGAATGATGGAGGGAGCAAATTAAAGTATGATATATTTTATATATTATAATAACATTTGTAAATGCCACAGTTAACCTCCACCCAGCACAATGATTTAGAAAAAGATTCATTCTCGAAAAGCAAGTCAGATTATCACACTTCCCTGCTCAATCTCTCTGAGGTTTTTCATCTCACTCAATCTGAAAGTGAACTGTTCGCAATGATCTGTAAGGCATATAATAGACTCACTGTTGAGTAGCTCTATGGGATCCTCTTATAATTGTTCCACGTCTTAGTCTTATGCTGAAAGATTAAGAATTTAGCAGCAGCTGGAGTTATATTACTGCAGCAAGGGGAGCCCATGCTGCTAAACACATTCACGGCATCCATTTCTGATGCCATGCTACATTGGGTAATGACTTCCAATATACAAGTAGAGTTGGTAAGGGGGACACTGGTCAACATCTATGAGGATGTGGATTGAGCCCCCTGGGCATTTCAGTGACTCTTCTGTATCATATGATTTCTGTCAATCATTGACACAAAACACAGAAGTCTGTACTCTACACTCTGTGCACACCCCCACAGGCTCCTTCACACATTTCCCCCAAACCTCCTTATCTCTTTCTTTTTAGATGCTATGCATTTGTTTATTTTAATTTTATTTTATCATTTTTGCATTTACTTACATGTGTATACATTGTTTAGGCCACCTCCCCCACACTGCCTCTAAGCAGAACCTGTTCCTCACTCTCATTCTCCTATTTTGTAGAAGAAAAAACACAAAAGAGAATAAGAAAAACATTGCATTTTTACTAGTTTGAGATAAAGGTATCTATAGAGAGAGATTCCTAGCCTTGTTTGCAACCCACATTGGTTCATCTCTACTAGAACTCTTCACTACTTCTTTGTCCCCTTCCCATAGTGGCCTCTGCCAGTTTAAGATGAATATATTCGCTCCAATTAGCTAACATTTGTTGTCCTTAACGCAGAGAAACTAAAACAGATACCTTAAAAGCAACTGAGGCCAATAGGAAAAGGGGACCAGGAACTAGAGAAAAGGTTAGATTAAAAAGAATTAACCTAGAAGGTAACACACACACGGGAAATTAATATGAGTCAACTCCCTGTATAGCTATCCTTATCTCAACCAGCAAAAACCCTTGTTCCTTTCTGTTATTGCTTATACTCTCTCTTCAACAAAATTAGAGATAAGGGCAAAATAGTTTCTGCCAGGTGTCGAGGGGGTGGGGGGGAGAGGGATGGGGCAGAGTGGGTGGTAAGGGAGGGGGTGGGGGCAGGGGGGAGAAATGACCCAAGCCTTGTATGCACATATGAATAATAAAACAATAATATATATATATATATTTGCTCCTGTACAGTGAGCACATCAACCACATTCAAGTTTTATGTTTCCTTCCCTTTCCCTATTCCTCCTGTGTGTGTTCTTTCCATAGTGTGTGACCCTTGTGCAATATTACTGCATTTGTTTTAGGTGATGCTGTGTATTTAAAAGTAAATAAACAAATCCTGAAAGCTTACTAATGTTTATTATTTCATTCAATATAGTCACCTTGTTTGAGTGGTTAGGGACTAGGGCAATTAATATTTATTGACAGAGTGAATACATGAGCCAGATTCTGTACTAGGTAGGCTCGTGCATCTTATGTATTGTCACAAGCTTTTCAACATGTACAGGATTATCCCCAGTTTATTACCTCTCTCAAAGGGAAAGTAATGGCAAAGCTGTTAACTGGCAGAGCTAAGATGGGAACTTAAGTAGGTCTGTTCCATCCCTGCAAGGATTGACTAGCAAAGTCCTCAATACACGAGAACATCTTATTAAACTCACTCCATGTCCTTTTACAACAGAAAGGATAATATTCACAAGGACGATAAGATTCTAATAATGAGGTTTATGAGAAGGGATTTGTAAAATATAAAATGCTATATAAATTGCTGGATCCCTACTAAATCACATTGATCCCTACTTTTCTGATGTACCTACTCTTTCTTGACATAAAAATCATGAAATCATAATATTAAAGATTGCAAGGCAAGACCTTGGAGAGGAGCACACGGAAGGATTTCTCTTTGCGGTGTAGGGATTGATGTCCAGGGAGACAACATTAGTTGTCGTTGGGTTTTACACAGCAGAGGATGAGTAAGTTCTCATTCAAGGTACCATGAACTGGAATAGATTGAATGCAATTAGTCTCTGTCCTAATGTGATAATCTGGTATTACAAGGACAATCATTCTACCAAGGTGCCCATGGTAGAATGGGCACCTTGGGCCACAGTCCCATCAACACAACATGCAAGGTGACCGAGTATGGTCTTCAGAGACTAAGAGTGCCGGCTTCAATCACAGTATATTTGAGGGCTAGGCAGCCACAAATGGTGTTCCCCATGCTACATCATCTCACTCATGTAAAACTGTTAATTTTTCACAAATACTATTATAAAGCATTACATTAATAACCTGTGGTCTGAATTTTCATTTGTAAAATGGGAGAATAATAGTAACCACATTAAAGGGTTAAATGCACCTCTCTAAAACAATGAATGCTGATAGCAGGCCTTAGGCACTATAGGCGTGTCAGCTTTTTCTCATTAGCCATGGACCTTGAGAAATTTTCATAATCTTACTGAGCCTGAGTTTTACCTCCTTAAAACATAGTCAATGCTATCAGCTCTGTAAAAGTACGATGACATTGTTAAATATACTAGAAAAAATTCTGACACAGATTAGATGGTAGTAAGTTATAGGAAAAGCAGCACCATAATTATGGTTAAATTATTATTGAGGAAACAAGACCTAAATCACTGATCTCATGAAATAATGGCTTTATTATTTAACAAAATCTAGAGCTATGGGAATGTTGGCTGTAAGTAAACCCAAGTACAGATGGGATACCCATTTTTACACTACACAAACCCTGAGAAGTATTCTTTAAAACTTCCTTCACCATAATAGATAGAAGATCACTGTCATACCCATAGCTCAGGACAAAGGACTGAGGAAAATGGGATGTGTTTCCATGAGTCCAATGCTAAATATTGACAAAGGCTATGTTTCAAGATATCTAGATTCTTTTAATGAAGGTCATGATGAAGGAGTCATAATTTCTTCCCAGGCAAATGATGCTCTTCCCAAATTCCATCACTAGGGAATCGGTAAAACCTGAATACCCAAGGGAAATTACAGCAGGTATGGAAATTCAAACAGCCATAAATTAACACTAAATTTGGCACCAAACAGAGCAGTATTTCTGAATAATTCTTTTATGCCTGTCATAAGAATTTGGCATGCCATTCTGTACTGCAATGCATGTCATAAATAAAATAATTTATGGTTTGTTTCTACCCAGTAATGTGCAATGTCGTACTAAACTTGGGAACAAGCACAATTAGAACTATAATCAGTTGTGACATTTTTTGAAGTGTTTCTATTTAATTATTTCTTTTGCAGCAGACTGACATTAATAGATTTTTGAGCTGAGAAATCATAATTATTCCAGAGAAAATGACAAAGATAAATGTTATTTCTCTGAGAAGGCAAAAGTGATCAAGAGACTTATTTGTCGTTATCTATATAAAAAAGTATAAAAATTCTTCTAATTCAGTTTGGTCTACCTGCCAAGTACCATCAAAGAACAGAAAGGAAGTGGTCAGCATTGGTCCATGTTCTTTTCCCCTTTTTTACAGTCTACATCCCTTGAGGGCAAATGACTCTCCTCCCAATAGTAGAGAGAGTTCAAACTCTTCTGGGGAAGAATGCTTACATCACTGACTTCTTCCTAACAATGTGATTTCAAATAAGAGTTCACCACCTGTATTCTGGGAGCAAGAGTACCAACTTTTCCAGAATTATTTTAAAGATTTGTTGATACAATATAAATGAGCACTAAGGAATCAAAATCAAAACTAAAATGGGCTCTAGAATAAAACTATTTCAATTTGAAATATAACTCTTTTACTTGATAGGTATGCTAGGTTAGACTAGTTTTAAAAAATCACTAAAATAACAAAGAAATGGTATAGGATCAATACTCTTCAGATGCTGTTAATACGTTTTAGCCTCCTCATTTGAAAAGAAATAACATTACTGTACCCATCTTGAGGCTGTTTCTAGATAGTCAAAATATTGAGGGATGTTTACCATATAATTTTTCTGATAGGTAGTGAGCATGAGCAAGAATTAAATAACATAAATATGACTGCTCATAGGAAATGTATAATGAATAATATCTCCTAATCCTTGCCCCCCCATCTCACCTGAGAACTCCACAGTAGAATAACCTCCTGGGTTTCTTCACTGACTTTCCTTCTTTTCCTAGATCATGAGAGTTCATCTCTTTCCTGACCCTGAGAGACCTACTACTGGTTCTGTGAAAGATCCTAGATTTTGAATGAGTTCTGGTGTTTAGGACTAAGTCATCATTCATGACATATTGATCATAATATATATATTTCTAGATTGTATTAATCACAAGTACTTTAGGAGAGATACAATAGTCAAAATTATTTGGTCAAATGCTTTTTAAAAAAAGCTAAGAGAGTTCATTATAAATTTAGCTGGGCAATAGATAAGCAGTAATTTTGTTCTCGTTGCCATCTGAAGACAAGGATCAGGGAATCTTCTGCCCTCTAGGGTTCGGGGACATAGTGGAATTCTCTTTTTGTCTTGCTCACTGCATCTTCTACTTCCTCCAGTTGTTTCAGAGTTCTTCCAAGGTTGGCACAAAGTCACAGGAGAGGACAGCAGGGGAGGAAAGGGAGCAGGACATCTCTTATTTCAATGGCACTGTCATAAGCTGCTTCTTGCTCCCTTAGCCTGGTGACATTTAATATTGACTCTCTTATTATGTGCTCTTCAGATCATTTGGAATCCCTCTACACCAACACATTTGTGTTTGTGGCCAAACTTCAGATTCTCCTCCACTGACCCAGCTACTCAACTCTGTTGGTCAAGACCTAAGAAAGCCCAGGATGGCTCTCTTACATTAGTATTCTACAACATCTCTGTCTGAACAAACTCTGGAAGTGAAACTGATCCATACATACTAGTGCACATACTCTTGCACCGCCATCAATATAACAAGTTGTCTGTTCTTGTCCTTTAGATTTTCCTGATAAGAGTCCTACAGTGGTCCCCTCCATCCCCCAACCACAGAATGCACTTTCTAAGCTCTCCCATGGTCATGAGTACGCCTCTATCTGTTTACCTGAGGTGAGAAACAGAGTCTAACACTTTGCCCTCTGGGGAGGAGATGAATAGGGGATGCCTGACAAAGTCATGCTCCCCCTGCCCATAGTGTCTCAATCCATTTCCCATGATTTCATAACCAGTTTGAGACTCAATCACACTTTGTACCTTTGGGTATCATATGTTCTGGACCACACATGAGACAGGAAACAATTCATTTTAACATTCCCTTGGTTAAAGACAAGGCAGTCTCCTTAGGGAAAAGGAAAGCTTGGCCTCTATGAGCTAGTCAGACATCAGTCCTCTTTTTCTTTCTTGGGTCTTGGTCTCTTTCTCATTAATTTTGTTGCTATCTCTCTGAAAAATAGCTGAAGATTGCTGATCTCCAGTCTTTGAGGTTTCCTATTCCTCTAAAGATTATATGTTTGAATTGTTGCTAAATTTCAAGATCAAGTTGACTCTCTGGTCCTCAAAAGTGAATTATTCAGCAATAGAACCTTACTCAGGCCAGGTAAACATATCTGGCTCATTCTCTTTTACAGCTGGATACCTACACTCTAGGTTAGGGCAATCCTAAGACAAACAGTAAGAAAGGAGCTTCCTGGGCCATGAGCCAGAGGTAGATCACTGAAGTTTCTCACTGGAAGGTAGCTAAGAAAAAGCCTTTATATAAAGAGTCACAGTGGAATTTAGCCTTGGAGTGTGAGAAATGCATCTATGGAGACAGACTGGGTATGGTAGATTTCTTTCTAGGGCATGGCTGTACACAGGCTTTGATGAAAATGGACATAAACATAATGACGTCTTTTATGTGCCTAATAAAGATGACAGCTTTTAGGTCTGAACAACTCACTAAGTTTGTTTTGATGCAAAAGTTGTTCTTTCTAAGAAATACCTCTGAGCACCTACCATATCCCACGCATTACTGAGTTCCAGGAGAAACACAGATGTGTGCAGATGGTTTTGGAAGTTGGAGGGTAGATTGTGATCACCTAAGGAGATGCAGAATGATGAGCTCTCAAAGGAACAATTTCAAAGGTAACAACTGATGGTAGAACCATGAGCCAGTCCTTTGAAATGGAAGGATGCCACCTACAGCATGAGTGTATGTAATTAACACAAAACAGTCCTAGCCTCCAAATAAGGCAAAGCCTCTTTCTAGTCATTTAATCTCTATTAAAGGAGGCGCAGAGCCCTTATCGATTTTTCTGTTTAGAAAAATGAGAAAAAGAGCATGAACTTAATTAGGCTTGGTATCCTAATCACTATTCCTAAGTGGTGGCTTTGACATTTGCAGTGCACATGCACCAACTAGAATCAGTACTCTGAGGTCTGGGATTTCCTATGTCGAAAGGTGAAATGAATGGAATTTTTAAAAACAAAGAAGAAACAGCAGAAGGAGTAGGCTGTTGGAAATGACAGGTCCAAAAGCAAAGCTGGTAATGCTCACTTCTACACTCACAGGCACCTCCAACAATGATGGTGCCTCTTCTTAGAGACAAATGAGATCTGGTCAGTCTGGGGAGGCAATGTGAGCTTGTCCTGGTGCAGCCCACACCACAATGACCTGCCTCTGAGAAAGGACTTCTTGGCAGGGACAAATCTGTAGTCAGTAAAGGGCACTCATCCATTGGAAGCCATGGAAATCCATCCATTGCTATTCCTGCTGCTAACAGGGAATAACAGAAAGTTCCTTTCTCCCTGCCTCCAACATGGAAACAGAAAACATGTCCTTTGCCAGTATCGTGTACAATTGGTAAAGCATGAGCACAGACCAAAACACACATGTCAGGCTTGAAACCAAGAGGAATCTCTTGGTTGGTTGGGTTAATCCTTTATTGATTGCTTGTTGGAAGGTACAGACTTCTGGAGGGATCAGGGAGGAGTGACTTGAGGAGTGGATAGGGATTCACTGGAGGGGCTGAAGGCCCATTGGAGACATTCCATACTTGAACAACAGGTGGCATATCTGTGAGTACTGGATATCCGCCTTACATATCAGGCTAAATTCTATAGTTATTTTCTCCAAAGAAAAATAATGTTCTAATATTTTTTCTTTTCCCTTGGCTCTGGAAAGTTGTATTATTTAGTACAAAGGTTGATTATTTTGTGTTTCCATTCCTAGAATAGCATAGCAAGCTTTTATTTGGCATACTCTAGGGACAGAAAGTAGTAATATGGATTTAAAACCAAATAGTTTTTACTCCCTCCCTACTTCTTCCTTCCTCCCTCCCTCATGAGAGAAAACAGTTAAATGAGACAGCTCTGTCTTCAATGAGCATACACAATACAGTGCATTAGAGGGAACATCGATGTCAAAATTCACAGCACAGTGGGGTCAGAGAAAAGAACCAGTGATGAGGATGCACCAAACTCCATCTGTGAAAAGATTACCCAGAATACATTCTAGAGTCAGTGTGTAAGATCAGCCAAACCTAAAAGATATGTTAGCAACATAGACAGCTAAGGCCTATGGGAAAGTGCTCTGAATAAGAATTCCATAGGCTATTGGATGGCAGGAGCAGTATATTGGACCAGATAAAAATGGAAAGGGCTATTAAGTTTTCATAATGGTAACTACAAGCAAAATCATCTTTATTAAATTTCTAGAATTGCCATAACAATGAATCACTGACCAGGTGACTCAGAGCCACATGGACCTGTTATTCACAGTGCTGGAGTCAGAAGTCTAGAATGAGGATGTGACTAGATCCATGTTGTTGAGGAAGAATTAATCCAGGCTTCTCTCCAGCTCCTGGTGGCTTCAGTTCCCTGTTCTGTAGCTGCAACATTCCTATCTCCACCATTTCATGGTCACCTTCTCCCTGTTTCTCTTTACATAATCTTCCCTGCATAGTGCCTGTGGGTTATCAGGACAACAGTCATGTTGTATTAGAGCCTACTCAAATTGCCTCATTTTATCGTGAATACCTCTAAAAATCCTATTTCCAAATAAAGTCACATTCAGAGCTGTTGGGGAGTAGGAAATCATATTCTTTTCAAGTACACAAGTCAATCCATAAGACCTTTGGTCACATGGGAATGTTACTTTCTAGCTATGGAAGCTCTTCCATATATGTAAGATTCCATGTCATCATATGTGTGATCACGTATGATTCTCCCTATTTTAGAGTTGGTGTGGGTCTGATTTCAAAATTAGTTAATGCAAAAGTTGAAAAAAAATTATGTTGTAGCTTTTGCTGGTTTTGTTCTGAATGCTTACTGCAGAGGCCTCATACTTTATAGGTAATATCCCATTTGTCTCAGAATAACTTTATGAGGTACCCAATGCTCCATTTACTTTGCACATATGAGAAAACTAAGGGTGTAGAGATTGAACAACACCCTAAAATTCACAGAAGTGGTGGAGTTGGGAATATGCTACTACAGCGTAAGAACTGCAGAGCACACATGTACACAGTGAACAATCCTGATTACAAACGGAATTTATTTAACATTTGATATTAACCAACGCTTTCCATACCCTTTAACAATCATGACAACAATGCAAACATTATTATTCTCTGGCTTCCAAAAGTATGAAATGGAGACTTTAGTAAACAAAGTAGCTTTCATATTGCCACAAAATTAGAGAATAAGGAATAGCTGTATTATTTAACCTTGATACCTGATAAAGTTGGAGTGATCAAGTGAAGGAAAGAGATTTCAACATGAAGCCATAAAAAAGGAAAGCAGACGTCTACTCAAGATGATACACAAAATTCATGATCCTCTTCTCTGTGTTTCAATGCAAAATTATTCCAATTTTGCTTTAGTCAAAGGCAAGAAGCACTTATCAAAAAGAAGAAAATCTGTCTGGGTTCAAAGTATAGAAGAGCTCCAGTCTGTGAGTTGTGAGGGATACTGGAGCCATACAGCTCACAGAAAGCAGAGCCTGGATGTTGTCAGGATTCAAGGTCCTATGATTGAATGAAGCCAAACTGTATGTTCACATCAGAAAGGACATGAAATAATTGTACCCAATATCCCAAAAAGCATTTGTTGTGTGTAATTAAGGAGTAAAGAGAAGCAACCCAATAAACAGTGATTTCATTTGAATCAGGCCTAGATAGAACAATGAAGTAACAACTGCCAAATGACACCAAAGCCACAGACACTCTGACATAAAAGGTAGAACAGTACAATGCAGGATCAAGCTGTGCAACTGCCAACCATAAGATTCAGAGGAAGCACGATGTCAAAGGAGAAGTTCCATTCAGGTTGGCAAAATGTGTACGCACATGAGTATGTCCCAAACCCTATCTGTTGTCATAAGAAACAATATCAAGCAGTAGATCTTTGGAAGCAAATCTGAAAAGGAATTTAAAATAAGTACCCTTAGAATCATGAAAGATACAATACAGAATAGCAATTTTGAAGTGAAAGCCATGTTAATTAAGTAAGAAAAATAGTGTTAGGCAAGTAAATAAATAAATAAGGACCAAGTGGGAATGTTGGAAATGAAAAGTAAAGTCACCTAAATGAATAAGTGTAATAATTTTCATAGTAAACACAATTAGCAGTGAATTTCATTAAAGTGAGATTTAGGGAATTGAAATTTAAAATTGGAAGTCCCCAAATATTATTCACATAATAAACACACAAATATGGTTTGTATTAGGCATATAATATTATAAACATAGTATGCATACATTCTATGTATAATAATGCACACAGTATACTGTATGTATGTAAAAATGTCACACACTATACATTATTAAATTCTTACATAATAGTAATTTTAGAGCTGTATGCTATACTTTTATACTAGAATATATTATACAGAACATATGGAATATGCTATATACATGTGTGTGTTACAGAGATATCTATATGGAACTATTTCATAATAGAATATATACAGACAGAAAGATAGATAGATGATAGATAGACGTATGACAGATCAGGTAGGATAGAAAATATGAAAGAAGAATAAGAACACATGGAGAGCAATTAGGGCATCAATACATGTCTAATACATGTGACATGATAGAGGGAACAAAGTCTCCCTATGTAGCCCAGGCTGGCCTTGAAATTGAGATCTTTTTGTATGAGTCTCCTGGGTGCTGAAATGACAGGTGTGTGTCACTACACTCTGATGAACAGTTTTTATTTTTATTTTTAAGGAAACTTATTTTCTGTACCGTTTTAATAGCTGAAAATAGATCTCATTGTGGCTGGGATCCTGGCAACTCAGAGTCATCACATTTTTTTTTTTACTATTTGTTTGATTTTCTCTCGCTTTTTTTTCAACCTGGAAAAAGAATGTATTCAGATGTCTAATGGGAATTTCCAAGTCATGAGTCACAACATTTTCTAAATGCTAAATTCCTAATTTGAGAAGTTTACCCAAAGGAAAGCTGATTTGTGAAGGAGATGAAGCAAGCAAATCATGAACATTCTTGCTGATAAAACTAGTAAACTTACTTAACCTTACTTAATCAACACAGCACTCAATGAGAACTCAAAAGGTGTAAAAATAGCAATTGCCTAGTATAGTCAATCTCTAATGCAAAATGTTGCTTTGGCTACAGTGTCCAAAACATGAGACCAAACACCAAATACTCTGTCAGATCAGCATCATGGCTGAACATAAATATGACCTTTTCTCTGCTTAAACAAAAGGAAAGAAAAATTTTGATGAATGAGAGAATGTCAAGTTCTCCATGTGTATCTAAGGTACTAGTCTTTCTTTCCTTCTTTCTTTCTTTCTTTCTTCCTTCCTTTCTTTCTTTCTTCCTTCCTTTCTTCCTTCTTCCTTCCTTATTTATTTATTTATTATTCTTATACTGGGGGTACATTGTGACATTTACAAAAGTTCTTACAATGTATCATAGTTTAATTCACTCCCTCCATCATTCTCCTTTATTCTCCCTCTCTCCATTCCAGGAATAGTTTCAACAGGTCTCATTTTTTCACTTACATGTGTACATAATTTTTCCACCATATTACCCTCCTACACCTTTTCCTTATATCTTTCCCTTTCCCACTGGTGCCAACCCCCCAGACAGGACCTGTTTTACCTTCCTGTTGTCTATTTTTGAAAACAAATGTGATATTTTTGTGTGTTTAAGATAGCTATAGAGGGTGTTTCATTGTGAAATTTCTGTGTATATGTCCATTATTTCCTGAATTGGTTCACCCCCTCTACTCTTCTCCTTTCTACCTTAGTCCCCTTCTTATGGTAATTTCAACAGGTTTAAAAATTCTGTATTCATTTTTGTATGGGAAGAACATCAATCGTATCTTTTACTCTCTCTCTCTCTCTCTCTCTCTCTCTCTCTCTCTCTCTCTCTCTCTCTCTCTTTCCCCTGTGTGTAAAGTCCTTCTAAGCTCAACTTATTTCATCATGCCTCTCTCCATCATTGATTACTCTCTCCAACTTCCTTAAGTGCCCTTTCTTCAGTCTTTCCTTTTGACACTCAACAGTCTGAAATCCCTATGGGCTTGCACTCCTAACTGTAGCACCTTACCCTATTCCCCTCATCAAGTCTACTGAATCCTTAAAAAATGGTTAAGAAATGACTCTGAAGTCAGATTACCTCAGGTAAAATGTTAGCTTAACCATTAAAAGGATAGGTGGCTTTGGTAAAAGCACTTATTTCTTTGTGCCTAAGTTTCTAATTCTGGAAAGTTGAAATAAATTACCCTACCTGTTTTCTAGGCTTTTTCCAAGAATGAGATAATGCATTAAATATTAGAATTGCAAAAACAATATCAGAATTGCATGTGATATACAATAAGTACATTATGCATTTCATCTAATTTTAATTTCTTCCTCATCTATGCAGGACAATTCTGGCATTGTACCTATGGAATTTGTCATTGTCATCTTCAGACATTATAATACTGATAAGCTTATTTCCTGTTCTGTTTCACAGGACCTGATAAATAAGCCTGGAACTGATCTCAGTTACTTATAAGTTTCCCCTCATTCTGGAATAGAAGCAAATATTTGTAATCACTGAGATAGCTGTCATTTATAGGATCACACATTGTTTAAGGAACACAGATTAGTCTCCCTGAATGCCATCCTTCTAAGGTGTGGCTTCACTTCTCCTTTTGAGAGATGAAGTCTATGTCTCCACCCCTTGAATCTGTACTGGCTTTATGATTTTTCTTGGTCAGTTAGGAAGGATTGATGCTGTGGGAATTCCTAAGTCTCAGCCTTGTGGCCTCTACTCAGAAGACAATCATTTCAGGTTGGGCCAATCGATTGAAGAATGAGAGAAACACCAGGTAGCAATCAGCAGCAAATGCCAGAGGTTCTGGGTGAGGCCACCTTAAACCATCCAGTTCAGCCACCAGGGTACAAGCCAGAGAAGCATCACTCAGCAGATCTCAGCCCAAATTTCTGGCCCACATAGTCATATTCAAATAATACAACTGCGCTTTTAAGCTTCTAAGTTTTGTGGTGATCATTATTTGAGAATATGTAACTATGCATCTTGGTATGAAATGAATGAACTGGATGGAGCCAGTTGTGTACATTTTCATATTTACTCATCATGAAAATCCTGCAATAAAACCTGTCAGCCCCTACAAAAGAAATGAAGATATTCTGTCTCAAAGAGGGTCAGCTGTTTGATACTCAAACCTTCAAGCGGGATGAACCATACATTCTCAGATCCATGGGTACCAACTTCATCATAGAGATAGTAATTGATATTTATATAACTTCAATAAAATTTCCTCAAAACATTGATTTTTGATCCTTCAAAATATTGGGAAAGGGACAAGTCCAAATCTAATAACCATGAAGTGTCTTTTGGAATTACATTTTTTCTCATTTCTATCATTCTGGATTCTCTTTCCTGTGTCTTATGTTCTCATTTCCCGACTTTGTTCATCAGCACTGAGTGTAGAGTTTCCAAATTCTCAGAAGAAATTAATGTTTGAGATGCAGAAATGAGGAATGAGAGTCCTGGGAGACTTATGAGAAACTATGAAATTGTAAGTTATTTTTCAAACACTTCTAAGTTTCGTTATAACCTTTACTTCCTACTATTGATATATGCATTAAAATGTTTATTAAATAAGAAACTTGTATTTATTAGTATGTACAAAGAAATGTAACCTACAGTAAGTATTCAAACACTGGGAAATATCAGTAAGCATGATAGGGCAGTGCCTGAACAAGGCACACTCCAATCTTCCAGTGATACAGACAACACCAAATCTTGTGCCAAATTGCCAAGTTAAGACTTGGCTTTTCTTTCAAAAATTGTGATTCCTTGGAACATACTACAATGTATTTGTGTAAAGTAAATTGTGCATATAAGTTTATTGATATTTAGTTTTGTATGAAAGAATTGCTCACCATTTAGTAATATGGCAGCAAATATAAACAACTACATCTACATGGTGTACATTTCTCTCATATGCAGCTGCCAATGGAAATGTCATGGAAGTATTAATTTTAACCTTTAACTTTACATGTTTTCATTTCGTTCATGTATCCTTGACTTAATGTCAATAGGTTGCCTCAAAACACCAAGTCTATATGTTGATGATTACACTTTAATTAAGATAGGAAAATTTTTTGTTCATTTTAATTTCTTAGCTGGTTTCTTTGCAATTTGGGATTCAGAGAAACATGTAAAATTCCTAATAAATTTAAGGAAGGAATTTCTGCATAAATCCTAAAATATGCCCTTTGATTGGAGCCTACTTCTCATACCCTGTTCTACTTGAATTTATCCTCAATTTGACCTTGGTATCAGTATGGCTCCCACAGCAGCCACTTCAGTGGTCATGTTGTCACTGTACTTTAGCAATATGGCATACATCTAATTTTGCCTCCAATTCAGAAGTGTGTTTGGTGTTCAAAATTGTTTCATTAATTTATAATTAATTCTCAGAGTTTTATAGAGATTATAGGTGTCTAAGAAAATGGCTCAAAAACTAATAAAGACACGTATACATGCAAAATGCACACAGTTTTTATAACAACTATGTTGTATATCAGCTATGTTGTTAAATTCAGCTTGTCTGTTTCTCTAAAGCATCATTTTGTGTAAATTTGCCTTGGTTGTTACGGCAGCAGGAAGAGTGTTGTAAGCATCTTGTGCTTTCTTGCCTCCTTTACACTTCTGCCCTGCTGGCAAGGAAAGCATGTGGTACCCACTGCTGCTATTGCATATGCGGTGCTGAGAGCTTTTCTACTTACCACTCATCTTCATGCAAGTAGAAGCTGAGGAAACTGGGGTCCTGTCCCCATTGGCCGTGCAATCATATCTAACTCAGAGGTTCAGATTAGTGGCCCTCAGGCTGACACTGGTCTTTAGATGTTTTATATGTCACCTCTCAGAGCTCAAAAAGGTTTTCTTGAGTTAAAATGTTTTAAATATATATATATATATATGTCTCATATATATATATATATGTCTCATAGAAGAAAATATTGATTTGTCAGCTTCCATTGAAAACATTTGATGACACCTGGGAACACAAAGCCAACGTTCCTATTTAAATATGTCCAAGCCTGGGAATGTAGCTCAGAGGTAGAGCATTTCCCTAGCATGCTCAAAGACCTGGGTTCAATCCCTAGCACCACAAAAAAATTGATCATCCTACTTAAATATGTTAAAAGTTCACCATCTATCTCCTTAAGATGGTCTGAGGAATAAAGGGACTAAGGTAGAATGAAGAAAAACAGCGGAGATGAACCAATTGGGGTTATAATACACATATATATGGAAATACCACAAAGAAACTCGCTGTGTAAGTACATTTATTTCAAACAAGCAAAAGTGTCATTGAAAATGAGGATGGGCTGCAGAATCTAAGGTGTAGCTCAGTGGTAGAGTGAGTGCTTGGCAAGGACAAGCTATGCATGTCCTTGCTCACCGCAGCCTATTCTGTGCATTATCGTCTCTACTGCCGAAACTTTACATCAAATGAACTTATCATCAAGTCATCCCAGTTATTTTTAATAAGCAAGGAAATATATTCATCTCATTTCACTCATTGATATCACCTGCATGGCCCTTCAGCACATGCTTTAGAAGTCCTGGGTAAGTTCATGTTCAATGCCAGGCATGTGTATAACAACTGCTATTTAGAAATGAGAATCTCAACTTCTATTTTTCTCCTTAAAGTAATTCATTATTTTTAACAGAAACAGGTATTGTATGTCAGGAACAATTTTTATAATAGTTTCTCAAACTTAAGAAATTGCTGACTCCCTTTTCAAGTGAACAAACATTGTGACAATTTAAAAATGTTAGTTATTTTTCAGACAAATCATTTCAACATGTTCTTTACATTTCTATATCTTTTGCATCCCTTTAACCCAAAATTATTGATCAATTAAATATAAGCAAAAGTACAAAGTAATACAACTCAATGAAATAATACAAAGCAACAGACAAATGATGCTGAGTTAGAGCAAAAGTTGACTTTCCCACTTAGTCTGGATATTGAAGATCCTCTTTTGAATATGTCTTGTCCATATTCTATGGCTGAATGACTTCCCCTCCACTTTCAAAAGTTGTATTCATGTTTCCAATAGTAGGACTGTTAGAGGGACTAAGGGAGGAGGGAAAGAAGAAGATAGTGAAAGACAGTGAGTAATATTGAAATACATCACATCTGTGTAGTAACAAGACACAGTGAAATGCAATTAAAACTGCTGAACAATATGGGGTGGGGACAATGGGTAAAGAATAATAATAGAGGAGATTAGACTGATTAAAGTGAATATGCTTACAGGTAAAATATAAAGGCAAAACCCCACTGAACAAAGAACAGACAAATAATGAAGGACAGTAATATAAAGCAGGTCATGTTACTGGGACAGCACTAGTGGAAAGGGGAGGGTAAATGAAGTTGAAAAGGAGGGTGAATAAGGCTGATACATTTTCTACACATGTATGAATATGGAACATTGAAACCTGTTGAAGTCATTTGAAGAAGAGAGAGAGGAAAGAGGGGGAAGAATGCAGGGGATGAACCAAACCAGGGTACATTACATGCATATATGTAAATGTCACAAAGAAACCACCCCTCCCTCATGCAACTATCATTCACTAATTGAAACATTTTTTAAAAGATGTATTCATACATTTGTCACAATCTCGTTAATCAGACTAATTAATCAGTATACATATTTAATTTCATTAACCAATGGTATTTAAAACAATTCTCTTGTGGGAGATTCACTTTACAAAGAGGATATGGTCTGAAATCAAAAGCCAGTCCTTGAATCAAAAGTGACTATCTTTTTTTTTTTTAAAGAAGAAAAAAAGAAAAAGTTCAAAAGCAAATGTGAAAAGGTTAACATTTAAAAATATGTGGTTATTGATTACATAGGTACCTACTATATTATTCTTGGTTCTCTTTTTTATTTTTAATTTAAAAAATAGTTTGTAAAAACAAATAAAAGGAATTCTCATTGGTTAAAAAAAAAGTGGCTATCTTAATAGTCCAGGTTTTATACCAAGATTTTCAGTAAAATAAGAATAAAAAATAAAAATCTTCATATAGTATGCACAATTTGTAAGGATTCCTTTACAAATTAGTTTTGATGGCCCAAGGGTGAGGAACATTGCTTTATGTTTCATCTATGGTAAGACATTCCATTGAATTCGCAATCTTTGTTGTTATGAAAATATCCCAAAATATTGGGTCTTTCTAGACACAAATAAGCCCAAGGAAGAGAATGGCAACAAGCTCTGTCCTGATGAGCTGTGTTCAGGTTCTACTTTCTCAAACCAAATCCTCCATAGGCACATTTGCCAACCTGATTCATGAGCCCTGCTAGACATTCAAAAAATTGACCAGATTTAACATATATTTCAGAGATTATAGTGCTGTGTCCCCACAAATTAGAAACATACATCTACACAAAAATCTACACACAAATGTTTATAGCAATAGTATTCACAAAAGCCAAAAAGTGTCAATAATCCATCAGTTAACAGATTGACAAACAAAATATGGTATATCTGGGCAATGGAATATTATTCAGCCATGAATGCAAATGAAATACTGATGCATACTACACTCCAAATGGATTTTGAAATATGCTCAGAGAAAGAGACTAGGTACAAAGACACATCTGCATGACGCCATTTCAATCAAAGTTCTATAACTGAAAAATTCACAGCAGCAGATAATGGATGAATAATTTGTAGGAATTTGGGGGAGGAGAGACTAAGAAGTGATTGCTGATGGCAAAAGGGTTTATTGGGTGATAATGAAAATGTTCTGAAATTAAATAGTGATGGTGGTTGCATGATTTTGAGAATATACTAATAATTCCTGAATTGAACAACTTAGAAGGGTGAATTTTATGGTAGGTGAATCATATCTTCCTAAATAAAATGTTTTCAAAACAGACTCTAATGGGGCTTTTGCAAAGTATTCTAAAAAATTGAGCAAAAATTTCACAGGCAAACTGTTTACCCACCATCCAGACACAGTATGGAAGAATCAGCATGTCTCAGAGACAGGTTTTCTATGAGAAGAGCTGCATAGACAGCACAAAGAGAGCACAATGGCAGTAGGTTATGAATCTGTTTACACAGACAAAGGAATTGGGGTCCAGTTGTCTAAAGCCCTAGGAAGAAGGAAGCCATTCAAGTAGTCCTGGTGGCAAATTATCATAATAGTGTCCCAAAGGCATGAATAGGTTTATTTGTTGTATTTTGTATTATTTTTCTCTTGGTTTGTTTTCTCAGAGATTTATCTAGCACATCAGGCAGTTTTTCTGAAACACAAATAAAAAATAAAGGAAAGGAAATATGCAAAATCTTGGGAGGGGTGACAGAATATAAAAGCTCAGTAAGATTAAGATGAAAAAGAAATCTCATAGCAAAACAAAGAAAAGAAAGGGACTACCAAACATATAGGGGATAAAGCATTTGTTGTTTTATTTGTTCATTATTCAAAGAGAATAATCTTTCTTCCCTAGGTGGGTCAGATTGTGTTAGGAGACTGACAGTGTTGACTGAAAGGATAATTCAATTAAACAACTGATCTAGTTTTCCTTTGCCAAAAAAAAATCCAAATTTGCCTTACATTAGTTTTCCCGAAAAACAGAACCAGTAGAATTCTAGATAGATGATAGATAGATAGATAGATAGATAGATAGATAGATAGATAGATAGATAGATGATAGATAGAAAAAAACAGATGTAGGGCAGAGAGAGATTGAGAATTTTATTTATAAGGATTGGTTCAAGTGCCCATGGAGGCTGAGAAGACTCATCACCTGCTGGAGAAACAAGAGACACAGCAGCTTTATTAGAATTTATAACTTAGATAGCCAGAGGAGCTGATAGTGAATCTCTAAGACTGATGATCAGAAAATATGCAATGATATGCCCCAGTTCAATTGTCCAGCAGGCCCTATACTCTAGAAATGCCATTTGATGTTGGCCTCAAATACATGGCACTCTTCCCTTCTTCACAGGAGCAGATATCTCAAGCTCACTGTTTTAAGTTTTTGTAGTTGAGTCCTGGCAGGATTCTGGCAATCCATAATGGTCTTCACAGTCTTCACTTTGTTCTTGGTGATTTGTTCCAAAGCAAGTACTTACTATAACAACAGAAACAATAATAAACCTATATGAGCTGGTGTTTTATAGTTAACTGTCCATAAAAAAATCACCGTTTCCCTTGACAGATTTATGTTCTTCTAAAACAATTCCACGTTACAATTGAGAAATCATAGAAGTTGACAGGTAAAGCAATTGTCCAATATCACATAACTAGTAAGAAACAAAATCTACAATCAGACAAATATCATATGCATCCAAGATTATATAACATCTAATCTATTGTCAAGGTCTTCAGTAGAAATTAATTGATCTACCTTGAAACACAGAGACTACAATTTTAGCACTCATTTATGAACTTAGTAATACAAATTATGAGGCAGGAGTGGGTATCTGAGTAGACTATGTGGGATAGAAAGCAACATTACATCTAAAAAAGAATGTGGACCAGACCATATTGGGGCATTCATTTCCAGGACCCCTGAATATCACAGTTTCTTATTTACTTGCATAGGTGTGAGGGAATGCATTGTGTCCTTTGAGACACAATGTTTGCAAATACATTGTAGAGTTAACAAAGATTACATACAAAGAACTTTGTAGAGAATGTGTATAGTTTTTGACCATCTTCCCCTTTCTTGATGGCTGGAAAAGTCTTACATTTCCACTGAGATGGCACATGAATTACTACTCTACATGTCTTTCTCTGTTTCTTCACCAACCTTTCCTTATGATCAGCCCTTTTTCGGGCTCTAATCTCATTTACATATATTTTTATTTTACTAGTGCTTGCCTTATTAGAGTAAAGGCATTTATTTAATCTCTAACTTTTCCCCTTGACCCAATGCCTCTTGAAGGTAGGAAACCTACCATTCTGATGTGTCTTTGTATTTTTTAACATACAGCATCAACAACTTCACAGCTATCTGGTTTTGATGATAAAGGCATTACATGAGTCAGACAAGCAAATTGTCCTTTGGAATCTTCCCCTCATGTGCTATCTTGGCAGGTTAAGAAGTCAGAATGGGTATATATTTGCAGAATTGTCTTCCCTTCCCTATTACTCTGTCTCAGTCCACTGCTATGGATAAACACTGGTGGTTCTTCCTAGAAATTGGCCTCGCTGATGAATAACATTTAAATAACTTCATGTGATAGGCAGAATAGAGCTCATTGATGCCAGAGTTACAATTCCAGGAACTGCAAACACATTAGAATACATGGTAAAAGGTACTTAACAGATATGATTAAGGACCTTAAGATCAGTGGTATTCCTCAATGTCCTGGTGAACCAGATGCAATCCCAAGGGTCCTGATAAGAGAGAAGCATGGGTTCAGAGTCAAAGAATGGGAGATATGAGGGAATAGGTGGGTTGGAGAAATTTGAAAAAGGGCTATAATGCAGGAAACTCCTAGAAGGTGAAAAGGAAAGTGCACAGATTTTCCTGTAGAGGCTCCAGAAGAAACTAGCCTTGTCAACACCCAAAAGTCAGTCATCTCACACTGATGGTGGACTGCTGATATCCAGAATTTTAGATGGTGCTTTTTTCTTGCTCACAGCTACTACATTTGTAGTGTTTTGTTATGGTAGCAATAGGAAATGAATACACGTCCTTTTCAAAGCATACTGCTATTCCTAATGATAGAGTTGAAAATCATGTGATTCCAAAGAAAAATGTAATGATTCCCTAAATAACATAAAACCCACTCTGTTTTCTTACATAGGTTCCCTCACAGTATAAAGGAATGGGATGCAATTTCAGGAAACTGCTGTGATATTTCATCTTTTAAATATGGTGAAATCCTTTTTCTCTAACTCAGGTTTAGACAAAGGCAACCCCTGTTTTCTATGATAAAGAGAATGCCATGTGCCAATAAAAAATTTTAAGTGTGCTCTGCCTACTATTCTGTGTCTACTTTTTAAATTATTTCAGAAATTCAAAGAACCAATATAAAAAAGTGGATACTATGTCCCAGTAGCTTTGACAATATCATTTTACCAGCTCCCTGATGCCGTGGTGTCACTCTTCTTTCTTTGTTCATTTTCTCTTTCTTTTCCTGGGGCTTGTTCTCCAGGAAGCAAAGTTGGCAGGGCTCTGTGCACACATACCACTTCCTCTAGAGTAGAGAACAAAGGGCACTGAGAAATTCACAGACAGTGGGGAGACTACTCTCCTCCCTTCTCTCCTCCCTTATGATGATGGTGTGAGCTATTCCTTGCCAAGCAATTAACATTTCAGATTCATTTTCTCATCTTCATAAAACCTTTCATTTCTGATCTTTTATTTGGGCCATGTTTTACTTTTCATAATACATTTTTCATAATTTATCATTCATTTACATTTCAATTAAGGACACTGGCTGTTTGAAAAAGCTACCCTGATGGGGGAGTATGAAATAAATTATTGAAGTATCTATAATCTGTACTTCCATTATTACCTCATTTACCCTAATGACACTAAAAAGATTGTCACCCTCAATGTAGCTCATCCCAGTAATAGAAATTCCCTTTGGTGTTCAACACACTGAGGCTATAGATATTTGCATGTGCTGCTGAGTATCTTAATGAGACCATTTGCTGGCCAGACTTTGCCCAGGGAGTCTTCATCCAGGAGAGTCTCAAATAGAAATTAAACTGTATCCAGAACCTTCCAAGAAGATGCCCTCGGACTCAAATAATGAACATTTAACAAGAAAGGCATTTGATTACCTTAGTCTCAATTCCCTGGTGCTCTTTGGCACACATTTTTGCACATATTATTTTGCTTTAAGTAGGGGAGAGAGGGTGGAGGAAGACACTAAGATGTGGGTGGGTGGCATCTGCTAGACAATGGACAGTGTTATGAGTGCTTCTGCACATAACTCCCTAAGAGATCCTAAGCCATTAGGGAAAACAGGCATTTATGCAAGTTATTATAATATAAATTATAAAAAAGAAGAATGGAAGGAAAATAAACATTTACCGAGCTCCTGCTATGTTTCATGCAGTTCACTAATGATTTTCTTTCTAAAATCTTCTGCCTAACCTCATTCCTTTCACTTTATGAACAACAGATAAAAAGTAGTATCTAATCATTATTGCAAATATATTATGGATTGATATAACAGATGCTGTGGGTGGCCAGCTCCTCCCCTCTCATCATGACAGCTGCAGTGTACAGTGATCCAACTTTCACTACACATCTTCACTTCTGCCTGTGGAATTTCTTTATTTGGTGACACACTTTGCAAACCTGAGTGACAAGCCATGGGGCCACATGATTAATGTACTGCATTCTCACACAATGACCAATAGGAAAAGAGGCCTAGATATTCCATCCCCCTCACCTCTCAGAAGGGCTAACCCTGCAGGTATTATATTCTCATTCCAGGATTTTTTTATTGGAGCTAAATTCCAGTTACACCGTGTTGGTTGCCTCATGACTAATCTTTTATTGACTTCCTTTCTGTCTCTGGTCAGCTTCTCACTACCATGTGTTTTTCAGTGTTGCTTGTGCAATTGGCTATTTGCACTTAAATCCTAGTCCTTGACATAATTCTGCAGCCTACCTACATATGCTCTTCTGAAATCCTTCCTGAGAAATTCCATCTGTCACTAAATCTGCCAGTGACCCTGGGTTCATTGTCACTGGATATGTTCAGACATTACCCAGGTATTACCTGATTGGATTTCTGGTTCCATTACTTTCATACCGGGTTTACTTATTATACTTTTTGAATGGTGTAATGTGTTGATTGTGACTCCCCAAAGGTATATCCACCCAGAACCCAAAAATGAAAACTTATTTAGAATGATGATCATGGCTGATACAACTGAGGATCTCAAGTTGATATCAATCCTGCATTAGGTCAAAATCTAATTCATATGATCATAAAAGGAGAGGACATGAGAGGTACTCAGAATAAGCATGTAAAGATGGAGAAAACATTGAAGTTATGTGGACCATATGGAACCAACTCAGCTGACACCTTTATTTTGGAATTTTGGAATTCATATTTGTAAGAGAATAAATCCCTGTTTGTTTGTTTGTTTGATTGTTTTCTGCCACACAGTTTGTGACCATTTATAGAGACAGTCCTATGAATATAATATACACATCCTCCCCGTTAGCTAGGGTTCTCCACTGAAGCAGAATAAATACGATACAAACATAGTACCTGAATCGTGATATTTGACTTTGTGCTGGTAAGAAATTAAAATACACTCAGTACACTCAGTAGAATCTGTGTGTTTAATTTTGAATTTTGATCTTTTCCCTGGACAGTGATGGAGACATGAGGTACTAAACTCTCTCCTCACGCAGGACAGCAGCAGCCAGTTGGAGGTACCAGCCAGCTGCATGACTCACAGTCTTCAGCATGCAGTGGGGCTAAGCCAGGATGCATATGAGGTATTAAATGCACTTTGGATTTGTGATATTTTCAAATTTTAAGGGGCTTATTGGGAAGTAACCCCATTGAAAGTCGAGGAGAACCTGTGTGTACATATAGCACATACATATGTAATATATCCTGTTTATTTATTTATTTATTTACTTACTCATTAAAGAAATTGGCTAATGTGCTTATATAGGCTGAGAAGTACTATGATCTGCCATCTGCAAGTTGGAGAACTGGGACAGCCAGTGGTGCAACATAAACTGAATTGATAGTCAAAGGCAGAAGAAGATGAATGTCTCAAAAAAAAAAAAAAAGCAGCAGCAAGTTATCCCTTCCTGTGCCTACCTAATCTATTAAAGCACTCAATGGATTGGAGAATGCCCATTCACATTGCTGAAGTGAATTTTCCTTACTGAGTCTACTGATTTATATACTAATATCTTATGGAATCATCCTTACAGACACACCCAGAATTAATCTTTTCCCAGCTATGGAACACACTTTACTCCAGTGAAATAGATGCATAAGATAAACCAATACATCCAATGCCTTGTTGGACTTGCTTTTCCTAATTACTCATTTCCATATCAGACCTTAGACTGCATGCCAATCTCTAAGATCTGTATATGCAAACCTGAAACAGCTCAGAATGAAGAAGTCATTACCCTGGTCCTCTCTTCTTTCACTAGGTTTATTCCTTTTCAAAACAGTTTCAAGCTTTCCTGACTATGAGTTGCAATGTTCATACATACTCTTCTTGCGACTTTGGATTTGAGTTTTGAAACAGAGCCCTAGGTCTAGTTCTTGCCTTCTCTCATAGATCTTGGCTTAATTTTAGTTACTCTTGCTTAAACTTCCATCCTTACTGGTTGTTTACTTGTGGTAAAATCATAGTCCTAGCCTGCCTACTGACAGGGGCCACAAGACTTGGAGACATCATCTTCACATCACAGTGAGCCTCCCTCCTCATTTTCTATAAGAAATGTATTATTGGAATGACCACACTTCTTATTGTATCTCCACATGCCTCATCCAGTGGAATGGAGAATAATTATCTATGTTATGAAATTCTGATACCCAATGAGACATTTAGGCAGAATTAGGCTAGTTGCTTAAAATACCTATTGAATGAAGGAAGGAAATAATAGATAACCAGTACCAAATAAGTGAAAATTGGATAAATAAATGAGTAAATCAATGACGGTTCAAATATGTATGAGCAGGTTAATAAACTAATTAATAAGTTAACAAGTGAGTGCTTTTGAGGTTTGGATGAAACTTTAGGGCAAAAGAGAGCAAGTTCAAAATAGAAGCTCAACTCAGAATAGACCCTAAATATATAACTTTGTTTGTGCTTAATTAGGATTGCTATAGTCTAAATGTTTGTGTTCTCACAAAATTACAAGTTGGAAATCTAAGCACTAATGTGATAGAATTTGGTGGGATCTCTGTGAGTTGACAAGCTCATAGTGCTGGGGGGTCCTCATGAAAGGGTTTAGAGTCCTTATAAAAGAGGCCCCAGAGAGCTACCTTGCCTCTTTATACCATGAAGTTACCATGAGAAAACAGCCTTGACCAGACATTAAAATTCTGATGTCTTCATCTTGGAGTTCCCCACATCCAGAACTGTTAGAGATAATTTTTGATTATAAGGCATCCAGTTTTATAATTTAATGTAGCATCCTGAATGAATTAAGACAAGAATTTTTTGACTTTGTACTGCGAATAAAGGTAAGGTTTTGACAGCAGCTGTGACAAGTCCAAGATAAAATATAGACAGAAATATATTTACATGAATTATAATTGATGAATATGTTTAAATATGACAGAGCTGATTCCAAATACTGCCTAATGCTCCCAGACACATTATTATGCAGTTTTATTTCCATCATGATACATACAGCAAAGGATTAATCTCACTGGTGCTGAGAGTGTGTGCTTTCAACATATATTTTATCTAGAGCCCATCTGCCCAGAACAATGGGTTGTAATTTGTTGATCATTTTTATGTTGAAATTTATTAAAACCAGATGCTCATTTTCAGGAGTATCCAAATATAAAACATGTTACTAGCAGAAACAAAAGTGTTTTAAAATTACATAGTCATGTTCAATAAATTTCAGGTCCCATTAAAAAAGCACATCTCTAGAGTATTTCCCAGGGAGGGAATTAGGCAATGCCCATTTTGTGTTGTTGGATGAAATTAGAAGCTAAATTCAGATTTAAAGCTTAGAAAATACCACGACATTGAGTATTTAAAACTGAATATATGGGACTGGTGGAGTGGCTCAAGTAGTAGAGTGCTTGCCTAGACAGCATGAGGCCCTTAGTTCAAACACTAGTACTTCCACAAAAAAAAAATAAAAAATAAAATTGAATATATGTTTCCATACGATAAAGTCATAGGAGAGAGTGATCAGAATAGATATTCTTAATGGAATTTGTACAATTTCCTCATGTTCAAGATGAGATATTTAAGTTTGTTGAGATACCAGTCAGGGTCCAGTCAGTTGATAATAACCACACAGTAAATTAAACAGGAAAAGAGGTAAAAACATAATTATAAAGCTATAATGAAACAGTAGCTATAAGAATTAAATATAACTCTACAATATGGTGCCTAGTGTTGAGTGAGGGCACCAAGATGAGATCTCAAAGGACATCCCTCTCCAAGGCTGGGGTTCAACCTTACTGCTTGAGGTGCCATTCCATCTACTAGATGGCTAAAAACAGACCTGAGTTGCCGGATCAGAGCTTGTCCACAGTTTCTGCAAGCATGAGGCTATGCAGAAGAAGGAGCTGAGTGTCACTGTCACAAGTACTGGAGCACCTGCTATCTGTTTTGCAGAGAGCCTCAGGGTGAGCAGAGGGCATCGAGTGTTATTAATAGTGAAAGCCAGGAAGGCATAGTTGCTGGGCTGAGAGGACTGTGGGAAAGTTGAATATTAGGTCTGGCTGGGGCTTTGAGGTAAATTAAGGTTGGGGCATTGGTCTCAGGGTTTCTACCACTAGAGTTGCGCTCATATTCACACCATTGACCATTTGGGTCACTTCTAGAAGACTCTCCTTTTGTCCATGCCCCTTAAACAACATTAAGTTAGCATCATGATGCTAAGAAAACTGTTCACTCTCGAGGAGAACATATTGGTGAGTGAATCAGAGTTGACAGACAAAACCTTAAAAACTGGCAAACAAGGTAAATGAGACTTGCCAACAATGAGACTGCCTTAGCAGCATGGTCAGGATGAGAATGAGCACTCTTGTGTTTCCACTCAGGACTTTCTTTTTCACCTTCAGCTCAAATTAGTGGATTTATATGATCATGAAGAAGATGGAAGGACAATGACTAAATTCCGCTGGTGGCTTTACAATAGTTATCTCATTTAGTTATTGCAACATCCATACGTGTCTGAGTACTACACATCCCCCTAGAAATGAGCTTAGAGGGGTTAGCCAGCCTCTGTGAGGTTGACAGTTGGTCTCAAGCTCCGTCATATAGCCCTGGGCAGAAACGCCTGTAGGAAACAGAGAAATACTGAAAAGGGGAGAGAGATTTTAAAGCAGTCCTTCCCCTGCGTGTAGTTCCTCATAAGACTGGGACCCTGGCCTTGGCATGGCCCACAGGCATGCCCTAGAAGACTCTAACTGCTATAAGCTGGTTGCTCAGAACAGATATATTCACTGGATCCTTTCAATGTAGTTTCAAATCAGTAACAGTCTTCTCTGAACTCCAGGTAAGGCAAAGTGATTCTTGTACCTTGACTAAGATTCTGATCTAACACAGTAATGTTTTTATAGTCTTACACTTACTATTCTTGTTCATTTGAAGAAAGTTTTATTGATGAAAGCTAGAGTAGAGACAGTAAGATTTAGAGAGAAAGTCATTTATACAAGTGCCAAAGGACCTGGATGTAAATACAGGCTTCAAGATTTGTGAATTTTGTGATCTCAAGCAAATCATGTATCCTCACAGTCTTGATTTCCCTAATTATAAAATGAAAGTACAGCAGACTGTAATGTTGTTTGAAATAATAATTACTCTTCCCTGTGGATGACATTATAAAATATGATACCAGATTTATGATGTGATTTTGCTTTGGCAAGTAAAATGAAGGAAATAACATCTATAAGGGCCTAGTATGATGGTTTACTCCTGTAATCCCAGCTACTCAAGAGGTGAGGATCAGGAAGAATTGTTCAAGGGAAAGCCAGGCAAAAAGTTAGCAAGACCTCATCTCAACAAACAAGCCAAGTATATTCCTGTAATCCCAGCTATGGGTGAAGCTTAGATAAGAAAATTATTGTCTAAGGCCAGCCCAAGGAAAAAGTATGAGATCCTTTATGAAAAATAACTAAAGCAAAAAGCACTGGAGGTGTGGCATGAGTGATGGAGCATTTGTCTAGCAAAGCATAAAGAGCTGAGTTCAAACTACAGTACCAAAAATTACAAAAAGACAGTATGGAGAAGAACCACAGCCAAGCCAGGACAGACAGGGAGCATGAGTGAGAAATGCGTCTTTTTTTTTCTTTTATTATTCATATGTGCATACAAGGCTTGGGTCATTTCTCCCCCCTGCCCCCACCCCCTCCCTTACCACCCATTCCACCCCCTCCCTCTCCCCCCCACCCCCTCAATACCCAGCAGAAACTATTTTGCCCTTATTTCTAATTTTGTTGAAGAGAGAGTATAAGCAATAATAGGAAGGAACAAGGGTTTTTGCTGGTTGAGATAAGGATAGCTATACAGGGCATTGACTCTCATTGATTTCCTGTGCGTGGGTGTTACCTTCTAGGTTAATTCTTTTTGATCTAACCCTTTTCCTCTTGGCTTGTTGAACTTTATGGAGCTGGAGAAAGTATTTGTTATCCTACCATGCACTTATTATTTTGCCACAATGTAATTTTTACCTGGCACTAATGATTCAACAATGAACAAGACAAACATTTTTCTTGATTCTTTCAACTTTACATGATATAAGGAGAAGAAAGAGAAAAATTAAGTATAAGAAAACAATCAACTTGATATTCTGCTATTCTCAGACAGTCTCACTGAACCTTTTGATATTGCTTTGACATGTCAGATACATTCAGGACTCAGAAACTGCACAACTGATTCCATTGTGTCAATGTGCTCCTCTCCACTCTAGACCTGGCCAATTCATCCTCAACACTGACCTCTGCAAGGAAGACTTCCTAACTCCATGGGCAGTCAGCTCCAGCATGACCTACTGCAGACTGGTCCAGCAGTGTGCATAAGCTCCTCTACGGCTGGGCCCAAGCGCCTGCTAGTACTTTTAATGTATTTATCCATATACTAGTCACTGTCCTAGGTACTATGCAAAGATCACTTCATTTATACCCATTTTAGATAGGTACTCTTGCCTACCCAGCTTTACAGAGAGGAAATCCAGGCACTGATTTGTGAAGTAACTTTCCAGAGTCACACAGCTATGATGGGAAAATTGGGCATCAAACCCCAGATGGTCCTAGAGTCCAGGTATTTGAGTTCTAGCCCAGCAGTTCTCAAAGTGTGGGCCCAGACCAAACATAGCTGCATCACCTGGAACTAACTGCAAAATCAGATTCTGTTTCTCAGCTGAAGACCTCCTAAATAACGAGATCTGGGCGTGGTGTGCAGAGGATCAGATAGTGTGCAATACCAGACTTTCCAGGAGACCTTTGCTTAATTAAGCTTGAAGATCAAGCTGCCTTCAATTAGCAATGATCATCAAAAGCCCTGGGTTTAAAGCCCTTACATAGATCTGAGTCATGCTCAGTTTGGAAAATGAATTTCAAAAAGTCTGCCCCATGTAACTCAAATTGAGTGCCCACAGCAATAACAGACCATAGACTCCTCTAAAACTACAAAGAAAGAAATCATTACAGATGGTCTACTTTCAAGAAATGAGGCATTGATAGATAGTATGATCTTAACCATACTCACACACTTGACCTTTCATTAGGTAATATATATATATATTTTTTTATCAGGAATGGCAGGTACCATGGCATCTAGTACCATGGCAGAAATGCACCTTTCAAGGCTTTGGCTAACTCTCCTGGCTCTACTAGTTTCTAATACTCTGACATATTCACTCCTTTATACCTTGTCTCCATTCTTTATTTCATATAACTAATTTTCTTTTCTAAGTCAACCCTAAACCCGTGTACCATTCATCTTGCCTCGCCAAACCTCAGGAGACACCCCCCCATCACATGCTGATTGGACCCTTCTTCTAATTCCTGCTCAGAACATCATTTAAGAATTGGAATTTCTTCCTGCATTCAATTATTGGTTTCACAACCATATTACCCAATACCTACTCATTTTTATTCAACAGATAATTTGGATCATAGTTACAGAAAATCCTTAAAGACCATCACAGCTAGGTGCTAGTGGCTCATGCCTATAATTCTAGGTACTTAGAAGGCTGAGATCCAGAGGCTCACCATTCAAGGCTAGCCCAAGCAAGTTTGCAAGACCCATCTTAACCAATAGTTGGGTGTAGCGGTTCACACCTGCTATACCAAGCTACATGGGAGGCTGAGATACAAAGAACTGCAATTCCAGGCAAAAAGTTTGCAAGACCCCCATCTCAATGCAAAAACACTGGGTATAGTGTTGCATTCCTGTCATCCCAGTGTTGATGGGGATCTTGAAATAAGAGGCTCACAGCCCAGGCTAGTCTTGGCAAAAAGCAAAACACTACCTCCAAAATAACTAGAGTAAAAAGAGTTGGAGATATAGCTCATGCAGTGGAGTACCTGCCTAGCAAGTGTGAAGCCATGAGTTCAAATCTCAGTACCACAAACACCAAAAAAGAGACTGTCCCATCTCTAACACTCTATAAGTATATGAAGCCAGTAGACACACTCCTGTTCCATTCTTTCCTCTGACAGTAATCATCTGTAGGACTGAGTCAAGCACTGCCATTGTAATCCTAACCTTGGCTCTTCCATAGTGCCAGTTCAACCCTATGAATGGACTGCATTCCAGAAGAATTGCTGTGGAAGCTGGGAATCCCACCCTTACCTGAGAGCCACAGGCTGATAAGTTATCTGCAATTACATTAGAGAAGAACATTCTACATTTTGCCTGTGATTTGTACTTCTGACTTTACCAGTGGTGTTCATTCACCCTCCCTCTAAAAAGTAGCATTGCCTCATTCACATTAAATAAATCAGAGGTAAAAGAAGAAAACAAGGGAATTGTTCAGCAGACAGCAAAGAATCCTCAACTGCATCACTGCTGATCTGGGACACCAACATTTTTGCACCACAAGATAAGTATCAAATTATGTGCAAACAGGACTTGAGAGCACATGAACCATGGTAGAGTTGCAGACATCAAGAGAACCGTTTCCCATTTTCGTTCTTTCCAATGCGTGGTGTTTGCAGTGATGGTTCGCATATTTTACAATTAATAAATCAGTACAAGCATCAAGTTCATTCAGACATAACTGAGACAAAAAGTCAAGGATTGTTGTCTAAAATTGTCAAAGTATGAAAACATACTAAGTTTGAGGAGCTAAAACCTGGATTGTGTGATGTAATTATTAACTTATATAAGAAGTTTGAACAGGTACCATGGTAACTCTTCTGCAACGGAGGCACCCAAGAATGGAGATGGTCAGCTTTTCTCATACCCAAGAATGTCAGTGGGAATGTGCAACAGCTCTTGTTTTGCTTAACAAGAAAATGGGGCTCATCCAAGGATCCAAGGATGGTACCCTTAAGTTCAGAAGTTCTCAATTTTTATATTATTAGTATTTTAGAACTGACTGTTTTGATGACCATACAATGGACCATATGGTACATTTCAGGATATTGGCAGAATTTCTGGTATTTATCCATTAGATGTGCCCAGATATAGCCAAATGTTGCCTAGAAGATCTCTTTTTCAAGACCACTACAGCTAGATTCTATCAAGTCATTGTTTTTTTTTCTTGGTTCTTGGGATATTGAATTTTAATTTTGACAGTACCAGAAGATGTGCAGTCCTCTCACAAGGATCCTACTCAAATTAGGAAGATGAAGAAATCAGACAATAATTTAGTGATTAAATCTAAAAAGTCACAGTGGCAGTTGTCATATTGGGATGCTCATGCAGAATGAGCAGTGTATTCTTGTCTGGCCTTTGTTCATAAAAGATATCATGCACTCAATCCAACAGGGATGAGTGAGCAGCCTTGTTTCAGAACACAGGAATGACTTGAATCATTTCAGTTGCTGTCCTCATGGAGCCAGCAGTGCCTGGGTCATTCCTTCTTTCTCTAGAGACCGCTGAGGTTTCTTGGTTGCCAACTGTATGGTGCTTAAGCTACAAGGACAATTTTTTTCTCTTTAGCCTTTTGCACTTTTTTAGAGTCTCTGAGCTCCTTGCTCCCATTCTTAGACCTCCATATCCATGGGCTCTGTGTGTGGAGATTCAACCAACTGCAAGAAGATTCAACCAATTACTGTTAGAAAATATTGAGAAAAAATAAGTGCTTCTGTACTGAACACATACAGGCTTATTTGGCTGTCATTATTCCCATGGATACTAAGAAAAAAGAGAGAAAAGAAGCCTTCTCTGTTTTAGTTTATTAACCATGTCCACTGGTTACTTACTACTGTCCTCAGTTCCCACAACACTGATCGTGAATGGTGACTTAGTGAGTGATCGTCTATGTCTAGCACACCTCACTCATATTGTGTTTGTTCTGGCAATGAACTCCAGTGGCATTAACATCCCCGGAAAAAGACTCCCTACAATTTGTTTCTATCATACTAAGCTATACCCAACCCAGTATTCTAAGAAAGAGAGAGAGATCATGAAAATGGTCTCACTGCTATCTAGTTTCCTCTGTGCCGGATATTGGGGAGCAGGATAAGAGGCGACCTCTCCACGCCGACAGATAGAGGATGCGTCATTCTATTTCCTCACTCCACACGCTACTCAGCCCTGTTCCACAAATGTCATTCTCATGGATTAGCAGAACTGCCTCCTAACTCTAAGGTAGCCTCCTCTCTAATCAATGCTTTCTCAAATAAAGCAAAACAAACAAGTGCAACACTGCAAGTTTGAAACACACACATGGGTTATTCCCCAACTTCTCAGGAGCATTTTCTCTTCTTCAGCCCCACAGCTCCTACATGGGAGGACATGTTTCCCATTTCACCTGCAGGACTAATACTGAAGTAAAACTAGTTCTTGCACCTTGAGGCTTACTCCCTCACCCAATTGCAGCCAACCAAAGCTAATGACTCTTGCAAATCTTTCAATGAGTGTCTACTGCTTCCAGAAAAAGTGCCAAATCCTCAATATGACATTTTGACCTTTGTCATCTTTTCCTGGCCTCCTTTGTGTGCCCTGCACGTGGCTGACACCTGTGGAGGGGTCATGTTCCTTTACCACCACCCTTGGGTCCTTGTTACATGCAATATCTCACATAATATTAGTCCTGATAATTTCTATTCACACTTCAGGTTTGGACATTTTATAACTCCAAGAAAGTCCATTTTATTAGGACTTCCATAGCATTCTCTAGGAGGCATTATATTAACAGGGGACATGCTCATAATGGACAGAGTGAGATTCTCTGAATATGAATGACTGCTTTACCTTTCCCTAGCAATGAAACCAGAAACTGTGCTTCAGATTCTTTATCTATAGAATGGAAACACTAAATATACCTGCTCTATAGAGTAACTGTAAGACTATTAGTTAATATGTTTATAGTTCATACAGGAGTTACTTTTTGTTTCCACCACTGTTAACTTTAGTATAACAATTAATGCATTATATTCTTTTAGATTTATATATTTTCACCTAACACATGGAATATATGCTATACAGGTATAAATGTGTTTTGAAGATAAGTTTCTATTTCAATAGTAGAATAAACATTCAGGAAAAAAACACACCATGGACATGACACAACCCAAACAATGAGGAATGATAAAAGTTCTTAATCTCAAAGATTCAGCTTCATAAATCCTATAAATAATGAAATGCTATACTTTATAGATTGGGGAAAGAAAATGTATATGTTTAAAAATATTACAAGCTTTAAAATCAGACAACAAAAATAGGAGTTGATCGATTATACTGTTTTTCTTCTTAGCTACAATAAAATAAATCACTCATATGTATAAAGTTCACTTGGCTGTTCAAAAGGTCAGGCCTATGGAATGGGATTCAGCAGAGTTTTGATAATTTGAGATCATATGAAATAGAGCTTTGTTCCTTAGCAATGAAACTATAGCCCATCCCTTAATCTTCAGACCCTCTGAGCCATAGTTTTCTCATGTGTAAACTTTGGAAGTAACATTTTTTGGTGGTACTGGGGTTTGAACTCAGGGCTCTGTGCTTGCAAAGTAGTTACTCTACCACTTGACCACACCACCAGTCTAATTTGCTCTCCTTATTTTGGAGATAGGGATCTTGCAAACTAATTGTCCTGGCTGACCTCAAATTGTAGTCTTCCCAATCTCAGCCTCCCAAGTAGCTAGGATTACAAGCAAGAGCAACCAGAATCCAGCTGGAAATAAGTATTATCTTACAAATTCTACTGGGCTCTGAAAAGAATTGGATGAGTTAATAGATACAGAAAAATAAAAAAGACTTTGAACATGTGAGGGGTTGTTATCAGAGAAAAATTCAAAATAAAGTCTAGGAAATTCTTCCTTCACTATGCTTGTTTGGCCAAAAAAGTATGTCAGGGTACTGAAGTTATGCTGATATTATTCACGGGCATAAACCTTCTCCATTTATGACATTTCCTATTCTTCACTTTTTCCTTCTCACACTGAACCTAAATAAGACACTGTGTTCTGCTGACAGGAAAAAGAAATGCTTATCCTCTCCATTTCTCTGAATACACAGATGGATAGTTAGAACTTGAGAATGACTTCAGCCCCTGGCAAGATCATTTCATACTGTTCAGAATTCGCTCTACTCCCTGCAGGGCAAAGGAAAAAAATAGCTCTTTCTGTTTTTCCCTCAAGGTGAGAAATCATAAAATTAAGATAGAGACAGAATAACACAACTAGAAAAATACAACCAAGAGCTCAGGGTTTCTCAGGCTGTCAATTTACCTTTAAGGATGAAGGGCAGGAAGGAAGCTAGGTGGGGACAGACTTGAGAAGACAGAAGATGGAATAAATGACTGTTGCCAGAGTAGGTATGAAAGATGATACCCACATGAGCTGCCGTATCTATACTCCTGTGAGTGAACCTAGGGATTTTTGAGCATGGAATTAATCATGATTGAGGAGCCTGGCAGAAAGAAAGAATACAATTAGCAAGGTTGGTACAGGGAAATACATGGGCACATGAAGACTGAAGCTCTGGATTTATTATGTACCTTATTAATCCAACAAAACTTCAAAGAGTGCTCACTAAGTATCAGCATGGACGTTATGTACTAGGGATGTAAAGTTAATATGATTAGGTCTATGATTTGCAAACTGATTTAGTCTCTTGGGAAACAAATTTTAAAGTGGCCTGCTTGAATAAATCAAGGAGGACTAACAGTTTAAGCAGGGCAAGTGGTGCAAGAGCAGAATGGAGGGAATGACAATAGGAGTGAAGAGAGTGACCTGAGCCTGTCTAAGTATGGAAGGTTTTGACAATAAGAACTTGGTACAGAAGACACTGTGAAGAGGACACAGGAGCTGTGCTACAGAGGTAAGAAGTGGTGCAAGACACAAGAATACCATAGGCTCACAGTGCTGCAGAGCTAGATGTGCAATACAGAAAGTCAAACCAGAACATCAAACACTTGAGCAGAAGTCTGGAATCCTGTACTAAATTTCACGTTTTGGGTTGAAATTCCCTCTTAATGCCTTAGATCTCTTGCCTTCACGGAACATACAATCTTAATGGGTAAATGAGGAAGGAAAGGGGGAAAAAGTATCAAATTTCTTTTCCAGTCTACCACAGGGCTTCAGTTTTGTCCAGTGTTCAAAAAGGTGAACGTCAAGTAATTATAGACAAGAATCTTACACTTTCTTTGTTGTCACACATCCCCAATCACCTCCATGCGAGCATACCCTGTGGAGCCACAAAGCAGCATCACATACCTAATTCTTACTCTCTCTCTGAAGATAACCCAATTTTTTTATTACCTGGAGTGAATGCTTAGGCATTTGTCTATTGTATTATTCTAAGGGACTGGGGATTATAAAATGGGTTTAGGAAAGGCAGCTGCTCTATATTTTCAGTTTCTGATCTTTAGTTCACTTATATTAAATCATTATTATAAAACAAGGAAATAAATAAATATATACAAATATCTATATGTACAGTAAGCCCTCAAAATGCAGGTAATTATTATAAAGTTTTGTTCAGAAGAAATGAACTTTTGATCCTTTACATCTGTGGCCACACAATGAAGATCTGAGAAAGGAGAAACCCTCATCTCTACGTTGCTTTCCTCTTCTTGCTGCAAAACTTGGCTGCACCACTCAATTCTAACTTGGGAAAAAAAGGTGTTTTGGTGTTACTCTTCATTCCAGTCTTTCATTTCTCAGAATTGGCCTACACATTCATAACTGCCATGTTCATTTCTCACCTTGACATTTGAAAAATATCAGGGAATATCCATTTCTTGTTTCACACATGAAGTTGTTTATGGCAACTAGCCCTGCTGTTTCTTGGAACCCGAGCATGGTTTTCTCTTCTGAAACTTAACCAGAAATACTAAAAGTACAAAGAAGTTATAGTTCAGAGTATTTTGAAAACACAGACTTACCATGTTACCATTTGGTTTTATCATAATGGCTATGGTCAGCCTGACTCTGGCTCCTTTGGGTATGGGGACCTGTTTTAGTGAGCCCTATATTTCTTGCATTCAGCTCAGATGTTGACTGCTGTGAACTTAACAAACGTTTCCCATGTGAAATGTTTACATATTATTCACTAGGTAATTAGAGTAATCAATCTGACAGATGAGAAACCTGAACACCAGAGTTTATATAATTATCCAAATGAAAAATTAGGACTGGGCCTAAGCAAGGGAATCTAAGCCAGGGTGAGCTGTATTTGAATTGGGGGAAATAGTGGAAAGCTTATCTAAAGTTTCCAGAGTCAAGAAAAGCTAGAGTAGTAAACAGGGTGGGATGGAGAACACAGAACAAGTATAGGAGGAAGAAGATTCCAAGTAAAGCATTAACTAAATACTTACCCCATACTTGATGGTGCTATAGACACTGGAAACTCGTTATTGAACAAGACGGGGAAGACCTTCATCCTCACAGAACTTACAGTATAAGTAAGCTCCTGTAGGAGCTCATATTATTTCTTGGGGTCTCTAAATGTTTGGGTAAGTTTAACTGAAATAAACAGAAATGATTCAATGAGTCAAGTCAGTTGGAGTTCAGCTTTTCTTCAAAATGAAACTCAAAATATATAAGGATAAACTGGCTGGCTTACTTCAAGTAAAGAAGCTGATAAAATTTTAAATGTGATTTCTTATTCATCATGAATCAAAATCACAAGGAATAGCTAATAAAGGCACCATTTCTCCATGTGAAGGCAGTAACACCATTTTAATAAAGCCTAAGACGTCATGATTTACCACTTTGAAGGGTAACATGTGGCCTGACCACCTCCGGTGCTGATCAGCCCTATATCTTTTCCTATCTCCTGTGTTTGACTCACATCTAATGATGTCCAGAGCCGCACCTCAGCCCCCTTAGAAAGAGAGTTATGACATAAAGAATGTCACAAAGAGAACATAATTTACATTAAATGAATGAAAGGAAAAGGGAGGAGTGAATTTTCAGGAAACCATCTCAAAAAATATATGAGCAACAGCAGAGATCTTTCTCAATGAAGAATCAGATTATTTCACACCTTTCAAGAAATTATACATCACAATTGGTCAAAGAGACATTTGATGACTCTTTAACTACTCTCAAGGTAAGGAGTAAATGAAAGTCCCAGATAAAATGTTTTACCGAGAAGGGCACATAATGGAAGTCATAAACGTGTTAATTCATCCCTATCCCAGAAGGTCCCATCTCTCTCTGGTCCATTGTGCAGCATTCTCAAACCCACGCCTGATACAGCATATACTAGATGCTCTCTTTGTCCTCAGCTTCTTGAACTAGAAAGGGTGCCACTGTCAGTCCAGTGGTTTCCATACTGGAAACTTCACCTGCATGTAAACCCACCATCTCCAGAACACTTGAGCAGCACGAGTTATTGCAGAGCATCACAGCTGCCTATTTGACAACACAGGTTCTGGGAGCAGGGTGGATTATTTACGAGGAGACAACAGATGTGAAGAGCAGGCTTTCACATCTTCCTCAGGAGCTAGAGATATAAAAGCCTTCTTATGTACGCTAGGGAAATGTGTGTGATTCTACAAACTTCTAGCTAAGGAGATTAATCTTCATGAGAATAAATGTAGAACCAGAGCATGGTGTCTACAATTTAGGGTATACAGACATTAAATCACTTGTGCAAATGTATAACAAACCTCAAGTTTTCTGCACTGTTTAATTACACTAATTTTAATAGGCATCAGTAAGTCTCATAGTTCTAAATTATATGCTTTTGTTATTTTAAACTGAAAATTTAGAGTCTCAATTAATTAGACAAAATTTTGTACAGTTCTACCATCTTTTAAAAACTATTATATTCATCATGTATATTTTCGGATCGTTTTTATTTACTTCTTGGAAGTATTTGGCAAACCTTCTAGAAGGAAAAAATTAGCATATCATTAAGGAGAGAATGTGGTAGGGAAGAAAGAACACTGGATCAGGAGATAGAGTAACTGTTGTGCACAATTGCCTTGGGTTTAATCCCCATCACAGCAATCAGTCAATAATAAATTAATAAATTAGTGAATAAATAAAACATCGAAAAAGTCATGTGTATGTGTGTGTGTTATTGTAACTTAAACATTTAAGAGCACATGAATTTGTCAGTCTTACACAAAGCGCCAAGGCTGTTTCCATGCAAAAGGGTCTGCCGGTTGGCCTTCAGAGTCATCGTACTAAATTAACTGCACGTGTACTGAACCTTCTGCAATTGCCACATCCAGTTTCATTAAAGGGAAGTAAGTCTGAGTGGTGTTATAATCATCCACCACAGACAAGAGCCTTACATCTCTCCAGCAACATCTTCACAATCATACCAGTAGGTAAAACAAGAAAGCCACTTAGACTTACAGCTCCAAATTCCATAATTTATCTAATTCTACAAAAGCTCAAAGACAGTGGGTGATGTGGGCATAGACTTCTAACTGCTCACATAAAATGTGTTTATTGCTTACGTATTGTAAGCTAAGCAGTACGTCAACCCTGACGACATGGAGGTAAGCATAACTTACAGCATCCTTACTTTTAGGGAAATGCATTCCTGTTGGAAGCAGTCCTTACAAAATCTGTAAGGAAGGTCATTGGCATATTGTGAGAGATGACATTCTTGTGACAGCCCTTTCTTCAGAACTTGACTTCACTGAGGCCATGACTGTCTGCCTCTGACTTCACACTTGGTATTTAGACACAAACTCCTGCTGAGTCAATTTTATCTAAGATTTCCTGAATTCAAGAAAGGGTATCTTTAAATTTGTCAAAACATTTCTAGACAAAAAAAAAAAACCCTTTTGAGACTCCTCAAGAATAATTAAATTGCCTGATGTTAATTATTATTAAGTAGCAGATTCAAGATTTGAACCCAAGTCAACCTGACCACAGATGCTTGCTTTGTCTAGGTAATGCCTTCCTGGTTTCATTTCAACTTATTCCTGCCTATAGTCTTCTCTTTGCAAGGAGGGTGTGCATAGGTATCTGAATGATAAGGTTACATCACTGATTGATATCACATATTCATTCTCATTGAGCCTCTCAGTATTACTGTTTCCAACCCTGTCAGAAAGATGCTAGAAATGTCTACACCAAGGTACATCTCTGCAGCAAATTCTCTCCCACTGAGTCTTAGTTGAGGAAATAATATTTGCAGTGTTTCCACATGCTTATATTTATGAGCAAGTAGCTATTTGGAAACGAAAATGAGAATAGACTTAGCAGATGTGGAATCTTACCCTTCTCTGTAATTATCCAGACATGGGTTATGTCATTTCATCCACTAGACTTTAATGTTAAAAGAGGAGGAATTCCCCACCACTGACGAATGGATTAAGAAAATGTGGTATCTATACACAATGGAATTTTATGCAGCCATGAAGAAGAACGAAATGTTATCATTTGCTGGTAAATGGATGGAATTGGAGAACATCATTCTGAGTGAGGTTAGCCTGGCCCAAAAGACCAAAAATCATATGTTCTCCCTCATATGTGGACATTAGACCAAGGGCAAACACAACAAGGGAATTGGACTTTGAGCACATGATAAAAGCGAGAGCACACAAGGGAGGGGTGAGGATAGGTAAGACACCTAAAAAATTAGCTAGCATTTGTTGTCCTTAATGCAGAGAAACTAAAGCAGATACCTTAAAAGCAACTGAGGCCGATAGGAGAAGGGGACCAGGAACTAGAGAAAAGGTGAGATCAAAAAGAATTAACCTAGAAGGTAACACACACGCACAGGAAATCAATGTGAGTCAACTCCCTGTATAGCTATCCTTATCTCAACTAGCAAAAACCCGTGTTCCTTCCTATTATTGCTTATACTCTCTCTTCAACAAAATTAGAGATAAGGGCAAAATAGTTTCTACCAGGTATCGAGGGGGTGGGGGGAAGAAGGATGGGGCGGAGTGGGTGGTAAGGGAGGGGGTGGGGGCAGGGGGGAGAAATGACCCAAGCCTTGTATGCACATATGAATAATAAAACAATAAAAAAAAAAGAGGAGGCATTCATTGCTCATGCATTCCTTCAAATGGTCATTGAACAAGTCACAATGTCTTTGTACCAGTCAGTATCCTAAGATTGCACTCATTTATCTTATTTTTTCAATACTTTACAGTGGACAACATAACAGGAATTCTTCAGTTTACTGTGCTAACAGATAAGTAAAGTACAAATGCGTATTCTTGGGAAAGTAAGTAACTACGTTACTAAAAATTTCAAAACTTACTAGGAAGTAGTAAATCTTTCTAGTAATGAAATATTCCATGTCTTGGCTATGGTAATCGTTACATAGTTGCACACAGCTGTTAAAACTAAAATTGTATGCTTGACACTTGGATATTTTATTGGAGATAAATAGCACATCAATAAATGTAATCTGTAGTGGCACCCACTAAATAAAAACGTAGAAAGGTCAAAAATTAAAGAGCCACTTCCTAAGATCTGAGTATCACCATAATCACAAACAATGTAAAATGCTTATTTTTTATTTTTTTCATTCACATACAAACCATATAGGTTTGATTTGCATCTGTTAAATCAAAAGAAATGTGTCAAGTTTGTACTATGTGCAAGGCACAATGAAAAGGGGTAGAGATAGAGAGAAATAAACAAGTGTCTGCCTGATCTCAGTAAGCTAACATTACAATATACAGAGAGAGACCAAAAGATAATTCAATAACGTGAGTGCCTTGATGGAGGGTCATATACAGTGTTCTCTTTACATTTTCCTTAGAGGCCAAAAGAAGAGGATGGTGGAACAAATGAAGATATGGAAGACTACAGTGCTTCCAGATTACAGAGAACCCGGAATGGGGTTCAGATGAGGAATGGATAATCTAATCCCACCAGGGCTGTTAGTAACAGCTAAGGGACATTGTGTCCACGACCATGTCAGTGTAGCAATATCTGATGTAACTAACTTACAAGGAGACACGTTTTATTTTGGCACACAACTTTGGAGATTTTGGCCTGTGGTTTCTTGGCACTGTGGTTTTTGAGTCTATGGTAGCACAGTATGGCTGTCACTCACAGTGGAACAAAACTTCTCACCTCTTGTCTGGAGAGCAAAAAAAGCAAAGAGGGCACTGAGGTTCTGCGGTCCCCTCCAAGGACCCAATGACCTCCCACTGGACCCACCTCTTAAAAATTTCACCCGGCAGCCCAAGCCTTTATCACAGAGGCTTTGAGGGAACTTTTAAGATCCAAATAATGCCAACCATCATTCCAGACATTAAACAGGTATTCAATGATTTTGCTCTACATCCATTATTCCCATTTTTGCTCATGAAGAATTCAGGGAACAAAAAGATCCAGAAAATTGACTGGGGTGCACAGGTAGGAAACGATGGGGTTAGGAGGTAATGATTACATATATAAGAAATCCAACTTCTAATCAGAATTTTTGGAGTAAAATAACACACCAACAGAGTAGGTCTTTACTCCATCTATCATTTCCCTGTGAGCTACAGGAAGTGAGAGAGAATCTCACAACTAGATAAACATTTGCATGCCCCCAGAAAACCCTGACCCAATGGCCTCTGGCAATTAGGTTCTCTTTTAGCTGGACTTCACCCAAAATCCCACAAGAAGTCTCAGGAACTGGCAGCAGGTAGTTGTTTTTAGCACTGAAACCTAATTAAGAGGACATTAGTGTGCCTTTCCTTGGCATCTCTGTCTTTTCTCCATTTCCAGCACCACCATTGCTGGCATAGTCTACCTATAATGAACCACCTGTGTCTGAAAGTCCCTGTGTCTTTGTGGTGGCAGGCAGGCAAGGGCAGCCCAAGGCCAGCACTTTACTGGCCAACAACACCCCCTTCTAAAAACCACAGTCATCTGCAGCACAAAAGGTGTTGAACTAATGACATCCATTCACCCTACCATGATCTTACACCTGTTCCCTTGGAAATGGAAGATTATTTTGTACATGTTTGATAGAAATATGTCATATATTCTACCACATATATGTACAATACTGCTATTTATCATCATTTTCTATCAGGTCATTTTTCTTCCCTGTTATCTTCATTTTATACTTAATTTGACAGGTTTTGTTAGAAGAGAAATTTATCAGCTCTATCATTGCATGGCAGGTATAAGATAAAAGAGAAATCTTGGTATCAGAAAACAGTTCTAGCTTGAGTAAAAAGTTCACCCAAATTATTTTTTAGAAGAAAACAATGAGTTTTCTGTCCAACTTGGGTGGGCTACCTTGCTCTGAAACACTCAGCACTTCATGGTTATATTATGTGTCACTTTCTATGAATCTCATTCACTTTCTACAAGGTATGAATTCTTCTTCATTAGAAAATAATTCTGATTCTATGTACATCCAGCTGCCATTGGAGCTAAGCACATAGTAAAAATAACAATGACATTTATCCAGCACCATGTGCCATGAGCCACTGGGGCTTTAGGTGGATTGTCTAATACATCCTATATATTTCCCCCCAAAGTGGGTGCAATAATATCCCTATTGCACAGGTGAGGGAGTAGGTAGACCTCATAAGGAGCAGAGTCAGCACTGGAGACTATGTAGTCCAGTTCAAGGGTCCACTGTTTTCATCATGATTTCTACTGATCCCAGGAAACATGTATGTGGTGAATAAAGGCATGTGGAGAATTTTAGCCTAAAGGAGTAACATTTTGTAGTCAGGAGTGTGGCTGAAAGGTGATTTTATAAGTAAGGGATCAACTCTAAAGGAGTGACACAGTGCCAGTTTGTTCTTGGCTCAAAATAAGGAAGAGCCTTCTAAAAATCTGACTGCATATTAAAGCAAGAGATCAACTAAGGAGAGTTAGATGTGATTAGTACATCACCTCATTGCAGAAGGAAGCTTCATCAGGAATCCTGAAGGCAGCATTTCTTCTACTTTAGCAGGTATTTACGTTTCTTTAAGGTATTTTCCCCCTATGCATTAGGATGAGTTATTCCACCTGGGCAAGAGGTAGAATAGAGGACATGTGCATGGAGCTTGCAGTCTCTTGATGATTGTGTTCAAACTGGCTGTGTGTAGCTCCCTCACGATCTCCAATTGCAACAAATTTCCCTGGCCCACCACTTTCCCACAGAACTTACATGTGTTCCTCTTTAGAATTTACCAGTATCAGTTTATCTCCAAATAGGTTGAGCTCCTTGGGGTTATGGATCTCCTGAGCACCTTCAGGACATTAACATGTCCCTGACAGGAATTAGTTGGCTCGTAGGATATGCGTGTTACAGAATGGGAGGAGTTGTGTTTGAACTGGAATGAAAGATGAACACAGAATACACTGATGGAAATATAAATTCTCCTGAGGTCAGTTCGTCTTAGGGGTCCACTACTCCACCCACTCTGTTGCCTAGCAGTTCCTACAAAAGCACTAATCAATGTTTTTATATATTCTCAGTAAACAGGAAGTTCAACCATTGGAGGATACAAACATTCACTATAAAGCAATTAGGTTCAAATATTTTAAAAGTCTTCTGATGTTATCATTTATATCTTCCATAATTACATAATATAGAACTTTAATGTATATTATAAATCAGTAATACCTATTTGGGATATATCTTTTCCAATTTTATGAATAAAAATCATTGGACTAAAGTTCTTTCTAGACAAATAATTGGGCACATCTGTATTTCTGTGTTTGCACACATGTTAGGTATGGACTCTTATAAGAGGAAATTTATGTAGTCAAAGTGGATGTACCTTTGAATTATCCTCTGAATTATGCCTGTTTCCAGTCCCACCAACAGAGTGTGAGATTAATCATAGCCCAGACTCTCAGCAGCTGAGTTTTAAAACTTACAACCTTTTCTTGTCAGAAGAATAGATGACTTCTTACTTTCTTCTACCTTAGCAGGTATTTACATTTCTTTAAGGCATTTCTCCCTATGCGTTAGGACTACTTAGATTAATTTGTCTCAACTTCTAACCTATGAGTTCCTTAAGGGCAGGAATCACAAAACTCATTCATTTTGCAATTGTACCACCTTGCAAACTATCTGCTTCATAGTAGATGCTCAGTAATGTTGGCTGAATAAAGCCAAACTTTGCCTATAATGAAAAGGGATGATCAGCATATGATCACTGAAGGATAAATCCCCTTTTACCGAAGAGGGTATTGTGTTTGCAAGGATGAGATACGGAGGTTAGCCTACTCTCACTCCAAGCTCCACATTTTGAGCCAAACCTTTCCTGGGGAACAGGGCTCTAACTGAGCTGTCACCTTATGTCAGCTTATTGAACACCTGCAGCTGCTTCATCATACAATACTCACACAAATCTGCTCCATTTCTGAGAAAAGAACCCAGAAATCAACAACATGTACAGACAAGTTACCTTCAATGTTATTGTTCCAAAAACCAGTGAGTTATACCTCCCCATTTAGAATGGAGCCACTCACCAAGAGCAGGTGTGTGTTAATATATATTGCCAATGTCACTGACATCCCTCTAGCAATCACAGCTTGGATACTGCTTTGGATACTATGTATCCCTTCTGGGCAATTTACCCTAAGGGGCATATGGATATACTTCATTACACTCATCTCAACTCTTCAAATCTGTCTCAAAATATTCCACAACCTGGAAACTTTGCTACATGTTTCCATCCCTTGCCAGAATTATTAATTCATCAATTCACCCATTTATTATAAAAATAGCTAACATTTATGGAATATTTCCCATCTGCCATGCATTATGCTAAATGGTTTACATATGGTAAATTATTTAATCCTCACAAGAGTGCTATAAGGTAGATACTATTATTATCTCACTCTATGTTTTAAAAAACTGTCACAAAAGAACTTAAGGATCTTTGTAAGCTAAAGTTGCACTGTTAGGAGATATAGAAGAACCAGGATTAGAAACAGATATGCCTGACTCCAGAGCTCATTTTCTTAAACAAACTAGCCACCAAATATTTACTGAGTCTACAATGTACATCCCTTTCCACTGGATGCCATCTGTGTTTACATCCGCCTTCCTACCTCAACTATTTTATGTGAAACATTATATTTCAGTAATCTTGTGAGGATTGCTTTTAATAACAAGTTAAATTTATTCAGAATGTGTATTGTGTTGTTTTTAAAAAGTGAAAAATGTTTTAAAATTCTCTGTATCAGATACTGGTCTCACACACCACAGCTCACGATTTAGACTATCACTATTTTGGTGTCACTGCTGCTGCTGCTTTGGCAGTACTAAGGGTTGAACTCAGGACTTCACTCTTTCCACACAGGCACTCTAACACTTAAACCATGCTGCCAATCCTTTTTGTGTTGGTTACTTTTGAGACAGAGTGTTGCTTCTTTACCTGGTTATCCTATACCTCAATCCTGCTGTGTTTCCTATATACCCATGTAGCTGGGACCATAGGCATTTGTTAACATGCCCAACCATTGGTTGAGATTGTGTCTTGTGAACTTTATGTCTGGGCTGGTCACAAAGTATAATCCTCTCAATCTCCTCTACTTCCTCCCAAGTAGCTAGGATTGTAGGCTTGAGCCACAATTCCTATCCTGTGGTCATTATTTTTAGCTGATTTGTTGATGCCTCTTCATTGGTCACCAGTTTCTACACCCTTCATCCTATCACTTAGACTACTCTCCAAGTATTTTTTCTAAAACATAAACTCAACAATATCCCATCCCATTCTAAAATCTTTTAGTGACTCCAAAATCAGCCCTATCCCCATTGCTTTAGAATATGTCCCCTTAGGAAGATAGGTTTGGGTTCTGCCAACATACCCTTCAATCATACAAACTTATTTTCCATTTAAAAGTCATTTCAGCTTTTGGTGCCAATAGCCCTCCCATAATCATGGTTAACATTCCTAAAACCTGCCAGACTTTCTGTAGAAAGTGTGGCAAGCACCAACCTCACAAAGTGACAAAGTACAAAAAGGAAGAAGGGCAAGGATTTGCTGTATGCCCAGAGAAAATGGCATTAAGACAGAAAGCAGAGTGGCTATGGTGGGCAGACCAAACCAATTTTCTGGAAAAAAGCTAAAACTACAAAGAAAATAGTGCTGAGGCTTGAATGTGTTGAGCCCAACTGCAGAACTAAGAGAATGAGAATTCTGGCTATTAAGAGATGAAGCATTTTGAAATGGGAGGAGATGAGAAGAGAAAGGGGTGAGTGACCCAGTTCTAAGCTCTATCTTTATCTATTTTTATGAAGAAAATAAAATCATGAAATCAATTTCAATAAATAAATAAATAAAGTCATTTCAGCTCACTTTTGCTTGCTCTCTTCCCTTGTATGATGCTATACCATGTTTTTGTCTTACTTACCTCTTATCCATCTTTAAAGGCTTAATAAATGGCATACTTAACCCTGAACACATCTACCTCTTTCTTTCGCTTGAGTAAAACCTCTGCTCTTTATGCTCCTCTTACACACGTGTGTATTGCTGTGATTTGTGGCACAAATTTTATCACACTACATATAATACCCTTCAGTTTTTCTGGCTTGTGTTTCATAGTCTGTGAAGTCTTAAGAAGGGGAGGAGAAAATACCCTTTGTCCATGTACTCAGAGCTACATTAACTTCTGGAATTCTATGGGTACTTAATTATTTGTTTCCTCCCTGTCCTTTTGTCACTTAATACACTCTGACAGCTACCCTCTCCCACGTGGGCATCCTCTGCCTGCTATTTCAGATAATCCACATTTCTCTAGGGATATTTTCCTTTCTTAATTTTTTCTCATTTCTTCATTTTTATCTTTATTGGTGTTCCTTTTCTCTGTCCTCTTTTTCTCTCATGTCTCTTCTCTTTCTTACAATTCTTTCTTCCTTCTCTGCTTTTTTCTCCTGCATCTTGAACAAATGCCGGGTATAACAAATATAACATATCAACAACATGTACTAGAACTAGACTCTGCACCAAATGCTGGAGACAGGAATTTCATAAGAAAGGTTTTCTATCTCCCCAGATATCCTAAGAATTGCAAAGAAACACTAAGTAGCTAGGCACATACAATGCAGTTTCGTTGTAATAATGATAGAAAAGTTTACCAGGAGTACAGAGATGGATCCTAATATAGCTCAGAAAGCAGGAGTTAGCAAGAATTTCTTTGAGGAATATATACTTTCATGAGCTACAAACAAAGGGTAGAAGTCAATAAATGCAAGAAGAAGAAGGGCATGCCAAGCAAAACAGAGAGTATAGGAAATGCAGGGGGATGAATAATAAGTGATGTTAGAGACAGACATTGCAAAGAGATGAAGCTGGAAATGGGAAAGAGAATAAACGTGAAAGACTCAGACTTGCAGCTACAGGACAGTTTATAAGTGTCTATGAAGTAACATGCAATTCATGTTAACATTCATGAAACAGTGAGTGGCAGGCATAATTCTAAGTGATTTGTGTGATCTATCTCAGTTAATCCTTCCATCAACACTTGGAGGTAAGAGCTATCATTGTCTCCAGTTCCAGAATGGGAGGGGAGTTATTAACACAACAGTTAGATAAAACCACACCCATTAGAATGACCAAAATCCAAAATATAATCTCATCCAAATTGGCAGGAATGTGGAGTAACAGAACTCTTTATCATTGCTGATAGGAATGTAAAATGGTATGGTCACTTTGGAAGAAAGTTCTTCAGTTTCTTACAAAACTAAACAACCCTGTCATGAAATCCAGAAATTATGCTCCTTCATATTTGCCCAAAGGAACTGGAAACTTATACATGCAAAATCCTGTACATGGATGTTTGTAGTAGCTTTATTCTTAATTACAACAATTTGGAAGCTACCAAGCAACCTAGTGAAAGATTTAAGTAGGTGAAAGAGTAAATTATGGTACACCTAGAAAATAGAATATTATTCAGTGCTAAAAAGAATTGAGCTATCAAACAATGAGGATACATGGAAGAAACTTAGGTATTTATTAATAGTCTCCACCTTTGTCTTCAAATGGACTTCTCCCTTGACTAAATATCTCTGTCATTCCTCTTACAAGAATACCAGCCATTAGATTTAGTATCACCTCATCATAACCAGTTACATCTGCGAAGATTCAATTTCCAAACACAGTCATCTTCTGAGGGGCTGCTGGGTCATGACTTTTGTAGGGTACTAACAACCCTGATGACATCACAATCTGTCTTCCTCCAAAGTCAAGTGCATCCCACATGCATAATGCAATCACCTCTTTCCAAAGTTACCAAAAACTCTTACCTAAATCCAAAATATCATCTAAATTTCAACACAAAAGGTTTCAAGTCTTGTCAGACACTTGGTATGATACATCCATTGGCAAGGTTCCTTTTTGTCTGTGGAGCTTTGAAATTAGAAAGCAAGGTATATGCTTCCAAAATTCATTGATGAGATAGGCATAGAAGAGACTTCCATGTCCAAAAGAGAGAAAATGGAAGGAAAAAAGGAATTACTGATAAAAACAAATCCTAAACTCAGCAGGGTAAGAACAGCTTGATATAAATCATAGGAAACCCACATTTTAAAGGGTTTAATTAATAAAACACTAGCAGATTGGATTAAGGAGGAAAACATATTTCAAAATAAAACACAGTTCCTAGTTGTCAATTCATCATACGCAGAAAATGGATGTTTTAGAAAATGGAACATTTCTTGGAGAAAAGAGAAAAGACAGCAAAGGGAAGAGCCAGCTGTCCAGAAGATGGAACTCAGAGCCAAAATAGTACAGCTGAAAGCCAAGAGTAACAATAGGTCAGAAAATCCCTGCTTGAAAGCAGAATTGAGGTTCTAATCAATAATAAATCCCTGCCCTTAGAGTAAGGGGGTATGACAACATGGGCCCCCTTCCTAGAATTGCTAGAGACCTGAGATTTATGATTCCTGTGCCTCCTTTTCCTTTTATTTTATTTTTTGGGCTATGTAGCCCAGGCTGTCCTGGAATTCATAATCCCCCTACTTCTACCGCCTGAGTGCTATGATTACAGCATATGCCATTGCATACAGTTGTTCCTCCCTATTTTAATGAAGTCTGTATTTTGTCCTTTCTAACTATTGTATTTTGAGAATTGGTAAATAAGTTCCTGGATCACATAAAGGGACAACAGAGTATGTTCTGTTTCAGAGAAGCCTCATCCTAGTGGGCCATGCAGAGCATGTGATCTTGAATTTCCAGCTACCTGACTTATTTGGGATATATTTTGAAGACCCTGACATTTAAAGCAGCTGAAATTTAATAGGGAAAACTGTGCATACATTGTAACCATGGGGTGGAGTAGACTCTGACAGACTATAAAAATTTATCCCAAATTCTTCTACATGCCCTACCTTTGCAATGTGATATAAGGTTCATCCAGTCACATGTTGGTGTCTTTTTCTTCATTCACTTGGAACAGGTCTGCCCTTGTGAGTTACTTTAATAGAATTGTGGTACATGCAATACGGTGGGAGTTCTGAGCCTAGGCCTCAAGAGACAGTACCATCTTGGTGCTTGCTCCTTTACTGCTCCAAGATATCATGTAAATAAATCTGAGGTGTTCTTCTGCAGGGGCCATGTGTAAAGCAACACAGATGTCCTAAGTCAACAGCCTGCATCAATGACCACACCCAGACACAAGGCCGTCAGGGACAATACTGGCTCACCGTCAAATGGTTACAGGCGAGTGAGTAATCATGGCATTCAATAACAAAGACTCTAAAACACAATTTTTAATCTAAGGGAAATAATGAGAAAAAACACTAAAGAGGCTTATTATTTATAGTAACTTAAGTTATTCCATATGGCTTAACAGTTACTAATAGTAGTGACCCCTAGCATGTCAAAGTGTCAACATTAATGCCAGTGGGTCTCAGTTACAGAAGCCAAGATTACAGTGGTTAGTGCTGTGGATAATTTCTACCCCTAAATTCATTAAACTCTGAAAAGCAGAAAGGTCAAGAGCGATTTATTCCACTGACAGCAAACTCAGTAGCAATCATTTATAAACAATCCTTCTGTCTTGACATATGGTGAAGCTAATAGTTAAATAAAGTTAATTTCATAAGGCAGTGTGAGTTGCCTACTTGAATTCCTTTGTGAAAAAAAAGCCTAATATTACATAAAGGAAGATGTTCCCAAGGCCCTCCAACTGGAGGTGAGAGCCAGCTGTTTTGGTGTGATGGATAATTTTATGTGTCAGCTTGACTGGGCTAAGGAATGCCTAGCTATCTGATAAAACATTATTTCAGAATGTTCCTGTGAGGGAGTCTCAGGAAGGAATCAGCCTTTGAATTGGTAGACTGAGTAAAGAATATCTGCTCTCACTAATGTAAGTGAGTATCATCCAGTCCATTTAGAGCAGCAGGCATATTAAGACAAAGTATGTCCAGACTTTGTCATTGACCTCATCTACCAATGGTGTGAGAAAAAAATGTATACTGTGAAATGCCCACAATTCTGGAATCAGACTTGACTTCTTCCCTTGTGTGTTATGCACTAGAGTGGTCATGAGCAAAGGGGGTAGTCTGTGAGAATAAACATCTTAAAGCAAAGATGTTTTCATCTTTTTTTGTGAGCAAATACAGAGTGTCTGAATACCACTCTTCCCAAATATACAAGGCAATCTATCTGAACTACTAATGGAATAAAAACCAATAATCTTTTATGTGATATGGAACTAAGTTATTCCATTTCTCTTTCTTCAAGCATCATCATCCTCATCTACAAGACAAAGGTTTTCTTCCCTCCTTCCCTCTTCTATTACCTCCTCCTTTCCACCTTCTTCCTCCTCTATTTCCTTCTCTCTCACCTTGTGGTTCTCCTTTTTCTCTTGCTCCTTTTCCTCCCTCTTTTTCCTAATTCTCCTCCTCCTTCTCACACTTCTTTTTTCTCTTCTCCTCTTCTCTCTTTTCTCCTTCCCCTTCCTCTTCCTTCTGCATCTCCTCATTCTTCCTCCTCCACCTCCTCCTCCTCCTTCTTCTTCTTCTTATTATTATTAATATTATTATTATTATTTGGCATTATACTATACTACAGTATACTATACTATACTATATTATACTACTATGCTATACTATACTATATTATAAGTATACTATATTATACTATACTATAAGTGAATAAGAAATATTTACCATTTCCCCAGTATTAAAGAATGAGTGCAAAAATAAAACACAAAAGGTGATTCAGATGGTGAATATTAGCTTAAGAGAAAATTTAAGTAGTGTAGAGTAGGAAGAATTTTTTCTAGAAGTGCCACATGAACTAAGACTTAAAACATGAAAGAACAGGCCAGGTAAAGAGTTAGGAAATGAGAACTATAGGAAGAGAAATTACAATGATAATTTCCCTAAAGTGAGAAAAATAAAAATGTTCAGATAAATTTAAATAAAAAGTTCACAGCAAAACAGGAAAAGGAAGTATTAGAGAGATTGATGACAAAGGGAGATGGTCATGAAGAACTTACAGATTTTTTTCTGCCAGAAAAAATGCTTACAAGTTTATGACAGGAATCCACTGACACAGAAGAAGCAAGGAGGAGTCCAGATTGTATATGGCTTGCACATTAGACACTCGTACTATTGCATGGCAATGAATCCCTGGGGACAAGAGGGAAAAGAGGAAGATTGGTAAGGAGGAAACCACAATGTTCTAGCAGGGGATGATAGCGGCTTGGAAAAGGTGATGTTAATAAAGAAAGAGAAATGGGAGATTTGGAAGATTTCAAGAACTTACTGTACGTTGGAAAAGTGAGAAAAGGTAAAATCAGGAATGACTCACCTTATTCACTGTGAGCAGGTGTTCCCTTCTCATTTCAAGAGGAATATTCCAAAGTATTGTTAAGAATCTTCATGAAGGCAGATCAGTCTTTCTGAATCCCACCTGCCTGGGTGTTCTGTCTTTTTTTACTCTAAAAAACTTCTTTTCTGCCTGCCACTCACTTCTTGTCTGGGTTTGTTATTTCTTGATTGACCCTGGGCAAGAAGCCAATGGTCTCAATACTGGTGTCATAATTTTGGTGCATTGACTGGGAAACAAAAGACATCTGAGGCACCTTCCCTAGATCCATTCCATGTGGAATGAACCTTACATGGTGCTCCTGCCTAACCCCTCAGCTATAAAAGTAAATGGAATAAACTCTTTCATCACTCTTGAGTCAAACTGTGGCACCAAGATGCTAATCTTAAAATGTCTCCTGACTCCTACTCTTGTGAATCTCTGGAGGATCTCAAACTACTTTTCAAGAGGAAGACCTTAAACCCCTTAAGTGAATCCTGGGCTCCTCTGGACTTTCATTGTCATTGGAATAGCTGTGATAGTTGTTTTTGGGACAGAGCTATATTCAGTTGCCCCTCCAGACTAGAAAATCACAGACTCCTTTGCTTTTCCTTTTATTCTATTGCTATTATATTCTGGAGTCTCCCTTACATTTAAGTTCTTTATGAACCCCTTTCAGACTAAAATGAATTACTTCATATTTAATCTAATAGTCTTCCTAATAACTCAGGTTAATGTATCCCTTCGTCATCCCCATCCCCGGGCACTTATGATGTAATTTTCACAAATGATAAATAAAACAGATTGCTGAATGTGTCCCAAAATGGGAAGGGAAATGGGAGACATTTCTTTAGTGGTCCTTCCTGCATCCACTGAAACTCATCTAACCATTCAGGCTAAATACTATGGGTTTAATGTCTTACCCTATACCAAAACTAAAGCCAATAATAGAAAACAGAAGTAAAGAATCTTCTTGACAAGTTACTCCCTTTTGACAAGTGTCAAGGCTATAGGCCACACCCTCTTAATTTTTCTTTTTTTATAATTTGGGGATATTAGGACCTCCCTAGGTATCCTTGACATGTCTTTTTGCAACTATACCTAGAGTTCAGTTAATCAACTCCAGCATTAAAATGGACCCCCATTAAGTACAGGTCCAGAATAAAATATCCATTATTGCACAGTAGATCATTCTTGGAGTGGGAAGACAGGAAATGCCTCCAAAACCTAACACAATGAGGCCTTTTTCCTTATTAATAGTTCCTATACAGAAAGGAGATTTGTCAGAATTCGTCAATCCACCATCTTAACCTCACACACTCCAACCAACTTCCCCAGATGCCTAAAAATTTTTAGAAATACACTGTGCCAAAACCCTTGGCACACTCAACAACCCCAAAGAGAAATCTTTCTCCTCCTTGTGTCCAGATGAATATTATGAGGCCTTAGAGTCTAGAAGACCCACTGCTATGGAGCCAAATGGGCTTCCATGGTTGGAAGTTAAAGAAGTGGACTGGGTATGTGTAAATGTTACTAAGGAAGTGTTTATCAACACAGGTTATACAGAGGTCTGGATAGTAGGAGTTATCACTGAAATAGACCTGATGGGAATGGGGTTCACTTCCTGTGCCAGGAATACATGCACTTTGTTCTCCCCAGACTCTGGACGGGCGACTATTGGACAGTAACCACTCTCCCAGACATTGTCTACCTTGAATTTCACGAGTTGGCATCCACAGGATTAATTCTTTCTTAGAGCAATCACTTATTCAGACCAGGCTTCAGTTTCAAAACTGCAGAGGTCGTCTACCTACAATCCATCTTAGCAACCAACCCACCATGGCCATGATAATCCCATATTATGGAGGTTAGGCCTGGGAAAGGAGGTATCATTATTAGGAGCCTCTTCTGGTTTGGGGGAATTCCAGTATTAGATAAATCTGTATTAAATTTGACTGTAAAGGTCCACAAGTCCTGGAAGGTTGCAGTAAAAGCACCTAATGCCCAACAGAAGTGTCTGAACTCTTTGGCTGAAGCAGTATTACAAAATCAGAGAGGTCTAGATATTCTCACTGCAGCTGCAGAGGGCCTATACATGAAACACATTCATGTATATAAATACATCTGGAAGAGTTGAAGAAAACCTGAAAAAGATCAAAGATACCATACACATAATAGACAAATTTAAGGAACAAGCTGTAATCCAGGGCAACTGGCTCCCCAATCTATTTTCTCCATAAGCAATAGTCTTTACCTGGATACTCCCTTTTTTGGTCCCCTCATCATAATTATCCTACTCCTCAGTTTTGGTCCTTATTTGTTAAATATGATGGTAAGACTTGTCTCCTCTCACTTAGAATCAATGAAGCTACAAATGGTGATGGAAATGCAGCCTCTGATGAACATCTCTACGGTTAGCTAACAAGGACCCCCCAGAAAGGCCCCCTTCTGAAGGTTTCCCTGATTACCACATCCAATGCCTGACCAGCAGGAAGCAGATAGATCCCCTTTCCATCTAAAGGCAGTTAGGGTTTGCCTCTTCAGTTAGGGGATTGAGACTGGAAACCAGAAAACAGGTACTTTATAGAATGGATCTTTGACCCAGAGGCAAGATAAACAAGGCAAGTAGAATCCTTAAACCATCCCAGATCTTGGAATCTGCAACCCCCAGCTCATATGTGATTAAACTACAGAACTAATTTAAAAAACGGACCAAAAAGCATACATGACGATTGATTTAACAAGCCAATGGTATTGGAACACGATGGGCTTCCCTTCATCTGGAGAAGAACCTTTATAAAAACCTCCAAGCAAAGGAGCCAGGAGCTCAGTCTTTCTGAGTCTCATGCACAAGGGTATTCTGTCTTTCTTAACTTTAATAATTTTTTCACCTGCCACTCAAAAAAATAAAAGAATGTTTATGGAAAATGGCATCATATCTGAACATGTATAATTAAGGACACAGTAAGGATTTAACATATGCCTTTCTTTGATATTACTACCTAGAATTTCTTTATTTTCTTCAGTAACCATTGAGGTATAAACTACAAAGTAATGTCTTTACTGCCTGTGTTTGGAATGTTGCATGACAACTAAGAGGTTGATGTTAACAAAATGAAAAGTGTTAACGAGTGAGGACACAGTACAGAGGAGCAGAGAGTCCCAGGCTTCAGATTAGGAAGGAAAGAAAATAATGTAAAAGGAAGCATTGCAGGAGGAAAACAACATAAAATCATGGAACGAATGTCTCTTTGCTCTTGTAAGTAAGAGAGAGTGTGGACTGAAAAGGCAGATCACTCTCAGGGTAGAGCACATCTGATTAACACTTTAGTATCTGATTCTAAATAATGAATTTCATTTTGAAGTAGGGAGAATGTATCTGAGGTACAAATGGAAATGCAGACCTCTGGGTTGAGGAAGTCAAGGAAAATAAAACTAGGATGGGGACTTCATGATCCACAGGGACATTGCTGTCCTGTGAGACAAAGACTTGAAGGAGTGTTTTTAGTCAGAAGCTTGATCCCTAGAAAGCCAATATAAGGAACACAGACACAGGTCCAGCAGCTGTTTGCATTATATACAGTGTGTGGGTTGCTTATTCACTGAGTAACTATTTCTTGAGTAATGAATGAATAAATGTGTTGTCTTCCAAATACATGGTTTTGCTTCTGAATATAATTTATGAGTCACTAAATAGGATTTTGGAAGGTACCCTGATATAATTCTTTCCTTTTAACTGGGTCAGATTCAGCTAATAAACTGCATTGAGCTCTGTCTTTGTCCACTATATTGTATCTGTTAGGGCTGTGGTAATAGAATACCATGACTGAATGACTTAACAGCAGGTACATATTTTCTCACAGTTTTAGAGGCTGTAAGTTTAAGAGCAAGTGTCTTATTTGGAGTCTCCTGAAGCCTACACTAGTGGCTTGTAGACAACTGCCTTTCTGTGCAGTCACTCCAGTTGCCTTTTCCCTATGTATGTACTTCTGGGCATATCTTCCTTGTCTGAAGAGGATCCCAGGTCTACTGGATTAGCTTCTCACTCTTACAACCTAATTTCACATTAATTATCTTTTTAAAGGCTTTATCTCAAAATACAGTCACATAAGATTTTAGGGAGGGCTTCAATATATACATTTGAGGAAGATAACATTCAGTCCATAATGCCAGGCTGTTCACCTTGTCTAGGGTTCTTTCTTTTGTTTTTTACTTACTTAATCCAGTAGTGAAAAATAATTAATTGATCATATAACTTGTACTTGGCATGACACATCACTAGGTACTCACTAAAAGATGAGTAAGATATGACCTCATCACCAATGTACAGAATAAATATTGAAGGGTGTGGTAATGGCTATGCCAGAACCGCTAACCCTCCATGTCCTATGTGTCTTTTTGAGCACAGGTACCATAACAAAGTTAGACAGAACACCCATAAAAAGTTGGGTCCCTCAAAATTTTATCCTGGTGTTTTATTGAGGCCTTTCATAGCCTATGCATACCAATATAACAGAATACCACTGACTGGGTAATTTGTAAATTGACAACAGAAATTTGTTTCTCTAAGTTCTGAAGACTGCTTTTTTTTAATTAATTAATTTTTTTGTAGTATTGGGGTTTGAACTCAGGGTCTACACCTTGAGCCACTCCACCAGCCCTTTATTTTATTTTAATTTTTTTTTTTGCACGAAGGATTTTTTTCAAGATAGGGTCTCGCAAACTATTTGCCCAGGTTGGCTTCAAATCACAATCCTCCTGATCTCTGCCTCCTGAGTAACTAGGACTACAGGCATGAGCCACTGGTCCCCAACAAGAATGGAAAATGAAGATCAAGTTGCAAGCAGGCATCTGGCAAAGGCTGCTTTCTGTTTCCATGGCAGTACCTTGTTGCTACATCCTTCATGGGGAAGAATGTTATTGTATGCTCTCACATTAAAAAAGGGTGTTAAGACAATAGAGGGCTCCCTTAAACCTCAAGCCCTTATATTTTATTTTGTCTTATTTTATTAATCAATTGAGTATCAGAGATTGAACCCAGGGCCTCACCACCCAAGCATATGCTCTACCACTTAGCTACACTCTAAATCCATCAAGACCTTTTTATAAATGAGCTAAAGTCACTTATGAGAATGGTGTAACTTACAACTAACTTACTTTTCAACAGCTATACATCCTAATAGTGTAGTATTGGCTATAAAGTTTCAACATGAATTTTGGAGGCGGCAAACATTAAAACTATAGCAAGATCCACAGATTGTCACCAAAATTTGGAATTGGTTATACGTTCATAACATGTTGGAAAAAATATATGATAATTATTTATAAAGTTGTTATAAATGAGTCTCAGAGAAATAAAGTAGTTATTCATATTTTCCATAGTTTTATATGTGTGTGCTCGTGGTGGTGATGAAATGGTGTACGCGTACATGTATATATGTATGTGTGTATATGTAAAATTCTTTGGTGCCTTGGGACTCAAAAAGCATCTTAAATTTAAATTTCTCTAAGATGCATGCTTTGTTTTACTCACAGCATTTTCCTCTGCTTTTAATAGACCATTACAACCGGAGCATTTTGCAGACATCTTAGAAGGTTTTGAAAATGCCTCATAGAATCTAATGGAATACAAATATTATTGTCTATTGCTTACCAACCTGAGTTGCAGTAATATGTTCAAGTATTATTTTCACACCTCATTGCCATTTAATTGAATTAAAGCTAAATTTGTATTTATGCTATATAATTAGGAATTACAGGTAAGGGACAGGAACATTCTCATTAGTGGCCATCTGTTTGTAAAGAAGTGGCAATAGAAAAATTCCCAGAAATCCAGTGGCAAATACACACATACACACACACACACACACACACACACACACACACACACAGAATATTAGTGCTGAAAGGACAGTCACTCATTGTTGAGATCAAACAATCGCTCAGGGAATGAGAGGTCACAGAGTTAGACCTGGGTTAGAACCCCATTGTGATGGTGAATCTTAGTTGTCAACTGGATTGGGTTAAGAAACACCTAGGTCAGAAAAGCATACCTCTGCATGTGTCTGTGAGGGTATTTCCAGAAACAATTTGACCATTATTGGGGCCTAGTGAAATGTAGAGGTGGGATCCACCTCTGGGGAACATATGTCACTGAGAATTGTGTCCTTGGGCCCTGTATCTTTCCCTGGCCCCTTTTCTCTGTTTCCTAGCCACCTTGATGTGAACTTCTCTGCTCTGCCAAACCCTTTGCACAATAGACCAACATCTCTAAAATCAAGAGCCCAAATAAATCTATTCTCCCCTTTAAGTTGTTCTCTCAGATATTTTGGTCACAGCTTTGCAAAGTGTAACTAAAACAACCATTTTTTCCTCCTTTGAAATATAGTTTTCTTACCATAACCCTCCATTCCCAAGTGCAGAAAAATTCCCACCCAGGTCTATGTCCCCTGGGCCCATTCATAAATAACTAACAGGTGGTCACACATCCAGCCTCATGAACAAGTCATCCAAAGATCAGACTCATTGAAAATTCTTTACAGAGAACAGATCTATGTATAGTAAATAATGAATTACTCTTTTCTGCTCTGAGAATTAATAATGCCCTTCTTTAATGAGCACTGATAATTTCTTTTTCTTGTTCTTCTTTTTCTCCTCTTGAGATTTTTCTACATTTTTCAAGTCAGTGGCATGACAGTGTCATTGACCTCAATGTGTATTGATCTTTAGGCAAGCCTGGAGTGAGCCTTGTTTGACAGAGAGGTGAGGTGGAGATCCAGAGGGGCCCAAGGAAATATAGAGCCAGAACACAGCCCAGGGCTATGGTGATCCAGACCACTCACCTGTCACCAAGGACAAATGGTCTAGGCAGTGATAGAAAGCACTGAGTGACAGGATACTGGAGGTGAACTGGATTCCCAGGATTGAGCAAAATTTTATGTGTCCATTCCCTCAGGCCTACAGCACACGCTCACTCACTCCATGAATGTTCTCTAGTATCCTCCATATTCGATCACTGTGTGAGTCCAGGGAGGGCCTACATAATATGTGTACGGAGTTGCATTTTGGGCTCAGACTCCTCCCCGACTCTTCACTCACTGTGTATTCTTGAGTAAAACACTTCTATTGCAGATTTAAATCTTCAAATCTGGAAAACAAAAGCCATGGCACTTTCTTCATAGAACTGCTTGATGAATACAATAATCAACCTTTCATTGATACAGCAAGTGTTTGCAAGAAGACTCAAAGACAACCACTGTGATAGGTAAATGTCTGAAGCAAGGTTGGTAATCATGCTGCAACTACACAAAATAAAAGACAAAATTCATGATCTCAAGAAACTTATTCTTGTCAAGTGTTAAGTAGTGATGCCCACCAATGCAGGGAGAAGTCTGACAGGAGCCTTGAGTGTGACTAAGTGTAACATCATGGAAACATGAGAGAGAATCATTTTGTGTTTGGTTTGGTGTTTGTTTTTGAGACAGTGTTAATATGCAATCCAGGATGGCCTTGAACCTTCTACCTCAGCCTCCTGAGTGTTGAGATTATAGATATGCACCAGTATGCATGGTGAGAGAACCATTTAGATTCTGACAATTCAAGAAAACAGCAAGAATAGGATCCCAAGTAAACAGAATTTGTCATAGGCATGGAAGACAGGCAAGGCAGGAAATAAAATGAACTCATGAAATACATTAAGGGGTAGGAATGGCTCAAGGTATCTGGCAAGGTATTGCTACATTGGCAAATCTGTTGGGATCAAAATAGGCATCTAATAAATGCTTTTGTTAAGTTTAAATAAGAAGGTTGGGCACAGAACAGCCATTCTCAAAGGTAGATCATGGAAAATTCAGTCCACCAGGCCTTCAGTGAGTGCAGCAGAATACTATTCCCATTCTTCACCTCCACTTCCATTCATTCCTCACAGTGATGGCAGCTGGCTAGAGGTAAATTGTGTTCGGGGCCCTGTGTCTCGTTTTTATGATTTATTATTTCTGTCTTTCAGCAGGGTGAGAATATAGAGTGTACTGGATGGCACATACTCGGGGAATTTATGTTGCATAGCTAAACACCATGTCTGTCTATCTCTTCCCAGTAATCTCCAATAATACCCAAATGGGCTTTTTATTTTAAACATCTGGCCAGCCTTATGGTAGTGGACAATTAAGGTGCTGAGAGAAGAAAACAGTGCAGTCATAAAGTCTGTCGGATAAACAAAGCTTTCTTTGGAACATTAACTCCTTTACTGAGAAATCTTCTCTGTTCCTCAAAATGCTCTTAGTGACTTTACATCTTCATCTCCAGGTACATACTTTTCTCTAGAAAATACTCTCATGGCATTTAATGACGCCATTAAGGTAGGAAACTATGAGATTAGCATAAAAAGAACATTGCCAGAAGAAAAGATGCAAAAGGCCTTCTCACACACTGCACCCCTTTGGCATTTGCTTTTGTTTTATAACAGTAGAAATCCCAATTGTGGGTGGTGGTAATTTTAGCTAGGTAATAATTCTGTCGACACTGTCATAAATTGGCAAAAGGTGTATAACTCAGAAAGGGGAGAAAGAGTGGGATGGAGAATAATAATGTAGTTTTATTTGTTTTTAATATACCTAGCCATTCAATAAATAGAGCCAGATCTGCTTTATTTTCTTTCTCAGAGATCTCTAGGGCTCCTTCTTGCCTTAGGATGGTGGAGGACTGGTACAAGCACTTCTGGGCCTTTGTAAATACTATGCCATCTGCTGGATGCCTCCTCCTGCCCTGCAATTTTTGGCAAATGACATTTTCTCACTCTCCAAGATTTAGCACATGTATCTTGGATAGCATGAGACTGCCTAAACCCCACAAAGCCAAGTTGGAATCTCTCCTCTCCGAGTTTCTATTAAACCACAAGCACTTCTCGCACTATCTTAGCTCTCTTGTCCTTGCAGGAATAAGCATATGTGTCTTACAGGCTATGGACAGCAAGCAAGGCTGGGGTTTGGAGGACAGTGGATTACTGGGCTCTTTATAACTGTGTTCTGGATGCTTTCTCTGTGTTAGTTTTCTATTGCTGCATAAGTTGTTCCAAACTTGGCAGTTTAAAATAGCACAGACTATCTCAGAGTTTCTGTGGCCCAGGGGTCCAGGCAAGGCTCAGTGGATCCTCTGTTTTGGTTCCCACAATGATGTAACCAAGTTATCATCCAGGGAATGAGTTCTCATCAGAGATTCAATTGGAGCTAAATAAACTTCCAAGCTCCCCCAGGTTGGGTTAGCAGAATTCATTTCCTTGTAGCAATGGATTCATGTCAGCTTTCTTCTTCATATCTAACAGGAGCAAGGCTCCAAAGAGCATTTGCTAGTAAGCCAGAGATTTATGAAATCACAAGAGTGGCATACTCTCCCTTTGCACATTCTATTAATTACAAGTAAGCCATTAGTCTCACTTCTCAGGAGTGGACTATACAATATCCTGACTGACAGAGAATGTGATCATGGGGGCCTCCTTATTGCTCTTTATCACAGAATTTGTTAAATAAATTTCAAATCCAGAAAACCTGCTTTGCTTTTAATGTTTTCTTGTTGTTAATCATAGAAGTTTTAAACCTGATCTAGCTGAATGTCATATCTTTTAGGTATTTGATGTTCTTTGCTCCATTTCTACCTTATAACCCATAGATCCATAAAGAGAAGAGTTCGTGTATATCCTACACTACAATATATTCAGAATGCTAAGCCAGGGTTTAATTTATGTTAGGTGCTCTATATTATATGCCACATGAATGAATGATTTAATTCATTAAGTATGTGCGTGTGCTCCACCCTTAGTGTCAGCCATGTAAGTGTGAAATTTACTCTTCTTTGTGAAATAGTTTCTTTCCATATTCTGTAAGTGTTGGCCTGAGAATAAATAAAACTCCAGCTATCACCTCCTAAACCAGGAAATAATTTCTTTCTTTTTTCAAACCTGCTCTGTAAAAGATCCCTGCATGAACAGGTCTCCAAACAGAGGGCTTTGCTGCAGGTCAGAAAATCTGGAGTTACCCAGACTTAAAACATGCAGAAATGAAAGGTAATTGCAGAAGCACTCACCTCTCCCTTGACTTTCCCCTGGAAAATCTTCATTCTTGTATATCTTCATTCTTCCCTTATCCCTGCAGCATTCTAGATTTCATTCTATTCTATGTGCTTGGATTTTCCCTAAACCCTGTTTCATTCTTTCCACCTGCTTGCTCAATCACCTTAAATAACCCTGAAACCCTATTTGTCAGATCTCAATTTTTACTTTACTTCACTCCAAAGCATGTCTATATGTGAGCATTCTTGTTGTCCCAGGTACAATTGTGTCTGTTCTTGTGCTGTCCATCTGGCAAAGAACTTTTACAGCGTGTGTATGTCGGTGACTCCAATGTGGTGGTTCCTTTAGAACACCTCTTTTTCAAATAAAAAGCACTTTGGAAGAGAGAAAGAGTGAGGACTCACTTAGCTCTTACCTGTGTCCTTTGACCCCAGCTCTTTCAGACAAGAGATGCAGTCAGTATACTACATTTATTTATGTCAACTTAAAACCTCTAGAGTCATACTTTCTGATTTTGAAAAGGGATATAGATTTTCATTTCTTCCCTTCTTTTAAGTCCTTCCTTGCTTCATTCACCCATTTTCCCACAACTAGTAATGAAAGATCAGAAGAAAAATTTACTAAGAACATATAATAGAGTTCATGCTCATGAAACAGTTGTGTTCCTCTACATTTCCCAGCATTCTGTGCAGTTACATTGGGTGCCATGTAATTTAGCCATAACAAGGGATGTGTGTTACTTCTATGCCAAGGCAGCTATGAGCCAGGGCTCATCCTATCTGCCATTTTCTTACCCTTCAGTAGTGCCTGCATGCTAAGATTGTGTGCCCGCATGATACACTATTCTAAACTCCTGAATTTCTTCATAGTGGAGAACTTCCCTGGAAGGCTACCTGAAAGTCATAGGTCTTTGTGTGACTCAAGACATCACTGCAACCAAGATAAAAGGTATATAAAGAGGGGTTGGATGTAGCTCAGTGTTGGGGTGTTTGCTTAGCATGCACAAGTCTCTGGGTTTGATCCTCAGCAACCCCTCCAGGAGAAAAGGTATATAAAGGGTATGTAAAAGAATTTCAGAGTTGAGAAATATAGCGTCTGACCTGACCTAAGTTAGAAATGAACTTAAAATAATATAATTGTGTTTATTATTTACTTACTCCCCTGAGCACATCTTTCCCCTTAATTATAACTCATATGCATTGTTTTGGGATTGATATTCTATACATAATATTTACACTCTAATAGAATAACTGTGAATAATAAGGTTTTAGAATTAGTTTAACAAATATTCATATAATGCTTATGGTGTCAGTCATAGTTTTAAGTACTTAAAAGTAGTGAATGCTCATAAAATTATAAGTCAGGCAACATTCTACCAATTAAGTAGATAAAGTTGCAAAGGGGAAAGAGTATTTTACACAGTGAGTAAGTGGCAGATGTTGAATCCGAACTCAACCCATCTGGTTTCAGAGTCTGTGCAAGTAACCACTGCTACATGCTAGGCAAAGTAGTAGCAACTCCTACATAATAAATATTGCAAGTATTTGTAGGTACGTGTAGCTAGATCAACATATTTGCCTGATGGATAACTGAGAGAAGCAACATAACTTAGTGAAGCTAAGTGTAGTGATTCATCTCCCCAGTCACTAGGCACAGGCAGTAGAAAGAGAGTCTTTATTCTATGTGTGGAGCATTTCCTCACCCTGCCATATTCTTTCTTCAAGGCTATGACATATGGCATTCCAATTCTATCTATATGTGAGGTTTTCAAATAGTGATGTAACTAAAGTTATCACAGCTCCAAATGTCACATCAGTCACTGCTGTCCTGTTTGTATTCTGGACCCTTCTGTTAGATTTGCCACAGGACACTCTTGTTCATGTGTCTCCGAATGAATCTTAAGCTGTGTCCTGATCTTTTGATCACTCATTAGACTTAGGTGCCTCCAAAGAAGAGGGCACATAAGAGAGAAGCTCATTTCTTCACTATCTATAGTCATTTCTCTTCTCTTATTTAAAACACTTTTTTTATCTTAGTGAACTCATCCACACTCATCCAAATACGTACATGATTTCTTCTCTTTCTTCGTGTAACACCATATTCTCCTGGTTCTCATGCAACTGCTGACTGCTCCTCCAGGGCTCCTTTTGTTGGTTTTTCCCCATTCTCTGTTACTTGACCTTTAATTACTAGCATACCCTAAAACCTCCTCTTAATCTTCCTTCTCTTCTCAGTTTACATAGTTTTCACAGTTAAGCTCATCCAGTCCCAGAATGTCACAAGTCAATATCTCTAAACCTCACTATCTCCTGAACTCTGTAATGCCTTCCTATGTGGATGACCAGTATCCTTCTCAAATTGAGGCATTTATCCTTCCCTATCATTTCTCAGATACCTCACATTTAATCTGTGATTTAAAATTCCCTAATGAGTTCCCATGATAAATAAAGGTGGTTTTTTTCTAGCATCCAAAGTGAAATTATGATTTGCTCTTCAGAATCTCTGGTGAGACTTTTTGATGAACAGGTGTCTCCATCTAGTACAAACATTGCTCAGTGCTCTCATATTAACCTTTTCACACACCTTTGTCATAATTATCAGTTCAGTGATGAGGTAGAACAGATGAACGGTCTGCTGTAAAGCTTAGCAGTAGCAACTGGTTAAAAGCTCCTTTGTGCTGAACAATCATCTTCTCTTGAAGCACTCTTGCATTGACTATACTTTGCCCAGCATGTTGGGCCACTAGATTCTTTGTGAACAGTGTCTGCTGAAATCCAAGTCCAGTCACTTCTGTGTACTACATTGTTTAGTGTCTCTCTCCTGATCCTCTGCCTTAGCCCATGAGGGCTAAGAGACATAGCTTTAATTAGACATGCTCTCATTTGGGTTCTACTCCTATACAATATTAAGACCTTAGCTGTATACGCAGTTAGAGAAGAAATTAGAACATTCTAAAATAATAGGAACAAAAGGTCTATTAAAATATAACTCTGCTTAATATGTGAAAAAATGAAGATTACTGTTTTACAAAGATTACTTTGTTTTACAAAGATTACTGTTTTACAAAGAAAAAAATGCAACCATTTCTGGTCTTGTAGGAATGCCCATCCTCGGGCTCCACTTTCCTGATCCTTCCCCACTCCCTACCTCACACCATATGCTCCAGCAGTGTTCTGACGGTAAGTCCCTGTACTAAAGACACTTACATGTCTGAATGCTTGTGCCTCTGTTTTTTCCTTCCCTTGGGACTCCTCTGTCTGTTACCTACATAACTAGAACTCTTTCTTTACCTGCAAAAATCAATGCCATCTGACTTTGTATTCAATTCTGACAACCATACAGTTCTTGGGAATATAATTTAACTCAGAGACTTCACAACATAGCATGTACAGTGACCAGGCTACAATTCTAATCACTATGTTATATAAACGATAAGGAAAATAAAGCCAAAATTCAAAAGAAATGACCAGCAACCAAGAACAATCTCAGTATAACATGTTGAGTTTAGCAGCAAAGATGACGTTTAAAGAAGCTTTACAAAGCTCTTCCATGGGCTAAAGGGAAATATTCTTTTAATAGAATAAAAGAAAATTTCAACAATTACTAGACACTAGCCTAAAGAACCAACTGAAAACTCTAGAACTCAATATCAGGGGTTAAAAAGAAAAGAAAGAAGGAAAGGTGATCACTAGACAGACTAACCAGCAGAACTCAGATGCTAGAGTAAAACGCCAGTGTTCTTATTGCCCTATCATTAGAAATTTCCCAAAGCACAGAAGAAATGAAAGTAAAAAGGAAGAGAAAGAGAACTGTTTTAAAGGTCTATAAGGTAATAATAAGAGTTTTAAAATATGTGTGTTTAGAGTTTCAGAAGTAGAAGAGAGAGAATGAATCAGACACAACCTACACTTGACTAAAAAATGGCAGAGTACTTCTCAAATTTACTGATATAATTAAATTTACAGAATCCTAAAACTAAGTGAACCCCAAGTAAAATAAATACAAAGAAAACCAGGTTTATACACATCACAACAAACTGCTAAAATCAAAGAGAATAAGAAAGCCCTGTAGGTCATCAGAGAAAAAGAGCATATCTTAGAAGGAAATAATGACTTAAATTAACATCAACTTCTTGTGAGAAAATATGAAGGTCAGAAGACAGAATCTTTATTGTGATAAATAATAAACTGTCAAACCAAAGTTTTATATTTGGAAAGAAAATTGCATTCAGAATAAAGATGAAAAAGGGCATTTTTCAAATGAAAGAAAGCAAAGAACATTCACCCTAGCAGAACTTCACTAGAAAGATGCTGGAGACAGTGTTTCAGCTACCAGGCAGAGTTCAGAAATTTAGCATAAAATTTTTTTAAAAAAACTATTGGAAAGGGTAGATATACAGAAAAAATACTTTTCCTCTCAATTTCCTCATGATGCATGGGATTGTTTAAATAAAAATTGTCATATTTTCTTGGTGGAATATAATAATGTAGAAGTCATAATAATGATAATAATATAGAAATATGGCAAATCTAGCAAATAAAGAAGATTTTTAAGACAGTGACCTAATCCATATGATACTGTAATGGTGAATACACCTAGCACTCACTTATTTAATCCCATATACGGAACCACAGCAAGAATGACCCCTAATGCAAACTATGATCTTTGGGTGATAGTGATGTGTCAATATTTTCTCACTAAATGTAGCAAGTGTACCACACTGGATGGGCTGGTGCTAATGGGGGAGACTGCATGTAAGGGGAACATTACGTGGAAAAACCCCTGTGACTTCTTCAATCTCCCTGTCAAACTAAGGATGCTCTAAAATGTAACATCTGCAAAATAAATAATGGAGGGGAGGCAAACAGACATAAATTTCTACATTTTAAGTAAGGTGGTACAATACTAATACTAAGTTGGAAAGATTTTTAAGGATTTATAAAGTAATCTCTAAAGCAACTACTTAAAAATAATGCAACAAGGCATAGCTATATGTTCAATAAATTAAAATTCTGGAAAATATAAAAATACTCAAAATCAGAAGAAAAGAAGGAATACAAGAGGAAAAACTTAGAAAGGACCAAATGAACATTAAATATAGGTGTAACATTAAATATAGGTGTACTAAACTTTCCACCCGGTGGCAGAGATTATCATAAAAAATCAAAGCCAAGGCCAAAGAACATGACGTGCCCAGTGATGTATTTTATTTTACCTATAAATACACAGGTTTTCAATAAGTGGATGGGAAATGTATACCATCCAAATAATAAGTATAAAAAGTCTGAGGCAGCATGTTACTGTGTTACTGTCAGATAAAATATGCCCTGAAACCAGGCTGATTAAGAGGAACCCCTGTGATTAAACAGAGATTATAAAGTAAACTGGGAGTGGCATGCATTTTGCTCACATCTGTGTGACAGATGAGGAGACTATCAAAGATAAGCCTTATTTAGGATGGTAGACTTAGAACCCTTGTCACACCAAATCACAAGCTTCATGAAAGTAGTTTCTCCCTCGTAACTAACTCTTCACACTTAGAGTGAGGGGTAGGTTCTGCATAGTGAGGAACTCCACCAGTGATGACTGAATGAAGAGCAGTGGCCAGCTCTCAACAATCAACATAGTCCACTGATATGTAATCCAAATTGCCATATGTAGCAGAACATGCTGGTGTGTTCTGCCACAGCCGTTCAGTGGCTCACTAATTTCTCATCTTCCCAGGACCCTCCATTGTGTTGAATTGCCCCATACCACAGGTATTGCAGCATACCCTAGCCTGGCCACTCTTCAGTCCCAGGGATAGGAATCTGATGTAACGAGATGCTCTACTTTTTTCTCCATACTTTTGGAGCTAGAAGTGAGTAGGACTCATTAAATCAGGGGCTGAACTTGTAATATGTGTCACTCATGTACCATTTATGGGAATGATTATCTAAATTTGATTTGAAACCTGGAGGAAGTCATCCAGGAAAGAGAAAGCAAGGAATATGCAAAGAGAGATACATAGAAGTGTCAGTGTTCAGACAGGTTCAGATCCCTGACTTCAGCTGCCTCCTAAAACCCATCTGCATTCATGTCCTTAGGTCCTATGAAGACCCTGTATACTTTTCAAATGGTCTTTTGGCTTAAGATTACTTTTGTAGTATTCTACCCATGCTTTAAAAAAAGATCTTAATGAATATACTCATTTACCCTTAAAAAGTTACTTCAAATAAAGAGTACCTCTCCCATTTTTGATGCAAAATGGAAAGATTATTAGGAAATATTTCAAGCAACTGAGAGAAGTAAGCAGCTGAGAGATATTTTTGAGGAAGAAAGGGGCCTTTTCAGTATCCTGAAAGTGGCCGTATTACAGCTTCCTCTTCTCCCTACACAGCTTCTGCATTGTTGGGCCTGCAGCAAGGAAGGTGCATCATCCAATTACATGGTCTATTGTTTCATTATTCACCCTGTACTGGCTGCACCTGCCACCAACCCTGCTTTCCTTTATTTTCTGCTTGCAAGCTTTCTCCTTCCCCTGCACACAGCACAGTTGTAACCTGTTTTGAGTCACCTCAGTATCTCATTAGTCTCAGCAAGCAATATGCTTCACTTCAATTGTATATTTGGAAATAGTATTTTTGACCCCTACTGCCCATTTTGGCCAGTATTTTTCTGTGAACCTGGAATAGCAAGAGTGAATTATGAAATTAGAAGTTTGAGAGCACCAAATTAAAATGGATTTCTATCCTCTGCATTTTAATACATACCTCAATGAAGATACAGTCTCACACAGCAAAAACACATCCTAAACACCATGCACACACACTCACAAAATATCTATACACCTGCACACCTTACGTATACACACAAAAACCATATGCACACACACCAGGAGAGCCTGATATCCATTCAGAGCCATTAACTAATGCAATCAATGTTACCAGCAGTGATACTTTTTCTTTGTTAAATCAAACAAGTCATATTTGAACAACACTGTGAGACATGAAAAGGAATTGTAAATTTTGTGCATGCCATAAGGGAACTTACACTGCAGCAAGTGAAGGAAATATACACATGGGGAATGTGTCCCAGCCATTAGGGAAAGTATAGAACCCAGATGCAGGAGACCTTAGTCCTGTCCCCACCTGAACCAATCAGGGCCAGATTAACAACCAGAAACCACATTAGCAATTAGTATAAAATGATATTATGTACCAAACTTGTTAAAAAAAATAAGAAGAGTGTAATATCCAGATAAAACTATAGAATTTAGCTACCCTGTTGAGGACTAGGACAAAAGGAATATCACTGTTACTGCTGCAAACCTTTTAAACTAACACTAAACATTACGTATGACAATTTTGGGTCTCTGGCTTAAGGTAGAGTAAATTCCTTGGTCCCAGATTCCACAAATTTCTGTAGCATCAGCCTTCTAGTATTGACTACCATTTGTAAACAAGAGGCAGAGAATGGAACAGGTAAGAAAAGGACACAAAACCAATGCAACCTGCCTAAAAAGGAGTGTTCCTGAAATGGACACACTGTTTCCCTAGGTGGCCTTGCCAGACTAAGTCATCAAAAGGAAAATATAGAGGCCATTTACTAATACCAGACACAGGATTAATAGGTTTAGAAGAGAATCTCAGCGGTTTTGTTGGGCTTGTCCAATGTTTCTTTTAGACATTTACATGCTAAACTAGGGAGCTGGATCTGCAAGTAAGAATTCAGGTGTATGAATTACTGGAGACAGTGATTTGGGATTTATCAGACCTACTTTGTACTTAAAGTCATGACATTATATGAAATCCTTAAGGGAGGATGTAGATAGAGAAGCAGGTATAGATAGAGAACACACAGATGTGTGTCCTAAGACATGTCCAGACTTCTTGGTTGAAAGGGAAAGAAAGATCCAAGAAAATAGGACTAAGATGGTGTCCTGGAGAGCAAGCTTGCAAGAACTTAGGGGCAGGAATGACCATCTTGTCCAGTGCTTCTATCATTCACCATCCAGGAGGAAACAGAAAAGCACCAAATGCCTAAACAGAGAAAATGTGATACAAGTCATCTTTGGTGAGGTACTGAGGAACTGAAATAGAGAAAGGCAAAACATTAACGAAGGCATCACAGAAGCCGGAGAAAGCTGCTGTCACCCTAGGGCTGCAGGAACAAGGAAAAAGGATAGTAACTTATAATTTTAAAGTCTTGGAGGAGGGACGCCTGGAACTGAACTGTATGCATTCCAGAAGTGGGCGTTGCTGACCTGGAGTCTTGTCTTTAACTCAGAGAAGGAGCCCTATGTTATGTGGCTGGGTCTCTGACTTGCAAAACTGTGACAGTGGCCAGTTGATGTCTCTGGGGACGCATGAAAAAGCTGGCAGCTGGAAGTGTCTGTTTTGGGAAAATTACAGTTTTGCTCACTGACAAAGATTACATATATTTATAGTATACAACATTAAGTATACAATTTTAAGTGATTAGGTCAAACTAATCAACATCCTCACATACTTATCATTTTTGTGTGGTATGAACACTTGAAATCTACTTTCTTATAAAATTTCAACTATACAGACAGTACATTATTAACTATGATCACTATGTTGTACAATGGGTCTCCTGAACTTATTCCTCCTGTCTAACTGAGGCTTAGTACCCTTTGATCAATATTTTCCTTCCACTCATCTGCTGTGTACTTCAGCAGCTGGTAACCACCATTCTGTTCTTTGCTTCTGTGATTTCCTGGTTTTGCAATCATATGCTTCCATACAAGGAAATGACATTTCCTAGGTAAGCAAACATTGCTAGAACTATGCTGCCAGAAGTAGAAAGCAAAGGCAGGGAAAGAATATAAGTACTCCTGTCCCTTCCCCTCACACTAGAGGATAGGACTGGTCAGCTGGGGTAACATCAAGCCTTAGATCTTTGTATGAGACACAGACATTTGACAGAAAGCTGGATGTTTGAGGGACATCTTACATGGGTATGAAATTCATTAACAAAGGAGAATGATTATTGTAAAAACTTTTGTAAATGTTACAATGTATGTCCAGTACAACAATTTAAAAGAAAAGAACTGTTACATATTCAGGGAATACCATTCAAGGCACAAAGGAAAGTCCTGGGACCTGGTACAGGATGACCATCAATGGAGGACCATCATTGACAACAAAAATGTACTGGACTACGGACTAGGGATGTGGTTCAAGTGATAGAGTGCCTACTTTGAAAGTGCAAAGCCCTAAGTTCAAACACAGTACCTCAAAAAAAAGTGTTGAGTACAAAACCTATGAGCAATATGCCATCAGATACCTTGAAAGGCAAGATGGTGATTTGGTGATTTGATACTGTGAAGCATCAGATAACCAATATTTTAGGCATGTGAACTATATGATCTCAATCACAACTGAGAGACTCAACACCATCACTTCATCCCAAAAGCAGCCATAGACAATGTGGAAAGCAGTGAATTTTGCTATGTTCTAATAGACTTTATTTACTTATTGATAGTGAAATTTGAAATTTATGTAATTTTCAATGTCAGAAGATGCCATGTAATTTTGATGTATTTACTTTGTGTTTAGCTATTTTAAAATGTGAAAAGAATGCTCCAGTCACAGGACAACAAACATAAACAGGTGGCCAGTGGGATTTTGCATTTAGGGTTTAGCTTCTCATCCCAGGGTTTTAATTGAGGCTCAATCTTAAAAAAAACATGAAAATCATGGATAACAAGAAATGGTAACACAAATACAAGGTTAGAGGTGAAAAATATGAATATGATAGTTTCCATATACTAAAAGGTATATACTGAAAGTCCTCTGCAATATCAGGAACCTAGAAAATCTGTAGAAGAACCAGAAAATGAGAAATTACAATCTCTTAGAAACTTTTGACCTACATACGATGCTTTCCTGTCTCTCACACAGGTGTGCTTGTTTTTGTATATCCTCACATTACTCTTTACAGACTGTACAAAGTCCAGCATTAGAACCACATTCTTTGTCTGGCTACCTTCCATAAATTAACAAAATCAGCAAGTTGGAAATTACACTTTGTAAGAGCTAGTATTTTCTAATGACGTATTTTTTTTTATTATTTTGCAGTACTGGAGTTTGAACTCAAGGCCTCACACTTGCTAAACAGGCACTCTACCACGTGAGCCACTCTGCTATCTCTTTTTTGTATTGGGTATTTCTGAGATAGGGTCTTGCAAACTATTTGCCCTGGCTGGCTTTGAACAGAGATGCTCCTGATCTCTGCCTTCTGAGCAGCTAGAACTATAGGCATGAGTGATCCAGCACCCAGCAACATCTATCTTAGTGAATCAAAAGAAACACTAGACAGACAGAAATCTGAGATGACACAAAGAAAATGTCCAAACTCTTACATACAACCTATGACTTAACTTTGCATAAATTATTTCCAAACAACCCCAAGAAACTTCACGGGAAAGATGAGCAGGGAAAATGAGTTACCTGGAAAAAATTAGCTTTTGGCAAATTGCACCCCGCTGCATTCCCTGAATGACGTTCTCTGAAATTTCTATTCACAAAGTCCACATTCTCCCATCACTGCTGCTCCAGAGGCTAATGCAACACCACCCCGTCATCTCCACAGAAACAGGCAAAATAAGAAGGACAAGAACACCAGAGAAGAAAAAAGCAAAAAACATTCAACATGTATGAGCACTGGAGCCAGAATCTCAAGGTCCAAAACTTGCTTTTTCCTCTTAAAATTAAGAAACTGTGGGCAAGGTAGATTTACTTTGTATGCCATTGCCTTCAACTAAAAAGAAACAAAGATAATAAGAGTACATGTTTCATGTAATTGTTGTAAAGATAAAAATAGGTTAATTAGTATAAATTACCTACAACAATAATATTTAAACATATTATTGACTCTAAACTCTTAAACCAAAACTGATTTTCTGTGACTTAAAGGTCAAACTCCAAGCTCTATAGTTTGAGGCCCCATGTGTCCTGTAACCCCAGGGACTTCTCAATGTTCTATAAGAATCTGGACCCGTTCCCATTCTGTACTTTTGTGTTCACTGCTGGAAAGTCTTTTCTAATTATATCTAAGAAATCTGTTCTCAGCCTTTAAGATCCACCTTATTTTTGTTACATTTTCTCTGCCTTTCAGGAAGCATTTAATTCATTTCATCATGAGCTTTTCACCCTGTAGCTTTTCTTAACTGATATTGTATCTGAGTTTAAACAGTTCATCAGGAACTTTGGATTTCAGGTACTTCCATTACAAAAGATATGAAAGTCCTTTTATAACTCTGTGGCAGAGAACTGATTTTCCTATATGTGTTCCATAACAGTTGATTGCCTTTGCCTCATACCCAAAATAGAATTATAAGATTTTGGAAGATTTTTTGTTTGGGTTTTTTCTTTGATAGCTAATATACCCAGAGCTCTGTCTCATAAGAAATTTCCTCCTTTTGGTTCATCTTGATATAGCTACAAGAAGCCACAAAAAAGAAGCACACTTTATATAAGAACCTTATAAAAGGACATAATCAAAAGAACACACATGCATACAGGAGTCATGGGATAGAGGCTCCAGGTCTTACCAGCTTAGGGGCAAGAAGAGTAGCAAAGAGGTTGTACTATGAGGTCAACTGTGCCTGGTCCAGCTTCTGGCCTCAAGACATGGTAGAATTATGAACAGGGAAAGTCTGTACATTTAGAAAAAGTGAATTTCCTCATAAATCTGTAAAACTACAAATGACTAACATACAAACTGGTAATACAAGCATTGAGTAGCTATTAGTCGTCCATTACTGATATTAGTGATATCTTTTGTCCTGGACCTGACTCTATACAGGGTACTTTGGCTATATTGGGGACTTTTTTGTTTGTTTTTCATGTTCCATTTCCTTAGGCTCGCCCTACACTCATCTTATCAGTCCACACTGTGGAATCTATTTGTTCCTGAAGGAGGGGGCAGCAGGGCAGCTGCCTGGGGGGGAGGAGAATTTGAGCTTGTAGTTGAGTGTAGAGTTGGCCAGGACGGCCCTCCCTATTCAAATAAAACTCAAAAATCCCTCACAGTTTCCACACCCAAAACAATATCCCCTCAAGCCTGAGGGATGATTAAGCCTTATGTCTATCATATATTCCTTAAAACAACAAGAGCTACTAATTAGTTACTACAATCCACATAAGTTTAAAGTTTTTATAAAAGTTAATTTTAAAATACAAGTTACAAAGTAAACAACTGGAAAAGATATAAATAAGTAATGAATGTATTGTTTGAGAAGTTAAAGGAAAAAGAGAAGGGTTTGTCCTAAAGATTGTTTCAAATAGGATGGACTAGGACAAGCCATCTAGGGTTTAGTATGTTATATAAAGGTCTGAGTAAGTTTTAAAAGTGTATAATAAAAGCTTCAGTGTGTGATAAAGTTAAAGTTGTCTATAATCAAAGAGTTGCCTAAAAGATTCTTAGGGTCATGTCAAACCAAAATCAAATTCTCTATGTCTATAAAATAACAAGGTTATCTTAATATTGTTTTGCTCTAAGTAACAACTACAAAAAACCATTACAGAGAAAGATTTTATCAAAGAAATAATTTGTGTTTTCTGCTGATCTTGTCAAGCTTTAAGTACTACTAAATCAGAGTTCATTTATATATTTGCTTATGTATCTTAAATGACCATCTTGTAACAGTGTAGTGTCTATACTTTATCTAAATATAGTACAAACATTTACAAAGTTATATAAAAATGAGCTAGAGCTCTCTTTTATCCAAGAGTGTTGCACTTAACCTAAATTCTGACAGCCCCTGCCTCCCACAGTTCACCTACCTAGGTGTGGCCTTAAAGGGACAGACTCACTCCCTGAGTCATGAGTGCATCAACTCAATCTTCTGTTTCCCTCTCCCCCATACCATAAGGCAGCTTACAGCTTTCTTGGGAGTTACAGGATTTTGCAGAATTTAGAACCCTAGGTATGCAGTCCCTTAGCAAACACCTTTTTATACTCTTCCTAATATTCCTATTCAGGTTTTTAATAATCTATGGCCACCCATTTCTCTTATAAAACTTGCCTCCAATAGACTCTGCTCCTCTGGCTGACTACCTACCTTATCTTAACCTCCTCAGGGAACTTCTTAGACAGCATGCAGACCAGATCCTGCCCCACCCTATAACAATTTCTGTTAAACCAGGGGAGTTCCAGATTGGTCTTGGAACTACATTGTCTGGTACCAGAGGCAGATATAGAGGGGGGAGGTTTTGACTAGGGCAATCTGAAAAGCAGCAAAAGGCCCAGAGGCTCCACTTTTTCTTGCTATCTGGACCCCACTTACAGAGTGAATAGCCTTTCCTGCCCAGATCACTTGCATTTCAACAAGAAGTCTCATCCCCCTATCTGCAGTGGCCATGCAGTCTCAAAACAACTCTGAGGGCAAAGCACTTTAAGAGAGTAGCCCTGGAGTGTGTCAACTATACTGCCCAAGCTGTCCTCCCCTGAGTGCCCCACCCACACCCTAAGCTAGAGGTGCAACTCCACCCTCCTGATGTGGTTCCCATTACAGCTAAGGAACAAGGACTAACTTATATGAAACACAGGGAATAGCAACACTTCTACACAGAGGGAAATGTAAGGTTATTTTTTTTTCTTTATTTTCCTTCTTTTTCCCTTTTATACATCTTTTCATCTATTTTTTTGTTTGGTTCCTTCTTTCCTTTTTCTTTCTTGCTTCCTTATCTTTTTATTAAGTTTGGTTTCTTATTTTTAGAATATTTTTCCCTTTAGTTCTTTTTTTGTTTCCTTCTTGCCTAAGGCTTCTCTATTTCTCTGTTATATATTTAATATGGAGTGCTCGTGTACTATTATCTCCTACACCCACCTGCCTTCTTTACATCTTCTCACTCTCCTCCCTCCCTCCTCAATTTCTAATCCTTATACTTTTCAACCAATGTTAAGCTCCCAGATCATCAACCATGGTGTTGCTCCCATACAACACTATGGGGAGAGATAATGATTCTAATTGTTTTTTACTCATTCAAACACTGGATTTATTGCTGAATTGTTAACCTTGTTACTGCAATAGCTTCTCTTCTTATGTGAGGAAGTAAAAGAGAAACTTGGACAAAGAGATATGCAAATCACAGTGTAGGAATTTAATATGAAAAACAAAGGCAGTTTTTTCTCTAAAACCCCACCACAACAACTCAACAACTGAATCCAAAAATGATAAATTGCCTAAATATCTGAGAGAGAATTCAGAAGCTATTGTTAAAAATGATCAGTAATCCAAAGTGGATTCATATAGATACATAAAGTTAGGATACCAATCAAAGACCTAGCCAAGAAAGTCAACAAAATGAATGAGAAATTCAGCAAGGAAATGGAAATTATGAAAAATAACCAACTCAAAATGTATCAAATAAAAGCCTCAATAAATCAAATAAAAACCACAATAGATAGTATTATCAGCAGACAAGACCAACTAGAAGAAAGAATACCAGAGATGGAGGACAAGAGCAAGGGGATATTACATAAAGACAATCGCAAAGAAAGAGATGAATACAACATACAAGGACTCTGAGACATGATCAAAAGATCAAACCTAAGTATTCACAGGGTGGAAGGAGGAACTGAAATACAAACTAAAGGCATGTCTTACCTACTCAATGAAATCATACCAGAAAAGATCCCAACTCTATTTAATGTTACATACACTCATATACAGGAGGCCTTTTGAACCCCAAAAATGACATGACCAGCAAAGAACAATTACACTTCATATAGTAACTAAAATGCCAAAACTAGAGAAAAAAGAAGGGATACTGAAAGCTGAAAGAGAAAAATGCTAGTTTACATACAAAGGTAAGCACTTAAGAATCACCACAGTCATCCCATCCCAAACCCTAAAAGCCAGGAAAGCATGGAGTAATATAACACAAGCTCTGAAAGAGAATAAGTGCCAGCCAAGAATATTTTATCTAGCAAAGCTGCCTTTCCATCTTGATGGGGAAATAAAACCTTCCAGGATAAGGATAAACTAAAATAGATCATGTCTACCAAGGCTGCATTACAAAAGATTCTCAAGGGATTAATTCACACAGAAGAGAAGAAAAGCAATCACAAACATGAGAGGTCAGTAAAGAATAAAACTCAAAAGAGGAATGGATGAATCCATGAGAGGTAGGACAGTATCAAGCATGATCAACTCAGTAAATTGGAAAAATCTGAACATGACCAATGCTAAAAATAAAGAAAAATTGCCAATAGACTTAAACTGGAAAAATAGCAATAGAATAATGGGAATCAGTAAACACCTCTCAATCATAAACCTACACATAAATTGACTTAACTCTCCAAAGGAAAAAGATTGTCTCATTGAATCAAAAATGAAAATCCAACAATCTTTTATCTGCCAGAAACATACCTCACAACCAAAAATACACATGAAGTAAAAGTGAAAGGTTGGAAAAAAACACATACCAAGCATGTAGAAATTGAAAGCAAACTAGAGTAGCTTTTCTCATGTCAGACAAAGCAGATTTTAAGCAAAGGTCAGTCAGAAGAGATTTTTTAAAAAGGTTACTATATACTAATAAAGGGAAAAAATCTATCAAGAAGATATAATAATTCTAAATACATATGTACCCAATATCTGTGACCCCAAATTCATGAAACAGATGCTTCAGAGCATAAATGGACAGATCCAGATACAATAATTGTGGAAGATCCCAACATATCACTCTCATCAACAAACAGAACATAGAGAGAAAAAAATTAACAAAGACTTCCTAGAATTAACAATGGTATAGGAAAAAAAAGGACTTAACAGACATTTATAGAGTATTCTGCCCTACAGCAGCAGGTTGCACATTTTTCTCAGTAGCCCATGGAAATTTCTCCAAAATAGTTCACATTCTAGGTCATAAAGCAAACTTCAACAAATACAAAAAAAAATCAGAATAATCCCCTGTATCCTAACCAAGCATAATGGAATAAAATTAGAAATCAATGGCAAGGAAAACCACACACACACACAAAAAAAAACTATTCAAACTCATGCACATTGAATAAGACACTTTTGAAAGGTCAATGGGTCATTGAAGAGATTAAGAAAGAAACTAAGAAATTCTTCGATTCAAATGAAAATGAGGACACAAATTCCAGAACCTGTGGGACATGGGGAGAAACATGGCAAGGATGCAAGGATGGTACAACATATGCAAATCAATAAACATAACACCATACATGAACAAAACCAAGGACCAAACCATCATAATCTCAATAGATATGGAAAAAGCCTTCCAAAAAATTCAACATCCTTTCATGATAAAAGCTCTGAAGAAACTAAGAATAAAAGGACCATTCCTCAATATTACAAAGGCTACATATGACAAACCTATAGCCAGCATCATACTAAATAGGGAAAAACTAAAACTATTTCCTCTAAAATCAGAAATGACACAAGGGTGTCCACCTTCCCCACTCTTGTTCAACACAGTAGTGGAATTCCTAACCAGATCAATAGGACAAGAGAAAGAAATAAAAGGGATTCAAATAGGAAGGGAAGAAGTTGAGTCATCCCTATTTTCAGATGATATGATCTTATACCTGAGGGACTCTAAAAACTCACCAAAATATCTTAGATCTCAAAAACATTCAGCAAAGAAGCAGGACACAAATTCAATATACAGAAAACAGTAGCCTTTTCAGGAAAACAATACAACTCACAATAATAACATCCAAAAAAAGTAGAATACCTAGGAATTAATTTAATGAAGGAAGTAAAAACCTATTCAATAAAAACTGTAAATCACTGAAGTACGAAATCGATGAAAGCATTTGATTATGGAAGGGCATCCCATTCTCATGGATTGGCAGAATCAATATTGTAAAAATGGCTATACTAACAAAGGCAATCTATATATTCAATGTAATCTCCCTCAAAGTTCCATTCTTCACTGAGACAGAAAAAAAATCAACACAAAAGCTCATATGGAAGCACAAAGCATTCAGTTCACAAATATATCATTGAGAAATTTTGTGTTTATGTTTTTCAAGAAGATTCCATTACAGTTTTGTTTTTTGTTGTATCTTACTGGGTTTTAGTGTCAGGCTAATACTGTCTTCATAGAATGAATTTGATAGCAAATTTATCCATTTCTTTCAGATTTTTCCACCTTATTAAAGTTGAGGGTATAAGAGACTTTTCTGTGGTTTGTTTTGCAAATAACCCTCTCTCCTCTCTATTGCACTGACTCTTTCTGTATTCTTCTTTTATGCCCCACTTCTTTAATTTCTACCCTGAAATGTATCATTTCTTTCCAACTACTGCTTTTGGGTTTGGTTTGTTTTGCTTTTTTGAAAGTATAATTTATTTATTTTTGATCTATCGAATTTTTCAATGTAGACACTCATGGCTACAAACTCTCCTCTTAACATTGCTGTTGTTTCCCAAACCTCCAAGTGAACTGTGTCGTTCTCATTTGAATCTAGGAAATGTTTTTATTTTTATTCCCCTCCCCTCTGTTTTTTCAATTATCCACTGATAATTAAAAAGTGAGTTATTTAGTTTCCATGTGTTGGAAATTTTTTTTTGTACTTTTTGTTGATTTTTAGCTTTATTCTATTGTGGTCTGATAAAATGCAGGAAGTTATATCCATTTTCTGACATTTGCTAAATCTTGTTTTATGTCTTAATATAGGATATATTTTGGAGAATGTTTTACAGGGTATTGGGAAGAATTTGTATTTGTGGCTGTTGGGTGGAATATACTATAGGTGTTTGTTAAATCCATTTGATCTACAATGTTGTTTAATTATGAAGTTTCTTATTGTTTTTTATGTGCATGACTGTAGTATTAGAGTGACCATTATTGTATTGAGGTCTTTCTGTTCATTTATGTCAGGTGGTGTTGTTTTATAAAATTGCATATACTGGCATTCTGTGTACATATGTTACAATTTTTATATCCTCTTGATAGATTGTCTCATTTATCCTTATGAACAGACATTCTTTGTCTCTCCTTATTAATTTTGGTGTAAAATCTGCTTTGTCAGTTATAAATACAACTACTTCTGACTGCTTTTGGACTCCATTTTCTTGGAATATCTTTCCCCATCATTTCACTTTATGCTTGTATTTGTCTTTGCCAGGGTGGTGTGCTTCTTGTAGGTAATAGAATGTTGGTTCTTTGTTTCTCATTCAATACACCAGATTGAGTATTTGATTGGAGAAATGAGACCATTAACATTTTTGATTGCTATTGAAACATATGTAGTAATTCCTGTCATCTTTGGGGGCTGTTTGATTCTTCCCTCATCCTCAGTTGATTCTCTACTCATTTAGTGAGATTTATTGTGTATTGAATTTTCACGGTTGCACTTATCTTCCTCTTCTGTGTCTTGAATTCCTTTAAGTATCATCTGTAGTTCTGGCTTAATGGTCATGATTTCCTTTAGTTTTGTTTATTGTGATAGGACTTTATTTCTTCTTCAATTATGAAGGATAGCTTTGCTGTATACAGTATTCTCGGTTTTAAGTTATTTTCTTTCAGTATTGACAAACATCACTCAATGTCCTCCTTGCTTTTAGAGTTCTTACTGAGAAATCTCATATTCTGATGGATTTGCCTTTACATGTAACTTGGCACTTCTCTTGTGGCTTTCAGTATAATTTCCTTTATCTCTATACCTAGGTTTTTAACTGTAATATGTCACAGGAAGGTTCTATTCTGTTCTTGTCTGACATCCTAAAATATGTTATCTCTTTCTCAATATTTGGAAATTTTTCTGCTTTTCAAAAATTATTTTCTATGCCTTTACTTTGCACCTTTCCCCCTCCTCTCTGCTCATGATTCATAGGTTTGTTCCTTTAACAATGTTCCGTGGGTTGCATTGTTTCTTTTTCTTTCTTTATCTTTATCTGAATGTTCTAATTCACCTATATTTTCTTCAATCTCTGATATTTTGTCTTAAACTTCATCCAATCTAATGGTGAGGCTTTAACACAGTTATTTTATTTTGATTAACTGAGCTTTCCTTTTTATTTTTTTTTTTAGCGGGAGGGTTGGGGAAGCAACTGGGACTTGAACTAGGACCTCACAGTTGCTAGGCAAATACTCTCTCCCTTGAACCAGGCCCCAGACCTTTTTGGCTTTATTTATTTTTTAGGTAGGGTCTCATCCTTTTGCCTGGGGCCAGCATCAAACCATGGTCCTCCTACCTGTACCTTCCATATATCTGAGACTATAGACATGGCCTATCTTACATGACTTTGGTTGACTGAGATAGGGTCTTTTATAACTTTTTCTCAGGTCTGGCCTCAAACCAGGATCCTTCCTGTCTCCACCTCCTTAGTAGCTACAATTATTTGTGAGCCACCATGCCCAATCTCTTATTGAGCTTTTCATTTCCAGAATTTTGGTTTTTTCAGGATTTCTTCATTTTATTCAATGCCTCTCACATATCATTCATTTTCTTCCTTATTTAACTCAGCTATTTATTTGTGTTCTCATAGAGTTTACTCAAGCATTTATTCCTGTCTCTTTAATTTTGTTGAGCAGTATTATAATTATTCTTTTAAATTTTTCTGGGATTTCATTTGCTTCACTTTCATTAGTGTCCATTACTATGGAGTTTTGACCTTTGGAAGAGACATATACCCTTACATTTTCATATTACTTGTTTTTCTACATTCTGCTTTATTTATCTATTATGTTGAATATCTCTTTCACTAGCACTCAGAGGAAAGGAAGCAATGAGCAATAACAAAATCAACAATATAAACATACCTGATATTTAAATGCAGTAATAAAAAATACTGTAAGCATCAACTACTCCTCCAATTAAATTGTAAAGGAAAGAAATAGAATACTTACAGGATAATCTAGTTATTTTAAAAGTTAAAAGGTAGGTATTAATCAGTAAGTGATAAAAACAAGAGAGAATTTGTAAATGAAAAGGGATCAGGCAAGATGTGGATGAAGGGAAAAGCACATACTGTGAAGTTATTAGATATAATTGTGAGAAAGAACACAATAGAAGATATAGTCAGAGAAAAACAAAACAGAAATGAATGAGAATACAGGAAGAATAAGAAAAGCAGAAAGAAAAAAGAAACAAACAAAAAAGAAAGCAAGAGATAAAAGCCACAAAAACATCAAACTCCTCCCCCCCAAAAAAGTGAATATTTCTTTGATAGAGATGAGGGTGGCTTCCTCTCTCGCAAGAGCAGGTTGAGGAGGGTTGATTTTTGCATCCCAGGGATGCAGGGGTGGTTCAACATATGAAAATCAATAAACATAATAAACCACATTAACAGAAGCAAAGACAAAAACCACTTGATCATCTCAATAGATGCAGAAAAAGCCTTTGATAAGATCCAACATCATTTCATGATAAAAGCTCTAAGAAAACTAGGAATAGAAGGAAAGTTCCTCAACATTATAAAAGCTATATATGACAAACTTACAGCCAGCATTATACTTAATGGAGAAAAACTAAAACCATTCCCTCTAAAATCAGGAACCAGACAAGGATGCCCACTATCTCCATCCTATTCAACATAGCACTGGAATTCCTAGCCAGAGCAATTAGGCAAGAAGAAGGAATAAAAGGTAGGTAATGAAACTGTCAAAATATCCCTATTTGCAGACGACATGATCCTATACCTTAAAGACCCAAAAAACTCTACTCAGAAGCTTCTAGACATCATCAATAGCTATATCAAGGTAGCAGGATATAAAATCAACATAGAAAAATCATTAGCATTTCTATACACTAACAATGAGCAAACGGAAAAAGAATGGATGAAAACAATTCCATTTACAATAGCCTCAAAAAAAATCAAATACCTAGGTGTAAACCTAACAAAAGATGTGAAAGACCTCTACAAGGAAAACTATACACTTCTGAAGAAAGAGATTGAGGAAGACTATAGAAAGTGGAGAGATCTCCCATGCTCATGGATTGGTAGAATCAACATAGTAAAAATGTCACATAAGTTTTTGCTGACATTCCTTGTGGGGAGCAGATTAAAGCCTATGAGAACTGGTCACAAGCAAGGTGAGATGCAGTTAATTGCTTTTACCTGTAGACCAAGATAGGCACAGCCCCCAGCCACAGGGAAAGTTGTGTTCAGAGAAGCAGAAATGCAGGTATTTCCTGTTGCAATGTCACACCCCTCCCCATGGCTTTACCTGTTTGCTGCTATAAAAGCGCCCTGAAGGAAGAAGAGGGGCTTTTTTGGCTTTTGCCTTTTGGGGCTTTACTTTGGGTTTTGGGCTTTGGGCTTTGGACTTTTTACTTGGCTTTTGGCTTTTTGCTTGGGGGGCTTTTTGCCTTTGAATATTGGGAAGAAACTTTTACTTTAGGCCTTTTGGTGTGGGAACCTTTTGGAAGGGAAAAGAATTATTGAAGGGAAAAGAATTGTTGAAGGGAAAATGCTAAAGGAAAAATTGCTAAAGGGAAAATGCTAAAGAGGGGTTGATAGAAAGTGCACTGAGAACTTTACCATAGGCTTCAGAAAGCAAAGCTGAGAAAGCTAAAGCTAAAGAAAAGCCAAAGAGAACATGGGACAATGCACAGTGCAAGTCTAAGGACGAGACATTAAGAGTTATGCATATGCAGGTATAGGAGCAGCTGTTTGCACGGAGACTTCAAGAGAGCTAAAGAGAGATGGGATAGTGCAAGCCTCAGGGCAAAAGACTTTAAAAGCAATTAAGCTAAAGATAAGCTAAGAGCAAACATGCCACAGTGCTAGCCTAAGGAAAGAGGTTTTAAGCAAGGTTTTAAAGAACTGCAAGGAATAGAGCCCTAAAGAATTAAGATAGAAAAAAGAAGCAATGAGCAATGACCCCAAATTTCTTTCTGCCTGTCTGTCTATCCTGTATCTTTTCTAAAATCTCCAGTCACCTCCAGTAACAACCAGTTAGGTCCAGTAACAACCAAGCAGTGATAGAGAAAGTTCACTCGAGCAAGGGAGGGAGCAGGAGGAACAGCACCCCCTTCAGTTCCCAACTGGATTATCGCTCATCTCATCACCTGAGGCTAGGCCACTGTGTGGCCATCAGGACTTTGGCTTTTTGACTCTTGAGGCTATTGTTTATGTCACTCCTCAACTCACTCCAGATCACCCAGTGGCTCCAGCACTTCCTTTCAGTGTAGTGGCCCAGCTGTGATTTGCAACTTTAAAACATCAGAAGCTATTTTTTGGTTATTTTGCTTTCAAATCACGGAGAGCCTGGAGCATGTTTCTTGCTTTTAATCTGCCATCTTGTCTCCCCTCAATATACTTAATATAATGAAAGCAACATTTTCTTGCATTAGTGGTTTGCTTAAAATACATTTACAGGTGTATCTATTGTACAAATAAAGCCATGACACTATCTTCACTCTGTTTACCAGAGAATGGAGCAAAGTGTCTTCTCTGTCATGCATTGCTTATCGTGATGTTAACTGATGAAAGTCATATAGAAAGTAATTAAGATGGTTGATCAGAAATTAACAGAGCACATAGTTAGCCATGGTAATTTTTAAATCCAGTTATATAATTTGGTTTAAATGAGAAGCTTAAATGCATCATAAATCTTTAGAAATGAATGGTCAATGTGAGCTTTCTATGTAAGAATCCTAGAAATGGGATCAAAACAATATTAGCAGTAAAGTCATCCTCAGGCACAATGCTGTAGAAAGAATTTTTAAAAAGGAAACTTAAAAGTGTGACTTATTTTTAAACTTTTATTTAGCTAAAAAGCAAAGGTTTTCTGCAATTCTCTAGGTGAAATTTGAAAGGTATGCAGGTGTCAGCTAAGAAGAGAACAATGCTTCTAGCTAAAGCTTTGAGGGGATGAAGAATTGTTGGTTAAGGTCCCATCTAACTGGATTCACAGTGCTTCTCATTGTACCTTCACACCACTGAGAAACCAGGGAAAGTTTATTAAAGGAGATAAAGTAATGTGATCTAAGGTTTTAAATCTTTTATGTATCCACTGCCCCTGCCACCCACCAAACCTCTCATTGCAAGAAGGAAAATGGATTGACAGATGAGAAGTACAAAGTCTATTACATTGTATCAGGAGGCAAGCAAGGTTATAATTTACATGGGGCAGTGGCAGAGTGAGAGAAGTAGAGGAATCTAAGAAACTCTTAAATTCTGTGAAATTAGTTTTGAAAAAAATCAAAAGCATAAAAGAGATATATACCAAAAAAAGAAAGTATTCTATGTCACCATTCCTGAACTGTAGGACGTCTTTCTTTAAAAGGAAAATTATACCAGATAAAAATGTGGAAATATCATTGAGAGGTAATGTGCCAACTAAACAAATAAGAATAATGACAAATGTGATTTATAACATATGTAAATTGATGATATAAAAACGCAACAAGGGCAAAAAGATTAGTAGGAGCAAATGGGAAGAGAGTACCAGAAGGACATCTTACTTTGCATGAAGGAGTATATATCATCTAAACATAGACTACGATAACTTAAAGATTTATGTGAACCCTAAGGCAAGTGCATAAAAAACAAAACTATAAGTAAAATAAATGGTGACAGTAATTCACTGGAATAAATTGCAATTATTAAAAGTGTAACTGATAAAAAATAGAGGAAAGTATAAATATAGAACCAAGATCAGTTTGGACAAACAGAAAACTAATTTGAAAATGACAGGTTTAAACTTAGCAATATTAGCATATACAATAAATAGAAAATCTGAATATGACAATTAAAAGAAATTTTCAGATGGAATTAAAGCATAATTGCATGTTGACAAGAAGAACCACACTGTAAATACAGAGACAAATAAGTTACAAATGAAATGATTGACAAGACAGACAGTGATAGTAATAATCAAAAGAGATCTGTAGTTTCTGAGCTAAAGCTAAACAGACTAAATTTCTCACAAACAAAAGTACTACAAATAAAGCTGCTTTCTAGTGATTAAGGGGTCAACTTACTAAGATAAGACAAAGTCTTAAATGTTTATGGAACTAAAAGAGAGTTTCAAAGTACAGGGAAGAAAAATGGGTAGGAGGACAAACAAAAACAGATAAATTCACAATTACAGTAAAAGACTCATTCCCTAATAATTGATAGAGAAGGTACCTATGGAAGGTTTAAAAATGTAAAATACAAGATAAGGTCTATTTGACACTTACACAAGTCTATAATCAAAAACATTATAATACATATATACATATTCTTTCAAGTACACATAAAACATTTATAAAGATTTATCATATTCAAGTATGTAAAAAAACCTCAATAAATTTAAAAGAATAGAAACAATATAAAAGATAGTTTTTAAAGCCAGAATAAAGAAAAATCAATAAGAGATGTCCAGAATATGGTTCCCCAAATATTTGTGAACACATACACATACCTAAATGACTGAAAACAAAAATAAAAGCTATCATAAAAAAATGTAAGTGGAAACAGTATTCCTTGAGTTGGATGAGGTGCCATATAGCACCATGTTGAGAGGGATGATTTCTGGCACCAAAATACTTGTATTAGAAAAAACAGATGTGAATAAAAGAATAATAAAATAAATAAATAAAACATAAAACTAGATAAAATCAGTAATACAAAAAGAACAAGCAGGAAATATACCAAATTAGAAACTTTTACTTCTATCTCAAGAAATGTGAGGAGAGAAGGGTGCAAGGTAAACAAAGTTTAGTAGAAGGAAGAAATACTAAAGATAAGAGTGAAAAGCAAAAAAATTGAAAACCAAAAACAGAAATTAAAGAAAAAATCATGGTAAATTAGGCATTTGTAATCCCAGCACTCTGGAGTCTGAGGCAAGATGATCAAAAGCTCAAGGCCAGCCTAGGCTGCCTGGTGAGTTCAAGGGCAGTCTAGGATATGTACAGAGAAACTGTGTCATAAAAACAAGAAACAAAACACAACAAAAAGACCCAGACAAAACAATCACTAGAAATGCAAGTTCTTTGAACAGTCAATATCATTGACAAACCTCTAGTCATTCTGAAAAGTAAAAAAGACAGGAGAGCAAAACCATACATGAAACTGAAAATGTGAATACAGCATCTACAAATGCTAAAAGAATCATAATAGGATAACTTTGAAAACGTACCCCAATAAATTTGTCAGATAAAATGGATACATCCCTGATCCACATGAAAACTCAGACCTCCTGAAAAAACAAACAGTCTTATATTTTAAAAGAAATAAAAGCCATATTTTAAAACTTTCCCACAAAGAAGTTGCTAGTCATCATTGGTTAAGTTGGTTTTGTATCTATAAACTAAGAAAGATAATATGAATTTTATCAAAATTTTTTCAAAAATTTGAAGGAGGACCATTTGTCAACTTACTTGGAAAGACCATTATTACTCTAATTCTAAATCAGGAAGACATTAGTAGAAAAGAAATCCAAAAACTGATATAGTTAACTAACATAGATACAAAAATTCTAAGCAGAATGTGAGGGAATCATGCCAACACCATATAAGATAGGGAATGTATCATAATCAAGGAGCTTTAATCTAAGGAATGCAAGACTTTATACTATTAAACATTTTAAACAAATGGACAAAACATATTTGAGAAAATCCAACAACTTTCCATAAGAACATTCGAGAGACTAAGAGGATGCCTCTAATAAAAATGTACATTGTACTTATTGCTGAAGGACTGATAGCATTCCTTCCAAAATTAGAACCCAAACAAAGCTATTCATTCTTGCCATTTCTGTTCAGTATTGTACTGATGCCTCTAGCACTATAATAAGGCATTAAATATAAATAAAAGTCATCTAGATAGGAAAGAAAAATGTAGAAATCTTGAACTTGTATATGATTATGTATTATGGAATGTACAATAAAAGTATAAGCCTAATAAGTGATTTTTATGAAGTTTTTAGAGCATGAGAATCACATTGTATTTCTACATAGCCAATGACTAATTATAAATTAATACTGCAGAATTTACACTTTTATCAAAATTTTGAAGTACATAGAGTTAAACATGAGGATGTGAAAACCACATACACTGACAAAATAAAGCATTTTTGAGAAAAATTAAAGAAGTCTTAAGGTAATGAAAAGAAACTCTGTACAATGAGTATCAAAATTCAATATTATTAAGATATCCATATGCTCCAAATTAATCTATACATTAAATATAATAATCATCAAACTATGTTATTCCAAAATGCATTTGGAAAAGCCAGAAATATAGAATAGCTGAAAACAAAACCACTTTTGAAAACAGGAATGATGCTTAAGAGCTCACTTGTTAAGACTTACCAAAGTACATTGATCAAGGCAGTATGGTGTTGGCATAAAGATTGATTTACAGAACATTGGAGAAGAACAATAATACAGGAAGAGAGTCACATCTATGCATGACTAGTTTTCAAACAAGATTCAAGTCAGTCTTGGAGAAAGGACAGTCTTTTCAAATTCAATGCTAGAACAATTTGAAATCCATATGAAAAATATCTCAAATTATAAATATTTAAGTCAAAGAAGATATAGACTAAAATATAAAATGTGATGTTATAAAAATACAAATATAATTTTTTAATGATAAAACCATTTTGGAAACAATTTGACAATTTTTGGTTAGTTTGTTTTAAAGGTAACATTCACATACCCTAAGATGCAAATATTCAACCTCTTATATTATCCAGTAGAAATTAAAGTATGTGTTCCTACAAAGATATATGTAAATGTTCATAGTCAGCTTTATTTGTAATAAAGATACCTGAAACAACACAAATGTTTATGATCCACTCAATGGTTAAACAACCAGTAATATAGATATATTTAAATGGAATACAACATGTCAGTAGAAATGAATGGATTATTAGTACCTGCCACAAAAATCTATGAAACTCAAAAGAATTGTAGTGTATTAAAGAAGCCTCCAAAGAAATGCATTCTGTATGATGCCATTTATATAAAATTTTAGGAAAAACCAAAACAAAGGAAAAACAGCTCAATCTTGTAAGGTGATAGAAGCTAAGGGGAGGAAACAAGACTGTAAGTTGTAAAGGAGCTCAAGGGAAATTCTGGGAGAAATACTTATACCCACTTTCTTCATTGTGGTGATGATTTTACATGTAAATACACGTGCAAAAATGTACCAAATTTTACATTTTATGTTTGCTCAGTTTATACATGTCAGGTATGCCTCAATAAAGCTGTTCAATAAAGAATAACTTAAGAGCAGAATTACACACAGGAAGCCTACTTTTATTGACATACACTTAAGAATATTTTCACCTTGCAAAATTAGAGATATGCTTATTTACTTGAAGTATAGGGGAAACGTGGAGGAATTTCATAAGTTCAAGTAAACTGAGAAGGTTTAAAAATAGTTGTTCTGGAGAACAGGAGAATTAATTGACCTTAATTAACTCAATTAATTCAATTTCAAAGTCAGTTAATTAAAAAACAAAACAAACCACAGAAATGTTTGCTGCTGATGAAATCTTAATTATTTGATAAAATTGAATTACGTGACCAAAATATTCTGATATATAAAAGTGAATAAAATTAAATCATGAACTCTCGGAATCTGTATGATATAGTGAGGTATTTAACACATAACTCACATCAGCTCATGGTGTGTAGACATGGCAATATTTTGTGTTTGGAAGATTGAGCACTGTGGCAATGCATTGTGTAGAGTGCTGATTCATTTTCAAAGAGATGAAATTCAAAATTCTTAATACAAAGGTAGAGATTTAAATGCTACCATTATCCCTATACTATATATGAATGTTTTTTCATGTTGTAAACAATTCTTTTAATCCAGTCAATTATTTATAAGCAACTGTCACCTAATGCTCACATATGGACAGAGGAGCTCATTTCCATAGGAGAAAAGAAATCTTTTGTTTTTTGGTTTCCTTTCATGATTGAGAAGGATTTTATTAGTGATCTAAGAGTACCTATTCCATTTACCTCTTAACAGTGCATCAATCCCAGGAGCTTCCACTGTTATCTATCTGGATGCATCTCATTGGGTGCCCTCAGTATGGTCACATCATATTCCCTGACATTTAACATAGCTCTGTGTACCAAGCCAGGACCACTTGAGATCCAGCAAAACAGATGGTTTTGGAGAGTGAACTTGAAGTGAAATATTTCCAAATGACCGACATGCAACATCCCACGTGTTTTGCAAAACATGCATATACATACGGAGTTAAGTAGGAAATTCTACCCATCATGCTGCAAAAGTCCTTCTCAATCCTGGAATCATTCCTTAATCAGTTTTAAATAATTCAGCAAACGGCTGATCCAAAGATGACTTCATTTTTTCTAATCCCTTCAGGAGACTTGAGGAAACAAAACCATTGAGGAAATTCATATTGTGTGGAAATTTCTTCTGGGAACCCTCCTTTCCTGGAGAGACAGTTTTGTGTCTGTCTGATCTCCTTTCCAGGACCCTATCTCTGGAGTCCTCTCTTCCCGTCCGGATCCCAGGTGCTTCCTATAAACTCCAGATCCCCACTATGCTCTTGATATTCTGTACTTTGCCTTCTCACACCATCTCCATTTCTTGAAAAATACTGTGAATATTTTTATGTACCAAAGAGAAACTGCCTCCTTTCCTTTAGATAGCAAAACAGGCTATCATGCCTCTGCTTAAAATCTGCTGTTGATTCCCCTTAAACTACAACTCCAGTCCAAATCCTTTGGTGTAGAACTTAGAGTGTTCTACTGCCTACCAATCCTCTGTCCTAACATAGAACAATTGCTTCTGTAACCAAGGACAACGGATCTCCTTCTGGTAAGTGCAGTGCCAGTGAACCAGACCAGAAGATAAAAGGATGGAAGAAGATTTATTACCTGCAGTAAGTAAGAAAAGCAGGAGAGTTACTCAAAAAACCCTGCTCCCTGGAGCAAAGGTAGTGTGGAGATTGATATGGAGAATCTATACATATTAACAAAGGAAGCACTTTAAGGGTGGGCAGATTTCTGAGCATGCTCAGTTTATGGTCATAGTCCAAGAAAGATGGAAGATACATTTCTGGGCATATTAATCTGAATGTAATGGAGCACATGCTCAAAAGGTTAAAATGGCAGCCAAGAAGGTTTTTGTGAATGTTCAGCTTACTTCTTGGTACAAAGAAAATAAAAAATATTTAACTGCAAAAAGAGGGGGGAGGAGGAGATAAGAAAGCATCAGAGGTAGAGAATATTATCAAAGCACATTATATGTATGTATGGAAATTCCACGATGAAACCCTTTACTATGTATAATTTGATATGCACCAATGAAATAAATATATAATATTCTTTATTATCATTTCAAAAAAAGTTTTAGCTGAAGCTAAATTAGTATAGGAGTGCATTAATGCAATGCAGGAGTTTGCCCCCATGTGTGTCTGCTTCACTTACCTACTAACAATACTAGTCTCAAAAGGCCACTGTGAAACTTTCAAAATATGGTAGGATGTATTTTACATGCTGATGTTTCATTGTACCATGTGTAATGTCAGTGCTTACAAACCAGTCATACAATGTAATTAAGCTTCTATTTACTATGGATTTTGGTTTTTCTGCAGTAATACATTTGAGTCTTTTTTTGCCTTCTAATCCAAAGCCAGGAAGAGAAAAGCTTGCTTTTTTGTTGCAATGAGATTTTTACTTCTTCTTTAATATTTATATTTTAATTTCATAACCTACTATACAAAAGGCAGTAATAGGCCTCAGAGTTGAAGTAGTTTGTATTTTACATGTGTTATTTTATTTCAGTAACTCTTACTATTCCCATTTTACAGATTAAAATCAAAATCCAAACAGACATTATAAATTGTGAACATTTCAGACATCATATAAGACATAAGGAGTATAAAGACAAATCAATAAACTTATGTAAATGCTGTCACTTCTTAGAGTCAGCAACAAACATGAATATACTGATCCAACATGCATGCATACTGTATATGTGTATAACCTATAGGTATTTATAACTATTTATATGCCTACTCACGTATCTGCAACTAAGAACCCTAGACTATTGTGTTAGCTTGATGCATATGACACACTTCATATTCATTGATCATTCTTATTCTGGAATAGCGTTAACCTTAAAAAGCTATTTCTATTCAGCATTGGATTTAAATTGGGGAAATTATAAAAAGTCTCGGAAATTCAGTGAAGAATATAGTGCCCATAAGCAGAGTACTAATTTTTAGGGAGAAAAAGTACAAAAGGGGGCAGTAGAAATAAGCATTAGTGGTACCATCATCAAAAATCAATAGCTCAGCAACAGAATTAATAGCTTCTGGCCAATGTCATGGAACCATTTGTAAATTAATCCTCCTTCATTCTTTCTCATCATGAGTCCAGAAGAGAAACACTGAGTATGATGCCCAGTCTGATGAGATGGTGTCTGCAGGAAGCTCTTTGGAACAATTCCAGGAGATGGAGTCAGGGACTGCCAGGCAAGACATTTAAGAGCTCTAACTTGCAAAATGAAGGTTACTCCTACCTAGCTTTATGGCTATAATGAAAATCACATGGAAAAATATAGAAGTGTAGTACATTTTTCCTGCTGGCTTGCACATGAAATGAAAAAATAAAATTTCTAAAAATCATATTTGTTCAATTTAAGTAATCAAACACACACGTATTATTTAGTGAAGGTGATTAAATTCTGGGCTTCACACATGCTAAGCACACGCTCTTCAACTGAGCTACATCCTCAGCCTATGCATTAAATAATTTAATTAATACTAATTAAGTATTCCATATGGGAGGCAAGGGGTAATGACAGAACTTTTGAACAACTCTTGCTTTTTTGGCAACTGGATCAGAAAACTGGTTTCTGTATGCGTATGCATTCGCTATCACTGCCATAACAAAAGAACTTATAGGTGGCTTAAAAAATAGACATCCATTTGTCAGCGCTCTGGAAGCTGCAAATCCAAGGTCACGGCAGATTAGGTTCCTGGTAGGACCCTCTTCATTGCTTGCATAGGACTACTTTCTTGCTTTGTCCATACAAACCCTTTCATTTATATGCATATAAAGACAAGTGTTGAGCTAAGAGACAGAGGTGTCTTTTTCCTTTTTCTTTTAAAAATTAAATTTATTTTAACTTCATACCTATAAAACAAAAATTGTACACATTAATTAGGTTACCATGTGAGATTTTAATACATATATATTTTTTTAATCAGATTAAGCATATCTGTCTCCTCAGATACTTATCACTTCTTTATGTTAACCAATATGTTCAAAATCCCTTATTCTAGATTTTTGGCATAAACAGTACAGACAGTATCTACAGTCACACTACCGTGTAGTAGCACACTGAGCTTTTACTCCTACCTAACTGCATTTTAATACTCAATTACTAACCTTTCTCCATCCCTCCCTGTCCACTACTCTCCCTAGCCTCTGGTAACCACTATTCTACTCTGTAGATCATGTAACACATGCATTTCAATGCCTGGCTTACTTCATTTGATATAATCACTTCTAGTTCCATCCATGTTGTTAGGAATGACAATATTCATTCTTTTTAATAACTAATTAGTGCTCCATTTTGTATGTCCACTACACTTTCTTTATCTATTCATTAATTCATGGACACTTAGATTCTCTGTTTCCATTTCTTGTCAATGGTGAACAGTGCTGTAATAAACATGGGCATACAGATGTCTCCTTGACATACTGATGTCATTTCCTTTGGACATATACTGAGGACAGATATTACTGTATCACACTGTAATTCTACTTTTAGTTGGTTTTTTTTCAAGAGTCCTCTGAACTGCTTTCCATAATGACTGTCTTCCTCGTCTTATAAGTCTTATTAGATTAGGCTCTATTCACATGACCTCATTCAACTTCAGCTCCTTAAAATCCTTAACTCCAAACTCAGTCACATTGAGATTAAGTTTACAGCATAAAAAATTTGGGAACCATGGTTCATACAGTACATAACAATATGTATCATACAGACACACTGGCAAAATATCTTAGAAGGAGCATTGTGACAAGCTTTACAAGACCACGATCTCAATTCTACTGTCTTATTTACCTTCAATAAGACTTGCAAAATTAATTAGTGTTCAGAGCCTCGGTTCCCACAATTGTAAACCTGGCACTGTAATAGCTATCTCATATTTTTGTTAAAATTAAATGATATAACACATATGTATTATTTTCTAAATAGTAGGTATCCAATTACTATTATCTGCTCTATAAAGCATTAGCCACCTTTTAAAATTATCACTGCTAAATCATATGTGGTTTATTTGTACATCACTTTACATTACTTACTTTTAATCTCAAACTGTAATAAAGAAGAGTTGAGATTTTTAGTTACAATTAAAGATTCTGAACACCTATTCTGGAACTATAAACAAGATTTAAAAAAATATATGTTCTAAAAGCAGTGGAGAAACTTTTTGTCACTGAAAATGTGTGTAAAAACCCAAGTCCATGTCAACCTATTAGCTGTGTTATTCATGGCACTTTACCCTGATATTTTTGACAAGTATCAGGTAGCAAAGAACAAATCCATTAACTGAATGGAGTATGATCATCTTCCATATGTCTTCTGAGTCTTAGTCACAAATTTATTTCTTAGATTCCATATCCTTGAGATTGAGTCATCATCAAGACTCAGATGTTGCTAATTTTACAAAATAAGTGGCCATTGAAGTGACCACCCTTTCAAATCAAAAGCTAAAGTGGTTAAGACTATAAATTAACTTTAGAAGATTGTTTTGAAACATGGGGGAAGTGGTGGTGGTTGTAAGAAATCCTGTGATTTAGGTCAAATTAAAAGTGAAAGGCAAGGGCTGGCAGAGTGGCTCAAGTGGTAGAGCGCCTGCCTAGCAAGAATGAGGCCTTGAGTTCAAACCCCAGTGCTGCCAAACCTCAAAAAAAAAAAAAAGTGAAAGGCAAAAGATGTGGGATATAAAGAAGAGAGGCTAAATCCTTAAATGGGAACCCTCTGCTAGATGACTGAGCACATTTCTGGGTTTATCTGAATCCTCATTTCAAGTCCTGCTGTACCTCATTTCAAAATCATTCTGAGTATTTCTGACAGCTTTATCATTGTATTTATTCTGCTCCACTAAAATCACAGCAAAATTTGATAGGTGTGCTATTAACCCATCCATCCAGCAGTCAGTGTTGGACCATGATGAGTATGGATGGACACTGACAGCATCTTCCCACAAGGATGACTGGTGTGCCCCCTCCTCTAAAATGCACACTAGTGCATTTTAGACCAGCACTAGTGTGTTTACAGGGTCTGTACAGGAGGATATGCTAACTCTTTTCCTTCATCTTTTTTCTATATAATCTCTTCTATACTTTTCTTTATAAAGTACAGAATACTCTTTTTTAAATGTATTGCACTTGAAATTCTAAGGAACATAATATTTTTCATGTTGTAACCTCTATAAATGCATCCTACACTCATTACCGAACATCTTCTACATTTCTGCTTACATTTATATTTTAAAAGCCAGAGAACTGAGGATGGAGCTAAGTGGTGGAGTGCTTGCCTAGCATGTGCGAGCCCTGGGTTCATTCACCAGCACTACAAAATTTATATGCCATAGTGAAGATAGTGATTTTGCTGCCATGAGCAGAGGGACAGAGTAGCAGGATGAATTAAGAGAGAAAATGTCTTCTTTCTAATCTGCATTTATATTCAATTTTGTGTTTGCACTTTTGTCACTTTTTGTTCTTGTTCACAGGGATTAAGAGAAGCAACCTTGAGGAGGGAGAGAGCTGCAGACCTAATATCTATTCACCATAGAAGACAGCTTAAAGAGGAGAGTAGTAGCAGTGCCAATTTGTGTGAAAATCAAACAAACTAGCATGATAAAAAAAAGAGAACTGACTTAGTAGGTAGCTGATAGAAATGAGATAAGACTTTCTTATTTGGCAGTGGCAAACTGATCAAAGTTGTACTCTGGAGAAGCCTGGGCTATTGGACTTGAGAACACTCCTGTTCTATTCTCAGCTGACATTCACTTTGGTCATATCCAGGTACATCAACAGATAGTGAGATGGCATCCTCATCTAGACTGAAACTGTGAGAAATGAAGGCAGGAACCTGTATTCACACAGATTTGTACAGATGAGAAGAGGCACACCCTGAAAGCCATTACAGAGTAACATCTGTAAGCAATGGATCACCTTGGATAGACCTGAGCCCTGTAGTCTTATGTCCAATCATTGACCAGGGAATCAAAAGAAGCTAGAAAGAATGGTTGGAAGACAAAAGCACTTTGAAGGCTCACTTGAAGATACTGACTAAAGGACTGCACTTCTGCATTCAATTGGTAAACCAGGCACTCCATGCCTGAAAATCCAAGTTATACATGCAGGTGATTCAAGAAGGGGAGGTTAGGAAAGCCAACCACACTCAGAAGCCAATTGGTCTGGGAGGAATATTGAGGGGACAAAATGGGTGTGAGCTTAAATACCAATATGCAGGTCTGCTTTGAACTGTGATTAGGCCTTTCATTGCCTGGAAGTTCTTGGATAGAGTTTCCTCAGCCACTAAGTGGAATAATGCTTACTGAAGCATGGAAAAGTAAAATAAGACAAGGTAAGTGAAGTATTTATGACATTATTTTGCAAGAAATTTTATAGTTTCCTCATTTTCTGTGAAACTCAACTTCTTCATTTTCCCAGCTGGGAAGAACAAGTGGCTGAAACCACCTTCATGAAAACAAAGGTATATCACAAAACTCTAGAAGAAAGGAAGTAGAATGTTTTCACCATGAAGAAATGATAGAAAATTGAAAATCTAGGTATAAGAATCCTGGTTTACACATTATACAGTGTATACACATATTGATACATCATATATTATGTATAATTTCAATGTTTTTATTTATTAATTAAAAATCAAAACAAGGAGAAAGCACCATAAAAGAACTTACTTATTATAAGCAATTAATTTTACTACAAGAATGCTTTATTTCCAGAGATTTCTTACTGTTTTTTGGTGGATCTGTAGTTTTGATTTCTTACTATTTATTAAGGTTTTGGTGAAAACATCTATTAGCTGAGTTTCAATGTTCTTAGCTTTCCTACACATACAAAACTTCTCTATAGCACTAGAATGTAATCAATATATCTTAAGTGGCTGCTTTTTAACCTCACATTTAAATTGTATCTAATAAAGTAAGGATTTATTCATTATTTTAATGCTTCCTTGTATGGATTGCAAAACTAAAAGTACCCAGGTTTCATATTATATTAGTGTTTAAGCAGCAAATATGTATAGAGCTTTTTGTAGTTAAATAAAAATTAATCAAAGGTTACCATGTGCAGGTAATTCAGTGGACAAGAAAGAAACTGACTGTGTAAACTATCAAAGTTCACTTGAAAGTTAAATTAGTACAAGTTTGACCCTATTGTAGACATCTTAAAAATATATCCACACTCTCATTCTTTAGAGTCTTCAGCTATGAATTGCAAAAGAAAATCTCCTTTTTTATGCTAGTGCTAGGATATAGGAAATAAAAAAATAATAATGAAATCAGGAAAAAAACTTTAGTGAATCTATTTCCATGGCAAAATAATTTCCCCCTTCTTTCAATTTCGATTTGGAGAAATTTCACACCCTTGCATTATTGAGTCTTCTTTATGATTTTCATTAATGGATGTCTATTTGTTTTCAGTTTATTTAGGACAGTGTTTCTCAATAGAATCAGCCTGTTGCAACTTTAAGCGGAGTGGTTCTTTTCAATAAGGGACTACCTTAAAAACTGTAGGATTTTTGGCGTCTGTATTCCTGGAATTAAATTAGTGACATATCCAGGTATGACACCTCAATTGCCTCTTCATTTCAAGAAATTTATATCCTACAGGCAATTTTTGCATAGCTTTCACAGGTTAAAAATATTTTTATTAAGCTTATGTCTGTGTTCATTATAATGCTTGATGCTATCATGAACAGAAGGATGTCTTTTTTCTACCTCCTTCCCTCCTTTTATCTTTCTTTTTTCCTTCCTCCTATCCTTTCTTCTCCCTCCTTCTTCTACTGCTTCTTCTTTCTTCTCTTCTCTCTCTCTCTCTCTCCCCCCTTTTCTTTATAAAACTTTTCCATTCATTTGCGTATTCAATTTAGATTTTACCAGTGAATTGGATCTTCACATGTAAACTAGAAATCCTATTGAAAGGCACACCCCCAGTGACTTACTTCCTCCAACAAAGCCCACTCCTAATATCCCATTTAGCTATGAACTCCTCATTGGCTAATCCATTATGATGTTAAAACTTCTTGATCCAATCACCTATCAAGACCACCACCAGCTGGGGATTAAGTGTTCTACACATGAGCCTATAAGACACATTCTGTATTCAAAACCTAACACTGCAGTAAGCAAAGATAAATTTAAGCTATTTATTTCTTTACATTGTTGACTAGTTTTATTTTTCTTATTTCATTGGCCTGATGATATTAAGCAGAAATGTTGATGAACATTTTTGTTTTTGACTGCAAAGAGAATTTTAACTTTTCAACATTTGTTATTGAAGTCTTGAGTGGAAATTAAATTTCCTCAACTCATTTCTCTATAAATTGTGAGATAATATATCATTATCAATTTTATAAAGTAGGTTACATCAGTGTATTTTTATAACACTAAAGTATGACTGCCTTGCCAGGATATGTTCTGCTTTGTTATGGAGAGTCTGCTCTGCATGTCTGTGTACGTAATGCATGACTGGATTTGTTTTTCTGCTCTTGCAGAAATTTGGTCACCAAATTTCTCTCCTTCTACATTAGATTGCTGAAATTTTTCAGTCAATAAATCTTGAATCTTTGATCCTCTGTTTTTTCTGAAAATAGTCAATGGACATATTATGATGTAAAGCTATTTTTTTCATATCGTTTAACTGGCATTTTAGATTTCTTTCACCTTGTCTGTCTGCTGACTTGTAACAAACATTAATGTGACCCACTGACTAACACCTTTTTCTCTTCAGTTGTGCTTTGGAAGTCTACATCTTTCCTGTCTTCTTCATATTTTATACACTGGCTTTTCTCCTTAGAATAATTTGTTTTTATTGCTATGCTTTTGCACTTAATTTTTTGCCTGACATTGTGTTCTTCTCTCTTTCATAGCTATGCCTTGTGTATCTTTAAAGATTTTACATATATTTTGTTAGACTACAATGCATTTATAATGTAATCGCTGATTATTCATCCTGATGTGACATTGCATATTTTTTGTTTTATAATCTTATTTTGCAAGCTTGTTTGGGATGGGAGTGTGTTTTTGGGAGGAGGAAGTATTGTTTTCTTTTTTTCCCCTCTTCCTTTCACTCATCCCTCTCTTTATCTTTCCTTGCAGTTTGGTTTTGCAATCATTTACATCCTTTTTTAAGGCAGCTCACAGAGTATGAAGCTACATGTTGCGGTATGGAGTGGCTTTTCAGAGGTGATACTCTGACTATCTTGCTCTAGTCTGCTTGTCTGTCTCAACAATGAATCCTCAGGCTGTGTTCTGCTCTTCATCCCATCCTGGGAAAATGGATCTCAGGAGTTATGGACTCAAGAAAATGTTCATAGAAGTTTTATTTTTTCCCCAAATTTTTAAACTAATGGTGAATATCATTTGACCAATACAAGTTTAATAATCTTTACAATCATCATTTTAATTATTTACCAAAAAGAGGAGAGACAAAACAGAATCCACACTAAATGGTGTTGCCAATTATTTAAACAGATTAATTTACTGATTGCAATACCTATCTCACATATCATTCCCATTTTATAAAAGCATAACCTGAATTGGGACTTCGAAATACAGAACTGAAGTATCCTTTGCAGAGGCTCAGGCCAAAAATGGGAATGGGAAAGGAATTTGGAGCCAAAATTTCCTGATTTTCAGGAGAACTGAAATGTGAGTGCAATCTAACCTTAGTTTTTACTACTGTATCTTTGTGTTGAAACATCTTTAGCAAATTGAAGTCTGAGTAATTGTGAATCATTTTGGCTATAATTAATTTATTTTGGAAAGTTTGTAGGCACTCAGGCTATGGAATGATCCTGGGACTTTGAATCACAGAACTTAATTTGGAATTTTCATTTCCTTTCAACTCAGCAAACCATCACTGTTTAGATATTCATGGCATCAAGTCTAAGCCAAACACAGCTTTCTTCCTGCTGTGAAAGAATGAAGGACAACTGAGACCAAGTCCACCATCAGGGAGTCACTGGTCAGGGAGAGGAGATGAGAATCCTTCCTCCATTTATTTTCTTCATTTCTTATTTTGCATTAGAGCTGATGCTCCTAAGCACAGGTATGGTGATTCTTTTTGCTCACATTACTGTTGAGAAATACTGGTGATATCACCATTACTGTGTGGAAATCCTGGGTATACAACTATGCAGGACCAGCAGACAGACCCTGTTAGATATTGCTCAAAGTCAGCCCCCATGCCTGGAGCCATGTCCATGGATGAACTCCCAAGACCCTCAGAGGATCCACCACCATTCAACAATATTTTTATTGGTGACCTTCTCAACATGTTTCGGAACAGATGCAGAGACCAGACCGACCTCTTGTTAATTCCCAGCAGATTAGCATATTCAAGGAAAGAAAACAAACTGTTCCCAGAGTACCTGTGCTTTCTCCTCCCTTCTCTCTTCTTTTGTTGTAAAGCCTTTTGCTCTACTCCATGACAACAGTCTGATTTTCTCTTTTGTATAAAACAGTAAACTTGCATACCTTGTTGTACTCTGAACTATGCTAAGATGATATTTTTGACTTTGTTCTTCCCATGGCCTGCTTCCATCCCTACAACTACAGGCTACCTCATCCTCCTCTTAGAGATGACCTACCTAATCTCCCTGAAGACATCCATAGGATATATAATGTTGGAGGTGAACGGGTGTTTTTCAATCTCATAACCCAACTCCAGTGTTCAAAAAACACCTATCCACCCAACTCCTCAGGATTCAGGAATCTGATTAAGGGTCTTCAGTCAAGGGCTGTTTTTACCCAATATTCAGTGTTGCCCCTGAGATAAGGACATGTAGGCCACTTCCGCTGCCTTCATAAAATTATCCCTATCAAAGGCAAATGGTAGCATAGCTTGGTCTATTCCCTACTTTGGAGTATTATTCAGCAATAGGAAGAATGAAAACATATCAGTTGCAGGAAAATTAATGGAACTGAAAATCATCATGCTATGTGAAATAAATTAGACTGAGAAAGACAAACATTGCTTGATCTCCTGTGTGGAATCTGGACCTAAAAACAAAATGAATGAAACAAGTATGAAACAGAGGAACTGGTTGGGATGAGACACCAGCTTGAGGGGGAAGGGTTAACAGAGAGAGTAAAAGAGGGCGAATATAATGGAAGTATTTAAGATGCTTGTACGAAAATAGAATAATGAAAGCCATTAAATTGTTTTAAAAGGGGGGGGGTTGAGTAAGAGAGTAGTAGAAGTGGAGAATTTGGTTGAATTACACTTACACATGGCTGGAGGTATCACAACAAATTCCCTTTGTACAGTTAAAATACAATAATACATAAGGGAAGAATTCAAAAACTCCTAGAATCCAGTGAAAATGAAAGTACAACATACCAGAATCTATTGGGCATAACAAAGGCCATGCTAAGGGGCAAGTTTATAGCTATAGTGCCTACATTAAAAAAAAAGAGAGAGACCTCTCAAATAAACAATCTAATGATGCACCTTAAGCTCCTAGAAAAAAACAAGAATGAACCAAACCCAAATCCAGCAGATGGAGAGACATAACAAAGATCAAGGATGAGATAAATGAGATCAAAACCACACAAACTATACAAAGAATCAATGAAACAAAAAGTTATTTCTTTGAAAAGATTAACAAGAGCAACAAACCCTTAGTCAACATGACAAAACAGAGGAGGGAGAAGACCCAAATTAATAAAATCAGAGATGAAACAGAGACATAACCACAAATACTAACAAAATTCAGAAAATAATTAGAGAATACTTTGAAAACTCATATTCAAGTAAACTGGAAAATCTAGATGAAATGAATAAATTCCTAGATGCATGCAACCAACCAAAATTGAACCAAGAAGATATTAACCACCTAAATATTCCTATTCCATGCAATGAAATTACACTGAATGCAAGAGTGAAGGGATGAAATGCTCCCAGTGCTGCTGCATCCATCCCATAGTCACAAGCAGCTGGCCAAGCGTGTTCTATGGATCTCGGTTACTGCTCCCCACTTTAATTCATTTAACTGTCAGGATAACTGAGAAACACACACACTCATCATTTTTTTTCTGTGAGGAATATGTGCAGGGATGTTTAAAGACTTGTAGAAAATCTCATAGACATTCATGATCCTCATGCAATGTGAGCACAGGTTTTTGAACCCAGGTGATATAAGAATATTCTTTCATAATGGTGAATGTCTCCAATGAAGGAACTTTAAAGAGGAAAGGACCTCAGAAGCAATACCTCTTACTGTGGTGAGTTGAAGTATAGAGATGTGAAATGGTACTTTTTTTCACCCTAGGTCATCTGGACATGAAGCAACAAGGCCAGGATCAGAGTTCTACTCTTCCCTGAAACTAACTTCAATGCAGCTGCCTCCACAGGTGCTTCCCTCCCAGGGAAGGAGGGGTGCAGAACACTCCTTCAGAGCCAAGGTCATCGCCTTTGACTCACACTCTCTTATAAGCTCATTACAGCACTCAGGCTATCGGCTCTTTGATTTCTAGAACCCAGGAACCACCAAAGGAACTGCTCTGAAGTTGTGTTTCCACCATCTTTTGAAAGAGCCTATTTAAGTGGAGCAGCTTAAAGCAAGGAGGTCAGAATGGATACTATAAGGACATACTGTAGTGACACTACAAACAGGACAGCAGAACTGGGCTAAGCAGCTTCCTAGGTGGTAGAAGCAGGAAATGCCTCTACTGGTAAAGGGGGTAGGACATGGGCTAGCACCCACCAAACAATTCTGCTGCTATATGAAGGGGCGATGTGTGCCCCCCCAGGAGGAAGTTGCTGCAGTTTGGCTCCTTCCCCCTAATCCCTGGGGGTGGGTTCCCATATGGACTTCCTGTCCTTGACTGCCAGCACTGTCTCAGTGAGTTTCAGATTCTAGGTGGAACCCTCCCTTCTCAGGTCTTGATCTCCACTGATTCATAGGATTTGCTTAAAGCAAGCTACTTCCATGATCACACCATGAGCCTAGCCTTTAAAGTTAGGACAAAATTTTCCAGTCTCCCATATTTTATCATCTTCCTTTACCACCCCTGCACCAATACACACACTGACCAGTACACTATGAGCCTATGCCATCATTTGCATCTTTCTAAGATCAACAGAAAAACTTTTAGGGATGCTACCTTTAATTACTGGCATGAACCCAGTGCTTCAAACTTCTACCTTTGAATTTGTGCCATTCTAACTAACTTAAATCTAACCTGTTATTTTCTCCCCTCTTTGAGAGATGGAAAAATTATTCCCCTGCCATCCATGGGCAGCTTCTTCCCCAGGCCCAAGTACTAGATCTCTCCATGGAATCCACTTATGTGGGCACTAAATGGGACCACCAAATATCCAAGCAACTCAAACCAGAATCCTACAGATGTTTATGAAGTCATCCAACACTTTCTGTATCCCAATTTCATTACTAAATCTAACAAATTAATTCTATAAAGCAAGAATCTTGGATTTCCTTATCAGATCTAGTTTTCTGGGGAATCTATAGATCTAGGAATAGATTATTCCTAACAGTGAGATATTAAGATGATATAGAATGTAAATGAACCTTTGCTTTCCAAATCCTTGTATGTCAAATTGACAGCTTGAGTACAGACCAGTATGCTTAATTCTCTAGGTCCTTAAAATATCTACTTTGATTTCCTCCTTTCATTATTTTTAATTTTTGATTTTATGGTTACCTTCTTTTTTCCTTTCTATTAGCATACATTCATTGTACAGGGGGCATTCATTGTGCCATTTCCCAATAGTCTTATAATATACATTGGTTAGATTGCCCCCACCATTTCCCTCTGCAACCCCTTCCCCATCCCACTTAAAGCAATCACAAGAGGTTTCATTGTTCTGTTTTATGTATGTATATAAAAGCCATCAACCACATCCTCCTTTCTTCAAATGTCTTATTCATTTCTTAAAATATTGTTTAAATGTTACTTGGTACCTGATCTCCTTATTTTTAAGGCATAAATGAAAGAGAATCGTGTGTATGCTTAATTATAGTTGTAGCTAACATGCACTAAACAGTTACTCGCCTAGGCAATATACTAATTGAGTTGTATGTATTCATTCATACATTCTTCACACAAAATCTATGAATGGACACAGTTCATACAGTCCCTATTTTACTGGGACTCACAGAGGTTAAATAATTTGCTCCAGGTCAGTTAATAACTGGCTCAGAGAAGTTAAGCAGACTTGTCCAAACTTAAATGGTAAACAAGTGATCAAGACAAGATTTTATCCATATATGCTTGGTTCAACTGTCCCTACTCTTTGGAAGATCAACAAAATTCAGCCTCGTCTTGGGTGTATTGTGTTTACATGAAATCAGTTTTCTTGATTTCCTCAGGGAGGAAATCAAGAAAAACTGGGAGAAACAATGGACATGAAAAGTAAGACCCAAAAGCAGGAACAGGGTAGTGAGTGCGAGAAAACATCCCCAAAATAGATTGGGAAAAAAAGGGTTAGGGGAGGAGAAGTAAGAGTAAGAACCTCTGGGACAATTGCCATTAACATATTTCATATAGGAAATGAAGCAACATATTTATAATATTTTCTTCCAGTGCTTCAGTGGATAAAAATCCAATAGCTGGGTCAGACTCGTTGAAATTTAGAACCTTAGGAAGGAACATTACCACCATGGACAATTTAGAAACTATGTGGATGAAGACAGTGGCTTTATTCCCAGACATTATAGAGCAAAGTTCATTTTATAAACAGTCTAATTCCTGAACCTTATACTTAAGTTTGTCAGCTTTCCTTCTTTACCAAAAACAAGTGCTATTGATCGTGAAGAGGAGCAAAGAAATACTTTTCACATTAGTCAGACACCAAAGGTTTTGTTCTATTTCTGTGGACTGCTGCAGACCTCCAAGGATGGAATGCACTGCGGGAAAGTGCATGTGTGGGATGAACAAAAGGGAATTGAGTGGTTTTAGCACGATGTGCGCATGCAGGGGGTACAATGGGCGTTGTATAATGCAGCACACATGTGCAAGGGTTGGACTGGTAATCATAACTGATTTGGAGCTCACACTGTGAGGGGAGAAAAGAATACATCTTTTTCCCTTACAAAGCAGAAGGAAAGTGAAAAGCAAACCCATTCTTTCTCCTGTTAGAGATGTACAGGAAAGAACAACAGGGACAAATGTGTTCATGAATGAGGGATTCTAATGCTCAGGTGAGAAAAAAATAAGCAAACCCATGGTTTGATATTGCAGTGATTTTTCCACAATCCTCCAGCATCTGAATGTGGAGAAAAGGCATGTGTGTTGACAATAAACCAGACAAGATGCCCAGAATTGACCTCCAGAATTCTTACCATAGTCAATGGCATCCCCAGCTCCAGTTTTCAAAGCTGTACTCCCCAGCAACTGTCCTTAAACCATCCATCAATGGGCATCAAGACACCAAGGAAAACTTAAATTGTATTTAAATTTATGTGCTTATGTGCATACATTTTTGGGGAAGGGAAGTTCAGCGATTTCATAAATTTCCTGAAGGAGACCAAGTCCCCAAAAGTTACAGGAAAACTTCACAACAGAAGTTACAGACTGTTGGTTGTTATTGTAATTCCCACTGTCCTGATCTGAGTTTTCACCATGAACCTTAGTTTTGGAACTGACATTTTTATCCTAACTTGGTCAATTGCCCTGAATCTTATCACAACTACTTTAACCAGCACCATTGTTCTAGCTTTGGGGTTTAAAGAATAGAAGTCACAAGAAAGTCTTTGGATTGTCTCTCTGATACCTGATGCTGGCCTGCATTTCCTTCCCTAAGCACACCACGTCCTTTGTTTCAAAATAAATCCTCACATATCATGCTCTGTGAGCCAAGTGAATCCTTTCAAATATCTGAATTGGGAAATCCTGGCAGGGTACAATTCCTTACCCATGGGTTTGATCATGGGAACAGCATTGGCCATGGGATGTTAATGGATATGATGCAGAGTCATGAAAGATACTTCAACAGGGCTTGGTCATTTTGTGCTCACTCTCATTGCTGTGAAGACGTGCTAGGAGTGACACAGTGAAGAATGAATAACTGGAGGAGTACAGTTGACTCAGGGCAGTTGTCCTAACCAAGGGCAGCCTAGTTCGGTAGATACCCAGCCAGCACTACACATGTAGAGAAGCCCAGTTGAAATCTACAGAACCCCCATCCAATCCCAGCAGGGCCCAGAAAAATGAGCAAAACATGCCTACTGTAGAGAATCTCTGAGGATGACATTAGATAGGAGATGCAGAGCAGGTTTGCTCCAGCCACTGAGTCAGAGAGGCTGCTATAGGAGTGTGACTGCCAAGCAGTGTTATATCAATATTGCTAGACCACAGTGCAAAATGCCTTATTATTTAAAAATTAGCACAAGTCTCCTCCATTAAGTCTAGATCTCTAAGTGTGTGGTCAGACCTTATGCACAGAAGTCCAGGGACCACTTCCCATGGTCAGCCACATCTTTGCATGTTAATAGCCATTCTCATGTGCAGAACCCATTTTTTCTAAAGAAACCTTAGATTAATTTAGTGAGTATATATAGAGAATATCTGCTTATGATAGAAAATAATGCATACAAAGGAAACAAAATTGAATTTTAAAAACATAGTGAAAAGTAAATTTCCTTCCCACCTAGAAAACAAGTCTATTTCTTGTGAGACAATCAACTTTGCCAGTTTCTGGATAGATATAGAGAGGGCTAGTGATGCAATTAGCTTCTGCTCTAGCAAGGACCACACAACTCTGTGACAAACATATCCTATTAGTATGTAATATTACAAAGGCCAGAATGTGACATCATTCACCACTTACAGTATGCCCATCTAAATAAGCCTAGCACCTCAGGCAAGAGAGATTAACTTCCTAAATTGAAAGAAGAACTTGGCACCTAAGCCTCCACTTGTTAATCCCCATGGGTGAAAGAGCTTCCCGGTGGTGGTAGTGGGGAGGAGACACAGTCACTCATACATTACATTTCTTTCCTCCTTTTTATAACATGAATAATGCCATCTCACATTAAGGAAAACATAAAGCCATACTACTGAGAGATTAAATATTCTGTAGTGCCTCTCTGAAGAAAGACACAGTGAGCAGTCTTTGTAGACTACCTGAAAGAAATCTCAGTCACTCTTGGAGCAAATGCAGCCTTGCCCTTGGCAAGGTAATGACTAGGTGTCCACATGGCTGTGCCATGCTGCTCATCCAGTCACGTGCATTACCTCCTCCCACATGGATACACCTTGTCAAATTGTGTGATCCATGTTGAAAAATCACCAGGATCAGTGTAACAGGATCATCGTGATGTAATGCACAGACTTTGGTCTCAGGTGTGGAAATATTTTTATCATGACTCTCTCATTTACCTGCTTTATATCTTTGATTGTGCTTGGCTTTTCTGAGGCATTGCTTCATCAGTACAGTGAAGAGCATGATATCCACCCAATAAACATGTCTCAAGCAGCCATGATGCTGGTCACTGAGGACATATTAGCTCTAAATATGGACACTTGTGCTGTCCTTCAGAATCAGCAAAGAGGACAGAATCCCGTAAAATAAGCCACCACCATAATGCAAGCTAACGCTGCTATATTGAGAGTGTATGGTGTTGAAAGGGCAGAGAAGGGTCCTTAACTCACCATAAGATTTCAGGTAGAAGAGTGGGTGGACATGATCGTAGCCAATAGGTGTATGTATGGAGATCACAGTGAAAACCATTACTGTGCTGTGGGAGTGAGTCAAATGGTAGAGCAATTGCCTAGCCAGTACCCAGCCCCAATCAAACTCCAGGTCCTCAAAATAAAGAATAAAACAAAACCATTCATTAATTATTATATGCATTAATAATTATAAAAATAGTTCAGGTACTTTCCTAGAGAAAGGAATGCAGTCATGCAACAGCTGTTTGCTAATTCAACAGAAATACAAAAATTACTATATGGTTCCTGGATGGACAAGTTTTCTATCAGGTTAGCTATAATTCTGGACTCAGCTCTATCTTTATTATCAAAACTACAGATTACAGGCTGGGTTCAGCATCCCACACCTGAAATCCCAGCTACTCAAAGGTGGGAATTGGGAGGATTGTGGGTCCATGCCAGCCCAGGCAAAAAAAAAAAAAAAAAAGTGTAGTAAGGCCCGATCTCAACCAGTAAACCTAAGTGGTGGCCATGCATCCATTATCCTAACTATGCAGGAGGCATAAATAGGAGGACTGCACTTCAGGCCAGCCCAGGCAAAAACACAAGACTATATTGAAAAATTATTAAGAGGCCTGACTCAAGAGATAGAGACCCTGCCTAGCAAGTGTGAGGTCCTGAGTTCAAATCCCAATACCACAAAAAAAGTTCAGAGTTAAAGAAAAAAGAGAAGAATGTGCCTATGACTAAGGATACTATGAGTAAATCCCTTGGGAAAACAAGACTGCTCTGCTTGCTCTTTGGTCTGTAGTCATCATAAACTGCCTGGCAACAGAAACTTGTTGCTCCTCTAGCTTATCTTCCTATTGCCCTCAGATATCCATCAACTCTCAGAGCTTCAATTTCTGCCCTGGACAAATGGGAATCTGGAACTGAATGCTCAAGCAGATAACAAACTGCTCTTGACAGTCTGTGTGATGTTTTCTGACATGGTGATTCTCCTCTTAACCCCAACCACCACAACCATGTTTTCAATTTCTGTCCCTGCCTGCCTCCTGGCTATACATGCCAATCTCAATTTTGTGCTTAAAATGAAAATAAGAACTGAGGACATTTTAAATTATTTTTTCAAATATAGGTGTCCACAAAGGTTTCTTACCACATCCAAAACAGAAAACTAACAAATAATTAGAACAGCTGGTGGAGATGCTGCTCTCAATAGAGGAATTAAGTTTCCTCCTTGTACTGGTCCCAGCTAAGTATGCAACAAATGAGGACAGCATTGTCTTAGAAGGAGAGACTAGTGAAATTTGTAGGTATAGAGGAGGGATAAACTCATCAAGGCATTTCATGGGAATGCCCATTTTAAAAAACAGTCCCCTTCTGATTAAGAGAATCCTTGGGTGATCCCCCAATGTAGCCAGGTATATCCAAATAATGAAGCTTTCCCTTTATCATAGGAATACATGGACTTAACAACCTGTCCATTGAATCTATGAAGTGGGAACACCCCTAATGCTTCCTTAATGCACACATTTTCTAAATGTCCATCAGTCCCCTCTCTTTGACTACTTTGCACCTTTTTATTAGAATGAAATCCCACCTGTTTGCTTTTTTGGAGATGTGTATCCCACAGGTAGAGTAGAGAGAGATCATGAACAGAGTACAGAAAAGCTCTTAAGTGGCTATCACCACAAGCCATGATTTCTGACCCAAGAAAGTAATTAGAAGGATCAGAACCACACTCTCTGCTGACTGAAACACACAACAGCTGGGATCAATTAGAAGTAAAGGTACATGTATTTTTGTACCTTTTGGTATAACTCTCTCATTCGCCAACCAGTCTCCAAGAAAGTATGGCATCTCTGGAACAGGGCTGTTGTATGACTAAAGACTTCATGTTTTGGTGGAGAGATGTCAGCTGGGGAGGGTGCTGGCCCACTGTAAGAGGAAAAATGCCTGCCTCTAAAAGACATGGCATTTTCCAGAGAACGAGGCGCTTTGACCAGCTTCTGTCCCCAGAGGCTTTGAAATTCTGTCTCTTATAATCAATGGGATTTCTATCTCATTCAAATTATAAAATGGTTAATCCTCCAGGAAGTGTAACAGTCTTAATTTAGAGAAATTTTAAAATAACTTGTTTTGTTTTGTTTTCTGATGTAAGTAAAGATTCATTTGCCTTTTGCTGGGGAAGTTCCAGAAGGAAGAAGATATTTCATAAATAGAGTCCATATCATTTTTCCCCTCTGCTGTCTGGTTTGAAAGGAAAACACTGTGTCACTTTCCTTCCTTGACACAGCCACACAAAGAGCCTGCAACTCACACACAAACCCATGCAAGCAATTAAAGGTAGGGTGGAAACTTTCTGCTAGTGAGAGAATTTGGACCTCATCTTCTTCAGAACAGACAATATTTTAGATGTCTAATTTGAAAGCTGAAGTCTGTCATTTACGTTAAAATGCAAAGTATTAGGGAAAGGGAAGAGTTCCAAATATGTCATCTGTGGAAAGACCACCTTGCTTGCTCATTTCCCTGCCATTTGGGAAAGCTATTATAGGCTCTTCTGTGAGACATTTTAAACTTCTTCAGTAATCTTTCTGAAAGTTCCAAATTTTTCCCCAATTAAATTGTCAGATAGGGAAAGATAGCGACAAATGTCTTCTGGAGAATGAGCTGGCAACACATTGGCATTCAGCATCTCCATGTGCTGAGGCCTGGGGAAGCAGAGGGAAGGGCAGAGACAGTGGAAAGGGTACTAGAACTTACTTTCAGATTCCATAGTGAGCTAAATACTGTGTTCTTCATCCTATCTTAATAGCTCTTCATGAATGCTGATTTAGTTGTCATAGGCCTCTTATTAAAGGTCTTGCAGAGAGGCAAGGGCTCTGATTTTTCTTGTTTTGCCCCAAATCCATAGTGACCGTTGGCATGGAAACTGAAGAGAAGAATGGGCATTTCCTCATAGGGCTGTTGTTTTGATCTTGGCAGTAATTTGCATCAAGTGCCTTTAGGGTCCTTGTTTTACTTTTAGCTTTGCTGTCTTGGAAGGATAGCACAGCTTTGGTTTATGCAAATCCTGCTCCACTCTGGTGGTGTCTGTGATATGACACAGGTGACAGTTTGCCTTGTAGTGACTGCATGTCAGATTGTGAACTCAAGACACCACAGCTTTTTCCATCTCTTTTCCAACCCCAATACAACCTTATCAATAAATGAATTTCTCCGTACATTCAAAATCCCCTTAGCTTCACCTTTCCATAATTTATTAAGTCACTCTCTCATCTTCCTTCTTGAAAAGTGCCCCTTTCCAGTATTATTAGAGCAAAGTATTACTTCCTCTCATCAGATTATTTTGTCCCAACAATGAAACTACCACAGTAGATACCAAAGTGAGTATTACATGGTCTGTCATCAGGCACCAGGCTACCAGTAAGGAAGACAAGGGTGTAATATTAATACAGTGCTGTCTGTGCTAACAATTGCAATTATAATGTAAGATATCCTGAATTGACTATAACCAGTAATATATATCAGACAAGCCAATTAACCTCCTTGGATTCTGTTTTATAGCATTATTAATATAATATCCCCTCTCCATGATAGAGTAGGAGACAATAGAAATGATCATAATGACGCTGCCTTGTGGAATTCGAGAGCTTTCTAAAGGAAGTGGATGAAATTGCCACTCACATGTCCACTTACCCAGCATGTACATACACATAACTGTGCAACAGATCATTGCTCCAGAGTTTCTGATTTTGGAGAAGATAACATGGCTGGTCTATAAAAATATTTAGTGGAAACTAATAATCTAGAGAGTCCTGTAGGAAATGAGATTTGGGTCAAGAAAAAAAGAAACCATCTTTGAACACTTTGAGCAAGTATATACCATTTACCATGGGAGAAAAAAATATCAACAGTAGAGAGGCTATAGACCTCCCAAATTCTCTTGTTGTGGGGGTGTAAGACCTCAAATCAAGGCTCAAAATCACATACACTGTTTTGGCAACTGATACAATGACATCACCACAAGTCTCCACACAGTCGTCTCCATGGTCAAGGTCTGCTTGCCCAGTAAACTTCTGTGTCACAGAACCTGCTTAGAACTGCTTAACTGGTTTCAGCTCCCTGACAGTCTGTGCAATGATTCAGACAAGCCAATCCCATTCTTTCAGAAGAAGAAGGAGCACCACACCTTCTTGATGATATAAAACCTGTCTCTTATATTTCCTGGTGCTCGCTCCATTCTGAATCACAATTCCATGTGGCCCTTCTCTCCTAGGCTGTGAGTGTATGTGAGCAATGGACTGCAATGCTCATGTGTTAAGCCACGGGTGGAAGTCTCTACTGATGGAGCAAATGCATAGGAGGAAACCAGTATATCTGCTTTCTGATGGTTGTATTTGTGTGCATTTCATAGCATCCCCTGCTTCCAAAAATATTTAATTTTTCTTGAAAACCTGATTGTGTTTGATTATAGCTAAAACTTTAATATAATTTGAAGTCAGTCACACAATTTGGGAAACAGAAAGTTAGCCTCAAAGATGTGGATACATGGAGATTCTTCGTGGCAATTAAACCTGCTTATCTAAGTGAACCCAAACACACATATTTTCAATTATCAGATATTTTAATCTACTGCCAACAAAATAATTGATCATTAAAAAACATGATTAAAAATTTTCAAGTGCAAAGGTGGGAGATGTAGCTCACTGGTAAAATACTTCCCTGGATTCAATCCTTAATACCACAAAAGAAAAATAATTAAGGCTAGGGACATGCCTCAAGTGATAGAACACCTGCCTAGAACACCTTCATCAGCATCATGATGAATTTTTGTTCTGATGACATTATTAACTGATCAGTCCAAAGAAAAGAAAATCTACTTTTCTATACTTGTGATCTGAAGGCTTTCTCACCCAAACATAAAGTGGGGGAACCCATATCCTTTTCCATCCACCATTCTACTGAGCACCAACATCTGACTTAAGTAAATAGGTCATCTGGACTTTTCAAGTGCAATGTGATCCTGACCCGCTAAGACAATGTCAGTAAGATGAAGAGGTGCTAGGCTGCTGTTCTGGAACACCTCACAATTCAGCTAGAGCTCCTTTGCTCAGCAAATAATGCCAGATTGAATGAGAGGTATTAAACCAACTGACTTGACAAGAACAAAAGCTATATGAAAATAAGACCTAAAAGTAAAGGAAGAGTCAGAGCTGTGACTTCATCCCTGTCAGTAACCCTTGGTGTTGGTGACCCCTGTGACAACCCACCATTATGCTGTGATGACCCCTGTGCAGTGTCACCTTCATTTTATGCTTAGAATCAGTGACTGTAACAGCTTTAACATGTTCCACACAAGCAAAATTTTAGATACAACCAATTTAGTCATTTTTACCAACTTCTGGTGCAAAGTAAAGTTATATTTCCTGTACTTTTCTATTTTTAAAGACCCTAGAGTCAATCTCACTGTTCAAAGAGGCATTCTGTTCTCTTTGGATCTCCTCTCCAGATAGACCCAAGGCCTCAAGGGGTGTTTTGCCAATTCAAATGACATTTCTTCTTATCACTGCCCAAAAAAAGTAATTTGGGTCAGTCCCCAAAACTTACCAATTTATTTTCCCTTAACTGTCCTGGCACATCTTCAGAATTACATAGTTCTGACTTTTGATGTGGAGACTTTCTGACCTCGACTTCAAAGGTGTGCTACCTGTGACACTGTTTCCTTCTTTAGGATTTTAGTTAGATAGAATTCTTCCTTCCCACTACCATGCTCCATTGGGAGATTATGTATGGCAGAAATAATAAAACTGCCCAATGATTTAACTGTTGTGAGGATTATTCCTCATTAGTGGAGGGAGGAACAAATATGACTTTCTGGGATGTGGAATCTTCCTCACAGATACTCTGAAATTCAGCTTTGTCCTCCCCTAATTCAAGCACTGGTAACTCTTGACCTAAACCCTGTTTTTCTCTCTCTGGGTTCAGCATTCCCATCTTCACTTTTGGCATCCTAGATGAGGATGGTCATACATCAGTAGGAACTGTCAGAGTTACTTCCCTCCCTAGGCAGAATATGAATGAACAAAAAAATTCTCACAGGAACTTGGAAGTGGAAATCAGTTGACTTTGACTTGAAATCCCTGCTGTCTGTAATAAGGGATGGTTAGTTTGTCTCTATATCCATTCGTAGGGAGACATAAAACACCAGCACTTGTCTTCAGAGTTCTGCCATGTCCCACTCTTAGTTACCTCATCTCAAACTTCTGCAGCTTACACTGGAACACCAGGCATGATGAAGTTTAACAAGATCTCAGAGATTCCCCAGAGGAAGCATGAGAAAGGACTGCTGATGAAAACTGACCACAGAAGGACAAGCCACCATCAGCTTCTTATGCCCAACTTCTTCAAAATGTTTGAATCAGTCCAATAAGAATCCCTTCTCCAGTCATATATGTCTGTCATTTTACCATAAAAGTGGAAGATATATTCTTTGCACTGCCTCTATTTTTGGTTCCAATTAGATTGCAGACTACTAAAAACCACAAAGTCCAGCCTTTTATTTCTAGTATTCTTCTCTGTGTAACATACTATATTAAATGCATTAACCCAACTGACCTTTGTCAAATATTGATTGAACTAAATTAAATTGAAGGCCATTGTCTCTTGGTGTGTGATTTCAGAATTAAAAACATAATGTCTGTGTGGTGAACTTCGGGACAAATTTCTAGGAATTCAAGCACCAAGTATAGAAGAGTCAATTTTATTCCCTGTGAATTCACCAGCTAAACTACTTTACTTTTTCCATGTAAGTGAAGGGTGTGAAACAGAGGAGAGCAACCACCTCCGCACATGGAGCTCTGCTCAGTCAGGTCCTGCATTTGTTGCCACCTCTAATTTTACTCCACTAATGCTTAGATACAGTTTGGGATTGGGACATCTACATGTGGATAAACTATGTCCATGTCATCCTAAGTGTGTTCAAGACTTAGTCTACCATCTAACTCACAAATACGCTCCCTCTTCCTTACTCAAGATTAATTCATTCTTTACTGATTTTGCTGTAGTCTTTTCCTTTCCTAACTCCCTGCTCGAATCTCAGTATTTAAAAGCCACGTGCTAACTTCTAACTGTGAACATGAGAGTCAGTGTCATGATCTGTAGATGCACATCCCCTTTATATCCAAATACGGGATCAGCCTACCCTATCCTCTTGCTTATGTGCAATTTCACGCACAACAACAGGTCATCGACACAGAATGGCAGGTGCTCATTGTGTGTGTTTATTCTATGAATGGGATGCCTGAGCCATGTTTATTTACCTGTCAATCGCCTTCCTTTACAACCACTCAAGAATTATTTTGGGGAAGATTTCTGTCCTCCACTTCCCAGGCAGGAGAAGAACTCTAACCAAAACTCCTCTGTCATTATGGGTACTGCAAAGCTTTACACTTTGTCTAGGTATGGCACTTACAGCTTTTCTTTTCATTTTCAGTAAACTGCAAGACTTCCAAAGGTATCTTTGAGGTCCTCTTTATCTTATACATTTTCTCTTCACCTTTAACTCTATCAGTGACTACTTGTTGTTTGGATCAAGTATGCCTCACTTATTGGTCAATGCTCTAATCTTGATCTCTATCATCTGTTCATTCAAGTCATTGAAACTTTTGGAATTGCAGTTTTCTTACCTCTAAAATGAACTTACTAAGATTACTCAAACTATTACAGTGAGAACAGAAAAAAAATTTTAATAAAGTTTCTACCAAAATGTTTTTGGTTGTAAAAGCTCAATATACTATCAAATTATCTTGAACCGGCAGAGTGGTTCAAGTGGTAGAGCACCTGCTTAGCAAGCATGAGGCCCTGAGTTCAAACCCAGTACTACCAAAAAAATATATATATACATGTAACTTTAAAATATATATATATTTGGCAAATAATTATTGAGTATACAGTCTGGAACAAGTTTGTAAAAGATTAAGGAAAATTAGGTTCAGAGCATGACATCATTAGGCATACAGATAACTGCAAGAGATAGACAATAATTACATAGTTGTGTTTATACACAATTATACATAGATGATTATAAAAAAGATCTCATCATGCCAGGTGCTGGTGGCTCATGTCTATAAGCCTAGCTACTCAGTAGGCAGAAATCAGGAAGATTGTGGTATGAAGCCATGCCTGGGTAAATAGTTCGTGAGACCCTATCTCAAAAAAAATCCATCACAAAAGACTCAATCTATGATTGCTTACCTAACAAGCATATGGTCCTGAGTTCAAATCCTGGGGCCACCAAAAAAATATAAGAGAAAGAGATGCCATCTTAGAAGGAGAGGAACTTTATATTACAGGAGATAGAAATGGTAATCCATATCTAATATAGGCAAAGGAAAGTTGTTGCCAAGGTGGCCAAAAGATAAATAAAAACTCACTAAGAAAAATGAGAATGAACAGGATTACTCTTCTTTTGTATGTATCTGGTTCTGATTCCCACTTCTTATGAAGCCACACAGGCACACATGCATGCATGTATGGACACAATCCCAGTCCTCCAGATCAGCTCTGTCCATTGTAACCTCTGTACTGATGGAAATGTCCTGTATCTGCACTGCTCAATAAGTGAGGACTAGGTCTTTGTGGCCTGTGGATTCCTTAAAATGTAACTGATGAAACAGATGAACTGAATGTTTAATTTATATTAACTTAAATTTAAACTTAAATATCAACATACAGCTACTTGCTGCCATCTTGGATCATGCAGTCCTAAACTACCTTTCTTCTTCAATCTCAGTGTCAATTGGATTTGTGGTGGTCACTAACACATACTAACTACGAGCTGTATGGGGAAAGAACATGTTGAAAAGGCATCTTGATACCCTTTTTTCCCCAGTGACAAACACTGACTCAAATCAAACTTAAGTGATCATTTGTTTAGAACAAGTGGCCAAATCAGAGCATAGCCTCATCCACAAGACATCTCATCTAGGGTTCCAAGAACATGAACATTTTCCTGTTAAATTAGAATTTAAAAACAATTAGTTACTCCATTTTCTATGTCACTATTTTCAAGAATTCATCAGGCCTGCCCCACCACCCAGCCCCACACTATAGCAGACAGCTGTATGTATAGCTGCCTGGCTCAGGGCCTGTGGCCAGGACTCAGCCACTTTGACAGATTGGAGACATCTTGCAGCCACAGTGTGTCCTGTGGGAGCAAAGGGGGCTTGGGTGAGGAAGGACCCTTGGGCTCAGCTTGGCCCAATTCCCCAGTGCCCTTTCCTGTGCAGCACCGGAGGGGTCCTGCAGGCCAATCCCGGGGCTGTCCCTGCCAGACACTGGGGCTCTGGTGTAGCTCCAGAATGGAATAGCCATTGAGAAGAAAAGGGCCAGGAAAAAAAAAAAAACAAGAGAAAGGATCAACAAACCAGAGACTCCTGAGCAAGCTGACCATAGATGAATGGTAGCATGAACACACAACTGTTCTGTGGTTTTCTTCAGCATAGCTGCCTGGATGGGACTCAGAATGCATGCCTGATGACAGCTGTAGGCCTTACCTGAAAAACCAAAGCCTTATCTGTAAGGAGCTCCGGACCATTGCTCTCATGTGCATCGCCAGTGCTCTGGGATCAATCTTTTTTCTCTGGCACAAGCTGCTTAATAAATTAGAAGACCCAGGTGAATTTTGCAGCAGCCCTAGTGAAACAGGTGCACCTGCCCACTTCCCTGACCTCACAGGGCTACCCTCCTTCACCTAGGACTCCTTCTTAATTTCCTCCTAGCTCACAAACTCCCTACCCAGCTTCCAACCTTCAAGGTTTCCTTCTGTGGACTCCTCTGAAGCTTGCTCCAGCCACTCCCACCTTATCCTTACTTCTCTAAACTCCAGACACTTGCCCACTGTCTACCCTCAGGCTCTGAAGAGTACTCTGGATGCAGTTGTACATCACTTTTATGGGCATATGCCCATTTTCTGCACCTCACATCCTTTGAAGCGTGGAAAACTAATCTCATGTAATAACTCTTTCTCCGTGTGGAAAGTGGTCTTAGAAAAGGACTACTCAGGGGGATTTTCCAAGATGGTGACTAGAGGAAGGAAGCAGAAAGTGTACTTCCTAAAGTAAAATCTTGGAGAGACGCTGGAGATATGCCTGGCAGGAAAAACCACCAAGAAGAAGCAAAACTCAAACTCTTCCACACCCCCAGCACATGCATAGCATCCCCACTCCACATTAGATGGAGAAACCAGGAGGGCTCCTCGCCACCAGACACCAGATCCTAGACTGCTTGGGAAACACAGACCACAAGGTTTTTGAGGGTTTTTTTTGTTTTTTCCCCTTTGGTGAGACAATGACAGAACTTCATCGCAGACACCAACACCAGGACCTGAGGCTGAAGGACTAACACCAAAATTATTAAGACTGAAACTTTATTGCAGTTGAACTTGGAGATTTCTTTTTCATTTTTTTCTGTTTTATTGTCCTCTCTCTGTCTCTCTAATGCCTCTTTAGCTCACCATTGATTAGTACACTATCTCTCCCTGTTTATTTCTTTAACTCTGGTTTGTGTGTGCATGTGTGTGTGTGTCTGTGTGTATGTGTGTTTCTTTGTGTTTGTTTGGTTCAGCTTTTTTTTCCTTTTTCTTTACCTTTGCTTTCCCTCTCCTCTCACCCTTCCATTCTAGATATCACCATTGTTATTATTATAAACTAGACAATACTGAATTACACACAGTACAGGGACAGTAACAACAGCAAGGGCAATGATGGGAAGACATAAAAAAGAGGGAAACCACTTTCCCCCCCAATAAAAATTAGTACAGGAACCAGAGGGAAATGAAGAAAACAGATACCCAGATCCAGACTCCAACAAAATGAAGATAAACTATGCCAAAGAACCCAATGAAGCCCACAAGAACAACCTGAAAGACGAAATCCTGCAAGTAATCAATGAGAATTTTACAGAGTTGATACTGGATATGGTCAACCAAAATGTACAGTAGACACTCAAGAAACTCCAAGACAACAAAAGTATAGAATTTGAGAAAGCACAAGAACAAATAAAAGAAACTACAGAAGCACTGTATAAACACCAAAGTGAAACAAAGAACATGATTAATAAAGAGATAAATGAACTCAGAACAAAAATAGGCAATATTAAAGAGGAAGCAACTCAGGATATAGAAAAACTCAGAAAGAAGAATGAAATGGAAATGCAAAACAAAATGGAAGGCCAATCCAGCAGACTAGCACAAGCAGAAGACAGAATCTCAGAACTCAAAGATAAAATGGTAATTAAAGGAAAAACCAAAGAACTATTAGTTAAACAACTCAAGACCTGTGAAAAGAAAATGCAAGAGCTTACTGGCTCCATCAAAAGACCAAACCTGAGAATCATGGCCATTGAAGAAGGAGAAGAGGTGCAAGCAAAAGGAATATGTAATATATTACACAAAATAATAACAGAAAATTTCCCAAATCTAGAGAAATCTATGCCCATACAGGTGCAAGAAACCTCCAGAACATCAAACAGACCTGACCAAAATAGAACTACCCCACAGCATATTATCATTAAAACAAGTACAGAGACTAGAGAAAGAATATTGAAGGCTGTAAGAGAGAAAAAACAAATAACATACAAAGGTAAAACCATCAAAATCACAGCAGACTTCTCAACAGAAACATTAAAAGCAAGAAGAGCGTGGGGTGAGATCTTCCACACACTGAATGAAAGTAACTTCAACCCCAGGATACTCTACCCAGCAAAACTATCATTCAAAATAGATGGAGCAATAAAACTCTTTCATGATAAACAGAAACTAAAACAATATATGACCACCAAGCCACCACTACAGAAGATTCTTCAAGGGATTCTGCACACAGAAAGTGAAACCCAACATAACCATGAAAAGGCAGGCAGCACCAACCACAGGAAAAGAAAAAGCAAGAAAGTAGAGAATAATATTGATTTAGCTACACACAATCGAATCCTCAAATAACTAAGACAACTAAATGACAGGAATCACCACATACCTATCAATACTAGTACTTAATATTAATGGACTTAATTCCCCCATCAAAAGACACTGTCTGACAAACTGGATTAAACAGGGAGATCCAACAATTTGTTGCTTACAGGAAATCCTTCTCATCAATAGAAATAAGCATATGCTTAGGAAGAAAGGCTGGAAGAATATTTACCAAGCCAATGGCCCCTGAAAACAAGCAGGAGTAGCAATACTTATCTCTGACAAAGTAGACTACAAATCCACATAGATTAAATGAGATAAAGAAGGATATTCCATACTAATAAAAGGGGAAATAGATCAAAAGGAAATAACAATTATCAACCTATATGCACCCAATGTCAATGCAACCAATTTCAACAAAAAAACTCTGAAAGACCTAAAAGCATATATTAACTCCAACACAGTGGTAGTGGGAGACTTTAACACCCCACTATCATCAATAGACAGGTCATCCAAACAAAAAATCAATAAAGAAATCCTAGATCTAAAACATACCATAGACCAAATGGACCTCGTTGATGTCTACAGAACATTTCATCCAACTTCTATACAATATACATTCTTCTCAGTAGCCCACAGAACCTTCTCCAAAATAGATCATATCCTAGGGCACAAAGCAAGCCTCAGCAAATATAAGAAAACAGAAATTATACCATGCATACTATCTGATCACAATGCAATAAAACTAGAACTCAACAACAAAAATAAAGACAAAAACCATGCAAACAGATGGAAACTGAATAACTCATTGCTTAATGAACAATGGGTCATTGATGAAATAAAAGAGGAAATTAAAAGGGTTTCTGGAAGTCAATGAAATTGAAAACAAAACCTACCGGACCCTATGGGACACAGCAAAGGCAGTCCTGAGAGGAAAGTTTATAGCATGAGTGCATATATTAAAAAGACTGAAAGATCTCAAATCAATGACCTAATGATACATCTCAAACTACTAGAAAGGCAAGAATGAGCAAATCCCAAAACAAATAGGAGAGAAATAATAAAAATAAGAGCTAAATCAATGAAATAGAAAACAAAAAAACCATACAAAGAATTGAATGAAACAAAAAGTCAGTTCTTTGAAAAAATAAGCAAGATTGATAGACCCCTGGCAAACCTGACTAAAATGAGGAGAGAAAAAACCCAAATTGGTAAAACCAGGAATGCAAAAGGGGAGATAACAACAAACACCATGGAAGTCCAGGAGACCATCAGAGACTACTTTGAAAACTTATATTCAAATAAATTTGAAAATCTTGAAGAAATGGATAGATTTCTAAATACATATGATCATCCAAAACTGAACCAAGAGGATATTAAGCACCTGAATAGATCTATAACACAAAATGAAATTGAAGCAGCAATCAAGAGTCTCCCAAAAAAAAAAAGTCCAGGGCCTGATGGGTTCTCTGCTGGATTCTATCAGACCTTTAAAGAAGAACTGATACCAACTCTCCTTAAACTGTTCCACGAAATAGGAAGGGAAGGAAAACTGCCTAACACATTTTATGAAGCCAATATTTCACTTATTCCAAAACCAGACAAAGACACCTCCAAAAAGGAAAACTATAGGCCAATCTCCTTAATGAATATTGATGCAAAAATCCTCAAAAAAATAATGGCAAACTGAATTCAGCAACACATCAAAAAGATCATTCACCATGACCAAGTAGGCTTCATCCCAGGGATGCAGGGGTGGTTCAACATATGAAAATCAATAAACATAATAAACCACAGTAACAGAAGCAAAGACAAAAACCACTTGATCATCTCAACAGATGCAGAAAAAGCCTTTGATAAGATCCAACATCATTTCATGATAAAAGCTCTAAGAAAACTAGGAATAGAAGGAAAGTACTCAACATTATAAAAGCTATATATGACAAACCTACAGCTAGCATTTTACTTAATAGAGAAAAACTGAAACCATTCCCTCTAAAATCAGGAACCAGACAAGGATGCCCACTATCTCCATCCTATTCAACAAAGTACTGGAATTCCTAGCCAGAGCAATTAGGCAAGAAGAAAGAATAAAACGAATACAAATAGGTAAAAAAACTGTCAAAATATCCCTATTTGCAGATGACATGGTCCTATACCTTAAAGACCAAAAAACCTCTACTCAAAAGCTCCTAGACACCATCAATAGCTACAGCAAGGTAACAGGAGATAAAATCAACATAGAAAAATCATTAGCATTTCTATACACTAATAATGAACAAACAGAGAAAGAATGTATGAAAACAATTCCATTTACAATAGCCTCAAAAAAATCAAATACCTAGGTGTAAACCTAACAAAAGATGAGAAAGACCTCTACAAGGAAAACTATACACTTCTGAAAAGAGATTGAGGAAGACTATAGAAAGTGGAGAGATCTCCCATGCTCATGGATTGGTAGAATCAACATAGTAAAAATGTCAATACTCCCAAAAGTAATCTACATGTTTCATGCAATTCCCATCAAAATTCCAATAACATTCATTAAAGAGATTGAAAAATCTACTGTTAAATTTATATGAAAACACAAGAGGCCACGAATAGCCAGGCAATACTCAGTCAAAAGAACAATGCTGGAGGTATCACAATACCTGACTTCAAACTATATTACAAAGCAATAATGATAAAAACAGCATGGTACTGGCACAAAAACAGACATGAAGACCAGTGGAACAGAATAGAGGACCCAGATATGAAGCCACACAACTATAACCAACTTGTCTTTGACAAAGGCACTAAAAATATACAATGGAGAAATAGCAGCCTCTTCAACAAAAACTGCTGGGAAAACTGGTTAGCAGTCTGCAAAAAACTAAAACTAGATCCATGTATATCACCCTATACCAAGATTAACTCAAAATGGATCAAGGATCTTAATATCAGACCTCATACTCTAAAGTTGGTACAGGAAAGAGTAGGAAATACTGTGGAATTAATAGTTATAAGCAAGAACTTTCTCAATTAAACCCCAGCAGCACAGCAACTAAGAGATAGCATAGATAAATGGGACTTCATAAAACTAAAAACCTTCTGCTCAACAAAAGAAATGGTCACTAAACTGAAGAGACCATCCAAAGAGTGGGAGAAAATATTTGCCAGCTACACATCAGAAAAAGTACTGATAACCAGAATGTATAGGGAATTCAAAAAACTAAATTCTCCAAAAAATTAATGAACCAATAAAGAAATGGGCAAGTGAACTAAACAGAACTTTCTCAAAAGAAGAAATTCAAATGGCCAAAAAACACATGAAAAAATGCTCACCATCTCTAGCCATAAAGGAAATGCAAAATAAACCCACACTAAGATTCCACCTCACCCCTGTTAGAATAGCCAGCATGAGCAACACCACTAACAACAGGTGTTGGTGAGGATGTGGGGAAAAAGGAACACTTTTACACTGCTAGTACAACTGTTCTGGAAAAAAAATTGGAGGCTTCTTAAAAATCTAAACATAGATCTACCATATGATCCAGCAATACCACTCTTGGGGATATACCCAAAAGACTGTGACACAGGTTACTCCAGAGGCACCTGCACACCCATGTTTATTGTGGCACTATTCACAATAGCCAAGTTATTGAAACAGCCAAGATGCCCCACTACTGACGAATGGATTAAGAAAATGTGGTATCTATACACAATGGAATTTTATGCAGCCATGAAGAAGAATGAAATGTTATCATTCACTGGTAAATGGATGGAATTGGAGAACATCATTGTGAGTGAGGTTAGCCTGGCCTAAAAGACCAAAAATCATATGTTCTCCCTAATATGTGGACATTAGATCAAAGGCAAACACAACAAGGAGATTGGACTTTGAGCACATGATAAAAGCTTTAGCACACAGGGAGGGGTGAGGATAGGTAAGACACCCAAAAAACTAGATAGCATTTGTTGCCCTCAATGCAGAGAAACTAATGCAGATACTTAAAAGCAACTGAGGCCAATAGGAAAAGGGGACCAGGAACTAGAGAAAAGGTTAGATCAAGAAGAATTAACCTAGAAGGTAACACCCACGCACAGGAAATTAATGCAAGTCAATGCCCTGTATAGCTATTCTTATCTCAACCAGCAAAAACCCTTGTTCCTTCCTGTTACTGCTTATACTCTCTCTTCAACAAAATTAGAGATAAGGGCAAAATAGTTTCTGCCTGGTAGTGAGGGGGTAGGGAGGACAAGGCAAGGGGTAGGATAGGTAAGGGATGGGGCAGAGGGAAGGGGGGAGAAATGATCCAAACATTGTATGCACATATGAATAAAAGAAAAAAAAAGAATTTGTCAGTTAATAGTTGATGAAAGTTTTCCATTGTCAAGACTCTGGGACAGGCACCAAGGATGAAAATGCCCCGTGAGGAAGAGAGAGAGAGAAAGAGAGAGAGAGAGAGAGAGAGAGAGAGAGAGAGAGAGAGAGAGATGCCATCCTAGAAGGAAAGGAACTTTGTATTACAGGAGATAGAAATGATAATCCACACCTAATATAGTCAAAGGAAAGTCATTCCCAAGGTGGCCAAAAGATAAATAAAAACTCACTAAGAAAACACAGAAGGAACAGGACTGCTCTTCTTTTGAATGTATCTGGTTCTGATTCCCACTTCTTATGAAGCCACATAGGCTTCAAAAGAAATGTCTTTACATTAGGTCTTTACATTATTGGGAGGACAAGAATGAGCAATTAAATCAGTGTGGTATAGCATTGATTAAAAGACTCCCTAGACTGCAGGTGTAGCTTAAACAGTAGAACACCTGCTTCACACACAAGAAGCCCTGAGTTCACACTCCAGTACTACAAGAAAAGAAAGAACTTCCTGGGGGTAATTATATGAATGAGTACCAGAGGACAAAACGGCCTCCACACATCACTGACAAGAGTTCTGGCCATAATGAATTCTCTGAGCTCACCTGTGGGCTCAGCCCCCTTTCCCACAGAGGTAACTTGTGTCCTTGCACCCTGTGTCTAGGCTCCTGCCCATGACCTGTGTCACCCCCTCTTTCTCGTGAAAGTACTTCATGGGTCAGTGCCCACATATACCTCTTACCCTCAAGTCTTTGTCTGAATATGACAGTTCAGGAAACCCAACCAAAAATGTAGGAAAGATAATAGAGAAATGTGCAGATTCAAAAGCTAATAAGCTTATAAATTAAGGAATAATAATGTATGATTATCTTGATTTCTTGTTTTAACTTCTATACTGTTAGGACATTTCAAAAACAGGAAAATATCATGAATTAATACAAGCATATTCATTTAAAATTAAATTCCATGCTTTCATTCCTCTCAACGCAAAAAAACATAGGAATCACCCAATACCAATAGAGGAAACAATATATTTTTTAAAGGACAGTTAACTTCCTTTGTCCTTGTTTTTGTTTCTTTCATTTCCTTGAAACATTGAGAAGTATCATTTCTCCATGTAACTGTGTTTAAGAACTGTTGAAGTAGGAAAAGAAAATGTAGGTGGGTACTGTGGAAAGAAACCAGGGAAAAGATGAAGATAGTGGAGTAGCAGAGGAAGTCCTCAGATGTTAAAGGAAATGAAGCTTGCTTCAGTCATTGCAGTATCCAGGTGTGTTCGTTGTGTATCACATGTTACACAGGAGTGGTGAGGCCTTCCTCTGAAGAACTGAATGGAGTGGCCATGGTAGGATATGAGAGAAGGGGATTAATCCAGGAGATGTTCAGAAACAAAAGCCTCATCTACCACAGAGAGAAAAGAAGGAGGAGTGTAGAATGATTCCTAAGTTTTTTAGGTGATTAATGGATAATAGTGTTGTTGTAAGGAATCTATTATACAAAAGAAGATTTAGGGGAAAAGATAATGAATGCCTGGGAAAATATCAGGTTGAAATATGTTGTTCTGCAGGGCACTCTTTTGTGGGAGGCTGAGGCAGTGGAAGAAGGCCTTGACATAGCCATGCTCATGTCAAGGCCCTTTGGGTTGATAGGCATGGATCCTGCCAAGGGGAGGCAAGGTTCAGCAAGGCTACCTTGCAAGAAAAACAGGACACTGACCTGGTCAGGATAGTCTGTACTAAATAATAACATACCACAGCTTCTCTGTTCCTGCTGCCTACATGACTGGACCCACGAGAACTCAACCTGCATTTCAACTTGCTTTCTCATACATGCTGTATAAATAAATGCACTTTGAGGCAGAAGTGGTCACTAGCATCTCTCATCAAGGGTGTTGGACCCACCTGGTCCCAGCTTTCCTTTATGCCTGTCTTTGTGTCTTTTTCTTAATCCCCAGTCACCCCAGTCAGGTCAACAGACCTGCTTATGCTGGCCATGAGACTCAGTGTGTGTGTGTGTGTGTGTGTGTGTGTGTGTGTGTGTGTGTGTGTGTGTGTGTGTATAGAAAGAGAGGAGAGAGGGAAAGAGCAAGAGAGTGAGAGAGAAATCACTCTAGAACAGCTGTACCTGGCTCCTGGCTGTCAAACAGGAACAGTCTTGCCCCCAGAGGCACTTTTCAATGCCTGGAAGTGTTTTGACTGGTCAGGGTGCTACTGACATTAGAGGAAAGAAAGTTGATGGCAATTATGTAGCAAAACAGCCCATGAGCAGCAAGAAATAATTATCCTGTGTCACATGTTAGTAGCACAGAGATTGAGCAAGTTTGCACTACAATTTAAATGAGGCACCTTAAAGAATTCCAACTTTGGGTGAGTCGTACCTATATTCAAATCTCAGGTGTCCATAACTTGTTGTGCAATCTCATACCTTGTTGGTGGGGATGTAAGTATTACTATTATGGAAAGCAGTATGGAGATTCCTTCAAAAACTAAAAATAGAATTGCCATGTGATCCAGGGATATCACTCCTAGGCATATATTCAAAGGAATGAAAGTCAGGATACAACAGAGGCACTTGCACACCCATAGTTATTGCAGGATTGTTTACAATAGCCAAGGTATGGAAACAGTCCACATACCCTACAACTGATGAATGGATTAAGAAAATGTGGAATATACACACGATGAAGTACTACTCAGGCATAAAGAAGAATGAAATTATGTTTTTTGCAGATAAATGCATAGAATTATAGAGCATAATGTTAAGTGATGTAAACTAGGTTCAGAAAGAGAAAAGCTGAATATTTTTTCTTGTATATGGAAGACAGATCCAAAAGATAAATGTGTACACAAAACCAAACATGATCATGTACACAGTTATATATAGAATATGTTTGTAATAATGGTACTTCTCTGTGGAACATGGAGGATGAGAGAAAGGAAAAGAGAACAATAGAGAGTCAGCAGTATTGAAACTGATTGCATCTGTGCAGGTAGAAGACATAATGATAGGTACTGAAACCTGCTGAATAATGGGGGATGGGGAGGAGAGGGTAAGGGAGAGTAACAGAGGGGGTTTAACTGATCCAAGTAAAATAAATTCATTCAGAGCTAGGATACATCGAGAAATCCCTTTGAACACTGACTTTGGTATGAAAAATAAAGGACAGGTCTGCAAAATAGGTCCGGTGGGGGTTAAGTACATGTAAGAGTAGAGAGGGTGAATGGACGAGATGGAGGTGAGAGAATATGGTTGATGTACTTTGCATACACATGAGAAATAGGACAATTAAACCTTTTGCAATTGTTTTAGGTTGGGCATGGAGGTGAATGGGGGAAGAGATGGTGGGGGCAACCTAGCCAATGTGTAGTATAAGGCTATTCAAAATCCCCTCTGTACAAGTAATGTATGCTAATAAACATGAAAAAAACACTAAATTTTGGTGGTTTTCTTTCCCTTGGCAGATCTGGAGTTTGGACTCAGGGCTTCACACTTGCCGGGCAAGCACTCTTAGCACTTGAGCCAAACACTCAGTCCTTTTTTGCTTTAGTTTGTTTTTTCAAATAGGATCTTAATACTTTTGCAGAGGCAGGACTTCATCTATGATCCCCTTACCTCTGCCTCCCAAGTAGGTGGGATTATAGGGATACCACAATCCCATCTCCTAAACTAAATTTCTACATATGGGAAATTGAAATAATTTCATTACTGCAAATACAATATGAAATTATGAATATTAATTTCTAAATGCATAATAAATCCTTGATGGATGCCCCTTTTCTTTTTCTTATATTTTAAAAAAAACCTAGAATGTTAAAAAAGTATTAACATCTTATAGTACTCATTTTGTTATATGGTGATGTCTACATCTGCATAAATTGCTCTAGCACAATAAGTTTATAACAAACCCAAAGTAGAATTCCTGCAATCCCCATGTATGAAAAAAAAAACTATTTCTGATTTACTCACTCCTCCTGCCTTTGAATTATTCTCACATTCCTCTATCAATAGTTAGATGGGCTAATCTCTCCAGTTCCAGCTCCCCGGATGAAGTCCAAGCCTCTTTAGGACGTGCTTTTTGGTAACTTAGCCCCATGTGTTCCACACAGAGGAAAACCTCCCTCAAGTGAAGTCTGGCCTGGTGGAGCTCATCATTGCTCGAACCCAGACATGTGCCATGTCCTCAGCTTCCTCTGATCCTCTTGTCCTATTCACAGGGCCAGGATAGCCCTTCGTTCTTTACTTCAAGTGTGTCAGAGCCTAAAGGTCAGGCAGAGGGACCTAGTTGACACAGTCCTTGGTCCCTATCTTGGAAAATCAAAAGTTTGCACAGCACTCTTGCAAAACTTTGAGAGCTCTATACTGACCTTCAGCCCTAGAAAATAGCTAAAAATATCCTCATACTTGTTCCCTGGTGCAAGAAGATAAAAAACCCGTGACCTCCTCGTGAGACCTCCTGACATCCCTCGCTCTGATGACCTGCAGATAACATTTACTGCTGGCATACCTTGTGCTGGAATAGCTCATTGTTTACATTTTCCCATCAGGAGTGTGTAGTCCATCTGGCCCCAACTCTTTTCTGTTTGTGTCTTTGTGTTTTCTCATTACCCATTGCCCCCAATCAGGTCTCCCAATCCACTCACATAGGTGTGAGACATGTGAGGTCCCCCCGCTTGTCTTTCAAACATCAGAAAACTTCCCCTTATTATTTCAACAATCACTGACTTCTGTTGATCAAGAATATCTTTTTTATATTCTCCTATTACTGCACATACTGCAATAATAATATGCAAATCGCCTGCATGCCTGCTTTTTTAATATCCCTCTTTGCTTCCATAATAAGCCTGAAAACTCTTGGAAAGTAGGGTCTCTGTCTCACCCATGTCTATTACCCTTTGTCCAGGAACAATTTTTGTTACATGCTCTCCACACTGTTTTATTGAATGCTGTTTAATGACTGTGTTCTGCTTTATTTTCTCCTTGTAGGTTTATATTGAAATAGTCTCATTTTTTCTACACTAAATATATCTCCAGTGATTCTCCTAAGAGTATCTCAAGCCTCCAAGTCTGTATGTCCATGACACCTTAGTTCTGGGCCTCGGCACAATACTCTCCCTTACCAGACAGAAAGTGACGAGTGAGAAGAGAACATGGCTGCTCTTTCTTTCTTCTTTTCTTTAGCCACAATTCTTAGAATAAAATATAATAAGAGGCCATGAGGTTAATAATAAAAAATGAGTTCTACATTTTTCACAAGAACCAGTTTTATCATTTCCAGCAGGTAGATACAGAGTCAGCACTTGTAGTCACTGGCTGGAAGGGTCTTCCAGGAAAGAGAGATCTGTGTTTATGGAGGCCACTCATCCACACCACCATCTATGGAGCCTTAGAACCCCAAGAGCCCAAAGGACTTCACAGTCACTTTATGTAACTCCATTGTGAGGAGAGAAGGTGCCTCAAAGGGATGGTAATTATAAAATTATTAATTATTTATTTATAATTATATATAATTATAAAATTATAATTATAAAATTACTGAGTGTGATTAACTTCCTCTGCAAAGGACAGGTGGAATCTGGACCACGATTTGCCCAGCTGTCTCTACCAGCACCATTTCTACTACTCCATGCTACTTACCCAACTTGTCTCTTCATGGCTCCTTGCATTTTCCTTGCCAACAATCTAACTGAACTTCTCTTTTGGGGTGTACTATTACTCCTGCAATTCCCTTTATTCCATGATATATTGTTATCTCATAAGATTGTTAAGAATGTCTTTTCTTCTTTATATCCATGGTTTCCAACACATTTCATGTCATCTCATGCAGATCATCAATAACTATTTGTTAATGAGTGCACACGAATAATGATGAGATTTTGGTTCTCTCTCTCTTTTCCTCTCTCTCTATCATTCTTTATCTATCTTTCTCACATAGAAGACTCATTTCCTACTTAAATCTCTACATAGAAGAATGTGTGAAAGTGTGTGCATCCCAGGGCCTGCCCAACTACCACCAATTATTTCTTTATATGTAACTAGGACCTTCATTATCATCCCTATTTACAGTTTGCCTGGGGACATGGAAACAGAGAGAAAGAGGTTGGAAATCAGAACCCACCTGATTTTGGCTACTTTTCTCCAACTTTGTCCAAATGCCCTCTTTCCTATTATGTGAATTCTTCTTCTTATAAAAAAAGTATATTAATAGATAAAGATCACTGTTCATAATCAAGGCAGACCAAGTTCACAATGACCTTTCTCTTTAAATGTGTATATCTGAACTAAGGAAAACAAGTGCTGCTCTAATATTCAGTTAGTTCATATGTTTGAAGTTCATATTTCTATATAGGTTAGAATAAAATTGTCCCTTTCATTCTAAATAAAGTGTTCATGTGTTACCTTCCATGGCAAAAGGGCCATTGTATAAGAGGTTAAAGATAAGGAAATTGAGATGGGAAGATAATCTGATAGTGTCCAGGTGAATCCAGTGTTGCATGAACTGGAATTTGCATGAGTATGGTCAGAAGGAAAGATGAGAAAGGGTGATAATCACAAAGGTGTGATGCTGCTGGCTATGAGGATGAACAAAGGCAGTGAACCAAAGAATGCAGGAAGCCTCTAGAAGCTGATTTTCCTCTAGAGACTCCAGAAAAGAATACAATGTGTCTGGCACTATGATTTAGCATTGTGAGACTACATAAGTTTTCTGACCTAAAGAACAGTTAGGTAATACATGTGTCAGTTGTTACAAGAATAAATAGAAAATTAATACAGTAAAGTAATGAAAACATTAAAAGGAGTACTTCTTAGTCTGGAAGGTTATGGTGAGTGTGCAGCACATTGGTTGTTAGGCTAAAGTCGAGATCTCCATCATTGCCTGCCTTTGATCACCAAGTGTAAGCCAAAGAAGCATGGCTGTATGCTAACATGCTCTGCTTCAGGTAGAAGGCTGAATGCAAGTGGGGCTCCCTGATTGACTACCATGGAGAGCGAGCACTCAAAATTCAGTACCTTGGAGAGATACCTGGCTCACCTCTATCTCCATTACCTAGCTCAGTGTCAGTTGTCATAGAGGAATATTTTTTCATTGTATTTACTTGTTTTATTTTGCGGTTTGGTGTGGTATGTGAATGAGTAAAATCTACATGGATGCCACAGTGACATGTATTAAACTCTTGCATCACAAAACTCTTGCACCAGTCTTCTCCACAGAATGGTGGGCAGTTGGTCTACCATCTTTTTCAGAAAAGTCAAAGCATGGAAATGTCCAGAAAAAAAATGTTCCAGTAGCTATTCACTTCAGAAGTTAACAAACTGAGACTCTGAGGAGGTGTTCTGCCTGGGGTCATAGCAAATTAAAAAGATCATTAAACAATTCTCTGAGCCCTAATCTGCTACATCCTGCAGTAACCAGCCTTCAGTAAAACCCACAGACCCATTAAGGAGGTGGACCCACTTCTATACATGGCACAAGAGAATATTTGGAGCATACAGTAGTAATTTGTGTGTAATACAGACTATGTGATGACAGTTTACAGACGTTTTAGACAAATTTATGTGTGACAAATCTATGAGGAGCAATTTTATCATCCACTCCCATTAGGAACATGGCCCCTTTTATGGAAGGGACAACTATAACCACACATGGAGTGGGTAGCTCATTAAAGGTCATGCTGTCATTTCAAGGTAATGTAGGCCATTGGATTCTGTTCGGCTAGTGTAGAAATGACAAACACAGTCTCAAGATTTGGAAGAGACAACATTTGAATCTGGACTTGATAATATTAAGAGAATTATACCTGAGTTTCATTGAAAAACTAAACCTCATTTGCTCACTGTAAAGCACATATAATAGTGTATACACTATGACATAAAGGCATGAAATTTCATAGTATTGAATCAAAAAAGTTTCTCACTTTACCCCATCTCTATGGATTTCTGTAACATCTGAAAATAATGATTAATTAAAATAATATTAGAAGCGATTGAGTTTTGCAAATTGTAAGGATCAAATTGCCTCAGTTTCCAAGAGAAGAGATTTATGAAAACTGGAGCAAGGTTTTAATGTGCCCCCAAATCCCTCACTGGCTGTCTTCCAGGGCTGTCTTGCTGTGGACTCAGCTTCCTTTCCTGAGATTCAGTTCCTTTTCATTGTGATTGTGGACACACAGCTCCATCTTGTGGGCATCTTTGGACTTTCTTTCCTATTTTTTGGACTTTCTTTCCTATTTTTAATATTCTTCCCATCTTTTTCTCAAATTGGTGTGTGCTAAGTTGTACACAGTAAAGGATCTAATTGTGATTTTCCATATGTGCATATAATGTACATTGATGTTATGCACTCCCTCTACTACATTCTCTTATCCCTCTCTCCTCCCTCCACCTCCTTCTTTCCCTCCCCAAATCCTTAGTAATTTTACTTTTGTGACTATGTTTTTATTTAATTTTGTTTTTTCTAGTGTTTGTGGGACTGACTTATTTCATTTAACATGATGATCTACAGTTCCATCCATTTTCTAGCAAATGACATACTTTCATTCTTCCTTATACTTGAGTAAAACTCCATTGTGTGTGTATATACATATATGTATATACACATGTATATGAATGTCAATTCATTCATTAACGGGTACCTAGGCTGATTCAAGAATCTTGCTATTGTGAATAGTGCCAGTATAAGCATGGATATACAAATATCTCTATAGCAAATTTTTCTTTATCCCTTCCTGTTTTTTCCGATTCTTTCCTTCTTTCATACTAGAAAATTAAACAAACTAAATACTTCCCTCTACAAGGCACAAAAGACTCAGAAAACAAAAACATAATTACTGACTTCAATAAGTAAAACATTTCATTGGAGAGATGCATATGTCTGCAGATAACTGAAAGAGAAGGAAAGGCCTCATGAGTCTGTCAAGTGAGATTCCAGGATGGTGCTTTCAGAGTAACTGAGAAGTCAGTGCTGAGGACAGAGCCTGGAGGTTTCCTGGAGGAGGCAGCAGATCACCTAACAAGCAGTATTCACTCAGCACTGCTAGGACCTGACATGATTCAAAATGCTTCATATGGGTTCACTAATTTAATCCCCACACTTTGGGTAAACTGGGCTTCAAATCCAGTCAGTCTAAATCCCACACTTTTTTTTCCTTTTTCTTTTATTATTCATATGTGCATACAAGGTTTGGGTCATTTCTCCCCCCTGCCCCCACCCTCTACCTTACCACCACTCCACCCCCTCCCTCTCCCCCCCCCTCAATACCCAGCAGAAACTATTTTGCCCTTATTTCTAATTTTGTTGTAGAAAGAGTATAAGCAATAACAGGAAGGGACAAGGGTTTTTGCTGGTTGAGATAAGGATAGCTATACAGGGCATTGACTCACAATGATTTCCTGTGCGTGGGTGTTACCTTCTAGGTTAATTCTTTTTGATCTAACCTTTTCTCTAGTACCTGTTCCCCTTTTCCTATTGGCCTCAATTGCTTTCAGGTATCTGCTTTAGTTTCTCTGCGTTAAGGGCAACAAATGCTAGCTAGTTTTTTAGGTGTCTTACCTATCCTCACCCCTCCCTTGTGTGCTCTCGCTTTTATCATGTGCTCAAAGTCCAATCCCATTGTTGTGTTTGCCCTTGATCTAATGTCCACATATGAGGGAGAACATACGATTTTTGGTCTTTTGGGCCAGGCTAACCTCACTCAGAATGATGTTCTCCAATTCCATCCATTTACCTGCGAATGATAACATTTCGTTCTTCTTCATGGCTGCATAAAATTCCATTGTGTATAGATACCACATTTTCTTAATCCATTCGTTAGTGGTGGGGCATCTTGGCTGTTTCCATAACTTGGCTATTGTGAATAGTGCCGCAATAAACATGGGTGTGCAGGTGCCTCTGGAGTAACCTGTGTCACAGTCTTTTGGGTATATCCCCAAGAGTGGTTAAATCCCACATTTTTATTCTCAGCTAAGTGCTGAGAGTTTTTATCATGAGGATAGTACTTTGCACTTCAAATGAAAAGGGCTAAAATCCAAATTCTCCATTTCCATATGAAGGAAATTACATTCCATTCATTCAACAGAGTTTTGGCCAATGGACAGGGTTTGTAAAGATCAAGTTATAGCAGGTGGTGGGTGACGTTGTGAGGTTGGTATCAGGGTGGGTGAACATTCCAGGGAAGGAGGTACAATGGGCAATGTATGACTGTAGAGTCTGCTGACCAGCCTGACACGCAGAGGTGACACTAGCAGAAGTTTCCATTACAACAAATTTAGAGGTCTACAGACACTCTTCATAGTCACAAACAATCCTGCCATGACAAGTGTTAGGCTGGGAAATATCAGTGTTTCTGAAGTTTCTCTTTCCTATATGAAGACACTGTGATGAGAGGACAAAGCATCTAAAGAACCTAGTCACAACAGTGACCTCTTGGTCCTCATGAGCTTGAAAATTTCTCACTAAGAGATGTCTAGCCACTGGACCTGATGATAAACCTTCCCAATCCATAGGCAACACCAGAAAGGACCACTGACAGCCCAGTGGCACCAAATCAATCAAAAGAAGCAAAATAAACTATCAAAGTATCTGAAAATTTATCACCAAAGTAAGACAAAACCTGCTGGTAAACACAATCATGCTCATTGCCAGCAATAAATGTTGATTTATAATCATAAATAGCAAGCTATCCAAAGCAAACCCCAAGATTTCCAGTTTAGGTCAAAAAGAGTAGATTCAAAGAACCTGAAGTAAAAACCCCAGACATAACATAGGCAAAAGAGACTAAAAAAGTAGAAAGAAAGAGATGGACTTCCTCTGGCCCTTGGGGCTTGAATGACAGCACAATAGTAATTTTTCTGTGTCTATACCTATTGTATATCCTAGACAGGGAACAGTAGAATGCTATAACCTAGCATCACCAACAGTCACAGGCAAGTAAAATTCTGCTCAGCCTCTCCACACACACAGAGCAAAGACTAAAAAAGGTCTAACAAAGCAGGGAAAAGCTGGCAATACTCTCATCCATCCATTTATCAATAGAGGGATGTTTGGTGAAACACCCCTCACCAAAACACACACACACACACAGAGAGAGAGAAAGAGAGAGAGAGAGTCAACAGGTAGCCACTCTCCTATTCTTCCACCAAGTAGCATTGGGACGTACCTTCAGGAAGTAACTCTTCCATGTCCCACAGCAGAAGCAGGGACTATTCCAGTTCTCCTTCTAGAATTATGTCAGTGATAATGAGCATGGCGCTTACCTTATAACCTCCACTTGCCAAGGGTGGAAATTGCCCTGGGATGATAGAGGCAAGCAGGGCACTGATTTTTCATTTCCTAACCAGTAGAAGCTGATCATATTCTGAGTCCCTGTGAGCAGAGTATTAATGTGGTACAGTGGCAAACGATGACTTGATCCTCCACTCAGGAGCAACAAAACTGAATGAGGTAGTGTGAGATAGCTCTGGTCACAGATCTGTCTTATTCTCTCTCAAGTGCCAATGGAGATCAATGGGGAGCTGAGGCTATGCCCATCCATCAGCAGTGAGGCAAGCTGAAATGGTGAGACATGAAGCCACTGAGCATTCCACTCTTTCTCCCAATCCTTGATATTATCTGGGCCCAGATGGGAGCTGAGCTACCTCCACCACCCTTCAACAGGTGATAGGATTCACTTTCAGCTTCCTTTGCCTGTTGTCAGCAGACTCAGTAGAGATCTGAGCTTATTCCTCACTCACAAGCAAGGAGGCACTCTTAATTATGAATGGGAAGGTGTAAGGTGGAGAAGAAGGAGGAGCTAAATTTCTGCTCTACTGATCTGCTATGCACAAAGGTGAGTAAACTATAGTGTTTGACAGCATAGTGTAGGTAAATTCTGATAAAAGAAGAACAAAGTATACTTGAGCAAGAAAGAGATTCTAAAAGTCAGCAGTATTTGAGACCAACCACAGTTCAAAATGCTCGCACTCACCGCACATGCTGGTTGGATTTATAGCCAGAGGAAAGGAAGCCTGACATACACCTGACTGGCTATAATCAGCACTTGCCTTATGTGAACACATTCATTTGGCAGCCTGTGATTGACGGAAGATTAACTGCTATGATTGGTTGGACTCAGTTGCTTGGTTACAAGAGTATTTATTTACACATCAAGCTAGGTTAATAGTTAATAATTAACCTAGTGTATTTACACATACACTAGGTTAATAGTGTATGGTGGCAGCTTTAACACAAACTTTATCACTCAAGTACCAAGGCCAGTTTAGTTTAACAATTAACTGAAACAAGTTAACTGAAACTTGTTAACTGAAACAAGTTTCAGTTTAACAATCCCAGTGGGACAGTGGGAAGATGAGCATCTACCTAGTCTCCCATACCACAAATTAACGTGAGTAATGACTGTTAAAAAAGAGTAATGAAATCCAGAATCACATCATGTTAAAAATGTCAAGACCACAATCAAATAATCATTTATGCCAAGAATCAGGAAAACTAAATCTTGAATGAGAAAGATCATTAACAGAAAAAACACTGAGATGAATCTAACATTGGAATTAATCAGATAAATATGACAAAATGTTTCAAAACACAGTCACAAAATCTCTTGAACAAAGGAGAAAATATAAAATCTTCACAAAGATACAAAAAATTGAAAGAATAAAATAGAATTTATAAGATGAAAAATGAAATAAAATATCTAAAAATTATGGAATAACATAACTGGTGGACATGACAAATGACAGAATAAATGAGTTTGAGGACAAATCAGTAGGTTTTACATAGAACAATGGGGAGAAAGTAGACTGGAAAGACAATCAGAGGCCCAGGAACCTCTGAAAGAGACATAAAGGATCTAACATTTGTATTAACTGTGTCCTATGACGAAGAGAGAGAGAGAATAGAGCTGAGAAAGTATTTAAGTAAACAATAGCTTCACACTTCTTAAACCTGGCAAAAGATACAAAACTACAGATTCAAAAAGCTACGAAACTCCAAATGTGATAAACATAAAGAAATTCATGCCAAAGTACTTCATAATTAAACTTCTCAAAATTAAAACAAATGCTGAAAGCAGCCAGAGAGCAATGATGTATTTATATGGAAATGCAGATTCTAATAAACAGTAGATTTGTTATATGATACCAGGAGAGTATACAACATTTTTTCCAAGTGCTAAAATAAAAAAAACTATCAATCGTGAGTTCTACCACTCAGGAATAAAAAGGAAATAAAGATATCATCAGATGAAGACAAACTAAGAGAATAATTTGCTATAATGTATAGTCTTAAATTATGACTAATAGAAGCTCTCTAAACAGAAAGGACATGTTGAGGGAAGAAATTTGGAACTATAGAAAGTACATCAAAACAGGTTAGTACAAATATATTTAATTCTGCTTCTCCTCATGAGTTTCCTAAATATTTAATAAAGCAAAACACACCATGATTGGATGTGGTGATCAATAAATCTAAAGGAAAATCTTAACACAATTTTATTCTAGAATTTGGACTATTAAAGTATCCTAAATGATAATAACTACATTCTACATTCAAGATGTTGAAAAGTCAACATGTCAGAGTAGACTATTATAAATTAAATATAATAGCTTGAGGAACCACTAAGAAAACTATTCAAATTGACACATTCAAAGATGCTATTAAAAAAAAAGGTGTAATCCTAATAAATGAGTGGGTAGCCCACAGAATAGAAGAAAAGAAAAGCAGAAGAATGAGAAACAGACAACAAACCCAAAAGAAATAATGATATGGTAGACTCAAGCCCTAAACATGCACAATTACCTTATGATTGATCTAAATATAACAATTAGGGCAGAAATTAACACACATAGGAGGAAAAAGGAAATGAGCAAGAAACAAGAGAAAACATTGGCTGAATTGTAAGATGCCCTGTATCAATAAAAATTAAAAAATAGAAAGGCACTGAATTAAATAAGCCCAAATGAAAAGAGAAATTCATGGATTTTTTTGTTAACTTTATATTTTGAATTTTTTCCTAGAGGTGATGAAAACTAATTCAGGTTGTGTGCGTGTGTGTGTATGTGTGTGTGAAAGAGAGAGAAGAAGAGAGAGAAATCTTATAATGTTTACATTTACTCTATTATTTGAAATAATAGAGTCAATGAAAGGATCTAAGAATGAAATATGAAAAATCAACTAGGAAGCTATGGTTATACTTCATTTTTAAAAATCTGAGGCTCAGAATATAAAGTAGGCAGGGCTGGGGACAAGCAGTAAGGCTATAGAGAACAGGATCTATTCAAGAAACATTCAAAATAGAAAAGGGACAAAAATTTGTCAATGATAGAAGGTAAGCTTGAGAAAGCACCACTGACAGATTCTTGAGTTACAGATTTCTCTAATCTTATTCCATCTTTTAAGATGTGAATAAAGTCGTCCCTCTATCTTTTTATCTTTTGAACATGTTGACCAAGACCCCTGATGTAGTTTGAACCTGAAATGTCCCCTTAAGTCTCACATGTCAAAGGCTTGGTTGTCATCTGACTGGGATTGTTTTTGGAAGTGATTGGATTGTCAGAGCTTTGAGTTCATCAATAAATTGATGCACAATGGATTGATCGTTAATGGAGTTGTCACCTTCCCGTGACAGAGGTGGGTCACTGGAAATTGTCTTTAAGGGCATATCTTGTCCCACACAACTATTCATCTTTCTGCTTCCTGGCTTCCATGAGCAGAGCAGCTTCCTCCACCACACTCTCCTACCACCATAATATTCAAACCCAAAACAACAGACATAACTAGCTTTATACTGGAATCTTTGAAAACATGAGATAAAATTATAATAACTTTCTATTATGAAATATGTACACATGTGTGCATGCACACACACACTTGAAATACAAAAATTTAGGAAACAATATTTAACCTTCCTAACTGAGATGTACTCTAATATTCTTTATTATAATACTAATCTATTACTTCGTATATCATGACAGTAGTCTGTTGCATTGAAAACAGTGTTTCAAACCTACTAAACACCATCTTTTCATTTCACTCACAATTTGAATAATCCTGCTGAATGCAATGCACATATGCTTTTTACAAACTACAACATCAGCATGAGAAATTGAAAAGAACCTGCCAAGTGCTCACTTGCTGCTCCACTCCCACTTCTGGAATACATTGCTTCAGCCCCTGAGAGTCTGACATATTTATAAGAAGGCAGGAGAAGAACTGAATGTGATACTGCCTCCATTGCATTTGAGCATATTTTCCCTCCAACAACGATTATTCACTAATTTTAACATGAGAAACATTGCATAAACATTGATTCTACAAAATTATCTGTATGCATGCATTAGGACAATTTTGTTTCTTATTTTTTTTAAATTCAACAGTGAATTTTGGAGACATATGATTATGTCTCCATTCTATGAAATGTCAGGGATGATATCTCAAAATGTATTCTGTAAGACATACACAAACATATACACACACATCTATACATATATGCAGAGAGAGCTAGATATATAGGCATTATAAAAATAAAATTGTCAGTAAACTTGTGAAGAACTCTGGACAAATAATGATAAAACAGTTCTTAAAATTTAAATAAACTACATGTGAATATGTATATGTGATATTTTTCTAAATTTTTGCATATACGTATAACCAGATATCTCTAAATCAGGTGTAACATGGAAAAATCATGTCTGTTGATTCTTTCTTTTTTGACTTCTTCCTAATGAGAACAACATTTCACAGGTACTCAGACCAAAATATTTGTTGTATTCCTGAGTGACTTTTTTAAAAATAAAATCTAAAGCAACCATTAAATTCTTCCATTTCAAAGACTCAAAATAACTTCCCAATCCCTGTTTCCTCCCTCAAGTGTACTGGTCCCAATGACCAGCACCCTGGCCTGCATTAACACAGTACATTTTAAATAATCCCAGCTCTGAGCTTCTAGTCTTGGTCCAATCCTGTAGGTCTTTTTCCAGGACTCAGAGTGAACTCTTTAAAAATGTAAGTCTGACCAGGCCACTTCCTTCTGTCTTGGAAACATTCCACTGGTAATAGATGTGGAAATCCTCACTATGGACTTCGACACCAATGTCATACTGTCCCTAGTTACTTCTCCCACTACATACCCTATCACAAGCCCACCAGCTCTTTCCCCTTTCTCTTTCCAAAACACGTCAAGCACTCTTCTATGCCAGGAATGTTTGTTCTTGCCCCAATATCTGCCTATAATGTTCTTTCCTTGACAGTCTAGTCTCCACACCAACCCAATGCTTGTTCATGTGCCAGCATTTGTAGTACCCTGTCTAATTGCATCTTAACTTATGTCATACCTTCTTTCTTCCATTTTTTTCTTGGAAGTCATAACTACCTTATATTATTGCTTATTGCATAGCCATCCACTTTTTGTTTGCTATATCTTTCCAACCAGAATATGAGCTCCATAAAAGCAGGGGATTTTGTTTTACTAATAGCCACATACTCAGTGCCTAGAAGAATATGTTGTAAGCACATGGTATATTCTCAAAAAAGGTACTAAAAACAAATAAATAAATATGCTAATTTTAATTTTGTGGTATAGAATTTTCTCAGCAAATCTGTAAGTTTTATAAAATTTACACATTTTTTAAAATTACTTTTGGAAAAATATTTTTTGTAAATTTTATATTTTTCCCCATATAAAAGCTCCCTGACAATGGAAGTCCTTCTTTCTAATTCTTCTCTCACAAAGTTGTCAGCCTCAATTTCAAAGGAAATACAGGATGAGTATTTTGAAAGAGAATCAATGGATTGCTTTATTCAGCGTGACCACAAGCCTCAGGCTAGCTCTATGTGTTGGACATTGGCTTATACCAAGTGCTTTTGTTGTATGCAATTATCAAACAAAGCACCAAATATTGCTAAGGATAGCTTCAGCCAGGATGATTTTGACAGGCTTACAGAGGAATATGATGTCAAAAAATCCAGAAAACATCTGTTGGACGTGCTTCCCTTCTTCTTGGAAATATTTCAGATCACGATACTATTTTTACCTTGAGTGAAATCACCTGGTTATATAGTCTCATTGACTGTTCTATTGTGTATCAGCTTAAGGACATGGTCACTTAACACTCAACAGTGTAAGAGCTTAAGGAGCAGGTAAAGTTAAAAATACAGGAGGAGGGGAAGGAAAAAGAGCAGAAGGTGAAAAAAGAGATAAAGAAGTAAAAAAAGAACTTTGTTTTTTATATTTCATATATAAGTGCAATCACAGTATTTGCCTTTCTGTGTCTAATTTCACCTAGAAATGTCCTACAGTTTCATCAATGTTGTCCAAATGGAAGGAATGTCCTTATTTTTAAGTCTCATCCATAATAGTAATGATGATGATGATAAATATTATATTATAATACATTATAAATATACAATATATATGTCATAAATATAATAAATCTTATATTACCATTATAAGTATTACACATAATTAATATTTCAAACTATTTCCATTCACTGATCATTGGATGCTTAATTTCCATTCTTGTGTATTATGAATGACGTAGCAGTGAAATGAGGGTGCAAATGTCCTTGATCTAATGGTTTCATTTCCTCTGAGCATATTCACAGAAAAAGGATTCTTGGATCATATAGCATTTTTATTTTTAAATTTTGGGACCCTCCAAATGTTTTTCGTGATGCCTTTACCAATGTACATTCCCACAACACTGCATAAGGGTTCTATTCTTTCCCCTTCCTCACAGACACCTATAATTTTTTATCCTTTTGACTGTAGCAATCTTACCAAGTGTGAGGAGATAACTCAACAGTAGAATGGTTATCAGGGGTGGTATATGGGGGGATATAGGAATATATGGGCCAATGGATACCAATAGATAAATAAATTTAAGGACCTATTATGCAGCATGATGACTAAAGTTAATAATGCTCTATTATATATTGGGAATTTCTTAAGAGAGTACATTTCAGGAGCTCTTAACACACATATACATACAAATGGAGACTATCTAATGAGATCATGTATCAATTAGCTAGTCTTTAGTGAGCATTTCACTTACATATATGTATCCTAAGACATCACATCATATATCATAAATGTTTACTGTTTTTTATCAATAAATAAAAAAATTTAAATTTAAAAATCTAAAAGGAGGAGAAGGATGGTAGATGGGTGAGAAAAAAGAAAGAAGAAGGATGGTAAGAGGGAAGGGGTAACAGAGGGGAAATGAAAGAGAAAAACAGGGAGAAGTGCTGAGTTGAGTATGGACAGGAATAGACTAGTAAACATTAGGGGATGGGAAAAGTGAGCAAGAAGGAGTGGATTATGAAGAAAGTAGACATCCAAAGACAGAAGATGAGGATTTAGGGAAACACCTCTGTTCTTCCTGCAGTGTCATTACTAGGTTACTACTGAATTTTTGCTGTTTTTGAGAGAGAGAATAGGAAGAAAAGACTATTAATTATCCCAGTTTCACATTAAACACAATTAGACTCAGAGATATCACTTTACTCACAATATCTCACTTAGGAAGATGTTCAGAATGGATTTTCAGTCAGGTCTCTCAAATTCAGTGATCCTGCTTCCAACATGACTATATCCTCTATCTTTCTTCCTGTGTCATTCACAGTAAAATAATGACCCAAATTTCCAGAAGCTGAATCCTCTAATAAAATTAACAGGAAAAACAATAACCACCTTCCAGTGGGGAAATAAGAAACACAGTTAGAGCTGATATGGTAGAAAAGGAAGACAAAGGAGCCAACAATTTCAGAATCACAAGGAAAGTCTGCATAATGAGGAAGATGTAAACTGAAAAGGAAGAACACCTAGAGACCAGATGGATTAATTAAGCAACCTTAATGTCAGTGTTTTCATCTAAATGCAAAGAGGAAACTGCATATTAAGAGTCTTCCCATGCAAACATCTAGAAAAGACCATTTCTTCTTGGTCACACTATACTCTTGAGAAATCTCAGTCTTATGTGAGGTGGTCTGCACCCACCTTCTGACCACAATGCTGCCATCACACCAGCTGGCCTCTTCCTACCCGGATAGCATTAAAATTCCTGGTTGTCTACGCCACAGATAGGCATGAAAGATGACTGTTCTGTGTGGTCACAAGGATATTTGTGCAATGATGATGACAGAAAAGAAGACTGTGCTAAATGGATATATTCAAGACTGGTGCCTACACTTAACACCTGAGGAGAACTGAATTTTTTCAACCTCCACTTCACATAAGTGTGTTTATTTAAATCATTTAACCTTTTAGGATTACCACAGAATTATTAATTCTGTGTTTGAGAAAGCAAGAGTTTCTGGGATTTATTTCTCTTCCTACTCACTCTTCAGTCTTGTCTCCGTACAAAAGTGATACCTGTAATTTTGAAACTTGCCTAGAAAAACAGAACAAATCTCTTCCATTCTTAGTTTTAAAAATAATAGCTTCATCCTACTCTCCAAACAAATCAAAGCAAGGAAAATACTTAGTAGTTTATCTTAAACTTCTAAAGGTATATAAGCTGATTTGAAGAGCAAAGTCTTGAGATGAAATCTTTAATTCCAAAATTCACATCCTCCAACTATTATTTCAGAACATTGCCTTCTGGATCCAGTTGAGAATCTCTGATGTGGGGTAATACAAAACTGCAGGGTATTGTCAAAGACAAAATACATTTTTAAAAAAGGAGAGGGAGACATTCAGGCTAATTACAATGAAGAGAACTCTCATTAGTGAGAAATGTTTCAGTGCAAAGGAAATAAAGGCTGGATTTTATGTAGTCACAAAGACTCTCCTTGACCAAAATGTACCTAGGCTATTCAGAGTCCTCTTCTAAGCCAAGTCTTGCTTTGGTCTTTTGTGCTCGTCCTTGCAGAGGCTGTTTTAACAAAACTCCCTCTAAGTCAGTCTAGTGAGAGAATACATCACCCTCGGTAATTGGTCAATCTTTATATCTGAATAGGTTCCTCCTTCTCACTTTTGATGTATAAATACATGACCTTCTTTTAGGAAGTACATTCTAGATCAAGGTGCATAAACTGCTTTTGCTTAAAAGCACAGACTCCTTACTTGGGTCCACAAATTAACTAAAAATAGAAGAAGCATTGCATCTCTGCCTCCAATTTGTATCTGTCTTTTGCTCTAAACCATTTTCTTTGCAGTCACTTTGCAATAACCTTGGATTCCAAAAGGACAGAAATGCCCAATAACATCTTTAAGACAAGGGACCAAAACTTCCCATAAGGAACAGTGGAGACTTGCAAGATAAACCACCCCTCCCAAGGAGGACAATTACATGAGGCTACACCATGGAGCAGGAGCAATCATCTCATAGGAACCAGATTGCTCCCCTCAAATAATGCCAGTGATAAAATCTCTGGAACCCCTCTGGGAACCCTTGGACTGAGATAATGGTCAACCAGAACACACCTGTCACTGTGACTGTTTAACAGTGCATATCTTTGCCCCTGCCTCCAGTTCTTTTGTCTACTTAAACCTATAGCTCATATCTGTACCCTGAAGACAACTGAAGATGAGCTAAGTGCTTACCCCGCCTCTTCCCACAGCATATCCCTAGCTGCGTAATAAGCTTCCTTCCTCTGCCTTCCCCAGGCCTCTTCATTTGGCATTTAGGTGTGGGTGGCAGGACCTGGCGTATGGGATCTCAGGAGTTTGAGCCTTGGGTCCAAACTCCGTTTTCAAGTTCAGTAAGAATCTTTCTATTCTTGATGCCTCCTCTTCTTAAATTTGTATTTACTAACCCCTCTTCCTCTGCTCCCTAGCTATAAAGCTCTATTTTCCTTACATTTGAAGTTAAATTTCATCTCTATACCCCTGTTGTGTATACTTGATTCTTATTGTAATCTTTTTAAATTAAGTCTTCCTTATTCTTTTAACAAATGTCTAGAAATTTTTTCTTTAATCCCAGCTACTCAGAAGGCAGAGGCAGGAGAAAGGCCAGCCCAGACAAAGTTAGAGAGACTCCATTTCAAAAACAAAATACAAACAAAAGGGTGAGGACATGTCTCAAGTAGTAGAGTACTTGTCTAGCATACCTAAGATCCTGCTTTCAATCCCTAGTTTGGGAAGAGTGGAAGCAGGTAGACAAGGAAATCATCTGGGGTCCTTTGGGAGTCAGGAGGAATAGATATTCAGTTTTACTTAAGTCCTAAGCAGAAGTAAGTCAGGTTAAAGCAGGAAAAGTTCAGGACTCATAGAAAAAAATATTACATCTTAGATTGACCATGCTTTGGCTCAGGAACCACCTTCACCAGGCCCCATCCCGCTCATTGATTATTGGATGAAAATCACCTGGTTCTGCCTTTCCCACAGGGTGTAGTAGGTTTTTAAATCATGTAAAGAACAGAAACATGCTCTCTTGGCTTCTGGCTTCTACCTGGGCCCCACCATGCTTCCCTTTGTGTTTCTCTTCCCTAACTTTTAATAAATTCCATTTACACCTTTGTGTCCTGCCATGCCTTCTTCCACATGAGACAAAGAATTTGGAAGTCTTCTGATCACAGACTGAACCAGCACTGTTAACAGAAGGCTTCTTTGTGGTTGGTTATTTTAGAACAGAAAATAGCAGGTAGGCAATTTCTCAACTTAATCTTTCTCTGCAGCATGGAACTCAAAGTTCAATATCATCAAGTCATTAAGTCTTCAAATTCTAACCATGAAAATTCAACTTTCACTAGAACCAATTTTCAGAGATTTAAAAATATAATACCCTATCTTTAATTTTAAAAACAAATCTTCTATCTTAAAATTAGAGGAAGTTATATCAGTTATGAGCTGTTTGTTATGAATTAGGATGTTACTCCTAGCAGTAGAAGACAAATTCTTCAGGTGGAAATTTTAGTGAGAAATTCCTCAACTAATTCTCTAGAATTTTTCAGCCTCTGCCTTCCTGTAAGAGTTGTCTTTCTAATGTCACAGTCTGAACATACAGAATAATTTTTGACATTTCTAAACATGCATACAAGGTACTTTTCAGGCAGATTAGAAGGCAAGGAAAGGAAGTTATTGGAACTCTTAGGTGCCATACAACAACCTAGGGCATTTCAAATTAGACTCTCACTTTCTCTAAGATTCTTTTTAATTGCAAATTCTAGTCAGGAAAAACTATGGGAAATTCTGACTCATGTAATGTTAGGATACCTGAGAATTAGCACAAGTGCTTACTATTCTCACAGAGTGATTTATCACCCAAATCTTTCCCCACCAGCAGGCTAGTGGGTATTTAAAAATATCTTGAAACAAAATACCTAGCTCTTGTTAATTTTTTTTCCCTCACTGCTTCTCCACCCTACCTGGCAGAGACCATGCAAGCTCTTGCAATTCCCTCCCTCACCTGTACCAAACTTCACTATCTCCCTTATTACTTCTACATGTACTGTCTGTAGTCTTCCAGGAGGAATATAAGAAGCTAGGAGTCAGAGCTTTCAGGGATAACCAGAGAATACACTTCCATCATAGTCATCTGCTCTCTTACCCTTTCTTACCCGACCTCTCTTACTTTCCACATCACAAGTACTCCCCTTTTACTTCCATGTTTTTTTACCTAGATTCCTTACATGAAAGGAAACATGTAATGCTTTCTTTTGAGACTGGTTTATTTCATGTTGATTTCATTTAACCTGATGACCTCCAGTTCCATTCATTTTCCTGCAAACAACATAGTTGTTTCATTATTCTTTGTGGATGAATAATATACCATTGTGCATATAAATATAAATATATTTATATATTTCCCTTTATCTATTCATCCATTAATGGGCATCTGGGTTAATACCATAATGTAGCTATTGTGAATAGTGCAGGAATAAACATGAATATTCAGGTATCTTTATACTAAACTGACATTGATTCCTTTGGGAATATGTCCAGGTGTAGTATAGGAGAATCATATGGAATTTCTAATTTTTTGAGGAAACTCCACACTGATTTCCATAGAGTTTGGACTACTTCACAGTCCTACCTATAGTGTTATAAAGATTTCTTTCTCCCATTCTTGCTGGTATTTGTTGTTTGTTTTCTTCATGATAGCCATTCTCATGATAGAAACTCAAGGGAGCTTTGATTTGCATTTCCATGATGGCTAAAGGCAGTTATTTGAGCTCTTGAAACATGATTCCATGGTGTCCTGGCTTTTAGGTTTCTGCTCAGAAGTCTAATGTATTGTTTATGAGCTAAGCTTTTTAAATAACTTGGTTCTGTTCTCTGACAGCTTTCAATATTCTTTCTTTCTCCTTTTTTTTTTTTTGTATTTTAACTATAATATGATGGAGAGGTTATTTTCTAGTCATTTCTATTTCAGGTTCCAAATGCCTTCTGTATTTGGATGTCTATATCTTTCCCTAGATTTGGGGAATATTTGGATATAATTTCATTGAATGTGTTTTGTCCGCTTGCAGTTTGTAACTTGGCTCATCCTCGCACTCTATGGAATCTTAGATTGGCTGATTTAACCACATCTAACAGCTCTTGAAATTTGTAGTCATGAATGTTTGGTTCCTTCTTCCTTTATTGTTGTCTGAGTGTAATAATTCTTCTGTCTTGACTCTAATTGCTTTTTTCTGCTTGATCTAGTCTATCAGTGGCTAGATCACCACTGTGATCCACTCTGTTTCACTTTTTTATTTGACTTTTTGAATTTTTCATTTCCAAGTTTTCTTTCTGTTAGAATGAAAGAGGCATGGAACAGTCAGAAAGATGGCTCAAACACCTGCACGGGGTCTATTATTTGGGGAGGAACCCTGCTGAGGGGGTCCCCAACGAGAGAGCTGGTGCCCACGACTGCTTACAGACTTGGAGTAGATATAGGGGAGAGGTCTGGAGGGGAGATATTGCTGGGTGGGAAAATTTTCTGGTATGGAGTTTAATGATTGCTAAAGCAAGCTGAAGGAGAGGAGTGGTAATTAGGTAGATAAGCTTCTCAGGGAGATAAATGGTAATTAAGTAGATAAGTTGCTCAGCTCCAGACCCTGGTGAGGTGGCAGTTTATCATTTTCTTGAGCTAGGTAAGGCCAGTGGGTGTAGGGGTGTTTCCAGTAAGCTGCCTGCAAGGGAAGGGGGGCCCAATTCTAACATGGCTTCTTTTATCTTCACCCTAATACTTTCTTCTTTCTTTCTTTTTCTCTTTCTTTCTTTCTTTCTTTCTTTCCATCCTTTCCTCCTTCCTTCCTTCCTTCCTTTCTTTCTTTTTCAAAATCACAATTTACTTGCTGAATTTCTCATTCATATTGTTGAATTTCTCATAGAAGTCTAGAATTGACTTCCTTATTTCATTCACACCTTTGTTTGACTCTTACTTGAGAACATTAACTGTTTTTAAAACTAGAATTTTTAATTATTTGTCCAAATTTCAACCATTTCAACATCTTTGAATTTAGTAGTTAAAAAGTCATTCGACTTTGGAGGAGTCATGTTGCCTTTTTCATAATTCTTCTGTTTCTACATTGTAGTTTGTGCATCAGTTAGAATGGGTAACTGTTTTGACTTTTTTATGGATGTCTTCTTGGTGGTCTTCCTACTCTGGGTGTCATGATATTCGCTTGGAGGAGAGAAAACACACAGGAGTAACAAAAACAACAATTCAAAAATTAACCAGATAATTCAGTGTAGCAAAAAAAAAAATGGAAACATCAATTATTCTCCCATTAAAAGTAGCAAATAAAGGAGCTATGATATTTATAGGATAAACTAGGAATTTAAAAATTATTAAAGTTAAAAATAATTAGACATTAAGTAATAAAAAGAAGTGAAATGGGAAAAAGAGAAGTAAGTAAAAGAAAAGAATAAAATACATGGTATGAAATATAAGAAATAATACTGAGGGATAACAAAATAAGATAAATACAGAAAAAGACAAAAAAAAGTCAGTATTTCTTCCTCAGGTGATACAGGGTGGAGATTCTTCATCTTTGCTTCAGGCTTATCATTTCATGGTTTAACTCAATTGAATTATTTGCTTTTTAGAGGTTTATTTTTTTGAGTTCTTTATATGTTCTGGATATTAATCTCTACCCAGTGAAAGTTGCCAAAGATTTTCTCCCATTCTATAGGCTGCCTCTTGATAAAGTAATAATGTCACCATTTTGTCAATAGGTGGCAAAAATGGCAGCCCTGCCCCTTAACAGAAATTAACAGCCCCACCCCTACCAGAGACTACCACGCATGCTCTAACTTCCTTAACCTCCCCCTTCCATAAAAGTCACAGCTGGTCCACATTCTGTGCTGTGCCATCTTTCGCCAGCCAGCCTGGCGGTTCAAGCCTGCCATTAAACTTTGCTCTTGGATGTGAGACTTTTCTCGTGAGCTTTCTTGGTGAGTGGCATTCTTCCTAACGTTTTGGTGCCATGACTCAGATTAGGTGCACTCCCGGCACTGACCTTGCTTTCCCAGCCTCCCCCAACCCATCCCACTCTCTCTCTCTCTCAGATCCCATTCCCTTCTGAGCTGCTTTGCAGGAACCCTCAATCCTAGAAAGTGCTGCTCCCTCACTTGCTCACAGGGAATTTCCTCCACCCTAGTGAACCTCCAGTTGCCATCCACCACCAGCCAATCCTCCCTCAAGGTCCTCTCTGGGTGAGTCCTTCTCGCACACAGAGCCGTGATCTCTTTCTCATTTCCTCAAAATCCTAGCACTAGGTCTTATCTCGCTCCCATCCCTGGGAGTCTGGTTCTTTAGGACTGTGTACCCCCCTGATGAAGATGTTCCTCCCGGTTGTCCCACATCTACTCTCTCCTGAGGAACTGATATTTCGGGGACACCCACTATATCTCTCCTCAGGTCAGGCCTCACCATGGAGATTGGACCATCCCAAATTCCTTCAGACTCCCCATTGGGATGTCTCCTGGCCAACCTTGGGCCCCTCCACCTAACACCTGATCTTAAATGAGCAAAAGCTCATTTTTTCTCTGTAATCAGGCCTGGGCCCTATACCCATTAGACATGTCTCCAAATGGCCACTTAATGGCATTTTCAATCCCAATATTTTAAGGGATTTATACAATTTCTGTGAGCATGCTGATAAATGGAAGGAAATTCCCTATGCCCAATCCTTTTCCTATCTCTACACCAAACCCTCCCTCTGTATTTCCTGTTCCCCTGCGCAGGTTCTATTAGCCTCTAAACCAGCTTCTAAATGAACCAAATCCTCTCCCAAACCTCCTCCTTCCCCATGTAAGCAGACTTCTTGTGCTGCTCAGGCTGCCTGTATCTTCTTATCTTCCTGAGGGACTTTCCTGTCATGGTGTCAAGCCACTCCTTGCCAACTCTGGCCTCAAGGCAATTCCAGCTCTGGGAGAGCTCATGCTCCCTCCCTGTAGGCTGAGACCAAGCCTGGGGTTTATTCAGGTATGCCTCATGCTATGTTGGGGGAGTCCTGATTGATTATGGTATCTGACAACTGCTTCTCTTTTCCCCCCATCTAATGCCCATTGCCTGAGACAGTGACCAGAGGGTAGAGGTTTCATGTTGCTGAAAGTGTTCCAGTACCAGTCAATGGGACTAACCTAGAGGTACAGGTGATAGCTAATCCCTCAGGCACGTGTCATGCCTTCAGGCTCTGCCTTCTCCTCCCTTGCCTAAGATGTCAGGACACCTTTTCTGCTTCCTCCATGGTCTCACTGCGTGTCCTTAGTCTCTTTCTGCCTTCCCCTCCCTGGGTTTACTGGGACCCCACCTCCCATGAAAAACTTGTAGCATGGTACCTTACGATTTAAGTTATTCCAACTAGTTTGCCAGGCCTCTCACTCTAAAGTAACTTTAAATCAGCTGCTAGGCAAAAGCGCTTACAAAAAACTGCAGCTGCCATGCTAATGACCTAACTCCACCCCCACAAGGGGAACACCTGCCATAGCTAAGAGAATCCACAGGCCAATCCAATACACATACTAGGGTGCCAGCTGCACGTGGCAGTGGCTGTGGCCCACCGCCACTTCCCCTAGAATAAATGCAGGCAGAGTACACAGGAAGGAGAGAGGGGAGACAATCCACAGGATCAGGCCTAGGTAGATAGGCTCACTTGTCCCGGGTGTGTGTGGTGGGGTCGGTGCCTTGCACACATCCTGCTCCTAGCCCCACCTCACACCTCAGGGCACCAGACTCAGATCTTGTAAGCCAATTGTTAGCTCAAGGTTATAGTCCCAGAAATGGCAAAATGGACATTACTGTGGTCTCTAAACTTCTCACTTAAAATTTTCTATACTTTAGACCTCAGCATAAATTTTTCCCTCCAAATATTAACACTATTTGTCCTGAATTGAACTGTTATTGGCCAAGGATGTCCTCTAAATGCCCTTCTCTAACTTTACAGATGATTTATTCCTTTGTTTAAAAGGTAGCCTTTATTAAAGAGGCTGCCTGCTGTTAGCTAAAAGACAGGATCCTAACATTTTGTTCTTTCTAGATGGGACCTGCATCTTCCAGTCTTTGGCTGGTAGATGTTGGAAGCTTTGTACTGAGGTAGATGTTGGAAGCTTTGTACTTGTGCCTTGGGTGACCAAGAGAAGTGGCCTTCACAGCGTTCCTTAAATTACAATACCATACTCCAATTAGACCTTTTCTATAAAAGGGAAAAAGTGAACTGAGGTCCCCTATACAAATTTTCTTTCACCTCAGATTGGCTCCACAATTGCTATTGAGATACTCAAACACTGGCCATTCCTTGTAAGCCACAGGATAAACATGGAGAGGAGGACCAGAAAAGCCCTTTATCAGTGACAAGGCCCACCCCTACTGCTCCACCCTCTGCCCTACCTTCTAAGCCACCCCAATATTCAAAATGTCCTAATGGGTGCTTCCCCCTTCAACAGGAAATTGTAGGGAGAGGGCAAGTCTTATGTCCCCTTCCAGCCATCAGATCTAAAGGAAATTAAAAAAACATCTGGACAGCTACAGTGATGCCCAGAAAAATACATTCAAGCCTTTACCTCTGTGATCCAAACCTTTCAATTGGCATGAAAGGATATTATGTTTCTACTAGACCAGACTCTTTTCTCATTAGAAAAGCAATGGGTTCTGGCCCAGGCCACTCAAATTAGAAAGGATTACCATTTACAATGAGCCCCAATACTGGTGGCACCTAGAAATGTGGGGATAAAAGTACTTACCTACAGGAGCCCAGGCAGTCCCCTTGACAGATCCACACCAAAAGGGACTGGTGATATGGCTCAAGCAGTAGAGTTCTGCTTTGCAGGCATAAAGTCCTGAGTTCAAGCCCCAGTACAGCCAAAGGAAAGAGAAAAAAATATTTGGGGATAAGGATGTAGCTCAGTGGGAGAGTGTCTGCCCAGCATGTGCAAGGCCCTGGGTGCAATTCCCCAGCATTGCTAAATCAAAAAAAAAAAAAAAATGGTAAAGAAGATAAGTTGTGCTAATGTCACCTCAGCCATCTCATAGTGGAAGAAAGTAGCTTAACCTAGACCAGATCATTCATTCTTCAAGTGAGGAAACTGAGGCCCAGAAAGTTCAGAGACCTGCTCTCCAGGGTATCAGGTGTCAATGTGAAATAACAACTTTACTTTACAACAATGCCCTGAAGAAAATCCCCTTACCTTTCTGTGGCATCTTAAGGATGCTATCAGAAAGCATACCACGGTGGACCCAGAGTCACAGGTGAGAGAGATTCTCCTCAAAGATAAATTTCTAACAGTCAGCCCCAGATATTTGTAGAAAACTCAGTCTGTGGCTGAAGGAGAAAAGTCATTGGATCAACTAAAACAACTAGCCATGTCTGTATATTACAACCAGGACATTACTGACAGAGAGAAAGACAAGAGACATGACCTCATTGCTGCCCCCACTAGACTGGGACCTGCATCTCAAGTTTGCTACCATGGTGGACAGGAGGGGCACTTCTGCAGAAAATGCTTAAGGGGGGACAGCCCGGGAGTTAGCCCAGCCCCCAACCGGGACTCTGCCCTCTGCAAGGGTAACCACTGGAGGTCTAAGTGCCCCCGCCTCCAGATGGAAGGCGAGGTGCCACCTCCTGTAGATTGATGGGTCCCGACCCCCTGTCCACGCTCCACTTTTTGACATCGATATTGAGCAGCCTCGGAGTAGCCATGATGGCAGAAAAACAAAAGATAATTTTCCAGCTAGACAGTGGAGCTCATTTCTCTGTTTTACCTTTGTTTGTCTCCTGGACCCTGGTCCAATGACAAGGTTATCATTAAGGGAAAATCTGGCAGGCCCCTAGAGCACTATTTACCTGGCCTCTGGCCTGCTCTTTAGGAGACCTCCACTTCTGTTACTCTTTCCTCATAGTTCCTGAAACTCTAATGTCCCTGCTGGGATGGGATTTACTATCTCAATTAAAAGCTCAAATTCTCCTCCCCTCAGGCAGCTATTTCTGCTGCCCTCTCCTTCAGGAACAAATAGATTCCACAGTGTGGACTGATGAGATGAGTGTAGGGCGAGCTAGGATGGCCCTCATTATTCAAATAAAACTCAAAAATCCCTCACAGTTTCCACACCCAAAACAACATCCCCTCAAGCCTGAGGGATGATGAGGCCTTGTACCTATCATAAATCCCTTAAAACAACAAGGGCTAGTAGTTAGTTGCTTCAGCCCATATAATAAATTTAAAATTCTTATAAAAGTTAATTTTAAAATACAAGTTACAAAGTAAACAACTAGAAAGGATATAGATAGGTAGTGAATGTATTTTTAAGAAGTTAAAGGAAAATGGAATGTTTTTGGATGAGAAAGAATTTTGTAAAGAAAGGTTTGTCCTAAAGATTGTTTCAAATAAGATGGATTAGGACAAACCATCAAAGGGCTTAGTATGTTACATAAAGGTCTGAGTAAGTTTTAAAAATGTCTAATAAAAAGCTTCATGTGTAATAAAGTTGAGTATAATCTAAGAGTTGCCTAAAAGATTTTTAGAGTCATGTCAAACTAAAATCAAATTCTCTGTGTCTATAAAATAACAAGGTTATCTTAATACTGTTCTGCTCTGAGTAACAGCTACAAAAAAACCATTACAGAGAAAGATTTTATCAAAGAAATTATTTGTGTTTTCTGCTGATCTTGTCAACCTTTAAGTACTACTAAATGAGAGTTCATTTACATATTTGCTTATGTGTCTTAAATGACCACCTTGTAAGTGTTGTGTCTATACTTTATCTAAATATGGTACAAACATTTACAAAGTTAAAAATGTAAAGTTATATAAAAATGAGCTAGAGCTCTCTTTTATCCAAGAGTCACATTTAAATCCTGACAGCCCCTGTCTCCCATAGGTTACCTACCTAGGTGTGGCCTTCAAGAGACAGACTCACTCCCTGAGTCATGAGTGCATCAACCCAGTCTTCCCCTTCCCTCTCTCCCATACAATAAAGCAGTTTAGAGCTTTCTTGGGAGTTACAGGATTTTGCAGAATTTAGATCCCTACATATACAGTCCCTTAGCAGACACCTTTTATGCTTCTTCTAATAAACTTGCCTCTAACAGACCCTGCCCCTCTGGCTGACTATCTACCTTTTCTTAACCTTCTCAGGTAACTTCTCAGAGAGCATGCAGAGCAGATCTTGCCCCACCTTAAAACAATTTCTGTTAAATCAGAGGATCTTGTTCTCTTAAAGGATCTTCTACCCTCTCCATTGAGACTTGAGTGGACCAGCCCTCATCTAGTCATTCTCACAACACCCACTGCTGTCAAGCTCAATGGGATCCCCCAGTGGAAGCACCTCTTAAGGAATGGACACTTGGAATCCTCTAGGGAACAATTTCACAGTGGTTCTCCTGGCCAATGCCCATCCTAACGCCTATGTTTCTTGCTCTCCGATTCTTAAGCTTCCTCCCTTGTGTCATACTACATGTCTGCTCTTGCTAATCAAAAGTTTAACCAGTTGTACCTCCAGGGACACCAACCTCTCCAAAACCATCCAGAGGACTGCTATGAGGGACCCTACCAGGATGCCACAGGAGTCTGAGGATCTTGCCCCATACAGTGCCCCCTGCCAGCAGGAAGCAGCTAAGAGGCCATCACTTCACTCCAGTTCCTGATCCTCAACCCCTACCCCTCATCATTATTAAAGAAAAAATGGGGGAATGATAGAGTAATAATGTCACCATTTTGTGAATCGGCGGCAAAAATGGCAGCCCTACCCCTTAACAGAAATTCCCACTCTCTAAGACAGCCCCACCCCTACCAGAGACTACTGCACATGTTCTAACTTCCTTAACCTCCCCCTTCTATAAAAGCCACGCTTGGCCCAGAGTCTGTGCTGTGTCATCTTTCCCCAGCCAGCCTGGTGATTCGAGCCTGCAATTAAACTTTGCCCTTGGACATTAGGCTTTTCTTGTGAGCTTTCTCTGTGAGTGGCATTTTTCCTAACACCTCTTCTATCTGTTAATTGTTTCCTTTGATAAGCAGAAATGTTTTAATTTGATACAATTCCATTTGCGATTTTTCATGGGCTATTAGAGTCCTACTCAGAAGGTCATTGCCTATGCTTAATCAAAACTACATTGAGATTCCACTTCACCTTTTTTAAAATATCCATCACTGGGGGGGAAAAATGTTGAAAAGTATGCAGGGGGTGGAGGAGAGGAGACCCTTACACACTGATGGTGAGAATGTAAATTAGTATAGCAACTATGGAAATCAGTATAGATGTTTTTCAAAAAACTAAAAATACAATTATCATATGTCCACCTGTTAATGGCACTGGTTCAGCCTGTGATCAGAAGACTCCAAATTCTTGTCCCACAGGGAAGAATCTATAGCAGGACATGTGGGTATAAATGGAATTTGTTAGAAGTTAGGGAAGGGAAATAAAAAGGGAACTACAGTGAGGCCCAGGTGGAAGCCAGAAGCTGAGAGAGTTTTTGTTCTACAGGTAACAGAAACATAAGGAGAACAAATCAATTTCCATCCAATAATCAATGACTGGGGAGGGGCATGAATGGTTCCCAGCCAGGCAAGGGTGGTTCCTGAGCAAAAGCTTTGTTAATCTAGGATTAACAAATTATTTTTTTATTAAAAAATTAATTATTAAAAAAATTAACATATTTTTTTCTATGAGCCCCTAATGTAGCCTGCTCAAATTCCCCGAGAGATAATATTCTAAAAAAATTCTTTTATGTGGGTTGCTGAAGGAGGGTGGTCCATCTTCAGTATCTGCATCAAGCTAATAAGGGGCAGCAGCCCCTACCTACAAAGGGAAATTGTCTCTCCTATTTCTTTCCCTTGGAACTCACTTGGACATAAGGTGTCTGAATTATTGTTTATTACAATTAAGGTTTCTCATGGAGATCTTGTTCATTTGTAGAGATCAATAGTCCTATTGCCTCATGATTTGGAAGCTAAAGACTTTCATTCTGGAAGAGATACATTTGGTTTAAGGCATGACCTGAATATTTACAATGATAGGAGCATTAGAAGCGGCCCTGTCAGATGCAGTAGGAAGGATAAAGAATCTAACTTTTCATTTTGAAAAGTGGTATCCTCTTAAACTGTTTCTCTGAATAGTCATGTCTGAAGGTTCTGCCAATTTGGCAGTTTTGTCCAGAGAAGCAGGACTGGCTGTTCCCAGAAAGTCAGATTTTGTCCCACAGAAAAGGGGGAATAACAAATTGAATAGATCAGAAATCAATGCCAATGTGACCTTTTTGGGCAAATTAAGCAACAAAGAGACTTACTGAAAAATGGCTCTTAGTCTGGGCTTAATTAAATCTAATTGTCTGTCCCACAGGGGATGTACTAACACCTTCAAATTGCTTGTAAAGCTTTATAACAAGAAAAATGCAAAATGACACCAATACTTAAGTATACCTGTCCTGGTTGACAGATAAATACTTGTCAGAGTCATTTTCCATGGGCTTGTCTGTAAATGTCCCAGTAGGATTACACCTGTAATGACTAACCTTAAAGTAACCATGGTTAATAGTTTAGCAATTAATTTAATAGTACAGTACTACTAAACCTCTCTTACTACTATTGGGAACATATGCACAAACTTGTAAAAGGAGTTAAGACACCAACTTGGTAGTGTCTTTTTATAAATATTTTAGTAGGCTTGTATACTTAAAGAAGACAATGACATCTAACATATAAAGGAGCCAGTAGCAGCATCACAGTTTAAATCTTGAATTTTGGTTAGGTAAAAAAGCAAGTTATTGTCAATACTATCAATATAGTACTGACAATTAAAAATTCTAAATTATCCAATGGATAAGGGAAGGCAGTGTTAGTAATTTCAAATAGCCCCTGTTTTGATGCTCAATTGTATAAACAACGTTTATCTAGCCAATATCATATAAACCAATGATTATCCAATGAACAGATGTCAGATAAACCAATGATTATCTGACAGACAGATGTCAGGCCTAAATGGCCTAAATGGCAGAACTTTTAGCATTTGTCATAAAGACCAGAAATGTTAAAGGTCTTATTAGATAGGATGTATGTTAGATAAAAGAACTATAATACAGCTGTTTACATGTGTACATTTTTAACTCTGTAAATAATTTTGTAACATTTAGATACAAGGCACTAGAAATATTAAAACTACTTAAAAGAATTTTTACTTAGTTTAAACTTAGTTGTTTTAGGGTTATCAGAAAAATACCTTAGGGTTTTTGCATTTGGCAAAAGACTAATTTAGGCAGGATACAAAGAATAGAAAATAATTTTAAATGGGCTAAGTAGAGAGTTTGTCATCTTACTTTTGGTTAGCAGGATCAAAGCTCTCTCAGGACTTAAGGATAGAACCAAGGGGTGAATATGTTGGCTTCCCCTATGCTGGCTGGTGCAAAGAGAAAATGGGAAGGGAAGGAGGAAAATCAATTCACTCCTCCACCCCTGCATGAAGGCTCCTGAATGGAATTCCCTGTGCTGACTGGTGGAGAGAGAGAGAGATAAAGAGAGAGAGAGAGGAATGGGAATGAGGAAAGTTGCCCTTTGGCAAAGAGCAAAATTGATTCCAAGAAAAGATCTTTGGGGCATCCTCTTATATCCTGGAAGTCTCAGTGCAGGTCCTCCAGATCTGCCTTGCCTAAAAAGGCTTTCTGCAGATATCTCTGCACAATTGGTGGGGTCCCCCAACTTTTTACCATTCTCCAAAGGGCCAGTCTCTTACACTCCTGCATGAGGTTCCTAAGTGTAATGCTGATCTTAAATGCCAACCCAACTATTAAAACTTCAGAACTATTACACATTGAACAAAGAGGCTGATACCACAAACAACATGTAAGATGAAAAGATAACAATATAAAGGAAGACAATCTGTTAATTTTTAAATGGGAAACATCTTAATATGAACTTTTGTAACAAGCACAGAATATAAATCGCATCAAGGTAAGCCTGGCTGATACAAGCCCATCACTCGTGGTCAGTTTTCACATTAGACCATGGCGCTGAAGTCAGCTTATAAACTGAGAAGAATAGGAAAACAAGTACATTTTTTGAAAAGATAATAACAAATTAACAAGAAACAGAGATAAGGGAATAAGCATAAAGTTAAGAAACCCAATGAATGAGAGTCATGGATTGGATATTAATAGGAAATAAACCCCCTCCCATCAGGAGGATGAAATTTTGTTTGGTCTTCCTAAAATTTTTTATCAACCTATAGCACCAAAAATCCCTGACAGTTATTTTGGTAAAACAGAAACCCATTTTTAAATATACATTAGCACCTTAAATTTTGACCTTAGAAAACTCTAGGTAAACTTTAAACTATGGCCAATCCAATCACACATATACAAACATAAAAGCTTTAAGGCTTTAATTTGTATCTTGAAACAAAAACCTCAAATTTAGGTAACACTGTTTTTAATAAAACTCTTAGCAACCTTGTACTTTAAAAGACTTAGGAAGAAATTAAATTAAACTATCTTTTTTATAATGGTAAACTATGAGAACACATGGGTTAATAAACCTTATTAAAAAAGCATTAAATGTAAGTTACACAATAGAATGAAACAGACTATTGTCCATAAATTTTCTTTTAATCCTAAGGCAGAGGATAGTTAGACCTAGTTGGGATTAGAACTTTAGAAAAGTTTTGAGATGGTCATGCACATTAACTTTATAAAAGAGGCTTAGAAACTATCCTAAAGGCATCTACACACACACACAGATGTTATGACCCAGGCATGCCAATGGATATAAGTGTGTATTATGAGCTCAAAATTTAGGAGGCAGATGAAGACAAAGCACACGATGACATACAAAATAATCACATCAATTCAGAGTGTACTCTTAAATATTTTTATCATTATCTGTAGTAGATTAGTCAGCTAGAGTCCTAAGTAGTTTATAACAGATCTCTAACATAAATACTATATTCTTTGTCCAATCCTTAATAGATTAATGTATCAAAAACAACATGCATAAAAAGTACATTAATTTAGAGAATTTAAATCACAAGTTAGTTATAATTTTCCTAGAGAATGGCAGGATGGTATCACCCATCTTAATGAGTGGCAAGATGGTGTTGAACACATGGTGGCTCCATCACAGTGGCAGCATTTCCTGTGACCACATGGTCTCTGCAAGGGTCTCTCAAATGGAGCATAAAGACATGTTACATGCAACATACAGGCTCAAAATAGCAATCTGTTATAGAAATAAAAGACATTTCCCCCTGAGAGACAGGTGTTCAAGAGTTCGGCATGCTAATGAAAAGACCAAATAAATTGCCTATTCAAAGTATCCACACATAAGGACCCATTCTTTTAACCTCTTGGCTATAAATAAGCCTAATTCTATCTATCAACAGAGAACAGTTAAAGTTTTGTAAGGAAAATACAAAACAAAACCAATGATTAATTAGTACCATTAAGTTCTCCTTATCTCAATATTCTTGTATTCTAGTATTATATTTAAAACTTGTATTAAATCAGGGGGTGGCCGCCAGAGCTGGTCCCTTCAGCTTCACAGTGTCTTTAGCTTGTAGCAGCAGAGGTGGATTCTGCAGGCTGGCTAGGCGATGCTCCTGGATTCATGCCTGTGCTGAGAGGTGGGGCTGGCTCCTGGGCATGCTGTGGTGCCACTGCTGCTGCTTCTGGTGGACCCGGGCAGGTGCTAAAGCCTCCCAGCCTCCCAGCTGATGTTCCAAGGCTGGCACTGATAGGTGGGGTCAGATACTTGGGTGCAGATACATCCCTGGTTCCTCTGATAAGCAGCAGGTAAATGGCGGCCACAGGAAGGAATCACTTTAACTTTCCAACTCCACTAATTCCATTTAAGATTGGTAGCCACAGCCCAGAGGCCATCACAGCAAATTCTAAAGTTAACCACTACTCTAAAGCCAAATTCACTTTCTACCTAAGAAAAATCCACATCTTAAACAACTATGTTTGGAACAGGGAGGTTTTTACAGATGATTTAAAAAAAAAAAAACAAAGACCCAAACCGAGGAGCTAGACAGAGCTGTTTCAAACAGAAACTCTCCATCCATTAGAGCAGGAACCAGTAGTTTACTCAATGTCTCTCTTAACAAGACAATGGCCCAAACTCGGAAAACCACCCCAGGAGCAAAAGGGATTCACTAAACCTTCTACTGCTGGAGGCAAGAACCAAGGCAAACCTCCAAGGCCATTTTCTGTCAGTACCTCTGAAGTCCATTTAAGGTCTGGGGCCAATGGAGGAGCCTCTCAATTGCCAGCAAAATGCCCATAGCACTGGTGGGGAATGGGCTGGGGAGATGGCCACCATGGCTTAGGCCTATCATTACTAGCATGCTTCCCGGGCCACCTGATTGCCTGGGCCCAAGAAATGGAAAGGGAGCAGAGAGAATAGATAAGGGGGACAGGGGAGGGAAGGGTGCAGACACATGGCAGCCACAGGAAAGAAGCAGTGGCTACCAAGGATGAAAACTTAAGGTCTCATGGGCAGTCCTGAACACCCTCTCCACCTGGGCTAGATGGCAAACTTGCACCTTGTGGCACTGGCCACCCCTCTGATTTTGCCCTTCCTGGTGTGTCTACCAGGGCATGGCCACAGTGGCAGCTTATGGATGTGTGCAGGCCCTCATGCCTCATGCCACATGGGGTTGCCCTAATAAAGTACATCCCAGCATCCCCCAGCAGCATGCTCTGGGAGAGACACTGGTGTGGAAGGGGCACAGGTCCAAAGGGCAGGGAGGAGTGGCTTAGAAGACAACAAATCAATAAGCATGCCATTTTACCTTTTTAACTCTTTGGGTTGCTTCACTAAAAATGTTAATGGCACTGGTGCAGTCTGTGATCATAAGACTCCCAAATTCTTTGTATCACACTGGGAACAATCCATGGCAGAACACATGGGTATAAAGGGAGTTTATTAAAAGTAAGGGAAGGGAAATACAGAGGAAGTATGGTGAGGCCCAGGTGAAAGCCAGAAGCTGAGAGAGCATGTTCCTTTTCTTCTGGTGCTTTTAAAACCTACAATAACCTATGGGAAGGGGCAAACAAGAAGATTCCCATCTAATCGTCAATGATTGGGGAGGGGCATGGAGGGTTCCCAGCCAGGTGAGAGTGGTTCCTGAGCCAAAGCATGGTTAATCTACGATGTAATATTTTTTCTGAGTCCCTAACTCAAACTGCCTCACAGCTATACCGCTCCTGGATGCATACCCAAAGGAATCAGTCAGCATATAATAGTGATACCTGCATACTAGTGTTTATAGTGGTATTACTTTCAATACCAAGTCATGAAGTTAGTCTAGATACTATCAACTGATAAGTGAATAAAGAAAATGTGGTTTATATAAACAAAGGAGTAGTATTCAGCCATTAAGAAGAACAGCATCATATTTTCAGGAAAATAAATAGAACTAAAGATGGAAATCAGCTAGACTCTTGCTTTAGACAAGTGTTGCATTCTTTTCTCTCCCATGTAGAATCTAGGCGAGAAATGCATGAAAGTGGAGGGGAGACAGCCTTGGAAGAGAAAGGGAACCAATTTCAAGGAGAGGAGAGAGGGGGCAGAAGTGAAGGTAATGTGAGGATACATATGTAAAAATACCTTATATTCGTGTATAAGAATGTCACAATGCAACCTTTTATTTTGCACAATTAATGTACACTAATAAAAAGTAAGATATACAAATGACAAAAAGGGAGAATTACCTAATCCAACCTGTTGTGAAACACATTACAAAGGGTATGTGAACCAATTTCATAAACTTTAAGACATTTTAGTAGTATAGGAAACATGAAATGCAGCCCCTATTGTGATTATTTTCTTTTCATTTGATGAATAACTAGTCTTTGTGTGTCCTTGGATTAATTTCCCTTCCTATCCCTTCCTATTTGCCACTATAGGGACTGCAGAGAAAACCCACAGAGCCTGAAGAAAGCCAAGGCTTGGATGGTTCTCAAGGGACTTGAGTCTAGAGACGTGATTCTACCATTTGCGTAATTGGTTGTATCTCTGATGGTCTTAGAAAATGTAAGAATTTGTAATTGAGGGGATAAAGTCCTATTCTGGCCTAAATATTACTTTTCATCAGAGTCATAGCCATAAGGAAATTTACTTTATTCAGTCTCTAAGGGAGGAGAGGTTGTGAAAATCTAGGCTATAGACAAAGAAGCTCCCTTTGGAGGAATCCAAACTTCTTATCATTCATGCCAGTGACATTGGCTCATAAACTTCAAACATCTTTTCAGATTAGCCACAAGTTTAAACAACCTTTATGAAGAGAATGAGAACTATCTCAGCCCAAAGGATAATTATGCTTATTTCCAAAATGTAATAACAAGCATCTTAAAGAGAATGCATCAAAGAGAACAAGTATGAGTGGGCATGAAAACTAAGAAAGTGAACACGTCATTCCTCTGAGCATTGCAACAGTGAGTGAACTTTCTAAAATCTTCTACCTTTCCCAGCTTTTCAGATATCAGCACCTTTTATATTTCTGCCACTGCACACAGCGGCTGATCCGTGAAGCACCGGAGTTTTACATACTACCCCAGTGCCCTGGATGTGAAATGCACTTCTTAAAAAGAAAGAGATAATAACTTAGAGAAATGTTCAGTAAACAAATGGAAAAGTTATCACAGAAAATCATTTTTTATCTTTACTGATCAAATATTGAATCTAATATTCTTTCTCAAATTCCTATGTATAAATTCAGGAGGAAACTAAAAAATGTTCTTCTTATCCTGAAGTTAAAAATAAAATTTTGTAATGACCAGTTAAGACAATGGTTTATTTGGTGAAGCTTGAGAAATGGTGGTGCTCTGATCTGGTGAGAACCATGTATAGGGCCAGGTGTCAAGAGAATCTCTGGCCCTGGTTTCAATGTGTAGAGACTGACACAGGAGGGACATTACTGTCTCCTTGTCCAACCTCTTACTCAGTTCTCCCCAAACAAGAGGACAAAATTAGCTGCTTAGAGGCAGATTGTCACTGGCTCATGTTACTGTAATTTGTCTCTTCTCAAAACCCATACTTTCCCTTGGTTGAGGAATACTTATTTCTAGAGTGTGTGTTTAGAGGTGGAGGAGATATGATGGAGGGTGAGTTATAATGAATCTCTTTGGTCTCAGATACAGAACTATATTCTCCTGACATCTTATCACTAACAAAGCCATCCTATGTATCTGTTTTTCTGTCTTTTGTCTCTTTCTCTCCTTCAGTTGTTCCTATGCTTTGAAGGGGAAAGCATAGGAACAACCCCCTCAAACCCCCACACCACTTGCTGAGATGTTTAAGTAGTTCTGCCTGAGAGCTTTCATTTCTCAATACCCATAAGAGGAGGCAATCAGTTGAGAGTGGGAAGATGAATACTGGAAATTTGGCAGAGAAGCAGATGTTAGGGAGGGCTAGGAAAGGAAGAAAATGAGTTTCCTAGGACAACAAGGTTGTCTGTCTAGATTAAGAGAAACTTTGAAATTTGTCCTTCTGATGAATTTTACCTATTAATAGGTACTACTCATTCACCTGGCTTATTTGAAATAAATAAAGTCAAATGCAGCATCTCAGCTGCTCTTTTACCTTTATATCTGGGAAATTATTTCCAATTTCCCTGCCGCCCCCTTCTCTCTCTCCTCTGAAAAGATTTTAATGGGGAGTGCAGAAATGTTAGAAGATTCCCCAGTCTGTAGACAACTTGGTTATGCAACCCTCTTCTTCATAACTCCCCAATGCCAGTCCACCACCACTCATTATGGGAGTCCCATCCACATTATCAGCATTACTATGGCTAGAGAATTGGAAAGTGCACAGGTGACAACTCACTGGTACTATTTCTGTCCCATGAGGACATGTGAAGCAAGCCAGGTCCCTTTTCATCTGGTAAGTTTTACGATCATTAAGACAGAAGTTGTCTTCTACTTTACAGGCTGGTTTGCATTAACAAACCCATTAATTCTTAAGAAAAACAACTGTAAATCTATTTGGCAGCTAAGAGGAAATTGTGTGTAACCAGATGGCTTTTCTCTGTTTCTTGAGCAGGAAGAATAGAAGCTTGGACAGAGAATTATTTTGAGAAGGAGGAAATGTATGCGTTTTGTCCCATCTGCCATAGAATAATCTGTCTTTCTGGGTACCAGGGCACAGCGAAGGGTTTTCTAAATGACATAAGAAGACAGATATCTGTAATGGAAAGCACACAGAAAAATTATTTAGCAGATCTTCACTGAAACTGAAAATTTTATATTAAGCAATTAACTGACACAGGCCAGGTCACTGAGTCCCACAGTTCTGATCTTTATGATAGGACAATACCTATATTTTCAGGGGATGGAGTGGGGGAGTTGTATCAATTAAATTTAAAGGGTCTGGTAAGAGAGTTGCCTAACATTTGCACTTAAAATACTGGAGTTGAGATTTGCATTATTTTACTAACCATATTATTGCATGTAATTTGTTTATTTGTTCTAAATCAGGCACATGTAGATTTTAGAAAAATGACTAATGACCTAGGAGTCAGTTTCACTTAACTTCCAAGAAGCAGAAGTGAAGCCAAAAGTATAAAACCTGTCTGGGTTAGCAGACATTAGCAATAGTGTCTCTGTAGGAAGAAACTGTTGTGCCTTTACAAATCAGGATAGTGTAGATGGGTGAAATCATTTTGTCTAAAGTCCACTTAAACTACAACTTGGCAAATCTCTATACTAAACTCAGTTCTTCTGACTGTAAGCTCCTTCATCCATTCACTGATATTTGAGTATCATCTGTTACTTGTTTTTATTTTCTGAGCACCACAAGACTCAGTCCTGGAAGCAAAAATAACATATATTAGATGATCATTTGGGTTGCTTCTCGTTAACTAGTGCTAAGTGTACTAAGTACCTTGCACACATTATCTCATTCTGGCTTCATGGATTGTAAGACATTCTTGCACCCATTTTATTAATGAAGAACAATGCAAGGGGAAGTTAAAACTCAGGAATGAAATAGAATTAAAAACAGGTCTTGGATTTGAATCTACTTTCGTCTGTTCTTAAAAACCTGATATTTTATGACTGTGACATAACAACTCCTGCATGAAAAATCCTATCAGTGGAGGACCTAATTGCCTGGACATACTCAAAGAGCTGTGTATTGAGTATTGACATGAGGTGCAACATCCATTAATACTGTGCCTGGGACACTGAGCAGAAAAACAGAATTCAGAGCATAGAACTTGGATCCAGATCCTCTCCCTCCAAAGCTCATGAGTCTTTAAAGAAATAAGCCAAGTATTCTTTTTGCTGTGGTTTCCTGCCCACAGGTTGACCATGTGATTCTCTAAAAAAATCTGCTTTTAGAAGTTGCTTGCTTTCTATGCAACTGTGCACCAGGGGCTGCTTGTAAGAAAGGCTGATGTCACCAACTCCCTTGAGGAGATTTCACTGCACACCCTGGGAACAGGGGGAGATTCATCCTCACACCACACTTCCATGAAGAGTCTCCCATCACTCCTCCCTTCTATAGCTAAAACACAAACTGTGCCTCTTTGATTCATTAGTCGAGAAGCCCTCTCCCACTTTCCTGTCCAAATTCATTCAAAGCAGAAGAGGAGACATTTGCTCCTACAGATCATCAATAGCCCAGTAAACTCTTACTGTGGGGACAGAACTAGTGTTTCAAAACATTTCAGAGAATTTACCTATCCTGATTTCCATAAGACTCAATATACCTTCTGGGTACACACACACTAAAAGAAGAAATCATTTCAGCAGCATTTATAAGAAGGTAATATCTAGAAAAAGCAACAATGCTGACAAAATACTGATGTCAGTGTTGCCTTATTCAGAACATCATGTTTGATTCGAATTGAGTTTTTCAGCATATATATTGAATAATATGTCAATCACAGTTAATTTTCAGAGAATGGGTCTCCTCTTACCAGTCTGAAACATCTCTCTGAAATTCATTCACTTTTTACCTTATTAATTTTAGCCCCTGGAACTGGCCCCAGAACAAGGCTTGGGAAGAGGGAGCAAGAGAGACCAAAGAAATGTGAACTTAGCTCAATGTTTGAATCAGATGTTGTGATGTAACATCACTTGATGCACAGAGTGTGACGGTAGGACTTCTGTTACCTAGGAGTAAGGAGACTCTTTGCTAGTTTAGAGCTTGAACTTATTTCATTGTGGTTTTGCATAACTCACTGCTTATCCCTGAGTTTCATCTTCCCCAGCAGAAAGGATGAGTATGGGCAGGCAGCACATATGAACATAGCCTTTTATAGCTGAAAAGTCCTTTAGAAGAGTTGAGGTTCTTTATACTGGAACTAGACCATAAAAAAAAAGCAAGCTTGATGTGAGTTAACTAAGACAGTGTGTTTGCTACTATAACTAGAAAGCCTAAATGATAAGTCTGACCACAGAAATAACCTGTTTGCTGGACCTAGCTTTTTTATTATTAATTGTACAAAAGGGTTCCATTGCAACTTTTCCATGCATATAATGAACTTTGGTCAAAGTCACCCCTTCTGTTATTCTTTTTTATCCTCCTTCCTCTTTTTAAAGGAAGAATTTTGATAGGCTTCATTAATCTGTTCCCATACATGTATAAGAATTTTAATAGGCTTCATTAATCTGTTCCCATACATGTATAAGAAATACTTTGATCATACTTGCTCTGTCCTCATTCTCTCCATTCAAACCCCTCACACTGGATCCCCCACAATAGTTACCTGATTTTACTCTCATGTCATTTATTTTATAGGTCTAGAGGTCACATAAGATATAGAACAGGCAACATTTGTCTTTCTCAGTCTGTCTTATTTCATTCACCATGATGATTTCTAGTTTAATCCATTTTCTTGCAAATGACATATTACATTCTTCTTTATGGCTGAATGATACTTCATTTTAGATAGATAGATAGATAGATATAAGTATGAATAATCTCTCTATATATCATATTCTTTATTAATCAGTTGATGAACACCATCAACTGATGGATTCTATAGTTTGACAATTGTGAATAGTACTGCTGTGTACATGGGTGTGCAAATATCTCTATTATATGCAAACATACATTCTTTTGGATATATACCCAGGGATGGTGTAGCAGGATTAAATGGCAGATAATTCTCAAAAGAAGAAGTACAAGTGTCCAATAAACACAAGGTCTATCTTTTGACTCTGCATCCCCTGATTGTTTTCATTCTCAAGCTCTCTCTTATGGCTCTTAGCAGTGTAGACTCTACACTGTGAAAGTACAGATTAGACTCTACATGTCATCATGCTCCACCTGCTGGGCTCCTTTAAATCAAGGCTCACTCCTGGATTGTTCACCAGGGTAATGTGATGTCTTTAGTCACATATCTCACCATTAGATCTGGAGTCAGTTGACAAATAAAACCAGAAATGTTGCATGAAGGAGCATGAGTGTTTATATCAGAAATATCTCCCAAAATATTGTGAGTCGCACATGTAATTTTAAGTTTTAGAAGCCACATTTTAAAAAGAAAAATAAAACAATTAGAATTAATTTCGACAATATTTGACAGCTCTGGAATCCAGCAAAAAATAGTGACTGCTCTTTCTCTTACCTAGTACTGTATTGTGTTCTCATAATCCACCAGTGGGATGAGCATATCATGTTGAATAACCAGCTTAAGAAATAAAGAGATCAGGAATCTTAACTGAATCTGCTGAATTCAACTGTAGGTTTTAAGGCCAGTAAGAAATACCTTACCAAACGAAGGAGGATTTCTTTTCTAATTTTTTTCTAGTTTTTATTAACAGGGGCTTCTGTGTCAGGCCAAGTACCAAGCTTAGAGCCCAAATCTTATTTGGTTTACTTGACATATCAGAAGAGCTCTCACTAGTTTCTGTGGGATTCAACTTTCTGTCTTTGGCTGTTCACCCCAGTCTTGAAAATGTGTCCTGGCTCTGATAAGTGAACCCTTTACAGGGGAGATCCTCCCTTGACCCAAGTATAGTCTTTAGTGTCTCCGCTTCTTCTTCATTTTTTTTTGTGGGTAATTTGTTGTTTGTTTAAGAAACATCTCTCTATAATTCATTCACTTTTTACCTTATTAATTTTAGCCCCTGGAACTGGCCCCGGAACAATGTCTTTATGGCATGGGCCCTACCACCTGTCAGCATACTTCCCAAGTTCTTTCTGACTTGAAGGATATTTTGATCCTCCATGGTTCTGCATTCAAAACAGTTCCACACTCCTATCACCCATTATTTCATGTAGTATTTACACAGAACTTTCTTGCTAAATGTGCGTTCTCTGGATACAATCTCTTATGCAATCACATGCTAAAATTGTGCCTATTGTCCTGGTCATGACTAACCCCTCCGCTAACATCATCTTCTGTCCACCCTGACCATGGATAGAAGAAAATTTCTGTTCCATCCACTCAAAAAATATGCCATCTTGGTCATCACCTACCATCTCTCCAGAGATGACATTATGCACATTAAGGGACTCTGCTCTTTAGGGAAAGAGTGAGAATAGGCAAATGATCACTTATGCACACTCACATTGGTAAAGCACTCCAATGACATTTTCACATTCATGACTTGATTAAAAATTCACAAAGCTCCTGAAAGTGCAACTAATATTGTGAATATTACTATTAAAGTGCAACAAATAATTGCACTTTATTTCAATAAATATTATTATTAAAAATATAATAAATCATAAAATAAATATTATTAAAGTGAAATAATAAAGTGTGATTAATATTGCACTATTATTAAAGATGAGGAAACTGAGAATCCAAAAGTTCAATGAAATTGGCAGAATTATTAAACTCATAAGTGGTAGGTAGTAGATAAAACCCATCAATGTTAAATCAATCCCACACCTTCCTTTGTGTGCTGTGTACTTTTACTTCCCCCACACAATCCCTTTGAAATGGCCAATTTTTTTTCTTTTTCTTTAAAAAAAAGACTGTATAGCATGCATGAGGCTTTGTGTTCAATCCTCAGTGCCACAAAATAAAAAAAAGGAAAGTAAAGAAAAAAGTCAAGAGGACTAGCCAGGTGTGGTGATACACACCTGTATTAGGCATGTCATTCTGAACAACACCCCTAAGAGGGAGGGAGTATGGGAATAAGATCTAACTTTAGACAAAAAAGATAAATGTTAGTTGGGGTGAAGGGATTTGTGGAAAACAAATTTGTACATCTGAATACAAAGGTGTGGTAGATTGACTCACTGTTCATCTCAACATTCACCTGGAAGGCAAAGCGATGAAAGCTGTAAGCTACATTTCTCAGATGTTCTGGTTATGACTTAGAATTCACAAATCAGAAGCATTAACACCTGTATGAGGCTGGATTTGGAATTCATTCACACAGAGGGAGGCCGGGGTAAAGGCATTCATTTTACTTGCAAAGGTAATGGCCAGACAAGATGAGATAGGACTTCTTGGCTAACCAATTTCCTATTGTTGGTAAATACAGCATCTTTCTGGGTGGCCTACTTTTCCCTGCTTTTCCAGACTAGATCCTGCTTCTCCAGACTTCTCAAATATTGAAAGGTGTTCTTGCATTTTATTAAACTGCTTTCCACTTAGTCATTGTCTTGAATAATTTCGGTTATGACAACTGAGAACACTGGTGCTTATGGTTCAGCCAATGATCAAACTCAGATTTTACTGACTCCATGGGAAAATAAAAAGATTTTCTTTAATGGAGAAATGTAAAGGCATAGGATGGTATAAATGGAAGAAGATCTGTGAGTTTCCAGTATGTGGTTCAAATTTCATCACTGAGATATGTGGACATAGATAAATTACTATGGGTAGTAAATGAAGGCTGTGAGAGATTTTGTGAAAGGTGCATCATAAATGGCTGATACTAGACAAGTTCTGAGATCAGAGTTATGTGAAGAAGATAAATATATTGATGTCAGCTAGGTATGCCAATAAAACTGTACAAGCAACTTTCCATATGTGGTAGGTAGAAATTCTTGCAAAATTAATATGATAGACGTCAGAAGATCTATAATATCATGGTTTTCAGGGCCTGAAGAAATGACTGAGGCACTGCAGGTTGTCTTCTTATCAACTGCTGACTTTAAGTCATTTTTCCAGGGATGAGGTGTTGTTCTTAAAACAGCAACAAAAAGGATAGCAAAGTGCTGCTCATCTTTCTTCTAGCAAAAGGAATTTTCCTTGGCCACTTGTTCTATGAGATCACATTCTTTACATAACAGCTATCCCAAAAACTGAAAATGGTTGATTTTACAATTACAAATTAACTCTCATTAAATCAACTTTTACAATTCCTGTAAGAGTTTCCTACGTGGACAAACCTAGAAATGTCTTATTAATTGTGCTTTATAATAGATTATGCTCATTATAAAAAGGGTTTGTAATAAGTAGATTAAGCACCTTTATATAAGACCTGAAACTTTGAAGCTAGTGCAGGAAAGAGTAGAGAATATACCGGAATTAATAGGCTTAGGTGATGACTTCCTCAATTAAACTCAAATGGCTCAGCAACTAAGAGAAAGGATTGACAAATGGGACTACCTGAAATTAAAAAGCTTCTGCACAACAAAAGAAATGGTCTCTAAATTGAAGAGGTTTCACACAGAATGGGAGAAAATCTTTGCCAGCTATACATCTGACAAGAGTTTGATAACCAGAATATACAGGGAGCTCAAAAAACTAAACTCCCCAAAATTCAACGACCCAGTGAAGAAATGGACAAAAGAACTGAATAAAGCTTTCTCAAAGGAATAAGTTCAAATGATTAAAAAACACATGAAGAAATGCTCAACATCCCTGACCATGAAGAAACTGCAAATCAAAATCACATTAAGATTCCACCTCACTCCTATTAAAATAGCTAACACTCCTATTAACAATCGCTAATGTTAACACATCAAGAACACTAACAAGGAAAAATATTGGTAAGGTAAGGGAGAAAAAGGAACCCTCTTACATTGCTGGTAGGAATGTAAAGTATAAGCAGTATGCAAAACAGTTTGAGGATCAAAAAACTAAAAATAGAACTGCCATAAAATCCAGTAATTCCACTCTTAGGGATATACCTGAAGGACTGTAATTCAGGTTACAACAAAGGCACCTGTATGCCCATGTTTATTATAACGCTATTCACAATAGTTAAGCTATGTAAACAACCAAGATGCCCTACTACTGACAGATGGATTAAGAAAATGTGGTATTTGTATACAATAGAATTTTATTCAACCACAAAGAAGAATGAAATTTTGTCATTCGCAAGTAAATGGATGGAACTGGAGAACATCATCTTAAGTGAAGTTAGCCAAATTCCAGAAAGGCAAAAGCTGCATGTTTTCTCTCATATGTGGAATATAGACCTATTACAAATCCAGTAGTATTATTAAAAACAGGTCAGGCTAAGGGGAGGTCACATATGAGAGAGGGAGTATAAATGAAGGAAATTAAGGTGAATATGGTTGATGGTTTCTCTATAAAAGAATGAATATAGAATTTTAAACTGGTTGAAACAACTATAAGAAAGAGACTATAGTAGAAAGAAGAAAAATAGTGGAGGTATATCAAATTGAGCTATAATACATAATACACATGAAATGCCACAAGGAAACTCCCTATGTAACTACTTTAAACAAGAAAGAATGCCATACCTTTTTCTCTCTTGCAAAATCAGGGAACAAGAGAGCAGAATCGGTTCTGCCTGGGAGGGCTGATACCAATGGGAGGGGGAAGGAGGTGGGGAAAGGGTGTAGGAAGGTGAATGTGGTGCAATACCGTGTACACGTGAATGTAAATGGAAAAAGAGATACCTGTTGAAACTATTTCAAGAATGGGGCGAGGATAAAGGAAAATGGTGAAGGGGATGAATTCAAGTATGATATATTTGATAAATTTTAAAAAACCGTTGTAAATGCTACAATGTACCCTACCTAGCACAACAATAAATAATAAAAAAAAAAAATTTAAAGGACTTACAGCAGTGAGGTTCTTGTGTTCCACTTTTCAGTCCTGTGAAGAATAGCCCTCTCCCTTTTGTAAGATGCAGCATTCAGAGATCAGGTACAGAGGCCTTGATCCCGATCTGCACAGCCTCCAGAACTGTGAATATAAATTCCTGTTCTTTATGAACGGCCTGGGCTCAGGTGTTTTCCTGTAAAAGCGTAAAGGATTTAAGATCCCAGCTTTATTCATTTGATCTTCACTTATCTGCTCTCATGCCATAAAATATCACATCCCATGATATTGCAATGCCATTGGGTATGGCAGCCTGTAAAACATAAATTATGCAGTTTTAATATTGACAAAAAACACATAAGGGATTAAAAATTAGTTACAGATGGAGGAGGAGTAAAACATGGTCATCTGTATATTATGTACATATGGTACTACACAGATTTTCATTAGTGTATCTGGAGCAGTACAATTTTATAGAAGGGAGACATAAGGAAAAAACTTTTTGAAAATTCTTGTTAGGAAGAAAACAATTTAAGAAGAACTGTCTCTGATGTGACATGGAGATTGTAGACATTTCCCCTCATTCTAGACTTGAAGTGCTGCTGAAATGGCTTCTCTTCTTCCTTTAGAACAATTAAATTGCTAAGAAAACAGTACACTTTGTAGGCTTTTATTCTAGAAAAAATGAAATTTATTGAGCAAAGCACAGCCAGTGATTTTCCGTCCATTCAGCCAGTTTCCTTAGAGAAATCCTGTTCTGTAGTTCTTATAAATAAGCAACCCTGAAAAGGAACTGAGTCACAGCAATGAAGTTATTTAAATAAACCACAAGTGGCCCAATAATAAAAGCCTTGGTGAAACAAAAACATCTGCATTCGAATGTATAGTGGTTTCTTTGAGCATTAAAGCTCAGAAATATAGAGGAATTTATAAGAATGCCATTTAATCAATAAAGTGGCAACCAATCCTTAGCTCCCTGGTAACATCCGCTGAATACACCGTATTTTCCTGTATCCTTATTCATTAAAGACAATCTGGTGCACCAGCATCAACAATACACACAGAAGACTTGAGAATGAGGAATTTTAAGAAGGATATTAAAGAAGGATGCTACAAAATGATTGAAGAGCCATTTTCAAGACATAGACCTAAATGAGCATCCTTCTGTCAACATAGGTTCAGATACATAAAACAAACTGATAGCTCTAAACTTAAAGTAGATCCACCATTCTCATTAGACATTTTGATAGAAACGAATATTTAGGATATAGAACATAACATGTTTTCACCAGCTTTATCTATTTGAGATTCATACAATATCCAGCAATGCACATATTTTTTTGTGTGCACTGCAAACATTTGCCAAGATAGAATATATTCTAGGACAGGGTAGAGAAAGAAAGTTAGGTGTCTGACAATGGAAGGTGAACAATCAACAGAACAAAAGAAAAGATTTTAAATACCTGGAAGTTGAACAGCATACATGAATAATTCAGGGATCAAGTACAAAAGGGAAAATAAAAATTAGAAATTGTTTCAATCAGAACTAAACACAGTAAAATATGTAGGGTGTAACTAAAACAGTGCTTAAAAGGCATTATATTATTAGATCTTTATATTAGAGAGGAAGAAAGTTTTCAAATAAGTGATCTAAACTTCAACCTTCAGTAAGGGGCAAGAAAAAGAAACAAAAAAGTAAAACAATGATTAATCAAAAGCAGAAATCAACAAAATGAAAAAGAGAAATACAGAAAGTATTTTTTACCTGAAAGGTAAAAAAGTATTATAGACCTCTGAGACAGACTGAATTTTTAAGAAGCAGAGAAGACACTGTTGCAAATAATAGAAGTGAAAGACAATTTATCTCTATAGATAATTCACACATGGTAAGGATAATAAAAAATTTTGTGAATAAAATTATATATTGAACAATCTAGGTAAAATAACTAAATTCTTTAAAAGTCATAAAGTACAAAAGCTTACTCAAGAAATAATAAATTGCTAAATAGACCTATATCTAAATAATAGAATCCATGGTCAAATGTGTGCCAAAGAAAAAATGTTAAAAATCAATAATTTAAATATCTGTTTCTAGAATTTATGAAAAGAGCAGCAGTTTAAATCCAAAGAACATGGAAGAAAGAAAATGATAAATATAAGAACATAGTTAATAAAAGATGAAATAAGTTTTCCATAGGAAAAAATTAACAACAAAAATACCCAGTTATTTTAAAAAGACCAAAATTGATAGGGCCACGGAAAGGGCTTAAGTGGTAGAGCACTTGCTTATCTAGTATGGGAGGGCCTGGGTTCCATCCCCTGTACCAGCAATAAAATTAAAAGGCCAATATAATTGAAATCCCCACAACAATGGTAGGAGACAGAAACCATGCAAGGAAGTCAAGAAAAAAAAAAGGGAATGACATTTCATATTCTTTAAATGTTTAAAAAGATGTATGTTTAAGACATCAAAACATATAAGTCAAAAATTTGACTTTTCTAACTTGAACAAATTCATATAAAAGCATACCTTTGCAAAAATGAAAAAAGTAAAATAGAGTCTGAGTAATCATATATAATATGTATTACCATCATATACATGAAAGATTTTCAGGAATAGATGGCTTTATAATAAACTCTTCCAAGTATTTGAGACAAGAAATAACACTAATATAATGAATTCTTTTGTTTGCTTATTTTCAAGAGAATAGGAAAACAGAAAAATTCCCCAACTTCTTGATGAGGCCAAAATAAAACATTGATATGAAAAACTGAAAAAGGATTAACAAAAAATGGAGTGTGTTAAATAACGTCTTACATAAATACAAATTCAAAATCTTTTTTTTTCCATTTTTAAAAATTTTATCATTGTTACATTTACTCACATGTGTATACATTGTCTCGGCCACCCCCTACCCCTGCACCCCTCCAACCCTAGCCCTGCTTCCAGGCAGAACCTGTTCCGCCCTCTTGTCCTCCAAGTTTGTTGAAAAGAAGAGATAATAAAAAAGACATTGCGTTTTTGCTAGTTTGAGATAAAGATAGCTATACAGAGAGATTCCTAGTTATTTCCATGCACCTGTGTATTATGGCCCAAACTGGTTCATCTCTACCAGAACTTTTCACTACTTCTTAGTTCCTGTCTCATCACATAGTGGCCTCAGCCAGTTTAAGATTACTATATTTCCGTAATCCACTCATCAGTAGTGGGGCATCTTGGCTGATTCCATAGCTTGGGTGTTGTGAACAGTGCTACAATAAACATGGGTGTGCAGGTGCCTTTGGAATAACCAGAGTCGCATTCTTTTGGGTAGATCCCTAGGAGTGGGATTGCTGGATCTTATGGCAGATATATGTTTAGTTTTTTAAGAAGCCTCCATATTGTTTTCCAAAGTAGTTTTACTAGCTTACATTCCTATCAGCAGTGTATGAAAGTTCCTTTTTCCCCCGCATCCTCATCAGCAGTTGTTGTTGTTGGTGATCTTGATAATAGCTTGATGATAGCTATTCTAACAGGGGTAAGGTGAAATCTTAGTGTGGTTTTGATTTGCATTTCCTTTATGGCCAAGGATAGTGAGCATTTTTTCATGTGTGTTTTGTCCATTTGTACTTCTTCCTTTGAAACAGCTCTGTTTAGTTCAGTTGCCCACTTCTTTATTGGTTCATTGATTTTGGGGGAGTTAATTTTTTGAGCTCCCTGTATATTCTGGTTATCAGTCCCTTGTCTGACGTATAGCTAGCAAAGATTTTTCTCCCACTCTGTGAGTGATTTCTTCAGTTTAGAGGCCATTTCTTTTGTTGTGCAGAAGCTTTTTAATTGAGTATTCACACTTTAGAATCAATAAATGAATATAGCAGAATTGCCAAATGCAGACAAACATAAAAAACTCAATTACATGTCTATAATTCATCAAATTATATCAATAATGCACTTTATTTATTTCTTAATTTCCTTTTTTAATGGCATATATTCAGCCAAATGTGGTGGTACATACCTGAAATTGCAGCAACAGGAAATCTGAGGTAAGAACATCATGAGTTCAAGGCCAGCCTGAACTACAAAGCAAGTGAAAGTTCAGCATAAACTACATAACGAGATCCTTCCCTCCCAAATTAAAAGAAAAGCATATATTTATTGTACAAAGTAACAGTTTTCATTATGACATTTTCATATTTGCATATGACATGGTCTGGTAATACTCTCTCCCATGATACTCTGTTGTCTCCTTGTAACTTTTCCATCCACATATCTAATAGTCTCCCTTTTACTTTCATGTCTTTTTTATTTTTTATTTATTAGCATATAATAGTTGTACAGGGGGATATATTGTACATATTTACATATGTACTTACAATATACCTTAATTAGATTCACCCCCTCCATCATTCCCCCTCATCTCCCTTCCCTCCTTTCTTAGAACAATTTCAGGAGGTTTCATTGCTGTCTTTTATACATAAGTTTAAATACGTCCACCATATTCACCTTCCTTCACCCTCTCTACCCACCCTCCTCCCTCCCACTGTTACCCACCTCCAGACAGGACTTGTTTTACCCTCCTGTCCTTCATTTTTTTAAAATGTATGTTGATTGTTCAAGGGAATTCCAGACATGAGAGAAACCATGAAGTAATTGTTTTCATGTGTCTGTCTTAATTCACTTAACACAATGATCTCCATTTCAATCCATTTTCATGCAAAGAACTTGACTTTATTCTTCCACATTTTTAATCCATTCATCTGCTGATGGGCACCTAGGCTGATTCCATACCTGGGCTATGTTAAACAATCCTGTGAAAAATGTGGGTGTTCTGATATCTCTATTGTAGACTGGCTTTGATTCCTCTAAGAATATACCAGAAGTGGTATTGCAGGGTCCTTGGGTAGGTAGTTCTATTGTTAATTTTTTGAGGAACTGTTATGTAATGGCTGGACCAATATTCATTCCCACCAACAGTGTATAAGGGTTCCTTTTTCCCAGCATCCTCAACAGCAGTTAATGTCTCTTTGTTTTCTGATGGTGACTATTCTGAACAAAGTAAGGTGGAATCTCAATGTAGTTTTGATTTACATTTCACTAATTGCTAAGGATATTCAAGTTTTTCATGTATTTATTGACCATTTGTACTTCTTACTTTTCAATGGTCTGTTCAGTGATTTTTTTTCATTTATTGATTGGATTATTTGTTTTTTCATTGTTTATTATTTTTAGTTTTTTTTGTAGTCTAGATTTTAAGCCCCTGTTGGATGAATATCTGGCAAAGATTTTCTCCAATTCTAGAGGCTGTCTCTTCATTCTGTTGATTGTTGTGTGTTTTATTGTTTTTGCTTAGCTAGAAAGAAGATTTTTAATTTGATGCAATGCCATTTGGCAATTCTTATAATTCTGAGCTATTTGAGTCTACTCAGAAAGTTATTGCTATGCCTATATCTTGAAGTATTTCCCTTATGTATTCCTCTATGAGTTTTAGAGTTCCAAGTCTTTCATCAAAGACCTTTGACCCATGTTGAGTTGATTTTTGTACAGGGTGAGAGACAGGGATATAGGTTCATCTTTTTATATGTGAATATCCAGTTTTCCCAGCGCCACTTGTTAAAGAGGCTTTTGTCCAATGTGTGTTTTTGCAGTTTGTCAAGAATCATATTGCTTAAGTTGCATGCACTATTTCTGTAACTTCTATTAATTGGTCCACATATCTGCTTTTGTACCAGGGCCATCTTTGTAACTATGCCTTTGTAGTAAAGTTTGATGACAGGTATTGTGATACCTCTAGCATCACTCTATTTAATCAAAGTTACTTTGTCTAGTCATGGTCATTTTTCTTTCCATATAAGCTTTAGGGTTTTTTTTTTAATCTTTCCATTTTGGTATATTACACCATTGGAATTTTGATGGGGATTATATTGAATATATAGATTGCTTTAAATAACACAGGAATTTTAACGATATTAACTGTGTTTATTGGTGAAAATGGAAGGTCTTTCAATGTTCTAGTGTCTTCTAAAATTTCTTCTGTGCTTTGTAATTTTCATTGTGCATAGACTTCACATCTTTGCTTGTTTATGACCAGTTTTTTTGAAGCTTACTATAAACATGATTTTTTTTCTTGACTAATTTTTCAGTGAGTCCATTACTGGTATAAAGAAAAACTACTGGTTTTCATTTGCTGATTATTTTATTCTGCTACTTTGATTAAGTGTTTATCTGAGCTAAGAGTCTACTATCAAAGTCTTCAGTCTTTTATATACAGTATCATATCATTTGCCAACCAGGATAATCTGACTTCTCCATTTCTTATCAATGTCCATTTTATTCTTTATTCTTGCCTTATAGCTCTGGCTAAGATTTCAAATACTGTATTGTAGTTTTGATTTGCAGTCCCTATGCTAAGGATGTTTGACACTTTTTTGTATTTATTGGCCATTTGTATTTTTTAATTTTCAATATCTGTTCAGTCCATTTGGTCATTTTTCTTTTCTTTTTTTTTTTAATTCATATGTGCATACAATGTTTGGGTCATTTCTCCCCCCTTCCCCCACCTCCTCCCTAACCCCCCCCACCCCATCCCTCTCCCCACCCATCCCCTCTCTACCTGGCAGAAACCATTTTGTCCTTATCTCTAATTTTGTTGAAGAGAGAGTATAAGCAATAATAGGAACAACCAAAGGTTTTTGTTAGCTGAGATAAGGATAGCTATACAGGGAGTTGACTCGCATTGATTTCCTGTGCATGTGTGTTACCTTCTAGGTTAATTCTTCTTGATCTAACCTTTTCTCTAGTTCCTGGTCCCCTTCTCCTATTGGCCTCTGTTGCTTTAAAGTATCTGCTTTATCAGACAAAAGACTGATAACCAGAGTATACCCGGAGCTTAAAAAACTAAACTTCCCCAAAATCAATGAACCAATAAAGAAGTGGGCAACTGAACTAAACAGAACTTTTTCAAAGGAAGAAATCAAAATGGCCAAAAAAAACATGAAAAAATGTTCACCATCCCTAGCCATAAAGGAAATGCAAATCAAAACCACACTAAGATTCCACCTCACTCCTGTTAGGTGGAATTATACTCCTGTATAATTATCATCAAAAACACCACCAACAACAAATGTTGGCAAGGATGCAGGGAAAAGGAACCCTTATACACTTCTGATGGGAATGTAAGCTAGTACAACCACTTTGGAAAACAATATGGAGGCTTCTTAAAAAACTAAACATAGATCTGCCATACAATTCCAGCAATACCACTCCTAGGGATATACCCAAAGGAATGTGACACAGGTTACTCCAGAGGCACCTGCACACCCATGCTTATTGCAGCACTATTCACAATAGCCAAGTTATGGAAATAGCTAAGATGTTCCACTACTGACGAATGGATCAAGAAAATGTGGTATTTATACACAATGGAATTTTACTCAGCCACAAGAAGAATGAAATCTTGTCATTTGCAAGTAAATGAATAGAACTGGAGAAATCATCTTAAGCGAAGTTAGCCAGGCTCAGAAGGCCAAAAATTTTGTGTTCTCCCTCATATGTGGACTTTAGATCTAAAACAAATGCAGTAATATTATTGGACATGGGTCACATTGTAAGGCGAGAATGCGTACAGGAGGAATAGGGAAAGGTAGGAAACCGAAAACTTGAAAGTGTTTGATGTGCCCACTGTAGAGGAGCTAATAAATTAATCTTAAACTGACAGAGGCCACTATGGGAGGTGACCTGGAAGTAGTGAAGAGGTCAGGTAGAGATGAATCAGTTCAGGTTGTAATACACATGTGCATGGAAGCAATGCTAGGAACCTCTCTGTATAGCTATCTTTGTCTTGTGCTAGCAGAAATGCTGTCTTTCTTATCATCTCTTGTGTTTTCTTTTCAACAAAATTGGAGAGGAGGGCAGAACAAGTTCTGCCTGGTGCATGGAGGTGGGAGGCAGAGGGAGGGGGTAAGGAATGGGGGGGTAGAAATGGTCCAAACAGTGTTTGCACATTTGAATAAATTAATAAACAATTAAAAAAGAATTCCCATTCATTGCTAGTGGAAATGCAAAATGGATCAAATTGTAAGACAATTTGGTGGTTGGTGTCTTACAAAACTAAATATACTCTTACTATATGATCCAGCAATAAATAAATAAAGTATCTGCTTTAGTTTCTCTGCATTGAGGGCAACAAATGCTACCTAGTTTTTTGGGTGTCTTACCTATCCTCATACCTCCCTTGTGTGCTCTTGCTTTATCATGTGATAAAAGTCCAATCCCCTTGTTGTGTTTGCCCTTGATCTAATGTCATTTGGTCATTTTTCAATTGGATTATTTACTCTTATGGTGTTTAAATCCTGATTTTAAAGGAAAGGCTTTTAGGTTCTCCCCATCCAATATAATGTTGGCTATTGGTTTCCTGTATAATACCTTTATTAGGCTGAGGTATGATCCTTCTATTTCTAGTTTCTTCGGGACTTTTATTAGGATGGACTGATGAATTTTGAAAAGAATTTTTCTGCCTGTATTGAAATGATCAAGCATTTTTTGTCCCTTACTCTATTTGTATGGTATATTACACTTATTGTTTTGCATTTGTTGCACCAATCTTATATTCCTTAAATGAAACCAAAGTGATCTCTTTAATGTGTAGTTGCATTCAGTTTGAAATATTAAGAATAGTCATATATATGTTCATCAATGGAACTGGTCTACAGTTTTCTTTTTCTTTTTCTTTTTTTTATTGTGTCCTTATCCAATTCTGGTATGAGGGAAATACTGGCATCATCAAACGAATTTGGAAGGGTTTCTTCTCTTTCTGTTTTAAGGGATAGCTTAAGGACAGTTGGTGTTAGTTTTTCTTCAAATGTCTGGTAGAATTAAACATTGAATCCATCAGGTCCTGGGCTTTTTTTTTTATTGCTAGATTCCTTATTATTTCAATTTAATTACTCATTATGGATCTGTATAAATTGTCTGTATTCTCCTGGTTTAATTATGATAGGTTATATGTCTCTAAAATTTATCTATTTCTTCTGGGTTTTCCTATTCACTGGAGTATAATTTCTTAAAATAATCCCTAATGACCATCTGGATTTTACTGTTATTTGTTGTAATATCCCATTTTGTCTCGAAATTTGTTAATTTTGGTCTTTTCTCTTTCTTTTGGCTAGTTTGACTAATAGGATTTCACTATTGATTATATTTTCAAAAAACTAACACTGTTTCATTGATCCTTTGCAGTGTTATCTTGGTTTCTATTTCATTTCTAATCTTTATCTTTTGTTTACCTTCTTCTATTTATTTATCATTATGTTTGTGTTTCTAATACCTTTATTTGCATCATTAGGCTATTTGTGATCTCCCTGATCTTTTAAATGAAGGTAATCATAATTTTAAACTTCTCTCTTAGAACTGTCTTTCCTGTATCTCATATGTGCTTTTAAGTAGTACTTCCATTTTCATTTGATTCTAGGAAGATTTAATCCCCCAAATTTTTCAATTACCCACTGCTATATCAAAGTGTGTATTTCAATACCCATGTGTTTGGGTGCTATATGTAGTTTCATGTCTTTTTCTAGAATTGAGAAATGTTCTGATAAAATCCCATGCAATAAGTTTTCTGTGCTTTTAGTTTACATCTCAGATTCTTCCTCTGTACCAAGATTCATAGGCTTCATTTCTTAATCATGTCCCAGAGTTGCTGAAAGTTGTGGTCACAATGGCTTTTCTTTCTTTATTGCTATCTGAACGTAATATTTCCTCAATCTTGTCTTCAGGCCCTGATATTGTTTCTTGTCCCTGATATAGTCTATTGGAGATGCTTTCAACTGATTTTGTTTGATTTATTGAGCTTTTCATTTCCAAAATATACGTATTTTCTCTTTTCAGAATCTCTAGCTCTTTGCTCAATTTCTCATCCAAGTCTTGGCGTGACTTCTTTACTTCATCTATTTGAATGAATTCTTTGAAATCATTGAGTATTTTGTGACTTAAATTTTTGAGTTCTTTGGCATTCCATCCATTTAAGTATTATTTGACCTAGTTATTAAAGAATTATGAACTTTGGGGAGAGTCATATTACCTTGCTTGTTCAAATTTCTTGTGTTTCTACATTGTGATTTGTGCATCTATCAGAATGGATGTTTCTTCCAGTTTCATATAGGGGTCTTCTTAGTAAGAAATCATCTCTTGAGGTCTCAATCCCTACTATTATACAGAGGAGAGAAAACAGACTACAATTATAACAGCTTAAAAACAAAACAGGCATTTAATATAGTAAAAAAGAAATGAGAAATAACAACTACACCAAAAATAAGGATAGAAAAAAAGGAGACAAGATTCCTACAGGATAATCTAGGAATTTAAAAATTAACATATATGTGTGAATATATCATAATGAAACCCACCATTATGTACAATTAATATATGCTAATAAAATTTTCCAAAAAATTAAAAATTAGTAGAGAGTAATTAAACAATAAGAATGTGGAGAACAGAGAACCATAAAAATAAAAAGAGAGATTAAATAAAAAATAAATATATGTATTTGGGATGAGGGCAGGAGAAATAATAGTGAGGGGAGGCAAAATAAAACAAAAGTAGAGTAAAGCAAAACAATTAAAGAATAAAATAGCTGTCGATATTTTGTTCTTGCTGAGGTGGATGATGAAAATGCTTTGCTTTTTCCCAGGTTTCCCATTTTGCAGTTTACTTGTGGCATGTGTGGCATGTGGGAAGGTGTGTAGTGAGACATTTTCTCTAAAGTCCAAAATAACTCAAATCAGTAAGGGTTGTTTGGAGGCTCAGCACTACCCTGCCTTTCCTGACAGGCCACCCAAGCTACTTTGACAATTTCTGGGCTGAATTCCTGCCTGTATTCGCCTTATGCAGGGCTGACAGTATGGCAAGTTCAGGAGTTATCTTCAAGCTGTTAACCCAAGTTCAGCATGTGAACCACCCTTTGCACAAGAGGCACTGTGCTAGTGCATTCCTGGGTGTGGGAAATACCCAAGCAGTGGCTGCATTACCAAAAAAATGTGTCTGCAGCTCTGAGAGTGTAGAAAGCAGTCAAATCAAAGCAATCTGCCCTGGATGGGGGCAAGGCATTGGTTCTCAGTGATCCTGTGTTCTCTGGCCATGCCAGTCTCTGCTCAATCCTCCACTGGTAATACACACAATTTCACTTCTCAGAGATAAACCCATCATTCCTAAATAGAGTGTCCTCTGCCTCCCTCTGTAGCACAGTACATACTTCCTACAACATACAACAAATCACAACCAGTTTTCTGGTTCCACACCAATTCTCAAGGGGGTAACTTGCTTATCCAGAAAGAAGAAAGGCTTGTGAGGCTTAGAGATATAAAAATACAAGGATTCTGCTCCCTCCAGCAGAAATGTCTGGTTCCCCAACCCAGCACCAGTGAGTAAGCTAGAAAGTACAGAGGGCTGCTTCTCTACCATCTGCTTGCTGCATGGATTATACATCTCCTATCTTAAACTATATTCTTGTAGAGTGCCAGACTGTGCTGTGGAGCTATCTAAGGCCATTTTTTTTTGTCTAAAGCCCCACTGAGAGGGAGTCTTCCCCTTCCCTACCATGTCACCAAGCACCTAATATTAGAGGCCTTTGTTTCTTTTACATTCTAAAGTTCAATGTTTCTGTATTTCACCTTGTCTTTACTATCTACTGTTCACTTTTGAACTTCTTTGCCTTTTCATGTCACCTGCTGCATCCTGCAGCCACACACCTAATCTGACTTATGGAGATACAGGAGAGTGTTCTGTGTCTCTAATTTTCCATCTCCCCTGTATTTTTGAGTGCCATTTATATTACTACAAAAGTGTCAACTATTTAAGAATGATTTTAATATAAGGTGTGATTGATATGTACTTGGAACACTAAGGAATACAAAAGAGAAATTTTTAATAAAACATAAATAAAAGAAGTAATATGATCTGTTAACAGGCTAAAAGAATCACAATTCTAAACATGAAAATTTCACCTAACATGAATCATAGTTTTATGGTGGCTTTGTTTAATTACCCAAAGTTAATTTTGTGTTATTCTATTTTAATGGAAATTGATTTTAAAAAGTGATATAAAAGCTTAAACATGTTTAAACAAGTCTAAAATTGGATGGATTATTAGCAAAGGACAGAACTTATTACACAGCTACAGTAATCTTGACATTGTGTTATTACTACAAATTTAAGCGACAAAACAGAACAGAGTTCAGAAACAGACTAATACATGTGTGTTAGTTGAAAAAGATGACAGTATAATTAGGAAAGGATGGATATTTCAATAAACTGTACTGTCAGAGAATGTTCAAGTAAAAAAGTGAATTTTGATTTTCACCTCATGACTTACATAAATTAAAAGCAAATTTAAAGTTCTCTGTGAAAGTGAAAAGAGATAATTTTAGAAGTAAAACAGTGAAATATCTTTATAACTTTGTGGTAAGATAAAGAGTTCTTAAATAGGAAATAATGGCTGGGTATTGTAGAACTCACCTGTAATCTCAGCACTTAGAGCTGAGGCAGAAGGATTATAAATTCAAGACCAATCTGAGCTACATAGCAAGACTGACCCTGTATCAAAGCAGAGGGACACAATAAACTATAACCATAAAATATACTTTCAATAAATTGGGCTTTATCAAAGAATATAATGAGAACACAAAGACAAATCTTACAATGCATATATCCCCTACAAAGACTGTATGTAGAGAGTATAAAGATTTTTAAATCAATGAGAAAAAAAAGTCAGCACAATTTTAAAGATGTAAAATAGAGGAGAGAATATTAAAGTGACCCAGGAGTACATGAAAGATAGTCTATATTGTTAATTGTCAGAGAAATTAAAGTTAAAACTGTAATGAGTTACATTTCCCAGTCACTAGGATGTCTAAAAGCAAAGAAAACCAGCACTACCAAGTGCTAGTGAAGTAATGGAATACTCAGAACTTTCATATATTTCTGGAAGGAGGTCAACTTGGTACAACTACTTTGAATAACCACTGGCAATCTCTACCTAAATTGGAAACATGCATACCCTTTATCTGGAAATTTTATCCCTAGTTTGTATCAATAGAACCATAAACATATGTACCAAAAGACATATACAAAAGTGTTTATAACCACATTGTTTTCTATTCCTTTTGTTTAGCAGTGCTGGAAATCAAAGCCATCTCCTTGCACATGGCAGGTAAGCTGAGGTGCACCCCAGCCCTGCAATACTATTGCTAATAGTCAGAGATGGACAATTCTCAATGTAAGCCTAAAGATAAATAGATAAGAAAAAGCTGGTAGAAGAAGGAGGAATAAATGAAGTCTGCTTCCACTGATGTGAAGTACAAAAGAAGGAAATCTTGTCTATGAGGACAAGATAGTAACTGCTTTAGGAGTAAGGAATAATGGGAGATAAGACTTTCTTTTCTATTTCCAAATCTGAGTTTAGTGCCTACATGTAAAAATTGTAAAATAATTTTACCCAAAACATAATTCCTTGAGCTTCTGACCTGTGTAACTATTTTAGGTGCTACACAATACTGCTTCAAAACTCAGTCACCCCCAATCAGCTTTCAGGGGCTAGTAGCACAGGAATACAAGTAAAAGAGACTAGACTGAATTTTTTACATTCTCTTTCCATAGTATGACACTGGATGAGTCATTTAATAATTCCAACACTATGTTTCATCAGCACATCAGCACATATGGTCATTGACCATAATAGTCATATCATATAATTATTAAAAGGATTAAATTAAGTAATATATTTAAGGTACCTAGTACTTAACACAATATGTGACATGTTAAATATTAGCTAATCCATATTAGACAGTTATGAAAATATCTAGAATGTGGTAATCAATGTATACTATTATTTTTCAACAATACTAAATCAGGGGGATAAAAAAAGAGGAATAGAAGGGGTAAATTTTATTAAAATATATTATTTATATGTATGGAAATGTCATGATGAATACCCTTTGTACAACTAATACACACTATTGAGAGAGAGAGAATTGAATCAGACAAATTTAACCAAATGCTTAGAACATATTCATCACTCTCTAAAAATATATGCATGTGACTTTTAAAAGAGTGACACTAAATTTCTACAGAGAAGCAAACCTGTCCCTGGTCCCAAAGTTAGGTAGTAATTATTCCAAATTTCTTAGTTTTTTCAAAGAACTTGAGAGTGTAGAGAAAAGTGAAAACAGCTTTCTGGCAGTTATCCCTGAAGCATGGGGACCATGTTGATAATAAGTAAAAATTGCTATTAGAAGAATTTCCTCACAGTGCCTCTGGGTACCATCAGCCTGGTTTCACTACAAGAGTCTTCAGCCATTTTCAATCTGTGCCTCATTAGATAGTTTCAGCATGCATATCCTATTGAGACATTTGGAAATATTAGCTTTGTAAAAAGGACTGATCTCTTTCCCTCCCAACCTCTCCCACTCTCTAAATATCTGTTCTAAAAATGCAGGGGAATACCAACCTGTGTTTTGGGACTCTGAGCCATTCCACAAAAGTCCTTTTCCCCAATTTGTGTGTTAACAAAAATATAGGAAACTTTTGCTATGCTATCACTTTACAAATAATTTAGCTCTTCTGGGGTCTCGTCATTTTTCTATAAAGTGAATAGATACTCAGGTGAGTCAAGATCTGTTTAAATTCCAGTTTAATACAATCATTTTGTCCCTGTCCTAGCACAGCCATTTAGCCTCTACTTACCTTGATTTACTTTATTTGGAAACTGAGAAAATAAAAATCATTATCTTTCTAATTATGAGGATGGAATTAAATTCAGTTATTGACCTTTGGACCCAAGGATTCCCACACAGCCAGATTACTCTCCAGGATTCCTCTCTGCACAAATCCTCCAGCCTCTACCCTCCAGGCCTTTTCTCAGTACTCCTCCCTTCCAGAAGTGCTATGAGGAATAAAACACTGCTTTCTAGTTCAAGTCCAAATCCAGCTTTTTATCTCCATTAGAACTAACCTCATCTGAGTCGGTGGTTTTCAATCCCCCAAATCCCAGCAATCCCAGATTGTTCCTCCTCCCTCCACCCCACCCCCTCAAAAATGTTGTGACATGTTTTGTTGTCACAACCTTCAGAGGTCATTTTTTGGGTAGAGGGCAGTGATGCTACCAACCATCCTATAATGTAAAGGGCACTAAGGGTGGGAAGTCTTGCTGTAAATGTCACCTAGGACTTCATCAGATACCTTTGTGACCTCCTATTACCAGAATGGTTTCCCTATGCATCTTTCTCAACCATAAGGAGTGAGTTTCTAAAGAGAAGACTCACTGTGAATCTCTCTACTCCTCTTGATAACAGTGCTCTATTCAAAGGAAGGGCTCAGAGTGCTGCTTGTGAAATTCCCTTAGCTTTAATCATAGTTGCCAACACCCAGCTTTCTCACTTTCCAGCATCCCAGGTCCAGGACAAGGGATGTTAGTGTAAACTCCAACAAGTAGAGGATGCACTCATGCTGCTTGTACATCCTCCCACCACACAAGCCATGCTTCAGATGAAGAGACCTTGACAGGAACAATGATACAATTCTTTACTGATGTTGCTGAGAGCATGGTAACTTGAAAGTGGGGCTTTGGCTGTGCTAAAATGGGAAGCAGTTAAGATCTTGGGATTCTTCAAGGTACAGTGATTTTGGAGAGCTGTGTATTTGTGGCCATGAGCACAGCATGATAGAATGCTTAGATAAGTCATGTTGTTTTGTCATGGTTTATTTATAGAAACCATAGCTGTTCTCCAGCTCTACCCTGATAAACCTCTGTGAGGCTCCGGCTTAAACTTTCTGCTCTCACCAGATCTGTGTCTTTTTAGAGGTATGGCAATGGTTCAGTGTCAACCACTTCCCTTTCTTAGTGGTTCATAGCATTCCCGGGAGTCAAGGGGACCTGTGCCCATTCTAAGATGCCATTTGTATGGTCTCAGCCTTTTGGGACTCAGATTCTTACTTGGCCTCCTATTTCTTTGAATAAATTCTCTCACTTGGTTTCACTTTATGACCAAGAAGTATGGGAGTCTGAAATAGACTCTTTTCAGGTGAGGCCTGTGAAAAAATTGTGATTTTTATCCAATGTAACAGCAGAGTACCAATGACCAGGCATTCAAAATCACTGCGCCTGAGGGAGCCCAAGGTTTTAACTGTCTCCCACTTTCAGCACAATGAAATCCCCATTTGCCCACCCATGGGCCATCCAAGATCAATAAGTTAGATGGTTCTTAATGGGGTTTGGGAAAATAGCTTACATTTGAAGAATAAATGGACTTGTACTGGATTTATCCCTTTGGTATATATGTGACTCTCTGTAACCATGGGTTCCTTATCCATGAACTCAACAAATCATGAATAAAAGATATTTGGAAAACATTTTCATCTGTACTAAAAGTGTGTATGTACATACTTTTTCTTGTCATTATTCCCTAAGCAATAAAGTATAATTACTTCTTAATAACATTTCCATTGAACTGGGTAATAGAAATAATATAAAGATGATATAATTTAAAGGGAGAATGTACACAGTAGTAGTGTAGTATAACTACTACTATAAAGGACTAAGGCACCTACAAATTTTGGTATTCTTCAGGAGTCCTGAAACCAATCCCCCATGGGTAACCAAGGAGATGATACATCTCAGGAAGCACTAATTGCTGACTACTAAATGATTGAAAATTGAACAACCTGAATCCCATTCATATATTTCTCAAGTTCTTTTCAACTTGAAGATGTAACCAATGCATGGTGCAATTTGGATAAAGAAATAGGCCTTGTCATTCATTCACTTATTCATTAAGTAGTTATTATGACTTACCTTGTGCCAAAGACTAGACTAGGCACCAAGAACGCAGTGGATAGACAATGGGTATTGGAAGTATGAATATTGATTCAACAGATTTCAAGGGGAAATATTGGAATACTCATTGATGGAAGGGATACAGAAAATAAAGAAGAGGGATTATCAAGGATAATGCTGAAGTTTCCAGGTTCAAAACTGTATGAATAGTTTAGCATTTACAGAGAGTGGGAAAGCTAGTAGAAGTAAACCAGGAAGGAGGACCAAGAAGGAAACTTCCTATATGTTGAAATGAAGATATTTCAGAGCCCTCCACAGTGAGATGTTGGTGGGCAGCTGGACACATAGTTTTCTTTCTTGGACAGGAGCTCTACTCTGGTATCCCTGAAATTTTGGTGTTAGTGAAAAGGTTGGACACACTGGAGTTGTCTGCTTTCCATATGGATTAATCTGCCAGGTTAGTAAGGAAATGAACATGAAGTAGGCTTTCAATGGACACTTATGTCATATTATATGGAATAATTAAATTGATTAGCATTGCCTGGTAGTAAGGAGAGAGAGAATGAGAGGAAAAAAACTGGAGAGAAAGTCTCATCTACCACTAATCACATTATTAAAGGAAACTGAAAGCTATGGATAACTTCACATCACTTTAAACTTTTATCTTTTAGCCCTTCTGACTGTTCCTATATTTTTCCCTTTTGTGAAAATGAAGCCACAGCAATGAGTGATTGCTACAATTTTATACACCTTTGAAAGGAACCATGAATGTGTCTACAAAGTACTTCTGGTTTTCATTTTTCTTATATTTTCTGCTTCATCTGTGAAATTCCATCCAAAAGGCAATGAGGAATGATGCTTTTTGATGTGAGTCCCAGAACTTGCATCTTTCACCCCTTTTAGGCCACAGGATGTGGACCTTTGTCTTGGGTCCCATATTCTCTGCCCCAGATCCCTACAAATACCAACAAATAATATTACTTTCAAAGGAGAAGCAAATACCAATATGAATATTACCCTTACTCAGTGATAGATGTGAATGTTGTGGAATTGGCTAAATTACATTTACTTGGAAGAAGTGAATGCATCTGTATGTGCATGGATTCCTTTTACATCACATGTACAAAAGCACTTAGTTGCTCTTTCACTCATCAAAACTTCTCACTGCACCAGGCACCAGATGTTTGAGCCTACAATTCTAGCTATTTGGGAGGCTGAGACTGAGAAGATTGTGGCTCCAGGCCACCCCAGGCAAAATAGTTTGCGATACCCCATCTTTATGGAAAAAATCTGGGCATGGTAGAGCACACTTATCATTCAGTGAAGGCAGGAAACTTAAAATAGGATGGCCATCCAGGCTGGCCTTGGCAAAAAGTGAGACCTTCCCACCCCAGAAATAATTAAAACAAAAAGGACTATAGGCATAGATCAAGCAGTAGAAAGCCTGTTTAGAAAGCACAAAGCCCTGAGTTCAAACCCCAATACCATAAAAGAACAAACAAACAAATAAACTTCAGTTATTGCACAGCCGTGGTCTCTGTGGGAGTGATTTGTGTTCCCCAGAGACAGTTGGCAATGTGTGGGAATGTCTTTATTGTCCATGGGTAGAGCCCAGGGATGCTGCTAACTAACCCACAGTATCCAGAACAACACCCATGATGAAGAAAGATCTGGCCAAATCCATCCATACTGCCAAGGCTGAAAATTCCTATTGTAGAGCATGAGACCAGAGCCCCAAAGCTGTCACTCAAACTCTTCTGTGGTCTGCTTTTCATATACCAGCACCATTTCCTATCATGGCCTTCTTATGTATTGTTTCTCAATCACCTTGCTCTGTCTGTAGTATATTACAGTGAAATGCAGAGTTTGTGAAGGTGGAAAGTTTGTTCTGGTTCATTCACTGCTATATTCCCACATGCTCAGTAGATAATCATTGAGTGAATGAGTGAGAGAACACTAAATGTAATGCTTGCACAGATTGTCCTGTTTTCTGGAAATGTTTCCTTCTCTCCTATGGATCTAACAAACCTGCACTATCATTCAACATTGGAGCTTTGCCTTTCTGAGATGTGTTTCTCTGACCCAGACAGAGGGTCCTCCCTCCTCTTCACATCTTTCCGTTCTGTAATCTATCTTCTCTATGTGAATCCAAGCTCCTTTAAGACAGGACTCTTGTCTGACTTACTTGAGTATCTCTAATACTTTCCACAGAAGTCCTTGGTAAGGATAGCTAGAATTGATGAACGAATGAACTACTGAATGAATGGATAAATGACTGAATTTTTACCATGAGAGGCATGGTGTTTGTTGTGTGTGTTGCGGGGGAGATGCTTTATCTAATTAGTGAACACAGCCCATCATTCAGCATCCATTTCTCAGTGTGTCTCCCCTCATCACTAAGAAGCACAAAGAACCCTTTTGGAATGTATCAACTGTCCTCTAGTGGCTACTGCAGACTTAAGTTGGGCTTAGAAATATCTTATTAGATAGATTTGTGAGAGCAAGAGAAATAGAGAATATATGTTTAAAAAGATGTGAGGTGCAAGATGGAAAAGGCTGGTAAGTTCTTCACTTTTCATACAGAAGAATCTTCTGTAGGAAGGAAAGGGTCCTTTCCTAAGGGAGATGAGACAGAAGGGTCCCTGGAAAGCTCCATTTTGACTTCTCTGTGACCTTAAAGGGTATAAAGAAGAAAAAAGCAGGACAGACCAGAACAAGGATGGTATGAGGATTATGGCACGACCAATCAGGAAGCTGCAGGCACAGCCAACCAGAATACGGCTTTCTAAGACCTAATTAACATAGAGATTAGCAATGCACTGGAAAAACTGGACTAAAAACCTCAGAGCCTGTCAATTCTCTGGCAACCCACTTGGGACCCCTCCCTGCAGGAGCTTTCGTTTATTCCCTTAATAAACTTTCCTACCTCTACACTCACCACTCATTGTCAGTGAAGTTCATTCTTCAAGTTTGTGAGACAAGAACCCAGAATGCCAATCCTCCCTCTGACTAAACACCTAGGCCAGCAAGATTGAGTGGGGGCTTTCAGTCCTACGCAAATCTCCCATTACAGAGACATGGAGGAATGTATGTTTCAGGGCCACAGATCAGAGGCCTCACAGAGAAGAACATAGGTCAGTAATATTGCATGTCTTTACTTGATAAAAATGAAAGTGGAAGTCCATATAGGTCCAGTTGGACTGGAGGGTCAAGGTAGAATGAGCTGTGTGAAAGGGCAAGATAGAGGAGGGCAAGGAATTGGCCTGATTTGAGGGTTACAAATAGCTGTTTAGTTGTGGTTTTTTCCCCTTTTTATTAGCATATATTTATTGTATGAGTTTCATTGTGATGCTTCCATACATGCACATAATGTACTTTGGTCAAATTCACCTTCTGTATTCTTTTTTGATCCTTCCTCTGTCCCCTTTTTAAAACAATTTTAATGGGTTTCCTCATTCTATTTTCATACATGTGTATGAAATACTGTGATCATTTTCAACCATTCCCAACACCCCATCAGTCACCCTTTTCTTTCATCCTCCCCCTCATACTGGTTACCCCAACCAAGCAATCCCCTCAACACACACAAATGGACAACTGTTAAATGCTCCTACTTCTGAACCTGGTGAGAATAACTAATGTGCTAATCCCTCAGAATCCAGTGTGACTGGCCAGGAAAACAGTGAGGACTTGCCAGACAAGACAGCCATCAGCAAGATTATTTATGGCAGGGTTAAGGTACAATGGAACTAGTACTGGCACAAGTTTTGAAAAAAAGAGAAAGACTCCCAAGAGAGTTCTTATAGAAAACTATCAACCAAAGGGCAAAATAGATTTAGCAGAGGGTAAGATCTCTTATTGAATAAATCTACAACTGTTATTTGTTAAACTGTTCAAGTAAGCATTGTTGGCACAGAAATAGCTTGAGAAAAATTACTTGGGACAAATTACAGGAAGTGGTCCCTTATGATGACTTAATCTCTAAGGGAGGTGAGCTGTGAGGTCAAGAGTCTACACACACTTCCACACACCCAAGGAGAGGAAAGTTCTCCTCTGGATATATTATACAATTGTTTACTCTGTTCTGAGAGAACTTTCTTCTGAGTCCATGAAGCCCATCAAAGAGTGGCCTAAGCGTAGTCCAATGATCTACCAATTTTTGTAATGATAGATTTGTGAAGTCTGGATAATTTAGTGTCAATATTTATTTTAATATTATAAACTTGCTCAGAGCTCTTGATAGAATTTGCCACTCTCACAGTTCAAAGAGTTTTTTAAAAAGGTTACCTGCTGGCCTTAAATGTCCATGACATAGTTAATGATATATTTAATTTTTAAAATCTGCATCAACAGTTAAAATGAAAGATTTCACATAAAAATCCGTATATACACTTCTGGGATCCATAAAAGAGGTGCTGAGAGCTGCAACTCTCAGGTGGACACTTGCCACATTCATGAATCTTTACTGGGCTGCTGGGGTCCTGGATCTCACTTTTATGTTTTAGACCCAACTTCCTGCAATGGACGATCTTAGAGGACTGGGTACTTGGCTTGAGTGCAGCTTTCTGAAGTCACATTCTTGCACTGTTCCGTTGGTGCAATTAGACCTACCCTACTCCAAATAATACCATTCACAGGCTCTGCATGGAGCTCTGGCTCATCTGGATGAATCTCTAAATACCAGCACGTGATTACTACCTTAACTCTCTTCTTTTCTTTATTCATCTATTCATATATGCATACATTGTTTGGGCCATTTCTCCCCCTACCTTAACTCTTAATCAATAGGATCAGCAGAGGGTTTGAATGGGTCTCTCTTCAGTTGCAGTCTACATTTTCCGAGGGGATATCATATGAATAAGATTTTAAAATTTAAGGCTGTTTATGATCTGATGGGAAGACATATTCATTGAAAATGCTGGGTCTACCACAGCACAAAACCTAGCAGAGTATATGTTTGATTACACAGCACTGAGGATGAATGAATGAATGAATAAATGAATGGATGAAGGAATGAACAGCTGGATGGACAAACGAACTAAAAAATGAATTACTGAACAGTGAAAATCCTAATTAACAGCCTGGCGCTTTCATACTAGGATCAGACACAGAGTTTCCAATCCCACCTGCAGCACAGAATCACTGAGGAGATCTCCAAAACTACATTATAATAGAAACTCTAGCGGACTTGATCCAAGGCAAAGAAAAGCTGCCAGAATTTTTGTTTTTATTGTTATTTTGAGATAGGTCTTGTTGTGTAGACCCAGGGTGTCAGCTTCGGTTCCTCTTGCTTCACTTCCTGAGTGCTAGAATTACAAATGTGTACTACCATGCCCAGTGACATAGAGTTTTTAATATTTATTTGGTGATATTAATGTGCAATCAGGCTTGAGAATTATTTGGTCAGGAAAAAGCATATTTATAATTGGACCCATTTGCTTAATGAAGAAGACAAAGCTACAAAAGTTTAGATATTTGAAGAGGCCAAGAACATGTATTTAAAGATTGCCATCAGGTGATTTTTACCTTCCAGCAAGTTTGGGAACCATGATACAAAAGGCTGTGGTTAAGTATTGCCTGATGCATAACAGTCCTGGTAGATAGCAATTGGCTTTATCTTTTGTGTGGAGTTCAGGGGTGGTGAGGGTCTCATGAACCCACCTAGAGATGCAAAGGAGGCAGCCTGTTGGACAGAGTAAAGGAAAAGCCCCAGAGAGGTAATTTGATGCTCTTCAAATTAGCTTTAAGCATTTGCTGATCATTTATTTAGTAGGGGATAGGAGTGTCTGATTTGCCACTAAAGCAAGAAGTGTGCACAAATAATGTCTTTACTTGATTTGAACATTTCACTCTTTGATAGCATTTTTTTTCCAGTACTGGGGCTTGAACTCAGGGCCTTCACCTTGAACCACTCCATCAGCCCTATTTTTGTGAAGGTTTTTTTGAGATAGAGTCTCGTGAACTATTTGCCCAGGCTGGCTTCACACCGCAAACTTCCTAATCTCTGCTCCTGAGTAGCTAGGATTACAGGCATGAGCCACCAGCACCCAGCTGAATAGCATTTGTTTTTTTTACAAAGATGTGTATTTAATGCTGTGTGAATTCTTTGCTGTTGTTTTGGTTTTTGTCTTGAGTAGTTTTATTTTAATTTCCAACCTTGGCAAGTATGAGGTCAAATTACACAACACACTGTACTCTGTGGATGTTTAGAGACCCTTACAGATTATAGTTTACAGCCCAAATATCTGCCTATGCACTCTTCGGAGGATTGTTAGAATCTGTAAAGTAGAAATAATTTTTAAAACACAGTAAGTTCTGCCCTCTTATGGATAAAAGTCAAATTGCAGAAATATACATAGAAATCTCAGCAATGAGTTGCCAGAGTCCACGTTTCATGAAAAAGTGAGATTTTTCTTTTCCTCACCTATGCGTATCTTAGAATGCTCTGTGAAGCCGCCAAAGTTTGGCCTGACTTAAAGGACAGACAGGATATTCTGCAAATGCATACTGTGTGTAGACTATGCTGTGAACTTTTCTGAATGGCATGGAGAGAGATGAAAAAAATTACAAGATCTTGACTGTCATGAAATTTATAGTCCAGAGGAGTGATTATTAATCTAACAAGAAAAGATCCCTGAAAGATCTCTGCCAGGCAGAAAGTAATCACAAGGGGACAGAGAATGACTTAGCATGAGTGATCACCTTCTCTGAGAAGGTGAAAGTTAAGTAGAACCTGAATGTCCGAGAGGAGACTGCCACATAAGGTTCCCAGCGTTCCATGTAAAGACCATATGGGGTGGAAATGGTTTGGGGATGTCGTGTGTGGCTGAAATGTGGAGAGGAAACAGCAGAGCATAAAGACCAGATCATACATGGCCCACAAAGCCAGGATCAGGGGTTTTATTCCAGTCGAAATTTTAAAATGTGTGAGGATTTTGAAGCAGGGTAGTGCTGAGGGTGTGATATGACTCCTCTGGGCGAATGCTTTCTAACCAGACTCACTCAGCCCTCCAGGTCTGTCTTCTTTCATAAGCTCACTCTCTGCAAACACACTTCCTCAATGAGTGAGATCTGTCTTTTCTTTTCAAGCTCATTGCTCCAAACACGTTGCCAGAAATAGAAAAACTCCTCATTTCCAGGGCAAATCAGCAGCTCATCATTCTATCTGTACCATAAAGAAGTTTATTTTCTTTTTATTCTTTAGCATCTTTGTTAATGGTAATAAAGGAGGCATTAATAAATTTGCATAAGATTAAGAAGTTTTTTTTCTGATGTTTCAGATGTAGAAACATAATCATCTTCTTATCCAAAATTGATCCCCAGCAATGATACCCATCACTTCAAGAAGATTGCCTTTTGACTGCTCAACCAAGCCACACATGCTACATTCTGCCCAGGACTACTGTGTAAATGAAAAAACAGTGATGAAGAGAAAGAGTGATAGATGACAATACTGGAGATGCTGCCTGCCGTAGCAAGTTCCCAATCTCTGAGTTTCACTTCCTTCCACTGCTACCATTTAATAATAGCAGTAGCCATCCTGACTTTGATACCACCACAGCTTTTGTAAGCATCAGCAGAAGTACCCAGCTGAAAGACTGCTTGAAGAATCAGGAAATTCCTAGATTGGAATAAAAAGGAACACTCAGCCTCCATCTCTACTCTTCTTGTTCAGCTTCTTAGTGACTTTGGATAAGTTCTTTCTCAGAGTTACACATTCTTGATCTACAAAATGGCCATAAAGGGGGAAGTGCTAAAGTATATGACATGACAGCATAATTAACCATGTATATCAGTTTTCTATGCTGCATAACACATTGCATAAACTGAAGGCTTAAAACAACCCACTTATCTCCTCAAGGTTTCCATGGACCAGCAGACAAGGGTAATTATCTAAGGTCCTCTGTTCAGGATTGCCCAAGTCCAGGATAATGGTGTTGGGTGACCTAGGTTCCCCTCTGCATCTCCAAGTCCTCTCCCAAATTTATGCAGTTGTGGAAGAATTTACTTAATTGTTATTTCAGGACTGCAGTTTAGTGTTCTTGATGGTCATCAGTCAATGCCCCCATAGTCCTTTGTAATGTGGCCTCTCCCAGTCCCTCCAGTGACATAACAGCTTGTTCTTTCTAGACAAGCAGGAGACTTTCTCTGATCAAGGGACCCAGTCCCTCATTCCCTCTTTGATAGGCATTCAGATAATTAAGACAACCTTACCAATAATAATCAACCATTTGATTAATTCAAAACTAATTGATTTTGGACTTGTTTGCACCTGCATAATCTTTTCATGTTTGCCATATAAGATAATCTCACAATGGGGTTGTTTCCATTCTATTCACAAGTTGTGCCCACTCAGAATGGCATCAGACTATGGGGGACATCTCTACAAGTGGGTAGAAGGTGAACGAGGCCTTCTAAAAGTGTGCCTCACACAGTAGAAATGGTTTAACCATCGTGATGTGTTGCATTGTGGACTGGACAGGGAGATGTAATTTCTGTTGATGACATTTGGAGCACCCATGTAGGAAGGTGTATCTCTCTGAGCTCTGCTGTCTACAGGTCCTAAGACAGTGAGATCACTTGTGACCCAGCATCAAGTGGACTCAGGGGTGCTAATATTCACTATCCTTGCCTGTGGCAAAAAAGGAGAAAGATGTAACCACGGACTGAGCCACTGCTGAGCCCTGAGCACTGGGACTCATTTCATACTAACCAGAGTTCTATTAAGTGGGGTTGGTGCCTCTCATGTATAGTTGAGGCTCATAGAAGTCACCTCTTGCCATAAGATGCATGATAAATATGTTTCTGAGCTGAAGTTAACATTCGGCCCCTAGATATGAGTCTGTGTTTGCCAGGCTTCACAAATTCCCCCTCAATCACACACACACACACACACACACACACACACACACACACACACACACACCCACACAGTTGTTTGTACTGAGGACAGGTCTGAATTGTTGTTTCTGGGAGGGACCATCACAAATAGAAGCTGGAGTTAGTGCCCTTCCCTTACTAGGGTAAGTGCCCTTCCTTAATCAGATAAATGATTCTCAAAAGTTTTTTCTATCTTGTGATTTTTTTTTTCTTTCAATCTCTTGATGGTGTCTTTTGAAGCACCAATGTTTGATTTTTAGTGAAACCCAATTTATATATTTTTTCCTTTGCCAAATTCAGAGTTATAAATATTTACCTGAATAGTTATGTCTGAATTTTCTTTTAAGAGCTTTATATTTTATCTCTTATCTTGAATCTATACCCATTTTGAGTGAAATTTTGTGTACGGTGTGTGGTAGAGGTTCAACTCCATTCTAGTTATATGTGGCTATCCAGTTGCCCCAGTAGGATTTTTTTTGTATTCCAATTAAATTGTCTTGCCACATTCACACAAAAGGGAATTGGTCATAAAAGCATGGATTTATTTCTGAACTTTCACTTCTGTTCCACTTGTCAATGTATACATCCTTACACACATGTCACCATGTAGAATAATGTGGGGTTTTTTTTTAGTAAGGATTGAAGCTGGGAAATACAAATCATTCAGTTTTGTTTTCTTTTCCAGAGTGTTTTGGCTGCTCTGGGTTTTAAGAAGGATCATGCTGAATGTACAGACCAAATGAGCCACTGCTCATTTGAACCAGTGTGTAAAGTTGTTACACTGACAAATGTGTTGTCTTCCTAACATGGTCTATGTCTTCTCATGGTCTATGATCATGTCTTCCCATTTGTTTAGGTTTCCTTTAATTTACATTAATAATGTTTTGTGGTTTGTAGTATATTTTCTATTTCTATTTGGGGTTTTTGGGTTGTATAATCATTATTGACTCATTTTGAATTTGGCAGACTTTCCCTTCTGACAGCTCAAATCTACTCTTGAGTGTCTAGTGAATTTTTCACTTTTGCCATTATAATTTCAATGCCAGAATTTCTGTTCAGATTTTTTTAATAATGACTACCATTGTGTGGCTAGAACCTATTTGGTAAGACACTGTAACCATACCTTTATGTATATAAGCATGGTTTTCTTTAGGTTTTTAAATATGTCTCTAAAGTCAGAGATGTAGTTCAGTGGTACAGCATTTGCCTAGCATGTGTGAGTCCTGGGGAAAATCCTCAACACCACAACAAACAAATAATGAATAAATGAATCATAGCTGCTTTGAGGTCTGTGTCTACTAAGTCAAATCTGTGAATTCCTTCAAAGGCCATATTTATTATCTACTTTTTCTTGTTCCCCTCCCTGTGTATGGCTTGTACTTTCCCTTTTCTTTCTGTACCTTCTACTGTTTTACTAAAAACAATTATTTAAGGTGATCTATTTTACTCACTATAAGTGCTTCTAGCTCTACCTGGGGTGGTGGTGTTTGTTTACTTGGACATTTACTTTTTATAGATTTGACTGAACTAATTCTGCAGTGTCTCTTCCTGTCAGTGTAACAACTTTACACACTGGTTCAAGTATATTTTCCATTTTTACCCTTCAGCCTGGCTACTGGGAATTACCACTGAGTTGGTCAATACGTAAGTCACTTTATTGGTCAGTGGTTGTGATTTTCCATCACCGCTCTTAGTCAGTTACTTTTTCCTTTCCCATTCATTGAATCCTTGAGTAACTTTCATGCAGGCATCACAGCTCAAGAATTTATGGGTTTGTTGTTCCCTACTTAGTTGGTCCCAGTAGATTAGAAATTCTCTCTCTGATTGAACCCGAGAGGGAGAGGGTACTTTCCCAAATATACACATATCCTCCCATAGCCAGTGGCACTGGCCATGATTTAATTTTAAAACCTATCTTTCTAAGAACATCCCTCTGTTATAGCAGCTTATTTTTCAATCTGTTTGGTCAGAGATTAAGGCCTTTAATAGGCTAAGGCTATTTTATTTCATAGTAAAACACCTGAAGCTGGCTAACTTTGTTAAGAAAAGAGGCTTATTTTGGTCTACAGTTCTGGAGGCTCACAGTCAGAGGCTGCATCTGGCGATGGACTCATTGCTAGTAGAGTCCCAAGAACTACAGGCATCATGTGGAAAGAGGGAGGGAAGTCACAGGTATGTGTGTCATTTCTGGTCTCTGGCCTTATTCTTATAAATCCACAAGGATTCAATAACAGAAGCTCCACCTTAATGACCTTATCAAATCCTAGTCACCTCCCAACACTCCCCCCCACAATAAATACCATAGGTTAAGTTTTCAATCTCCCTAATACCTCACAATGGAGATTAAAATTCAACACATGAATACTTGGTGGTCACTCAAATCATATCCAAGCCATAGCAGATCGGCTGTGTTTTCAATGTCCCACTAAAACAAAGATTGAAATTTAATTACCAGTATGTGGTATTAAGAGGTGAGACCCTTGAAAGAGGACCAGATCATAGGGTTTGACCCTCATGAGTGGATTAATTTATTCATGGATTTACAAATTAATGGGTTATTGTGGGAGTGTGTTGTTATAAAAATTCAATAGGGAGCCATTGATGGATTTTTCAAATAAGTGATGTATTACAGTTGTCTCTTTAAAAGATAAGTCTGTGAAATAAGCTTTATATAAATGCATGTGTTGACTTTTTTCCTTTAAACTTCTGAGCCCAACATCTCTTTTCAATCACTCTGACTTATCTCTCATTATAACCCTTTGTGAAGAAGATAGACTGCCATGGGCCCTGTGGAGGGGTTGTAGTGACCGGGGAGTGTGGGGCGGGGGATAGGGGGAAGGGGGACAGGGAAAGGACATGAAAAGGAAAACATGACCCAAAGCTTTTCATTTCATTTATTAGAAAATATGTATGAAAGGACTGAAGATTTTATGAAACCAAAAGGCAAATATTAAATGTTCAACCTGCAAGTCCAGGACTGAATGAGAATGTGCCTTATATTAAAAGGGCTTAAAGGAGACAGATGAGTAAAGTATAAGGGAAAGCCAAACATTTGGCTTTGGCCAAACATTTTTAGTTTGTTTGTTTTGCTTTGTTATTGAAGAGACAAGGTAGAGAAAAGAAAATTTGGGACCAAAGCTTTACAAATGCAACCTCAGTCCAACCCCACAGGGGACTGCCCACTGATAGAGGAATAAGATTGTAACTCAGGCTTACAAACTGTCAGTAAACAACTCACACATATATAAAGGAATGCAGCAGACAGTGGGGCAGTATGCAGTCAGTGTCAGGTCCCCTGGCAGTATAGGTCAGTTCATGGTGAACTGTGTCCTGGAGATGTTGAGGTACATTTCTGAATCTTGGTTTTCTCATTAGTAAAATAAGGTGATTGAACCAAAGAATTTAAGAAGAACTCCCAGATGTGAAAATGCTGGTACATCTGTATGATAAGAAGTAAACAAATGATATCTGCACGGCCAAAGGCACAGGATCCTGGAAAGCCTTAGTCAATTCCTTCCATTTTTGGTAATGTGGAATAGCAGATAATTTGCTTCATGACCTTCTCATGTCTCCCTTTATACAACCTGGCAGATGTTTACACCTTCAATATGTTCTTTGGAATTTAACATAAATGCAAATAAGGAGGAACAACAAAAACATAAAACACAGGAAATTACCAGTAATGAGCTCTACTATTATATTTCTAAATGCAGAGACTACAGACTCAGACTCCCTAAAGTCCTGGGGAGTCTGGAGTCCTGGTTTACCTCTCAACTAATGGTGTGACATTAGCAAGTTACCCTAAGTTTCCATTTCTACATCAATAAAACAGAAATAATATTCACTAATATTTCATGGGGCTTTGAGAACTAAATGACATAATACTTTTGTTCAGTTAAAAAAATACACTAAAAGAGTTAAAAAAATGAGTATTGGTTGAAAGTGTTAGTGCTGACTGGGAGGCCCATGCAGCACAGAATCAAAGCTTTGGAGTATGAGGGTAGGTGGGGAGAAGTGGAGGTCATAATTTACAACTGAAGAGGGTCACTGTGCTTGTCCCTCTTTAGTTATGCAAAACTCTCTTAATGGTGCTGGTTATCTAGCCCTGTTGGTGCTTATTGGCTAGTACCACATAGTTGGTAGAGATTGTGTGCACCAGACACCCACCTGCGATCATGGCATCCACATGCCTTGCTGACAGCTTGTCACTATTGTCAGCAACCTGTGTCATATGCAAGACACAGTGTTTAAGTAGTGTTCAGGCACATAGAATACACTTTAAAGTGTATGCACAAGATAAATATTAGTTACTACATTGCACTTGTTTGCAAAGTTACTCCACATATCCTGGCAGCCCACATGCTATAGGGACTGTTCACAAGTGGCTATCAGCATCAACCCAGTAACTGTTGGGTTGATGGCCTCTACCATGTCTTAAACTTTCTGCATCTATTAGTTGTGCTATTTAGAGTCATACTCTGTATCAAATATTTTGTTTTTGGTTTTATGGATCTGTTGCCCATAGTATCTGTGCATTCTATCTTCCAGTTAAGAAGGGAATATTCATGTTGGTCTTCCTGTTTCATCTCCAGCAAGTACCCACTCCAAACACTCCCCTCTTTCAAGTCAGAAGAAGGTCCACATGGACCTCCAGACACAAGTCACATGTTCCCACACACCTGTGCCTTTGCAAGGCTCTTTTCTCTGAATGCTCAGCATTGTCCATCTCTATCTGGAAAACTCTGGATCTTCTCCACAATCCAGTAAAATGTTACCCTCATCATGAACAGAATCCCCACCCCGACCCCAGCTCCCTGAGAATCTTCTGTGCATCTATGTCCCTAGAGCACTTTGTACATTATTTCACCTTGCATTACCTTTGAGTCCAAGTTTTTCCTTCCACATGAGTAATAGGAAAGGAAGGAAGAAGCACTAACATTTGCAGAATCCCTCAAGAGGCAAGAATGACACCAGTGCTTTACCCATGTAAAGATTTTAGAAACATGCAGGAGCCGGGCAGGGGGTGGCTTAGAGAGTCTTCAAATTGTCCTTATAAGGCATAGTCATTTTCCAATTCTATAGTTGTAAACTCCTGTCCTGTGGTGTAGGGAAGGGGACTGGAGAAGGGGTTACTTCTTGTTTTATAGCAGTTTATATGTCAGCATAAGGCCGGTGCAATAGATACTGGACTAAGAAATGGAATTTGGCCATTATTTTTTTAGGCTAACCCAAGCATCTCAGAGTTAAATGAAATAGTGTGTAGTATTTTTTTTAATTTATTCTGCTTTTTGATTAGTACACATTGACCATGCCAGGAGGTTTCATTGTGCTAATTCCATAGATGAACGCTATGTACTTTGAATATGCCCACCTCCCCATTATATTCACTTGCCCCCCTCCTGCTTCCTTCTTAGCAGTATTTGAAAGTTTTAAGGGAGAGCAATTTGGGATCTTAATTGCTTACTTCTATGCAGATTTTTCCTTCCTTTTTATTCTTTATCCCTGTTCATATTCCTGAAACAACAGAATCAAAGAGCAGGAGCTCTCTGCTAGGGATCTTGTGGGGAACAGATCAGGATGAAGAGCAGCAAGATCATCCAGCTCAGAGCAGGCATCAGCCTTCCTTGCAACCCTGGGAAGCACACAGCAGTGGGAGAGTTACTGCATCTCACCCACAGATGAGGACACTGGCAACCTACAAAGGTCAATGCATGTCTTATTCTCATTTACAGAGCCAAACATCATTCCCTCAAAAAGATTTTAATTTGATGGAGAAAGGAAGTAAACTCTTAATAAAATAAGGAGGCATTGATGAAATCATTAGGACCAGCATGGTATGAGAGAAGTAGTGAATACATAAAGGAAAAGGGAAGAAGAGCTTATTCTACCTCTAGGCAGTAGGGAAAACTTCCTGGAGGAAGTAGTAATAATAAAACCCAAGGTTTCTTCATTTATGTTTGGTCTCACTGTATAACCCCCTCACTGGATGGAGCTCCACTGAAGCAGGGATCTTGTCTGATGGGGCAGCTGATTACCCCCAGTGCTTAAAACAGAACCTAGACATTTTAAGTTCTCACTAAATGTTATTATGTGAAAGAATGATTGGATCCCACTAGTCTCCTAAATCCCACCTTCTGCTCCTATAGGCAGCAAGAGAATTCCTTTCAAAAGAAATGAATGAGAACCATTTTTCAGGGGGAATCTAGGCATCTCAAATTCTGAGAAGGCAACATTCAGTCTGACAACAATAAGGAGCCCAGAATCCAGCTGGATGGGCATCCTGTTCTCCCACACATCCTTGTTATCTAGCACAATGATCTGCACAAAATATACCTCAATCTTAGTTTGGGATGAATTGAAAGAAATTCATTTGTCCTGTTCCTCCTAGCTGAAAAGCCTACAAAAGTCATGCTTCCCCTCACTAGTTCTAACATACTTTTCTTTTGTTTTCAAAACCAAAATTTATGTTTTCTTGCTCAGATTCCAAGCAAATATTGGGAAGCTGGAACCCTGGACCTCTAAGCTTCAGGGAGTGTTCTTCTTGCCAGACTGGGCATTCCCTCGGCAGGCCAAGGGAACACCTGTATGCCGCACCTGGACTGTCCCAGGCCTAGAGTCCAGAGACACAACTCCTCATAGGCCTATTTCCCATCACTGGCTCATTGATGGGAGATGGTTAATGAGATAGCATTGGAGAAGATCCTTGTGCCTGGGCAGAAACAGTTAAAGAAGCCTTGGAAGGCAGTGTGATGTAGCAGAAAGAGCTTGAGCCTATGCGTTTCTTAGTCAGAATCCATTATGCCTTAGGTATGATTCAGATACACATTCATTTATTCACTCATCCCATTTTTATTAAGGGCATGCTATATACACTGGCACAGGAATGCAGAAGTGGAAATTAGGCCAAAAGTCAAACCCCATACCTTCATACAGATGTCATTCTAGTAAGGAAGGAGAATCAATAAGATAAATTTAAGAAACAGATAGTTACATAATGGTAAATGCTGAAGGGAAAAGATGAAGTGAGAAGTAGGTATGAAGTTTATGGAGTAGAAGTGAAAAGCAATGTAATTTTAGATGAGGTATCCAAAGACAGCCTGGCTGAGAAGGTGATTTTGCAATAAATGCCAAAAAGGAAAGGAAGAACAATCCTTCAGCTACCTGGAGGAAGAGAAATGGGAAGAGGGAAAGGCCATTTAAAGGCCATGAGGTGGTAGCAAGTCCATATGCTCAAAGACCTGCAAAGCAGCCTGTATGTCAGCATGAAAGAGAACAAAGAGCAAAGTAGGAGGAGTGGAGGGAGAAGAGGAGAGGAGGTAGGAGAAGATAAAAGGCATACAAGGAAGCAAGTTCTTTATCTGTCTTAAGGGTAGATGAAAAGCCTCAAAGACTAATCTAATCTCCATTGAGAACAAAAGCAAGTTGCTTAATCAAGATACCTTTAGCCAATGGACACAGATAATAGCACAGGCTTAAAGGATTGAGAATGTTCCTGACCTGCTGTGGACACTGGGTGTCCAATGAACACTATTTTCCCCTGCACACGTCCCTACATATCACATCTTCTCAGTGATTTGAGGATTTCTAAAGCCAAGGAAAATTGTGACATTTGTTCAAATTGCTCTCCAAGTCTGTTCTCCATTCATTTTGTGCTTGAGTTCTCTGCTGCTTCCCCATCAAGACTGAGAGGGAATCCTGCTCATGGAGACATACCACTGTATAGGTGTCTTCAACTTCATCGCCACTAACATAATGGGAGGCACAGTTAGATTACAGATGGAAACTTGCATTTACATTTAACAGTGACAGAATGTGGGCCAAGTACTGAAGCTACCTGTATGTCTTCAGCCAGATGGGCCCATCTCACAGAGCTTGGTAAAGACCCAATAGGGAAATAGACATGAGCACCATTTGTAATCTGTGATTACAAATCAGTGTGCCTTTGGCCAGTACTTCATACAATGTCCAAATGTTTGGATAAGATTGGAGCTGAATTTAAGTTTTGACTTTATCAGTACTATTTTTGAAAACAGGGAGCTAATTTCTTAAGCCTTCCAAGATCTCAGCATCTTTTTGCCTAAATCAGGTGAGGGGGGGGATAATATCTGCCTTTCCTATTTTATGTCCTTGACTAGACCAAGGTATATAAAAGATCTTTGCAGAAAATGTAGAATTGGTAAGACTATTTGTTTAACCTAATAGTTTAATATTATACTCTTATTCTTATAATTTTGAACTGTCCTTATTTGGGACCAGGCAAATCACCCAGATGCAAAATCCTTGGTGCCGTGTGAGGCACACAGAGCTGGATTTTTCCACACAGGGAGAAGGGTGTCAGGAATCAGGGTGGCTGCAGGGGCTGGATACCTGATATTCAGAGCCTCTTCTTACCAGTACCACCCTTGAAGGACACAAGCACATGCCCAGATGTCTTTTTGTTCCTCCTACTACACTCCTACTGATGCTTACTACATCCTTCAGTTCAGATTTTGGAAATATCTTGGGTAGTTTGGCCAATTTTCTTCATTCCTGCACAGCCTGTCTGCCTGATTAGCTATGCCAGGCCACTAGCTGGAATACAGAACCTTTGTTTTTAGCTCAATTCTAGATCCCTCATTCTATGACCCATAGTGTCAATGGGTATAGACACTATGTCACAGCTATCATCACAGGCAGTTTCTCCTGCAAATGGGCAGTGGAATGACACTCATTGTACCTTGACTTCTGGTAAAGAAAGAAAAGGAAACAATGAGTACACTCTCACTCCTACCACATGCTACTTCTGGCCATTAAAATATACTCCACAGAGCCACCATGCAGGGACCAGGGAACAGGGCTCCAGACATGTAGCTCTGAATAATAGAAACACTGAGCAATTCAGTGCCTTAAAGACAGAGATGAAGACCTGAGTTTATGGTTCGCTGAATAGCATCTCCCTGACCTTGAGTCCTTCTGGGATCAAGGATGGAGTTCCCCACTGTCCTACCAGCCATCCCAGAATACCCTAAACCCTTCCTACACTGTGCACCCCTGCAATGACAGACATACTGCATGTCTCCTCTAACCAACTGTAGAAATAACTCCTTCTGCCCTGTTATGATGTAGAACTCCCACGAAGGCTTGGTCACCTTGTGGCACTATTGAGAGGTGAAGACACTTTGAGGAGGTGGGGCCTAATGGAGGGAAGTTAAATCACTGGAGGTATGTGCTTGAGAGAGATATTGGTACCCTAACCCTCTTCTCCTTCCCCCCCTCAACCATTGCTATAAGGAGAACAGCTTTCCACATGGTCCCCACCATGATGTTCTGCTTTAACACAGGCCCAAAGTGACAGACAGAGCCAAGTGACCGTGGACCGCAACCTCTGCAACTGTGAGTCAAAATAATCCTTTCCTTCTTTAAATTGTTTATTTCAGATATTTTGTCATAGCAACAGAAATCTGACTAGCATAATTCCTGACTGCATTCTAGAAGAGTAGTTGTTGTATACAACATAGGCAAAAGAAAGTCAAAGGATCTTTTTCTTTTATTATCATTGTTTTATCATTTATACACATCACAAGTTACACAAAATGCCAACCAAGAAGCAAATGTAGAAAAATAGTAGAATTATATTGGCACTAATGACTTTGTTATTACTAAGGTAGTTGTTTTGCAGACAATTTGTAAGGGTGTGCAGGAAATTGTAGTTATTGTATACAGATATTGTCACCAGAATAAATATATGTTAGGATTCACAGTGGCATCAAACTATACATTCAGGTTCTTTTTCTGAGTAAGGGACCATGACAAAAGAGACTCTGCCTTTCTTCACCTTCCATAATGTAGGATGTCATATTTGAAAACAAATATAAGATAAAACAAATAGTAAATCCCATAGCCCTGCCCCGTGCTGCCAATAAAATGAGCTACAGGCTGGTTCCTTTGGCCAAATCAAAGCACAGTAATGTTTGTGGAAACTATTAATATACCTTTAATTTATTGGATCAACTATGTTTCATCCATAAATTTGAAAGAAGTGGAAAATTTAGTCACAGAGTATCCAAAGACCTTGTATTACAGACAGTATAAGCTACCCAGGAGGAGATGCTTCTTGGCAGACTGGATTATAAATTCACCATTCATCTCCTTTTATAATTTTCCTAACTGGACACTGGTGTGGGAATTGTAGTTACAAGGAAGCCTTGAAATCCTACCTGTACCTGAGTGGCATGGCTAACATAGCTGCGGCATCTCACCTGGACTGGTTTTCTGTATCGAGCCCCAGAAGAGGCATCATAAGCCCCATATTGGGATGTGGTTTATTTTTAGAGGCATGGTATGATATTATTCTCAATGATTTCCTCCTGTGCTCTTGCTTTATTATATCCTGGGTTATTTAGAGAGATAAGCCCTTCCTCCCACTGGATGAAAGGACAGGGTTACATCAGATTAATTTCTGTAACCACCAGTGCTTAGCACAGAGACTAAACACTTTATAAAAGAACTGTTTTCAAGGATGAGTTATGGAAAAATCATAAATGAAAGTAAAATCACAGACTTTTTAGTAACACATGGACAAAAGAGTATATAAGGTCAAGTATGTATGTATGTATAAATATATATATATACATGTGTATACATTATATATATATGCTTTCTTACATCTAAGAAAGTATATATGCATATGTGTGTATATAGATATATATACACACACATATAAATTAGATGAAACTCAAATAAAATTAGATGAACCTCAAATATTATTAAGCTTCCATGGTGCATGAAAGATGATGCAAAGTATTTTTCCATATACAATAAGTTTAGTCTGGGGTTACAGGACATTTCAAAATGTCTTTGCAGCTTAGTGAGATACAAAGGAATCTAAGAGACACTTACAGGATTCCGCTTCCAAACACTTTACATTAGATGTGATGCTGTTCCTTGCTGCATGTCAATTTACAGCCTTTCCTCAACTCTCAGCTCAGCAATGGCTTATGATATACTCTGAGAAGGGAAAATTCTTATTACATAGATTGTCCAATCATGCACTGGGTTATCCTGCAGATGTCCAGTGCGGTGGCTCCTGGAGTCAAGAGGGAATGTTCTGCCTACTGGAAGCTAAAGCGTAACATTTCAGACAAGTCAATCTCCTTCAAGCCATGAATCAGTTATAAGCGAAGCATTTCTTAATTTATTCCAAGTGAACTCCCCTATAATCACCCTTTTGTTAGAAAATATTCCTAATCTTCCCCTAGATTTTCAAATACTTGATCTATGACAGGCCCTGCTCCTGATCTTTACTCTTCCCATCTCAGCCACACCTTCTGATGACTTTTAAGTAGGAACTTCCAAATGTATTTCATAGATGAGGGAATAGGTCCTTCCTACAACACATAACTCCACTGTCATGTAAACGGTTTCTGCACTAGAATCAATTGCTGCATATGAGATAAAGGGCTGGGGAAGAAAACGTGAGCTTTCAAAAGACCAACCCTTTACAGCAAATATTTATGAAATAAATATTGAACTCCCAGTCAGGCCAGGCAGTGTGTGGGGCACCAGGCTTACATCAATAAATTATATGTGATCCTGCCTCAAGGGCAGGTGTGCACATGTGGGAGACTGATAAAGATGCAATAAGCAATAAGAAAGGGGTTGGCTTATGGGAACACGATAACACAAAACTCAGATGGCAAACCACAGCACCCCGACTCATCCTGCAGTAGGAATCTACCATCCATGAACAGTTCCGGGCAGATGCAAGCTCTGTTAAATAGACTTCATTCCTAGATGAACATGGTCAACCATTCCACCATTGAAAGAGCAGAAAGAGACAGGAAATGTAAGTGAAAGTTGTGGATGGAAAGGCTTCATAATTTGAGGAAGAAAAATCTGGACTAGGAGAAAAGCATGAGGGACAGATGAACAGCCAACAGAACAGAACAGTTCAGCCCATCATCAATTAATGCCCTCACTGACAATGGTTTTCAAAACCATATTTGGCACTGAATGCTTCCTAGGTCATCTAGTTTATAGAAAAAGTAGGTGCCTCATATGTAATCCCATAAGGGTATATTTTGGGATCCACAGACACAAATTCTGGCTTTGATTTTAATAGACAGTGTGACTTTTACAAATTAAGTAACCTCTCTGGATTGAAGTCATCACAGTAAAACAATAGAATAAAGGCACCTTGTTCAAACTTTGACTACCACAGCTAAGCTGTATAACCCTGTGCAAATCACCTGACTTCTCCCAGGATCATTTGTATGTGGTATGTGAGTTAAGAATTAAACTGAATAGTATATTCAAAAATAAAGCAAACAGAAGTTGAGTGTTCTACATTATTTCAATTCCTCTGCTCCTTCATTTCTTTAAAACAAGACAAAATAGTCCAGATTTATTTTGCTTCTGTTTGTCCCTGAATAGTAATGAGTCATAAAGCTCTGAGTTAGAAGATTGTGTTTTAAGTCACATAATCAGCCAGGTGTGATGGCTCACACCTGTAATCCCAGCTACTTGGCAGGATCACTATCTGAGACAAAAATCAAAAGACCCTATCAGAAATGTAACTAAGGCAAAAAAGGGCTGGAGGCATGGCTCAAGTGGTAGAGCACTCACGTAGCAAGCACAAGGCCCTGAGTTCAATCCCTCATACTGCCAAAAGCATAAGTAAAAAAATGCAGCCATATATTCATTACCACACCTATGAAACAAAGACTTATATTTTCTATAACCTAGTTTAATGAATATGGAGGAAAATAATCTAGTTTAATGATTAACAAAGCATCATGCAGCAACATCTATACATTTCCATCTGTCTAGAAGCTGGTTCTCTGTATCCAAGGCATTTAATTATGTAGCAGAAGTTGCTGTGACTCTTTCCCCATAATTAAAATTGATTTATAGGGTTTGGTGCCCTGAAAAACCATTGTTCCTGCTCAACATGAAAAGAAGTCTTGTGAGGATTCCGTGTTTCTGATTGTCCATAGTACTTTCTTTGAGACACCAATAGCATTACACATAAGGCCCTAGTGCTATGGAGAATAAGTTTAAGGGGAAAAAGTAAAAAATAATTTTCAAAAAAGGTTTAAAAAGTGAGGAAGAAGGGACACAAATACTTGAGAAGGGATAGTGAAGGTTTTTAGAACTCTTCACAGTAGCAGGTCTTTATAACATGAAAAAATAAACCCATGTACTATTGTCTACATTGTCAACATCGTGACCTTGTCATGTTTGGATTGAAACCCAGGTGGTCAAGTAGAGTTAGAAAAGTACATAGTTCAGGATGCTAAGCAGCAGATAGAGTCAGGATTAGGCAATCTGTTTTTCCTCTTTTAATTCTGAGATCATTTAATTTTCAATAAAACGCTGGCGGTTAAAAATAAAGCACACTACATTTTATCATTCTCCCAGAGCTTTTTAGTATTTAGGATGACATAATTTATATTAATATCCTCACAGCCTAACACAGCACCTAACCCAAAGTAGAAGTTTAATGAAACACATAAAGAAAAAGTGAGTGAACAAATGAAACAGTTGATCCAAATATTAGCATAAGATGCTTCATTACCAATTAGAGAGCAGTTTCTGCCCTTCCTAAGGATACAAGGATGGACATAAGAAAGCCCGGCTAGTTCTGTGTGTTGTTTGCCTTGGCCTCTTCTGTTATACAGGTTTTTACAAATTCTCCAAAATATAGACTGCAAAAGCAAACCAAACAGTGTGACAAAAGTGGGTAGCAGTTACATTCAGTTACAGACTTGGAAGTATGTACATAGAAACTCTCAGTGCAATAATTCTATATGGTTATGGAAGTATGCCACTGACATACACGAGTGAGGACCAGCTGCTCACTTCCTTTGTGTTCTAGCATTCTTAAATGTTTTTCTTCTTTACAGAAAAACCTGGGCCTCATGCTATTATTCCTAGTTGGTGACTTGCCAGGTATATATATATATATATATATCACATGCATGATTCCATACTGGCTTCTCCCAGAGCTCCTTCTGAACTTTTGCATCCTAACCATGCCTGCAACTTTCCAGCCACTCTCCTCCTTCCCCTTGTACTCACAGTGTACAGTTCATTAGAAAGAGATGAATTTGTTTTGCCTGTCTGTTTTATGATCAACACCTGTCTCAGAGAAGGCTGTCAGGAAATATTTATGACCTGATGAAGGGCTGAGGTTTTGACTAAATTACCCAAATTGCGTGGAGATGCTTTTTTCCATCCCCAAACTGAGGATTGCATTAGTTTGCCTCCTGTATAAACACTGTTTGATCTGGAAAGAGTAACATGGTCACTTCAAATACAAACATCAGAATTTCATTTGATTGTTATGACACATAAAAAAAGAATAATTTTATAAAATCATTATTTCTTTGTCTTGGTCTTTTAATCTAATGTTATTTATTCCATGTTTGTCCATGAAAAGCCCAGCAGTCACATTTACTGTGCTTCTCAAAGGGAAATCAGAAACAGGAAACAGTGGTATAAAAAAGTTGGTCATGTACTTGTCACAAAGCAAGAGGGAGTCTCTCACAGAGTCAGCCCAGGAGGATATGATGGTATTTGGCAGACTTATCTCCCCAAGGGCCCTCATTTCCTACTAGTGCTAACAATGGCATCTTTCTCCAGATAGAAAATCTGGCATAGTAGCAAACTTCATACATCTCCCTTTTGTTACTCTTGTACTTAGACATATTCTTTATCTGCCTTTCCAGTGTACCATAGGTTCTCTCTCTTTCTATCTATCATCTATCTATATATCTATCTACCTATCTATCATCTATCTATCTATCATCTATCTCTTTCAAGCCCTGTGCTCATTCTGTTCCCTTTCTGATGGATTCCCCACAACCCACCTTCTCCATCCAACTCTCATGCAGCCTTCATATCTGTGTTTTGATACCATATCTTCCATGAGTGCCCGCAATCCCACCTCTCTGGTATGGGCTAGATTCTCTCCTCTGAGTATTTATAAGTGTTCTACAACTTCTCCTTTAATTCTCATATATTAGCTCTTTTCTTTCCTAAACCATGAACTACTGAATTTACCAGTACATCCCTGGAACCAAGTTGGCCCTTGATGCAAATTTGTTGAATGAATGAGTGACACAATGAAAGAGTGCATGTAATGATAGCTGGACATGCAGGGAAAATAGTGTCCTCTTCCCAGTCTCACTTTCAAGGCTCTGCTTGGCATTCCCAAAGCAATGGGGATTTCATTTCTAGGACAACTTTACCTGTCTGTGCATCCACTAGAGCCTATCCCAATAACAAGTTAGGTCTTCCCTGAGTTCCCTAAAAGCAAGGCCAATGCATTCTGTGTTTGAACTCCTGTCTGACCCAGTCTGAAGTGGCTCAGTAAGTCTTGTGGATTCTAGAAACTGGCATGGGGGCTTTTCTCACTCCACCTTTTCCCAGGTTCACACCACTCTACCTGCTTTCAACTTGCCACAGAGGTATTTATTTTACTCCAGTATGACTTTAGGCTCATATACGCTTCTCTGTTTACTTGGTTCATGAAAATAATTTCAAATAATCTCAGTATTAGTAACTTTTATTTCTAACTAGTTTGGAGAAACTGAAATCATACAAACAAAAACCAAAAATGATGCTAAGAATGAAGACATATTAGACGATTGCCTTGGCAGGTGTTTTGTTTATAATTTTTATAATCAATAATAGAATGTCCCAGTTTTACATTATACATATATATTATGTGTGTGTGTGTATATATATATATATATATATATATATATATATATATATATATATATATATATATTGGATATCTATACTTCAATAGAAAGAGACGTAAAAAAGCCTTTTCAAATGAGGCATAACACGCAACACTTGACACTCTTATTTACAATACAGAGATGTACTTTCTACATGATTATAGTAGAAGCTCAGAGACCAGAGAGGGTTTACAAAGACAGCAGGACACCTCTATAAAAAAGAGGTGCCCTATGCAGCTGGACATTTATTGCCATTAGTTCTCACTATGTCCAGACAGCATGAAGTTAAAAATGGCATCTGGTTATTGGAAAAGATGGTGATCATCAGATTCATTCTGGTGCCATTACTGCTGGCTACAGGTCTTTCCAATGACCAGGAAATGGTAAATGCTGCTGATGGGAACTGGAAACACAACACATAGTGAACTCATCAGAGGGGCGTGTCTTCTTGTGCGGCCAGAAAGGAGAAGTTGCTATAGACCTCTGGTCCTGCACTGAGCACGAGCACTTGTCCAGGTCAGGAACCACATCATGGGTTGCATGACTAGGAAACAAATGCCTCTCAGATAACAGAGCCAATGCATTCCTGCTTATGAATAGCTAAAATCTGTGCCCAGCACCAACTCAGGAACTCAGGGAAAATATCCATTGGAAAAACCCATGTGCTAAGACCAGGATATAAGGAAATTTCTGAAAAGACCCACAAAGAAAACCTCTAAATCTACTCTAAAAGTCAGTCTTTGCGAAATATTCCATAATCACCCCCACCACCACTACACATGTTTAGGAAATCCACCCATTTTCAGTCCTGTGAAATTGCTTATAGAGATTCATTTCCCATGGTCTACATTTAATTTAATGTGAGAAAATCTAAAATTCTCTGATGAGCTCACGTTCACTTGGTTTTATTACCATGGCATCTGTGACCTAGAGCCATGGTACAGATGCCTAGATTAAACAAGTTTCCACACTGCAGAAGGGATATTCCAAAGAAGCATGAGCTTTCACATCCAGAAGATGGGTGTCCATTCCTTTGGTATAACTAAATGATATTCACTAGTCTGTCCTTAACCCATACAGTGCACTCAGCTTGGGAACCATATTGAATATCCTGGTAATTTAAAAAACTTCCCCTGTAAGTTACTTACCAATAATAATTTAACTTGCTTCTTCATTCTGGCTTTTGTTCTCCAATATGATCTCAAGTTTGTCCCTGTTATCTATTTGTTTTTAATCAATGGTGACCATTCTTAGCCCTTTATTTCCCTAAGGCAAGAAGACATTGCTATTGGAAGATAACCAGCACCCTTCTTAGAGCTCCCCTGAGGTTTGTACCCAGCATGCCTCCATTGAGATATTTTTCTCCTTCCAGGGAGAGAAGTAACTAATCATGTTAATGGTTTGGATTTTTTGCAATCACATTCAATGCCAACATAGCATTTCTTTGGAAGTGAACCAGGGGGAGCGTCATACATGAGTGTATTAATCCCATGAGTGTATTAAACCCAGTGCTAGATATTGTCTCACTCAGTTTTCCCTACTACAGACAGAAGTTTAAGCAATCAGAAAGACAATTTGTGAGTCAGACTATGTATGCATAGAAAACATCTGAGGAAATAGGTGAAGCAACTAATCCAGTGTGTTCCTCTACTTGATTTTGTTTGTAAAAACATTACCACCAGCATCACCCTTGTCCCTCCTTACTTTGCTGTTATAAAGTAAAATGGGGATTTATCAAGCATTCCTTTGTTCCTTGTTTAGAAAACATGAAGAGAAAATGAGTGTATAGGTGTCACTTTGTTTGATCACGTGGCATATTTGAATCTATTAAGGATTCTATTTACACGAGTATGTTCCACTTCTACACAGAGGGTAACCTGAGTTTTGAAATGCTGTGTGCACTTAATGTAATCAAAATGATAAAGCTATGAGCTAGTAACATATTGAACAAATCTAGATAAATTAGAGCAATCGCTCTGTGAACCAGGGTGTTTTAAATAGTAGGCTCACCAACACTAAGTATTTTGTTTATTTCCCCATATTTTTCTTAGAAAATATCTTCAATGAGACTTCAGGCGGCTAGACAAATTCAGGCAAAGTTTGTTGTCATTTACACTGTTTGTTTAGCTTTCCCAAATGTCTGAAATGAAAGCACCTCATGGTCCAATCCCACCCCAGCCTCCATCCCTCCTCTTCAGTCATCCTCCTGCAGCTCTACCCTGGAATGAAGAAGTCTGTAAAAGCATGTCCTTCCTAAAGAGCTCAATTAAACAATTCTGGTGAGTTACCCCAGGCCAGCTCCCTCACAGCCACTACTTGAAATAGTTGAGTCCTGCTACCAAGAAAAACTTCTCTAGGAAAAGTTCTGAATCCAGCACCGCGATGTGAGCTGCGCGGCCGATCAAGGTGTTGGCAGTGTTGGGCAAGGCGTGGAACACATTGTGTCGGATCAAAGTGCAGTCCTTGGCTTCCACTAAAGGGCCCAGGAGGTTGTTGATCATTTCTGCGTAAACTGGCCCTGGAAGGAGGAAAGAAGGATATGAAACCTGAGCAGAAGTTAGCAGAGGAATCCAGAGAGCAACACTGGGTGTGAGTCAGAATCCTTGTCCTGGGCAGGGCGTTATAGACCCATTTCCAACCTCCTCCAAGTGTTTACAAAATAAATAAGAAATGAAATCAAAGTACTCCTTGGTCAGATTACAATGGCAAGAGTTACCAGGAGATTCCATGTAGCAACCTTGAGCACTGTGCAACAGGAGCCATGACAGAAGGGTGTGGGAGTCCTCAGAGAGGGCTGTCTTCTCAATAGAGGGCCAGGAGGAAGAGCACAACACTGGAGACCCAAGTTCCAGTTCAGGAGACCACAGGAATTAGATCCATATCTCAACAGAGCCATGGAAGTAGACAACTTCCAATGTCCTACACCACAGAAGCCCACTGTGGCTCCACTGATTCTGAGTGCCAGGGAGAAGGAGGAGGAGAATTCAGGGTTTGTGGTGTTCATTTGTTTTATCTTTAAAATTTGAAAGTCTTAATTGACTGTGTTTCTACCTAAAAAATGCCTGAATTTGTAATTTTGCATCAGACAGTGGCGGTCTTAAGCCACACAGTGAAAACAAGTCATTGGGCAATGAATAAATGTCCATACCTCCGAGACCTGTGTTCTTCCTTTCTGCAGTACTGTTCATGACAACTTTTGAATTATGCAGAGATGCCTTCTGGAATGATCATGAGGGCTAAGATAGTTTATTGACTCACTAGGGAGATACTCCAAATGACATAGTCTATTTTATAAAGCCAGTTTGGTACCCCCAGTTTGTAAAAGAGGAATAACTTTTGAATGGGAACAGAGACTGACCAGCATTACTCTAGACAGTCCTCCATTCCACATGAAAAAGGCCACGATGTTGACCTTTCTCCAGAGTTTATTAATAGGGTAAGACCGGCTGGGGCTCTGCTTTCCCAGGTTGGGAAGGACAGTGACTCCACACAAGGCCAGGAGCAGTTTTGTTCTTTTCTCCCCTTCTCAAGATTGACAGGACCTTTGAGGTAGAAGAATTTGAAATATAAAATGAAACAATCAGGGACTTGTTTGTGAACATCTCTGCCCTTCTCTTGTAATTTGTGCTGAAAAGCACATGGGGTTACAATAAGGGACATGATCCTTCCTAAGAGTCTCTCATTACTTTAGCATAGTGGTATTGCAATAGGTAGCAATATGCTGAAAGGTTACAATGCCATGAAAATTGTAGGTACAAATTGCTTGTTTCAGAGAGAAAATGAAAACCCACTAAAAGTCACCATCAAAGGAATGACTACCTAAGCCATGTTTCACAGGCTGGTTAGGAGATTCTGATACACACATGTAGGCGTTAGATGATTCATATACAAACAAAGGATGTATGTGAATACCATACAATGAGAATAATAATGTAGTAGTGTTCACAAATAATGGAAATGGAAGCAAGTTATTGTGACATCAATATCATGCTTTGTTTAAACTATATATGAAATAAAGGCCAGTAGGTCATTTATAAAATAAAAACCTCAAAGAAAAACATATGCTGGGTACTCAAGCTTTAATCCCAGTTAATCGAGAGAAGGCAATTTGGAGGATCCAGGTTCAAGGTCACTCAGAGCAAAACCCCAAGTTTGTGAGACCCCATCTCAACCAATTGCTGGGCACAATGGTGTATGCTTTTTATGCCAGCTACACAGGGAAGCACAAACAGGAGGAGTAAGATCCAGGCTGTCCAGGGTATAAAAATAACCAACACAGAAAGGGCTGGTGGAGTGGCTCAAGTGGTACAGTACCTGCCTAGCAAGCACAAGGGCTCTGAACACAACTCCCAGTACTGAAAAAAAGGGCATATGACACTCAAAATGTAGTGATTGCTCAATCAAATCATTTTCTGCTGAGCTAGAAGTTACTGGTTCCATAAACCCTGAGACAATTCTCAGTCCTGTTTTTAAACATCCTAGCACCTATCATATCCTTAATTATTTTCCTAAAATAAAGTACTGTTTTCATCTTGATTAACTTTCAGGATAGGAGCAATTAATATACATGACAATGCAGTAGCTAAATTAGAAGGTGACACAGAGACAGAGGAGGCTGAGCGGTATCTTACTTCAGAGATTGTGGGAAATAGAATTATCAGTACTTAAAAACAAACACATGAAAGCAACAACCAATATGATTTTAACTTCATATCAAATGTTCCCATTTGTTTAAATAAATTCATCAACTAAGCCACATTCATTTGAGGATCAATTAAAAATATGACATAAAACATGAATTTAGGAAAAGAGGATACTGTTCTCAAGATGATTGACAGAGTTTAAGTCATACGTTAACATTCTTTTAAGAACAGCAAGTTTTGTGAATATCAGTGAACTCCTTCAAAATGGAGGAAAAGCCACAAAAGACTACACCTTAGTCAACAATAACCTTGGCAAGTGTATAAAAAGTAAAGTCATTGCATCTCTGTAGTGCAGAGAGTTACAACTCAAGACAAAGGACCAGGTCCAAAGTCCCCTCACGATGTGCCTTGCTATGCTTCAGTCTCTTCATCTGCGAAATTGGAATGATACCTGCTCAATAGCCATTGTGAAGAGGAAATGAGACCAGAAAGTACATGAATTGTATCTGGCACATAGTGAAAATATGTAGTCTCACAGTTCGAAAACAGGGTGGGCACATATTCCCATTCATATTTAAGACCTTCCAAGACATACAGGCAGCATGGAAACCACTCGGCCTAACTCTGCCAATGCAGTGTAAAGTGTAAATGAATGGGTGTGGCTCTGTATCAATAAAAGTTTATAAGATAGGAGGTGGGTCAGATTGTGACCCATAGTTTGTGGAGTTCTGTTCTTAAGCCTTTACAGGATTCAAATATCATTAAAACTACTTCTGTAAGTCAAGAATAGAAGAAAGCAGGCAAGGAAAGTTAGCAAATGCCCACACAAAGAAAAAGTTTGGAGATCTACCACTGATGACTGCACTTGATCAAGTCTCAACTTAAACCCAGGTCATTGGCTCTTTATTGTCATAGGTCCTAGATTGTAACAGTGTCTCATGGGCATTAGAAAAACTAAACATGGATAAAAATACAGAAGAGAAAGTTCAGGTTGAAAAATCATTAACAAATATCTTTAATACTTGATCTCAGAGACAGAAGGGAAGACAGATAGGCACTGATACCTTCTGGGAATACAAGTACAGTGGGTATAATTAAGACAATTTGGCAAACATCTTCAAGAGAATGAACTCATTAATATTTTTGCTCCAACATTACCACAACTATGAATCTGTTTTAATTAAATATTATAGGTTTGCAAATTATGCATATGTATCATAATTATACATTTGTAAAAATATACATACCAAAAGTTCTATAGTCTGACAAACACATGACTATATTACACAAAAGAAATAGCCAAGACAACCATTTCAAGTCATACACAGAAACTTTTGCCTATCCTACCACTCGATTCCAAGACAAATACAGCATTATGCTACCTATAGCCTAGCTGCCCCAATAGGCATGTTCAATTCCATGAATTTATTTTTGCTCCTTGCTCAGAAAGACCCTTTTAAAATTAATTGCAGCTTACCTGTGTGTCTGTCTTTGAGTGCAGTTTTACACATTTCGATCCTGGCTGAATGAAATGGCACATAGCGATCTTGGGGAGAAGCCACCAGGACGACGTTTTTGAAGTACTGCAGTCCTGTAACAACAAGCCTGGTGAGTGCTTTTAATCTTGTTAATTTCAACTGAAACTCCTGGTTTGCAGGGTGAGGAGATAGCAGCCACACAGTGGTGCCACCACACTGGGAGGGGAGCAGGGGGCTCTGCGCTGAGCTTTCATGGTGTGTGAGCTAGGTACAAGGCATTGCATGTGCCCTTGGGAAGCTGAAAGAACACACTACTGTGGGGCTTTTGAACTGTGGAGTGAAGAGGAAGTCTTTGTTCTCATCAACCATGGAAGCAAAGGAGGCACACAGCAAGCTACTAAAACCAGCAACAACTAAAACAAAATTAGCACCTTTGTGAGGTAGGAAAATTAAGGAGTCTATAAGGAAGGAAAATGAAGTTTTTACTTCTCTTCTTTCTCCCAACAGCTCCCTTAATTCTACCCCCATCATGTCAGCTTGTGAATTCCCCTCCCCATCTCCAACCTTACCTTCATTCTTCTGTCCCTCACAAAGAGACTGGGGGATCTTTCAAATTGGACATCACAGTGCAGCACTGCAACCCTCATTGCCAATCGTGGAGCCCTAAGACAGGGTATGCTCTGCCCAACTTAGGACAAAGCTCTTTTTCTCATACTGCTGGAAAGTAGGCAACTGACAGCTCTAAGCCAGTGTCCCTCCATTGAATTGGATCCCTGCATCACAGGCCCCTGAGATGAGGGGCCAGTCTGCATCACAGGCTGGCCAATAAGGGGATGAGAAGGATAAGGTGACTCCTCATTCTATCTCAGGACAACCTTGTAGTGCTACCCCTGCTTCTAAGCTCTCCATGTTTGGAAAAACTAAGACTGCATAGCAATCTAACTTCCCCCTTTGCCCAATCCTGCCTCCCTCTCTCCCATAGTGGATGACTCTGAGCATTCAACTTGACATACAAAGGCACAAAATAGGAACATGAACTTATGGCTCTGACAGATTCACATTCTTAGAAGGGCAATGGTATCAACAGGTGTTTATAGAATTATGGAGTGTGCACCAAGAGATCAACCCTGGGTAAAATCAGCTTACTCAGCAGTACTGAGCAGACCCATCGGGCAGGGCTCTGCACCCTTACCAGACAAAGGGACCACTGGACCATGACTGTTGCTGTCATCTGTGGCCATCTTCATGATGCAATGAGGCCTTCCCACCTCTTTGCACTTCCTCACCACAGAGTGGGTGAAGGTGTAATATCAGGCCTGTGTAACAACATGTAAAATGTTTCTTCTCTTTTTGTACATGGCCTGCACCTGGGTGAGGGTGGCACATATGCCCTGGGCATGTGCATTTAGAACACTAAAATACTGTTGGGAATTAGAAGATGCAGCTTCTCTGTGTCCCAATGACCACACACATCTTGGCTCTCATGGCTTCTGTGCCACACAGGAGGTATATTAAGGGAAGCAAAGCTCCTTGAGAGTTTCTGACCTCCCAGTTGGTAAGAGAGCTCACTGGATGTTCTCACCTTATTCCATGTAAGTGAATTGACATTGCATGAAAGGTAATTTGTATCTCAGGAGTCAGATTTGGAGCTCAAACTCAAAAGTGCAGCTGCAGCAGGAACCACCCACCTGTTTTTTGGCTTAGTTGGTAGAGGAAACATTTGCGTAAGTCAGTGTTATCCCTGAAGGTGAGCTGCAAAAGGGACCCTGACTTCTTCAGTTTCTGCATGAGCCACAGGCCTAGCAAGATAAAACAAAGCAAAACAAGAACATTGCAGTTAACTAAAAAAATAAGAGTTACCATTTTAGCAAACACTTGGGAAGTTAGAAGTTTATTTGTATTGTGGTGTCACAAAGTTATAGCAATGGCCTTCTGAAGTTATCAACACCCTTCAATTCCTTCCATCTCCTGCAAAGGAAGTTAAGGAAAGAGTCTACAATCTGAAAAGATATGTAAGAATGTTCTTCACAGGTCCTTTCAGAATACTGGAAAACTAGAACCAATGTTTTGTTTTGTTTTGTTTTGTTTTTTCAAGCCCTTCATTCAATTCTGCTAATGCAGACACTAACACTGAGTATATTATGTTGCAACATCAAACAAATGAATTTGATAAACACACGAGGACCTAAACAAAACATAGTATATTATATTGCAGTGACTGCTACATGACTACGTATGTGTGAAAAGATAAGTGGAACATGCTACATGAAATTACCCCAGATATGCTGCATGGGAGGAATTATTGGTAAGGTCTCTTTGTTAACTTTTCCATGATGTCTCAAGATTATAATTCTGTGGAGGGAGTAGCTTAATTAATTTCTGTCCAAAGATGGCTTCTGGATTTGTGAGGAAAGCCACAGTGGCGAAGAAAAGACTTCTATTTGTTATGTGTCATACTGCCAAATAACTCATGTTTACAGGTAATGTCTTTTAATTTTAAATCAAAACCCCGAGTCTGGCTGATGTCTTGAGGAAAACATCTGAGTGTGTGGAAAGTACAAGGGGACAGTGGCAGAGGCCCAAAAGGTTGGCAGGTAGGGGATGGCTCATTAGAGGTGACCTAATGGACTTGGACAAGCAGAGACTACACTGTGTAGTCTCTAGTAACTCTAATAACTAAGAGTTACTAGATAGGACTCAGTGGTTTACATGGGCTTCCAAACAATTCCTAGGGTATACCTAACATCTTGCCACCTCGTGTGGGCCTCTTCATTCTCTGACCCAGTGCAGGCTGTGCTTCTGTCACAGAGAGGTACCTGTAGTTAGCTGATTGATTCATCCTTCCATGCTCTTACATATACCATTTCTTCTACACAGACAACCCTTCCCACCATTTGCTGTCTTGAAAACTCTGCTCATCTTCCAAACTACACTGAACCTTGCTTGTTTATCCTCTATATTCTCCCTCCTTTACAATACAGACTCAGTTATGAAAGACTCAAAGCTAGGGGCAGGCAAGCAAAAATCAGCTAGATCTGATCCACAGGTGTTGATTAACTTCTTTTTCCTTGTTTAACCCTTAAGTTATCTATGATATCCACAGTCACATAAATAAAAATACACATACACAAACTCACACACTCTTTCTCTCTCTCTCTGTCTTTCTCTCTCTCTCTCAGAAAGGAAAGAGAGAATCAGTCCCATGGATTCCACATCTTCATATTCTACCAGCCAAAAATAAAAAATATTGTTTAAGGTTGGATTCATAATGAGCATGCACAGACTTTATTTCTTACATCGTTCCTTAAATAAAAGTAGAACAATGGTATCTTTCTCCCATTTCCAGTGTGGTGAACAGAGAAGGTTTCTTCCGTCCAGCACCCTGCCCCTGACTTTTTCTTGCTTTGTCATGTTATACTAAATAAATCCTTACTAAAACTTAAAAAGGTAGGGAATTTATTTGTGTAGTATTTACATTGCATTAAGTATTATAGGCGGTGCAGAGATGACTTAATGTATGCAGGAGAATATGTGCCAATAGGTAATATGTAAATACTACACTATTTTATATAAGGATTCATGAATCCTCAGTTTTTGGTTTCCATGGGGGGGTCATGGAACCAATCCTTAACCGATACTGAGAGATTACTGTATACACATCTATCATATACATACATGGTATAAACATGTAAACAAATATGCATACGTAGTTTCCATTTTGCAATAAGTAAACTAAGTAGCATAGGATGCAATGTGTTAACCTGAGTCTCGCCTATGTGTCTGGCTCAGAATCTGACCACAGGCTCCTCACGGACCTACCATGATTCAAAGCCCATGTTCTCTCTGTCTCTTTACTATGTCTTTTCGGTCTTTCCAGGACCTACCATGATTCAAAGCCCATGTTCTCTCTGTCTCTTTACTATGTCTTTTCGGTCTTTCCAGGACCTACCATGATTCAAAGCCCATGTTCTCTCTGTCTCTTTACTATGTCTTTTCGGTCTTTCCAGGACCTACCATGATTCAAAGCCCATGTTCTCTCTGTCTCTTTACTATGTCTTTTCGGTCTTTCCAGGACCTACCATGATTCAAAGCCCATGTTCTCTCTGTCTCTTTACTATGTCTTTTCGGTCTTTCCAGGACCTACCATGATTCAAAGCCCATGTTCTCTCTGTCTCTTTACTATGTCTTTTCGGTCTTTCCAGGACCTACCATGATTCAAAGCCCATGTTCTCTCTGTCTCTTTACTATGTCTTTTAGGTCTTTCCAGGACCTACCATGATTCAAAGCCCATGTTCTCTCTGTCTCTTTACTATGTCTTTTCGGTCTTTCCAGGACCTACCATGATTCAAAGCCCATGTTCTCTCTGTCTCTTTACTATGTCTTTTCGGTCTTTCCAGGGACATTACCTTTTGGTGAACAGAGCTTTGAAGACATGAAATGATCTTGAAAAACATGTATTTTCTATTCTCCCTCAGTTCATAAGCAAAAGGGCCATATTTCTAAGCCCAGGTTTCTGTCTCGTACCCCATGCTTGGAAGAAGCACCCAAGTTGCAGGATTCCATCAAGAAGAGATTACATTTTGCCGCTCCAAATTAATTTTGAGGAATGACAAGGTTTGAGAAGTCTTACCTGTACTAACCAGGGTGCTGTTGTTATATAGGGTCCCCAGGTGAGGCCCAGACAGTGACAGGAATGTGTGGAGTTTATTGAGGTAATACCGGAATCGGGGCCGTGTGAGGACTGATCGGATGATAATGTTGCCAAGAGAATGGCCGATGAAGCTGTTTAAAGACAGAAGGGTGCACACGAGTGTCACGGCAAAGGCCAGCACGGGGAGGGTGCAGTGCCAGAAGCACCAAGGCCTCAGCACCCCCCACCTACCCCTGGATGTAGGGGAACTTGAACCACAAAGGGACTCTACCAATTCACCCTCACCAGGTTTCCAAACTCTGGCAGTATTCAGAGAGATAAGCTTTGACTGATGTGGTCAAAGAGAACTGTGTGTCCTCCTCTATGTTACTAGAGAAGTCTCCCTACCCAGCCAGTCCCTACATCTCTTCTGAGTCCACATAGAGGTGTGGAGAGTCCATTGTGAAATCCACATCTGAGCATTGAACTCTCCAGGTCATTTACAGGACGCAATTCCAACCCTTTAGCCTGGTCTATGAGGACATCCACAACCTGACCTCTGACTCCTTTTCCCATTTTCTCATTTTGACTCCTTCTCCCATTTTCTCATTCCCTGATTCACCTACATATTGATTGAGCTTCCTGCTCTCCACTCAATGTTTCTGATACTCCTATATCATGTGCTCAAGCTGTCCATAAATTGAACATTTCCATGGATTCAACTTTTCAATTAAATAATTATTTATTGAAATCCTCTTTTTATAATAAACAGAAAAACAGCAAAGACAAGACATGCATGTTAGTCTTTAAAATTACATTGTCTTACTTATGCCCTCTCATTTTTACCAAACCTCTACAGACCTCAGAATCCTCATTTGTAGAATAAAGAAGTGGTATTTTATCCTGACAACTCAGTAGGATAATGCCTATTGAGGGCTTAGCATTTTATCTATATATCCATGTATTAAAAACTACAAGCTACTTCTCTTCTCCTTAATCATTTAAATATTTAGCTCAAGTGATTTATTATAGGTGAGTACAAAATTAGCACTGATTGAACCCCTCTCGTTGGGCAGGCAATTCATTCTGCTTTTGAATATATCTTCTTAATGCTAGCCCAATTAACAGATCAGATGATCAGAGCTTTAAAAAGTTTGTAAAAGGTTAACTTGTGAGCATAAGAACAGAAGTTCAAACCTAGGAATTCTTATGTTAAGTCCTATACTCTTTCTACTGAACAAAAAGCTTTTATTCTCCCCACACATACTGTGAGAGATGTTTGCGTGTCAAACATACTTGATGCTCACTTCTGCCTAAAGATAATGAATTCCATTAAAAGTCACAAGTTATTACCATAGGTTACAGAGGCATTATAACAAACTCAGGTACTACAAACACTCAAAAAACTGTCACCCCTCTTCCCTCAGCATTAACTACCTGTGGTTTCCTTTTACCTAATTCGGGATATGGAGAGATTGTACAATTGAATGTGTTGAATGATTTCATCCAATAAACGATCCGTCATGGTATCAAAATCTGCAAATGTGTCCATCTGGGAGAAGAGAGAGGAAAAGGGTGTTGGCAAAGTCACAACCAAGGCCAAGAGCTGGGTACAAGCTGTCTTCTCTCATTAAATAGCACAGTGCATTCTGGGAGTATGCATAAGTTTGATATTGGAGTTCAGGTTGGAATTTGGCTTTAGGACAAAAGGGCTCTAATGAGGAAATGGAGTAGCTAATGAGCTGTTGGGTAGAAAGAAGAGGTGGAAGAGCTAGAGAAGAGTGGCAGGCATGTGGTGTCTCACACATGCCCACTAGTTCTGCTGCCTCTACTTCACAGAGGTTGAAATAGACTCTTAGAGGAGAGGCCGCCCACTCACCTCGTATGAGTCAGGATTTATACCAAAACATCCTTGCCTCCAAAATCCTTGCCTTTTGCCAACCACACCTTTAGGCAGTGCTGCAATGTCAAGTCCAGAGGACAGACAACAGCTTTGGGGAGGATCTTAAAGCCATGTTAGAAAGGATAATCAAAGGATGTAGGTGCATAAAAGGAAGAAGAGGAAAGTCACACAGAGCTGAATAGTTTAAGGGCAGGCATGAAGGAGCCATGATAGATGGTTTATACAACTTTGAGGACTGACTTTTGGAAGCATGGATGAAAGCCATGAGGAAATAAATTTAGGCCAACATCTACAAACAAACACAAAAGTCTCTTCTAAGTGGAGATGAAAAACCACATCCTGAAAAACCTGGAGCTCTGAGCCCCAGGCCAGGAAAGGAAGACAAAAGTTCTCATGAATACTTATTAGGAAAGCCCTGAGGTTCACCGTTGCTCTCAAAGAGCCCTGAAGATCAAGAGGGCCAGGGCCCAATAGTGAGTCTCAAGGTATCATGGATTAAGAAGATCTATCTATCCCAGAGCTTACCCCACTTGGGTCTATGCCTTGGTTCTGTGGCTTCTCCAACCTAAACCTAAATATCCTGATATCTTTTTTTTTTTTTTCATTTTTCTTTTATTATTCATATGTGCATACAAGGCTTGGTTCATTTCTCCCCCCTGCCCCCACCCCCTCCCTTACCACCCACTCCACCCCCTCCCGCTCCCCCCCCTCAATACCCAGCAGAAACTATTTTGCCCTTATCTCTAATTTTGTTGTAGAGAGAGTATAAGCAATAATAGGAAGGAACAAGGGGTTTTGCTGGTTGAGATAAGGATAGCTATACAGGGCATTGACTCACATTGATTTCCTGTGTGTGTGTGTTACCTTCTAGGTTAATTCTTTTTGATCTAACCTTTTCTCTAGTTCCTGGTCCCCTTTTCCTATTGGCCTCAGTTGCTTTAAGGTATCTGCTTTAGTTTCTCTGCATTAAGGGCAACAAATGCTAGCTAGTTTTTTAGGTGTCTTACCTATCCTCACCCCTCCCTTGTGTGCTCTCGCTTTTATCATGTGCTAATATCCTGATATCTTAAAGGGGATGATGCTATCCACTTCTCAGCATCACTTTAAGAACTGATTAAAATATCAACAACACACTTAGGACCGGTGCTGCTGTTATCATGACCCTTTAGCCTTCAGAGCTGATTTGTTCATCTGCAAATTTCTGATTTAACGTATTATTTTTAAAATGGTTGAGTTGACCATGATGAAAATGATATGAAAATCATAGTATGTTTCAAAAACAGTATCAGGAATTCCCAAGGCAGAGTACTTTAAAAAGGATATATTGCAAATGGATCTGCTTATGAGACTTTCAAATTTCAAGAATAGTCCCACAACACATTGTGGAACATAATTAATACTGTGTGACCAACCTTTCTGTTGTAGGGACTTGCCTAGAGACCTGGCCCCAAAATTCCTATGGAATCCAGGCTGAAACTAGCTGCTATGGGCTGCATCACAGAGTGGTTATGTGGACACATGTAGAAGGCTGGATTTCTGCCAGACCTCTCTTGCTAACCATACTCATTTCCACTGAAGAAAAAACTTCACTTGTGCAAATCAAACACAAAGTCAGACAGTGCTAGTCACTCCTTGGTAAGGGGTTGCCTTGGGTAACCTTTCTTAGGACTAGACCATTCTTGGCCACATATTAAATTCTAGAGCACAGATGCATTATCTTCTTCAATTATTTATGACATCTTCCTCTTCAGGTCAGACTCAGGGTGGAACCCTTCACAACTCCCACAGCCTCTGCTCCCTCCTCTGTAAAAAGATGATGGTATCAACACCTAATAGTACTATTGTGAAGATGGACTGATTAAACACGGACAGAGTACCCACACATAATGGGTCTTCAGATAATGAGTCTCTTTATTCTTCCTCACATTATACCTCTTTGAGGCATGGCATGGACTATAGGAGGTATCTAAAAAAAGGCAACAGAATTAAGTAGATCAGGAACAAGACAGTACTTTCTAGTGCTGGTGCTTATGGGATCCTTTGCATATAAATAGTTTTATTCCTCCAAAGGATACTTGGGCCTCACTTGTCTCAAGTTCCATGGTATGAAAATCACAACAAACACCCCAGCTAGCCCTATTCCTTGCTCATCAATTAACTAATGTCTCAATAACACTGTCACCTCCTTAAGGTCCCACAGGCTCCATCAACCACTTCTGACTGCAAAGCAGTTGTTGGAATTGATAACCCTCTGGTGCTGAAAACAGACACACAAGAGACAGAAAATCTTGATAAGGCAATTTTCTCTTGATCAAGAGGGTGCAAGCATGTGCTCACTCCCGCTAAGCAACACACAAGCACAAAATGGCTGACAGTGGCTCCTCCTTATATCCCTGATGCAGTCGTACCTGCCCTCACCTGGGATTTGTCCAGGTCAAAGATTCACAGTCTTTCCCAATTGGCTAAAAAGCTTGGGGGATGGGTTAGGGTATGCAGTTTGGTGGGCAATGGAGTTGTACAGGAACCCAGAAGAAGAAGCAAAGACCCTTTAAACATGCAAGTGACTTGAGGAATTTTTAAGTAATCTAAGAGGGTAACAAATACTTTCATACAAAAGATCATTTTTCTTAAACAGTCATAAGCCAGTTCTTTGGTTACATAGATGCAAGTGACTATGCCCTGTCCCCCAGTGTAAATCCATGGAAGCCCAAATAATTAATGTTCCCAGCTGCCACCTACCCTAATACCTTGTGAAGTCAAAAGGCTGTTGTCAAATGATTCACATGCTGGATCTTATGCTGTCATTCCCTACATTTTCCTTCAGGAAAATAATCTTTTCCTCTCCAAACCATCCAAATCCCTGGCCAGTGTTCTTGTACAAGATTCCTTCCTATCTCTGTGTGTCCATATACCATCACAGACTTTCAGGAGGCTTGCCTCCAAGGTTCCTTCTGTTTTGATGTTTCTGTTGTCATACCTGATTCTTTTCAGACATTAGGAAGTCCAGTTTTCCTCCAGGGAGCCCCAGTTCTATGAAAGTCTTGACCAACCGGAGGTCTGCACTGTTCCCTAAAAATGACAGAGAGCCCCCCACCCCAATCCCATAGTTAATCATATCAAAGGTTACACAAGGAATTGTTTTTCTCTCTCTTCCCCCGTTGTTATTGGATTTTTCTCATTATTTTTAAGTAGCTATAAAAACAACTAAAACAAGTTAAGCCCCTAATTCCCTTCTGCCACTGCCCCATACATGCATGCACAGGAGCAGTTTCTCTCATTGTCTCACCTCAATAGAATCATTCCCCGATCCACTAGAGCAGGCTTGTAGCTAGAGGCATCACCACGCTCCTTCCTCAGAAATATCTATTTCCACAGACTTTTTGCACAATGTGACACCAACAAGCCCTCTCTTAAATTTGCACAATGTGATTAACAAGAAAGTAGCTTAAGCCCCCTCTTAAATTACTTGCTTCATACAAAAACTATCCAGTTCTGCCATTCACAGGCAATTAGCAAGACCCACGAATAGGCCAAACACAGAATCTTATTAGAGTAAGAACCAAACTGTCTAAATAAAGTAATAATCTTCCCTGGTCAGAGAAGCCCTGGAAGTATCAGGATGCCAAACATGGTGGGGGTTCACCTGTAATCCCCGCTAAGTGGGAGCCAAGGCCGGACCTAGGTTAAAAAATGAGGGACTCTATCCAAAAAACAACTTAAGAAAAAAAGGATTGGTATTATGGCTCAAGTGGTAGAGCACCTGCCTAGCATTCACAAGGCCCTGAGTGCTTCCAAAAAAGAACCAGCTCTATGGATGCTTAAGAAAACCAATCAAGGGCACAGGAATGAAAAATTAAGAGTTCCAGGCTGTGGCTAATATCAGAGGAAGAAAAGAACACAATGAATGCATTGCTAAGATTTAAAAACATCATGGAGAAAATGAATTTAATATAACAGAATAACTTTTTAGACATAAAAATCATGCAGGTCAAAAGGGTTCAATTGCACCTAAGTGAATTGTTGGCCTATTTTTCAACTGGATGCCTGTGAAGTCAAAAGTGAAAAGTATTTATCTGAATATCTAGTTTATCTGCTTTACCATGTGACTCAACTCCACAGGTCATGGTTTCTAATAGTTTCTTAAGTATAAGTGAAATTATAGACTTGGGAAATGGGTCAAGAGGGAGAGTACCAGCCTAGCAAGCATGAGGCCCAGAGTTCAAACTCTAATACTGCCAAAAAAGGAAAAGAAAATGAAAGAAATTACAACTAATTTTATATCATTCTTAATAAAATGACTCAATGATTCAAAAGAGGGTAGAAGAGCCACCTGGACTTTGGAGGAACTCAAGGTTTGGGGACATCCCTAATCTTTAAGGGATGACCCACTATGTTCAGATGACAGCCATCTCTGTGACCTATCACAGCACATGCCCAAATCTGTAGGGTTGTGGTCATAAGTTGGACATGTTCCTTTAGGAAATATGTGTATTTTGTCTTATGAAGTTAGATTTTATTCATCTTTCATTTGTCTCAGTAATATTAGGCTCTTTGGTCCCACTGTCATTGTTGCCAAAAGTTTCCCAATGACATTTCAGGCCATAGCCTTAGAATAAAAGTTGCAAGTGTCTGTATTTAGCATAAAGCGTTTAAGAGATGGCAATGTCCCCTCTCCCTGAGTTACTGAGGAAGAGAGAGCAGTCTGGAACCTAAAACTTTCTCAGAAGATTTCATTTAAAATGATGTTAAATTGAGAACATTTGCAAGAATATAAATCTTGGAGTTTTTGCACAACATGAAGGGTTGCATAAATACTCATAGATGTTATCAATATGCTCAGTTTTCTGTTAATATAAACACACAGCTGGTTATCAAAGTTAAATGAATGGCTCCTATAAAATTCTGAAGAGGTCAGAATTTCAAGGTACACCTTGAAAACTACAGAAGTAACTTTCCTAAGAGAAACCTGCTTTCGTTATCTGTTGTCGTCTTGGAGACCTCGTGCCCACTTGATGACATAACCGACAGTTCAGCTCTCTGACACAGTGCAATGCTGAGAAGGCTGCACTAACATTCTTCTACTCCCACAGGCATGATGGAAAAAAGTAAAAGCCTGTTGCCTGAACAGATTTCTCATTTTAACAAAGACACTGAAAATTTCTCAATGTAATTTAGTATCTCCAAGTGACAGGCACAGACTGGTCACATGTGAATTGAGATTATCAGTAAGGTATTCTTTGTCCCTGCATGTCTCAGAACTTGGTAGTGTCTGATCTACAAAAAGTGTCCCAAAATGAGAGAAGGAAAAAAACAGGCGACAAAATAATTTTGACCACTAACCTGAGCTCTTTAAAATTAATTAACTCCTGCATTCTAATTCTTCATACACTTCATTACCAGATTCATTCCGTTCCTTTGATTTTGAATATTCATTCCTTTTTATCATTCCTTCATTTCATTTATTCATCTATTGATTTATTTAATTCATTCTCACTCCATTAATATATTCATTTATGTATTTCACTTACTCAACAGCTATTTTTCACTGCAGAGATGTTTTCTTTTGAAAAAAATAAAAGCCATGTCATGTCCTCAGACTTACACAGTAATTAACCCCACAGTTGCTGACAGATTATTTTTTAAATAAATACCTGACTTAAATTAATTAATAAACATTTCAAATTGTATATAGTATAAAATGTTAAGTGGAAACTTCTTTTCATAACTCACCATCCAAGCCATGGACACAGACAACCAGGTGAATCCCATCTTCCAAGTTTTCTTCCTCTTCCTCTGGTGGGAAATATGGCATGTCAGAAGCTAGTACAGATAAGTCACTGTACAGAAATCCTTCAATCTTCAGTTCTTTTTTAAATTTTTCTTTGGCCTGATAAAAACTGGAGAATACACTAATTAATCATGAGCCAAGGTTTATATTCCATATTGAGCAGGAAATGAATTGGACTGGTATGATAAACATCCACACACAAAGTATGTGCTGAGTGGCAAATGTTGAACATGAGACCTTGGGGGAAATGCTGGTGAGCATAGCTTTGTTCTGAATGTGAAGGCAGGAGAACACCCAAGAAAACCAAAGGGTTTTGGTTCTACAGATCCCTACATTGAAGAGGGGACTTTGATAATGGGACTTCTAAGAGTCTATCCAGACCTAAGTATCCAAGCAGTCTTCCAAATGACCTTCCCAGAGTGGATGCTGCTTCCCCTGACATCCAAGCCTATCATAGTTTGGCCTTCCTCTGATCCTCTAGGACCACCTCCTCCAATTCCCAGGCTCCAAAAGTAGCACATTTCTTATAATCCCCATATATGGATTATCTTGGCTTCCATTGCCTTGGTGCATGCAGATCTGGATGCCTGAAATATCGTTTCTACTTGGCTATAATGTTCTTTGCCTGGTTACCTCCAAAGGTAGTTAAGAGTATATCTCAGGAATCAGAATGCATTCTAAGGTCATAAGCTTTGTTTTGACACTTGCTGGTTTTTTTCTGGTTGACTATCCCTCATCTGAAATGCATGGAACCAGAAGTTTTGGATTTTAGATTTTTTCCAGATTTGGGAATATGTACATAAACATAATGAGGTATCTTGAGAATGAGACCCGAATCTAAATATAAAAATAGTCTTTGTTTAATATGTGCTGCATACACATAGTCTAAAGGTCATTTTCTTAATAATATTTGAAATAATTTTGGGCATGAAAGGGTTTCATGGTGTGAAACTTTCTTCTTATGGTATCATTGTCAGTGCCCACACAGTTTTGGACTTTAGGAGTATGGGTTGAGGGCATAGCTCAGTGATTCAGTGCTTTCCTAGCATAGTTGAGGCTTGGATTTGATTCTTAGAACCAAAAAAATAAACTTTTTGATTTTGGAGCATGTCAGATTTTGGATTTTAAGATTATTCAACCCATATTACTACCTATTATTGGCCATATCATCACCACTGTCATCAGCCATCAGTCATCATTCTCATCATTACTGACATTTCCCTAGTGCAGATATCCTCTTGTCTAAGAGGCTTCTCCTGGCCTCTGTCCCTATTTACAGTCATTGCCCCAACCAGATTCAGTTTTTACCCTCTGGCTCCACTGAGCACACATGATTATCATGTTTACACAGGCACTGCCCTTGTTAACTGCCCAGTTAGACCAATACAACCAGGACAACCCTGGACAGGCAATGGGCAGTATCTGTTTGTACTGATGACAAGTGTCAGATGATAGGCATTTAACATTTTTTATAAAAGAAAAAGTCCAACACTTATCTACCCAGGCAATTTCTTTAAGGGAAAATCATTAATATGTAAGCATGAAGATTTTGTAAAAGAGAAAATAAGCTGAGCTACTCAATCAAATACATAGTTTGTAAGTGAGTTTGTGAGAATAGAAATACAAACTCAACAGGAGAATGAAGGGATGGATCTGGCACTGCAAAATGAGCACTGAACTTAAGAAGTCTAAGATCTTAAAGGGGGCTTAGGAGACAAATCTGATGAAGTACCATCCCATCCCATCAAAGACTCCTAAAAACTCTCCTCTCAAAATGTGCAGAGACAAAGTCATAATGGCATTTGTTAGAGAGTTTGTATTATAATAAAATATGAATAAAATTTAAATATCCTCCTGTTAAGGATTTGGTTAGTAAATCATGGTACTTCCATACATTAGGATTATATGGAAATATTAAAATGATACTGCAAAAACAGACTTATAAACATAGAAATATATTTCTAATATGTTATTAAATTGGGAAAACTCATTTAAGAACTGTCAGAATAAAACTGTTTTACATAAAATGTATATAGATATATAGATAATATCTATACATTAATTTTCTATATAGAAAATTGTAGAAGAACATACATAGTAATTGTGTTGAGAGGTGGGCTTTTTGATAATTTCTATTTCCTTATACAATTCAGCATTTCTGACTTGATACATAGGAATTTAAATTGGAAACAACAAATATCTCAGTTTTCAAATAGTAACTGAAGAACCTTTGAAACATCTAAATGTCTGCTTGGTGTTAGGTAAGCCATCAGCACACTCACCTAAACATTCTCTCGCTGACTTCTTCCTCCAACTTGCTGGAATGGGAAGATACAACTCCAAAGGAACCTAAAGGTTGATGAGTGATGGGGACTGGAGTCTGTTTGGAAGAGAATCCAGCCCTGGCAGGAGTTTCCTTGGGCACAGATGAGAAAGGGAGACATGTGGCAGTGCAAGACACAGATAAGTTTACAACCTCCACAGTCTTCAGGCTGTCCAGAGTAAAGGACTCTGCAGAGGTGAAGGAGGACCCCATGATGGAAGTGCCTGCCTTCAGCTCTTGGTTTCGCAAAACTTGGGAGGAAATGGAGTGAGTCACAGTGGGGCACATAGTGCCTGCTTCATGTTCCACCTCCAGGAAGGCATTAGGTCCAGTATTCAACATCGCCTCATCAATCATGCACGGTGAACCTCTTTGTGTGCCTGTAGAACGCAGGCCGATGGAATCAGCAGCCGAAGTGCAGCTGAATTCAGGCACCTTATGGTAAGACACACTGCCAGCCTCTGAGATGCTGCTGTTAGAGGTAATGTGTTTGCCCACATTCAAGTCTTTAGCTCTGTCCTTTGAAGTTTCCACTAATGCTCTATGAAAACACCTGGTCCTAGGATTTTCCAACGTTATGACACGTGGTATTTTTAAGTTAAGACCTTTGGTTTCAAAACCTGGAATGTTCTCAGTCCTGCCATCTACACGACAGGGTCCTTGAGGATCAAATTGACTGCCTGTGCCTTTGGGGATGTCCATGTACCCAGGGCTCTGTGGTTTGTCCCTAAGGGAATGACCTGCACCATCATCCTGGATTCTGGAACTACTGCAAAATTGAGTGTTGTGTCCATGGCAATTGTTGCTCTTTCCATGTGTATCAGAGTCTTCAGCAAAGTCTGCCTGATTCTTCTTGGAGTCTTCATGTTCAGTTGTGTCCTCAGGGCTACTGATTTGGGGTGCAGATACTGATTTGGTTAGCTTAGTGAGTGCTAACTCCCGCTCCTCATCTTCAAAAGGCAAAGAGCTAATGGAGGTAAGAGAAGCCTGGACGCCACTAGGCAAACTGCTATTGCTCTCTGTATGCCCCCCTTCTAAGGAATTCCTGTGGAGGGCATGTCTTCGAGCCATCTGGTGCACGATTTCTCGATCACTGGGTAACTCCAGTGCTCTGCTTCGGGCCTCTGACCAGGTGACCGAGCTTGGCTCACTCTCAATGCCTGAATCAGATATGATGGAAGAAGACCTCTTAATGACCCCAGACATCATTGACAGGTCTTCTTGCTCTTCTGTGTGAGGGTCCTGCAGGGAAGACCAAGTATCCAGGGGCTCCCTCAGAGTAGAGGTCAGTGGGCCACAGGGCTCAGCAGGGGTAAGCCTCAGGCTCAGCAGAACCTGCTTACCCTCTTGGTCTGCTGTCCTTCCTAGAGTACTAACCTCAGGGAGAGTTGTTTTTTCTGAAGAGATGGCATTTTGGTGACATGCACCTGCTACCACTTTGCTTGGCACAGTCCTATGGAAACAACTATTTTCTTTAGAGCTTCTATGCTCATGCTGAGCACTAAGGAACTCCATGGGTTCAGGTCTGTGGGGGTTCTTATTGGTAGACTTCACATCAATGTAGGTCAGTGCTGGGCCCTGTCCATCTTCTGGCCCTGGACTCCTTCTTGGCATGTCCACATCTGCTGGTGGGTAAGTTCTAACATCAGAACTCTGGCTAGTCCAACATTCATTTTCAGGCACTCCTGCTTTGTTCTGGAACTCACCAATTGTCAGATACACCTGAGATTCAGAGCAGACATCCACGTGATTTTGTGTGGTTACATTCTCATCTGGCTTTGGACAGCTACTAACCTCTTCAAAGTCCATTTGGGGTGGTTTCACAGTAGACAAGACAAGATCTTCCCTAAAAGCTGATTTTTGATTTTCAATACGGTTCTCTTCTTTTTCTTTTAGATTCGTTATTGAAGGATGTTTCATTGGAACATCAAAATTAGGATAAACACTCAAATTATGCCCTACAAAAAAGAAAGATGTATTATAGCTTACAAATGTATGTTTCTAAATTATGCAACTACCAAGTTGCATAATAAATAATTTAGTAGTCCCTTATTTCTGTTTTTGGAGGAAAAATGATCTCTAGACTTTTGGAATTTCCCAATTAATAGAAGTATATGGGGTTCCTAATAGTTTATGCCATCATAAAATAGGTGACTCATGTTGAATTCCTAAATGGTTTATGGTAATGCAATGAGTCAGAATAGTGACTGGCCAAGGCAGAGAGACCAGCCGTGTGAACACAGGGTTAGGATATAGAACCAAGTCATATCAGTGTGACTTCTAGGGACAGACTGAGTTCAATCATGAGGTTGGTGATTCAGTCAGTCTTGTCTACATAAAGAAATCCCAATAAAACTCTAGATACTATGGCACAGATGAGCTTCTCTGATTGACAACACAGATAGATGTTCTAGGAGTAATACCCTGAGAACTCAGAAACTCCTGTTTGGGACCTCCTAGACATCAGCCTATGGATCTCCCCTTCTCTCTTTTCTTCTCCTCCCCTCCTTTTCCCTCCTCTCCCCTCTCCTTTCCTCTCCTCTTCTCTTCTTTCCACTTTCTCTCTCTCCCTCCCTCCCCACCCCTTTTCTGCATAGTCTCTTTCTTTCTCCCTATCTTTTTTGTTTGGTTGGTTTTGGGCTGGCTTTTATTTGCATACTTTATAATAAAAATGCAATCATGAGTATAGTTCCTTCCTGTGTTGCCTGAGTCATTCAAGCAAGTTATTGGACCTGAGTGGGTTATAGAAACCCAGAATTTTTGGCCAGTTGGCCAGAAGTGTGGGTTGCCTGAGGTTGCATTTAGTATCTAAAATGAAGTCAATCTTACCAGGAGCTGTGCCTTTAAATATGAAGCTTGATGTAACTCGGAGCATTTAGTATCTGATTTGCATTTTGATAAAGAAAAGTTCTCAAATCTTATTACTTTTATTTACTTTTTACTTACCAAAGTTTAGTATTCTCCACTTGTAAATACTGTTTATCTGATGCACACAACAGTATTTACAAAGTAAGAAGATAGCTTTGGAGCCAGGAAGGCCTAGTTGCCAATCTGGACATTGCCACTGACCAACTCTGAGACTCTGGACACCTGTGGAATGTAAATACACTTTTTCTATTGGACTTCACTTTGTTCAACTCTGGGATCCACAGTCCTGAGCAGGCCTGTGGCCATAATTTGCATACAATGATGTCATACATGGGGACGATTTCTGGTTTCTGCAGCAACAAACTATCAAGTGTGGACTCCATAACCAGATTAGTTATCCTGTATGATAGCCATACCACAAGGGAACTTCCAGAATCACATTGATCTTCATAGGTAGATCATAGGGTTCCAAAGTATAACCTAGGTAAGCTATTCTGTCTTTTCTCTTCTTTCAGCCTCACTACTCCTCCTCCTCCTTTCCCATCTTCCTTCTTCTTCCTGTCTGTCTCTCTCTCTCTCTCTGCTTCTGTCTTTCTTTATCTCTCTCCCCTCCTTATAATAATTGTGCAGTTACACAAGGATAAATGTCTCCACTGTCTGTCTGTAACACAGCCCTGATAAGAAAATCATGCCATATGTTACTCAATTTCAATATACACCAAACAAAAGGAGGGTGGTTATTTTCATTAAAACATTTAAATCTTCCACATAATTATAATAGAAACTAAGTGAATATATTCTCTTATGAAGGTTATTATGAAATAAACCATCAAGGCACTACTTGAAAACTACATTGGGCTTTGATATGCTATGATCTGATAACTCTGGGTGAAATTTATGATGAGGTCAAAGAAAGAATGAAAATCCTCCTTACCTGGATGCATTCTATCCATCTAGAGAGACTGTGAGCAAATTTCCCTTCCTTGGAGAGACCTTTCGCACAGCCTACAGCAAATCTGGTTTCAGATTCTCAGTGCCCCTTCTACACACACATACTGTAACACATCCTACCACCATACAATGACTCCATTTGTGCATCTCTTGTCCTCTCTGGAAAGAAGAATCTGTGTTTTTTTCTCTACAACACTAAAGCCAGCATTGCTTCCTACTATGGATTTAATGAGTTACATTTATGAAGTGAATTGAGATTAGAACAGCAATCTATCAAAATTAAGAACACTATGTTCATTGATTGTAATTTTTTTGAGGAGAAAACTCCTCAATGTCATTAGTCCCACAAATAGTATATTTACATGGTCTGTGTGAAAAATCCATGAACTTGGATTGGGAGAACCAATATTGTGAAAATGTCTATATTGCCAAATATAATCTATATGTTCAATGCAACCCCCATCAAAATTCCAATGAAATTCATCACAGGGATTAAAAAATTAACCCTAAAGTTAATATAGAAGCACAAAAGACCTCAGTATAGCCAGGGCAATGCTGGATGCCTTACAATTCCTGATTTCAAACTATTCTATAGAGCCAGAGCAATGAAAACAGCACAGTACTGGCACAAAAACAGATATGAAGACCAATGAAACAGAATAGAGGACCCAGATAGGAATCCATAAAGCTATGCCCACACCTTATTTTCGACAAAGATGCCAAAAATATATGATGTAGAAAAAACAGTCTCTTTAGTAAATGTTTCTCGGAAAACTGGATATCTTCATGCAGAAAACTGAAACTAGACCCATGTCACGCACTCTGTACAAACATCAATTCAAAGTGGATTAAGAACCTTAATATAAAGCCTGAAATTCTGAAACAACTACAGGAAATAATAGGAAATATACTAGAACATATAGACATAGGTAACAACTTCCTAATAGAACTCCAATGGCTCAGCAAATAAGAGAAAGGATAGACAAATGGGACTGAACCAAACTAAAAAGCTCCTGCACAGCAAAAGAAACAGTCACTAGACTGTTTCATACCCACATATTTATATGCCCACATAGCATATTCCCTCACCATTGCCTTCATTCACCCACCCCTTCTCACAAGTATCCCCCCACTGTACCTACTTTATAATCATGTCTTCCATTTATAATTCCAAAGTCAATGTTCAAAGGGGTTTCTCAATGTGTCCCGGCTGTGAATATACTTAACTTGGTAATTCAAACCCCTCTGTTACTCTCTTACCCTTTCCTTCCCAGTCCCATTACTGAACAGCTTTCAATACTGAAAGTATTGAAATTACTGCCCATAGGATGGGAGAAAATCTTTGCCAGCTATTCATCTGATAAGGAAATAATATCCAGAATCTATAGAGAACTCAAAGAATCAACAACCTAATAAAGAAATGGGCACATGAATAGGGAATTTTCAAAGGAAGAGGTATAAATGGCTAATAAATATACAAAGTAGTACTCAACTTCCCTGGCCATAAAAGAAATGCAAATCAAAGCTACACTAAGATTTTACCTCACTCCAGTTGGAATGGCTATCATCAATAATACAAACAACAACAATGCTGGTGACGATGCAGCAAAACGGGAACACTTATATGCTATTGGTGGGAATATAAATTAGTAAAACCATTACGGAAAACAGTATGGAGAGTCCTCAAAAAGCTAAAGATAGAACTGCCATATATTCAGTGACAGCCAAAGCACATACCCAAAAGAATGTAAGTCAGGATAGAATAGAAACACTTGCACACTGATGTTTACTGCAGCACTGTTCACAATAGCCAAGCTATGGAAATAACCCAGATGCCCTACAACTGATGAACAGATACATGTATATATGTGTATATATACACACACAATGAAGTTTTATTCATTCATAAGGAAGAATGAAACTATGTAGAGTGAGGGTAAATGGGTGGATTTGGAGGACATCATGTTCAGTGAAATAAATCATGTTCAGAAAGACAAAGTCCATGTATTTCTATCATATGTGGAAGATAGATCCAAAAGATAAATGTACACACAAAAACAAGCATGCTCACATACACATTTGTATGTAGAACATCTTTGTAATAGTGGAACTACTGTATGGCACTGAGGGAAGGAGGGAAAGGGAAGGAGAACAATAGAAAGTCAACAATATCGAAATGCATTACATCTGTGCAGGTAGAGGACATAACAATATGTATTGAAAGCTGTTCAGTAATGGGACTGGGAAGGAAAGGGTAAGGCAGAGTAACAGAGGGGTTTGAATTACCAAGTTAAGTATATTCACAGCCGGGACACATCGAGAAACCCCTTTGAACATTGACTTTGGAATTATAAATGAAAGACATGATTATAAAGTAGGTACAGTGGGGGGATACTTGTGAGAAGGGGAGGGTGAATGAAGGCAATGGTGAGGGAATATGCTATGTGGGCATATAAATATGTGGGTATGAAATAGAATGATGAAACCTCATGCAATTGCCTTAAGTGGGGCAAGGAGGAGGTGTAGCAGGGAGATGGTGGGGGCGATCTAACCAATGTACAATGTAAGGTGCTTGGGAACTGACACAATGAACCATCCCCTGTACAATGAGTGTATGCTAATAAAAATGAAAAAAAAATTTAAAAATTTTAAAAATGGAGGAGATGAATCAATTTGTTATAATATATATATACACACACACACAGAAATGTCTTAATGAAACTTCCCATATAGCTACAGTAAACAAATAAAAATGTCTTTTTTCAAAAACAAAGGATAGAAAGGTAAAACAGGTCCTGTGTGGGAGTTGGTACCAGTGGGAGGGGGGAAGATAAAAGAAAATGGTAAAGGAGGGCAGATATGCTGGTCATATTATGTGTTCATGTATGAAAATGGAAAAATGAGAGCTGTTGAACTATTCTAAGAAAGAGCAGAGTGGGGATAGAGGAGAAGGATGGAGGGGTGAATCTAACTAAGATATATTGTAAGCACTTTTGTAAATGTCACAATGCACCTCCAGTACAATGACATGCTAATAAAATCAAATTAAAAATAAAATAAAGGTCCTATGTTCCAGAAAAAAGGAAAACTCCATGCACTAGGCAGTGGGTTAGAAAGAGAAGAAGTGGGCCCCAGTTATGAGAGTGAACCAGTCTCTACCTTGGGATTTTCAAAACATGGGAAACATACACAGATCTAACTATTTCTCTTGCCAAAATTATGTGGGCTACATCAAAACTATACAGTGAAAAGTTGAGGGCTTGCCAAGAATTAGGGGACACAGAGAGATGAATAGGCAGAGCACAGATAATTTTGGGGACAATGAAATTACTCTATAATACTAAAATGTTAACAGTGAGGGAGGAGCTATACCGATGGAAGGAGGGAATATTTGGGTGACTTTCTTCTTTCTTCTTTCTTTGTTGGAAACCTAAAATTGTTATGAAGGCTTCCAAAAAATGGAAAAGGAAACAACAAAAGAAAGGAGAATGTGGTCAGTGTCCTGGGGAATATGAATTGAGCTTCCTCAGAACAAGGAGACACTGAGACACCAGACAGGGGAACATTATAGGCAAAGCCCAGAATTCTAATGTACATGGTCTGGTGAGCCATGAGTGAGCTTCTAAGTAAACGGAGAAAGAGGAAGAGCTGCATGAGGTTAGGAAGACAGAGGGAACCTTTAATACAGATCAACTGTATGCCATGGACAAATAGGAAACCTGGTTGATATCTCACAGGTTACAGTGTATATCTTGGAACAAACAGTATTTCATCAAACTTATCATAGACAATTAAGACAGGTGCATGAAGGGCAGCCAGGAAATAAGGTACCAAAATAGCAACAAGTTAGATTCATCACTATAATTGTGAGAGAGTGAGAGGAGCAACTCTCACTCAAAGACATTTAGAGTTATATACTAACAAATGTCATTGAAGTACAACCATTCTTTGTACTTGCTTTGTGCCTACCAGTACTTCTGCTATCCTATGAGCAGATCTATTCATTGCTCACAATAAGCTTGTAGGGTAACCCCTTTTGCCCAACTTCATACGCTATTTGAGAAAAAGACTCAAATACAGGCAGTCTATTCAACTCTCAAGGCTTTAGGCAAAACATTCAATTCCTTTCTGATTCTGGGAAGGGGACTATAATTTGTGATCTGGAATTAAAGAATCATCAAAGTAATTTGTAAAAGAACAAGGAGGTCAAGAAAAGCCTTCATTTTTGAGTGAGGTTACAGATAATGCTGTAAAAGTAGTTTGGGGGATGGGAATGATTCAGGTGGGCAGTCTGTGGAGAGAAGCTCTGGGGAAAGCCAGGCCTCTGAGAGTCACTGCCTATGGTTCTTCTAGGAAGATGAGACCATGAGGATGGAACCCCTGACTCAAACACATGACAGAAGCTGCAGAGAGATGCTTGTCCTAAAATATTCCATATGTATAGACAACGAATGGCTTAGAGAAACCTGCATGAGCAGATGTCCCCAGAAGGACCTCCCCAAGCCCTGTTTTAACTGCCCTTTAAGACTCAAGAGCCCTGATCTGCCAGGTGGAAGGAAAGGGGTGGGCAGTTAACTCACAGAGAAACTGAGGTTGCCTTTTCCTCTGATGCCTCAGGATGGAGGCACACAAAGAGAAGTCAATTCATAAGAAATAAGGGTATACAATATAATTACAGACAGGAGTTGAGGGACTGAGATTTGTATGCATAGACTACATATCAATACTTGTAGGGGAAATGGCTGGAAGACAATCTACAGTGAAATTTGATACTGATAAAGTTAAAGGTGCCAATAATGGGTGTTCAGTTTATTTCTTCTCCAACTTCTCTCGTATTCAATAAATGATATAAGGTAGATGAACATGCATACATGCATATATACGTAAGCATTCATAAACAGAGCTATACAGACACACACACACACACACATACACCATAGTATCAATGTTCTGGGTTTTCATTTTATTTTTTTTTATTGTTGTGCTGTGTGGGGGCACATTGTAGCATTTACAAAAACTCTTATAATGTATCAAATATATACTTGAATCTATCCCCTCCACCACTCTCCTTTATCCCTCCCTCCCCCAATTCCTAGAATAGTTTGAACAGATATCATTTTTACATTTATATACATGTGTACACAGTATTTGCACCACATTCACACTCCTAGTCTCAGTGCTCTGTTTTAAACTTGCTTTGACCAGTTATGTTGGAGGTTGTCTAACCTGGGATGCATTTCAGCTGTCATGCACCTAACTGACACTAGATGGCAGAGTATAACTGATTTAGAAATCTCACTCAGCTTTCAAAACCTCCCAAATTTAGTCATTTTGGCCCTAGGATGGGCTCATAAGCCTGGTGGCTTAAAACACTTTCCAGCAAGAAGGCAAGGCAGAGCATGGAATCGAGTCAGGGAGTCGTCTTTGAACATTGGCTTAGTTCCACATAGTCTTCAATAAATTCTTAATCTCCTTGTGTTTCAGTTTCTCTCTGAAATGGTTTGTGAGATTATTTATAGGACTAAAGAGCTAAAGCACTTAAGCCCATGGCATAGGGTCTGGAATTTTCTGGTCCATGCAGGGTTTCCATGGTTAGGCTGAAGAAGAGGACATGCAAGGGATACACCCTGAATGTCCAACTGCTCTCCAGAGAACCTATAAGTTCATTAACAAACCATGTAATCAGCTCTATACACATGCATAAACAATACACAAAAACTTGCATTCTTCCCTCCTTCCATGAGCCCCCACGGTCAAGCAGCTCATTTCCTTGAGTACTTTGCCTTACTAGTGGCATAAAACAGGTACTTCATGGAAAATCTCAACTCAATGCCATTAAAGTTCAACATGGATGACTTTATGTTTGCATTGCACAAGTGAAGAAAAAAGGACTTTTGCCAACTGTCGGTCACTCTGGGGTGTATCTGGGGTGTTGGTGATAACTATTCTGTAAGTAAAACCACTGGGACATCAGGCACAATTCCAGAAGGAGCCAGGGATGGAGTCTTTACTCCAGTTGCTCTTTTGTTGATTGATTTATCATTGTCACTGAAATAAAGTCATTTCAATTAGCTTAACCTTAATTCTTGTTTCACTTCTCTGACCTGATAAAATACTTTCTCAATTTGGACTCACTGTTCTTGGGATGTAAACAGAGCCAGGAACCCACTGGCAAGCCTGATTTTTGAATCTTTCCAAAACACCAAAAGACGAACCTGTCATGGGGCAGTCCACATATCTGTCCTCAAAGATAACAGGTAGGGTATTCCAGTCACCATCGATGTCCAGGCACTCTGCGGGCAGTGGGGGCATGCTGGTGAGGTACTCCGAATTCCGGATGTCCAAGGACAGCTGGCTGTGGGTCTGTATCCTGAGGAGCACACAGGCAGGATGACCATCCAAGCAAGACTGAAATATTCTAAAAGTGTTATTGCATCCCTCTAATCCCAGAAAAATATTCAGAAGATCTCTATCAGAGTCTGGCAGTAACCATCTTCTATTCATTCACCCTTCTGTTCTTCTCACTCACCTGTCAGGCCACAAAGCCATAGTTGGCTGTGTTTGGGAACTAGCCCAGGTGCTGGGGTTAGAGGTCATGGAGTTTAGGATTAGGTATAACACAAGGTTATATGTCACATACCATTTAGAGGAATTCAATAAATACCATGTTAGTGGAGTCTCATCTGAGTTTCTAAACGGCCAGGGATCTCACATTAGTACTTTGGAGGAAAAACTTAAATTTACTTATCCCCTACTTTTACTTTTCTAACTTAATACTCCATTTATGGTCTGAGCCATATTTTGGTATACCTGAATTTAAAAGATACCTAGTTAGCTTTTTTATGTGGTTCTGGCATCCTTGACGAGGGCCTAAGTTCCTGTAATTCAGAAACCACATTTTTTTAGTTCTCTGTGCAGGATTTTTTAAGTGCTAATATTTATTCTCCATGACCAAACACCTTTCCACCAGCAGGAATTGGATTCCAGAGTTCTGAAAAACCACTATTCCTAATTCAAACAGGTCCTGTCTGGGGAAGGGTACTAGTGAGAAGATAAAGAAGAATGACTATGGTTGATGTACTTGTATGAAAACAGAAGAGTGAAACCCATTGCAATTGCTACAAGTGTGTGGGGGAGATTAGGGAAAATGATGGAGGGGCTGAATCTAACCAAGGTACATTGTAAGCACATTTGGAAGTGAAACCTCCTGTACAACTAATATTTGCTAATAAAATGTTGTATAAAAGGGCTTTCACAGTACAAAATGTTTTTTCCCTCTCCCTTAATTCCCTACAGAAGGGAGACTTTATTTTACCTCACAGAGAAAAAATATTTTTCTTCAATCACTTTTCCTCCAGGGAAGGGAGGGTCTTCAGAAGTTGTGAGTTTTGGAATAGAATTGAGCATACATAGCTAGTTTCTGTCTTTCTGTCTGTCTGTAACAGTCTGAACTCTTGGATCTCCCACCTCACTTTCCAGCCATGTAAACCATCTGCCCCTATAGACCAGCTTAGTAGCTACAGAAATCCACACAGGTACAAAGCAACTTCTCTAATCAGCATTGTCATCAGCAGATACAATGAAGTGAATGCATATACATAAATGGCACTAAGTACACATAGATTTCATATAAAATGCATATTAAGCATGTCTCTCAAATATCCAATGTATACACTAATTTAATTAGTACCTTCAATATGTATTTTATTTCCTTCTTATATTTCAATAGGATCTTAAGTCACAAAAGTAAAGTGGGGTATTTTTTTCTCTCTTTCTTAAAGCCCTAAAGGCTGTTACAGCTTCATACCTATTTTAATATTTCATTCTTTGACTATTTTCTGAATATTTAAATGGGATTTTCTCAATTCTGCACTTTCCTGCACCATAGGAATCTGGACTTTTGAGTCCAGTTTTTAATTAATTAAAAATATGCTGATTGATCATGAAGGCACTTAGAATGTGCAGTCTGGGATTAAACTTGATTCTAGATCTACAGCTTGCAGAATCATGACAAAGGCAACAGGCTGAGCAAGTGATCGCAGCACAGCAGGATGGGTGTTGGAGAATGGGGTATGAACTGTGTTGTACAAGGTCATCTCCTACTAGAATGCAGCTTCTAAGCATGGGACTGTTGTGAATGTGGCCAAGTACCTTAAACAATGCTTGTCATGCACCGAGGAAATGGCTAAAGATGTGAAGGGGCACATGGAAATCAGTGCCAGCCTTTGATTACAGGACCCTGAGGAGGTTCTCAGCCAAGATGCTGTATGCCATCTTCAGGCCCAACCACAGCAACAAAGAGGCTTTGCTGGCAGGCCTTATGTGGAAACTGCCCTGCCTGCCTCTGGCTTGGGGCACAGCATCACAGCTTCCTAGAGGAAGATGCAAGATGGTTGCAGGATGCTGGCAGAACTATGACTTTATGTCATTGTCCTTATGTACAGATCAGGTTTGGCTTAAGGAGATAAACATGGGTGTCAAGTTGAGAAGAGGCAGGCTTGTGATGGTTGATTTCGAGTGTCAACAGGGCTGCATTAAGAATACCCAGCTAGCTGGTAACACATTGCTTATACTCAATCATTATAGTCATTATTCTCAATGTGTCTGCTGAAAAGGAAACTCAGGTGGTTTGGCACTTGGTTAGAATGACTGGGCTGCCCCAGGTGTGTCTGTGAAGTTGTTTCCAGAGGAGATTGGCATGGGAGTTGGTGAACTAAGAGAGGAAGATCTGCTCTCAATGTGGACACAATCCAATCAGCTGGGGGCCTGGATGCAATATAAAGGTGGAATGCAAATACTTCTTTCTTTTCTGGAGCAGTATACTCCATTTTTCTCACGTTCTCTAGGTACTGGACTCTGGAACTTACATCAGAGGCCTCCTAGGCTCTTAGGCCTTTGGCTTTGAATCGGGGGTACTATCAGCTTCCCTGGTACTCCAATCTTCAGTCTTGGGCCTAGCAAACATCCACTTTCCCTGGTTGTCTACCTTGCACATGGACTATTGTGGGACTTGTCAGCCCCCATAATTGAGTGATTCAATTTCCCAACTAAATCCTTTCTCACTTACCTTTCTATTTAATTCTGTCATTTCTGTTTCTTTAGGGAACCCTGACTAAAACAGGTCTTTAGGAATTACCCAGTGATTAGTAAGAGCAGAAAGGGGAGCTTGAGTTGGAATAGGCAGGTCTTAAAGTACCTGCTGAGTCTAAACCCCATGTGGACCAGGACCAGGGCAAAGCCAGGGAGCCCTCTAAGCCCAGAAACACAACAGCCAAGCCTATGTTCCAGGACAATAATTCTGACCAGGGAGGGAGTTTGTGAGTGACTGTGTGTTTATATGTGTGGTATACGCAGGAGGGTTTGTGAGTGTGGATATATGTGTATGTATGTTGCTATGGGTATGTGTGTGTCCTGTGTTTCTCTGTACACATATACTTACATTGTGGTATAAGCACATGTACATATGTGTCTGTTCATGGGCACAGATGTGGGAGTATATCACTTGTGCACACACATGTGTGTTTGTACGTCTTGTAAGATTCTATGAAGAATGGGGCACAAGATTGGAAAAATCAATTAACAGGCAACAATACTAGAACAACAATATTTAAAGAAAGGGACTACTTACCATCTGGATTAAGGAAAGTACACAGAGAACATGGAGTAAGAGTTGGTGTCAAGTTCATTATTAGCAAAATTGGGAGTAAATGTTGATTTCTAGACTGACACTCCATGGACCTCAATGATCTCTCATCCTGGTCATCACCCAACTTAACTCCCTACCTTCCTCCTTGCACACTAACCCCCAACCAACAGTATTTTCCCTTAATCTTTAAGACAACATGTTGACTCTGTCTGACTTCAGAGCCTTTGCACTGCTGTTCCTCCACCTGACCTGTAGTTCATTCTCCTCCATAACTTCTTCCTAGCCTCCAGACCTGACAACCTCACTTTCTCAGAAGTGCCCTGCATCAACACCCAACCTTACACAGCTACTGGTCCTACTCACTTGAGCCAGGTACTTTCTTTCACCAGCTTTTAGGTTTTAAGCTATCTGAAATTTTCTTGTGTGTTTGCAAAATATTGTTATTTTCTGTCCAATGAGAGCAGAGTCCTGGTCAACCTTTTATTTTTTAAATTATTGTATCTAATGTCCCCAGGTCAATGCCTGGAATCTAATGAGTGACCAATAATCATACAGAGGAAGGAAACAATGGAAGAAGAAGGGAGAGAGGAAGGGGGTTAAGTAGACAAATATGTTAGCACTTAAGCATATCATTCAATAAATGTGAGGTATCCCCATACCTTATCATCAAAAGGATCCAAACAGTAACATGAACCCTGATTTTCTCTTTTTAAACTATTGTCTCTTACTCTCCTCCCTCAACCTCCACACTCCCCAATCTACAGCAGGAACCTCCTAGATGAGAAGAAAGAATTTAGAATGGAGCTCATTTGTGTTGACCTTACCCACCTGGGTGTGAGTGTGCACCTCCACGCACGGCTGGTGATTAGTACCTGTTCACTTCCTCATTCATCTAAATAGCACTTTGGGAAGCTGGCTTGCATGCATCCCAGCTTGTCTTCATAGTGGGCAGAGGGGCTTGGGCTTACACTTGCCCATTTGTCCTGATCTCTTTGGGTTTCAGTTGGGCCATTCTGCACAGCAACCAGGCCATGTAGGGCCTGGTTTATCACCTAGCCATGTCAGTCAGGTTTACCCTGACTGCAGGAGGACAGCCCAGCAGCACAAAATACTTCTAATTTAGAGGTAGAAAAACCCACATTTGACTTTCTTTCTTTTGGATAGTGGCTCAGTATCATAGAGCCATAGTAAGGAAGCTAGGAGTGTGGCCCAAACTCCAGCAGATTCATGTTTCTGTCACTTGCTGTGTCATCTAAGACAAGTTGCCGAGCCTCTCTGAGCACAGGTTTCTCCAGATTCTTCTTTAAGACAGGGAGAATAGCAGCACCTACCTCATAAGGCAAACGCGAACATTAAATGAGCCAGTGCTTGTGAAGCACCTAAGTTTCTTTCCAGAATAATATCAACAGGCAGTGAGCACCAAAAGTCAGCTAAGTGTCTACTGTGTTAAACTCTATGTACATAGCATCTTATAGAATGAATCAATTGTAAAATGTTAGCTAGTGTTACAATATCAGCACAAAAATCATAAAAGCCAAAGTGATATCTCAGTTACCATGTAACAGAAATTAACACATCAATAATGGTCTCCATCCCCTTCACCATTTCCATATCCACTCTTCAACAAGCATTCATTTGTCCTCTTTACTGTGTGAGGAGCCCTCATCAGACATAGGTAAAACAGAGGAGACACAACTAAGGACAGCCTGGCCACTAGTCCATTTTTAGTAACTGACTAACACTTCCAAAAATTACAAAACATGGCAAGAAATCGTCTGCATTTTCATGGCAACCCTGTACAATCTCACACTCCTAGACATACGCACACTGAAGGAAGAGCTTTAGCAAATACTTCTCAGTCCTGTTACCTATTCAGTGCCCTATGCTGTCCTAGCTGAGGTGATTTCACTTTAAAACTACTGAGCCAAATCTACTGAGTAATTTCACAGCTCCCTAAACGGTGGTGAACTGTTGTTTGAGAAACACAATCTAGCATAAGCTTGAACAAGATGGGTCCTGACAGGTGAGGCTCACTTATGCCACCTTGCATTTCCACTTGTCTATCCTGATTTGGAAGCACAGTTCTGCCTCATGTGTGAACAGGATGGCTTCCCAAAACAGCTGTTCTTTCTCTGCCTGTCTCTGATTTCCGAGTGAGCACACTGCATCTCTGCACAGTTGCTAGGTTTGCATATCCCACATTCACCATCTCAATCTCAGTCTCACTTCTGTTTCTGGCACATTGCACCTTTTCTCTGGTAATTTGCTCAGTCTGAAATGAAATCCCTGACATTCTAGACATCTTATTCTTGATGACCTGGCTAAAAGTTTACTTCCTCCAGAATAGAATCCTTCTACCCTAGGGGAGAGGCATCTGTTTGATACCATATATTAATAGTTCTGTCAACTGAATACTTAAAATATTCTCCAGTTTCAGAATCATGAGGTCAAGGCCAGCCTGGGCAAAGTTAGCATGACCCTATGTCTAAATAAAAATGAAAAGGCTGGGGTAATGGTCCAAGAGGTAGAATGAGGCCCTGGACTTGATGCCCAGTACTGTAAAAAAATTCTCCAATCTCTAAAGTTACTCAATAGGACAAATACAATCTCCCAGAGATCTGCAGGATCCATTTTGCACCTGACTCACATCTCTACTCAAATGTCACCTCCTAGTGAGACTTTGTCTGACAACTCAATGAAATAGCACTATCTATTCCTTTGACACTGATATATGTTTCTCCATAGCACCTACCATCACTTGGATTATCATATCTAGTTATTTGTACACCTTCCACTATTAATATATATGTTCCATGAGAAACAGAATTTGGCTATTTGGTTCACTGCTGAATAGCCCACACTAAGAAAGGCTCTGGCATATAGTCAACACTAAATAGCTATTAACTGAAGGGAGAACTCTCCATTTTACATCTAAGAAACCAGCTAACAGGGCTTCAGCACTTGTCTGATGTCACAAGTATTACAAATTATAAAGTCAAGATTTTAAACCCTGCATATGAGATGTGAAGTGCTCAGGTCCAAATTCATTTAAAGTTTAAAAAAATTAATTGAATTCATCTTAAAGTCCAAATTATTTCTCTGGTCTTTAAGATCCCACATGGGCTGTGCCCTCCCTATCTCTTCCCTCCACCCCGCTCTGTTCTACCTAACTTGCCTTTCTGTGGCTCCTCAGTTTCTATTTCTACTTGCGAACTTTATCACAGTTATTCTGCCTGCCTGAGCGACCTTCTTTCACGTCCTGGTGGGACTTTCTATAATCCCAGACTATGGTCAGATGTCACAGCCTCAGAAAGACTTTTTCTTATCACTTTGACTAAATCAGTCCTTGTCCCACACCTAGTGTTTCCTTGGATCCATTTCATTCTTACTTACAAGAGCTTCTTGTGCCAGTCTTTTCCCAACTCCATATTTGGTGATAACCCACAAGTAACCTGAAATAGACCTTTGTAGGGGGATTCACTCAACAGAAATCAGCAAACATTATCAAGCATTTTGTTGTTTTTGCTCTTCTGAGAGCTGGTTGTTAAACATTTATATGGACACTATCCATGCCCCTTTCTCATGATTGTCTATGGCTTTATCTTGTTTTATTTTTCTTCACTTGTCACTACCTGAAATGACATATGTCTTGCCTGTTTGTCCGGTAGAATGAATGACACATGAGGATAGCATTCCCTACTATATTCCTGCTGCCTACATGGACACATTTATCAGTCATCATCTAACATTTATCAGTCATCATCCAACACTTCTTGAGCAGAGTCTGGGGCTTACAGTGTTCTATGAGCATGGATGTTCCCACTTTACACGCTCAGCTTTTACCTTTATCTATATTATGGATAAGGAAAATAGGACTAGATGAGGTTGAGATAAAAATTACAACAGAAAAGTAACTTTCAAGGAAGGACCCAATGCACCTCACTGAAGGAGTGGCATCTTGAACTCACGTCAACTGTATGCTGTGTCATTTGTATCTTGCCAAGGTGATTGACAGGCTAGCATTTTGACTCTGCAAGCAGAGTGGTGTGCTCTGTGCCCGTCACCTCCATCTGTGCTCATGGTCCCTGAGAACACAGCAATGGCCCCAACACAACAAAAACTCAAAGGCTTCTCTACAATTATGTGACTCTAAAAAGCTGATTTCTAATAATAGTCCTAATTTTCAGACTCTTAAAGTTATATTTGTCAGTTTAGCTCCTTTGATGTTAGTTATACAAAGTGTGTTCAGCCAGTTCTAGCTGGAGGCTGGGATGAGTGAATGAATAAATGACATAGTGAAAGACACTAGCCATCTCTAGATGAGATATTTTAACAAGCAGATGCATTTTCCTTGATGGCCTGATCACTTTCAGAACCCATAAGGCAAACTGTATACGTCACTGTACTTTCCAAACAGAAGACAACATGGAGAGGAAACAAGGTCAAACAGATGAGGGGAAAGACCTCTGGTCCATCTTGCGTAATGTGGGGTCCCGCATGTTTTTCCTGCTAGATGTCCTGTGGCATAGCAAACATTCTTCCACCCACCTTTGTTTTTTAAGGTGAACATATTGTGTAGAAACAAAACAAAATCCTTAGTCTTGTGTAGTGAAAGCCAAAAGATCTTGCAAGGGTCTCTGCCTCTCTTCGCCAGGGAACCTAGGAAAGAGGATGACCTCATCTCCTATTAACCCTCTGACTTTCTTCAGTACTTTTTCCATCTTTTCTGGAGGAAAGAAAACTTAGACAGTCATCAGTCCTCCTCCTAATTAGGGAGCCTAGGCTTTATTATTATGTTAAACACATATTTTAGTTACTGCAGTAAGGGGCATATCTGACATGACTTGTGACCATACCACCTGCTTCTAATTCATTTTTTAGAGGACTCAGCACAGATGTCTGTAGGGACCTAGGAAATCTTGATTCTGTCTATAGAACCATAATGACACTCAACAAAAGAAACCTTTGGCTGTGAACCTTCTCTGCCACCTGCAGCTCCCACTTCTGCCATGTGTCTGCCTCCTTTTCCTGAGCAGGAGTTGCAGATTGAATAAGCAGAGGGGAGCAGGCCTGTTGGCCTCACAGCCAAGGATGAACTGAAAGTGGGGGGTTGGACCACAGAAAGTAAGCAATGTGTCTCAAGTGGCCACTCTACAGAGGGAAGTAGGCATGCAATTTATCACTTACAGATTTTCCTGAAAGGTCAAGACTGCCAGTTTTTGGTGCTCCATATAAAAGAAGGCCTCAGAAAACCTTCGGACCTGAGGAATAAAACAATACAAAGTGGTTAATTCTTGTGAATATTGAAGGTTGAGGAGATAGGCATTTTGTACTGATAGAAGGAAAGCTCTGCCCATACCTGGAGATCTGAAACAACAGGCTTTGTATGGTCAACAGTTGCCCTCACTCTTTCATAGTTCTTAGCCCAACCCTGGTTCATGGGTACAATTTAGTGCATGCTTATGAATCTGTTCTTGCACTGCTTTCTATCATTCTTTATATTTAGGTTTTATTCCTTCTACTTCAATATAAGATCTTTGCAGACAGTCCTCATAAATAAATACAGAATAAACAGAATTTCCAAAGCCATCTCTGCAAGTATTTTTGCTAAGCACTTCGTGGACTCTGAGCCTCAGATACTTGTTTCTCTTGCTCTAAATGAAAGAACCAGCCACTGTTTGTTAGGACCTACCTATCTGTACCCACCTTCGTGGTAAAAAAATACACTAAAAGCAAAGCCTTACATTTGTAACTACTTTTCCCAAATACTTTTTAAAGACCTTGTACTTGAAATACCTTCTATGATAAGCTCTGCTATCATTAGACATAGACAAGGCAGGGGTTTTATGAAGGACAGAGTAGAGGTCTGAGTGGCTAAGTGAGGTAAGAATGTTCCTGGTGGAGCCAGGAAGAATGCTCAGCTCTATGGATTGGGTCAATCCCAAATCTGATTGTGCTCAATGAACTAACTCCTATAAAATTTCCTCATAGATTTAATACATGTAATTTACACCACTTGATAATTTACCCTCAAGGCGTGATGCTCCTGGGTGAGGTAAGTGGTCACTTGTGAGTGCAGCGTCACTGTGTCCAGGAATTGAGTCCACAGAGCCATCAGGTGGGAAGCGAGCCAAGCAAGATCCTTGCTGATCTGCTCAGCTATCTTCTCTGGATTGTTCAGCAACTGCAAAGAAAAGAACAAAAACTGGCGGTCAAGGGCCCCCCTCTGCTAGCTGTTGCAGTCTTCTTCCTGAGATCCTACTGAGTTCTCCACTTTTAATGAATCTTTCTCCTTTCTCTGTGCAGTGGTGGCATTACATGACAAGTCTCAGTCCTAGAGGATACCATTATCATATCCCTTTGGATGTTGGAATTAAAATAACAATGGCAACCCTAATATATTTGGTAGTTCCTGTCTACAGAATAGCATCCAGTGAGATCACTCAATACCTAGGACCCATCCATTTCTTCATGTTATTTTATCTTCATATATGTCTCAAAAATAGCTTATTTTGAATTATCAAAAGTGTCAGCATTTTTGATGATTTTTCTCCCCCTTTGTATTCAATGGCTACCCCTTTTTAACTTCTCAAACCAAAATTTTTAATTCATTACCACAAAACCCAATTTATCCTACTGTCGGTGCCCAGATCCAGGGATGACTACTGCCTGGACTTTTCACCATTGCCTCCTGGTTGAAAACAGCCATAGCATCTTAACCCCAATCCCCCCAGCACCACAGATCCTTACACTAGACTCTAAGTTATACCCATTAAGTTCTGAACTCAGTACTTTTCAATCATTGCAGCTTCCACTTACTAACATCTATTATTTGTCCATTAAAACATCAAGCATTTTATATCTGCTTCTTATTTAACTCATACAACCACCCTTTGGTAGAGGTATTGTTACCATAATTTTAGAGTAAATTTAAATAAAAGTGAGTAAACAGAATGCCCAAGTTCACACCAAGGTGGAATTCAGTCGAAGGACTGTCTGATCACAGTCATAAAGAGCACCACAGTGGTTGTTTAAAAACGTACCCTGCAAGAAGGCAGTCTGACCACAAAGCATTTAACTAGCTAGGTAATTTGTACATGAAAGTTCTGCAATAACTTTGGCCCACCACCATCTTCCTGCCATCACTCTACATTTCTTAAGAAGGATTCCAGGTTGCCTGAATTATAATTTGAAGGAATCAGCCTAGAATGTCTTGGATCCCTTAGGGAAGACCCTTTAGACAGAACCACTCATTCTAAGTGGATTTAGAATGGGGAGAACCATCTTTTTGAGAAGTAACTTGAATATCTAGAGGTGAGAAGAGAGATCACACCTCTGAGGAGTGGTTGGGAGCCAGCTGCCAAATCCTGATACGGAGCTCATTTTGCATAAGTATTTAATGAGCATCTTCTATGTCTTGGGAACATGTTTAGTATAAATAAGGACACAAATATGAAAAGAGGGGGTCTTTGTCTTCAGGGAGCCTCATTCAGTAGGGAGCTAAGAATGTGGGCTAATAAGTAAGAGTGATATCTGTGACATTCGTGATGGACCAGGGGCATAGAACCATACCCATTTCAAACCTCATCTCTCTCCTTTCTCTGTTCTGTGCCTCAGTTTTATTTTTGGATAAAATGACATATAGGGAAATCTAAGTCCAATGCTTGATACACTAAAATTTTCTTTTGCTATTCTTGGGCTGAGGGCTGGTGCTGAAAGGCAGATCAGGTAAAGTAAGGCATCTAAGAGTATGAAAAAGAGAGAAAGAGAAGTTTAGTGCAGAGTAAGGCTCTCTAAATTGTGGGGGGAGTGGTTCTTGCTTTGTCATTAATGACTTGCTTCCAGACATTAGGCTTCATTCAAGTATAACATCTCTGAGCTGATTCTTCTATTATATAAGTCAGTCTTTGATGCCCACTCTTCACTTAGTCCCAAACACCATGGTCAGGAGTGTTGAAAGGCAGTAAGTAAGGGTTTCCTGGGAAAACAGGGTCAAGTCACTGGAAAACCTCCAGTTTGGATAGTGAGGTTTTTCAATAAACTATAGTAGCTCATATTTGGATCTTCCCACCAGAACCCCTCACTAATGAGAGGCAAACTACTTTATTAACACCCAGCAATATTTACCCTGGACTACCTCCCCTTCTGGCCAGATGCACAGTTGTGGCCAGTCACACTGACCTGCTATGATGGCTTGCACAGACCTGGCTATTTGCAAACATCAGTCCTTGGTCAGGCTGTACCCCCTCCCCAAATGCCTTCCCCCATCACCATCCAGTTTCTTTTCTTCTTCTCTTCATCATTTTGACTTTGTCTGCCTTCCAGCGGGGAACCAGTAAGAACTCAATTCTGATGACTTGTTTCTAATGACTTTAGAAACTCTGTATGCTCTGAGTGCAAGACTGACCCTCCAACCTCCATCTCTCTTTAAAAGACAGGTGTCCTTTTCTTTCACAGACCTCTCTAATGGTGCCTCTAACCAAGTGTGGTTTGTCTTACCATCAATGTCCCTCCTTATCTGCCTTTTGAGCTTTAGTATTCCTAGTTCTTGTGGCTGATATGGCTAATAGTGTAAACTCAGCAACCCTTTATTGAATCAATAGGTGACTTGGCCTCAGGAGGAGGTGGCCTATTTCTCCACCACACAGCCTTTCCTTGCTGGGATTCTGACTCTCTCCCAACCCCCACAGCACTCTCCTCCATTATGATCTTGTTGGCAGACATGGCATGAATTCTGAGCTCAGGTACTAGTACGAAAGAGGACAAAAAAGGAAGCTATTCATTAAATGTGTCTTTAGGAGAGTTATTCCCCTCCCCCAGTTGATTATAGAAATGACTTCAGATAAGGTTAAAGAAGCTTCTAATTAAGCCACAGGAGGACTTTCGATGCTCGCTGATGCCTGGGCCTATCCAATTACAAATGATGGGCTCAGAGAGCTTTCTGCAGCAGACCAGGGAGGGGCCCTTCTCGCTAACAAGCAAGCAACACTAGCCCAATTCTGTCACTGGCGAGACTCCTGAAGATAGGCTCTACCACCCTCCTAGGCCACTTCCTCTGCCTTGCCAGTGTGGGCTCTAACCACACACTTCACTTGCTTGTTCACAGGCTCTGTTTATTGAGTGCCTGACTTGTGCGACAGGGTGTGCTGAGTCTGGGGAGCCAAATATAAATACACACACTCCTGGAAGAGGCATTTGATTCCATTATGGCTGTGTACTTTAGATAGTACTGTGAAAGAGGTATATACTGAGCTTTGAGGGAGGGCTAGGGAAGGCTGTCTGGAGATGGTAATGCCTGAATTGCATCTTCAAGGTGAGCAGGCATTACAAGCAGCCTCCCCCATGTTCCCTCCTCAAGCTCTTACAGTGCTCCTCAGTCTGGCACACTAGAGTCCCTGGGACACTGCACAGCTACCTAAGTCTGCGCCTAATTGCAGTATCTCTGAGTTGTAGCCCAAGATCCAGGATTTTTAAATGCTTCCCAATTGATAATAATGTGTACCCAGGACTGTAGATGCCTGCTTCACTGACATCCCTCCTTTGTGCATACCTTCATCATTGACAAAATTCCTCCATGCTACACCCACCCACCCATCCACATGCACACACACACACCCTACAATTCACTCCTATTTCAGATTTTGGTTCAATGCCACTCATCCAAGTAGTATTTCCTAAATGTACAAGAAGGTGTCTAGGAAAAACAATAACAACTGAGAGCTACAAGAGACTGCACAGAAATCAAATACTTAATCCTTATAACCTAGCTAAGAGTCAGTACTGTTATTATCAGCCCTAGTTTACAGATGGGGTAACAAAGCACAGGAGGTTGAGTAATAGGCCCAAGATTGCATAGTTAGCAAGTGCTGGAGCTTGCCAGGCGGTCCAGCTCCCTGTTCAGCTGCCCTGTGTGACCTGCACGTTGCTCCATCCTCCTGGCTGCTCACATCACATGCTCTCGTGTCTGGTCAGTCCACCCCCAGCTGCAGCACTTTGCTGGAGTCTGGGGATTGCCAGCCACTTTGCATTTGCCGAGCTCAACCCCCCTAAACTCATGGATAGAGCTACAGGTTTCTGCCTGGAAACTCACTGAGGACCCCCTTCTCTAAACGCCCCACTCCCTTCAATGCTTGCAGGCACTATAATACAAAGCAACAGAATTACAAGCCTTTCTACCACATGACTTGGGCCCAAGTAGGGCATGGATCAGAGAAAGTTCAAGTCTCTCAGAGAGACTTTTATCTAATCAGTGCAATCCAAAGTCTTATTTGAGTTCAGTTTGGTAATTTCTTTGGGGGAATAATTTTTCCTACTGCTACTTGGAGACTCATTTGGCATATTTACTTCAGCAAATAGTTGTCAAGCCCAAAGTATGTTTTGGTAATAAGCTACCATATAAATAAGACTCAGTCCCTTTATAGTTTCATAGAGAGGAGAAAAGTGACACCACTCATGATTCTTGACTGACCAGTGGCTGGAGTAGAGTGGCACACCATGAGGTAGGGGAGGCCAAGGGAAACTCTCAGACCCTGGGATCTTTGATGGTTGTCTGCAGAGTAAATATTTGGCTCAGGTCTTGCAGGGTGATGGGGATCGTGTCAGGAATAAAACAAGATGTAAAGTAGAAGGAAGAGCACACAGAAGGGCACTGGGTTAAGGAGCCAGTTCTGTCCCCTGAACAGCTGAAACACAGGGTGTGAGGGAGGAAGGGGGAATCTCAGAGACAGGTGAGAGTACACCACGTGTCTGTGGCTTTGACTTCCATACTAAGCCATCAGACCCCCGTCATCTGGATGACAAGCACCACTAGGAGGTTTGAACCAGGATAACGAGAGCTGGGGCGTGTGCTGTCACATGCTTCCTACAGCATACTTAGTGTGGGATGCTCTGTGAAGTAAAAGACAGGGCCCACAGAGCTCTGCCACACAGGGGTATGCAGGTACCCAAAAAGCCCCTGGAATCTGAGCGAGGTAATAGTGTGATGAGGTCTGTTAGACTCTGTGTTCTAGGGAAAGACCACAGGGAGGCCAGCTGGGCATTGCTGCCAAGTCTCTTGGATCCTCAGGAGAGGATCCTCAGGAGAGGGGTTCCAATGCCTCACAAACACCACACTGCAGCCGAGGAGTTCAAACCAGAGAGAGTCAGATCCTGTGCTCAGCCTCACGGAGTGGCAGAGAGAGACAAGGGTGCAGCTAAAGTCTGCTGGACATCTTTATAAAGGGTGTCCCCTCATGGGGGTTTTAGAGTTGAGACAGGTATCTCTTGGGAATTTATTAAAGAATGCCCTGCTCTACCCCAGAACAAATTAATAGAATCTACATTTTCCTAGATCCCCAGGTCATTCCCATAAACACTGAAGTTTGAGAAATTCTGGAATTGGAGGGGGAAAGAGGTGTTATTCAAACCAATTGCCTCTGGCTGAGCTCTGTGCCCCCAATCTCCCCACGTGGCTCTAAGTAATCCAAGCTCTGATTTGCCTTCCAGAGTTAGTCCAGCAGTAACTAGCACCACACCAGGGACCAGCTGGATAGTGGAGAAAGAGGTGAAAACAGCAGACAGCGACTCTCTACAGCATTAGTATCCCCCACTCAAAGGCAGGTCAGCACAACTTGCATTATACTATTCAAAGGAGGATTGGGGCAGAATGGACATATCATACTTGTAAGGGACCAGCACATAGCTGGTGCTCATCGCACATGGATTGATTTCTTCAGCTCATTGTTCAAAAGCAGGTGGAAGTTAGTGGATTACACAAGCCTGTAATCCCAGCACAATGAGGAGGCAGAGGCAGGAGGATCTCAATTTTGAGGCCATCCTTGGTGAGACCCTAGATCAAAAAAAAAAAGATAGAAAGAAAGAAAAGAAGACAATAGATGGAATTAGGAGTTTGGGGGCCCTCTTGTTCTTTGCATCCTTAAATTAAAGGCCAGGTGCTCCATAGTGTCCTCCATATGGCCATAGGTGCCATAGCTCAGCCTCCTTAGACCTGGGTGTCCTGTTGGACCACCAGCTTCTTGAGGGACATTTCCAGGCTTAAATGAAATGACTTGAGAATCCTCTAGCAAGGCAACTGACCACAACACACAAGCAAACAACAACAAAAACCCCACATAACAGGCTGCCCACAATCATAGCTGCTCATGTATGCTTGCTAAGTGTGTTTATCTTTAGTGTTTCCTGCTAGGAGGGGGAAGCCTGGGAAAGTTTATTGGACCTTTTGGCTCCCTAGGGGCAAGCAGGGAATGATCTTCTGTATTATAGAAAGTCCTATGCTGCTGTATTTTTTTTAAAGTGTGGCTTTCCAACAGCTACTCAGCAAGAGTCTGACCTGTTGGATGTCCCACAGCCATAGCTTGGTCTTGAGGACCTCTCCGTCCTCCATGGGAATATAGCTGCCCAGGAAGATTCACAGTGACTCAGACCCCACCTTCCAGCCAGGCTCCCACTCCACATCAGGGTTTCATGTTCTCAGTGTCACAGCCCCACTGGCCCATGCACCAACAGTGCTTCAGATAGGGTGAACTGGGCTTCGCACTGCTGTTCTCTCTGCCTATAATGCCTGCTGCTCCTAGCATCTTACACTCCAACCTGTCACAACAATATCACACGGACCATCCTCAAACTCCAAGACAGAACCAGGCTCACCTTTCCCCACTCACTTACTCACTCATAGCCCATCACTCACTATCCCTGGGTCTAGTGCTGGCCATACTGGCAGATTCTGCCTTCTCTATGAACAAATCTGTTTCCCACTAGGCTGCAAACCTGGATAGTCTCTTCCATGTGTGCATCCCCAACACGTATCTGACCATCTTATAGCAGATGTTTAGTATACATTTATGAATCACACCAAGTAAAGGTATGTTGGAAGCACTCCGCTGCTGGAGAGATCCAGGTTTTCACATTGTCTTAATCACCTGAACCTGTCCAGCCCTCCACCTATCAGAGGCAAGTACTTGAGATGGGTACATTTGCTAGTTTGTCACTGACCACAAGGTGGCAATGTTCTGCCTCTAAACAACTGCTGCTCTGAGCTTGATTTGGGGGCAAATTAGCAATGGAGCATTGTTTCTTCCATTTAATCCAGCTAGGCCAGCCCTTTAGCAAATCAAGGAGTAGACCATGCCCACCCATGCTTTTCATGTTTGTCACCCAACCATATCCCTGCAGTAGCTACAAAATAACCTTTTGCAACAAAATGTAGTTACAGAATAAAGCCTGTAGCAGCAACAGTCACTCAAACCTGAGAGACAGCATTCCTGTAGTCTGAGCACTGACTGAAAACAGGAAGGAGACCAGTGGCCTCTTCTCACACATACTTGATAAATGTTTTGGAAGTTGCATCCTGACCTCCAAGTTTTTACCTGAACTTCTGCAGCAACCACAGGCAACAAGGTTGTACTAGATACTGTTGGCCCAAGCTTCACCCCACTCCCCCAGTCCCTGGGGCTCACCACTTAGTGACTCACTGACTTTAAGGAAACCACACTCCTCTGTGTCCACTTATCATAAAATAAATGGGGATACAGAAGCACCTCCCTCCCACACTTCCAGGGAGTCATGGACACGCAGCAAGAATTCCTCCACACAGGAATGCTGCTAGTATTTAACTATCGTAACTGTGATTTACCCCAGCCACCACTTTCTGCCCCAAGACTCACTCCCTCTGTGATTCTGGCCAGAACGTCTAAAGACCTTGGACTTTCCAGAGCACTAGAGTGTCTTTCTACTCATAAGGCCCTTTCAAACATATTGAGTTTATGCTAACAAAGTGGCCCTTGACAAATTCCTATACAGCTCTAGGGTAGAGACTGGTTGTCAGAAAGACCAATCCATGAACATTGGAACTTTCCTTCCTCTGGGGAAGGAGAGGTGGCTGGAGTTAGGGATTGAGTGGATCATCCAAGGCCAGTTTAGTCCATAATGTCCATGTGTTGGAGCTTCCATGAAAAGTGTAAATGACAGGGCTTAGAGAACCTCCAGGTTGGTGAATGTCCCCACCTACCCAGAGGGTGATATAACCCTACTCCAAGGGGACAGAAGCTCTACCCTTCAGGCTCCTTTCAGACCTTGCCCTATGCACCCCTTCATCTGGCTATTCATCTATATAGTTTTTATAATTTTCTTTTTTATTGTTGTTTTAGTTGGTACTGGGTGTTTTGAATTCAGGGCCTTATACTTGCTGGGCAGATACTCTTGTCACTTGAATCATGCTACCAATGCTTTCAGCTTTTCTTTATTCTTTTTTCTTTTTTTTTTTTGAAATAAGGTCTTCTGATTTTGCTGGGCCAGCCTGGAGCTGGCAGGTGCATATCACCACTCCCAGTTTTTGTTGTTGTTGTTGTTGTTGTTGTTGTTGAGATGGGTTCTTGTTTACTTTTTGCCTGGGCTGACCTTGAAACATGATTCTCCAGATCTTTGCCTCCTGTGTAGCTGAGATTACAGGTGTGAGTCATTGCATCCAACTTCCTTTGTAATACCAAATCAGTAATATCAGAAAAGTGCTTCCTGGGTTCTGTGAGCCACTGGATCAAACAATCAAATTAGAGGAGGGGGCGTGGTAATCTCTAGTTTATAAATGATTGGGTAGAAGTAGGAGAGGACCAGAACTTGCATCTGGCATCTGAAGAAGGGCAGTCTTGTGGGATCAGATGCCAAGCCCAGGTAGACGGTGTCAGAATTGAATTGAATTAGACAGTGGGGTCTCTCCAGCTTGCGTCAGGGAATAGATTGTTGATGTGTGGGAAATCCTCCACATTTGATAAGTGCTCTGTGGTAGAAACCAATCTTAGTAGTTTCTTTTTCCATTTAGTTCCCAAAAGGAATGTCATCCTCCTTCTTCATGGCTCCCTATGACCTGGGGGATTCATTTCAGTACTGTGATGCATGGGACACACAGGCCTCTCCTTCATTAGCTTGGGCTCCTTCACCTGCATCTCAGTCCTCTCAGGCTTTCCCTTCTTGGAGTCCTGCCTACTATTTCACAATCATAGCCTCCTACCTCCAGACTCCACTGCTGCCCTTATACAAAACTGCAAAATTCTGTTACTCCTTCAAGGCTGGTCTCCAAAGTAGCTGCCTCTATAGGGACCACTAGGGTCTGCTTCCTCCTGGGTGAAATTAGTAACAAGTGACCTGAGTTCCCACACGATGTTCTCATGTGCCACCCTGACCAGGTCCATGGAATAGGATGAACAATGGCAGAGACAGCAGCACCTACAGAGTGGTACTGTGTGCCTGCTGCATCCTGAGCACATGCTTATTTGACCTCTCTTGATAGATAACAGTTAGACATAAACGGTGGCCAAAAGAAGAAGACAGAAAGAAACCACTGTAATTCAACTTCCAAACTCCACTAATTTCTATTTAAAATCAGGTAGCCAGAGCCCAGAGGCTAGCACAGGATGCTTAAAAATTACCCACTACCTTAAAGATAATTCACGCTTTACCCAAGAGTAATCCACATTCTAAATATCAACTATGTCTGGCATGTAGAGAGGTTTTCACCAGTGAATTTAACAAAATAAAGACCCAGACCTAAGAGCTACATAGAGCAAAGGTTAGGAATTTCGAACAGAAATTCTCTATCAATTAGAGCAGGAACTAGTAGATTACTCAACGTCTCTCTTAACAAGACAATAACCCAAATTTCTGAATTTGGGTCACCCCAGGGCCCAAAAGGACCCAAGCTAAAAGTTTTTCAAATATTCCAACCTTAAAACACGACCCTGTTATTCTCACTCTAGAGACAACCCATTTTCAGACTGTTGAAAGCGTATTCTTTTCCTAATAAACTCTAATATTACTTTTACTGAATCTTTGCGTCTTGCCTAAATTTTTCTCCTATAATTATCAAGGCCATTTTTTTTCAATAACAATCTCAGCCCTATAACAGTTTCTTTCATACCCAGGGAAACAGCCACCTGGAGGGAAAAAGACCTGTCTGAAGCTGATAGCCAGTCCAGCAGATTTGGGACTGTGTCCTGTGAGGCAGGATAGATAGATGAGGAGACAGGAAAATTCTATTATTTTAATAAATATTTAAAGGGACAGACCAGACACTGGAATGAGGAAGTAAAAACTGAAAAGCCAGAGCAACTAGCTCCTCCCATCTCCTTTTAGATACCAAGTTACAGGAACAGGCAGAGTAAAGAAGCTACCTGTTTTGCTTTTCTCTTTGGGATGCTAAACTCTCAGGCTCCTTGGCTGAGTGGAGAATAATCATATCTGGCAGAGAGAAGTTCTAAGGCATACCTGGTGTCTCTGTGTTTTGGGTGGGCCACGATGACCCTTCCCTACTCTAACAGCCAGCTCAGCCACCCAGATGCGTTATCTTTGACCATGTGTAATCCCCTAGTTCTCCAGTATAAGACTAAGAGATGGAGGCCATCATTTTGAGTCTTTACTCTCATTTCCTGCATGGGGGCAGGAAATGCTTCTCTCTTTGTTCCATTTCTCCCTACTTTTATCCTGTTATACTAAATTTCTTTCCTAATAAACTTAACCATTACTTTTGCTGCTTCTGCATCTTCCCTGAATTCTTTTCCTGCCAGACACAAGAACTGATAGTTAATGATATTTTTCCAGTAACATCCTGCAGTCTGGGCAGAGTGTACTCCACCCACTGCCCTGCATGTGGTACATGACACAGGACAACACATGTGAGGCTGTTGGACTGATGAATGAAGACATGGAGGTCAGGTTCACTTCACAAATGAGCCCATAAACCCGGGAGGGGCTATTCACTTTTCCAGTGTTACTTCCTTCCTCACCTCTGACAGCTTGGACTATTTTTGCAATCCATTCATTCATTCCAGCATTCCTTAAGCATTTCCTAGATGTCAGGAGGAATGTTTGATGAAATTAATGAAAACTCACCTGGGCCAACAGACTACAGTCAGGAGTTGCCAAGGAAGCATTGATGATCATAGCCAAGAAAACAAAAGGAACATAACTGCTTAACCACATCAGAACCTAGTCTATGAAGAAGGGAGTGCCAAGCTGGAGGCCTGGCCTGGGATGATTGTGTCAAACACTATGGTTAGCCTTGTCTGCATACTCTGCCCTGTTCCAGGCCTCGTGAATCTTCACAGACCCTACCTCTGTTCAGTTCTGCTCCTTGGTGTGGCCTTGTGCTAAAGAGCAAGGGACTCAGTGACACAGGGACCAGGACACATAACCCTATCCAGCTAGTGCTGACCCTGGTAAAGTGGTTCACCCTTTGTGAACCAAGCCCTGACACTTCATCCACTGAACACAATACAATTATGTCATAGAATTATGTCCATGGGTTAAATGAAGAAGTAAACAAAATACACCTCAAACAGCAGCCAGAGAACCCTAGCAAGGGTGTGATATGCTTATTGGCTAAGAGAAAAAAGATGTCAACAAAAACCAAAGGATTTTTTTATCCCCACTTTACAGATTGGAAAATCAGTGTTTATAAAGATGAAGCAATTTGTCTGAAGTTGTGACAAAATAGTCTGTTTTGAGTTCTGCTTCCAGCAATGAATAGCTGCGTCATTCATCCTAATTCACCTGACATCCTTCCAGTCTTGATTTGCCTCTCTTTGTATATGAACAATGGAACTCGTCTGGACCATCTTATGCAATGGGATGTGAGGAGATCCCAGAGATGGAAAATACCAATAGCACAGAGCTGTCAGGTATGTCTTAAGCACATATTCCTAATTCACACAACTATGTTTGCTTTCCCTGTTACCAAGTTCCTATAACAAAAACAGTAAATTTTTTTCTCTTGTAACTGGCTTCAGCCATTCTCCTTCCTCAGTTAAAGTTTAAAACCAGACAGAGCACATTATTTCTTTTGAAACCCAGGGAAAACCCAAATAAACCCTCTAGCTTCCCTTGCTTATAGTTACTTCCATTCATCACTGGCTAAACAGGAAAGTAATAGACCCTGTTCACTTAATTATATATCTCACTCCTCATATATGGTCACTTTCATACTGGTTGTGTATATTGCATTTATAGGAATTTTCTGAACAAGCCTACTTTGAAGAGCTGCAAAGCTCAATCACAATGTTCAGGACCCCCATTACTTTTTCTTACCTTCCCCAAGATGGCCGCAGACCAACCTGTTTCTCTGACCCATAAATGCCCCCAAACCCTATCCTCAGGAAGGTACATTTGATGCTTGTTCCCCATATCCACACAATGACTGCCTCCTGAGTAAATGTTTCCTTTTTTTGCAAAACTCCTTGCTTCAGAGATTGGGGCTCTGAGCTGCTGGCAGAAGGAGCCTCATTCATTCAGTGACAGGACTACTTCCTTTCATTCAGACCCAAGGTCAGTGTTCTAATTACCTGTAGCTCTGAGCACAGCTGAGAGAGTGTTTCTTCAACACCAAGGGCCTCTAGGAAGGAAGAAAAAATACCACACAATTAAACAGACATGCACCAAAATGCAACAGTTGCTAATTAAAAGAAAAAGCCTAAGTTTCAAGCTGGCATCAAAGTCACAGAGACAAATACAATTGCTGACGCTGTCCTCACATCTATCCTAACCGCCTGGAGGGCGGAAGCATGAGTGTAAAGATGGTAAGCCTCACGTAGAGGCATGGGCTAAGGACTAGATGAAGGTCGAAGTTGTCTCATGAATACATTTATGAGAGGAAGTAGGTCTCCCAATTTATGTAGCACTTGCAAGTCCAAAGTGATTCAACATTTATCTGTACTGTCTCGGGTGTGCACACACAAGCAAACACACACACATGTACACACACACACACACACACACTCACAGAGATTTTGTACCAGTTATGGGGCATGGATTTGCATCTCCACCTTGCAGAAGAAAAATCAGCAGCTCAGAGAAGTGGGGTGGCAGACTGCAAGCTCCAGTCCAGGATACTAATCAGCACTAGAAACTTGCAAGCTGCCCATGGGGTAGCCTGGGATGTGCCATCTGACCAGCAGGGACCAGCAGCCTGTACTATTCGTGATTAAATTGTGACAGCTGCAACTCTCCTCTTGTTCCATGATGCCATGGTCCATCATTTGCATGTGGTTGTGGTATGTTTTTCTTTCTTTTCTCTTCTCTTCTTCACTTTTCTTGTCTTGTTTTGTCTTCCCTCCCTCCCTCCCCCCCTTCCTTCCTTCCTGCCTCTCCTTTCCTCCCTGCTTCTGTCTCTCCCTTTCTCTCTTACTTTCTTTTCTGCCTTCCTTGCTTCCTTCCTTTCTTTCTTTTTTTCTCTCCTTTTTCTTTTGGTTTTTAAGACAGGCTCTCCCTATGTGGCTCAAGCTGTCTTTGAACTCCAGAACCTCCAGCCTCATCTTCCTGAGTGGTGAGATTACAAGTGTGACCCACTGCACCAGGCTCTGCTGTATGGATTTTAACTGAAGCATTGCTGCCAGGTAAGTGTGAGCACCTGGACAGATAGCTGATGATAGGATTAGCAGCACACATCTTCCCGCCTTACTGCTGACCTGGGTCAGTGAACCACAAAAGACAAGAGACTTTCATCATATTCACAACAGCTGTGTCCACAATGTGTAGCACAATGCCTGGTGCTCGATAAAAATATTATTTAAAAAATGCATAAAAAAAAGAAATTTGGTTTTCTGAGGTTAAAAAAGGGTTATCCAGAAGCCGATAATACCCATTTCCAGCAACTGATATCAGGAAGCTGAACTACATCCCTTTTCCTTTGAGCTACTGAACTATGTAATTAACTCTGATTCTGTCCATGTCCTTGGTTTTGTTTAGTTTTGGTTATGGTAGGGATTGAACTCAGCGCCTAACAAGTGCTTCACCACTGAGCCATATGCCCAGACCCCATGCATGTCTGTATAGCTTTCATAAAATTTGCATTTGAAAAATATTCAAGGACTGCCTGATTCAAAGAACAGTGCCTGAGCACAGGGTTTGGTCAGGGTGTCACAGCTAATGCAGCTAGAAAGCAAAAGAGTCTGAAATTCACTCACCCACTCTAGTACTGCCCCTACTCCTTCACTCAGCAGTCAAGGAAGAACACATAAGGAATCTGAGAGGGACCCAGCTCTCATAGACCCCAGGTTTGGTGGGGAAGCAAAATTTGCGATTACATTATTGCCATGTGTTCTGTTCATTTCAATAATAGATGATGTGCCCATGGACGCCACTGAAGCCATGGCTGTCTCAGCTATTGGGCATCTAGGAGTATAAATAGGAGAGTCACAGTGCCCAGCAAGATTCTGATAATGGAAATAGGTTTTAACCCTGAATCCCAGCCTGGGAGCTCAGCTCCTGCTATAGACTTTGAGCAGAACCACAACATATCACCTGCTGTATCTGAGGGTGATGTGACACAAAGGACCCTACCCCGGGAGTCAGTGCATAATCTCTGAAGTGTTGTCATGATTCTGCTACACAGTGCTCTGTGACATTGAGCAGTTATTGTACTTCACTTCCATCATCTGTTAATCAAGAGGGACTTAGGCTCAATTATGTTTAACCTTTGAAAAGTCTATGTGCAAGAATCAATTTGCCCCAGATAGCCAAATATGGTGGACACTGTAAAGTTTCTATAACCATCCACTATATGTGTGTGTACATGTATACATGGTTATATGGATATGTGTGTACATATATGTATGTGTATATTTGTGTGTATACAGTTCTTTACTATAGATAAGTAGCTCATTATTAGGCTTGTTTTTCACTCCTGTAATTGCAATTCTGTAATTACACCCTAATTTGTTTCCATTTGCAGTACTGAGGATTGACAGCCTGATGTTCAAAGGCTATCAAGTAGCATTTTCCCCTGGAAAGCAACTTAACCTTATGTAGCAGTTGTGCCAGCTGTGTAGCAGGTGTTCAAAAAGTGCTCGGTGAATGAATGAATGAGTGAATGGATGGACCTTGAGGAATTCCTATCTTTTCTTTCCACATTTGCACTACAGATTCTCTCTTGCTAGAAGGTGGAGAAGCATAGAGAAACCTACCTGAGTGTTGCCATTGTGACATTTACAAAAGCACGTTGACTTGTCTTGGTTCCCTTTCCAAATGAAGAATATTAGCTGCTGGGATGCCCCTGCCCTTGACCCTTACCCAGCTCCATCTGTGGCAGCTCTGGGATGTCCCTCATGATGACCAGGAAATAGAGGCGAAGTCCTCTGTAGGCATGTAGGAGCAGGAGGCACAGGTCACGGTGCCACTTATGTGCATGCTGCATGCAGTTCTCTGAGGGGACATAGAAGCTTCCCTGCAGGGGTGGAACAGAAACAAAGATGGGGAATATTTACCTGGCTCAGGTAGCACAGGGCTCCCACACTCTGCCCACCTGTGTCAACAATCACAAAAGATTTGAAGGCTCAAGTTGTACATGGTAGGACACACGTATAATCCTAGCTACTTGGGAGAAGGAGATCAGGAAGATCATGGTTCAAGGCCAGCCTGAGCAAAAAGCTAGTGAGAACTCTACCTCAACAAATAAGCCAGGTGGTGTACATCTGTAGTTTCCATAGGGAGGTATAGGAGGAAGATTGTGGGTCCAGGTTAGTCCCAGGCAAAAAAAAAAAAAAAAAGCCATGTGATCCTATATGAAATATAACTAAAGCAAAATAAAGGGCTCAGGGTGCGGATTTTGTAGTAGAACACCTGCCTAGTCAGTAGGAAGTCCTGAGTTCAAATCCCAGTACCACGAAAAATATACATTAACACACATACATATGTACATGCATATTTGGAGGTTGGGAAAGCAGGCCTGGTCTATAGAAAAACTGAAATGGTTAAAGATTCCAGAGAAAGATCTGAGTTTCCCATGTGGGAAAAAGCAATGAAATCTCTGTTCATCATGTTCAAGGTAAAATAATAAAAATAATAACATTAATCACAATAACAATGAATGATGACAGTCATGGCAATGATGATGGTGGTGTCCTGATCTCGAAGGTTTGTGACAACTAATGCCCAATTACAAGTCCCTGTTCCCAAACTTTTGTAGAAGCACCATATGAAGAGATCAGAGGAAAAGGGCTCCTTTTCACAGAGAGATAAAGGATTTCAGACCAGTGGAGCAGGTAGACAGGTGAATAGTAGATAGTGCTATGAAGGAGAAAACAGTAAGAAATAGTAAAATAGTAAGAAGTTGTGAGGTTGAGTCATACATGTGGAAGCCCCTCAAGAGAACTCTGGCTGTCAGAATGTTCTACACATTATGATTTGTTTGTAGATGTGGAATGGTTTAAGCTGGTCAAATTACAAAGTGGTCTAACAAGGACAAGTGCCTAAGTCTACAATGGACTTACAGACTTAAACATGAGGAAGAAATAAGACAGTTTTGATCGTCTTGCCAACCTAAGAGAGAATTGTTCCAGGGTGAATTGTAGGAGAGATTGTGATGAGGGTAGAGGAAGGAATCTCAAGGGAGAGGGTGTGGACAGTGGAAAATGGGAGGTACTGAAGAGTATGTGGAAAATTTAGTGGAGCTGGAGTCTGTCCACATGGCCTTGATGGCAGAAAGAAATGGCTCTGTGTGTTCCTGTGCTGCCTTGCCTATCCTGCTAGAAGAAATCCCAGCTGGGAAGGTGATAGAATTCAGACCTTTGGCTTTCTTCTGTTGGTCTGCATGGTTGGTGTCTGTGGTGTCCTTCTACCCAACCTGGCCTCCTTTCTTCTTGCTGCAACCTGAGAAGGCAGAATTGGTGCAATGGAGGGAAGACAGGTCTCTCGGAGTGTGGGTGGCGGGGTCAACACCCATCCATACTTCATCTGAGCTCCCAATTGTGTCATGCAGGTAGATGACAATGGTAGGTGTAATTGTACCCATTCTAACTACCATATCTCAATGAATGGGTCATGTAGCATGTGAGACACTATACCATGAAGAGACCTGGACAGTGGGCTCGGGTATGCCATTGCCTGGCTCTGAGAGCATAAAGAAACTCTGAAATCACTGGGCTGTGCTCTCAGGTGGACTACCTGTGGAAGAAGAAGATGGGACAGGGGAAGAGTTACAGTGCATTATCTTGACAGCTTCACCAAAACTTTATCAGTACCATAAGGGGTTCTGGACCTGGCCACTGTGTAAAAGCCAGGTCTTTGTACCCATGCATGGTATACACATGTAACCTTGGGTGAGCAGCTTTCTCTAGATAAGGCACTCCCTAGTCTGGGCTGATTGCTTTTGGCCTCCAACATCCTCAGCAGTGTGAGGAAGGGGCAGCTCAGGCCTAAGGGAGAGTCTGGGCAGCATACCCCAAGTCCACTAGAGATGCTCTGCTATGACCTATCATCCCCAAGGCCTCACTTTTCCCAGCTCTGAAACCTGGCCTTGGATTATGTGATTGCCAGTTCCCTTTCAATTTGACATTCAATATGTTTGGAATCAAGAGATTTATCCATTTCATAACCAGAGACTCACCCTAGTAGAATGTCTGTCTTCACCAGCATTAAGGGTCTTCCATATATTTCTGTATCTGATCTTTCCTATTATGCTAAGATTGAGTACAAAGAAGCCAGTTGTAGAAAGACTAGGGAAGCTTGTGCACAGCAGGGAGCATGTCAGACTCCCAGGCTTAGGGACCAAGAAGCAAACCACTGCTTATGAATCATGGGGAAAGACCCATTGTACTTGCCCTAGCTTGACCTTCAACAGCCCCACAGAGGACAAATATTCTAACTTGTATTTTCAAACTAGAATATAGTTATGGGAAGAGAAAATACTCATATCAACAAATATAAAGTGTTCCATTCCCCAGAGTCCAATCACTTCTTGTAGAAACTTCTAGACTACATCCATATACATGTGCGTGTGTATATGTATGCACATTTACTATATTACATATATTCTGAAAACATGCACAGGCATACCCAAAAACTGGAGAAGGTTCTAGACATTTCTCTATATTTGCTTTAATCACTCAACATGTCTTAGAGTTCTTTCTGATCAGACAAAAGCCTAAGTAACAGGAGCCTCAATTTCTATTTCATATATCAAAAGACTATGGCTCAAAGAACTGAATGACTCATACAAGGTCACTCTGTTTGCCAGCAGCAGAAATGAGTCTCAAAACTCAGGTGCTAAAGGTGAGGGAATATGGTTGATGGAATTCATATACATATACAAAAAACAACAGTGAAGCCTCTTGCAATTGCTTTAAGTGGGGCAGGGAGAGAGTTGAGGGGAGAGAGGGTGGGGGTTATCTAACTAACATACCATGCAAGCCTATTTGGAATTGTCACACTGAATCCCCCCGAACAACAAATATATCCTGATTAAAAAAAGTCATGTGCTGAAAGAAGTCAGTCCTTCCTCAGCATGCGTCCTGAGAACCTGGGCAGAGAACAGATGCTCCACAAAGGTCTGCTTGCTTTGACAAAGGCATTAATTTAAGTCCTGCAGTGTCTCCATTAGATGTGACTAAGCAGAAATGAAAGCGGAAAGGGGATTACAAAGGCATCACACCCAGCAGTCACGAGGCCCCAGTGTGTCTGCTTTAAGCAGCCCCAAGATTCCTGTTCTCTGTCTTGCTTCCTATTCATAGCTCCATCTTATTACTATGGCCTCGTTTTGAAAGCACTTCAAGACCCAGTGAAGAGGATAAAGAATATATGAAGTTTCTTATTAAGTTTGACTTTTAAAACTAGACCCCAACATCATATTGACTTTTCAAGAGAGACATACAGAAAAATTTAGGGACTCTGCATAAGGCTGATTCAATATGATTATTGAAAAAGGTCAAATGCTAATCCAAAGAGATTTCCTGAAAATGTATAGCTGAAGATCATTATTAAAAAAAAAGCTCCATTCTCTATAAATTACTCAACAGTGTGACTTTTTGAAAGTGAGTAATATACCACAAAAAAATCCCATTAGCCGGCCCTGCAGGCCTCCAGAGCCCACATCCATGCAGAACAGCCAATCTGCTTCCATTAGCATTGCATGGAGTACATTGAAAAGCCTTGTATCATACCCTAGAATAAAGCAAGATCACTTTAGCAACCCAAGTCCCAAAATATGGAATGAAAACCTGAAACAATAAAACAGGAATCAAATAGGACAGGCACACGGTCAAGCTGTACATGAACTCACAAAGGATGGTCTCCTGCCAAGGCCCAACCCTCAGGAGGTGCACAACAAAGGACAGCTGTCTGTGTCTGTCTGTGGCTGAATTAAGTCCAGTGGAAATGGGAAAAATATTTGTACATGGGAGGGCCTAGAATACAGAGTCTAGGGCACAAGCTGTAAGGCAAACAGTCTTAGTTCCAAGGTTCAAACTCAAGTTTGAGATCTTGCTTTCCCTGAAATATCGCCTCCTCTCCCTGCACTGCAGAGGAAAAGGAGGGGTAGGAAGGATATTAGCCCCCCACGGCTGCTGTTAAAGAATAAATGAGACCCTTCTGGTAAAATGCTGACTGATGCAATGTCCCAGCAGAAAGTCAGTGCACTCTAAAAGGAACTTTTACATAGCCTAGACATCGATGGCCTCCATGAACATACCCATGGATTGTGCAGCTTAAGAATCAACCAGGAACCCCTTAAAAACCTAAAAAATGCATTTCAATGCAATGGATGGCCATTGGGAACTTGTGGAGATGTAACATGTAGCAAACTTTCTTCTGACCCCAAGAATCTGCTATAGAACAGGTCCTATCTGTGGGGTTGGTACCGGGGGAGGGAGAGGATGTGGGGGGAGGGTGTAGGCGTGTGAATATGGTGCAAATACTGTGTACACATGTATGTACATGGAAAAATGAGACCTATTGAAACTATTTCAGGAATGGGGAGAAAGGGGGATAAAGGAGAATGATAGAGGGGGTGAATTCAACTATGACATATTATAGAAGTTTTGTAAATGTCACAATGCACCCCCAACACAACAATAACAATAAAAAGAAAAATATAAATAAATCCAAAATACTATACCAGAAAAAAAAAAGAATCTGCTATAAGATTTGAAGTTCTTATTTCTGAAATTCTCTTCTCTTGGTCATAGTTTAGTTATCTATATTGCTAACTATAGGTCTTACCTTACAGCCTGGCTGTGCAAGTTGGTTTACACCATTACCTACCATTTAAAAGACAAAATTCAAATTCCTCTACAAGACAAAATTTCAGTTCCTCACTTTGGCAATCAAGGCCTTTGAGCCTTAAGTCCTGAACATATTTGTACGCCCTAATGCTGCCTCTTTCCCTCAGGGCTTTTGATACATTTCTCCTCTTATAGTCCATTGTTGCCTGAAATGTCCTTTGCACAGCATTTCGGAAATCACCTCTACTCACTACCAAGACTCAAGTCAGACATCATCTCCTCTGTGACCTTATCCAACCACCCCCTCTCTGAAAGCCTCCTGTGATCCTCATTAGACCAATTACCTCTGCATCTCTCTCCCCCAACACTGCCTGGAAACATTTAGGAAGAAACAGTGTGATATACATCACTACACCTGGCACACAGGTGGTCATTGACTATGTAGAGAATGGCTGAGTGAAAGAGGGACTGTAGCTTCCTCTACAGGGCACTGGGACTCAGGACAATATATACTCCATGACCCTGCTCATGGCTTTAAGCTCCAACTTTCTCTAACTTTTCCCTATGTCAGCATCATGGGACTTTCACACAGTTTGGAGGTTTGGATTAGAATTTCTTAGATTATCACAACAATCATGTATAGATATTTATGTCCATGTCAATATACTTTATGTGGAATATGTGTACAGTCTGGAATTTTTTTGGTGAGGTTTATGGTAGACATTTTCAAATTTAAAAATAATTCAAACATGACCATAAAATCATATTGTCTACCAATAAATATCAATACACATTTGTATTACAATGCTGGGAAAATACATAAATGGAATTGGCTGTTAATATTCTGTATATTTATTTGAAAAACAAATGTGAACTCTATCAGAAGAATGCTATTAGTAGAAGATACTGTTTATTTTGTGGCTGCTGTGTGTCTGGTACAGTTTTTCATCCATATTCCTCCTCAGTGATTCATAGTATTATCCTATTTGTACCAAAAAAAAGCAATAACAATCGGCATAATAAAAACAAGAAATAGTTAGCTTTATTATTTGACCCTATTAGATGTCAGCCATTGTTTAAGCACTGTATATGTATTAATAGTTCAGTGCTCATGGCAACCTAATGAAACAGGTCTTATATTTACACCCAGGGCACAGAGTGGGAACGTGAACCCAAGAGTGGTAAATAACTTCTTTGCAACTATCATGGCAATCAAGTGCTGGATCCAGTTGCTTGATCCACATGTGATCTGATGAGAAAAGCCACACACTTTTAGTCTTGACTCTGAACTTTTAACAGCCTTTAGGCAGTTTAAATGGGTTATATATAAATACTACTTTGTTTTATAGAAGGGACTTGAGCATCTTTGGGTTTTAGTATTCATGACAGAAAAGGACTCTGGAATGAATTTCTTGCAGATACTGAGGAAGAAATGTGTATACTTGATGCTCTCCACTTACACATAGCTCTATCATCCAAGGATCTGACAATTGAGTGAATATGGGAGATCTATATATGTATAAATCTATAAACATATAGTATATGTATACTATATACATATACATATGTATGTTTGTTTTACATGGTGCCCCTTGAGGAAATCAGAACATGGACTGGAAATTATTATTCATCTTCTACTCTCAGATCTTCTTGAGTAGTTGGCAATGACTTTATGTGGTTGAATGAAGATGTTAAAAGATGAGGTCTCAGTGAAGCTTGACAAATGCCCTCATGTCTTTAAAGGCTGTTGTTAGAGGGCTCATTGCTTAAGGTCCCACTGAGTGGAGCTACTGCCAGTGGAGAAAGCTGTAGGAGGGCCTGTGTTGTAGGTGAGAGCACCAATTCTCCACTCTTAATGTGTTTTCAGACGTAGATGTCTAGCACACTCTATCTGGGTAGTGAAATCTAGGGTTCAATATGTAGGTAGCCCCTTGACCAAATTGTGGCTAAAAATCTCCACTTTGTCTTACTAACCAATTAGTTCTACACTCAGTTGGGAAAACAATGTATCATGTATTCGTGACCTTCACACCTCCAGCAGATTTCTTCTCCTTTGATGATGAGGTATGTCTCTGACATCATCACCACTCCACTGTGTGCAGATGGCCTCAGAAGTGTTCTATTACATGGGGTGTTCAGGAATGGGACACATAAGAATAGGAGCACTGGAAAGAGGGTTGAAATAGACCAATGGTTTCCAGTTGGTATTCTATGAAGAACTGGCAAGGGTGAGTCAGGGAGTGTGGAACTTCCTGTTCACAGCAGATTTGAATGTTGGGGCCTGCATAAAAATTTGTTTGAGGAAAGAATCCCTTGGTTGAAAAAAGGAAACATTTGAAAATCACTGTACTAAACCAATGCCCATTGAGGTTTAGCTGTCCTACAATGTATCAGAAGATAAGTACAAATTATGTGGCTGAAAATCAGATTTCAACACTCTTTGTTGCTCATGGTTTTTTTTTCCATTTTTCTTTTATTATTCATATGTGCATACAAGGCTTGGTTCATTTCTCCCCCCTGCCCCCACCCCCTCCCTTACCACCCACTCCGCCCCCTCCCTCTCCCCCCCTCTCAATACCCAGAAGAAACTATTTTGCCCTTATTTCTAATTTTGTTGTTGAGAGAGTATAAGCAATAATAGGAAGGAACAAGGGGTTTTGCTGGTTGAGATAAGGATAGCTATACAGGGCATTGACTCTCATTGATTTCCTGTGTGTGTGTGTTACCTTCTAGGTTAATTCTTTTTGATCTAACCTTTTCTCTAGTTCCTGGTCCCCTTTTCCTATTGGCCTCAGTTGCTTTAAGGTATCTGCTTTAGTTTCTCTGCGTTAAGGGCAACAAATGCTAGCTAGTTTTTTAGGTGTCTTACCTATCCTCATCCCTCCCTTGTGTGCTCTCGCTTTTATCATGTGCTCATAGTCCAATCCCCTTGTTGTGTTTGCCCTTGATCTAATGTCCACATATGAGGGAGAACATACGATTTTTGGTTTTTTGAGCCAGGCTAACCTCACTCAGAATGATGGTCTCCAATTCCATCCATTTACCAGTGAATGATAACATTTCGTTCTTCTTCATGGCTGCATAAAATTCCATTGTGTATAGATACCACATTTTCTTAATCCATTCGTCAGTGCTGGGGCATCTTGGCTGTTTCCATAACTTGGCTATTGTGAATAGTGCCGCAATAAACATGGGTGTGCAGGTGCCTCTGGAGTAACAGTCTTTTGAGTATATCCCCAAGAGTGGTATTGCTGGATCAAATGGTAGATCGATGTCCAGCTTTTTAAGTAGCCTCCAAATTTTTTTCCAGAGTGGTTGTACTTAGTCTACATTCCCACCAACAGTGTAAGAGGGTTCCTTTTTCCCCCTGCATCCTCGCCAACACCTGTTGTTGGTGGTGTTGCTGATGATGGCTATTCTAACAGGGGTGAGGTGGAATCTTAGCATGGTTTTAATTTGCATTTCCTTTATTGCTAGAGATGGTGAGCATTTTTTCATGTGTTTTCTGGCCATTTGAATTTCTTCTTTTGAGAAAGTTCTGTTTAGTTCACGTGCCCATTTCTTTATTGGTTCATTAGTTTTGGGAGAATTTAGTTTTTTAAGTTCCCTGTATATTCTGGTTATCAGTCCTTTGTCTGATGTATAGTTGGCAAATATTTTCTCCCACTCTGTGGGTGTTCTCTTCAGTTTAGAGACCATTTCTTTTGATGAACAGAAGCTTTTTAGTTTTATGAGGTCCCATTTATCTATGCTATCTCTTAGTTGCTGTGCTGCTGAGGTTTCATTGAGAAAGTTCTTACCTATACCTACTAACTCCAAAGTATTTCCTACTCTTTCTTGTATCAACTTAAGAGTTTGGGGTCTGATATTAAGATCCTTGATCCATTTTGAGTTAATCTTGGTATAGGGTGATATACATGGATCTAGTTTCAGTTTTTTGCAGACTGCTAACCAGTTTTCCCAGCAGTTTTTGTTGAAGAGGCTGCTATTTCTCCATCGTATATTTTTAGCTCCTTTGTCAAAGATAAGTTGCTCATAGTTGTGTGGCTTCATATCTGGATCCTCTATTCTGTTCCACTGGTCTTCCTGTCTGTTTTTGTGCCAGTACCATGCTGTTTTTATTGTTATTGCTTTGTAATATAGTTTGAAGTTAGGTATTGTGATACCTCCTGCATTGTTCTTTTGACTGAGTATTGCCTTGGCTATTCGTGGCCTCTTGTGTTTCCATATAAATTTAACAGTAGATTTTTCAATCTCTTTGATGAATGTCATTGGAATTTTGATGGGAATTGCATTAAACATGTAGATTACTTTGGGGAGTATAGACATTTTTACTATGTTGATTCTACCAATCCATGAGCATGGGAGATCTCTCCACTTTCTATAGTCTTCCTCAATCTCTTTCTTCAGAAGTGTATATCTGAAAATCAGATTTCAACACTCTTTGTTGCTCATGGTTTTATTTCTAATTCCTAAATATTGCCTTCTTTCCTTTCTGTTTATAAGTTTTTTTAAACTGAAATTTCTCTGTCTCTCTTCTCTCTTTCTCTGCTCTTTTGGCAGTTTTGGGAATGGAGTCTGGGGCCTCCTTCTTGCTAGTCAGGCACTCTACCACTTGAGCTATGCCTCTAGGTATTTTTGCTTTTATTAGGTTTTTTAGATAGAGTCTCAATAACTTTATCTGGGCTGACATTGATCTTGTGGTCCTCCTGCCTTACCTCCTAAATCACTGGCCTTATAGATGTGCCCTGCCACACCTGGTTAATACTCTTTTTGATCCAGTTTATTCCCAAACTACTGAAAGGTAATTTTTGTAAACTTTTTTTTATTCAGTGCAATTTGAAGACTTAACTGGGTCAAGGGACAAAGTTTATGCTTTGTTGCTCACTTTGGCAAAGGACTTGACTCTTGTATTTGGGGCAATGACTTAGCTGTCATTGCAAGAGTGAGGATAAAGGGGAACCATTCTTTGCTATCCATAAAGCAAAACAAACATGCAATCCATTAGTCTTATCATAATCATTATCGCTAGGAATTCCATACAAAAACATTCATTATTGTATTAAGTAATGTTATTTCTTTAGCAAATTGGTCAATTCCTATAGTCATCAAGAGAGTTTTGACCTATTTAAAACTTCAAGTAATAATACCTAATTATTAATTACCTAAGTTGAAATATCGGTTATTCATAACCATCTTGTGAATATTATTTTCATACCTATGATCTGTAAGAATATATGTTGTTTTTAATCTGTTTGCCTTGGGAGAACTTTATTTTCATATTATAAGGACTGATTGGGTTCATCACAGTTCAATATAGTAAGGGGCCTACAAGAAGGAACCTTGGGGTGCTGAGTGTATGACCATGTAAAAGATGGCAGAAAGGCTTCCTAGAAGAGATGATGCTACAGTTGAACTTGAAGTGTTTGGTAGGTAGAGAAGGATGCAGACAAAGGCACCATCACAAACAAAGGTACAGAGTACAGAAACAAAGTTCAGGGAAATACATCAAAATAAATGAATCCAGGCTAGAAAAGCAGAAGGTGAAGCCAGACAGACAGGCTGTTGTCTGATCAGAGAGCTAGTCATATTATATTAATCAAGAATCAATTCCCTAGAAGGTAACACCCACACACAGGAAATCAATGTGAGTCAATGCCCTGTATAGCTATCCTTATCTCAACCAGCAAAAACCCTTGTTCCTTCCTGTTATTGCTTATACTCTCTCTTCAACAAAATTAGAAATAAGGGCAAAATAGTTTCTGCTGGGTATTGGGGGGGGCAGAGTGGGTGGTAAGGGAGGGGGTGGGGGCAGGGGGGAGAAATGAACCAAGCCTTGTATGCACATATGAATAATAAAAGAAAAAGGAAAAAAAAATAAAGGCTATGGTTGGCAAGCCAAAAAAAAAATAATAATCAATTCCCAGGCACCCAGAGACACACAGGCAATGCGTACACATGTGAAGTGTGCTATTGAAGAGGAAGCGGTGGGTGGCATGTATTCAGGCTCTCCTCTGTGAAGGGCTTCTCACTGGCCTCCATTGCTGGTCCTCTAAATTCCTAGCAAAGTTAGAATCATGATAAGTATTTGCAAAAATGGAATGGGTCCAAAAAAGTTGACTAATTATGCATTGTGTGAAGGGTGAAGCAATTATTGCAGCCCATCCCCAAGAGACTCCTTCCAAGATCATAAACTTAGATATATCTGCAGAATAGAGAGCTTTCAAGAGCTGTCCCTTGGGACAATATGACCACTGTGTCTGTTTATAATTAGTAACTGTAGAGATTACTCCTATGCCTTAAAGATTCAAGAGTTCATGTGTTTGTGATTTTAATTATATTACATTAAATTCCTCCAACTAACACTGGGACAGGGAAATAGTCAGCATCTATAAATATTGTCTAATGGTGAGTTCTGATGTGTCTCATGTGAATTTTCTCTTTCCCTTTTCCTCTGATACTCTTGATAGGCCTTTCTACCCATGGCCCATTCTGCAATTTGGAAAGTAGACCAGAGCAGATCAGAATTGAAAATATAATTCATGTTAAGATATCAAATAAATATACACCCAGGTGGCTCCTCATGAAGCTCCTTACCTGAGACTCACAAAGCACCTGAAGGTTTGTCCAGCTGTGGGGTGGGGATTGGGAACACCCTTTCTGTCTCCAAACTGGAGCATGGGATGTGACTATGATGTGAATGATAGTAAACATGCCTACTTACTACCAACTCCTGCCTCGCTATGGAAGACCTCACTGGAAACCTCTTGACTCCTGTAGAAAATAGACTAGGCTATTCTGAGAGATCAGTAAGATACTTCATGGACTTGTCATGGTAGTTGTATAAGAAACCAGCTCAAAGTATGTCAGGCTATATTCAAATAATTGTATTAATCATGGAAACCAAAATAATGAATAATGGTATTTGCATAATAAATCATAGTTTGCCTAGGATTTAAAATCAACTCTGTAAGGTTTCTATGATTGTTAGCCTCATTGTATGGATGCAGAGATAAAGTAGTAGATCTCTTGGACTTTATGGCATAAATTGAGAGTTTTCTACAAAAAGGCATTTATCAAGATTAACAGACTAAAAATAAAGTGTATAAATTTTAAGTAAAATTTGGATTATGTTGATGGCCATGTTGTATCCAAGTATTGTCATGCAATTTTAATACCTGCATTTACAAAGGGTTTAAGATCAAATTGCCACTTAGGGTGACTATTTATATTGAATTGCAAAATTTCTTAATTGAGGCTAGGGCATTTGATTTGCTTTTAATAATAGTTGGCATTTATCGACTGCTTATTATTATTTGTCGAGTACAGTGAGCACTTTCTGCATGGCATGGGGCTAGGTATGAAGCATAAATGAAATCATTCATTGCCTCCACAACAAAATAGGAATGATAATAGCAATTACCTAGAATGATGTGGTGAGCAGCAACTAAGACAGGTAACGATAGCCAGATGTTCAAAAGAGAATCTTGCAAAAGATGAAGTGCTAAAATAATAAGTGTTTGTTTTATGGGAACACAGAAGAGGAAAAATGCAGCCAGGTATGATCAGAGAAATGACCGTCAGGCAGAGTTTTAAATACAAAGAGGAGATGGATCAGATGACCTGCCAATGCTGGCCATCATACTCACAACCACACTTTACAAGTGCTACCCACTTTTATCTGCTCTGAAGAGGCTCAACACAGAAAGAGGAAGTATGGGGAAGTTACAACCCCAATTTCTACAGACTTCCAAACACAGTTGCCTCTCTACCTTTTGCTCTGCAGTACTGTAAATGGAGCAGTCAAATCGTACATATAGCCTCCAAATGATACCTAAAGCTCTTAAATGACAGATACAGCCTTCAAAGGATGTAGACCACCCTGGAGTGGTTTTATAGCCCTCAAATGATACATACAGACCTCAAATGGTGTGTAGAGCCCTCAGGTCATACAAATAGACTATTTCATAATTGGGGCTATTCATAATGACTGTGCAGACAGTAGACTCTCTAATTAGTGGGACTGATGTCAATACATCATTCAAGTGTCAAAAATACTTAACAGTGTGTAATAGAAGATGCTGAATTTATCTATTGAAATATTTATAGCATTGGCACTTTCGTTTTCTAGTATTTTACTTCCATTTGTTCTTCATTAGAAGCAATTCTCCAAACCATGTGTAACATTTAGCAATTTTGTTAGCAGTTGGCAAATGGGATCCTTTATATTTAATCTACTTCAGAACATTACACAACTCAAATTGAACAAGCAATTTAGTTGTCAGATCATCCTAAGACCACAAGTACCTTTCTGATGCATGCCTTTATCTTCACAGTCTGGCTTACAGACAGGTTTTGATTTAAGGGAAAAATTCTATCTCCAATTTCCTCTGATGTATATGTGTTCCTTAAAAATTGCCAAACATATCACTGGGTGTGATATGTTTGATGTGGGAGCCCTTGTATGTTAAGTGCGATGAGTATGAGCCCCCTCTGGGTTTATGCACAGGCTTTGTAACTGTCGACTGTGTGATAACAGGCAAGAGAAGTGACTCTTACAACTCTACTCCTCATGTGAAAAGCCTGACTCACTTTATGAAAATCAATTTTGGCATGAGATACCACCTACTAGATAAGATTGTTGATACAATAAAGTTTTACATGTTAAGTGTACCATAGGATCATTCCACAAATAATAGCTACAATGAAATAATAACAATTATCATTGCTACAGTCCATCCCATTATTTTTATTAATAGTATTATACTGTTACATGACATGTTAGTATGTCATCTTATTTCCCCTCGAGTTAGATGTCATTCATGATTTATAGGAGACAGACAGGTGGAGGAATGGGAGAGAAGGATGTTTAGGTTGCCTGTATTCTTTTAAAATTGGTTCAATTTCCTTTCTTTCTTTTTTACTTGATATATTTTATTACTTTAGGATTTGGCTTACAGAGCTGGCAGAAACATTTTTTGGAGACAGGATTTCAGCTTATTAAGAATCGAATGTGGAGGAAGTTTATCTCTCTTTCAAATTTCTGTTTATAGATTTAAGATAGGATGGATTTAAGAAGGATAGATTTAGCCAAGAGAACAGGACAAAAGGTGAATATAAATGAAAATGAACTGCAAGGCAGCATAAGAGAGAAAAGATCCAATTAATTCATTAATTCACTTAGGTAGAGAGGAAGCATCAAGCACCACTGGGCTGGAGCCCTCAGAGAGAACGGCACCACGTAAACACCCACCAAGAGTAGGAGGAATGGCTGGGCAGGAACCCACCACAGCCCTGGTGATCTGTGGCTGCAGGCCTGTTCTAACCCCAACTCAAAGAGGCTTCCATGTGAACCCTGTGTAGTGCTCTGGATAACTTCATTGAGGTTGCCTTCCTAACCCAGGGACCACAGCCTACACATTCTCCCTGGGATTTCTTCTTTCACTGACCTTCCTTAATTGCCTCCAAACCAGCCTGCTCTGTCTTGAAACCAGTCACATCTCAAGTTGGGCACCCATACTCTGTGGCTTCACCTTAAAACATCCAGGCCCCAGATGGCCAGGTATTAGTCCCACACTGTTTTTCCACAGAGAGTCTAGTAATTGAGGTTATCTCTTGTTAGAACTGCCTTGTCATTTCCCTAACTCAAATACAAAGTTTATTAATACTTCACCTCCAAGGCATGAGTCATTCTACCAAGAATAGTCACATTTTAGAATTAAGTAGGATATACCTATATAGCATGGTGCATGCATGCATTTATTCAAGAATGATTTGTTGAATGTTGTTTCTGGGATAAGCACTAAGCAGAGTGTGGTTAGGAAAAAAAAAAGATTATCAGTCCATGATTTTTGCAGTCAAGACCCTTTGAGTCTAGTATGTGAGGCAGCACATAGATGACTGATTTCAGTACAGTTTGGTAAATGCTAGATAAATTAAACACAAATGCTACTACAGCAGAAAGAGAGACAGTCACATCATTCTAGGGCAACTCAAGAAAAAAGACTGTGTAAAAATGACCTTCTGATTTAAAATAAATAATTAAGCAGATAAAGAGAGGAGGAAGAAACCAAGCCTGGTGTCTCATGTCTATAATCTCAGCTATTTTGGGAGATGGAGATTAGGAGGACTGTGGTTCCAGTCCAGTCTGGGCAAAAAGTTAGCAAGAATCCATCTCAATCAATTAGCAGGTAGGGTGGCACACCTGGGCTATCCCTGCTGTCCAGGAGGCTATAGATAGGAGGACTCTATGATTGAGATAGGTCCCAGGAAAAAAATGTGAGACCCTACTTGAAAAATAACTGACACATAAAAGGACTGGGGGCATAACTCAAGTGGTAGAGGACCTGTGTAGCAAGCAGAAGGCCCTGAGTTCAAACCCTAGTACCACTGGAATAAAAAAATGAAAAAACAGATAGGAAGAAGAAAATTTCCGACACATAGATAAAAATATGTGTAAAGAAAAATCTCTTGCAGAAGTGAAAAATAAAAGTGATACAATTTTAGGAGAAAGTACATGTGGGGATAAGGTTGAAAATAAGTTTAGATTTAGAGACATAGACAATATGAAGGTCTCTGCGGTTTGCTCTGATGATACATTTAAGATTCATCACTTCAAAATAGTTGTAATTAGAGATGGAGAAGCAGGAAAAAGTCAGAAGAGGTGAAGCTATATACTGTCCAGATAAGAACATACACTCAGGCAGTAGAAGAGAGGGAATGAAGTGTAAAAGCAAAAGTGATTTTTGTTCAAAGGAATAAGTCCCTGGCATAGCTGTAAAAGAAAAGGGATCCAAGATGGTTCTGAGGCTTCTGGTTGAATCACTTAATAAGTCATGCAGATAAAGAAATTTTAGGTCCCAAGAAGGTAACTCCAGCTGAAGAGATGTGATGATTAAGATTAAACCTCCAGTCTAACAGCCTAAATTCAAATCCTGGTCCTATCAGTCATCATTTACCTGATCTTAGGCCAGCTACTCATGTCTCTATGCCTAACTCCTTATCTGTAAAACAGGGGAAATACTAATAGTTTCTTCATAGACTGCTCCAGAATAAGTCAGATTATGTGTGCAGATGCTTATTAGGAGAGCCAGAGAAAAGACTCAATACTAAATTTTAACTAACACTATTCTACGGATTAACAGAAAGATGAGTCTGATCTTAATATGAACCGTGGAATCACATCCCTTTATCACTCCAAACTCACTGTCATGACCACCGGGGACAATTCTTATGAATCCACTGTTGTGGCCACGGGAACAAACAGAAGACTAGACTTGGAGAGCTTGTCTAGCATCTGACCTCCACTAGATGGATAATCCCAGTAACGCTCACTCTCTCTGTTCCAGGCTCCCATTCTGTGAAAGAAGTGAAGAAATCACAGAGGTATGCAAAGATTAAATGAAACCATAGGATGAAAACGCTTTTGGAAAAAAGATAACACCTTGGAACCCAAAAGTCATATTCCCATTACTTGAAGCATCTATGGAAATTCTCAAAAAATGCAGCCAAGGCACCACGGGCTCGGTACTCTCCTCTCCCCCCTCCTCCTCACCACAAAATGGCTCAAATCCTGTAAGTCAAAGTAAGTAAACTTTAGAGTATTCCCAGAGCCTGTAGAAAACCCTTTTGAGAGCCAAAAACAAATGAGAATTTCTTTCAAGGTCCTCTTAGGAATAGAATGAGATCAGTATGGAACAGGATTCTCTGTGCCTCCCAGAGAGGGCAGCAGGGAGGCAGTGGGGAGAGGTGATGGCCAACTCAGTGAGGTTACTTTCCTATAATAAATACTGGACAAGACCATGCTAAAGTGCTTCTGAGAGGGTTTAACTCCAAATATATTCCAGAAATAAGGGGTCTAGGGTGGAGTGGTGAGGGTGAATTGCTGGTTGCCAATTAAAATCTAAATGGCTACAACAAAAAATTTCTACAAAGTCCCTACCAACAAGATTTTCAGTCACCAGGTAGTTAAATAAAAGATGACACATTAGACCAATTCAGAGATAAAAATTTTTCACAATAATTTTATTAACATTTGCATACACAATATTCACTGAGTGTCAGGTGCTTACACAGATGATGAGGGTTATACCACAGGGGCCTTCAATCTGCAATGAAGACAGTCATCTGAAGGCATGTAGGCATTGCACTAAGGCACACAGTGAAGGGATGCAGGCAAAGCCTCTCTAAGCAAGTAACCTCCATCCTGGATCTTAGCACACAGCCAAGGAGAAGCTTCACAGAGAAGAAATGAGCTAATGTGCTGCATTTCTCACTCACTGGAGGAGTAAAACTCAACCTCCGATATTTCTATGAGCAAGATGACACTTGGGAAGCACCACTGTTTCTATGCCAAGATAAACAGCTAGTGAGGGGGTAAATGCTGGAGAGAGAACTGGCTCCCTAAATGTGACTCATTCACAGTGGCCTTTGACTAGGGGGTCACTGTACTAAACATATACATGTAACATAAAACTTAGAGAAACTGAGGCACAGGACACATAACTAGTAGATCAGAGACTTTCTAGACTCTTGGGCTATGAAGTCTACCAGCATCTTCTCTTCGCATCTGTGAAAACTTAGACAAATAACAAACTCTTGCTGTCTCAGTTTCAATAATAGTTCCATCCCATGAGGGTTAAACGTAAGTGCCGAACATCACAATCATCACCACCATCATCAGCTACTTCATTATTAGCATGATCATCCAGCACCTGACAAACATACCCTCTTAAGTCAAGGGTCTGCACACTTCATCTACAATCTCTATGTGTAAGTAGTAACTAAGTGGAAAGATGCGTTTTATGGCTAGAATTATCTGAATATTTCTAGCTAGTCCTATCTAGACAATAAAATAGTATAGTTCAAAGAGATCTTAGTTTAGGAGTTGGAGAACTGATTTGAACTTCTAATATTGCTTTCTGTGAAATGACAGAAATAACCCTTGACTCTAGTTTCTTCCTGAGGTTATTCATTGGTTCCCTTGTATATTCCCTTATACAATAATAATTAGTGAGTTTCCAACTATGTTGGAGGCACAGGAGATATATTAGCGTCCAGGAAACACATGGTCCCTCCCTTCCTTCATGGAGTTTCTGCAGCTAGCAAGATAAAATGGGATTACAGAAGTTAAATGCTACAGGAACCTTGAGAGTCTCACAGGTTTAAGTAACTCTCAGTTCTACGTAAAAAATTACCTCTCTCTTTCAAATAAAGAAATTAGTAATGAAGATACTTTTAATCCCCCATACTAAGTATAATGGGTAGACTTTAATGGAGGAGAATTTAGTATTTATGGAAACGTGATAATTCAGAAAATGAGACTTTGGGGGAAAATAAAAGCTGAATCCAAGTAAATACAGTTCTTGACTTATCTAAATGTCATGTGTGCACACAGGAAAAATAGTAATAATTATGTTTTCATTGCCTCTAATTGTAGTTACAATAAAAGGAACAAGAAAAGTTAAAAACAGGAGAAGGAAAATAAGAGAAAGAACTGCCATTTCCTCAATATCTAGTGTCCATCACTAAATTCACTGACCATGAAAATCATAGTAATCTTAGGCTAGCAATATGGCCTGTTCAGAATCAATAAATTAATTTAGCACAATACACAAGAAAAGTGACAACACTTCAGAATTATATAGAAGTCAAATAGAATCTGAGCTCAAGCAGCTACTCTTAGGGAAAAAAAAAGGTACCTGGTTTCTCAGGTACTTACTTTTTTCACCTGTAGTTTGGGACTCATACTTCTGTTCATGAATGTTACAAAACTCAGAAAAGATGCTGTTTGCAAAAACTGAACATGGGTACAGCACATAGTGACTTGCTTGATAAAAAGTCCCGCTCCTTTTTTCTTTCCTTAGGTGACTGTATTTCTTGCTTTCTGAGGTGTGTTACAGTCCCAGAGGTTACACTGTAGAGACCTTGTTCAATGCATTACTTTCCCACAAATACACACAGACACAGATGTCCCATCAGACTGCATAACTCAGCTGAAGAAACTGCTTACCTGGCAATGGCAGTGTGCCCTTTGAGAAAATCAAACAGAACCAAGCCAGAAAAACAAGCCATTTCTAAAGCTCCAAGAGTCAACGTAAATTGCGATCAGTTAAACACATTTGTGGCAATGATGAATATCATGTGCTTACTTACCAGGCTAACCCAACACATGGTATCAGCAGCTGCCATTGATAATCACACACTCAACACTAGCAATTTGGTCTCCATAGGAACAGAAGGTAATATCACACCAGTCTTCCTGGATGGATCTTTTATTATTTCAATCTTTGAAAAGTAATTTTTCAAGATGATAGAAACTATCAAATGTATTAAATTATACATTAACATTGGAGATAGAAAGCATGGAGTTTAGACTATTCCTTTGGCTCTGCTTATTTTTTCAGGGAGAAAAGAAGACATTAATGCAAGAACAGCTGAAAGTTTGGGAAAGGTTTCAACATTTCCAGTTCCTCTATAATTGCTGGAATTGCTAAGCCTGGAACCTGACCCTGGCATCTTTCATCAGAATTGTCTTCCTGTTGTTAATCGTTTCACAGAAGTGCACTAGGTAACAAAGCCCAGAACCATTGTGAACACAGTAATCACACAATTCAGACGGTTCAGACCATGAAATCTGGGTGAATATTGGACATAGTGGTTGAGAAAATACCAAGGAAGCATAGGCTGAGATGACAAATGAGAAAGCAAGGCCACAACCCAATTAGTGGAGACAGAAAGCCAGAGGCATCCTTTATGTTCTCTCTCCTTAACCAGTAACTGTTTACTTTCCCTAGGAATGACTTAATCATGCTCACTCTTCATTTCCCTCCCCCATTTCCGGCTGTCATCAGCAAGGATCAGGTTCTGCTTCAGATTATTCCAAGGGTTTTGGATATGTTTTGCTCCTTCTCTCTAGGAGCTCAGACTTTGAGTGGAGGGGATGGACAGAGATAGTTCCCATGTGCTTGTGAGGAGCCCATTCATGTACGCTATTCCATGTATAATAGCTAAGTAAGGCTGTGTCATGATTTTTAGTACATTAATTCATTTCTCACTCCAAACCTATGAGTTATTTTCATTAACCTCATTTCTATTTTACAAATCAGTGTAACTCAGACAGAGAAAAGGTAAGTGACTTGCCTAAAATCTCACACATTCAAACACAGAGAGAGAGAGAGAGAGAGAGGGAAGAGAGGAGCACAATTGAGAATAAGTAGAACATAAGCAATCCGGAACCACAGTCTATGATAGGGGACATTACAGGTACTTAAAGGAAGCTTGGGCTGCCTGAAGCAAAATTCCCTTACATATGGTTGGTATATACTTCTAGCCTGGAGTCTGAGGCAAGACTATCATTTCTTTCAGAGCCATAGACAAGTGAAATTCAAATGTCCCTCCATTCAGCAGCTGAAGAATTGCTCTTTCCTCTGGAGCACTCTGAAAAGGCCCTGCTATGATCAGTGGCCAACAAAGGGCACAGAGCCCAGCAATCTAGTCTGGAAATGAGTAGCACTGGGTTTGTGTCCAGGCTGCTGCTTCCTGGCTGGTTCCTTGAGTTTTCTGTGCTTCAGCTTCCTCATCTGAAAATGAGATTACTAATAACCTGCCTCATAAATTGTCATTATAGAGAAACAAGTAAGTAAGTGCAAAGGCCTTTTAAAAGTGTATCTGGCACATTATAAGTGCTTAGTAAGTGTTAATGAGGTGATGATTGTGGTGGTGATAGAAATGTAAACGGCTCTGTTACCATGTCCACTCAACAAAGAATTTTCAAGAAAACCCATTTTCAAGACTTTGGTTGAAATGCCAGTGTAGATGTCAGCTTGTGGTGTACAACGAAATAGGAAATCTAACAACAGATAACTGTACACATATAAATATTCAAAAGTGTTGCTGAAAATGGAGATGGGGAAGAGAGTGATGGCTGCTTCAACAACTAAGGAGATTTACTCATCCATCTGCAATAACTGAAATCCAGAAAAATATATGAAACAGTGGTTTTCAGCATTATACATCAGCCTACATAGATTAAAAATGCAGGGAGACTGATTATTGTCCCAATGCACTGCCTAGGGGAAGTATCCAGGCCATAATGCAGGAAAGTGGGACTCAGGCCAACACCTGGCAGGCTCCTTTAGTTGAGAAGGTAGAACAGAGTACAGGTACCAAGGGGATAGGGTTCCTAAGACAGAATACTGGAGAGATGAGCAGAGGGCACAATTTCAGAGCTCATTAAGAACTGGCAATAACTGATGTAGCCACGAATGAGAATGGAAAAGCTCACAATGCATGCAACAGTGAGTACAGAATCCTAAAAGCATTATCTCAGTAATTGTATAACATCTGCCTGCCCCAAAGTAAAGCTGCTCTATCCCCTTCTAACTTTAAAAGCAAGTCTTGGTAAGTTCAAACCAATTCCAAAGAACTTACTACATCTTCATCAGAGCTCAAAGACACACACACACACACACAAAACCTCCAACACTGTAAAAAGAAAACTTGCAATACCTCACATTGAATGCCTCATACATTTTATGAGGCATACAAAAATACAGGAGAATATAACACACAAAAGAGAAAAGTCAATCAACAGAAATGGAGTCAGAAATGACAGAGATGATGGAGACAATCTCAGCAAAGATAATCACAGTGAGAGAAAGGAGGAGGAGTAGAATGTGGAAAGTAGAGAGATGGAGGAAAGAAATGAGGTACGTAGAGAGAGAGATAAAAAAGAAGCTGAGAAAGAATAGAAATAGTTCAACCAAGAGAGAAGGGGATGAACAGAGCAAGCCATGTAAGAGAGCAGACAAGATAAATATTGTGCAGGGGCAGGAAGTGGCAGAAAACACTGACACAAGTGAGAATAGAAAAGAAAATAACAATTTCCTGCTCTACTCCTTTATAAATTTTGCTGCAAGTTTAACTTACAGCTTATTGACATTTTTTTTATTTATTTATTTATTTATTCTCTATATCATCCCCAAACACCTCCACTGGTGTCCTACTTGTCCACCAGTGCAGGATAGCATTGTCTTAATAACTGTCATTTTGTTGATTTTGGAAGTGTTGAATTGAGGGTTGCCAAAGTTCTTGGATATATTAAAGAAGAAAAGGAGCAAGCATTCCTAGTATTTTACTGATCAAGGGCTACTGAATCTCAAGAAATTCAATAACTTGCTTAAAGACAAAGCTAGTAAGTAACAGAATTCGATTTTAATATGGATTTCTTTATTTCAAATCCAGAACATTCCTAAGGGCCAGAAAAACAAATTACCTTTTTAAAAAGAGATTATTTTTAGCAACTTGCGACAAGTCTTTAACTGCTCAATGAACAGTTGCTCTTAAATGACGGCTTATACTTTGTCATTTTGGGAAATTGTGTTCTGTTGTGCTTAGGAGAAAGAAACATTCTGTGCAAGCGATGGGTAAGAGTGAGGTGATGGAAAGGACAAGGCTTGGCTGTGTAGGAGGCTGCTCTCAGGGACATGAGGTTCCTCACACTGTGGACTGGGTCCTTCCCATGTGCAGAATCTGACACTGTGCATAGGTGGCAGACAGGGTCTGCCAAATGGAGGTATCTGCAGGTACACACCAGAATAAGACGGGTTTTTGGGGTTTTTTGGTCTTTGTTTTTAAAATATGTACTGTTAATTTAACCTTCACACTAGCCAGGCTAAACCAGAATCTCTAGCGGGTAAACCCCAAATATGCATAATATATTTAAAAAGACTCCTTTAAGCAGGAGGATATAATCCCAGCAGGTACCTATATTCCCAGAACTCAGGAAGCTAAGGAAAGAGGACTGTGAATTCAAGACCAGCCTGGGCTATATAGCCAGACCCTGTCTCAGGAAAAGAAAAACAAACAAAAAAGACTCCCCAAAAGATTCCTGTGTATGCTCTTGATTAATAACTATTCATTACCCCTCTCCCCAGAGCAAGAACAGCCCCAGGGAAAGATGCTCTCTGCCTGTGGCCTGGTCCCAGGTTTGAGGGTGTTCACTACTAAGGAGCTACTTAGAATCACAAGTTTGTCAAACTCATTACATCTGTGTCTATGTTTATGAATATACTGAGAGCTGAGATGTTGTTAAAGCTTGGTAGACAAATGGTGGTGGTGTAGACCTGTGTTTTACAAAGCAGACTTCACAGACTGTACTGAGCCACAGCACTCTGAGCTTCCTCACTGGTGTGTATGGAACACTACTCATCTTTTTAAGATGCACATCTGACTCTCTCTTGCTCTTAACCTCCAGTAGTGCTATAAGGCCAACCTGAGACCTGGGAAGAGGCAGAAGGAAGGGAGAGGGCAGTCTGGCTGGTGAGTGCTTCATTGCAGAGTGAGGACTGATGTCTTCCCAGTTCCCAAGAATCTCTCCATCCATCCACTGCAGCATCTGCTCTTTCTGGACCAGCAAAGATCTTCCTTAGGACAGAGAGGACAAGCCTCTGGGAAATAGGGGTGCACTGTGCTGTTAGTCTGTTGAGTGACTTCAAAGCAGAGCACAGTGACTTTGGTAAGGATTGCTTCATCCCTGCTGCCAACATGCCTCTGTTCACCTGCTCCTATGCCTGTGCATGAGCACATCACCCCCACACCGGCGTCAACAACACTGACACCCAGAAGCCATGGGGTCATTGCCAGGTGTGTTGTCATTATTAGAGTAAGACATCTAGAGGGACACAGACATGGAATAAACCCCATTGCGTGTTCCCTCTACAAATTGCCCCTGCTGTGTCCTTCTCTTTGACATTTTCTGCCTGGTATCTGCCAGAAACTGAGTCAGAAAGAGATCATGCCCAGGGACGTCTGGGCTGGAATTGAAGACCTTGGAAGTCTGACTCTCATTGTCCACGAAACTCCACAGGAAGACTAAATCTCAAAACCACACCAATCACAGACCCTAAGCTGGTTTTTCACATCAGACTTCCACCCTTTAATAAACAGTCTTTTCATCTAAGATGCCTTTCCTCAGATACCTGCAGTTATAGTCAGTGGGTTAGATAGCTCTCAACTCTATGCCTAACACTGTGAGTCCTAAATTATATAGCAGTCAAGGCCACTATGGATCTTTAGCTTTCATGGTCAACTTTACAAAAAAGCAGAGACTGGGGGTGCCAGGCTCCTCCAGTCTAGAGATGTTCCCACCCTCCACAGCATCACTACAGAAAGAGGGTGGAAGGCTTGCATCATCATGTACAGTGTGTTTCATGGGTAAAGTCTAGAGACACAGCCTCAAACTAACTGTAACGGAGGGTCAGAAGTGTGTCTTCCAACGTTCATGTAAAGATGAAACAGAAACACAGATGCTCTCTGCCACTGTTATCCTTTTGATTCCTTCTGATTACCACGTGTATTTTTCACTCTTCTTCCCACACCTAGATGACTCAAAGGAATGGTCCCAAGCTCATGCCATCATTGCATCAATTTCAAACTACAGGGTTTCTGAGTGGAGGACAGTGGTCTTGACAGCATTTTTGGTCTGACTCCTTTATATCCCGCAACCTAAGACCTGAAAACACAAGTTCCCTATCTTCACAATGTACAATGGTAAAAAAAAAAAAAGAAGAGGGTAACTCACAAAAATGGAGGCATATAGCAAATCTGAGATTCCACTGAGCACACAAAGTGAAGGCTCTCTAGTTAAACTCGAGAGGGTTTTTAAATTACTGTTTTCTGTTGCTAACAACACAAAGCAACAGAGTGAGTAACTATTTTAGAAAAAGAAGTTTCTTTTGGTTCACAGTTCTGGAGGCCCAAAGTCAAGAGGCCACATCTCTCGATGGCCTTTGTTGCTGGTAGAGCACCAAACAGTGCACATGGCACACCTGTGTCTATATCTCCTCTGGTCTGTCTCTCTCATAAAGCCACCAGGATTCAATCAAGAGGCTCTGCCCTAAAGGCCTTATGTAATTCTAATCACCTCACAAAAGCCCCACCTCTACCACACCACATGGTAGAATATTAATTTTAATACATGAACTCTGGATGACCTCCATAAGCTGTGTCTAAACCATGTCTAGTTCTTTGGTTGGACACAAATTCTGGGACTGGTTGGAATCCTTAGTTCATAGCCCTGGACTCAAGTCCCCTAGGTCCACCTGCTAGGCGGCTGTTCACTTTTACTCTCCTTGACTTGCTCTGAGGTAGGCAGAGGGGAGAGTAATCTTTTGGGAACTACTATAGTTTGGAAACTGAATGTCTCTTAAAGGTCCCCAGGAGGATGCTATTGGAAGATAGCAGAATTTTAAGATATGAGGTCTAGCTGGACGTTCTCAAGTCATGGGGGTATGCTCTTAAAGAGTATTATGGGTACTTAGCCTCTTCCTCTTCCTCTTTTGAGTCCTGGCCAAGGGATGAACAGTTTTCTCTGCCACATGCTTCCTGCCATTGCCATCTGGCATTGCTATTTATAAGGGGCCTAAAAGGAATGAATTCACCCAATCATGGACTGGAACTCTAAAGCCGTGAACAAAAATGAATATTATCTCTTTATAATTATCTCAGATATTTTGTTAAACAGAAAGCTGACTACTAACATATGGACTCTGTAGCTTTCATTTTTCCCATTTTCTTAGCAGATATAAATTGAACAGTGGTGGACATCTTGCTGTGATATTTCTATATACTTGCATACAATAGACTCTGATCATATTTACCTCCTCTATGCCTGTTGGTCTACAGTATTGGAGGTCATGGGTTGTTATCATCTCTGTATAGTCCATGCTTGAACTCCATGTATTTTCCTTTTATTTATTCATTTATTCATATGTGCATACATTGCTTAGGCCATCTTTCCCCCTTCCCCCTTCCCCCCTGCCCCCTTCCTCTCCCTCCCATCTCCCTTACTTCCAGGCCTAACCTGTTCTGCCCTCTTCTCCAATTGTGTTGAAGAGAAGACATAGGTGGTAATAAGAAAGACATAGCATTGTTGCCAGTTTGAGATAAGGATGGCTATACAGAGAGATTCCTAGCATTGCTTCCATGTACATGTTTTTCTAAGACACTATTTGTTCCTGAGTTTTTTTATGTCTTAGTAAACACCTAGAGATTTTGTAGTCTGGTTAGTTTTGCTGCTTTTCTGCCTCCTGGTTTCTCTCTCACAGTGAAAGGAAGCAAAAGTGAAGCTGTCTGAGTGGAAAAGGAGGGTAGCTGGCCATATCACTGTCACTATATTCAGCTTAGAAGTTTTCTGGGCTCTGCCACTTGAGTTACCAGATTTTATTGGTGCTAATTTATTAGTTTAGTTATTCTTTTAACAAGAATCTTAATGTTTCTGTGCCAAAAAAATAGTATTTTCCAACTATGCCAGTGTCCAGATTTTTGCACAGACCTCTCCTGTTCTTTATGTGTCTATTTGAAAGACAGCCAATTCTTCCCTGAACTCACATGCTTCTTGTAACACCTCACTAACCCTTGCCACAGAAAGCACACACACACTATTAATATTGTATTTCCTGATCTCTTCCTCTAGAATCGGGCTTTCACCCATGCACACGTTTGCTCCCAGGAGACATCTGTCAACATTTGGAGATACTTTCGGTTGTCATAACCGAGTATGGGAGCCACTGGCATCTAATGAGTAGAGGCCAGTGATGCTACTAATCACCCTGCAATGCCCAGTACAGTTCTCACCACAAAGAATTATCCAGCTCAACATGTCAAGAGTTCTGAGACCCCGCACCCTGCCTTGCAGGCACAGTGCAGCAGGCCTGTGGTCTGCCTTCCAAGTTCTCAGAGGTAACGCTTGTATTGAATGTCCTGCCACTGTATAACAAGGATCCTTGTGTGTCCATCTTCTGGTATCAACTTCCCCATTGCTAAATTTCTGATTGTTCAGGTGAATGTTATGCATTTCAGGTTTTTGTTATGGCTGGCCTATTTAAAGATGCAAATTTATCTAAATACGAATGGTTACAAACAACAATCCCTCAATTCCAGTTATTTGACATAATATAAAGGTTTCTGTTTTGTTTTTTCAATTTGCAAAGTCTGCCTCCATGATCAGTATTTGCACTGGTGAGTGTTTGGTAAAGTGATAAGTAAAGCACTTCCTAGATTCCAGTCTGACTTCTTAGGGGGTGCTCAGAACATAGGGTGCTCAGTCTTATTGCAGGCTAGAGCTATATCAATCCAACAGTCTACTCTTATTCACCTCAAGTTCCAAGGTCCCAAAGAAGAACCATGCTATCTTTAGGCAGTATCTTCCTCTTTCCCTGCATGCAATCTCTAGAAGTTGACTTTGCTAATGGGGCCATTTTCATAACAGCCAAAAAGTCTGACAGAGGTTTTATGTCTCATGAGTAGCTCCCCTCTGAATAGTAAGTATATCCAAGCCAGGCTCTTTTGCTTTGTGTGACTACCAGGACTCTCAAGGTCATCACTGAAGGGAAAGAAAGACCAATGGATCAAACACAATATTTTAAAGGTAAGGAGGGAAAGAGGTTGTATCACTTCTGCCCCCATACAGAATGGGGTTATGTGGCTCAAACAGAACTGCAAGTATGTCTAGGAGATGTAATTCTCAGGGGAGACTAAGAAGAATAAGTGGGATTGGAACACCTGTCTCTCACCTCAAACCACCCCCCCAAGACACCAAGGCCCCATGGTTCCTGATTCACCCATCTGCATGTGTAGCTCCCTGCTGCTATCATACAGAACAGACATTTGGGGCTCAATCCTGGAAACTTAAAGTCCTGCCCCTCCATCAGCAGTCTATCTACTGAGATATATTAAATAAAGAGGCCATTTTTGCATTCCAGATACCCTGTGGGATGTACTCCCACAGCTGAGTAGCAAGAAGAACTGAATGAATGACAAATATTCTATGCAAAATCAGAAACAGACACTGGCAGTCCAGCAAGAATTGGTTGAGAGACTTTTGTCCCCAGAAATTCATGAATTGTGAAATGTTCTGTGCTTAGATCTTATTTTCAAATTTACACAACACTGAACATGTCTTCAAAGAGCTAGAAACAGCACCCAAGCTAACTGACTTTTTGACTGTAACTACATGCCTTTTCCAATCTGATGATCAGTATTTGCACTGGTGAAAGTATTTAGTTAAGCACTTCTAAGATTCCTGTCTGTCTCCTCAGATATGCTCAGAACTCAGGGTGGACCCAGTCACACTAGAGACTGGAGCCAAACAAGCCCCCATGTCCCACAGAAGAACCATGCCGGGCAGCACCCTGCCCCTTCTCTTGCATTGACTCTAGAAATTGACTCTCCTTATGGGGTCATTTTTATGAAACACTTGCATACTCCATGCTAAGGTCCTTCATATATTTTCTGCTTAAAACTTCTTATCAAACAAGTTTGTCATCTTTTCTGCTTGATCTTTAAGGGAATAATGCTAGTCCAATCTGAGAAAGGAGACTAGGTGTTCAGGGAGTGATATAGTTGTCAATATTGAGATGGATGACTATCTCCTTGCTGCATGCTTTCAAACTGAGCAAAGAGACCCAAGGAACAACATTATATTTAGGCAAGATTACAGAAGCATACTCAAAGTACAGAGGTAGGGCAGAACATAGTGAACAGTGAGGTGGTCAAAGAAGGCACCACAGAAAAAGTGATGACCAAACTAGGTTTAGAAGGCTATCTAAGTGTTCTTCAGGTGGAAAGACTGATGGAAGATAGTTAGAGAAGGATATCTAGGCAGAGAATCTAGCATACAACCTCCTCTGTCAGCAATATGTTCATTTTAAACATGTGAAAGCCTAAATTAGGGTCATCCAAAAGTGATGGTGTCAGCCATTCACAGTAAAGTACAAATGAAGTTTGCTAATTCTCCTTTTTGGAAGCTCCCTTACAACCAAGCCCTGGCCACCATTGACAGAAGTCTACCAGGCCCTGTTCACTGCACATATCTCCACTGCACATATTAACCACAGCTTTTGGACATCCATTCATGTCTCTCCTCTACTCACTTCTTCTTTGCATCAGCTATCATTCTACTCTTTCTTGGAACACAGCTTCTCACCCTCAGCCCTACTCACTACCAGTCTTTTCCACAAGTGGCAAGAATGATCAAAAATATGACCATGCCATTCTCTTGCTTATAATCTGTTTCTGTCAACCTGGTTTATAGGTCCTAATTATTAGACCACTAGTGGTCTTTCCAACCCCATGGCTAGCCACACTGACCACCCTGGAGTTCCCAAATACATCAGGTGTCAAACAAAACCATTGTCCAAATGAATGTTCACTGTGTGGCTCAGACTCAGGTCCATTACTGCAAAGAGGAGCCAAGGCCCACATAACTGTTCTCTGAGGAGGAGTCCACTGGTCATTGGCCTTACTGGGGCAGAATGTGACAGGCGTGGCCCCTGTACTCACTGGCCTGTGGAGATGAGCAGGTAGAAGGTAAGTGCACAGAAGAACAGCAGTGAAAATGGGCTCAAAACTCAGCCCTGCCAGGCATCAGCTGTCTGACACTGGCCAATTTTCTGCAGTTATTAGGACTTTAGTTTCCTCCACTCTATAATGTGAAGATATTCAGGAGCTAAGAGGAAGTATGTTAAAAATACCTAGCACAGATCCTAAAATAAGCAGTACTTACTATACTGAGCTCGTAGACTTGTGTGCACAAGTAAATGGGTTCAGAGTATCACCATCTCATTGCCCTGGTGGGGACCAGGAAGCGAGAAGGCAAAGGATAGAAAAAGAGAGGAAATACCTTGCCCATCTTGTGACCCAAACAATCCTTACAGAGCAAGCAGATTTCTTCCTGTCAATCGAGAAAAGAAGAAACTTTCAGAGTGTTACATGGCTGACTGAATCTTTCACAGTTAATTCATAAAAAATGTTCAACCTTAGCCCTTACTCCAAGTCTGGTGTTCTCTTCTGTAGTCTTCCTGCTTCCTCACCTGGTATTCATTCAGCACTTATTTGTGAAGTATCTAGCATGCCCCAGGCACCATGCTAAACACCAAGGAGATAGTGGGGAGGCACTGGGTAAACCACCAAGGGATGTGACTACCTCACTTCACCAAGTAATATCTCCTTCATGCCTAAGAGCTGGAGAGGAGCAAGGTGACCAAGAGCAGGTAATGTGGAATCAGGGCTATTCCAATAATGAAAAGGGTGACACATAAGTAAGCAATATTGTACACTTTGCACAAAAACCTATTTTCACTGATTTATATGGCTCTTTCAGGAATGTCCTGTAGAATTTCACTGGATTCCTATGTAAAGTGTAATCTACCATAGACCCAGAAAATATCGTAGCCGAAGTACCCTACAGCAACTTGCTATCTAATTTTGTAGGATTTTTTTCCACCAGATAATCATTTAAATGAGAAAATTTTAAACCATTTAATTGTAATGGAAGAAACACAATAGTGCTTACCATTTTAATTCTTAAAATATTAAAAGTTACTAAATACTTTTTTGAAATACAAAACAATTTTTCTTTAAATAACTATTGTATTTTAATGATTTTCTGGAAATGCTTTTGACTGCTTTTTAAAAAAAAATTCTAGTAAGAACACTTAATTAAAGATCTACACTTTTAATAAAATTCTAAGTGCTTAGTACAGGATTCACTATGGGAACCGCATTGTGCAGAGGCTGGCAGCAGAATTGTTTCACTACATCTAGCTAAAATTTCATGCCATAGAGCAGCAGCCTCCAACTCTCCTTTCACTCAACCCTTGGAACCTACCATCATGTTCTCTGTTTCTATGACCTAGACTATGTAGATCCTTCATAAGTGGGATCATATAGTATTTGTTCTTCTGTGACTAGCTTAGGACATAGAGCATAATCCTAAAAGCCACAAAAGACCCTCAATAGCCACATCAATCTTGAGAAAGAACAAAGCTAGAAGCATCATACTCTCAGATTTTAAAATATATCACAATATTACAGTAATTAAATCAGCTTGGTACTAGCATAAAGACAGACACAGAGACCCACTGAACAGAATTGCTAGTCCATCCAAAAACCACCAAAATGTATATAATAAAAATGTATAGCTTTTTTTTACACAAATCATGCCTCAGTAATATGGTTTTAAAATTACAGAAAATCTAGAAATAAACCTACTCCTAGATAGTTAATTGATCTTTGATAAAAGGCCAAGGTTACACAAAGGGAAAGAATAGTCTCTTCTAAAATAATGCTTGAAAACTGGATAACCACACACAAAAGAATAGTATTGAACTCATTTCTTAAAAATTGGCTTAAAATGGACTTATCTTAAACATGGCCCTTTAATTGTAAAACTCCTTGAAGAAAACATAAAAGGAAAGCATCATGACATTAATCTCAGCAGTACTGCACAAGCAAGTAAAGCAAAAATAGATAAATGGGAGTATGACAAACTAATGTCGGTGCACTACAAAGAAAACAATCAACAGAGTGAAAAGACAACCCAGAGAGTGGGAAAATATTTGCAAACCACATATATGATAAGGGTTTAATATGCAAAATATATGAGGAATTCCTACAACTCAACAGAAAAAAAACATATATAAATGGCCCAATTAAAAATGAGCAAAAGATTTAAATACACATTTCTCCATAGTGAACATGCAAATGACCAATAAATATATGAAACAGTGATGAACATCACTTATCATCAGGGAAATGCCAAGAAACCATGGTGAAAAATTACCTCACACTTTTAGGATGGCTATTATCCAATATAAAAGAAGGGAAGGGGAGGGAGAAGGAAAGGGAAGGGGAAGATAAGATAAAGAAGGGCAAGGAAGGGGAGAGGGAGGGGAGGGGAATAATGGGGAAGGGAGGGATAATAAGTGCTGACAAGAATGTACACCAAGTGGCACCTTGTTGGTGAGAAGGCAAAACTGTGCAGCTGTGGGAAACAATATGGAGGATCCTCAGGCAAAAAAAAAAACCCAGACAAACTAAAAGTAGAACTTCTATATGATCCAGTAATCCTACTTCTGGGTATGTATCCATAGTAATTGAAATCAGGATCTCAAAGAGTTATGTGCACTCCCATGTTTTTTGCAGCATTATTCGTAATAGCTAAGAAATGAAAACAACCTACATGTTCATCAATAGATAAATATACAAAGACGTGTGTGTGTGTGTGTGTGTATGTGTGTGTGTGTGTATAGATACATACATATATACAATGGGATAGTATTTTGCCTTAAAATGAATGCACTCATTCATTCTTTTGTACAAAAGAGAACTGCTAGGGGAGAATCAGCAGGAGGGAAGGAGAAGGTAATGGTGGATGAAGATCATCAAAGTACTTTGTACATGTATGTGACTAGAATAATGAAACACATTAAATTGTAAAGAAAAAAAGGAGGGAGAGGGGGATAAGAAAGAGTGATAGAATGGGTGAATTTGACCAATATAAATACAATGACTATGTCTGGAAGCATCACAATGAAACCTCTCATACAATTAACTTATGCTAATGAAAAAAGAAAAAGAAAGAAATGAATGCAATTCTGCCATGTGTAACAACATGGATGAACCTGAAGAACATTTTTCTGGTAATATCTGATCCTTCCCCAGGTAGGTATCCTTAAAGCTAATCACTCACAAATTTCAAACAATGGCATCTTTTTCACTAGGTTACTTCATCCATGCAAAACTGTTCACATAACACAATCTAATCCATGTACAGTCATTAGGCCACATCATGTCAATGAGTTTTGGCAAAATATGGAGCCAAATAGAGGACCAAATTCTAGGCTCACATCTTCCCACGGTGGGGAAGTCATCTGGGCTCAGTGAGCTCCACTTTCTAAGGTCTGTAATTCAGAGACAAAAACGAGGAGCAATAATCCCTCCCAGATCTGGATTATGACTTTTGTGACACCCAGAGCTCCTTTTGTACGACTATATCAATGTAAAGATGAATAACCCAGTTTGCATTATATTCTTTCTTGGTCCGATTTTAAAAGATATTAACACCTTCTGTGGATCTCTAAAACTATTGTGGTCCCTAAGCACCATGAACAGTGAGCCCAATGGCCAAGTCAGCTGTGGTAGCTCACAGACAGAAGAAGACAGAAGTAATGCACCCCATGTATTGGTCCAGCATCCACTGAGCACCTGCGCGTGTCAGCACTCTGCTGGACACTGAGGCTTAACTTGCTGTTCTGCTGTTCAGTCACTGCCTCTGATCACAGTACCTCAGACACAGCTGGTGCTTGTTTAATACTTGGTAAGTGAATCAATCATTTGTGGTGTCTCCACTTTCAAAGAAATGATAGCCTACAAACCATATCCTGACATGTTTAATAGTAATCATGAATGTCTATATCTACATATGTATGACTCTAGCTTCTCCTGCAAAGGATATGAGGATGTTTACAATAACAAGCAGAACTAGATTCAAAGCAAATATAACAGGCAAAGACCCCAGTGAAAATGGGGGCAAAAGGGTAAAAGAAGAGAGCACTGGGGAGAAGGGAAATTTCTTCCTGGGAACCATCTCTGTTCCTCAGTTTCTCCTCTCCCCACTGGACTCTACAGACCCACTTCCGGCCAGTGGGGAAGGGGCTGTTATAACACATGGTTTAGGATAGATAGGGCTTTCAAAACCCAAGCCAGCTTTGTACAAGGACAGAGTGAGCATTAAGCCCTTCAGGAAAGTCTTATTCTGCAACTTCCTACAAATTAAAATAAAAATGACTCCAGAAGTGAGACCTTGAACAATCTCTCAATGATTATATGTTCTTCCACCTGGGAAACCCTATTCTAAGACAAACAGAGGATGGGGGAGATGTTGCTTTGGTGGCCAGCATACTTACATCAGAGGAGCTTGCTCCAGCAGCACGTAGTGACCACAGCAGGGAGGTACCTGTGATCTCCACAGGGCAGCAAAGCACGGGAAGCCCAAGTGCATGCCAGGAGCAGATCTGTTGGGAAAGGGCAGTGCCTAACACTCTACCCTTGAGAGCTTTTGTGCCTGCACTCAGGTGTTCTTAGAGTCCATGACATCCAACGCTCACTAATTCACATACCACATGCGAGGCAGAAACATTCCCTGCCTTAGCAGGTCTTAGAGGCAGGGGAAGATAGACTATGCATATTATCTAGTCATCCATGGATCTGTTGGCCAGTGATGGGGTGGGAGAGGGCGTCTCACTGACATATGTCACTGACACGGACATATGACAACTCCAGCTTGGCCCGTGTCTAGCTGTGTGACTGTAGAAACCTAACTTAACCCATCTCTGCCTCAATTTCTTCAGCTATAAAAGAAAAAATAGGAAGACTTTGGGTGAACTGAAGGCATCAATGGCTTAGCTGGGTACCTGGTGGGAGAGTAGGTGTTCACAGGTGTGATCTGAAATGATCATCACAATTTTCACACTATTGTAAAAGTTTTTTAAAAAATTCTTCCTTTATCTCGTGCACTAGATCATAGGACCCATTAAGAGCAGGGAATGACTTAGTCATCATGATGGCTCCTGCAGCACACAAATGCTATCACACGGTAGGGGATAAATAACTCCTGATGATTAATTAATGAGCACACTCATTGAAACTCAACCCCAAAAGCAGGGTGCTGAAGACCCTAAGAGTTCTCCCACAGCCTGTGTTCTTCCACCATTCTCTCTTTTTTTATTTATTTTTATTTTTTTTTCATTTTTTTTCTTTTAGTATTCATATGTGCATACACGCAACTAAGAGGTAGCATAGATAAATGGGACCTCATAAAGATAAAAAGCTTCTGTTCATCAAAAGAAATGGTCTCTAAACTGAAGAGAACACCCACAGAGTGGGAGAAAATATTTGTCAACTATACATCAGACAAAGGACTGATAACCAGAATATATAGGGAACTTAAAAAACTAAATTCTCCCACCATTGTCTCTGTGGGAAATGGACCAACCCCTATTATTTCAGTGACACAAAAGAGGGTGTGAAGTCTCCCTGGGGGAGGTGGTGTTCTCTAGACTCTGAGTCACTGAATTCTTGATCTTCAGTGAGACCAATCAGACCCTCAGGATTTATCAGGTATGGTAGCTATCTTATGCATTAACTAGGCCAGGCCAAAATACCCAGCTATAGTTGGTCAAGAAATTTAAGTGTTTTAGTGAAGATACTATTTCGAAGAGACTAACATTAAAATCATTACATTCAGAGTAAAGCAAATGACCTCCCATATTATGAGTGGCCCTCATCCAATCAGTGGAAGGCCTTAGTAGAAAAAGTCTGACCTCCCCACAAAAGCAGGAATTCTGCCAAGAGACTGCCTTTGAATTTGAATGCAACTCTTCCCTAGGTCTCAGTCTACCAGTCAGCCCTGAACTTGCTTGCCAAAAATCCTTAAAATAGACTCCTCTTCCTCTCTCAACTTCTCTCTCTCTCCCTCTCTGTCTCACTCACTTTCTTTCTTCTCCTTTCCCTCCCTCTAAGAGATGTCATCACATTTCCTGAATTAAAACTCAAGCTTTTACCAGAGACTTCACACACACACTCATATCTATGACAGAGAGGGAATGGGGGCACATAGGTCTTTGTAGCTCTTTCTCTGGAGCAGCTGGGCCAGTACATTGTATTATGCCAGTTGTCCCTGCTATATGTGGCAGCATTAAGTCATCACAGTAAAAGCAGCAAAAAAAAGACTGAACGAGCTCTCTTGGAAGATTCTATGCAATTCTCTTACTACTCCTTGAAAAACTAAGGGCCAAGAAGGGCGAGTGGCTGGCTCAAGGTCACACATCAGGTTAGTATTGAAGCCTAGAAGGGAACAACATTTAAGACTCATCATTTAATGTCTCACCCAAAGACCACATTTGGGGCTATTGTACCAATAATTCATTTAATTATGCAGATAACTGAAAAATAATAATATCACCAGAGGGTTTTCACATTTTTGTGCCAAGCTCTATGCTCAAGGTTCTTAAAAGGTTATTTTATTTAATCCTCTCAGCAGCCCATGAGGCTGGCTTTAGAACCCCCTTCAAGAGATAAACCAACAGTCAGAGTGGAGTAAATAATTCTTCGAGGGCAAAGCTGCTGACGTGAGATGGGAAGGCGCACAAGCCCTGGAGCCACCAACTCAAAACACAAAGGTCTAGATGCCAAAGGAGCAGCAGGAAGGAATGTGGCCACAGGAGACAGGGGCTTGGGATGCATATTGTGTCATACCTACCTTCCCATGATGTTTTGTGCCAACTAGCTCTATTTTGCAAACACCTCTGCCAGAGAGGGCTCATGGAGGAGGGTGAGGGGCACTCTCTAATCCCTGCAGCTGATCACAGTCTGGGCGGATTCCAATGCTGCTTGCTAATTTTCTGGCTTCTTGGGGATTTGGACACACAACTCCCAGAAGGATGAGGGAGTGCAGTGGAATCTTCACTTGGCAGCCCTGCCTGGTGGGAAGACACAGGCTGGGCACACAGCATCGAATCCACATAATTGGATGAGGCCCAAATGGAAAATGCACAGAAAAGAATCAAGTCCTGAAAATAACCCATTGAGCTAAAGTGCCATGAGCGAGTCCAATTCCAAACACCCACAAACAAACCATTCTGTCTGACTTTTATGAAAGACAGACATGTCTGCTTTGACACACATACCCAGAAATAGCCAAGGAAAGAAAGGGAGGAAAAAAAATCACTGCATTGTACCACGTGCCTGCTGACTCTTTTCCTGTAACATTTTTATGCATACTAATTCCTGAAATCCTCCTTAAAGAAAGATATTATCCCATTTCATCGTTGAGGAAACTGAGTTTTCACAAGTGTAAGTTCTGTCAACTCATGTAATTTTAATCATAAGCAGGTATTTGAATCCAAACTCTTCTCTAGGCCATGTTAGGACAGTCTCACATGTACAGTGGGGTGGATCATGGTCAGATATGTCATCTGCAGTAGAGGTCATGGGCCGAAATGATCTACATGTTCCCCACCCCACCCCGCCCAGGTCTAGGTTCTCTGTAATAGCCCAGGGGGCCTCATGTGGCACTCTCATGCCAATGCAGACATCCATCATTCTAAAACTCTCTCCCATTAGTTTCTGTCCACATAAAACAATGAGCATCTGTGTGGCTTAGCTCGCAGGCCATTCAGTTGAATCCAATTCACACACTTGAACCAATCAGTCATTCAACACACATTTCTTAAACACTTATGTTGTGTGCCAGGCATGGTGATATGTACTGGGGAAGTGAGGCTAAAGGAGATGGTCTCTGCCTCCAGTCAGTGAGAGCCAATGTATAGGAAAGCCAGGGATTCCTACAGCATTTGGGAACAAGTCTCATTTCCTCGGAAATCAGAGAGTAATTCTCAGCAGCAGTGTTATCTGAACACATGTTGAGGATGTGCAGTGAGTTGAGCATCAGAGTTACTGCAGGGCAGACAGTTTATCATAATCCTTTCCATATGCTTTGGTGGCACCAGCTAAGGGCCTAAAGCATGGGATGCTAGTGTTGAAGATGCTTTGAACTGAAATGTAACCATTGACAGTCACAAATGTCCCAGGCCATGTCACTCAGCAGACAGTCTGAGCTGAAGATTCTCTGCTGGTAGGTCTGCCTGCTGGGGAGACTGTCCAGGCCAGTGCATTGTGGGGTATGAGAGAGAAGAGCTGGGTGGGGGAAAAGTTAGACTGTGATGCATTCACAGAAAATGTTTCACCCAATGCCAGGGGAATTCTAAAGAGTGACTGGTCCTACAGAGTCAGTTATCAGCGCTCCAGCAGCAAGGGTGTGGGAGATGACCTAGAGGCATACCACACATCTACTGTAGGATAAGGGCTCTGCTGTTGCCCTTGAGGATGGAGAGCCTTTTCTCCTTGCCTCATACTGTGCTGTAGCACTAAGACACTGTGCATAGGAGGTAACAGAGAGGGGCCAACCTCATGATGTCAGGTTCCCTGCTGTCCAATCTCTCCCTCACTCATTCATAAGTACAATATTGGTACTCGGGATACCAAGTTCTGAGAAGCTCAGTGGTTGACAGAATTCCTGCTTGTGTAGGTCATTAGACTCCATTCCTAAACTGGTCCTATTTGACTTTTATGTCTGCTCTTTGTGTGACACCAAACCCCATTCTAGTTTCAGGCCCCAAGTCTTAGTAGCCCTCATCTTTGTTCTTCATGATCACAAGAACATGTGACAGAGCAACTTGACCTTGATGGGGATATAGCTTGGGCAGCTTTTAGATATCTCCTGGTTGGGTCTTAGAACTGGGAAAGATGGTATCGTGGGAAAACAAGGTGAGTGCGTTACCTGCTATTCTGAATAGTCTGGGCACAGAGAGTCCAGCTCTGTGAACCTGGAGTACCTCTTTTGGGGAGCTAGCGGAGCACAAAAAGCCTTTCACATTCATGTCATGATTACTCTTATGTATCAACTTGTATGGGCCGCAAAGTGTCCAGATACTCAATGTCTGTGAGGGTTTTTTCCTCTCTTTCTCCATGAAGATTTTTCTGAATGAGATCAGTGTTTAACTGATAGATTGAGTAAAACAGACTGCACTACCTAATATGGATGGAATTCATCCAATCCAGTGAGGGTCTGAATAGAATAAAAGTGAGAGTAAGCCAATGAAGGACAAGTTTGGCTCTCTTACTGTTGCTGATCTGCGACATCGGTTTTTTCCCGCATTTGTACTTACACTTGGATTATAACACCATCAACTCTCCCGTGTCTCTAGACTGCTGAATACAGATCTGGAGACTTCTCAGCCTCCGTAATTGTATGAGCTAATTCCTTATGGTAAGGAAGAATTCCAACACACTGGTTTTGTTTCTCTGGTAACTGAATAATTCAGGCTGATTATTTCTGTGCAGGCCACCAATAAAAAGACATCACATGTGGCTTAAGAGAAATATGGAAAATTGTAGTATACATGGCCAACCTGCACATCACAGAATAACAGTTGAAGTCTCCTTGTGGGAAGAAGGAATAAGAAGGATCTATTAATAAATAGGCATATTTATTAAGTGACTACTGAACACTAGCTACTGGGCTAAGATCTTTACATTCACATCAACATTGGATACACATACCTCTGTAACATTATTAATTGTTAGTGATCCCACTCTATGGGTGTGGAAACTGATGCTCAGAGAGTGAACAAATCAATGATGGAACCAGGTTTTGAAAGCAGGCATGACTCAATGCCAACAGGCTTTAGTGTTGTCACACAGTCTTAGGGAAGCCCCCTCACAACATAGTCTCCAAAGGGACCACATGTAAGAGGTGCTATCTTAGGACCATATTCAGTGTATCTACTGTAAGGCTTGGCATTCGGAATGAGTTTGAGAAATGCTGCAATGATGAAGAGAATGATGGATGGATAGTGAGGGAAAGGGATAAACACAGCAAAGACTCTCACGGTGGGGTGGGGCATTTGAAAGAAGTGGGGATCTCATAGAACACACATTGCAAAGTGAGGTTTGTGGGCCACCGGGCCTTTGAACCAGTGCAGACATTACCTCCGAGGAAGTCGGCTTGCAGTATCCAGCTCCAAAGACCAGGTTTTCCAGAGAAATGATGGACTGCTCTTGTCCTGCCTCTGGGCCTCCTTTACCAAGCCAGGAGCCTCTTCCCGGACGAGTAAAACTAGAAAGAAGAAAAGTGAAGGGAGAGAAACAGGGTGTAGAGAAAGCAATGGTGACAATGCTTTGGCCCCCTTGAGGGGTGTTCCTGGGGAGCCCATGAAGTAGATTTACAAGGAGAAGTTAGCTCCTGAGGGTGTGTGTGGACAGAATATTTTGAATGTTGTGATTGACTAGGGGATCCAACCGGCAGGTAAGCTTGGGAACCATAGACGATACACATCCTACAATTGTACAAAAAGATGCTCACCCTAAATGCCAAGAGCACGCCTGTTGAGAGATACTGAGGTTGAAGTCCAAGGCTGTGTCAACCAGAGGGGTGAGATGAAGAGGTTCCTGACCAGAAGCAGAAGAGCAGGCCCAACTACATATGCTCTGACTCCTGTGTCTGCTCCTTATGGGCATCACCAGGAGTGAGCTCCTCTCACCCTTTGTTCCTTCCCAGAACTTGTTTGCCTTTCTATGGAAGAAATAGTATCTACCTCCACGATTCATATGAGAGTCAAGCAGAATGTCAAAGGCTTTCACAACTGACAAAGCACTCCCTATACCTGTGCTAACTGAGAATATTGTAATCTGTTCAACAAATAAACACAAGGATTCTGTCCAGCTCTGTGATTCACTGTAATGATCAGCTGACACGGTATGCTGGCAACAATCGATTTTAGGAAAGGCAATGTGATCGTGAGACTATCTTACTAGGGTTTGCTGTCAACTCCCCTGCCTTAACCTTTTTAATTTTCATCAATTATCATTGTTTTCCTTCCTTTCAGACCTCATTTACCAAATAACCTAAGAGTTCATTATTTCATATTATTATTCATATTGTTATTAATATTTCATAGGTATGTTTTAACCCCCCAGGCAGATTTAAGGTCTCTGATAGCAAACAGAATTTTGACAATAAATAGCCATAGGTGACATCATCTTTACCATACTTCTCAAGAGAACCGTGGTGAGCTTTACCCAAGAGACCTAAGTTCCTGTCTAAAACAGTGACAGGGAAATAAAGTTCATATTCTGTTCCTGTTTAATTCATTTATCCAACTATTAGGCTTATGCTACATTCCAGACCATGGGTCTAGGGTGAAAGGTGATGGATGTGTGGCTATCCCCTTAAAGACACATTAACTGAGGGAGGAAGGCAGACAAACAATAGGCAGAATGGCAACAGAGGTAAACTGAGGCTGGTGAGCAGAGAAGAGCAGCTTACTAACAAGCTCTGTGAAAAGGATGAATAGTCAGAAGTAGTCAGAAGTGGCACTCAAGGAGGATGTGGCCAGTAGTAAGGGGTGCAGCCATGAATGCTATCTGTCAGGCCAGGCAACATCCTCTCAGCAGCCTACACACTGTGAGACACAGGCAAGGTTTCAGCCTCCACTGCTTCTGTCTTCCCATCTGTTAGATGGTTGTAACACACGTGAAATGTGTGGTGGATGTGAAGCTTTAAGTACAAAGTGCGGCAAAGAGTGATGATGTGATAAGTGTAGTAACTATGGTTGATAATATAATATATATTTATTATAAATCATTATTACATACATAATAATTATACAAAATATATTCACATATATATTATACACATAAACAAATCATTACATACAGAATAATTATTTTATGTATGTAATGATATATGATTATATATAAAATGATTTTATGTGTATTATCAATAGTAACTCTCTCTCTGTATATATAGAGAGAGAGCAATCATACATACATATGTATATCTATCACTATTGTTGACAATATCACAATTACAGTCAAACTTCCTTATCCTTGGTTCCACAGATTCAACCAACCATGGGTTGAAAATATTCAGAAAACAAAGTGTCTATATTGAATATGTACAGATTTTTCTTATAATTAAACAGCAAAGTGATCAAACAATAAGGTATAATAAGTATCTACTTATCATTTACACTGTATTAAATGTTATAAGTAGTATAGAAATGGCTTAAGATAGAGTAATCCCACCTTACTCCCAGATTTATCATACACATTTTTGATATAGTCAAAAAATAATAATTAAATTAAAAAAAACAAAGACTGGCAGAATGGCTCAAATGTCAAAGCACGTGCCTAGTAAGCACCAGACCTGAGTTCAAACCCCAGTACTACCACCCAAAAAAAGAAATTTCAAAAAGAAAAATTTTAAATTCTTATGCTTGCATTGCACAGCTCAGTTGAAGCTCTCAAGCAGTCAGTTCTGTGTTATTATCAGTTGTGTTTAAGTTACATGTGACCTACCAAATGCTTCCCTGCACTTAATTTTGTGCAAACATGCCTCCCCAAAAGCAAATAATGCCCCATAAGCAAGGTAAGCTACTGCACTTAATTGAAGTGATCAAATGAAAATTTGAGATTTGCTGAAAGGCAGAGTATCTTTAGTGCAAGTTGGGCACCATTACAGGAAAAAATGAATCAAGCACCCACAGTACAGTACTGAACTCCATGCATCCCGAGTCTTCGCAACTTTTCCTCAGTGATGGTCTCCTGGGAACCATTTACCCATAGATCCCAATAATCTACTCTATACCAGAGGATGTACATAGGTATATGCGAACACCATTCCATTTTATATGAGTCTTGAGCATCCACAGATTTTGGTACCTGAGGGGGACCTGGAACCAAACTTCAACTCTTTACAAAGGCATAACTGTATAATATAGTATTATCATAATTCTGATTTGGTTTGAATCAAGAGTTGAAGTTGGCTTACCACTCAGCTGGAAGATGGGTAAAAGGAACATTCTAGAATTAAAGTACAACAGGTCTGTGTATACAGGGTAAAGATTACAAACCAATAACTGTAATACTTGTTATTTACTTAAGTGTTATTTACTCTAATTAGCTTTCCAGTTAATGGGTATCCATCTGGAGAAAATCAGCTATAGCCATATGAGGGTTAAAAGTTAGATTTCTTTTCTTCAGTCTGTCTCAGTAAAGGCAGAAGGTCTTTTTAGGTTAAGCTTAAATTTTACCCTGCTCCATACTTATTGGATCTAACAGATGCTGTGAAAACCTGCTTTTCTGGGAAAGGTAGTGCTTGCCCTATTTTACAGGTATTTCCCACAAGCTTAAAGGGTTCCCTTTGTTCTAGCTACTGTGAACTAAGACAAACTCTTCCTGTAGAACCTAGAGAGCAGAAAAGAGGTCTATTTTTACTCTATCCATGAAGAAGTTCAAGCTCTCACTGCAGTTCTCTTTGCTCCTCTCCTAAAAGGCTGTTGCAGATAGTCTCAGGAGAGTGTTCCCCATCAGGTCAAATGTTCTGCTAAGATTCCCCAGCTCCTCAAATCCTCAGCAAGATAACACCAAGACTCCCAACAGCCACAGAGTGAACTTGGTCCCCATGGCTGCTTCAGGGGGTCTGATACCTGTCTCCTCCCTAAGCCTCCTGCCTCCACTTTCATTAACTTCCAGCTCAGCCCACCTCAGCTGCTGGAGGGATTTTGAGAGAACACAAGACTTTTGGGGCGATTGGAGTGTTCTCCTGCTCCAAATGTCAATGCTTCCTTAACACAACAAATGGATTTTCAATTCCTTAATGCATCATTAATTATGTCATTAAAAGCTAGCTACAGTTTACCCTCCCAAATTCATTTTTCACTATCACAGTCTCTTGTTGCCTGGCTGGAGCACAAAGGCCATTTTTTTTGGGAAAATTTCCCTTCAAGTCTCAAGCAGAAACGCTTTTCTCCAACCTAAGAGAAACTCACCATTTACTAAGTACTTATCAGTGCTAGATACCTGCCCAAGACCAGGGTCTGGGTTATGGTATCTGCTAAACAAAAATTTTTCTATTGAATGCATGACCAAGGGTTTCCCATGCACTATCTCATTTAATCCTTCTAATAGTCTCCAGGTGCACACTGAAACTGAAGCCCACAGAGTAAACAAGCAGGGCTCAAAGTTGCCACCTCAGAGAAAAAAGCATGCCAGTCCATGATTTTAACACCTGCCCAACACTGCACTCCCTGATACTTTGCACAACCCTCTGTTTACCAGATGAATTGGAGCTCACAGCATATAAGCCTTTTAATGTCAGATCTCTGATCTATTCATCTCTGAACTTCCAAGGTCTATTCTTCTAGAATTGTCTCAAGCTCAGTCACTTGCCTTGAATCAAGCATGTTCTCACCATGTGAGATGCTCTATGCTCCATTTCATTTCACCAACAGATCATCCTTGTTGGTTTAGTATCACCCCCTATTTTAAAAATATTCTCTCTGTCTACTTCTTTGTATGTTTGTTTTTATGCTTACATGTTGAAATGGAAGTTTAGAGAAGTTAGTGATGTATCCAAAGATTCCCAGAAAACAAGTGATGGCGCTAGACAGTAAGATAGCTCTGACTCTAGCTTTAGAGGGACACTTCACTCTTGACTCCAGAACCATCTGGAAAGGTGCTTCCTTTCCTACTTGGGTGGCTACCTGGCCTCCAGCAGGACAACCCTCTTATCCTAGGATACAGCCTTTGGCCATCAGTTTTGCTTTGTCAGCCTCTGTGATGGCAAACTAATACCACCATGAACCCTGCACTGAGGAATTTTTGCCAATCCTCAATGAGCAAACAGCTGGAGAATATGCTTTTCAAGACAATAGTACTCTGCTACTTTCTGGATTCCATTTTTCCTTATCTACCCAAAGTCAGGTCTGCTTTCCTGTATTCCTGTAATGATGGATCTTCCAGCATTTTTAAAAGTCAGACTCTCTTATAACAGCTTTACTATGTTATAATTCCATATTTGCAGATCAGGGGCTGAGGGGCATAACTTAAGTGGTAGAACATCTACTAGCAAGCATAAGGACCTGAATTCAATCCCCAGTACCACCAAAAAAAGAAAGAAGAAATATACAGATAATACCACTGTACAACAGGAAACCATATATGCAGATTGGTCCACTCCACTGCACCATGAGCTCTCTAAAGATCTCTTCAGAGAACGCTACTATATGTCCCATAGCAGCGTGCACTGTGTAGATCTTGACATCCTTCATGGAGCACAGCAAGCCTTCAATAAGTACCTACCCAATGGAAGAAGAATGAGAGCCCTGTGGACCCACTGATCCATGTGTATCCTTTATCTTCAGAACCCAGTTTTCATTGAGGATGCCAATCAATGACCGGAAACTCTCCAAAAGCTCAGTAGAACACAGAGCACCATGTACTACCTGACCTTAGCCCATGGCTCCAGGATTGGAGTTGCTTCTTGCCAGCTGTCTGCACTCCTCAGTTCCCCATTCTCTTAGCTCCTGATGTGTGCTCTCATTTTACCTCTTGTGTGAGATTTCCTTCTGCCACAAGCTAAAACTACTCCAAACCTTCTCCTATGTAACCCAGTTTTGCCTTTTCAGACTCCATCTCACCTTGCCCACTAGCCACCTACTCTACTTGGGCAGCACTTCTCAGTCTCTCGATTCTAATTATTTAATACATATCTGGCATCTTTACTAGTCTTGGTCAGTATCTGAAATTGCCACATGGCCACAATGACCAGTTCAAAATGTCCAGGGTCAGAGTTGATTAGGAGCCATATCCCATGGCTTAATATGGGTATCTCATGTCCTACTCACAGACCTCAGCAGAGAACAGCAGGCGCTAGGCCCCTGACAGCAATATTTGTGAGGACTCAACCTCACATGCATTTAAATTCTCAATACCTAGGAGCTGTCCCAAAAAGGAGCACTGGGACAAATTTCTTCCAAAACTCTATGTTACAAGATTCTGACCCTAAATATCCCATTGCACATGTGCATCATTTGCCCATATGCATGCATGATGTTTTGGATAACCTAAATGTACACATTTGGTCACACTGAGATTGTGAAAGGCCATGTGTCACATACTGTACTAGTTATTGTCAGTCCTGTCAACCCAGTTATAGAATTAATAAGTACTTCCCAGGACCTTGGAGGTGTTCTGAAGCAAGTTACTGAAGGGCAAAAGCAAAAGATCTTATAAGTGAACCTGCACGTTAACAAGTAACAACTGGAGAGAAGAGTCAGGATGGAACCCCTGCCCCATACCTAGCCCTATCTTCACTAAAACTTTATGTAGATGAGACACTTTAGTGCTCTAGTTTTAGAGAAACACTTAGAATAAAGTGAATCCAGCTGAAGAATCCAAGTCCTCTCAGTGTGAGCCATAGTTCGCTGGTCTTCACCTCCTAGGCTCTACCACTGTCTGCCTCATTCTGGATCCTCTATCCAACCTCTTCCCCACCTCTTCTGCTCCTCTCAGCAAGGCTCAAGCCTACACCCACAGCATTAGAGAAGCTTCTTTGGTCTTGGCTGACCTCCCATAGAAAACTCTGGGCATCCCAGCCACCCTGGTGATAGAAGGTGGGTCTCCATGCCCCAGGGCTGACCCTAACTTCATACCTGATCAGGGGCTGCTGCAGAGCCACCAAGGCAGCATGAATGGTCACTGAGATCACCGACAGGTGGAAGTAGTCGAACATGACAGGGACCTGGTGGTGTAGACCCCTCCGAGGGTGGAAGTGCAGACCAAGTGTACGACTGCTGATCATTGGTGCACCAGCTACATCCCTCAGCCTGAAAGGCAAGTCAGTGATACATGAGTGACAGTGGGTTGTCCCTGCTGTCATCTAAACAGGTCCACAATGCAGGCTGTCCATGGATTGAGTGCTGGACATGCATTGCCTTATTCAGTCCTCAAAAATTCTGCCTGGTAGGAACCATTTTTCCCATGATTGTTAAATGAAAAAAATGAAGCTATACTGTGGTTCTCGGACTTAGCTCTGTTGTCACTGACACCAAGCCCACACACTAGCAATGATTATGATGTCCATCCTTCAGTGCTCCAGCCCTCCAGGTCCTCTTTCCCTCCTTATTGCCCCCACAGGCTCCAGCACTGCTCTTACAATGCTCTGCTGACTTGATGAGCCTGTGCTTTTTATTAGATTTCTACTCCTAAGAACAAGAGCTGCAGCTAATTCAGCTGTGCATCTCCAGCACCTCACCAAGAACTGGCATACTGTGAAGTTGGTCAAGCATGTGCTTATTAAGATGAACAACTGATTGACTGAGTGGTCAAAATCATGCATGGCTCCAAAGCTCAATGCTTAAACAGTCTGGCCAGTTTCATGTCCCCTCACCCCATCTCTGCTCTAGCACTTTGTCATGGCTGAATGTCCCATCCTAAGAGACAACCAACTGGCAGGCAAGGCCCAACAGCATTTTTTATTATGAATAGGGACTGATTCTTCTCTAAATAAAAGCCATCATAATTGGCCTCCAGGTGAACCAACAGGAATCGTGACCTCTGGAAAAAACAGTCACACAGCGCTGCAAGTTGTGCTGAAGCAGATTATGTGGAAAACCTCAACGAGCATCTTCCAGGAGTGAAATAGAGAGAGGAAGTTCCTCCCTCCACAGGTGAGGAAAGAGGGAATGGGGAGGGGAGGTGATGGGAGGTGACTCCTGCTGCTTAGAATCTTTGTTTCTTGTGTGCAAATGAATCCAAGTATGAGACCCCCCCAAATACCTGGGACCCCATGTGACTCCACAAACCAACTACATGGAACAGACTTGTTGTTCACAAGAAGGAAACCTGGCCAGGAGAGGTTAAGGAATCCACCCCAAATCTCAGAAAGTGGTTGCCACTTATATTTACTTTAATTCAGACAATAATTCATGGGGGCCTTACTATAAAATGGACATGTTGCCTTTCCCCTTTCTCTGTAAAACTCTCATGAGATATTTACTAACATTATTCCATGTTTAGAAGCAGAAGTAAAGTCAATGTGAGTCAGTTAACTTATTCAAAGTCACAAGGCAAAATCAAAATGCTATATTAGGTCTTTTTTATTCCAGTCTGTTCTGAGTTACTGTTCAGTATTGCTTTGAGTCCATTCAGACACAGCCCCCTGGGAGTCACAAAACTATCCATAGGCCATGACCAGCAGGAAGTTAAACATATCTCAGTGTAGCAAAGAGGCAAAAAATGGTAACAAAATTCAAGCCACATGGATAAGAGTAAAGGATTAAAAAGGAGTTCAGACATAGTGAAACACACCTGCCCCAGATATTTGGGAGGCTAAGATAGAAAGATTCAAATTCAAGGCCACCCAGGCAAAAACATGTGACCTTACCTTGTTTTTCCAAAACAAACTAAAAGAAAAGGACTGGAGGCATGTGGCCAACTAGTAGAATGCTTAATTATCAAGCGTGAGGCCCTGAGTACAATCCCCAGTACCACTAAAAATGTTAAAAAGTATTAAGAAGGAAGGAGGTGATTGCTCTTCTGTGCTCTGAAAAGGATATCGCCCTTTCATGGGGACCAAGTTCAGTTCCTGGGGGTAGAGATTCAATTTGAGAATTCAGAAGTAAACCTGACAGCACAGAGAGAAGAATGCCTAGGTTCTTAAAAGGGAAATCACACTGCCAGGGAGAGATTCCAGTATTTACCTGGAGATGAAGGGTTGACTTAAAGAGCTTTCCTTACCTGAACAACAACCTAAACTAGAATTTTTTCTGGGAATCCAAAAGGAATAAAATTGAGGTCAATGATGGGAAGGCACACAAAGATGAATCACTTCATGAAGTAAAACAGAATTTCCTATTTGAGAGAGCTATTTATGGACAAAAAAATGACATGATCAGAAGGAATGAGCTCGTTGGTCCTGTGCAGGCAAATGCTGACGAGACTCTGCAAAGCAGGAAATACAAATGCTAGACCAGGGCAGCTCCACCTGGGCAACATTGACTTTGGACCTGAATAATGCTTTGCTGTGGAGCAGAGCTATCCCATGCATTGTGAAATGTCCAGCAGCATCTCTGGTCTCTAAATACCAGTATCATCTCCACCCGCCCCCCACCCCTCTGGACATGGCTACATGTTCCCAGGGTGTAGAATCATCCCACTACATTGAGTGTCACTGGATGAGACAGTCTTCAAGAGCCCCTGTGACTCTGGTATTAGATGCCAGGCTTATGTATTTTGCTCCCTATTGTTTGCTTCTACATAGTACTAGGGAAGCTGAATGACTTAGTAATGCTTCAAGGCCTAATATCTTCCCCCAGGATATACTACACATGCCTTATCATCCTTAAACTCAATTTATGAAAGTGAAAAAACATGGCATTTCCAATTTTCCCCAGCCTCTGGCTTCCTGCTCCTCTTACCTAATCTTATGTCCCACAAAAGTCCACTGCTGTAGTTGTTATTAAGTGCTTTGTGTTGTAGAAGAGGAAATAACACATTGAAGCCTTCCTTTGCTTGCATCCAGGAAGCCAAAAAAGATGAAGAAGGCATTTATCTAATAGGCTGTACCCTGGCCTGTCACATATGCTGTCTCTCTTAATCTTCATAACAGACCTAATAATGGTGCCCACTGCATAAACAAGACTACTGAGATTTGGGGCAATACAGGGATTTGCTCCATATTTCATACTTGATGAGTATGGAGCCTAAGTTGCTGTAATTTTATACTCTTTTAATAGCTTCCTGTATTCAGTCTCTCCATTAACTCCTCTTTGGCTGGCAAGAGGTATCATTAGCTGTGTACACTCTGGTTTATCAATAAGTTTCTTAAAGAATTATTGGAGAGTTATTTCTGGGCAGTGGCAGGATTCTGTGGCTAATTGGAAATGTCTGCTCTGGAGCGACAGATGAAAGCCTCTGAAGAAAGGAGGCACACGGCATAAGTGGGTTACTGGAATGGTGATGGTAGAGGAGGGCATGAGAACTGGAGAAGCAGGGGCTTTGATTCTGAAAGTAGACATGGGTTTTCTCAATCATCCGCCACTTCACCAAGGGGAAACTGATGCGATGAGAGAAGTGTGTCATGTTAAAGAGAAGTGGCTCACACAGTAATCCTAGCTACTCGGAAGTCAGAGATCAGAAGGAGTGTGGTTCAAGGCAACGCCAGAAAAAAATTCCTAGATGCAGTGTCACATGCCTGTCATCCCAGCTATGCTGGAAAGCTTAAATAGGAAGATTGCAGTCCAGACCAGTATGGATATAAACACAAGACTTTTTAGAAAAGTTATTACAGCGGAAAGGGCTGGGAGTAGGGCTCAAGTGTAGAGTGCTTGCCTTGCAACAAGTTCAAATCACAGAACTATAACCACCCATCCCCCCCAAAAAACATCAAAAACCAGAACAAGAGAGGAATCTGTGGGATTGACCCCAGACACTATTTCAGTATCATGGACAGATCTTTTCACCAGCCTAAGGACTAAGCACCACCAGCTACACTTCAGCACATGTTTAGTCTCAATACCCGCTAGTCATTGTGTCATTTTTTAAATTCAAATCTCTTCTGAGTCAACTTTCCACAATGCGAAAAACCCCAAAAATAATTAGACAGAATTCAGGGGTGAGACAGACCTTGGGAAACAGCAGAAAGTCCTGAGAGGGAGTCCGAATTTGAAGGGATAAGGGAACAGTTCACCAGCATCAACCTATCACCCTCCTGATTCCCCGTTCTCCAAAGGGAAAAGCAAGACACTGAAGGTGTTGTAGGGAACAGACATGAAGGTTGATTTTTGCAGAGGGGTTAGCATGTGCTGAGATTCTGCTAATAGAATGGAAGTGAAAGGAAGTTTACCTCTCTTCACCTTAACCAAGAGAAAGAGGGTTCTCAAGGGAGTTTGCTCTATACCCCTAGAACTGAGGGAACACAGGTTCTAGATTCTGACTTGTCCTACACAAGCCCTCAGGAAAGAAACTGGGAGAGGCTAGAATAGTCCAAGTAACAGAGAGCGGCCTTGGGAGCATGGGTTTCCCATAAATGTGGGATGGAGTTTAGTGACTGTACATTTCCCAGAGCCACATGTAGGTTCTTTGGAGAGATACCTGACTCAAGGAGTTCCTGGAAGACAAAGTAACCTGGCCATATCAGAAACCTGCAAGGTTGTGGCTGAGTCAGGAGCACATGGGTGTCTAGGGGAGTACATCTTCAAGGAACTTATGAGAATATCCCAAAGGTGATTCAGCATCCACTATATGGAGGAATCTGCTTAACTGATTCCAAGAAGCCAACTATGATTCCTTATATCTTCCCTCATCTTCTCTCTCCTCACTGCACCTGACCCACAAACCATAGTGCAGAAGAAACTTAGGGAATAAATATAAAGGTCCCCATTTTTCCCTTGGCTGAGAGTTCCCCCCCACCAAGAAAACCTGGATCCTGGAGTAGGGTGGAGAAAAGAGGCAATGGAAAGAACCTATAAACTGAACGAGAGTTTAGAATTTTAGTATCACACTTGACTGGGCTGCTTAATGCCTGAGAAAAGGATGGTTTATTTCTTAAAAGAATGTAGAGAGAATAAATAACATGACAGTTCACCCCAGGGCAGGAGGAAGAGGCCATAGAACAAACCTGGAGGAAGCAGTGATAGGAAAGAAGAGAGCTGCCTCCTGCTTATTTAATCAGCAGGTTATACATAAATGGATTTTCAATTTTCAGAGAGTTGAAATACAATAGCAGACATTCAATACAAAGATGTAGAAACCTGGCAGAAGTTCCTTTCATTCAGAAGGGCTTTGAGTTTTATAGCTTCATAGAATCATTACTCTAAAATCCCCAGCAGTGGGGAAGGGATGGAGAAAGACAACATGTCACCACAATTCAAGGATTTTCCCCAACACTCACTGCTGTTCACTGTCTGTAAAGTGTAGGTCCACCTTGAGCTGAAACTCGACTTCACTCAGTGCATCTTCCACCTGCAAGAGAAACAAAGTCCAAGAGAATTTAGAACTCAACTTCTGTTCAAATGAAATATCTGGCAAATCCATTTCCCAAAGTAGAAAAACACAATCTCACCACAAAATCAATGCCATTTATGCATGCACATTTTGCAGAGTTCTGGATGAACATGATACCTAAGAGTGTTGCATGGAAGATGAAAACAAAGCCTCTATGTAGCCAGCTTGGGAAAAGCCCAGTTTCAAAAACCATTAAACATGTTTCCTTATTGTAGGACTTTTGAAAACTTCATTTCCCAAATGACTTCATCTGGAATTCTTTTAGGCAGGAGTTAGTTGTTCTGTAGTGCCTACTAGAGAAAGCAGTGAAGACCAACTTTGCCAGTGATGGGATAAAGTCAAAGGTGAAGCTACCACTGACCCTCTAGTACCATGTGTGGCAGGCACCGTCATCCACATGTGCAGAGGTAGAAGCTGATGACAAGGAAAGTGAGGTCATTCCAAACATGACTCAAGTTCATAGTTAAGCAAATCCTTCAGTTTTGCCTTGAGAGTCATTACATTTAACCATTTGCACTATGAGATCCTTCCCTTAAACATTTCATTTCCTTTCACCTTGAGCTTTAAAAGAAGTATGTGCTTGTTATATACACCCTAAAAGTGGTACCTCCAGTTCTTTTCTCACATTCAAGGGGGATTTGCATGCTAAATACCAGATTGCACCACTGTCTCTTCTCAACTGGTCTTCACAGAATAAGCACTGCACATACATAACTGGACCTAGTCTCCTCTGCACTCCCAAACTGTTTGGGGCCTTTCTCTTCTGTAAACCACTAAGCCCTGCTTCTTTTTACTTATAGCATTTAACACTTCTGATTAAAATAGTTTGTAGTTTATAAGCTGGAGATCCATGAGCCAAGTGTTATCTGCAGATGTGTTTTGCTTGCTCCCCATGGTATTTTAAAAAATGTTTTAAACAAGTTGTAAACATTTAAAATTCAGGTAATTTCACAATTGCATTGCAGTTTTATAGCATCTGGGGAAAAAATTCCTGGATCTGGTAATGCAGAGCTGGTATTTGTTAGCTCTATTTGAATCAGGCAATTCTTGCATCTACCACTGCTTCATTTGAAAATACCTGTCTGACAGGTGTTGGCGAGGATGTGGGGAAAAAGGAACCCTCGTACACTGCTGGTGGGAATGCAAACTAGTACAACCACTCTGGAAAAAATCTGGAGGCTTCTTAAAAATCTTAACATAGATCTGCCATATGATCCAGCAATACCACTCTTGGGGATAGACCCAAAAGACTGTGACACAGGTTACTCCAGAGGCACCTGCACACCCATGTTTATTGCAGCACTATTCACAATAGCCAAGTTATGGAAACAGCCAAGATGCCCCACTACTGATGAATGGATTAAGAAAATGTGGTATTTACACACAATGGAATTTTATGCAGCCATGAAGAAGAATGAAATCTTATCATTCACAAGTAAATGGATGGAACAGGAGAACATCATTCTGAGTGAGGTTAGCCTGACCCAAAAGACCAAAAATCGTATGTTCTTCCTCATATGCAGACATTAGATCAAGGGTAAACACAACAAGGGGACTGGACTTTGATCACATGATAAAGCGAGAGCACACAAGGGAGGTATAAGGATAGGTAAGACACCCAAAAAACTAGATAGCATTTGTTGCCCTCAATACAGAGAAACTAATGCAGAAACTTTAAAGCAACAGAGGCCAATAGGAGAAGGGGACCAGGACCTAGAGAAAAGGTTAGTTCAAGAAGAATTAATATAGAATGTAACACATATGTACAGGAAAGCAATGCAAGTCAACTCCCTGTACAGTTATCCTCATCTGAACTAGAAAAACCCTTGGTCCTTCCTATTATTGCTTATACTCTCTCTTCAACAAAATTAGAGATAAGGGCAAAATAGTTTCTGCCTGGTAGCGAGGGGGGTTGAGGGGAGAGGGAGGGGGCTGAGGGAAAGGGAGAGGCCGGCGGGGAAGGGGGGGAGAAATGACTCAAACATCGTATGCACATATGAATAAAAGAAATTAAAAAAAAGAAAATACCCATCTGGCCTGTGGCTAAATATCCTGGCTATTTTCTTGCCATATGTTCCCACTAATCTGTGTATCATTAAAGGAGTCACTAGTCTTTACTTATTCTTAATCTGTGTATCATTAAGGAGGTACTAGTCTTCACTCATTGTGAACCCCAAGTCCAGGAATAGGTCCTGCTGCACGGAGAGCATTAACACATCTTTGAGGAATAAAGCTTTTCCCCATCCTCACGTTTTTGGTTTTTACTTCTTCGCAAGAACGTGTCCATGCTGCAAGGGACAGAAATCTCCCATCCAAAGGCCTCTTTGGAAATGTCTTCCTGGTTAAGCAAAATTCAGGAAGAAACATATGGATGGAATTTATCTTTAGGTCTTCAGAGTTTAAAATTTGTTGTTAAAAAAAGCATGTAAAAGCTAACATTTTACTGAATCCAAGTGCTATAAATAATTTCCTCTGTAGCTTTGTTTTGCATAATCATGAACCTCACTTCATACACATAACGAAATCAACACAGCCTCTTGCCACTAGTTCCCTAGAAATAAGACTCACAACATAAGTCCTACCAACCACCTTCCAAGCATGCATTTGCCTGGAAAACAAGAACTCACTGTGAGCTCCAGCTTTAAACTTGCTGCAGTTACATAGGAACTGTGGCTACATTGAGCCTGGCTATGACTTCCCCAATGCCTCAGTAAATCTTGCTTGCAAAAATACTCCAGAATGAAGTTACTGTCTTTTCTAACTATTCATTTCATGATTGGTTGTTAATTACCTGTCCTTCCCTCCAAACACACACACACACACACACACACACACACACACACACACACATACACACACACACACAGAGACGTCTTTCTCTTAGCCAGTCTTATTTCAGTTAAAGACACCACCTCCCTCCAAGGGTCATGTTCTTACCACCAGAAAGAAGTTTTGTATAATAGTGAAAATAATTTTAAAAAGAAGCTAATATTTATAAAAGCACTACATGTGTCAGCCAATAAACTGTCACTGTCATATACTATCATACTTGATTTAGGTAAAATTATGAATGAAGAACTATGCTCTCCCATTTACAAATGTGAAAACTGAGTCTCAGTATGATTAACATCACTTCCATAAGCTCAACTGGTAAGTGAATCCCATATGGCAGATTTTCTCATGGGCTCTGCTTCTCAGGCCTGGTCTTTGTTTAAGGTTACACGTTCTCTCACTGATGGCTTTCAACTCTACATATCACAGATACTCCCTTATGTGCTCCTCCTCCTCCTTCACTTGTCTCCCAAGCTCCAGAAGGCAGCTCTGAAGTCAGGCTGCATTGGTACAAGTCCTGGTTCTACCACTGAGTTAATGTCTTGGTCATTTGTCATGTGTAAAATTGTAGCAGAATAATCACAATTACCCCATAGCACTGCAAGTGTATAAATTAAATTAAATAAGAAAATGTACATAAAATCTTGACAATTCTCAAAAAAGTATTAAGTTAGCAATAAAAGAATTATTACTAGTGGACCTGGGCACATAAAGGACCCATTCTCACACCAACTTCACATGGAGGTCCTATACGCTCCTGAAAAAAAGGTTCTCTGGCATTAGACTGCCTGCACTGGAACTCAGTTCCTGGTTGTATGACTGAGAAAAACAACATCTCTAATTCTCTGTGTCCTCATCGATGGAATGGGATAAATTACAAAGCACGGTGCTGGCCCCATGGCACCCATCTAATAAATGGAAGATGATACTAGTGTTAAGATCATTGCAATGGATACTAAAGCTCAACCTGAGTTTCTATCACTCTGCAATAAAACTTCGCTTCTCCCAACCACACTGGACTATCCGTGGTATTTCCAAGGCCATTTCACATTACGAGCTTTAAGTCAACTTCCATTAACTTTCTTAACTAAACCCAGTTCTGTGGGTTATACTTGGCCATAATTCAGCTCACCCTTTTGCTCTCTATATTTCTGGTCAGCTGTCTCTATCCCTGCTGTGATGCCCATAGACACTCACATGGATGACAGCAGTACCTGTCCTCACCATACCCTTGATTTCATTTCCATATGCATACCCAAATGACCTTTGTGAGCAACAGCTCTTTCTGACTCCCAAAGGCCTCCTGCCTTTAGAACTAGGTAAACATGTGACCTTCAGTTATATCCCTGTGACCTTCAGTCATATCCCTGTGACCTTCAGTTATATCCCTGTGACCTTCAGTCATATCCCTGTACTTCCCCATGCTGTGTCCTCAAACTTCCCTTTTATCTTCGTATCTGCAACACTTCCTATGACACTAGCAATGATGCTATCTTCTCCAAATCTGCCCTCTGCTTTCCTGCTCTTCACTGGGTTCTTATCCTCTGTCTCAGAAGTTCTTAACTTCTTTCCATAGAAGCTCTACCCAGGACTAATTATCCAAACTATCAACTCACTACCTCATGACTCTGCAAAAAATGTCTGAATCACTGGGTCTTGTATAGGCTCAAGAATCTGTATCTTGCACATCTGCCACCAAAGGACTGTGATGGCCATACATCCAGGACTCTTACTCAGGACATGCATTTCTTTTTTAACACTATAAAAATGCAACCTTGTTCACAAAAACTATTTTGATGCAATCTATCCATTTTCCTGGGGTCACTAAACATCTTGTGATTAATCACTGTACCATCTTCACCTTGGTTGCTGTGAGTTTACACTGGATGTGTGAGCTGCCATTAGCAAACATCCAGAGGTATTTGTCCATTTTTATTTTGCTATGTTTACCCCAGACTTTCCTTTGTGCATGTGTGTGTGTGTGTTTGCCTTCTACTTTGGCTCATTCTATTGCTATTTTTTTCCTTTTTTCTGTATTTTATAAGCCTTCCTGGGTATTTTCTAAGTTGTGAGATCTCATGGAATATATAAATAAAATACCCAAACTACTTCCATACTCACTATTTGCCAGTATTATTATTAAGACATCTCAATATACTCCTTATCTGGTAATTAGTTCTCCCCATGGTCTTTTCTAGCACTTATTTGCAATGTCAATGCATGGGCTGAATCTTCTCCAGGTGTGAATTCCCTCTACCATGTGGTAGGTTGTGCTTGATGGATAAATGGCAACTCTATGATGGCACTCTGCAACTCTATTATTCACAATAATTGCTATGTACATTCTTGAACACATTTTTCTGGCCATTAGGCTATAAGAAGTGCTTGATTGTCACAAGCAGATAGATATGCCATGGAAATGAGCTAATGTATCCATTTCAAATACACAATTTTTACAAAGATATCCAATTAAATTTAATTGTCACTGATTTGGATATAATGATTACTTGTAATATTGTTTGCTTCCATATGGATTCCTAACACAGTAATAAATTGTTAGCTCATAGAGATAATTTGACCTGCAGAAGAAAATATTTCCTGTGAAACAGATTTCCTGTTCAACCTCAGAATGTTTTATGACCTCACAAAGTTAAACTGTTAAGGGAAGGAGCAAGACTCTGTTGGCATTAAGATGAAGTAGCACCAAGTTATCTAATGCATTGATTGAATAGTAAAGCATAAGCCCCCAAACACCAGGGATAGTCTCTTGTTCACTATTTTATCTCCAGCATACACTACATACTTAGTGGGTGCTCAATAAATCTTAGGTAATTAGAAAGATGGATTAGTGAATGAAAACGCAGGAGAACCACCTAAATCACAAAAGATGTGAACAAAATGTCACAGGATGAGAGAGGGGGAAAATATCAGATGCCCAGTATGAGTCCTTATGCATACCACATGGGAGAATGGGAGAAAGAGGACTCTTGAGTTTCATAAAATAGGAGCCCTCTTCCACACCATGAATGGTATTCCATCAGGAAACTATCACCTGGAACGTGGCAGTAGGGATACAGGGTAGGACTGGGGAAGTAAGAACAATGGTATGGACTCCAGAGAGCCCTTAGTCAAACATGTCAATTTGAGGAAGGACAAATTTTTAACCATGGTTTCACAAAGAGAATGAAGTGCCAAGGACCCTGGGCTCTTACTCATGCTGTTCTTCTGTCAACATGACATGTCCTTTCTCTTTCTCTGTCTGATGGACTCTTAGTATATGCATCTGAGAGGCAGCTCCTTTGTAAAATGGTTGACAAGCACCATCTTTGCCATCCCAGACTTCATTTCTGCACCCCTGGTATCCCTTGATTCCTTCCTACATACAGCCAGTGTAGTGCACATCACCTGCCAAGATGCTTGATCATATTTCTGCTTTATTGCTGAGGCATCAACACCTTGAAAGCAGAGGCCCTGTTGCTCTCTTCAATTCCATCTTTTATACAAGAGCCCAACACTGAGCCCTGCAGAAGGCAGATACTTAAGAACATCTGCTGATGAATTCATGGACAGAGTTTTTAAACAGAAGGACACACAGGCAAGTGAGGAGTAAGAGAGATAGTAAGTTAGCCAATGGAGACTTCTTGTGCTTGAGAATTTATGGAGCAAGTAATGAAAGGATCAGTAAAAAATGAATACATAAGTAAGAGCATGAATACTCTAAATCACAATTTCCTGTTATGAGAGGGAACAGTCAGGTGAGGGAACCACCACTTTCCCTGGTGGTAGAGTCACGACTTACCCTTTCACCATCTAAGAGCAAATGAGCTCGGAAGATCACCGCATCATTTATGGGTACCTCTTCATTCCTGTATAAGATCTGGAAGACCCGGCTGTGCACAGTGCTCTCATGGACACAGGCTGAATGCAGGCTGCTGCTCTCTGCAAAACATGAACCAGCAGGAGTCCATAAACTACAATACCATCCTACACCTACAGTCCCAGCAGGTGTCTGTCCTGTTTGGGAAAGTCCTAACCCCAAAATATATTGTAAGTTTCAAAATTTAATCTTAAATTTACTGATGAGTCAGACAACATCATATCAAGATTTGTGTTCACTTGAGTTAGCTTGTATCTCAGAAAAACTTGGTTCAATGTATCACAAGCCATATGAAAGTTGTTTATGGTATGGACAGTGCCTATGGACTGAAATTTTGTGCCTATTAAATTCCTCGCCTGTTCACATGTCCCCTCTGTGAATCCTTGCATAATACCCCCATCCTAGAAGGAGAAGAATAAGGAATTAAGAGGGTATACCCTTCCTTCTACAAAGATTTTTCTAGTGTGCACAGACTCCATCTCTCCTGTAAGATATGATGTGAACACTCTGTCTTGAGTTCTAGGTAAATGGTTTTTTTTTTTTGGTGATATTAGAATTTGAACTCAGGGCTCTGCACTTGCTAGGCAGGCACTCTACTGCTTGAGCTACCTCTCCAACTTGAAATGTCTAATTCTAACTATACTGCATGACTGTATGTCAAGTTGTTGTTAAAGGAACTTGTTTAGATCTGTGTGCTCCAACAGATCCTAATATACCACAATTTCTAAACACCATTTCAAAGTTGAATTTCAGGAAAACAATGAATTACTGAAACCTTACTACATACACTGACCAGGCTTATTGTGGGGAATAAATAGGTGAATTCCTCCAAACCATTAACACACAAATAGCACAGTCAGAAAAATATGTAAATATTCTGAAATAAATAATAATTATATTTACCTAAGGAAATTATTAATTCATTATAATGCTCAATTATATGGCATTTTACAGCTTCCAAAGTGCTTTCCAAATGATTTCATTTCCTTAATTCTAATAGCAAATTCCTAGGGTAAGTTTTACTACAAATGAAGAGACTAAACCTCAAAAATAAGAGGTAGACATCTTCATATTTCCTTGTTTTAAACTGAATACTGGCATTTCCCCCAAATTCATGCCAAATTCTAATCCCTAATGTGGTGCCTTTTGAAAATTGGGGCCTTTGGGAATTGATTAAGTCACGAGGATAATGTCTTTGTGAATGGAGTTAGTGCCCTATAAAGAAGAGGCCAATTAGCCCCTCGTTCCTGTGAGGATACAATGGGAAGTCACCTATGTGCAAACATGGAAAAGAGCCCTCTCCAGAGCCCAGCAATGGTGGCAGCTGATCTCAGACCTCCATCTTCCAGAACTGTGAGCAATAAATTTCTATGTTTATAACCCACCTAGGTTATGGTATCTTGTTCCAGCATCCTGAGTTACGATGTAGTTATATGCAGAGGCATTGTATAGACTCATCCCCACATACAGCTACTTAGTAACTGAGAAAATGAAGCCTACAAAATGAAATTCACTAACTTCCTAGGAAAGGGTCAGTACTAAATAATGCAAAATAGAAAAAAGTAAATAGCATGATTGTAAAAGGAGAAAAAAGCAGCAAGAAAGTCAGTCCAAGTAGCAAAGAAAAACTGTTCAAGTGCTTTGGGCACCAACCCCAAGTAATATAGAATTCCCTAGAAATAGGGACAGAAGATCACAATCATCTCCCAATGCACAGACACATCTAAGTCAGCACTTGAATGGCTTCAGAATAGGAAACACAAAGTTTTACTTTACAAAGTGTGTAAAAACCCAGGTTATTCCCAAAACTACTAAGACACTTTGCTCTAATTTGTACTTCATCATGAAGAAAATAAAATCAGAGGTCTAATGCAGCCCTATGGAGACTTGTTGGACTCAAGTCAATATGGTTTTTAAATGCACAATTCCTCCTTGTTTTTATTTGCTGCCCTAGCCATTTCCCTATCTTTATCAGAGCCTGGATGATCTATAAGCCAGACCAGCAACATGGCAGAGGATGGATGAGGTAAATACTCTGAAGGTCAGAGCAGCATGATCCATCTGTTGCCAGGAGGGACAGCCAGCAAAACAGTTCAATCACTTGCCTTTTGGGGAAAGTGACATTACCTTTTATATCAGCAGCTTTCCAGGTGAAAAATGGGCATAGCCACACTTACCTCTTGGGAGTAGTAGAGTAGACATAAAGAAGATAACATGGATAAAGATCCCATGACCTGTCACATAGCAGGCCTGCCATACACACTACCCTGAATTTTCATTTTGTTTAGAGGCAAAGTTCTGAGTGTTTTCTGTAGAATATATTCTATTGGCTATGTCTTTGGAGGAGATAAAACTCCTCTGATTTTGAGCAGATTGGCAAATTAGATCACAGGGCTCCAATGGTGCTGACTAAAGATCAATAAATCCCAAGGTGTACTAATTTAGCCCAGGACAAGGCATTTCTCTCAGGCCCTGTGCAACTTTCTGTATCATTTTCCTATCACTATTAAAGAGGACATGAAACAGGTATCTCTGCAAAGGAAGGCTTACCAATCAACAGACGCTCTTTTAGACTGTGAAAATCATTGAGACTGCACTTACTCGCACTGTTCCCATTGACATTTTTCTTTTCTAGTAAAAACCATACAATTTGAATACCTTACCCATTAACTTTGTTCCCTCTTTCTTTTGTGGGGGAGTGGTGGATGGTATTGGTGTTTTGAACTCAGGTCCTTTTGCTTATTAGACAAGCACTGTATCACTTCAGCCATGCTTCCAGCCATTTAGTTATTTTTCAGATAGAGTCTTGCACATTTTGCCCATGCTATCCTTGGACTACATTTTCTTATCTCTTCTTTTTAAGTAACTGGGATTGTAGAAATGAGCCACCACACCTGGCTTTTTGTCCCTCTTCTGACATGCTAAAGAAATGCTACTTTTCTATCCTAAGATAAACCACTTCCCAAAATGTATTGCCCTAGTTCTCTTGCTCATTTTGTACATGCTTTCTTGGCAGATGGAAGGGACCAATTTCCATCATATTTACCTCTTCTTCCTCTCAAATACTAGACTTCAAGCACCCAGAGATGAGAACAGTACATTCTCTACCCTTCAAAACCTAACATATACCTTGAGATGTTCCCTGTTCTATTGGGCGAAGAACCACTTTTCTCTCTGGACATTATCAGTTATTATTTGACAACAAGAAATAGATTCCATGTGGTACTATAGGACAATGTACATATTCAAGTCTTCCCAAATATCTTTCTTCTACTTTTGTATGTGTCAGGGTTGGTACCATGCATAAGGAAAGTGAGGACGGACATTAAGGAAATAAAGAGGAAGGTGGAAAGAAAGTGTGTGTGTTAGGGGGAGTATTCAGGAAATAAAAAAGAAGGGGAGTAGAGGAAATAGAAATGGCAGAGGAGGAAAGGACATCTCTTTAGAGCCCCCTGTACAAAGAATATATTTCAATAGCTTAATCTGGACTTTCAGGCCAGCGAGCAAGAGTATAAACAGCCTAATGTCTTACTGTTTCTCCTGTTCCCCAAAATGAATGATATGAATATTAACATATTTACATGTGCTCTAAATGTGTAAGATTCCGATGATCTTCCTCTCCTGAGAGTCCCTGTAGCCCCAGAAGGTTCTGTGAGTATGGCTTGTCAAGGACAGGTGCTGTACACCTGATATGAACCCTATGCACCAGCATCCAAGACAGAGGCAACTTTACAGGCATTTACTTGTAGACTGACTGCCAATTCCTTGGGGTTACTAAACCCTTTCCCAAAGTACTCTCCAAAAAGGAAATCTTCATAATTTCATGAATTTCTGTGATCCCCATAAAAATTATGCAATGGCTGAACTCCTAAAATGGAAATTTTTTAAGTAAAAGGAAGATGAGTAAAAAGACATTCTCACTCAGGAGAATTTCAAATTGTATCTTCTTGTGTTGCTGAGCTTTCAGATGCACATAAGAAAAAAATGTACAAAGGAAAGATGAGGTTTGTAAAAAGATGGCTACTCCTCCAGGCATAAAGGCCCTGCACATAGCTATTGGTGATTGAAAAAACAACCCTAAATTTCATTTAGAAACACAAAAGACCACAAGTAACCAAGGCAATACTGAATGAAAAGAGCAATGCTGGAGGTATCACAATACCCAGCTTCAAACTATACTACAGAGCCATAGCAATAAAAACAGCATGGTACTGGCACAAAAACAGATATGAAAACCAGTAGAACAGAATAGAAGATCCAGATATGAATCCATGCAGCTACACTCACTTGATATTTGACAAAAATGCCAAAAACATATGATGGAGGCAAAACAGCCTCTTCAACAAATGCTGTTGGGAAAACTAGATATCTGCATTGAAATATCTAGTCTTTCATCCTGTACTAGTATCAACTCAAAGTGGATTAAGGACCTTAATATAAGACCTGAAATTTTGAAACTAGTGCTTGAAAGAGCTGGGAACACACTGGAATTAATAGGCACAGGCAATGACTTCTTAAATAGAATTCAAATGGCTCAGCTATTAAGAGATAGGATTGACAAATGGTACTACATGAAATTAAAAAGCTTCTGCACAACAAAAGAAATGGTCACCAAATTAAAGAGGCTGCCCACAGAGTGGGAAAAAATCTTTGCAAGCTATACATCTGACAAGGGATTAATAACCATAATATACAGGGAACTCAAAAAGCTAAACTCCCAAAAAATCAATGACCCAATGAAGAAATGGGCAAATGAACTGAACAGAGCCTTTTTAAAAGAAGAAGTCCAAATGGCCAAAAGAAGAAGAAATGCTCAACATCCCTGGCCATAAAGGAAATGCAAATCAAAACCATGTTAAGATTCTATCTCATTCCTGTTAGAATGGGTACTATCAAGAACATAAATAATAACAAATGTTGGTGAGGATGTGGGAGAAAAGGAACTCTTCTACAACTGTTGGTGTGAATGTAAATTAGTAAAATCATTATGGAAAAGAGTGTGGAGGCTCCTCAAAAAACTAAAAGTAAAACTGCCATATGATCCAGTAATTCCACTCTTTTGATATACCTGAAGGAATGTAGGTCAGGTTACAACAAAGGCACCTGCACACCCATGTTTATTGCAGCATTATTCACAATAGATAAGCTGTGGAAATAGCCAAGATGCCCCACTACTGATGAATGGATTAAGAAAATGTGGTATTTATACACAATGGAATTTTATGCAGCCATGAAGGAGAATGAAATGTTATCATTTGCTGGTAAATGGATAGAATTGTAGAACATCATTCTGAGTGAGGTTAGCCTGGCCCAAAAGACAAAAAATCATATGTTCTCCCTCATATGTGGACATTAGATCAAGGGCAAACACAACAAGGGGATTGGACTTTGATCACATGATAAAGTGAGAGCACACAAGGGAGGTATGGGGATAGGTAAGACACCTAAAAACTAGATAGCATTTGTTGCTCTCAACACAGAGAAACTAAAGCAGATACTTTAAAGCAACTGTGGCCAATAGGAGAAGGGGACCAGGAACTAGAGAAAAGGTGAGATCAAAAAGAGTTAACCTAGAAGGTAACACACATGCACAGGAAATCAATGCGAGTCAACTCCCTGTATAGCTATCCTTATCTCAACTAGCAAAAACCCTTGGTCCTTCCTATTGTTGCTTATACTCTCTCTTCAACAAAATTAGAGATAAGGGCAAAATAGTTTCTGCCAGGTAGCGAGGGGCTGGGGGGAGGGGGGGCAGGGGGGTAAGGAAGGGCGTGGGGAAAGGGGGGGAGAAATGACTCAAACATTGTATGCACATATGAATAAAAAAAAAGAATATGTGGTATTTATATACAATGGAATTTTATTCAGCCAAAAAGAAGAATGAAATTTTGTCATTTGGAGATAAATGAATGGGACTGGAAAACATCATCTTAAGTGAAGTTATCCAAAAACCACCCATTTTCTCTTATATGTGGAATATAAACCTATTACAAATATAAGCAATATTATGAAAAACAGGTCACATATGGAGAGGTCACATATGAGAGAGGGAGGGTAAAAGAAGGAAGTTAAGAAGGTGAATATGGTTGATGTACTCTCTATACAAGAATGAATATAGAATTTTTAAACCTGTCAAAATCACCATAAGAAGGCGACTAAGGTAGAAAGAAGAAAAGTAGAGGAGATGAACCAATTCAGGATAATACATATAGACATGGAAATGTCACAAGGAAACTCCCTGAATAGCTATTTTAAACAAACAAAAATGTCATTTGTTTCTTTTACAAAATGGGAGAACAGGAGGGCAGAATAGGCCCTGTTTGGTGGGTTGGTACCAGTGGGAGGGGGGATGTGGGTAATAGGTACAGGAGGGTGAATATAGTACAAATACTGTGTACACATGTATGTAAAGAGAAAAATGAGACTTGCTGAACCTATTCCAGGAAAGTGGGGAAAGGGAATTAAGGAGAATGATGGAGGGAGTGAATTCAAGTATGATATATTTGATATGTTATAAGAACTTTTGTAAATGCCACAATGTATCCATAGCACAACAATAAAAAAATTAAAAGTTAAATATATATGAAAACACAAAGGACCTCAAATAGCCAAAGCAATTCTGAACAAAAAGCTCAATGTTGTAGATATCAAGATTCTGGACTTCAAACTATACTACAGAGCCATTACAATAAAAACAGCATGATACCGGCACAAAAAGAGGCACGAAGACCAAGGATTACAATAGAAAACCCAGACATAAACCCACAAAGCTATAGTTAACTGATCTTCAACAAAGGAGCCCAAAACACATGATAAGAGTAAAGACAGCTTCTTCAACAAATGTTGCTGGAAAAACTGGATATCCAAAAGTAGAAAACTAAAACTAGAGGCCTGTCTCTCACTCTGTACCAATCAACTCAAAGTGGACCAAAGACCTTAATATAAGGCCTGAAACTGAAACAACTACAGGAAGTAGTGGGAAATACACTGGAACAGACAGGCATAGGGAAGAGCTTCCTAAACAGAACTCCATTGACTCAGCAGCTAAGAGAAAGAATGAGCAACTGGGACTGCATCAAACTAAAAAGTTTCTACACAGAAAAAGAAACATTCACTAGGCTTAAGAGACTGCTCTCAGAATGGGAGAAAATCTTTACCAGATATTCATCTGATAAGGGACTAATACCAGAATCTACAGGGAGCTCAAAAAACTCAACCCCCAAAGAATCAATATCCCAATGAAGAAATGGGCACATGAATTAAAAAGGGAATTCTCAAATGGCCAGTAAACACATAAAGAAGTATTAATTAACTGCATTAATATTTCACTTCACCCCAGTTAGAATGGCCATTTAAGGACAAAAACAACATCAAATGCTTGTGAGGATGCTGTGATATGGAACACTTATACACTGTTGATGGGAATGCAAATTAGTACAATCATTACGAAAACAGTATTGAGATTCCTAAGCAAAATTTAGAGATAGAACTGTCACAGCACACAATAGAGACACTTGTACACCAATGTTGATCACAGCACTATTCACAATAGCTAAGCTAGGGAAACAACCCCGATGCTCTACAACTGATGAATGGATCACGAAAATGTGGTGTATATACCCAATGGAGTTTTACTCAGCCGTAAGGAAAAATGACACCATGTAATTTGAAGGTAAGTAGATACAATTGGCGGGCATCATGCTAAGTGAAATAAGTCATGCTCAGAAAGACAAAGGCCACATGTTTTCTCTCATACATAGAAGATAGATCCAAAAGATGAGCATATACACAAAAATAAACATGGTCATATATAAACTCATGTGTTTGTAATAGTGGAACTATTCTATGTAACTCAGGGAAGGAAGGAAAAGAAAAGAGAATGACAGAGCATCAACAATATCATAAAACATAACATCTGTGAAGGCAGAGGATATATATTAAAAACTGTTGAAAAATGAGGAGTGGGAGAAAAGGGATAAGGGAGAGTAATGCAAGGACTTGAACAGAACAAAGTAAAGTATACTTGCAGTGGGGATACACTGAGAATCCCCTTTGAACATTGACTTAGATATTAATAACAAAAGACAGGACTGTAAAATAGAAAGGGGAGGGTGAATCAAGGAAATTAAGGTGAGGGAATGTGGTTGATGGACTTCATATTTGGAATAGAACAAAGAAAATTCTTGTAATTGTTTTAAGTGGGGCAGTCGAAGTTTGAAGTGGAGGGGGTCCAAGGAGAGAGATGGAGGGGGTCGAAGGAGAGAGATGGTGGGGGTGATCTAACTAATGTACAATGTAAGCCTATTTGGATTTGTCACAATGAATCTCCCACATACAACAAATATATCCTAATAAAAATGATGAAAAATAAAGGTAATAACTAATAAAACTGATGGAAAGTAAAAAAAAATTAAAAATCAGTCTATTGGTAATGATATTCTTCACAGCGGTGAACTACCCTGACCACTCACAATCTTCTCTACTGTTCCTGTCGATATTGTGTATTTGCTCAGCCCACAGGCAACAAGGCTGTGTTTATAAGTAATGGTCCATTCATTGGCAGTCTAGTTACAAGTCTTGAGAGAAAATCCTGGGGAAAGCTCTCTAATTCAAATAAAAAATGTGCAATCCCACAGCTTCTTAGACAATGTGAGATGGAGAGAGGTATCATTTCTAATAACATTTCTGATATGTAAGCATTTATTTGGAATATATGAAGCAATGTTATTCTACTTGTACCTTCAGTTTTTGAAGCATTGGTAACACATCAATACAAGGTTGTCATCTGTTTTGCAAGTCTAACGAACATCAAACATCTTACCCATTACGCAAGATTAATATATTTGTACGTTTGCTATAAACCATTCATTAAGGCACCCATTAAATATTTATTAATCACCTAAGACATACCATGTTTTAGAGCAGAACACTGGGATTCAGCAAGAAACAATTATAGAGTTCCTTGTGGGGTACACCTGTTTTATACAACTGTCTGTGGAATAGTGAGATTTTCTTCAACTCCACAGACCTCTCATTGTATAAATGAATATCTAACCTCTTTAGCATTGCATTATTTGCAACATCACATTAAAATCTCATTTAAAATTTTTAATTGAGGTGGTAAATTATGTATAACAGTTGAAGTATAGATATTATTTATTAACTATAGGAATTAGAAAAATCCCTTCTGTATTTTATTATAAATGCTAAAGTTTTATTAATTGCAAATTTATCTGTATGAGTTAGCTTGAGGTTGATTGGTCTGAGATCCAGATATTTTATATACTTTATGCCACTGGGTATGACCTTGGTTATGTGAGTTTTCATTTTCCTCATGAGAAAATTACAATCATAGAGCTTATTGTATCCTCAGTGCCAAAGAAAATAGATGGTAGTATGGTGACTCCAAATCTTTTCCTTTTTAAAATTCTTTCATCCTTTAATTTGTTTATTCTGTCATTCATTATTTAACTAAACAACCACACAGGCAATATGTTAGACATAATGCTGTCACTGGTAAGAATACAACAGGGAATATTCTTCAATATTTAGTACAGTCGTTCCCAACTTTTTTCTTTTCTCATTTAACTTGTATTACTTCATCACTCCTGTTTTATAGAAAAATTGCAAGTCGTAGAATAATGGACTAACACACTTTGCATACTACAGTCACTCAACTATGCAGTGAATCAATTAATTAATTAGTGAACACAGTAGAGGGAGGGCACTAGCCACAGTCATTCAATGTTAGCTAGAGTTCTACTTACTTAGTTGATAATTCTAGCCTCCTGTGCAGGAAAACTCAAGTTACAAAACAGATAGCGTGGCCTGGCAGAAATTCATATTTATAGGCAGGCAAATAAACCAAAAAGCCCAGTTAAAAGCACCATTTAACCTACTGACAATGAGCAAAGGCTGCTGCTGCAATTTAGCAGTAAGTATTCTCCTATCAACATTGAGTGGGCTTAATTACTTAATTATAAACCATTGTGACCTCCCTATTAAATTGAGCCCACCAGCATTTGATAACACTTTATTAGGCAATAATGTGTATTGCACTATAATCACTAAAGGAAAAGGCCAGCATGTAGCCTGGAGCACACTCTAGTTGCCTAACAGTTCACCAGCTGGATTTCTTCAGATTGGTCCCCACCACTGAGAAGTCTTAGGTATTTCAATTCACATTTCAATAAGAGTCCAGTGTATGGTCTTGTACCCTATGATTTTGTAACAGCAACAACAACCAAAAGAAGCATTTAAGTTAGAAAATGTGGGTTGGCACTTGGCCTTGCCATTTATATACTGTGGACCTGTGAACAAAGGACTTTCCAGTCTGAACTTCAGTTTCTTCTGCTGTGGACCAGGGATGGGAGAATAACACTTGGCCTAGGATTGGAAGGGCTGACTGAGATGGTCTTCGAAAGCACTTAGTGCAGGATGTAACATAAAATGGGTAGTCAATAATATGGTGGGCAGATATGCTGCTAGATAAATAGGAGTACGTAGCTTACATGACTATTAAAATTGTCCACCACAGACTTTTACCAGCTTATTAGCACAACTCCCAGTGTGAGTGTGTGTGTGTGTGTGACAGAGAGAGAGAGAGAGAGAGAGAGAGAGAGAGAGAGATAATTGCCCTTTGACACTGGAAAGAAAGTAGGCTGGGTACAGAGCATCAGGCTTTGATGGAGCTGGAAGACTCCCCTTGTTTACACCAAGGGGACTTTGGGGGAGACTTTTAAATTTCCCAGCCTCAGTTCTTTCACATGCAAAATGGCAATAACAGTACAATTTCTCTTGGTAGCACAATAGCCCTTCATGCTCCACCTTGTCCACTAATGGAAGATATTTAAGTTCAAGACTTTTCTCTCACCTTACTGCTGCCCCTTTTTCCTTCTCTCTGCAACTCCACCTCTCTATGTTGTAGACCTCAGATCATTGTCCCAATTACTTTCTCCTTCATAAGCTCTGCTTCCAACCTAGGGAACTGGATCTGAGCCAATTCCAAGGCTCAATATATATTCCACTTATAAGTTAGACTCTAGTGCCATCTGTCTCCTGAGTGAGCATGATCCATTACCCATCATTCCTTTATGTCAAAGACAGATGACATAATTTGTCCAAGTTTGAACCTTCCATATGCTTCCCAAATGTGTTTCTCTCACAGTCTTGCCTGTAATGGGAATGAAATACTTCTTGGTCAGTTCTGATAAGTCTTTCCCTTTCACTTCCTTTATTCAATCATTAGTAAGTCCTATGAATTCATACTTAGAACATGGCTCTGATTAATCTATCCATGATCTTTTCTTTCTGCTTATATTCTTACCACCCATTAGCCTATTCACTTAAAACATAAGACATTATATTGCACTTAGAACAAAATCTGAATTATTTGCTATGATTTAATTGTCCCTGAAATCACTTTGAAAGCTGCAAGGACTTAACACAGAACTTGTACTTTGTGCTGCGTCCAAGCTGGGCAAATATTTGTATAATTCATGGCTGACTAAAGCTCCAAGTGACCTATCGCTGAGAATTTGGCAATGGCATTTAATGACGTTTGTGGAAGTGAACTGATTTTCACATGGATCAGTGAGCTCCCTACTATATCCTTGTGATGACACAGAAGCCCCATCTATCCTTGTATCCTTGCAAGCAGCAGACATTAAGTATGCCTGAAACGCACAACATGGGACTTTCTGAGAAGGGTATAACCAAGGCTCCATCTTCTAATCCTGAAACCCATCCTACTAATAAGTCATCAGGAGACTCAGCAAATGCGAGGCAAAGAGCCCTGTTTATATGATTCAGGCTTTCCTGAGCCATCTGCCATAGCCATATGCTTCCTAAGGAGAACTAAGTTTAGATGCAATTGCAGCTAATCAAATATTTGTAAGAGCTACAGTGTCCCCACCCAGTTATGTCTCCCAGGATGTTCCAAGGAGCACAGAGCTCTTTTCTAGCCCATAATGACCTTGGCCTCAACTAGAGGCCACAAAATGAAGGGGAAATTTTTGACTTGATGCATAAATAGCAGAGGACCCCGGAGCCAATGCTGAGTAGGCAAACCAGGTGGTCACTCTGCCTTTATCTTCCACAGAGATGGCACAGCCAGCCCCACTGCCAGAGCCTAAGCCAAACCTGAGCTGCAGAGGAAGAGATCAGCAGCCCCCAGCTACCTGCATGGGCTGACCCCATCCTTTCCCAACCCAAGTCTTGAATGAGCTGTCTCATGTCTGTGCACTCTTGTCTAGCCTTTCTCCTTGGTGCATCTACCTCTCCTCCTTTGGTCCCCTCCCTCCTGTGTATTAGGTCACATTCCTGGGGTCATATGTGCATTCCAAAGAGGGAATAGGATATTCAAAAGTTGTAACACATGACACAGCACAGATACTACCCAATTGGAATGTGCATCAGGCATGCTGATGAGCAGGGTCCTGCTCTGGATTATAGTGAATGTGAAGACCCGGGAGAGGGGACAGCGGCTTGACCACTGTGGTAGGGGACAAGAAGACTTAGAGAGCTCAGGACAAAGGCTAATATCACATTTGCTCATACCTGCTGCCATGGCAAACAATCACCGTTGGTTAAAGTAACATGGTATTCCCCATGGAAGAGCCAAGTCAGTCCTGCTGACTCCCAGCCCTTCAGCTAGAGTTTTGTCTTCTCAGCTGCACATTTTTTCATCTTTATCATGCTCCGGCTAAACTCCAGGTGATCTGAGCTCTTGTCCTCCAGGGTTCTGAAGTGTCTTTTAGCAGACCCTTCCCTTAATTAGCAACTTCTTCCTACTGTTATATACAGTTCATCTGGGTGTAAACTTGGGAGTTACTCCAAGGCCAGCTCTCCTCTCTCCAACTCGCACCTGCTTAGTTTCTTGATAACTCATGGCTTTTCCAGGTGGCCTGCATGCCTGAGAGTCCCAGCACAGTGGGTGACCTGATTTCTGATGAGCCACCCTGACTCAGACCTGGCTGTGGCTGAATCAAGTCATTAACTTGTTACTGTGCTGACAGTGATCGTAGAATGGAAGAGTTTCCACTGTACCTCCTGATCATGTTTTGGGACACCTCTTCATCTGAATTTCTGTACGTATTACCATGGCTCCAGTGGACCACAGTAGTCTTAGGACCAGCTGAGTGTCTGATAATCACCCACTCACTAGTGCTGATGTTTCAGGGAGTAGGAGTTTGGGGCATCAATGAAGAACCTGGTACATTCTCATTTCCCCCCTGTTTTGAAGCTTCTTTCTTTCAGCAAGGTTACTTGCTTAGAGCAAATGTCTTCCCAGCTTAGAGTGAATGTCTTCACTTCTGGATCATATGCTTTTGCCATTCAACATCATTCAGCATTCAGAAGATGCTATCTATATACCCAGTACACCCCCCAATACACAGCCACACCATTTTCCAAAAATATCAATAGATCTGGGCATCAGTGGTTCATGACTGTAATGCTACCTACTTAGGAGGCTGAGATGAGCATTGCAATTTGAGGCCAGCCTGGGCAAAAACATTTGCAAGACTGAATCTCAAAATGTTCATGAGACCCCTGCTACCACAGCAAAAATGGGAAGTGTAAAATAGCAGGACTGTGGTCCAGACTTGCCTGGGTAAAAGTGAGATCCTAACTCTCAAATAACTAGGACAAAAAAGGCTTGTAGATGTGGCTCAAATGGTAGAGTATTTGCCTAGCAAGTGTGAAGTCCTGAGTTCTAACCCCAGTATCCTAGTACCATCTGTATTTGTGTGTGTGTGTGTGTGTGTGTGTGTGATGTGTGTATAAATAGACAATACTAGTCTTGTGCAGGAGCTTCAGACATGACACTCCATGCACCCAAAGAAGGCTAATAGTATTCCATTTTGTGGAGGCTTAGACAGTACATGTCCTATAAATATGCTCTATAACAATCTATAAGTATGTTTTAAATATTCCATTTCTTCTTCATTTTTTTCACTAAGCTTTCTCCTTCTGATGCCAAAAGATTCTGCTTATTTCCACTTTTCCAGAATTTCTTCCCTCAGAGATGCAGGTGGGAAAAACTGTTCCCTTCTCCATGCCCACAGCAGCCTGCACCTGCTTTGCTAGTATGCCTCGCACTGGGAGCTACAATCCTGTATGTCTTTCTGTAACTGGGCTCCAAGATCAATCACATTACTCTCCCACCTGTTCTTGATGAGGTTCTTGGCATAGGAGGCATGAAATTAGTTGTTTTTAATTAATTGGTATCCTCAGCTTCATTTCAAATTTCTGCCTGTTCCTCAATGACCTCTCATATGCTACCTCTCCTATGAAGATTCTTCCAACTGGACAGCAGCACTGAGTGTGGTTACAAACACCACAGGCTCTAAAATTAGATCTTTTTCAGGCTCTCTATGCACTTGTAGACCACTTATGCTCTTTTGAATGTAATGTTCTTGGTATGTAAACTAAATGTAATAATCTCTTCTTTCAGCGGGTTGTCTTGAAAGATAAATAAGAGAGTGATGCATGGTATTATTATTTAAAAACACATATCTCCCCCCACCTCACACAACTATCTTTACACCTTTCCTGTGTCCCACATAATCTACCTCCTATTCTGTTTCCTCTTAAAATCCCCTTATTTCAGTCTACCTGTTCCCCCTCCTTCATTATTCTGTCAGACACTTAAGGACTTGAATGCTGGTCTCACAACCTTGCTTAATCCCAAATGAAGGCTGAGTGCTCACATGGGGAAGTGACTTTTCTTTTTTCAACTCTCAGCCAGTACCCTATATTTGAGAATTTGTACAACCAATATGGGGACTGAGAGCTGAAAGAAAGTCATATAGTTCCATAAACCTATTTCTCAAATAGGAACTGGAGAGGCAGAGAGATGGAGAATCCAGTCCAATCACCAGCAGGAGAATCCTGAGTCTACCCTTCAAGTATCCCTCCTGCTGCCTCACACTACCCTGGATGCCTACCAGGCTCTAAACGACTATCCCCATGGCTCTCTCAAACTCTGGGCTCTGATCAAACCATTATCTGAAAGTCCCAGTATCACCCACCTAGGTGTCAGCCAATGCTTAGCCAATTGACTCCAGAATAAATACATATATAGGCCAATTTCTTCAGACCAATAATTGAAGCTTCATATCAATTATCAGAAGGTCTGTTCTTCCAGGCTCAGTTTTCCTCACATCATCTCCTTGGCACAGAGGCAATCATCCAAACTGATTCTGTGGACACCATGGCCCTCTATAAGCTACTGGGGTAAGAGGTCAGAGGACTGCTCACCCTTGCTTAAATATCACTGGCCATATCCAGGTAAGGCCAGCCCTACTCATTTTTGAGCTGATTAACATTGTTGTCTTCCTTTCTCATTACCTTCATCATTTGTAATTGTCTATCGACAAATCTATGTAAATTTCTTGGGGTTTAGTCAAGATGGATTCCATCCTAGTGTCATAGAACTTGGCCCTGAGTTCAAGAAAAAGTAAATTTATAATAACTGGGTGTTTCAATGGCTTTTCCTGTCTCGTTTTACATATCCAACCTTATTTCTTGGATTTCTTCCCAGTTACATTTAAATATATCCAATGTTCTTTCATTAGAAATAAAATACACACTAAAGCCAAATCTTCTGGCCCACCCTTGCTACCTCACTTGGGAAGTCAACTATCTAAAAGATGTCTCCATTAGCTGTTCATGTTCCCTGTTTCTCTACTTATCCTTCAACACCACACAATCTTGTTTCTATCCCCTTTGCACACCAAAAAAAGTCTATTCATATTATTAGTGTTATACATATTTCTAAGTGTTCAAAAGCTTTTAATCCACATTGAACTTGAATTTGCAGCAGCATTTTGCAATATCAGCTGCCGCTCAAAACACTCTTTCCCCTTGACACTGAAATAAAGTTTTACTAGATTTCCTCTTTACTCTTTGTAGCTTTTCTCTGCCTCCTTATCAGTCACCTCCTTATAAATCAACATGACTTTCTCCCAACCTAGGCTCATCCCTTTCCCCCTTACAATAGCTTATTTTTTCCACATCACCTGATACTATTTGTCATGCATTGATTATCTTCTCTTCCAACTAGAGGATAAGCTCTGTGGAGGCAGGAAATGTGTCTCTTCTGTGTATTGTCTAAGTCCTGCACATAGGGTTACATCTAACACATAGGCACTTACTGAAATTTATATCTCTAGCCCAGTTTTTTCCTTTATATTCAAGACCTGTAGTTTAAGTTGCCTACTTAAAATCTACTGTTCTGAGTATCAAAGGCAAAATACGCTTACGATGCTATCTTCCTAGAAGATAACACAGTAGAAAAATCTACATTTATTTGAGTCTTGCAATAACTTTTAAAATATGATATGAGATCTTATGACACAGAGACATGATACATGAAGTAATTGATATGTTAGACTTCATTAAACTTAAAATTTTCTCCACTGAGAAAGACATTGCCAAAATGGAAAGATAAACCACTTAGTGGAAGAAAACATTTGCATAAGGCCTGTGTGATAGAGGACTGTCATCAAAAATGCACAAAAACAGGCCAAAGCTCTTTACATACAGCTGACCCAAGATGATATGAAAATAGCAACAGACATAAGACTAGACGTCCTACCTTATATGCAACCATAGAAATGCAAGTTAGAACACTTAAATATTGCTATACAACTTTAAGAAAGATGAAATCCCAAACCCTGACAGCACCAAATCCTGGTGAAGATGTGAAGAAACAGGAATTCTCTCATTCATTAATGATGAGAATGCAAAATGACACAGCCACTTTGGGAGACAGTTTGGTGCTCTTTCAAAAGTAAGCCCACTCTTATAAGTCATACTCCTTAGTATTTATCAAAAGTGTTGAAAACTTATCTCTACATAAAAACCTACACACAAATGTTCATAGGCTTTATTCATCATTTCAAACATATTATTCTGTATGTGAATGGATAAATAAACTGTGACATACACAAATCATGGAATATTATTTAGGGCTGAAAAGAAATGTCAAGCCATGAGAAGATATGGAAGAAACTTAAATTAATATTACTAACCAAAAGAATCCAATCTGAAAAGGCCACAGACTCTACAATTCCAACTCAATGACATTCTTAAAAAAGCAGAGATATGGACACAAAAAGAGCAGGGTCAGAGGGGAATGAGGGACAAATAGGTGGGACACACATGATTTTTAGGGCACTTAAACTATCCTGTAAAATACTACAATGGTGGATACGTCATTATAACTTTGTCCATACCGCAGAATGGTGCATAACCAAGACTGAAGCCTAATGTAAACTTTGAACATGGGGTGACAATGGCATGCCAATGTTGGTTCAGCAACTGAAAGATGTGTACTACTCTGAAGGATATGTGGATAAAAGGGAAAGCTGATATGTGTAGCGTGAAGGAGGCATATGTGATATCTCTGTACCTTTCTCTCAATTTTGCAGCCAACCTAAGATCATTGCAAGTAGTAAGATCCATGAAAAAAAGAATGAGAAAGAGAGAAACTAAGAGAGAAGAAAGAAGAGGAAGAAAAGAGAGACAAGAAAGAAACAAAGAAAAAGAGAGGGGGGAGAGAAAGAGAGAATGAGAGAGAGACAGAGAGAGAAAGGAAGGAAGGAAGGAAAGAAAGGGAGGAAGAGAAGAAGGGAAGATGGAGAAACTCTCTGTATCTCCACTAGTAAAAAGAACATTTTTAAAGTTGGCTTCTCTTCCAATATTCCTCATTTTGGTGGGTGCTCTATAATGTAGCCTCTGCATTAGGCAGGAATGTGAGTAACATAGAGATATGTGTTGCCCTTACATCCCCTTTGTACTCTCTCTCGTTAAGTGCTCCCACTTCTTTCCATCTCAACAAACATCCATATTCTTCTGGCCTCCCACCTGGACTGCTCGGTGACCTTCATCTGCTCAGTTGAACTCTGGTAAGACTCTCTCTCTCTCTCTCTCTCTCTCTCTCTTTCTCTCTCTAACAATTTTACTTGAGAAGGATCTTCCTTCTCAATATGCAAAGTAGATCAAAATGCTCCTGGCTCAAACTCTTTCAGTATCTTCCCACACTTGTTAGGATAAAGGAAAATATATCCTTATATCATGTTCAGAATCTATTTGTCCTTCTCCGCCCCTCCATATTCCTGCCACTTCCAGGGTTTCTGTCCACTTTCTCCAGCCACACGGGAGATAGCCAAACTCTACCATGTCCCCAAGTCACCTTCGCCTATGCTGTTCCCTCTGCCTGAAATACTTCCCCTTCCCTGTGGACTGAGATGACTCTTTGCCCTTCCCTCTGAATTCAGACATCTCCTCTCTGAGAAGGCCCTCTCTAGTCTCTCTTACATGGTCAAGCATCTCTCTCGGCTTTGTGACATTAGTTGTTGTAGAAACAATTTCACGTGATTATGAGAACAATAACTGCCTCCTGTACTGTACTTAGTCTCCCCCTCTCTCCTTTTGTACTGGTCTATGAATTCTGGGCTTGTTTTGCTCAAACAACCTAATACATTGTAACATTGTATATCATTCAGCTGCTTGATATGTATTTGTTAAATGTGGAACATAAATATGTTTTATATATAATATAGAACACATTAATACATGCATATATATTGTATCAGGTATATTGATACATAGCATATATAATATATATAGTATTAGGTTTGAAAGACAGTATAAAGAAATTGGTCCATTGACCTATTTCTGCTTTAAAATATCATAAAAATACAGAGAACTCAGGTTATTCACTTGATAAGATGAAATTATCAACTAAACTGTAGCAACAATTCAAAAACACTCAACTCCATGGCTCTACTCACTTTTAGTCTCTGAGATTCATTTTCCTCTTTTGAAAAATGGGAACAGAGACTTTTCTTTGAGACTGTTATTAAGATATATAAAGTAATATCTGTAAAATATCTAGTATAGTGCTTGGTATATCCAGTTATTCAGTGGATAGAAATTTATTAGTGCCATTACAACCACCCCATGAAAACATGGGTCAGCCATGTTTCAGAAGCCTAAGGCAAAATACAGTCACTTCAAGGAAGATAAACAAGAACATTCATTTCCAGGAGTCATGACTTTTATTATGCCTTAAACTTTAACAATATCAACCTGAATTGCTCTAAACCAGAGCCATCAATACTGGAACATGTGTGTTGAGAAGAAGTTTTCACATGGCATTTAGGTGAAAGGGGAGGAGTCCATTAGTGGAGTCTTAAAGTGATGCAAAGTTCTCATCACTCATCTGTTTATCTTTCCATCTACACTTCAATTTTTTGACTCAAAACATGAGGTTTAAGAAACTAAAATAGACCTGGTGCTTGAGTCATGGCCATGAGCAGGTCAGTTTCTGATCTCATAGGACTTACTATAGGAAAACAAAAAGAACCTCCACAATACTAAAGAGCTAAGTAATCACTCACCTATAATGTTAGGCATACTGAAAATAATAAAAACTAAAGGAAATACAGCACACTTAATTTATGAACAGAGGAATTTGTGGTCTAAAAATAAAAAGAAGAATTTTCATAGGTTGTTACAATTGAAGCTTGACAGAGGCCAGAACAGACTGTGAAAAACAATGTGCAGAGAAGATTCAAAAGCAACAACTTCAGCGACAACTTCAGCTCTTAGACCTGTTGGTCAGGTTAGAGGAGTGACATGGTATCAGGTCAAAAGCCAAAAAGGATTTTGGAATGAACATATACACACATGTTTGGAAAGACCTGTTGCAAGATAGCCTTGATTTACACCAATTTTTTAATTAAAGTATGGGCAACCATCTTGTAGAACTTCAGATAGATTCCTATAATTTGGGGGTTCAGAGGACTAGACCATATTTTATTACTCAGAAAGTTAAGGCAATTGCAGGCAATAAGACTGAACAAATGTATATGGATATGTGTAGATATTCAGGATTTGTTGATGCCAGGAAGCACTATTCCTGGACCAGAAGTGAGACATGTGAGGGCCAGAGTTTTAGTCTGCCCAAGACTCCAGCAGGCCATGTCCCTATGGGTGAAACACAGTCAATTACAAGATAGTGATCCAAGAAAGGGAGCTAATGGGGAGTGACCATGATATTGGAGCCAAACAGATCTGAGAACAAATCCTGACCCCATCAGCTTACTTCCCTGAAACTCAGTTTCCCCAACTGTGGAAAGGAGCAGTGTCCTAAAATTAAAGCACCAGGTTATTCGATGGGGAAGCTCATCTCAAACAAGCTAGTAAACAAAAGCTTTGTTACATTAAACTTCAAGGACTTCAAATTTCTTATGACAAAAAGTACCTAAAACAAACTTAAAAGACAAGCTGCAGACTAGAGGATATTTTCCACAGCATACGTGAAAAAATGGCTAGCAAAAGCCAGTGAGAATGACTCATGCTGGTAAGGCTAGCTATTTGGGAAGCTGAGATTGGAAGACTGGGGTTCCAGCCGAGCCTGGGCAAAAATCGTTCATGAAACCCCTGTCTCAACAGAAAAATCTGGGCATGACAATGCATACTTGATAATAGGATTATGTTCCAGGCAGCCTGGGCAAGAAAGCAAGACCCCATCTCAAAATAACCAGAGAAATACAGGACAGAAGGTGAAGCTCAAGCAGTAGAGTTCCTGCCTAGCAAGCTCAAAGTCCTGAGTTTAAACCCCAGGTACCGCCAAAAAACATGGCTATCAAAAATATGGTTGGCAGTAGATAGAAAGTAAATCATATAAGTAAGGAACAAATTATGTAAAGAAAAATAAACAAAAGCTTTAAATGGGAAATTCCTAAAAAGGGAAATAAAAATAGCTAAGAAACCACATAAAATGATAGTCAACCTTCTTAGTAATAAGGGAAATGAAAACTAAAAATGAGAGACTACATTTTATCTTTCTATATTGGTTTGGGGAAACACATATTCTCATAAACTGCTGCTGTAAATTTAAAATGACATTTTGAAGTACATTTTGGCAGCCTTTTTCAAACAAATTTAATGCTGCATACACTACAACTGGTTCAGCAATTTGCCTTCTCAATACTTCCCTAGATAAGCAGTTCATACATTCACACAAGAAGGCACATATAAAAATAGTTACTGAGTTGTCATTTGGAAAAGTCCCCTAAACAGTGGCATGCTAGCTAATGCTGAACAATTGTCTTTCCAAAAACATACCTGAGTCATAATGCTTGCTGACTTCCTGGTGCAAACAGTTCTATCTATGGCGAATCGCAAGCTACCAAGATGAAGTCACTAACTGGGAAGAAGTATCTGCAATCAGCTCTCATGAGCACACACAATACTCCCAATAGTACATGTGAGTAGATTTTGTTAAAGTAAGAAAAAAATCTGCATGTATTCTGTCTGAGCACAAAAAGAGATGAACAGAGCACATATAACAAGATAGCAATGGCTTCTTCAGTGAGAGGATTTAAGTAGTACCGTAAGATACCTCTAGTCTTTTTAAATAATAATCCCAAGGAGCACTTAGTTAAATAGAACATATATAACAAAATTAACGAAGTAATGGAGCTATTGAAATAACATACCTGTGCTACTTACATCGTAAAATTAGTGAAAAATAAAATCAATAAAGAGCCAGTCAGTGTAAGTTCTTCTGTTACCTTACCTCCTATCATCAGTCTTCATGCACAACAAGGAAAACCAATGAATATTGTTCATTCCTTCATGAAGTAAATTACTATTTGTGCCGACTTTGTTCTGAGCATTACAAGAGAAGATGGTGGTGCCAAGAAGTTACATTTAGTTCCCTGATGCTAGACTTTAAAATCTGTCAGTGGAGCAATAGACATCAATGAGCAATTTCCACTATACAAGGGTAAAAGAGAGAAAGGACGCATGCAACAGTGTGATACAAGACCATCCAGGGTCCTATGGGATAAGTCCACAGGGCAGGGTTCAAAGGCCAGGGATGCCCTCTAGATGGATAAGGCATCCTGAGGGTCTGGAGGGAAGGAAGGTGGTACAGAGGAAACAGGAGAGACAAGGAGTGGTCCCACCAAAGAGGAGGCTTCTTTAAGGATAGGTAAGAGAGCAAGAGAGGCTGAGGACATAGAAGTCTACTGGGATAGGCCTGGCAGGGCAAGCAGATGTCAGAAAGGCCAACAAGCTGGACTGAGGAAGCCTTCTTGGCCAGATCCATGCTAGTAAATGAAATATTTTTAATGATAGAGAAAGAAAGCATTTATCTAAGATACATTTATATCTCTCTCATTTCTGGAAGCTGAAAGTGTCAATATCATAGAAGAAGAGAATGGAATATTGTTCATTAAAGTCTGGGAAGTTAGGAAGTGTAGGGAGGAGGGAAAAGAGAAAGGATAGATAACAGGTACCAAATACAGGTGGAGAAGAGAGATTAGTTCTGGTGTTCTGTGTGTGGTACAATAGGGCATAACTGTGAAATAACTAGAAGAGTCTGAAGGATCCTAACACATAGGAAGGATAAATGTTTGATGCAGAAATACTGATTACCTTATTTTATCATTGCACATTGTATATATGTATCAATTTATCATTTGTTAACCCACAAATGTGTTGAAACATTGTTTTATACAAACACATACAAAAAAAAGGGGAGAAAGCAAGAAGATAAAAATCCTCAAAAACAAATTACAAATCAACAAAATCTCCTAAGAATTATTTTCTACAACATGTGCTAAAGATTACTTAACTTGTGGGGCTTTGAGAGAGAGTGTTCACTGTCACGTGGTGGTGCTGGCAGAAACATAAATCTGCTTCCTATCACATCTCCCTAGCCATAAAGGATGGAACTTCTCCTAAAACAGAGGTTCTGACCAGATGTTCCCCTGAAAACACAAACTCAACTCTGCATTTGTCTATCTGCCTTCACATATTTCCAACAAGTCAAAATACCTTCCTTTGGACAACTAGCCTCATTTTCTTAGCTACATGTCCAGTTCTTCAGTGGATAAAGACCTTCTCCTCCTCCTCCTGATCCTCCTCCTTCTCCTCCTTCTTCTTCCTTTTTTTTTTTTTTGAAAATATACTCTCAGCACTGCCAGAACCTCTGGAGCTTTTTCAGCCATCAAACAAAGCTCAGAGCATTACTCTCAGAGGAGGTGGATCCTTATAGGTAGTCACCCAAGCCCGCACAATCAAGATGCATGGGTTTACAATTGCCATGAAGCCCACCTGGTAGGATTCATTCCATCTCTGGAGAGTGGAGAATTGTCCTTTCATAGTCTGCCTTGTTTTTTCTCCTCTTATCTGATGAAGGAGGCAGCATCACTGAGCAGTGGACTGATCCAATCACAAATGAATCAATCTCTCACTTGCTCAGTGATGTCACTGGCTCTGCTCAGGTATGCACACTGTGTCCAGTTCCATCTACTTTGGCCCAGAGCAACCTCAACCCTGGATTCAGTTCTGTGACATCTTCAAGAGGCCCACTTGGAAATGAAAACCTCATTTCTCCAGTCACCTGAGTCTATCTCAATCAACCCTTCCACATTGAACACACACAGCCACTGAGCTCACCTCCTCTGCTTTACACCTACTTTTTCTCTGCATTTGTGTCCCCTTTTACTATTTTAAGTTTATACAAGTTACAAATCACATGGGAGGCTAAGCCCTCTGCACCACCTGCACATCAAATATCTCCCATGCTTCTGCCCATTCTGTTCACCCTGGGAGATGTCAGATGCCTTCCCTAAGTGCCAGCAAAAGCTGTTATTGTTTTGGCTTCATCTTATTTAGTGTTATGCAGTATCCAATATTCACATGCATCACACCATGAACACCATCAGATTTGCCTTTTGCACGACACCATTAGTCATATCAAGGGCAGAAAACTATACTCAGAAGCTAAAATTGTTAAAACACACAATTCAGCCTGAGCATGGAGGCCAAGCACTGTGTCAAGAAAGCAAACAGTATTTGGAGCATGAGATGAGTTTTAAAGATGCTATACTTGTAAATGGATGGAACTGGAGAACATCACACTAAATGAAGTTAGCCAGGTTCAGAAGGCCAAAAGTCACATGTTTTCTCTCCTATGTGGAATATAGACCTGATACAAACACAGCAATATTATGAAAAATAGGTCACGCTAAGGGGTGGTCACACAGGAGAGGGGGAGGGTAAAAGAAGGAAATTAAAGTGAATATGATTGATGTACTCTATACAAGAATGATAAAGAATTTTTAAACTGGTTGAAACAAGCATAAGAAAGGTAATAAGGTAGAAAGAAGAAAAATAGAGGAGATGAACCAAATCAGGCTATAATGCATATATACATGGAAGTGCCACAAGGAACTCCCTGTGTGGGTACCTTAAACAAGCAAAAATGTCATTTTTGTTTTATTCTTTCTTTCACCAAATCGGAGGACAGGAAGGCAGATTGGATCTTGCCTAGGGGGTAGAGTTGATAACAGTGGGAAGGGGGAGGAGGTGGGGAAAGGGTGTGGGAGGGTAAATATGGTACAAATACTGTGTACACTTGTATGTAAGTGGAAAAATGATACTTGTAGAAACTATTCCAGAAATGGGGATGGGTAAAGAAGAATGATGGAAGGGGTGAATTCAAGTATGATACATTTGATAGATTCTAAGAACTTTTGTAAATGCCACAATGTACCCCCACCCAACAAAACAACAACAAAAAATTTAAAAATAAAGATGTTGCGCTGCTGTCATGAGTGAATGACGGCACAGTACACATCCTCACAGAGTCCAGCCATGAGGCATTGCCAAGTGCCTCCTAAGAGCTAGGTGCTGGCCGTGCTGCGATGCATGAGATTCAGAATTTGTTCACCAAAGTCAGTGAAGAGGAGCTGAGGAAGTAGGCATATGTTCTAAGGTGTCCAATAGTGTGGTAAGACTACATGATTCTCCTAAATTTCCTGAAAGGAATTGGCTTTAGAAAATTCCCTAAAGCTGGCTTTAAATTGGCAGTGAAGTAACCCACAGAAGGCTCACTCTTGATACCTTTCCACCTCCATGGACAATGAAAACTCAGATCTTATTTCCTTAGAAGGGGTGTCCAGTCATCTTACTTTGCCTATTTCTATCTTTTGGCATTTTTTAAAATTTCTTTATACCTTAGTTCTTAGCTGCCAGTTTTTTTTTTTCCTTGCACTTCTTTTTTTTTTTCATTTTTCTTTTATTATTCATATGTGCATACAAGGATTGGTTCATTTCTCCCCACTGCCCCCACCCCCCCTCCCTTACCACCCACTCCACCCCCTCCCTCTCCCCCCCAATACCCAGCTGAAACTATTTTGCCCTTATCTCTAATTTTGTTGTAGAGAGAGTATAAGCAATAATAGGAAGGAACAAGGGTTTTTGCTGGTTGAGATAAGGATAGCTATACAGGGCATTGACTCACATTGATTTCCTGTGCGTGGGTGTTACCTTCTAGGTTAATTCTTTTTGATCTAACCTTTTCTCTAGTACCTGTTCCCCTTTTCCTATTGGCCTCAGTTGCTTTAAGGTATCTGCTTTAGTTTCTCTGCATTAAGGGCAACAAATGCTATCTAGTTTTTTAGGTGTCTTACCTATCCTCACCCCTCCCTTGTGTGCTCTCGCTTTTATCATGTGCTCAAAGTCCAATCCCCTTGTTGTGTTTGCCCTTGATCTAATGTCCACATATGAGGGAGAACATACGATTTTTGGTCTTTTGGGCCAGGCTAACCTCACTCAGAATGATGTTCTCCAATTCCATCCATTTTCCAGCGAATGATAACATTTCGTTCTTCTTCATGGCTTCTTAGCTGCCAGTTTAAAGAGGAAAGGACCCACTTAAGAAATTCAAACATACATTTGGAAACTCCAACTTGGTTCTGTTGCAAGTAAGACCTCCTAATGGCTTCTAATGACTTTTATTCTTATGAGAGCAGTATTGGGCTCTCATAAGAATATGAGCAAAAAGGGATCTGGTGTAGGAATTTTGTTGCAAAGGTATCAGGACAGGTTGGAAAAACCCAAGAGAGGGGAAATCAATGCTAATTTAGGTGAAGAAAGTTGGGGTTAACATGGGATGAGGAGACTGAGGCTAAAAGCAGAAGTGACTTGTTAAAGTTCCTGTTAATCCTTATTCTTATGCAGCTAAAATCAGGCATGTGGAGGAAATGTGCACCATGAACCACTAAGACTGAGTCTCTCTGGCCTCCAACCACATTTCTTATGAGGCCAGACTGCCTGTCACAGAAAGGGTGACTAGGGGCTTGGGGACCTGAACACTGGACATTCTGCATCACCGAATCCCACTACATGCTTGCATTATCTGCAAAATAATGTTGTTGTTTGGAACATTTCAAAAATGTCACATGCAGAGCCAACTGACAACGTTTGAATGTGAACAAACAAGTTGACTGAAAACTGACTAGATCAAGATAGCTAAATTTAGACTGAGAAAATGGCATGTGTCCGTGAAAGACTGGAACTCGGGAGGTCACGGATATGCACACCTGTTGACCAAGTATGTGACTAGTGGGAGACATTTCTAGTAGAAAAACTGATGCATACAATGTCATACAAACATTTAAGGAAGATTGAATATCAATGCTTCTTAAACTCTTCCCCAAAATGGAAGAGGTAACACTTCCCAACTCATTTCACACGGAATGCATTCCTCTGATGCCACAGACATTAAGATCACTGCAAGAAAACAAAATTACAGGCCAATATCTCTGATAAGCATTGATGCAAAACTTTAACCTGGCACCCGTGACTCATGCCTGTAATCCTAGCTACTCAGGAGACAAAGATCAGAAAGATCATGGTTCAAAGCCAGCCCAGGAAAATAGTTTGTGAGACCCTATCTCAAAACTACCCATCACAAAAAGGGCTGGCAGAGTGCCTCAAAGTGAAGGCCCTGAGTTCAAGCTTTTGTACCACCAAAAAATATTCCCCCCCAAAAAAATAGCAAACCTGACACAACAGTGCACTAAAACAGGCACACAATGACACACAAGGATGGTTCAGCACATAAAAATCTTTAAATGTAACGTACCAAATTAACAAAGGAAAGACAAAAACCATGTGATCATCTTAATAGATGCAGAAAGAGCATCATGTCTTGATTAAAAACCCACAACAAATTGAGAGTAGAAGGAACGCATCTTAACACAGTAAAGGCCAAATATCACAAGCTCACAGCTCAAAGCCAAAAACTTGCTCTCTAAGATCAGAAACAAAAGGATGCCTACTCTCACCATGCCAATTGAATATAGTACTAGAAGTCCAAGCCAGAACAATTAAACAAGAAAAAGAAATTAAAAGCACTTAAAATCAGAAAGGAATAGGTAAAAATGGTCTCTGTTTATAGATGCCATGGTATTACACATAGAAAACCCTAATAATGTCATCAGAATATTGTTGAAAGTAATATACAAATGCAGTAAAAATGCAGGAAACAGAATCAGCACACAAAAATTAACTGTGTTTATAAGCACTAGTAACAAACTATTAAAAATGGAATCAAAAAAGAATGTCACTTAGGGCCAGATGTCGGGGCTCATGCCTGTAATCCCACCTACTTAGGAGGCAGACATCAGGAGGTTTGTACTTCAAAGCCAGCCCACGACAAATAGTTCGCAAGACCCTATCTTGACAAAACCCAATACAAAACAGGGCTGGTGGAGTGGCTCAAGTGATAGACCACCGGCCTAGCAAGCCTAGCAAGTGTGAGGCCCCGAATTCAAGTTCCAGTACTGCCACAAAAAAGACTGTCATTTACAATGACTACCAAAACATTAAACTATTTGGGGATAAATTTAATCCAGGAGGTAAATGATCTACACATTGAGAACAGTGGAATATAAAGGAAGGAAGTTGAGAAAGACAAATAAACAGAAAAATATCCATGTTCAAGACCTGGAAGGTCTTGTTAAAATGTCCTAAGTGCACAAATGCAGTCCCTAGCAAAGACCAGTGCCATTTTTCTTCACAGAAATAGGGAAAAGTCCTGAAGTTTATATGGAACTACAAATGATCCTGGATAGTCAAAGCAATCTTAAGCAAAAGAACACCAGCTGAAGCCATCACACTACCTGATTTCAATACATCTACAAAGCAACAGTCATCAAAACAGCATGACACTGGCACAGAGTAGACCATTAGAACAAAATAGAGAGCCCAGAAATAAATCCATGCATTCAGGGGCAATTTATGTCCTAAAATGATGCCAGAAGTTCACAATGGGAAAAGGACAACGTCTTCAATAAACAGTATTGAGAAAACAGGATATTCACATTCAGAAGAATGAAATTAGACTTTATCTCACACCTCATACAACACAAACCAACCCAAAATTAATTAAATAGTTAAATGTGATATCTGAAACTGAAGCTACTAGAATAATAGAGGACAAAACTCCATGACATTGGTTTAGGCAGTGACTTTTTGGGGCATAAAACTTCAAAAGAACAGGCAACAATAATATCAATAAACAAATGTAACATCAAACTAAAGAGTTTCTACACAGCAAAGGAAACAATTGAAAAAGTGAAGAAACAGCCTAGGGAATGGGAGAAAACATCTGTAACTATGCATCTAATAAATACCTGATAGCCCAAATATTAAGGTATTCATAAGTTTAATAGCAAAAAACACATACACAAATAATCTAGCAATCCAATTTAAATATGGGGTTAAAGACCCAAGGAAGTCATACAAATGATCAAAAGGTATATGAAAAAGTCATTAATATTACTATCTGAGAAATGTAAATTTACCTGAATGAGCTATCAACTTTAACCCATTAAATTTGCTATTATCAAAAAGTCAAAAGAAAAACAAAACTGTTGGTTAGAATATAGAAAAAGAAAACCCTTATATAGTGTTGGTATTTATGCAAATTTTCATAAAAATATTAGGAAAGTTTCTCAAAAATAAAAACAGAATAATAGTAATTATATTCTATTCATAGTAATATGATCAAACAATCTCACTACTAGAAATATAAACCCTGGAAAGAAAAACAGTATTTTGAATAGATATCTGTACTACGCATTCATCACAGCATTCTTCATAGTAACCAAGACATGGAAGCAAGCAATGTACATTGATGGATGCATAGATACAGAAAATGTGATATATATGTGTGTGTGTGTGTGTGTGTGTGTGTGTGTGTATAAATTATAACCTAATAAATCTTTAAAAAACACAAATATCAAAACAAAAGGTGTCTATCACATTTTCATTCATAAGAAATGACATTGAAAACAAAATGCTCAATATAACAGGAATGGTTAAATATGTCACATTATATATAAGAAATGAAAAACCATAGGGCAAATGAAATGGTTTAGACCCTGCCATAATTATTTATAATAAATAAAAAATTTAAATATGTTAACTGCTGAATCATTTTGGGACGACACTTCTATAAATTCCAGATCATTCAGACTGCAAAGAAACAGAAGGCCTTTCTCATGGCAAAACAAAATCTGTTAAGGTGAAAACGACCATTAGATTTCATGTTGCTGAAATGCCAGCTTTGCCATTAAGCAGTGACCTCAGTCAATTCATTTAATGACTCTGGGTCTTTAAGATTTCCACTCAATCTTCAAATCCTTTTTGGCTGTAAAACACTGCTGCATTTCCCGTAAGGTCTGCTCCTTCTGGTTTCTATTTCAAAGATTTCAAGCAATGATCTTTTGAGTCTGTTCTCAATGAAAGTAAAATAATCAAGATGGAGAATTGGGTAATGATAGTTCTCAAATTCTACCCGCGCTGGCTCAGTCCTTTGGTTAGGAATCCCTTAGCTCAGGCTCTTCAGAGAATTAGCACAAGACAGGATAACACTCAATGAAGTAAAGCCCTTTAGGGGTCTTTTCCTGCAACCATGGTCTTAGGTGAAAAGAAGTCTAACTCTCTAGGAGAGACCCTGGCCTGAGAACTTGGCATGCATACTCTCACTGTAGTTTTGGCACAGTGGGCTAAATTTAACAGAGACAAAGTCTTTTTATCTGTAGAAAATGGCTGCTGGCCCTGAAGGATGTTCAGCATTAGATTTTGGATCATGTGCAATAATCAAGAGGTATAAAAACATGGCCCTTGCCTAAACTTGAATCTGTGAGGACCAAGGGAGGAACAGGACTTCTTTCACACAAATACACACATACAGAGACAACTGCCACAAAGCAGAGGCAACTGCTACTTAGCCAGGCTAACAGAGACTTCAGTTTACAGAGTTTTGAAGGAAGAGCAGGAGTAAAGAGGCAATGGGAAGGAAGACAGAGGCAGACATATACAAGCATCCTGTCTTCTCAGTGTCAGAACATTAGTGGGAATGTGGACTTATGTGCTGTACTGATACATAGAGATAAGCAGTGAAACACATAGGACTGTTCAGATAAAACAAGAAAGACTTGTTTAAAAGCTTATTCTTGTTAAAAAGATTATTCTTTCCTGAAGAACAAAGATTTTGTTTAGGTGGGAGAAGAAAATTGATCTTGGAAATCTGATGATCTGGAAGGAGGAATATAAAGAAAAACAAGGGAAAAAGTGCAAGAAGTTGGAACAGAACAAGCAAAAGCCACTACTTCCTGAGCAAACCAAAAGCAGTCCTGAGTAAACAGGAAGTAGTTTGACAAACGGTTATGTTTTGGGGATAACTTGAAAAGTCTTACTTCAAAGATCTAGAATACAAGACTTAGACATTTTCTGCTAACAGGTACTTTCTACCCTATACTAAAATCCCATCTGTAACTTTTGGTATAATGAACTGAGACTCTTAGAAATTCTCTCCTGCCTTTGTCTTATACTTAATTCTCTGGACAATCTTTTGCATGTTTGGTCATCTGCATCTTTTCCTCTGCCCATCCCTGGATGCTCACAAGGCTTCTGAAGGTCTTGGCTATCTTCTCTTCAAAATCCACCTATCCTCCATGTGCAATCTTATGCTCACCTCTGGCTTCAATCTCTCTGTTTGCTAATGATGCCACACAAATCAGTCTCAGACCTTCCCAGGAACTAATTCTACATCTCCTGCACTGGGCATTTTACTTGTTTCATCATACTCAATTATTTTTAGGCAATGGAACTCTTTTCCTTCTGACCTTCCAACTCAATCTTAAATTGAAGTTCAACCTGTAAAACACATGCACATGATTTTATGAATGCAATATAGGTTATACAGTTCAATATATATATATATATTATTTGCTGAAGAAAATTGCTGAGGCTATTCTGATTGACATGCAAGCTTGAAATCAAGAGCTGTAGAGTCTGCGGTAAGCATTTTTTTCCTTGACAGCATAAGATACAATATATTTAACACTAAGAATAACAACTGTAAGTGTTCACATATTTTGTTTGACAAATGTTTGATTTCTTACCCTACCCAAGATTTCTTTTGTTTTTCATTTTTTACTTCCCACGATAACTATTTCTCTTGATAATCTTCAAGATCTCTGGAATTAATTAAGAAAGATATATCAATTCTGGTTGCTAAGTTCCATCTTCAGATCTGAAAAATGCTAACCCTCTTCCTCAGAAACATTAAAGTCAAATAAGAAGCATAGACATCAAGGAATAAACGCTGACATCACACACAGAACAATACTGTCAGGACCTAGGATGGTACCTGTTCTCAAATTGCTGTACGACTCTGCTCTGAATAGATGGCATCTAGCCAGGACTGGTACCCAGGACCTTCACCTGTGGGTGCTGTGCTGTGGAGGGTTGTACTTGCTTGCACAATGCCATGAGATGAGATGTGTGCAGCAGCTGAGTCTTTCCACAATGACAGAGAAGAGGAACTATACACAAGTAGACCATAGTGATGAGGAAGACAGCAGCTGCCTTTTGAACACTGCCAATGTGATAGGACTTGTATTATATTAACTAATTAAATCTTCAACAGGACTCATAATTTTTATATGTGAAAACTGAGGCAGCAGGCAGTGTTCAAAATCTCATCATTTCAAAGAGGCAGAACCAGATTTTGAACCCAGAAAAAACACTAGAAGTTATACTATTAAAATACTATTAATATGTTTAAATACTTAAGAATAAATATTTAAATAATGGTAAACTCTTAAATAAGTATATGTATTTACTAAAATAATAAAAATGTTTCACTCATTGCATTTTTCAAAAGTTTAAAATATTTACAAAATAAAACTAGAATGCCATGATGTGTGTATACCCCAGAATAGCATACATAGAAGGCTATTTTCTCATACCATAAACATGTAATTTTTTACTACTCTGATGGTGACAATGTGATGTCTGCTGAGGGCAGGGGGCTTTGGCAGGAGGACACCTAGAAGGCTGACCCAGGAAAGAGGGATATGAGTGTGAACCACAGTCAAATCTATGTGCATGGATGGCAACTGAGCAAAACAAGGAGGAGAAGACCCAATTCACAGGATTTGAAATTCCATTCAAGTGGTGAGGGAAGGTCAGTGGTTTAGGATGAATAGGTCCGACTTGCCAGACCAGCTAAGTTGAGTGGCATGACCACTGATTCACAGGCCTGACTCATGCTTTCAAGACTATGGTCTTGCTGTGGTCCCTCTTCCCATACCACAGGCAGCATAGGGAATAAACATTTGTCCAGACCTAGGAGCCAGACTGGATTTGAATCCATGACTTACTATCTGGGTCAATGAGCTTCTCTTTCCTATGATTCATCTCTTGTAAAAAGTAACTATTCACATAACTTATTACATTGAAACAGGTAAAGACCACCACAAGGGGACAAAAACCAAACAAACTCTGGGTCCTAAGCCTTTTATCCACTAAGAACATGATGTGTGTTTTCTTCTGCCTCCATTCTTATACTCTCAGTAACTTTGGATAAAGCACAAGGTTAGGCAAAAAGGTCAGACTACTAACAAATGAGGCATCGCTTATGACTAGACGAAGCTAAAGCTAGTGGAATTAGAGATGGCCCATAAATAACAAAGAAAAATGAGGGGGGAAGGTGTTACAAAAATTCTAAATCAGTCCTCTAGCTCCACATGTTCTTAGTTGACTTTCAAAACATTAATTTGGGAGGTCACACAGCTGAAAAATACACTATGTAGTTTCCCACTAGCCTTGATTAAACTTCAGATGTGTGGATTGCATTAGCAGTTGCCGAGTTCAGGTTGCCAAAACTTAAAGTGGCTGCTTTGGTAAAGCCACTAACTTTACTTGATCCTATAGTTATCTGATGGATGACTAGAACAGGACAACAATGGCATTTCTGTCTTCATATTGTATCTGTCCCTTTTGCTCCTTAACCATTGAGTCAGAATCTGCTCAGTTGTGTGTGTGGACATGTTGATCATTTGAGGGATGTTTTGTCCAGGACTATATCACAGAGTTGACTTGGCCTGTTTCCCATTGGAATAGATATATACTTCTTTTACCTCACCCTTGCCTTAATCAGCAGTGTAAGAACCTAAATTCTTTCAATTTTATCATAAGGCCCAGACCAAACCATAAGTCCAAGGAATTTATGCAAAATGATGATGTCAGCTACAGGAGGAATCCAGCGGTTCCTGGTTTAAGTAACAGCCCACCAAGTACAAGGCCAAGATACTTTTGCACAAGACAAAGAACATCTTTTGAAATCATGCCCCATAACTAATGGACAACTACCTAAATTAATCCACCCTCCAAAAAAATCAAATAGAAGCCTACTGTTTCCTTTGTTGAGTAAGCAACCTGGTCACCTGTGGTCAGTATTACCTCCCTTCAACTTACATTTCATGGCTTAACTTGGGGTCCCAATAAAGGATCCTGTCCTGTTCATGATATGTGGCTTGTTCTCATCTTTCCATGCCATAAGATCTCAGTTGTTCAACATCAACATTGCAGAAGGTAAAGTGATTCAAATACATTCATAGATAAAAAATATTTTAAATGTTTCCTGCACACATGAAGCATCCAATCATGATTTGCTGAAAGTGGCGTTATTATTAAATTCAGGAGGAAATGCAGACAATGAGTACGTAAATGAATATATAATGAAATTAACAAATATTCTGAAGAAAAATAGTAAGGAATTGCATGACAACAGGTGAAGCAAAAATCTATTTTTTAAAAAAACTGGGTAAAAATGACTCTGAAGAAGTGACAATTGAACTAATCTGAATTAATTGAAGGAACAAGAGACAAATGTGAGAAGATCCGAGCTCCAAGCAGAGGGATCCCCAAGTTCAAAAATTCTTAGCTGAGAATGAACTTAGTGTAATAAGGAAGAAGGAATACTGAATGGAAAGAGGAGGAGAGACCAGACAATATTGAGAAACACAAGACATGCTTAGGAGTTTGGATTTTGTTCCAAGATAGATGATAATGCTATTGTGAAGCGCGAGGCTGCCTCAGTTAAACTCCTAACTCCACTCTTACTAAGTGTCAGCATTTTCACCTATAAAATGAGGCTATTAATAGATAACCTCATAGACTTGTACAAAAAGAGTCAACAAAGTAGTCATATAATGAAATTTCAGTCTCTGATGGAGCTAATGTGATTTTATATTGCCTAGTGTTGCCAACTTATTTTGTGCAAGTATATTCTATGATGTTTGCATAGTGGCAGAATAATCTAATGACACATATCTCAGAACATATCCCTATCATTAAGCATTGCATAATGATATATGCAAGGGACACAGAATAGTGCCTGGGTCATTGTTAGCACTAGCTGCTGTTGTTAGTGTCATAATCCAAAGACAAGGAAGAGGAAGAAGGTGAAACAGGTAAAGGAGGAAGTGAAGAAGGTGAAGAAGATGAGAACTGGGAAGAAGAGAAGGCAGAAGAGGAGGAAGAGAATTTTTTGAGCAGGTGCCCAATTTAACTTCATTACCTGTAAAATATCAATGTGGCTTCTTTGTGAAAGTGACAGGTATTGGTTCACTCCTACCAGAGGTAGGAAACTGAAACTCAATCACCTCCAGAGAGTGGTGGAAAACCACTGCATCTGGTGGATGCGGAAGGAGCTGACTCCTCTGGCTGGATGGTTTAGACATCTGGATTTCAAAGTTTCCTTCATAATATATGCGTGTTAGATGGAAATGAGTAATATCTTCCAAAAATTACTGCCCAACCAAACTGAATGTACTATACTAAATACAAATAAGCAAAAAGTAAGATAAAACAAAACTAAACTAAACTAACGCCCTTAACTCAAGAGCATTCTGCATAAAAGTACTCAAAGATGTAGCCTCATCTCCCTCATCACCTCTCCCTGAGATATTTCTAATTAGCTAACAAGAAAAAAGACAAAAAGGTAAACACTGTTTCTGGAACTGTCTACCTACCACAGGATATAAGAAAGTACGATAGGTAAATTCTGCCAATTTTCTTGCATGAGAAACTTTAACATGAAGCCATTCTCTTTCTTTGATGGCCATCAAATGGAAAGGGGCATTTGATGGATAGACTGAAAGCCTGGTTTTGAGAAAAACTCTAGTATTACAATGGCACTCTTCAGGGAAACTCCACTCTGGTTTATAATGCGACTCCTTGTTCACATTGCTGACCCTCTGTGTGAAAATTTAGCTGTATTTGATTGCCTGAAGTAATGTATTCCTAATTTTTTATTGGGCACTCATAAATAGGACGATAAATCATAGGCATTCTATTAAAAAAAACAAGAGTGTGGTTGTTTCCTAACCTTTCAAGACATAAGTACTGTAAGTAAATGGCAACTTGCCCAGTTACTAAGCAGAGAAATTTATGGCTTGCCTACCCAGATGACTCTAGTATGCATATGCACAGGCAATTTCATTGTCTACTGCCTTGAATCACACAAGAAACCTTGCTGATGGGGGGAAGTCTCTGAGGCAGACAACAGCTGGGCATTTGGGGCTTCAGAGACCTCTGGGACCAGTGCCCAGCACACAGGAGGCCCTCAGAAACACTCGTAAGCAAAAACCCATCTTAACTAACATTTATCCCATGGAACTTTCCCTCACATTTCTCTGTATGCTCTTGTGCTTAGAATCTTGAGCCAGGATTTCTGGAGACTTCCTCTGTGGGGACATGGATAGAGCAGGGGTGCTGACTCTAAGTAAGCTCAAGTCATAGAGACCTGCTGGGGGGACTCTCCTCATTTTGCAAACTGGGGGACTTGCATTGATGACCCTGGACACTGGGAGTCAGATATAATTCATAAAAGACAGACTCAGGAAGAGCAGTCTTCCCAAGGTGGCCTTCCCTGAGCCTGGATGACCTTCCTAGGGTACCCCTCCTCCAGAGCTCCCATGGGTTATACCTCCATTGTCATTCCCTTTCCTATTCCAAATCCCAGATGTCTGAGGTCCAACAGGGCAGGTTCAGCCATCAAGCTTTGTGCCAAAAGCATCTCATACACTAACTTTCAGGAACTGGGAAGGTGGTTCCCAGATGCAATGTCCTACTGTGTACATGTGTGCTTGGGAGCCCACACATACACAGGCTTTCACTGTGTCATGCAATCTATTAAGTACTCGTGTACATCACTTTAACCAATCCTCAAAACAACTCTGTGGGATCTTTCATAACAATTATGCCCATATATACAGAGCTACGTTGAAGCATCAAGGCCATTGCACAGGGTCATGAGGAACCCAGCTGGAACCAGGTTTTGACAGCTTCCGGCTCTGCTTCCTAGCTGCTATGTCTGGAGTTTCTGGACACAGGTGGCACAACAGCAGATAGTGATGTGTGTGCAAGTGATTTATTGTGATGGTGCCTTCTATGAGATCACATGGGAAGTGGGGAACCAGGGTAGGTGAAGAAGAAGACAAGTCTGGCACATTCCAGAGGCCCCAAGCAGGATATTTCAACCTGGCCATAAGGGTACTCTGGAGCATGCATCACATCTTAGCTCTTCCTCACCTGAGACAAGAGAGCGAGGCATCAACACACCTGTTTTAATAATCGCTGGTTCGCCGGCAGGAACTGAGGATAGGAAGGGGAACAGGGAAATTCAAACTCTTAGGCAAAATCAATTCTTAGATAAAATGCTTCCTGAAGCCTGGGGATGTTCTCCCAAAGTGGAGCCCCAGCTTCTGGTGTCTGAAAACATGCTACAATAGGGTAGAAGAGGAACAGAAGGGTGAGAAGTGTATAGCAGGGAGAGACCCAGGCTGCATGTGTATAAGTTGTGTGAAGGATGCTCAGATGAGAAATCATTCATTCTGTCAGGGCAAGAGATTGCCCTTGGACAAGCTAGTCATTGAAGACCATGTATAGTCTTTCTGCCAGTCCAATGAGGCAGGTTGAGTGAAAGAGTAGGAAAGAGGCTGGGTATGATAGTACATACCTATAATCCCAGATACTCAAGGGACAGAGGTAGGGGGACTACAGTCAAAGGCCAGATGGGTAAAAGTGAGAGCTCCTACCTGAAAAACAAACTGAAACAGAAAGGGTTAAGGGTATGACTTTAGTGGAAGACTGCTTTCTTAGCAAGTGCAAGGTCGTGAGTTAATTCCCAGTACTGCCGAAAAATAAAAAGAGTGGAAAGGAAGGGAGAGCATTAAGGAAGTATAAGGACAGGGCACAGATGAATAAAAACAGGTGAGGTGACAGGAGCTGGAACAAAGCTTCCTGAAGGAGGGCTCTGAGCTCAAGCAGCATCAAGATGCAGCCTCAAGGACTAAAGAGAGAGCGACCACCTGGCTTGACCCAAGGAAGCTGGATATTGGGACAGCTGGCAGAGCAGACTCCTGTGGTGCTTAGGGGTTGAAATAGGAAAGTTCAGGCATCACTGTCTCTGAACTGCCTACTGTGATCTGGCTGGAGCTGTGGAGATGAAGAAGTGTCCTTGAAGCGCTGGCCTGTGCAGGGCATCTATGCTGTCAGTCCTGAGCCTCTAGGCTCCTCCAGCCCCAAACAGGAACCTAAAGCCTGAAGATAAGAGTGTTTACCTGCTTAGCATTCTCCATGAAAACAGCCATGTTTTATATTTATGTACACTCTAATGGACCCTGAAAAGAAATTAGATTGATTCATTTGAAGAATAAAAGTCTCTCTCCCTGCCCCCTACATGGTGAAGCTCTTAAGTGCTTCCACTTAATGGAAATGGAAATTACCTCTCAAAATATTACTAAAACTAATCATGACAATTTTTATACATTTCCACAATTTACTGTGCTATTTTTTCTCTTGCTTTGATGAGCAAACGCTAGCAGATGCCTGTTTTGTACCCTCATACAATGGACAGTACCCTCCCCTCCACCCCTATCTGCCCTCATCGACCAGCACCCCCCACAAAGGAAATGGCTCTTTTTTCTTTCTCATCTCAAGACAGGAAGAGAGGACAGAATCTATTGAATAGCACTTTTTGGTAGGAGGAAATAGCCAAGATTAAGTATACTCAACATATATTCAGTCATGGATATGCTGAGTACTTGGAACTCTGAACTCAGAAGAAAAAGCAATGCTTTGAAATAACATAATTATATATTTTTTTATATTTTGCATCTGAGTTAACCTCCTGGAATGCCTTAATTCTCACATTTCAATTAATCAACATTACTTCTGTATTGCTTGGGGCACTGTACATTTTCTAGCTTGGTAAGAGGCACATTAAAAGTTTGTCGAACCCAAATAATATTGATTTGGATCAAAATGTGATAAACTTGGCTACCAACGTAAGTTCAGTGTGCATTTTAGGAACAAATAGATGATTTGAAATAAATCATAACTATATGCACATATATTTTGTCCATAGAGATTTATATGTGTATAAATGCTACTTAAAATCAGTTTTTTATATATATATATATATATATATATATATATATATATATATGCTGACATGTCTTATGATTACTACGAAGAACAGTGTAAGTAATAGTCAATTGAGTACTTAGTACTGAGAAAACAGTGACATTTCTGAGTGACCTTATCCCACTTTAAGAAAAAGTGTGGCCCCATGTTAGTTCATTTCTGCCTCTGCTTCATATATGGGAGAGCTGTGTTGTGCTGCCAGGCCTTATTTTAACCACAATCATGGTGGCACACAGCTTGACTCTGACTTGGATGCCTAGACCCTGACTCTGGAAGGGTGCACAGAGATACAGCAACAACAGCAAAAGAATGTCTCAGTCTGAATAATTCTTTGAGTTGGCCATGCTCATACAGCACAATGCAACTCAGGGATCAGCACACCTGGTCACAGTTTTCCCAGTCATTCCTGCATCCCACTCTGCATCCTCCACCAAGATCCATTTCCCTATCTTGCCTTCAGGCTGATGTTCACAACATCCCACCTGTTCAACCTTGGTCTCCCTTCACCCTTACCGGAGGTCCCTCTGTCTCATACCAAATCTCCCCAATCACCTCTTCCATTGGCTCCATCTACAAGCTCTCCTCAAACCTTAAACACCCTTGCTCCAATCAGGTTCCAATGATATCAGCATTTCTGTTACCCCTGCCCAGATCATCCTTTCATACCTTTCTCTGTGGGGCCAGCTTCTTGTCCTTCCAGGATGAATTTAGGAACTCCTTCCTCTGCCAAGCTGCTGGCTCCTAACTTGGAAGATGAACTCGCTGCTCCATCTCAGTCTTCACATTGCCTCTCCTATATTCATCTGACCACTTCTCTGCCTCCTGAGATAACTGTGGGAAGGTAGCCTCCCCTCCTTCCTACCCCACCCTGGGTATGTCCTGGGAGAAGCACACAAAAAATGCTGTTCAATTAACAATGATTCTTTGCATTATAGAAACACTTATTCTAATCAATGGTTATTCTGAGCTTACTATGTGCCCAGCAGTTTTATACTCATTTTACTTGCTCAATTCATTAGATCCTTACTACAAATCTATAAGGTAGGTACCACTTACTATCTTCATTTTATATGAGGTACCTGCAAACAAATTGGTTAAATAACTTCTAAACTCAAGCAGCTTAGAAGTTGCGAAAGAAGTATTTGAACCCGAACAGCTTGGAGTCCATGGTTCTCACTGCTACTAAATTCTACCTCTGTATATCCAGTGAGATTTGTCTATGTCCATTTTAGAGACAAAAGGAACAAAAAGCTAAATTAAATAATCTGTTCCAAGAAGACAATTTAACTAATGAGTATGAAAGATATTAGATTTGGATTTAGTTGTTTCCTGGTTCTTTTTCAATATATCATACTTTGTTACCAAAATATTTTTATTTGCTTTCAAAAATACATGTAGGTAATAGAAAATATATTTGGATGATTGCAAATATAATTGCCAACGTCCTTCCAACACTGTGTACAGGTGGTGCTTGACAGGAAGGGGTGGGTCAGTTTCCTCTCCCCTTGAAGACAGACTGGTCTTGACCCTAGTCTTGACCAATGGGATATAGGAAAAGTGTCCTTGTCTCAGTTCCCCACCTGAATCTTCTGTATTTTCTCTCCTGATGAACCGAGCTACCATGTGAGGAGGTTGACTCCCCTACTAGACACAGAAGTTCGGCCATCCCTTACAAAGGGCAACCATCCCACCTGAGGGGTCAGACATCTGAGTGAAGATGCTCCAACCCCATTCTCAGCTAATAGCAGTGGCATGAATGATCCCAGCCAACTGGACATGTCAAAAAGAATAAACCATTGTTTTAAGCACCAAGTTCTGGAGGGCTTTGTAATGTAGCAGTACCTAACTGAAAGGAATATAATTGGAAATTTCACCTTGAAGAAGAAACCACAAATGTTATATATCTCTCACCCATGGAACAATCGTATTATAAGTTATTTCTGGCCTTTGTGTTAGCCTTCTGTCCTAAATAGTATGCTAGTACAAACCTCAAGGGCATGCCAACTTCATCACAATTATTCCTCTGTCATTCTAGACCAGAAAAGAAAATAGCTTTGCTCTAAAATTGAATTTCATTTTTATTCTGTCTCTCTACAGCACTATCTCAAATCCTTATTACCAGGTTCCTTCCTGTGTTCATGCAGCCCCTGGAAGCCCAGTAGCCTCCAGTCCTCCTGCCAGCTCCAAGAGAAGGTTTAGCAATGACAGGAATTGAGCTCATGTTGTCCAGAGTTTCAGGGGCAAGGAGGTGAAGTCCTTGTCAGCAGTCTGCAGGTGGGTCTTGTCAAGTTAAGTGGTGTCACTCTCACCTGGTTTCCAGGTCTCTTCTCTGGGTTTCTGCCTTGACCCTGAGAACACCACCCTGCCTCACATCCCTGATCCTGTGACTGACCACTCACAGATAGGACTGTTGGTCATTTACTTTGTGCCAGTTCCTATCCGGCACATTTATATTTATAATTGCCATAAAATATAATTTTTCATTTATAATTTCTAAGTCAAAACATTATGGAGGATGGACTTTTATCCCCATATTTCAGGTGAAAAAATAAAGCTCAAAGCAACCTACCTGGAGTCACCTAGCAAGTTCATGTATAGTCAGTTCCAAATTCCCTTCTCTGGGTACCATAGACCTTTTTTTAGCAGGAACTGGGAAAGAGGATGCACAGCACTGAGGGTGAGGAATGAGGGGGTCAGTGGATTCCTATATCACCTTGAATGTATACTGGTTAAGGAGACTGAATGAGCACCTTTTGTCAGTTTCTTATGCCTGATTTCTTCCTAGGAAAAAGGGTTAGAGTGGAAGAGAAGGAACATCTTGGAAATATGGTGACATGATGATTACCAGTTAACACTGATTCAGCTCAGTCAGGGGAGAAAGCAGTCAGCAGTACCTTTCTCTTGTGGATCACAGTCTTGAATTAACCTATTAATCATAAACCATTGGCCTTGCCTAATGACCTCTTGCTGGCTTGAGGAGGTGAATCCCATTCCCAACATCTACACGGTGAAGCTAAGATGACCACCTACATCTACACTCCTCGCTTATGGGTATTCAAGTGCACACAGTTTCATTCATCATATAGCATTGCCAGTTCCAAGTGAATCTTATAAAGTGTAGCTTTAACCAGAACCATTAGCTCCACTGGATTTGGTTTCTATATTCTTGGCTAGTCTTGTTTTTAAAAGTTAAATGGATTTTCTGTAGTTTTTATTTTTTAGCTCCTACCCTTCCCTCCCTCCATCCCTAAGCCTTTCTCATTCTTCATAAGACTTTTTGGTGTACGCAGTTCTCCCAAATTCACTAAGCAACCTCCTTATATTTCTACTAGGTAATCTTATACATATATTTCTGATGCAATAGGTTCTATATTTCTAACCCAACTTTATTACAGACTGCCTGCCCAGAACCCTAGACACCCAACTCAATACTTTGGCTTCCTCAAAATTGGACACTGGGATGTCCTTGGCAGTCCTCTCCCCACTCTGGGTGATGGCATTAGTATATACCACAGTGCCTCTAAAGCACCACTAATCTGCCCACTTAATCAGTCTTCTGAACCCAGTAACAGTCTTCTTCTTATTTGCAAGCTAGTTGCCATTTCCCACTCATTTCCCCCCTGACCTGACTTCAACCAACCCTTCACAGACAGTTCATTCCAGGTATCAGTCATGCCTGAGGGAGTGTTGTTTTCAGTCAGGTCTCCCTTGTAATAATGTACACACATGGCCACTTCCAATAGGGGGGTCTCCATTTCTAGATGCACTCATCCAACACTCAACAGTGATTTACTGAGCAACTCACTGTAACTTTCACTCTGCTATGCCCTGGCACAAAGTGACAAATGACAGTTTGCCACTGGGGCAAGTACCTCACTGCGTCATTCTGCTCACCTGTCTTCCCGACGATGGAAGCACTCAGTCTGTGAGGGATCCTTGACGACACCTTCAAGGTCACTCGGGTCTGGTAATACCTAAGAAAAGAGCAAAGGATAAGCAAGTGAAGATCTGACTCCTTAGTGTTGATTTCCTCTAAAAATATCTAGATTTACTCTGGAAAGCCATGGGAAACCATAGAAAATTCTAAGTAGCCAAGCACCTTCATCTTCAGCAAAGAGAAAGGCATTTTATCAGCAAAGCTGACCAGTGACGGGAAGGGGCATAGTGGAGGGCATGAGGTTGAATTTACTTGAGATCACGTGACACTGGACAAGGCTGGAAGTGATAGAGAAGAGGAATAGGTGGGTCATGTGACACAGATGCATGAAGAGAGGTGGCTTTTCTTTAGTCAGGAAAGTCCATTCTTACAGGAAAATAGGGGGCATAATGCATGGTGTGAAATTCATATAGAAACTGAGTTGCTAAGACTAGAGGTGTGGCTCAAGTGGTAGAGCAACTGCCCAGCAAGCTCAAAGTCCTAAGTTCAAATCCTACTACCACAAAAAAGTAAAGTGAGTTGCGCTCATGTTGTAACACACATACACACACACTTCTCCAAGACAAGCAGAAACTAGAATTGTCATTTCTAAGGTACTGCAAAACACATTGCCAGTGTTTTTTCTCCTTATTTTTAATCCATCACTCTCATTTCCAAGTTTCAACATTTCAGGACACTATGCAGCTTCCCATGCTCTCACTACTGTTCAGGTCCCCTCCTGCCACCAGTGAGGATGCATCTTTTGAATTTCTGTGCTTTGCAATTAATGACCTTTTTGCTCAGAAGATCTTGAGAAAATATCTGGCGTCATAATTATTCTCCCCTTCCAATGATTTCAAATCCATTGTGAAATGGAATGTGAATAAAACAAAGTGAAATAGAAGGAAATTGTACCCTGACCACATCGGCATCCATGGCTTGTTGAGCACGTAGCTGGGGCGGGGGTACTGAGTGGGGGGGGTACTGCCCCACTGAATCGACCGCACTGTGAACACTCAGGGAATGTTTCCATGGGCAGTCTCATGTGTCTCATGCCTGTTTTGGTGTGTACATCATGAGCAGAGGACACGCAGAGAAGAGAAGAGCACTGGCCCTGGCCTCAAGAATGAGTCTCCCATATAAATTTTCTGAATGTGTTTCGGTACCTGTAAAAGGAAGATTTTTTAAAAAGTACCTCCCTACCAGTCATGACTTCTGCCTCCAAAAACATGGAACACATGCTCTTGCTTATTCTTCCCAACCAAGCACAAGTAAAAATTCTAGACACTATATGTAAAATAAATAAAAGCAGACTCTTAAAGATGGAGAAGAAAGCCAGTTTAGGAGCCTCACAACACAAGGAAGTCCACAGTGGTGAGATCTCTGCCTCTTCTTTTCACACATCCTAGACTTGATAGAAAGAACCCGCCAAGGCAGAAATGCTAATGCCCACAGACAAGAAAATAAAAGCCCAATCACAAAGTCTGCTTCCTGTACTCAAAGGATCAGAAGGAGGACAGCCTGAAAACACAGAAAAAGTTTAGACAATGGCTGTCTGATCCAGCCCAGCAACACAGAAAAACAGTGGTCCCACCATCACCTACACCAGCTGAGGTCAGATGCAAAGTTCAGAGGGCACCACGGCCAGGCTGCTATGAGTACCGCCCTCCCCACAGCCTACCCAAAGTAGGTCTCCAGCAAGCAGCTAGGTTTTCCTCCATAGTGACTGCAATACACTCCACCTACCCCAGCTTATGTGGAGACCACATAGGGAGCTTGGACCCGCACTCAGCAGGAACCAGGGTGTAAACATGCCCCCACAGATGATTTTTAACAAGTGTGCAAAAAAATGATACAATGAAAGAAAGATGACCTTTCAAAAAATTTTCTTGAGTCAACTAGGCACCTATAAGCAAAAGAATAATTACAAACAAACCTCAAATTTAATGCCCCACTGTATGCGAAATCTGACTCAAAACACATCACTGACTTAAAGGGAAAAGAGAAAAACCATAATACTTTCAGAAAAAAAAGAGAAAAGCTTCTAAATATGTTCTAAATGCAGAGCTAAGCATGTTCCCAGACTGCACACCAAGAGCATGACCTACATAAGGAAATATTGACTGATTTGATTTCATTCAAATTGAACACTTTTGTTCTATGAAAATGCTCCAAGAGGACTAAACCATAAGAACTAAAAACATTTGTAAATCCCATGCAGCTAATACTCAGTACTTGTGTACTGCAAAACTGTGCACTCACCCACGTGCTAAATCCAAATGCAATGCTAGCAGTCATAGTTGTGAGCTCGGTGACACAAAGGGAATCTGAATGCAGGTCCTCAGCCACAGTCCAACAACCCTGAAAACAATCATGCTTTCTCATGTCGATTTCGTGATGACACCTATTTGCTGACAGTTCTCTGTTGTATTTTCACACTTTTTGTTGATTATTCTGCTATCTAACATACCCCCCTCCCACTCTTAGGAGTGCTGAAGTGTCACCAGTGTTCCAATGAGGATGGGGAAGGAACAGGGAAATGCACACCAAAGTACACAAACTTTCGATTGCACCAGACAAGTCTAAAGATCTAATGCACAGCAGGAAGGCTATAGTTAATAACATTGTATATTGAAAATTTGCTGAGAGTAGATTCTATGTGTGCATAAGCATAAGAAAGTGGTAACTAAGGAAGGTAATGGGTATGCTACTTTGCTAACCTGCTAGGTCAAAGTACCATGTTGTATACCTTAAATACAGGCAATAAACTCTTTAAAGTTTCTTAACCTCATTGGACAAAATACAAATTCAAACTCCAGGCTGAGATCATGGCTCAAGTGGCTGCCTAGCAAGTTCAAACCCCAGTGCCACCAAAAAAACAATTCTGCTACACCCCTATCAGAATGGATAAAAGAAAGCCAGGTGTCGTGGTACATGTGTGTAATCCAAGCACTAGGAAGGTGGAGGCAGGAAGATTGTGAGTTGAGGCCAGCCTGGGCTACATAAGGTGACCTTGTCTCAACATTCCCCCCTCCCCCAAAAAAACTGGGTAACATGAAAAATAGTGACAATAACCACTGTCAATTGTGCAGATAAACTGCAGCACTTATAGTGGTGAAAATGTAAGTTGATTCAGCTACTCTGGAACATATTTGGTAGTTTTGACTGTCATACAACCTGATTGCACTTTAGGCATTTATATTAGAAAAATGAAAACTTGTTTATTCAAAAAGTTGTACAAATGTTTATCCATAATAACACAAAACTTAAACAGATATCTTTCATTAAGTGAAGTGAATTAATAAGTGAATAGTTAAACAAACCATGGAACACCAATTGCAATAAAGAAGGAGCAAGTGGTGCATTCTACAACCTGGATGAATCTCCAGGCCATTATGTTGGGCCAAGGAAGCACATTCCAAAAGGTGGATAATTAATATGATAACCTCGAAGTGACAAAATTGTAAAAATAGAGTATCCGTAACTGGTTGCTAAGGTTGGGGAGAAGATGGGAGTGGGTGTGGCTACAACAGAGCAAAATGAAGGGTGCTGGAAATGAAGAAAATATTCTGTACCTTGACTGCCCATGTCAGAATCCTGGTAGTGATACTGAACTTAAGCTGGGTAAGACACTACCGTCAAAGAGGGTGGGTGTAGAGTTACATGGGATGTCTTGGTATTAATTCTTAAAACTGTGTGTGAATCAATAATTACTGCAAAATAAAAAAAAAATAATTGCCAAAATTAAAAAACCATTTGTTCAACAAAAATATTGTCTTAGAAATTACAAGAATCTACAGCAGCTAGAGGAAATTCAAATACTTACAAGGGGCAAGCAATTAATACAAGTACAATTTTAAGAAAACCCTGGGTTCCACTTAATTTACCTTTTCTTTTTCTACTTTTGATAGAAATATGGGCACAGAAATATTATACTATTTCTCTATATAATTGTCTACTCCCGTTGAAACTTAATCTTTACTGTGAACTATTAAGAGGCAAGGCTAGTGGAAATATTTAAGAGGTGATAGATAAGGACATGACAACTCTGTCCTCATGAGTAGATTAATCCATCATGGATTAATGGGTTGGTTATCTTGAGAGTGGCTCTGTTATTGAAGTTGATTTGGCTCTGCCTCTTTTATGTATCTCTCACCATGCATACCCTGCATCAGCAAGAAAATCCTCACCAGATATGGGCTCTTAACATTGAGCTTCCCAGCCTCCAAAACTGTATAAATTTCCCAGCCTTTAGTATTGTGTTATATCAATGGAATACGGACCAAGACAATTGCCATTAGGTACTCATAGTGCTGGCAGAGTATCAACGTCCAACATCCAGAGAGGGTGACTGGGTGGAAGGCACCTGACTCCATCACCATGGGAGCAGCTATTTCCACCATTTAGAAACAGTGGCCATGCTTTGCTAGATCTTTCCATTTTCAGATAAAGACAAAATTTGATTTTTTAAATAAAACTTCTTTAAAATGTTAAATATTTATTTCTTAAATCAATGACAACAGCAGCAGCAACAATAGCAAAAACAAGTAGTAACAGCAACCATGGTCACATTAGCAATGAAACACTGTGTCAACAAGGGAAAGCACAGCTGCAGGCCCAGTCCCAGTGGGCCATTAATCTGAAAATTCTTATTGACACAAACATAGGATGTTACTTTTACCTATGTATTTCAGTAATTCCATCACTAAGAGAACTGGTATAAATCCTATCAACGCCGCTGTCAGTTTTCATATTCTAACGGCAACTTCTCCAAACACACGACAGGTCAATCATTACTGGGAGCTATGCATCACTTTCCTTTCACACTGTGCTTGATGCTGGGACACCTATGTTCAAGATTTATTAAGCATCTCTATGCCAGCACCAGCACCAGGAACTTGTGCGTATGCAATCTTGTTTGATCTTCCATAAATCGTCTGTGAAAAATAGCACCATCTTAAGTGTTAACCATGGAAGAAATTGAGCCATTGGATTTATCTAACCCCTTGTCAAAGCCATAGACTAGGGAAATGGAAAACAGCACGCTAATTTCAGAGATAAATGTATGCTTTTATTTTTCTTTTATACTTCATGGGAGTCACATTTTGTTGTATAAATTAGACCCTATTTATAATGGACACCAAAAAACCTGTCCAAATTGTTTCTTTAAAGTACTTGATCCTACTGAATCTCACTTCAAAGAATCATCGGTAACCTTAAACCTCATATGCTCTGTAGGCATATGTTGAAAGAAGTAATTTGCAATTAAGCTGGCACATTTGGCTCTATCCTGATTAAATAGAATGTTTAAACTACCTTGGTAATTCTCCTTTGTTTCATTGAAGATTCTACCAGTTCATAAATCCATATATCACACATTCATATATAACATGGATAAGCTGATCTTGGCAGGATTATTTGATGCACTTATCAGGATTTCTACATTAAATGTGAGAAAATTTAATATTTAGAGATAGAGATTTGTTCAAGTTAACATGGTAAGTTATGTAGGCAAATCTCCAAGCTATATGGACATCCTTCAATCACCTTGAAACCACTTCTTTCTAGCCAGGACCATTAAAAAAAGATACTGTGAAGGAATATTAGCAAGTGGTAAAAGAAGATAGCACAATGATTTCCACTCGCATGAAGCGAAGAGCTAAAACCAGGAGGAAGAAAACTCAGATAATGCTGATGCGTTTGAGCAATCTAAACTGGCATAGGACTCCTTTTTGGAAATATGATACAAATAGTTATCCTTTATTAAATTCTGTCTGTAAGAGTGACAATAAACTACCTTTCCATAATGGTAGGTGTAATAATAACCCCTCCCCTGACCAGACATCTAAGCCCTAATCTTCAGAAACTATGAATGTTAGGCAAGAAAGAATTAAGGTTGCAGATGGAAGTAAGGGTGCTGACCATATGGTTTTGGAATCTGGGAATTATTCTGGATTATCAGGATATACCCAGTATAATCACAAGTGTTCTTAAAAGTGAAAGGAAGCAAAAGAAAGTAACAGTGCTGCAATGTGAGAAAGAATCCGCCAGGCATTGCTGGCTTTGAAGCTAGAAGAGCCAACAGCCGAGGAATGTGATAGTATCTAGAGGCTGGAAAGACTAGGAAACAGATTTCCCCTATAGCCTCCACCAAGACGTTCATGTAGCCCTGCTTGTATCCTGATCTTAGCTCATTAGGACACATTTCAGCTTTCCAGACTCCATAATTCCAAGATAGGAAATCTGTATCATTTAAGCTACAAAGGTTGTAGAAATCTATTACTGCAGTAATAGAATATGTAGGCCTTCAAAATCCCTCCACATGACAAGAATAACAGGAATATGAGCTAACAATATATAAGCCATGACTCAGTGAGGTCTGCCCAGAGGCACATAGATGTTTTCTGCAGTTTGGATCTTAATGTCCCTCAAAGGCATGAGCCTGTGGGCACTGGTAGAAACTTCAGGAGGTGGGATGTAATGAGAGCAGGCAGGCCCTTGAAGGGAATGTTGGGACTCGAGTACCCTCCTCTCTCTCTTTGCTTCCCAGCCACCATGAGGTAAACAGAACTCCTCTCTCACACATGCCTGCCATGAAATACTGTGCTACCATGGCCAACTGCCCATGGACTGAAACCCTTGAAATCAGGGGGCCAAAATAAATCATTCCTCTTTATAGGATGATTTATCTCAAGTACTTGTCACAGCAATGGAAAGCTGACTACCATATTCATTAAAGGAAATTTTAGGGATTAAATGCTCGGATACTTGACTAAAGCCAAGTTTGCTTTAGGGAAAATAGTCAGAGGCTTTAAACTTTATAACCTTATCTCACTTTTCTCATCAGGGCTGAATGAAGTTGATGGGCTTCATAGACATACAGGAAATAAAGTGATGGAACCTCTTGCAATTGCTTTAAGTGGGGTAGGGACGGGGTAGGTGGGAGATCCTGGGGGCCATCTAACCGATGTGCAATGTAAGGATTTCGGAATTGTCACAACGAAATGAATATATGCTAATAAATGGGAAAAATTAAGCCACAGGGATATATAATTCATTGCCAATCTTTGTAAGTGGCTCAGAGTCCATACCCAATTTTCACAAAAATAACAAAACTGGAAGTGATAGTTTATGATAGGAATGCAGAGATCTATGATGTTTTGTCATAATTACTTTCATTTCCGTATATAATGAAACAATGACTCTGACTCAGGGACATTTGACATGACCTGAAATATAAATCACTGTTATGAAAAGGTCAAAAATCAATAATCTGGAGTTGGAACTCCTATGTCCCAAAGCCAAGTAAGCAAGATTACGCTAGTAACTTTTACTCAAATCCCCTCCTTCCTCCTGGGTAAGGAAACTCATACCCGTACACGACATCCAGAGTCACTGTGAGGCATGACCAGGACAATTCATATAAAATACGTGCAGTGTATGATCAGTAAAGATACACATATATCGGTAAAGATACACAATTGTCATTACTTTTACTTAAGACGTGTGAAAGAGATAATCTCTCATATGTGTGATCTCAGTCTCACAGATGGGATGAAGCTGAAGGTGAGACTGGTGTTCTCCGAGTGGGTAAGGCCCAGGGATGCTCATGGTGCCTGGAATTGATCATACAAAATGCTAGATTCATGACTTAAATATTCTGCTATGACTCAGCTTTACCCACAGGCTGGGAAAGGATGATATTTTTTTGAGTCTTGAGGTAATACATAATCATAGTTAATAGTATAAATTCCAAATCTTATCCTGCCACTGTCTGTGTGACCTTGAGCACATCATTTAATGTCCTGTTTAATTTCCTCATATATAAAAAGGGAATAGGAATGTACCTCATAGGCTGTTACAAAGATTAAATGATTAAAATATGACAAGTGCTTATTGTGTCTGACAAATATTAAGTCTAAATGAGTGGGTTTTATAACAATGATAATACAAACAAGGGAGATGCCTTCATGAAGGTGCCTTAGGCACATGGCCGTCCTCTTGTTCCATGATAATGGAATTGCTCCCCTCTTTTTCTGTCTGTTCACCTAAAAGGCAAGGTCCCTGTGAACAGGTAAAGTGTCTTTGCTGGTGCCTCAGGGATGATAAAAGAGCTGAGCATATTGTGTCAGCACAGGTCACTAGAAAGCCTGATTACGACTATTTCACAACTGGATCTGGTCTACATAAGCCCCAGGTAGAAACTGTAAATAATTTTAGAGTCTGACATACATAGATTAAAATTCCCAAGGATGTCCAATTTACAGAAACCAACGTTCCTTACATTTAAAGTAAACATTAAAGTGTGAAGCTTATTTTTAAAGAGCAAGGACACATTGCACCTGGCAAGGATTCTGTGAATGGTAGCCACTAACATAAGTCCTATACAGCATGTTTACATTTGTATAACTTTCTTTATTTGACACTCATTCTGGCTCCAATGTATCTCATATTCCTTAAGAGCATATGGCAAGTTGGTAGAGGACTCAAGACTTGAGTTAATTTTCCTCTGCTTGGAGAAGGAGACTCTCTTCTGTGCCATTGTTATTCCCCAAAAGACTGAATCTCTAACAGTCAAAGCTTCCTCCAGATTATTTGGCAGGGAAGGGTTTCTCAAGTGGGCTCTGAAGAGTTTGTGTTAAACCCTAATGGATTGGTGGTCCTTTCCTTGGCTGGACCCTAACAACAAAACACTGGCCTGATCCATAATAATGCAGTCAGCAGCTTCCCTTCCTTAAAAAAATGTAATTGGTTGCCAATGTCTAAAGATCGTCACCTATAGGGAAACTGTATGAGATTTTCTAAGTAACTGAAATAATTTCTCTAATGGCTAGGCATGACAAACATAAACTATCCTATCTTCACCCATGTCAACAATTACTCTTTGCTTACATCTTGGCTAACGAGCCTCCACTTTGTCCCTCCATTTTCCCAGCAGGAACTTGGTCCTGTCTGGAATCCCAGCTTCACATAGCTGGCTATGAACTGACCATGGAGGATGAGCCCTAACAGGGAAGTTCTGCCAATTAGAGAGGACTTAGCATTCCAAAACTCGGGGGTATCAGGATGGATGAGTGGTCTAAAGTGCCAGATTCAAGCTTTCAGGTCCTTAAACTCAGAGGAAAATATACCCAGGAAATGATATATAATTTTACTCTTAAGAATGTGTTCGTCTGTTCTAATAGTATCCATCCACCACTGCAAGCTACAAACTATTCTGTTGAAATTTATTGCCCCCAATAGGAAAGACTGAGGTTTTTAAGGTCTACTCTAGTTTTTCAAAAGTTATCTAGATTCTTCAGTATGGCCAAATCATAGTCATTATAGTCATTATTCAGATTATACTGACATTTTCTGTGATGATCTTCCTCAATCTTTGACCCCCCATCTCTTTGTTGATCTGGAAGTTTCTGTGTGGCTTATGCTGTGTATCAACTGGTCAATACCCAACATGTCCCTCCTTTACAAAGCAAAAACAGCTTACACAGGTAAAGTAATATGCATACTTAAAAATACTCACCCTTCCTGACTCCCTTCCAACTAGCGAAAATCATACAATCCCTTCCAGGGTAATGAGATAAAGGCACACATTGCCAGATAGTAAAACCTATCTTATGACTCTGGGACTCTTTGTCTCTTTTATGAGTTTGTCTTCTGGCTTGACATGGGGGAATGTAATAGTGGATATTAAAACAGCCATCTTTCAGCCATCAGCATGAAAGCTAAAGAGGGTAGGACAGCAAGGTAGATGAAGGTCTAAGATCTTGGTCTCCTCAGTAACAAGTCTGTGCCATCTACTTCAGGACTTATTGTGGCATCTTGTGATATTTAAGCTGGAATCAGTTTTGTGTCTGCTTATTTGAGGCCAAACATAACCCTTACTGATGGAATTTGGTTCCAAGATCCTCCTAGGCCATACTGTGTGCAGGCAAATATAAATATCAGGTAGTGGTGGCATAGGCAGACTAACTTCTCTTACTTCTTTTATTTGGGGGGTAATTAGGATTTGAACTCAGGATGGACCTCACACTTGCTAGACAGGTGCTCTACTACTTGAGCCACTCCACCAGCCCTTTTTTTAGTGTGTTGAATATTTTCGAGATCGGGTCTCATGAACTATTTGCCTGGGCTGCCTTCAAACTGATCCTCCTGATCTGTGCCTCCTATGTAACTAGGATTATAGATGTGGGCCATTGGTGCCAGGTCCCTTACTTCCTCTTTATATTTTTTATTTTTTAATTCTTTATATTATTTTATTTTTTAAATTACTGCTGTACTGGGGGTACATGGTTATATTTATAAAAGTCTTACAATATATCACAGTTGAATTCACCCCCCTCCATCATTCTCCTTTCTTAATGGAAGGGAGAAACTTAGTTTTTACTTGCATAGAGAACACAAAAAGCTAAGAATTCACTTGGACTTTTGCATAGAAATAAAGCAGATATTTTCACAGGCACAGCATAGTTTAAGGTTACTTGTAGCAGAAAAAGGTTTTCTTTAGGTGGCTAAACCGAACTCATTGGCATTTTCCAACACAGTTTGGGGCCAAAGCCCCAGGTGATAACAAAATACTTCTTGTTCAACACTATGTGCATATTTCTTGTGTTAAAAACTTGAGAGAAAAACATGGTCATGCAGAAATTGCAAATCCCTGAGTTCCAGTCAACTACAAATTAGTTGCACTCTCTGCCATTATTGCAGTCTTTCGTGCCTGGAACTATTTGGCTTTCATACTAATAGAAATAAAATTTAATTTTCACAAAACCCTATGAATTATGCGTTACCATTCCCATTAATAGATAAAGAAACAGGAATTTTTGTCTAATTCTTAGGTCACATAGCTCCTAAATCAAGTAGCAATTCTTGTTCTAGGACTTACAATTTACCTTCAGTTCCTTTCAGGAAAGTGACCATTCCCGGCCATGATTTTCAGAGAATATTAAATCTAAATAAACATCCTTCTTCATGCTGTTTTAGAATGTTACCTAATGTTTTGCACAGATTTCCACAGATTCTCAAATCTGTGGAAAATCACAATGGAAATAGTAATCAACAATCATCACTTCGATACCTAATGCTATGTTCCAAGCACAACACCAAACCTATCCACGGGTCATCTGATCTAATCACTGAAGTCTCCGCATGTTGTAGAAAGTATTATGTGCATTTTTAAATGAGATAAGATTAATAAACCATTTTCCAACCATTTTCTACAAGTTCTGCAACTTGTAGATTTCAGAGCTGAGACTGAAACCCAAGAAATCTGACTTTCAAGTGTCTGCTCTTAACCACTATACGATGCAGTCTATTGTGTCCAGAAGGACAAATAAATGAAATGCCTTGGTTTTATCTACAAGGATACTGAAATAATTAAGACGTTCATCCAAAGTGACACAGCTGATTAGTGAGAAGTCTGGGAGAGAAACCCAGTTTTTCACGTGTTTATGTGTTTTCTGTGACATTGGACCAACTCTAGAACTTTTGCCTGATTTGTAAAAGTGATGTTATTTTTCTCTAGTCATCACAGTGAGTCTTTACTTCTCGTTGGTTTACTGTGATGACAGCTACCTTCCCATTCTCTCCTCCAATCTCTATTACTTACTGATTTGAGAAATATTGATAGTAGGCATGATATTCTCCTAGAATCACCCTTGCTTAAAAACCCAGGGAATTCTGCATCTCGCCATGAAGTAGAAGAAACAGAAGCGATCATTACCTCCTATCACTTTAAACAACTGAAGAAACAACTGGACAAATACGTTAAACAAGGGACTTTAATGTAAGAGCCAGTAGGAAGAGCAGGACTGCCATCCCTTGGAGGTAAGAAACAAATGAAGTGAGGCCTGCTATTGCCCCAGTGCACTTACTAAAGAGTATCTGGAAGCATGACGGGGGGAGGAGATCATGTAGGATGAAATGACTTCAGGAGTTGAGGAAACAGTTTTTGAGTTCAAAGAGGCAATAGTGGTTTGAATCTGTATATCAGTTTACCAGAGAAAAAGAACGGAGAGGGAGGGAGAGCCTCTTGAATATCTAAAGGATTCTCTGGACTATGTGGCTGAGTTCCAATATCTACATTTGCATAAGGAAACAACTCAAAACTGAGACACTGAAGGGGTGGGGGGAGAGGACAGAAAGGAATAGGTTAAACATAAAGGATAGAAAACCCCTCATGCAATCCTCAGTCTATTTTCCATAAAGCACAAATTTATCATTCAAAGCCTGTAGCACGGGCCATATCTAAATGTAGAGGTCAACCTTTATTGGTCTCCATCAGTAAAAAATATTGTATCCAAACTAGAAATTTGCTTTGTTCCTTGACTTTCTTATCTTGTTTTACCCTCAAAGCCTTTCCATTGACATACCCCTCTCTCCCACACCACATGCTACAACTGTTGTTAATATTAGCATCATAATTTGTATTGATCCTTACTATGTGCTAATTTGATTCCCTATGAATTGCAAGTACCAACTTATTTAATGATTGCAATTACTCTTTGAGATAGCTACTACAGTTACATCATTTTATATGTTAGGAAATTGAGTCATAATAGTAGATAGGTAACTTGTACAGAATAGTGTTAGAGTCAGGATTCAAATAGACAGTCCTGACATCAAAGAAAGTATTCTTGTTTACTTCTTAATGTTGAATATCACATCTCTGCTTAGGGCTGGAGATGTCCTTAAATATCATTAATCTCCTTAGATTAAAAAAAATCTGAGAAAATGTAAATCACATGGCCAACATCACAGCTAGCAATGGGGAATACAAATTGTGTCAATTAATAAACATTTGTGCAGTTAAATTGTTTTTAAATCAAATGTCTACAGAAGACCATTAACTCAGTTATTGCACTTTTTAAGTGGCTTTCCCCTCACCAGGCGGTGGTGCATTGATTGTGTGAAACTTCACGATCTTTGACTTTAGTGATATGTTGAAATTGACCCTGGTGGGAAGATTCACAGCACGGAGCCTGCCACACATGAATCTCTTTACTTTTAACAGCCAGTTTTAAACATTTATCAGAACACCACTGCTCCCCTGCTCTCCATCACCACCACCACTCCATCTTTTCAACCAAAGGAAATCCAAAACACAAACAGAGTAAATAAATGGGCAATCTTGAACAATTCTAAGAAAATTACAGTTGAGCCTTCAGGAAAAGCATTATATTGCTCAGAGGAACCTTAGTGAATAAACAGATATGAATTAGGTTCCTGGGATAATTTTCCTACAAGCTGAAGTAAAGAATGACCATCAAGAAATGTGGGCCTCTTCTATACAGACGTGGAAGTCTAAACAAAATGACTGTCACTTCCCCTTTGCCTCTCTTTCCCATGCATCTTAAATCAAAACAAACAAACAATAAAATAACAGCAATGATGTTTTTTTTTCTGGCAACTCAACACTAAAACTCTACGATCTTCAGGTTTTTCATTTGCAAATAGGGATATCAGTTAGGTATTGGAATTGCTGTAGAAATGAAAATGAATGTAAAGGAAAAAGCTTTCGGTAAATGGGGGGTATTATTATTATTATTGCTGTTTTTATCCTTACATATCAGCCAGTATGTTCAGAAACAAATCTCTGTATTCATAAAAGAGGTCCCTTAAGGAACGCAGAGCAGCAACACAGTTAGCTTAGCTAGAGTTACTATACATAAAAAATATGAGATTGCCAAGCTGCTGGAAAACAGAGACATGCCTCCCCAACCCTCATCTCACTCTGCTGTTCTTACTCCCAGGGGCTCCAGGACCTGTTGTTCCCACCTGATGAGTTAGCTCAGATGGGGTTTCTAATTTGCATGAGTGGTTGGGGTCAGGGTCAATGTTGCTCAGAAAGTGGCTAGTGTCATTCTCTGTGTCACCCAGGGAAGCACCATTTGCAAGTAAAAGGAGAGCTACACTGCTCCAAGATACCGGCACATGGTGTGTGCTCCAAAATCACCAGCTCTCTTCCCTTCAGACTGAGGCAGCATTTGTTTGTGATGCTTGATTAAATGAGCTGGGGTGAAAACAGGCCTTCAGGCAACGTGCACAGCTTGACCTGACACGGGTAATTTAAAACCTCAGACCAGAAAATCTGCCATGCAGTCTCACACCGTGACAGGGATCTCTGAAGAGTGGATTGTTCTAATTGGCAAGACCAGAACCCACAAACAGTTGCAAGGGGTCAGAGTTTGTAGGAAGGGTTGGGAAAAAAACACAACTCACATGTCTTTTATGTAAGGGACCCAAAAGGATGAAATGAAAGCACAGGATGAAACCCAGCACTTTGACTTTGACCTCAGATAGACCCTGTGTTAAATGCTGCATTTGTCACTTGAAGATGGTGCATGACCTTGAGCAATTCATTTTGCCTCTCTGAGCATTGATTTTTCTCACCACAATAATCAGTTGTTGTAAGGAACAGATGTAATGATACACATACAACACCTGGTACTGTACATGAGAAACTACTGTAAGCACCAATATCTCTTAAAACTATAATTATAAATATGATATATTCATATGTTGTTTGTGGGAAGTACACACAGAAAAGGGTAAGATCGTTAAAGATCTGCACTATCTTTGCTAGTTTTGAGGGCTGCTGATCTTGTTCCATCATCCAATCCGTTCTACAAATATATTTGGACTTGACTTAATTCTAATATATATACATACTGATATTAAGTAATAACAAAAGTCCTTCTACTAGTAGAGGGCTCAGTTATCTTATTGTTGCTTTTAGATATTTCATAAACATCAACAGAACAACCACAAGATCAGAGTAAGAATAGTGGAAGACACCAATTCTTACAAGTCAACCTGTATTTACATGTTTCACATGCACAGTCAGATTCTATCTAGACAATATTTATAAAAGTGGTTATTAGCTTCTCCAGGATTTCCACATCAAACATGAAGTTTAAAACAAAAAGTACCTTGCCCAGAGTCCTATATCTTATAAGAAGAACTAGGATGCAAGTTCATGGCTATAAGACTTCAAAGATATAAAAATATCCTTAAAGACACCTAAAAAATTAGCTAGCATTTGTTGCCCTTAACACAGAGAAACTAAAGCAGATACCTTAAAAACAACTGAGGCCAATAGGAAAAGGGGAGCAGGTACTAGAGAAAAGGTGAGATCAAAAAGAATTAACCTAGAAGGTAACACCCACGCACAGGAAATCAATGTGAGTCAATGCCCTGTATAGCTATCCTTATCTCAACCAGCAAAAACCCTTGTTCCTTCCTATTATTGCTTATACTCTCTCTTCAACAAAATTAGAAATAAGGGCAAAATAGTTTCTGCTGGGTATTGAGGGGGTGGGGGGAGAGGGAGGGGGCAGAGTGGGTGGTAAGGGAGGGGGTGGGGGCAGGAGAGAGAAATGACCTAAGCCTTGTATGCACATATGAATAATAAAACAATAAAAAAAAAGAAATAGTAAGTGAATTCACAGAGAGAAGTAAGGGGGAAAGCCCTGAATGCTCCAGAGAAGGATGCAGAGACCGCGCTTAATAAAGCTAAGCTGAACTGAACACAAAAATGCAGGCTTAAATTGGGGTATGCCCCTCACCTGGATGGTTCTCTCTCTCTCTTTTTCTCTATCACACACACACACACACACACACACACACACACACACACACATACACATTCCCCATTCCTGACTGTCAAACCCAGGCGCCTGCTCTCAGTTTTGCTGCCAGACACTAGCTGCTCACTTAGCATTACCAGTTGCCTCTCCTTGTGTTTCTCTCTTAACTTGCAATCATGGCATTACAATTTCAAAGTCCTTGCTGGTGGTTCAGTGGCTCAGAGCAATGTCACGCTCTGGAAGATGGAAACCCACCCTTCCCTGAGTGCTCCCTGTCCTAGAGTTCTGGGGACAGCAGATGCCAAGTGCTCTGGGAGAATAACCTGCAACACAGGAAGCCTTTGAGAATACTTTCCACTTGTATCAAATTGGTTATCATTCTTGCTTTAAGGCACTGCTTTTCCAAACAAAAACAGCACAGCCAGGAGCCACCAAGCACTGCCATGTGGCATTATTCATGCCAGAAGGACACCTCATCTGTAGGCTCTAAAAACCTCTTGGTATGGATGCCATTGTCTCTTCAATGAAGGAAACAGGCAGGTAGAGATTAAGTGATGATCACGCCAGCAGGGCCCAGAGGGGCTGCTCCACCCCATGCTCATCCTTCTCTCCCCACAATTCCTGAAAATGACTTGTATTTGGGGATCTTCTGAGTTTCAGATATTCACCCATCTCCAGAGGAAGCTGCTGGCCTCTCTTTCACCAACCTGCCATTCCCATCTGTGTGTATGCTACATATAGGCAATAGGAAATTCTTGTTTATTTAACAGAGTCCCCAAAACATGGAGTGCTGAGGAATGAATGACTTCAATCATAAATTCATTATTTCAAAAAATATTCTGTCATGCATTTTTTCAACTGATTTTTAATCAATAATGTGTGAGTCCCAAGTTTACAGTCTTCAATATGTAAAAGAATGTCTCTCCTAGCTTTAGGATGGTAGAAAAGATTTTATTTCTTTTTAAAAGTAAGCATAAGGTAGGCATTATCCCATATTATACATGAGAGGTTGATTAACTTCTTCAAGGTCACACAGTAAAGAGACATTGGAGCTGGGTCTTCAAACCAAGATATGCTAGATCTCTGGAGTCTGGTAACCTTACACTACAAAATGGTCTTCCAAAGATAAGCATGCACAGTCAACCCTTAACAACTTCACATGAATTAGTGGAGACTTGAAATCTCCTGAGGCCTGGAGTAGTTCCAAGGCCCTGGGTTCTGTCTTTGATTTGGTTTTTTTTTTTTTTTTTCTATTCCACTCCTTTTACAGCAGGCAAATTGAAGTTGGGGTAAAAGAAATATAACAGAGTGTGGGAAAGGATCCTGTGAGAACTCTTAACAGGGTACCCACATATGGAGACATCCATGTATTATGTGATGGGCTGTTCTCAGATATAGGAAAGTCCCCCTGTGATGTGGTCAGAGGGTCCCAGAATTATCTCCACCAACATCCGTGTAACTGGGTCAAGTCAGTCAATGTCTCCAGACTTTTTTGAATAGAGCTTTAAAATGAGAAGATTGATCCATGTAAGTGCTGAAACCCAGCACCAAAGTCCTATTCCAAGGTACATAAGCAATGCTATGGTCAAGGCTGTGATTTCCAAATGAAGTTGCACGTTTCAAAATCAGTTCTTGGAACAAAGAGAACCTTCTCAGAACCCCCCAACACCTGTCCCAAGGAAACAACCATGGACCTCATTTGCTTGACATGGAAGATCAGCCTTTTTTAAGGGCCTCTCTTCCTCTCTTAGGACAATCTTACTCCTACTTTCTGGGTGTCCCTGGTTCTGTCCCTGGTGTACAGTGTTGCTGTTTTGCAAATTCATCCTTTTCTTCCACACTTCCACACCCTTGCATCTGCTGTCCCCTTAAAGGCTCCTTCTGTGACCTCCTGGGAAGATTCCCTGACTTCAGACAGTTTGAGGACTGACTTGCCTCCATTGTCTAAGTGTCCACTATGCATTAATGACACCGACTCACTATCGCTTTCCACACAGCCTTTCCCAAGCATGTTGAGGGTAAAAACAATATTGAACTCCTTCCTGTTTCTGTCCTAAATCCCAGCACAAGGTCTAGCACCAAAAACTCCTTGAGGCTTTAATTAGAAAGGATTAATAATATATTAGAATTAATAACTGCATAATCAGGTATCCTGAGCAAGACTGTGAGCTTCTTGCTAGAATAACCTGTGCCTCATTGATTTCCACAGACTGCTCCATCCTACTTGTTGCAGAATGAGTGGATGACTCAGTCCTGAGCCCATTCTAGTGGCCAGAATCAACTGCTGACCTCCATATCTCTCTTACTAACCCACCATAGCAGGATTAGTCTAGAATCCTTGCTCAGGCAGTACTAAGGGGCAATAGGTCTCCTTATCTCACATCCATTCCTTCAATGACTAGTAAACCATTAGAAACAAAACAGGGTTCAATGTTTGCAATAGGCGCTAATTATTTCTTAAATGTTCACATAAGTGCATAGAAGTTCTATTCATGCAGAAGACAAATAAATTTTCCTAAAGTTTGGTAATGCTTTTGAAGGATATGAGTTTTACCATTTTTTTGTGTAAATAAATATGCATTTTTGTTCAACAGGATAAATGTCTGAAATGTACTAGAGAACTCAGGACACCCTGTACTTAGCACGAGACATAACAGTGTGGGATTGTGAAAAAGGAATCTGGTCCTGGGGATAAGAAGCCCAGCTCTACTTCTTTTTAGAGGTGTCCCTAATCTTCTGGATCCTAGTGTCATAGTCCACAAACAAGATCTCTTGATGTGATGAAGCAAGGACCCTGGGCCCTTGTCATCTGCCAGTGAGTCAAGTGTCCATCCTTGCTGGTCAGTGCAATTCATGTGAAGATTGAAGAAAGGAGATTACATCAGCACGCACAACATGGTGACTTCAGTGGCTTAGCACAGTGGGAAGACTCTTCAAGACAGAGGACTTACAGGGTTTTCTACAGAGGTGAGGGAAGAAGAAGCTGTACTTAGTTCTTAAAACACTTCCTGGTGGCTCATGCTTTATAATCCTAGCTACTCAGGAGGTGGAGTCTAAGAGGATCATGGTTCAAGGCTAAATGGAGCAAAAAGTTAGTGAGGCCCCAGTTTAACCAATACTGTGTGCACTGGCATGCACTTGTTATCCCAGCTACACCAGAGGTGCAAATATGAGGATCATAGTCTAGGCCAGTTCAGGCAAAAATGGGCCTATTCAAAAAGTAACTAAGCCAGGTGCAGGTAGCTTGCCTTAATCCTAGCTACTTGGGAGGGTGAGATTAGGAGGATCACAGTTTGAGGCCAGCCCCGGCAAATAGTTTTCAGGACCCTATTTCCAAAATAACAAAATGAGCAAAATGGACTGGAGGTATGGCTCTAAGTATACAGTACCTGCTTTGCAAGTGAAAATTTAAAACCCCAGTCCCACCAAAAAAAGAAAACAAGAAAAAGAAAGAAAGACAGAAGGAACAAATGAAAAGAAACAAATAAAAGTAAAAAGGGCTGGTGGGGAGGAAATGAGTACAGCACCTGCCTAGCATAAGGCTCTGAGTTTAAACCCCAGTACTGCCAAAAAAATAAAGTTCCTCAGTTCCTTGCTGACAGTACCTGAGCATCTTCTATTATTTTCTTTATGTAAATAAAAGATCTCATGTAATATGCTATACATACTTTGAAAGCCTTAAGTTATCACACACGTTAGCTGACTAGATTGTATTTATTCAGGTGTGATAAGGTAAATGAACCATTTTTAAGAAACTCAGTGCAAATTCTTTATAATTGCCACTGTAAACCACTTCCCTTGCACAGCCCTCTCTTCTCCCCCATTCTCTTCTGCCCTTTTCTGAGGCCAGGAAGCAGACCAGGGGTGGATCAGTCAGGAACACTGACACCCGACATCTCTACATCAGGAAAAAGGAAAATGGATGTACAGACAGACTAGCCAGTGAAGGTTGACCCTGAATTAGTGCAGATGCTGCCAGACAGCAGAGAGCACAGATTCGAAAAACTGTGCTTGTAACCAAGAGCAGTGCAGGTGAATTTCAAGGGCCTCTGGAACTCTCACACTTTTAGGACACAGTAGTGTAGACCCCTTGGAGACAGGCCATCTGAGAGGGCAATGAAGCAGGAAGCTATGACACTCTTCAGAAATCACTTTTACTACAGTGAGGTAGATAATTAATTTTCACTTGCAGAAAGAGACGGGAGGAAGAAGCAACAGATTCAATAGCCCTCTGGAGCTCCCAGGCATGCATGACATATTTGATTGTCCATTTGTTTAGTCAAGTACTCATGTGTATCCATAAACATAGGTTCATGCAACCATGAATGTCCACAGCATGCATATGTGCAACACTAATGTCCATAATCATGGGTGCATGCACAAACACGAGTCCGTGCACTCATTAGCGACCCAGCTGCACAGAGGCACAGGGGTTTCAGGACAAATGTAATGAAGCTTCCATGCTTGTATGCCACTAGCACACTCTTCCTCAAGTTATGTGTTATAACAGGACGCAAATTCTTAATATAAGCATTTTTCCCATTTGAAAGTATGTCCCATGAGGAATAGATGAAAAAATCAAGACTCCTTAACTTGGTACTTGTAAGACTTGTCCTGATGAGGCTCAGAGGGAAAATTCAAGACCAAGGTCTAGAAAGTAGAAGGTGGGTACCCAGCATTGCAGGATTTTCTAACTGCTATAGCTGTCCAAAGAGAATACAGGCTCTCATTAACCCTTGGGCTCCCACTCTAGAGATATGCAGACAGGAAGAACCACACAGCATGAATTTGCTTATTTTCTCCCAGTGACAACTACACTCAAGACAGCTGTCTTGAGCAGCCAAACACAAGGTGAAGGTATCCTTGATCTCAGCCTCTCAAGCTCAGAGCTCTCCTTCTAACCACAGATGGACTGAAGATGGGATTCAGTGACCTTAAAAGCTTCAAGCTAACACCGTCCCATCTTGGTTTTTGTTTTACAGTCACATGGGCCTTACGAACCATCCCTACCTCCCCAGCGAACAGCAGCACACATGGTAAATGAGAGTGCAGGTCTGGCCTCTGCTACAAGACTAAGTCTGACATCTCCCACCTTGCTGGGTCATTTTCTACCACCCTTGCACATCACAGTGCTCTACCCTCTCTTGCCTTTTGCAAGTCTCCCAACTCTTCTGCCAGCCTATCCACTCTGTTCCCTGGAAAACTCATTTCATAATCAACAAATTCCTCACATACACTCTCTCCTTCTCCTTACCTCAGATGAAACCCTGTGACCCCAAGAACTTTTGCTATCTGAAACCCCCTGAAGTGTGCTCTGATTGATTCCCTCTCATATAAACATCACTGGATTAGGAGGCTGTTATGGTATGAATACAAAATATCCCATAGGCTCATGTGTTGGGGGTTTGGATGCCTGTTGACAGGCTTTTGGGAAGGGATCGTGAGGACCTTTTACCCAGGACTGATCACATTAGCCCTTGCAACTTCTTCTCATTATCATATGCTGACCAACTCCCTGGGAACCACAGCAGCAGCTCACCTAACACAAGCCTCTTTAGTCCAAATATCACTTTCATCTTACCACATCCTTCCACATCTCTAAATTCCTCATCAGTAGGAATCCCTCTCTCCATTCTCTGACAAATCTCTCCATCACTTCTTTGTAATAACAGAAAGGACTCAAAATCTCTAAATCATTTTTTCACATTTTTTGTTCCCAAGACATAACCTCCTTTCTCTTCAGTTCACTGATAAGACAAGTCACCTCTTTGATCTTTAACTTCTATACAGTTGCTTTCAGATGGGAAGCAAGGCTCTCAGTACCTCTATCTGGATGGTGTGGAGAGGAACTGAGTATAGGAAAAGGTGGGTATTTTTGTTCATCTTGAGAAGTGACAAAAGGATCCCATCTAAAAGCCAGAGTTGACATTCTGAGTGCCAGTTTAGCCATGCTGCCCCCCAACACACTACACACACACTCACACACACACACACACACACACACACACACACACACGTACACACACATTCACTCCATTGCCGAAACAAACAGTAACTATGTATTTCTTACATGGTAGGTAGTATCTTAAGGACTGAGTTTTCAGCAGGAAGAAGAAGAGATACGAATTCCTGCCTTTGTACAACTTATAAGTTAGCAAGGAAAGCCAGGTAATGGTGACTCATAACTATAAATGTCAGTTACTTGGGAAGTTGAAATTGGGAGGAACATGGTTTAAGGCCAACTAGGGCAAAAGGTTAGTGAGACACCCCCACCTCAACCAATAGCTGGGAGTGGTGGCATGCACCTGTCACCTAAGCTATGCAGGAAACTGAGATCAGGAAGATCACGGTTTCAGGCTAGTCAGGTCAAAAAAATTTATGAGACTCCATCTCAACAGAAAAAAGAAAAAGCCTTTTCTTTTGAACATGGTGGCTTGTGCCATCACCTCAAGGACAGCAAGAAGTGTAAAATAGGAGGATAGTAGTCCAGAATGGCCTATGCAAAAACCAAGACCCTATCTCCAAAATAACTTAGACCAAAAAAGAGCTAGAGGTGAGGTTTAAGCAATAGGGTTTGCTTAGTGAGCACAAAGACATGAGTTCAACCCTAGTAGAGCAAAAAAAAAAAAAATCATAGCAGAAGAACCCAAAAAATACATGATACATGTGCCATGCATATAATATTTTGGAAGAAGTGTTCAGTGAAAGGAAGACTCTGTGACTGAGGAAGTTGCAGTGTTAAAGTGAAATTAGGAAAGGTGATGTGAGTGGAGACTTAACAGAGGCAAGAGCTTGTGCTTCCCAGATTCAAAGGAAGTATAGTCTAGATGTAGGGAGCAGATATTGCACAGGGTACCACACTGAAGGAACAGGAAGGTGCCCAGAATAGGTGGAATACTGTGAGTGAGAGACCATGAGAGGGAATATGGAGGGACCAGCAAATCAGGAAGGTCCATCTAGGCCATCATCAGAATCTGGGAAGGTTGCAAATAGAGAAGTGGTACTTCCTGGGTTAGGCTTTACAAGACCCCTGTGGCTGCTGAACTGACAAAGAGAGGACAGGGAGAAAGCAATGAGACCAGGTTGAGGCAGTGGTAGTCATTCAGGTAGATAAAACAGTGGCAATACAGAGGAGGCCTTAGTGAGGTAGCAGAATTTGGAGTATCTTGTGAATATAAGTCAAAAACATTGCACAGGGACTTAAAAAGATATAAAGTGTCAAGAGAGAAGGAAAAGTGTCAGGAATGACTCTGAGGTTCTGTCCTGCATGGCTGCCTGTAATTCTCCATGGCAGGCCGCCCAATTCAATGCAATCAAAGATCCCGAATGGAGCATCAAGGCCATGAATGCTCACCTTCCCAGAAATGACAGAAGCTGTACTTCATTCTCTGAAATAAGCTGTTCCTGACCTGGAGCCTCAGGTCTGCCCTTCCTTCTTCAGCCTCTTTCCTCTTATCTGCACTTGTCTATCTTTTAATTAACCTTCAGGCCTCCTTTTAAATGTTACTTCCTCAAAGAAGCCTTTCCTGAGCCCTCAGTATAAATCAAGAGTCTGCTGTCACAGTCTATAGTCAACAGTATTTTATGTCATAGCACATATTTCAAACAGAATAATCTACTTGGAAAAGGGAGTTTGGGTGTAATAGCTATTCTCCCACTGGACCCATGTTCCCTGAGAGCAGGGACAGCTCTGACTGGGACATAATCATGAATGTAGCACCAACACTGTGCCAGCCACTAAACTCAATAATACTGTTGTATTATTGGATAAATGGGTGAAGATACTCAAAATTTTCAACCCAAATCATCCAGTAACCAACAAGCTTTGGATAAGCAGAGCTGTCTGCCAGCCTTGTGTGATAAGCCTGGGAAATAGAGAATGTGGCAGGTCTGGCTTGCACTACAACAGGGAGGTGATAGTGAAAGTGGTATGACAAGAGAGGGGCCTAGTCCCAGATAAGCCATCAAAAAGTTCCGTGAAATAGGTCACATCTGAGAAGAGAGAGAATGCAAGAGCAAGAACTAGCAAAACAAGACTGCAAATGGAAGAGGTGCTCCTAGCAGTAGAAGGTATAAAGCACAAAGGTAACAGAATGTGCAAAATTCTTGGAAATTCTGGATGGACAGGGTAAGTGAGAGGCTGGCTACAAGGCCACTTCCAGAATCACAGTGGAAACAGTTGGCTGAACAATGTGGTCCCCTTAATTCATTCACGCAAACCTGTCTGACGTGGCACACGAGGTCTCTGTAATACCAACCTAGTCAGCTCTATCTAGAGCTACTTACTATTCTAAACCAACCAGACATCCAGATACAGCAGCTGACAACCCAATGAGCTTCCTGACATTGAGTATTAAAATCTGCCTTCCTTTCTATCCTAGGATCTTCATTCTGGCCTTTCAGGGAAACTAAAAGCCACTCTGAGTGGCAGGCCATTACTGATCACAACATGGCACCAGCACTGTTCTGAATCCTCTCCACCATTCTTTGTTGGGCATAGTTGGAGCTCAAGTTGCCAGGGTAAGAGTGATCAGGTTTATCAGCAAACTTCTAGGGGACTGGACTCAACACACATAAGGAATACAGAGCTCTGACTGGAGCAGGGAAAAGTGAGCCATTCCCAGCCCTCCAGCCCCAGCACTAGATAGTGTGAACCAAGATGGTCAGTGGGCACTCTCAAGCTCATTTTGGACTTGTGTCACAGTGAAACAGCTGCCACAAAAGCAAAGGTGGCACCTCCAAACTTCACCACTGCTCAAAGACCTCCTCAAGTTTGGGAAGCAGCATACATTCTGAGACACAGAGTGCTTACAAGTGACACCTGGAAAGGAACCATGGTTCCATGTCCTCCACACAGTAGCCCACCTGGCTTCATGTAAGTTATGTTGTTTTCCTCTTGGTCAAAGATTTTTGCTCTTGTGTAAAATGGAAAGATATTATCTGTTTCTCAAGATAACTGAATGAAATACTGTAGATAAAATGCCTGGCACAACCACTAGGATGTAACAGTCTGGTTCTATCCTTTATCTTTCTTTCTTGACCTCCTCTTTAAAAATTCCTCACCATTTGACCTAAGCCTGTTCACACATGCACAATGACAGGAAGAATCTATGGAAGGATGAATGAGTGAATGAATGATTGAATGCACATGTGGATGGGTGGACAATCTCTCAACAGAGGCAATTCACACAGGCATCCCTTCTGAAGGATAAGCAGAGCCAGAAATGCAAAGCATGCACAAGAAAATAGAAACTTCACTGAGTCCAATGCAGGCTTGACTCCCAGATTTACAGGAAACAATGCTTCCTCACACAAACTGCAGAATGAAGGAGGAATAATAAACACATAGCTACATGGTATCAAGAAGACTACACATAAGCACTTTCACTTTGTTTACAAAACCTTCTTGAGATAAATAGATATTATCATCTGTTTTTCAGCAGAGAAGTGCACTAATTTGTCTTTGGCCATGTAACTTACAGGTACTGGGGTCAGGACTCAAACTCATTACTCTGTCCCCAGAGTCTAAATCCCAGCCATGGAGCAAACCTCTCTGAGTCTCCTCTATGTCCTCCCTTGAGAAATTTCCTTGATTTCATATTTCAAAGCTGCAAACTAGAGCATGCTACATGAATTATGTTACAGTAAACAGATATCAATAAGCATCACCTGGTTCCTTCCTTAAGGCAACATTCATACATCCTTATTATTTGAAAGAAGACAGTTGAAGAAGGACCCAAATCAATCCACCATCACACACCATGAATAAAATCCAACTTATTGTGGTTTTCAAATCAATCTTGTTGAAGAGCAGCGGGGATGCAGCATGTGGAAGGCAGGCCATTCCCCATGAGGTGTTCTTTGGAGCATGCATATTAGGAACTGATAATTGGTTCTCTCTCTTTCTCTATGTGCACACACACACACACAACCTGGGAAGTGACTAATGGGTAGATAGTATTTAAACCCATGAAACTGGTGATCTAGGCAGTGAATATGGAGAAAGAAATTTTGCCAATTTATTAATTAAAGGCTAGAATATTGGCTGGGATGTATCTTAATAAGAGACAAGGTTACATTGCTTTAAATATCAAAAATTAGGCAATCTCATGATCTTTTCCCCTTGTATTCAGTAAGTACAGCTTGGTTGATGAGCCCTGGGCTCCTCCTATGAGCCAGGTTCCATTCATCTTCTCCCCTCTCCCCTCCCTCTACATCTGTCTTCAAACACTGAAGCCTAAAGATTTACATCAGTTAGGGTGGGGAGAGACAGGAAGAAATCCTATTTTAGCATCTTTACCCATTCCTAATATTTATTGCTAAATCTTTTATTTTCTCAATGCTCTAAACTAAGAGAGTATTAGAAACCTTCCCAGCTATAAATTAAGCATATTGGTTCCATTCCATTACTTTCTTTTCTTCTTTTTATTAGTGTATATTAATTTTACGAAGGGACTTCATCACATTGCCACTCATGTATATAATGTACCTTGATCAAATTCACCCCTATTACTCTTTTTTATCCCCCACTTTTAATAATTTTAATGGGTTTGGTTATGCTATTTTCATACCTGTGATGAAGTTATTTCTTGTGGTTGCATTGCTCACTAAGTCATGGAAAGAGAGAAATCATAGTGGGATTTGAGCTTTCCACAAACGCAAGAAACCTCTTTGTCACACTGTAAGAATTATCATCCTCTTCCCCACACAGGTGATATAAGGAAGCTTGCCCAATAAACTTTAATTCAAATATGTGAAGGCCAACTGTGCTCTGGCCAGGCACTACCTCCCTCTGCCACAGTGCATTCTCCATGCTTCAGTCAAATGACACTCTAAGCCCAGATATGACCACATCACTCCCCTACTTAAAACATTTAGTCAATTTTCTGACACTATAACAAAAAAACTGAGAAAATTAACTTACAAGAAAAAAGTTTGATGTAGCTCAAAGCTCTGGAGGTTCTAGTCTAAGAACAGATGGACCCATTGCTTTGGGCCTAAAGTGGGGTTGCCACATGGCAATGCTGAGGAGTGCATGGCAGAGGAAATTGCTCACATCAGAAACTGAGAAGCAAAAGAGAAAGGGCAGACCAGGCTGAGTTCCCAAAATTCCCTTTAGGGTCACATTCCCCAGTGTCTTAAGGACCAGCCACAATTCCCTATGTCTCAAAGGTTCCACTATGTCCCAAAAGTACCACCCCGGAACCAAACCTTTAACACATGGGCATTTAGGAAATGCCAAAACCACAGCATCTTCTACCTCCCCCTCCTGCACCATCCCTAGAAGAGGAATTCTAAACTTCTTGCTGTGCCTTTCCACCTCCTGCCAGGAGCCTTTTCTATCCCTCTCCCACCAGCATCATTCTGGAGGAGTGGAGGACATTGAAGGGAGAATGACTATGCATTCTGGCTCTGCATTGGCTTCCACCATCATGGATAGAAAACTTGGTTTGTATGTCAGCTCTCCACAGCCCATGGGGGATTCTCCCCTGCAGCACCAGTCCCCATTCATATTCGTAAACCATGCTTTCTGGCTCTGCATTTTCATTGTGCAAGAACTTACTGATCCTGCTAGCAAAGGACAGTCTTGACCTTCTGTGGCCAAACTCAGGATACTCTGTAGTCGGCAAACCATTTGGTCCCCTCCAACACTTCACCTCTGGAACATCTGATTCTTCCTTCCTCTCACAGATCTTGGAGTCTATGACTTTGTCCTATTTCTCCTTGTACCACCCAAAAATATCTAGCTCAAACTCTTTGGAAAGTTCTTCTGCCTTCAAAAGTGCTTAAATTATGAAATTTTCTCTTTGGAGTCTGTCCTTGACAACAAAATAAAAATTTAAAAAAACCACAATGCTAATAATATTGACTTTAGAAACACACAGCTGTGAATTCAAACCCTGACTTTGTTATGGGGTAGCAAGTAACCTTGGGACTTAGTATACTTTTCTGCAAAATGAAAATAATGTCTAGCTCATGGGTATATCACTATCATTGATTGAGAGGGTACAGTAAAAGTCCTGGCACATGGCCCGAATTCATAAAGCCTTGGCTGTTGACACACAGTCACTGGATGGTTTCAGCCAGGCTCAATTTTGCCTATGAGTTGAGGAATCCCACTCCAGATTCCAGCTGGACTCGGGACTCATTGAGTCTGGACGTGAACTCCTATTGCCACTGATCTTCCTCCTTCTCAGCGTTTACCTACTAATCCACTCAAGGGAGCAGGTGACTAAACCACGACTTTTCCCTTCCCCCCAACATAGTGTAAAAGCACCAGGTCTCCCCTCCCTGTCTCAGCGCCCCTCAGCTCCTCCAGCTGAGCTATCCCCACCTCCTTCATTCCCCCACCAAGCTGTCATCCTCTTTGCCTCCAAAGTGACATTTATGTAACAATCAAGCAAATTTCCTTACTTAAACTGTTTCTGAACACTTTTCTATCTACAGGATGCAATCCTACCAGCAGAGAAGGACACATGTGCTCTTCAGAAGCAAACTCCCTGCAGCTTGGCTGGCTGCTCACACCTACTTTATCAAGACACCATTTTTATGCCAAACTCCTGAGCACCACGGCACTGCCCAGCACATGCCGTGACCATTTTCATTCTAGGCCTTTGCACATTCTGTCCTTAAAGCCTGAGATCCCCTTCCAGTCCTTACCTGGCTAGTGACTCCCCTTCTCCATCTGACCTGTCCTGAGACCTCCTAGGCGAAGGGGTAGTTCTCTCCCTACTTTGTATCTTGCCCACACTTTGGCTTCATTTGTGAATCACTTTCTTACATCTCTATCTCCCCACTCTGTTAGGAACAACTTGCATTCACAGCTGTATCTTTCTCATTATTCTGGCCAGAATCCCCAGGACACAGCCTACAAGAGAACCGAAAATGTGATTTCTCCCATTGAAGCTGATAAGACTCAACATGGAGTTGTTCATTTTCTCCTGGCCAGGAGACAAATCATAACGAGTACAAGGTGCCCTTAGAGTGCAGGAGAGAACCCACATTCAGAGCCTTACCAGGCCAGTAGTCTTTCCACCCCTGGCACTACCTGATGAGGATGTTTGGTTCAGTTTTAGTAATAATCCATGGGACAGGCAGGTTATGGAGATCTAAGTCATTGTGACGAGCACTATAAGGCCTGGACCTCAGGCTAGGTGCTTTGTGGGTGCTTTATAAATATTACCTCATCAATACCTAGGAAAGATGCTGCAAAACAAATGCACAAAATGAGATCAGAGAAGTTTAGTAATATCCACAGTTACCAGCTAGTAATAGTAGAAATAGAATTAAAGCCAAGACAGATTTCTCTTAAATGTCTGTGCCTTCCCAGACATCTTTATGGCCATATGCCCTTGCTCTCCTTAAGAGACCTTTAGAGAAGAAAGTCAAAAGGACCCCACTACCCAGGGGCATTCTGCTCTGCCTTTGATTCCACCAGGAGGAAACTGGGCCCTATGTGTGGCTCTGAGCTCATCACAAGCATTAAACGTCTCCACAGGGTAACATATGGTTCCCTGGAGAGATCTTCTCCTTATACATCTGCTGGGCGTGTCCTCAGCCAGGGGTTGAGAGGATAAAAGGCTCAAAGCAGCAGGTTCATGAAGGCACAGATTAAAAGGTAAATGAACTAAAAATGGGGCAGGGAAATTGTTATTATGAATATGGATTTGTTAGAAAAAAGTAATCCATAATATCCATGTACATAATAAGCATTTGAGTAAATGAAGTATGCTCACTTTTCACAGGAATAATAATAGCAACATTTTATGGAGATGCATCAAACTCTATTAAGATTGCAATTATGGAATTTTAGAGAAGGAAAGACTCAGAGGTCATCAAACTCACCTACACTCTGTACCAGATACCCCTTACTACAAGTAATAAATACCCTTACTCAAGCTGGCTTCAACAAAAATAAAGTGAATGTATTATTTTGCACAACTGGAATGCCATAGGACTGCAATAATGTATTAAACCCATCCCTTCTGTGATGTGTCCAATCAGACCTAGTGACAGCTTACCAGGTGGACACTCAGCCTCTGCAGTGACCCTGTGTCAGAGCCTGGACCGCTGATCTCCAACTTCACCTGCACCCTGACTTCCTGCCTCTAACTAGTCACTTCTTTGTCCTGCAAAGGTAGGCATTCAATAGGTTCTCAAATATTCATAATCCCACTCCTTTCAAACATGTGAGAAGGAATCAAAATGGTATCAACATATATTAATAAAGTAAGTTTTAAAAAAGGATTGTTTCTGACAGAACCAGACAAATCAATTAATTGATATTTGGCAAGCAAAGATAATTGTATTTCTGAGTCTATTAAAGCACATCTGGGCTGATTAGCTAATTTCACGGGGGAGTTAGCTGTCGCTGGGCATTAGGCAGTGAGGAGAAATAGCTGACAGAAATACAAGATGGCATTTTCTTTCAAGAAATCACTGGACCTATGGCCCCGCCATGTCAGTTCAGTAGAGAAAAGGCAGGTGAGTTTGTACAAAGGGATTTCAGTCCTAAGGCTGCTGGGAGCATTTGCCCTTTAACATCAGATCTGATGATACTGATTGTAGTTCCTTTCTGTGAAAATTTTTTGTGGCTAGGAACACTTATTTTCAGTAAAATCATCTAAAACCTCTGGGCAGAATTCTTCAAAATGTAACTGTACATACGACATGTGGAGAAGACAAAAAGTAAATGTGAACACTGAATGATGAAAAACTTTACTCAGAAAGAAAACCCATCTGACTTCCAGCCTTCTCTAAGACTGAAAATCACATCTGAGTTTATATTCAAGGACAAATGTTAGTTACATCTCAATTAACAATATTAGAAATGAAGGTTAGTGCTCTCCTAAATACGCAGATAGGTATGAGTACTGATGATCGGCAGATATGCATGGCAAGCGTTTATAATTAATCTTTCATCCAAAAAGCATTTTGCTATGAGATAATTATCGCACTGTATATCTCTCCTGTTTTCGCTCAGGAGAGAGAAAAGCTAACTTACCACACTGAAAAGCTAACGCAGGGTTTCTATAGCTCCTATAGCAAAAGGAACTCTCCTGACTGCAGGAAAGGAGACACCACAGTCCCGCTGTGGGAGAAGAAATCAAATTGGGATCTCATTTTCTTTACAGTATAGGTTAACAAAGAAAGACTGAGGTTACTGGGCAAATGGAAGCTCCATTTCATCTGAATCCAATCACTTGCATCCTGGGAATTACCTGAGGGACTTTAATAAATGTTTCACCTCAGTCCCGCTGAGGACATTTTCTATTAAATTGGTCCAAAGGGTAGAATTTTCAGTTCTCCAGACAATTCTGGGGTGTTTTGTTTGCTTGTTTGTTTGTTTTGGCAGTATTAAAGTTTGAACTTGGGGCCTCTTGCTTGCTATCTAGTGATAGGCTAGAGCTCTATCACTTGAGCTATGCCCCCCACCCAGACCTTCTTTGCTTTATTTTTCAGGTAAGGTCTCACATCTTTGTCCAGGGCTGGTCTTGGACCAGGGCTGGTCCTCCTACCTTGGCCTCCCTAGTAGCTGGGTTCATAGGCACCACACCAGCCCCTTCAGTTCTCCAGGCAATTCTGGTGCCTGACCATGGTTGAGCTTCTCCTAAGAACTTTTTCAGCAGTGCTCCCTGTGGTTTTCACTCTTCACCTAGAATTACCTTAAGAACAGGCTAAACATGGTTTCCTGAGATGCAGACTAGTAGATCTAAGACAGGAATTTGCATTTCTAACAAACATTCAGGAGTTGGTGACACTGCTAATCCATGGAGCATGCTTTCAATAGCATTGATGTAAACAGTACATTAGGAATTAGGAACTGTCTTCTATTAATATAGTTAATGTAATTTAATAAAGATCCACAACAGCATCTTTATTTGAGGAAAACAATCAAGCATAAGTGTAAGCTAGTATTTCTCCCTCAGGATGCACCAGGCATTGCTAGGCACTGCCTACATAAGGTCAGTAAAATCAGATCCTCATTCTTAAAAGAGTTGACATGTGCCATGGTACATGCAACCCATGCTTATAATTCCAGCATTGGGGGGTGGAGACAGAAGGATCACATGTCCAAGGCCAATCTAGGCTACATAGTGAGATAAAAAAACTAAAAAAAAAGAGTTCATATTTAGCAAAGAGAAGAAAAGTTACACATAAAATCTCCAACATTCCCTAGCAGCCCCACAATTTTGTACAATAAAAATGAGAAGTCTTAAATATACAAGTAAGTAATTCCTTTTACCTTCACCCCCTCCTCTCTCTCTCTCTCTCCTCTCTCTCTCTCTCTCTCTCTCTCTCTCTCTCTCTCTCTCTCTCTCTCTCTCTCTCCCTCTCCCTCTCTCTCATCTTTAGTTTTTGTTTTTGTTATTGGGGATTGAACTCAAGACCTCAAGTGCTCTAACACATGAGCCACACCTCTGGCTCATGTGTTTTGTTTTTCTATTTTGTTCTTGAAATAATGTCTCACTTACTTTGTCCAGTTTGTCCTTAAGCTTGAAATCCTTTTCCTCTGCCTCCTGAGTAGCTGGGATTAGAGGCATGAGGCTTCACACTTGACCCCCACCCCATTTCTATTCTTCATTCCAACCATGAATTGTCACCTTTGGTCTATTATCTGGACTCTGCTTCCTGATCCTCTGCTCTGCTTCTCTAGATCCTTCATATAGCTGATCCCATCCTTCACATGACAGTCTGCTGCTATTTTGCTACAGGATGCCTTCTCTGAATCTGCCTACAGATTATATTCCCCTTTCTGTGCCTCATCATAGTACCCCATATCTGACCTGATGACAGAACTTATTACACATTGTGGCATTTTCAATATATGTAACTGTATCCCTCTTTATCTCAATCACCTTGAGGACAGATATCTATTTTTTCATCACCTTCCAAACATAATGCTATACACATGCCTTCTAGCATCTACAATAATGGATGAGTGAATAAACCATCTTCTTAAGGAGGTAAGACTTGAGAATATGGAAAGATAAGGATTCATAAAACCGCATGTAGTAGGTAAATATCAACCTACAGGAGTGTTTTGGAGGAGAGTCGGTTTGAGTTGGAACTTGCATAATACAGAGTTTTCAAGGCAGATACTAGGGAGATGAGGACAAAGAACAGTCTGAATACTGAAAATAACATGAATTTTAAAATAGAATTGTTCAGGTTTTGAGCACAAGATGTGTGAGTGAGAGCAAAAAAACACAGAGGGTTTTCAACAGGAAAGCAAAATAATCACACCTACCCTTTAGGTGGTAACTTCATTAATAGTATTAGGGCAGATTGGAGGTAAGGGTATATATAGTAAGTGACAATTCAGATGCCATCTACTAGATATAAGGCGCCATACTAGCTCTCTGCATGTATTAATGCCATCACTGCTCAGATTGTCCCCATGACAATCTCATTACTATTTTACAGCCTATTAAATATTGGCTCAGTGTGTTTTTAAGGAATGTTTTCAAGTTCTCTGAGCACATAATGGCCAAGCTTGGCTTCATGCTCAGTTTTGACTTTCAAAGTAGGATTCCTATTACTTCTTTCATCCCTATCTGTTTCTTAGCATGAGGCTTACTACTGAATAAGGAGTGACACCTTATGATATTTTTTGGTCACTTTGAGGACAAGTTTCCCTTTGAGAATTAGTCTCAGTCAATATAGACTTTGGATAAATGTAAGCTGAGTGTTTGCTCAAAGCAAACATCATCAAAAATCTGGAGCAGGATAAAAAACATCCATAAATGTAAATGTGCTAGAAGCAAATAACTCCCCTAACAGGGCAAATTCTCAAGCAGTATTCAGAATTCTGTATCCATATGTATTCAAGTCAACATCCCACAAAAACTCATAAGAACATTCCTTTCTGGCCAGACAAGGGAACAATGAGCTGTGACACTAGGATGAAGGTGTGGAGAGCATTTCTCATCAGTTGGAGAAATGAAGTGGAGCTTGGATGACCATAGTCAGATTTGGTCTGAGGAAGGCGTCTCTTTCCTCTCCCTCTCCTGTCTCCTCTCCTCTCCTCTCCTCTCCTCTCCTCTCCTCTCCTCTCCTCTCCTCTCCTCTCCTCTCCCTCTCTCTCTCTCTCTCTCTCTCTCTCTCTCTCTCTCTCTCTCTCTCTCTCTCTCTCTCTCATCCCAGCCTTAATTTATACCATCTGCTATAGTTTGGATCTGAAAAGTCCTTTAAAGTCCCATGTGTTATAGACATGATGCCCAGCTATGATGCCCACCATTGGGAAGTGACAGAAACTATTAAAGGTAGGGCCTTTTCCTTCTTTTTCATTCTCACTTTCCAGACATTAGTTCAGTGATTTTGCTCCACATGCTTCTATCATGATGTGCTCATATTGGCTCAAAGTCACTAGAGCAATTAATCATAGACCAAAACCTCTTATCTTTGTGAGTTGATTATCTCAAGTATTTATTACAGTGATGGAAAGGTGACAGTCACAGAAAATTGGTACCAAGAAGTGTGGTCTTTGTGGTTACTACCTGATGATATGGAAAAAACTTTGGAGTCATTTAACAGGAAAACTGGAAATATTTGGAGAATCAGGCTACAGAAAGCTTAGAATGCTCTAAGTGGAGTTTACTATGCAATACTAGGGGGGCTTCAGGAGATCAAAGTGCTGATAGGATTGCAGACATTAAAGGTGTGCTCATGAACTTTCAGATGAAAATGAACACTGTATTGACAATCAGACTGAAGGCTGTTTTTGTTACACAATAGGTAAAAACACAGATGCATTTTATTCATGTCTTGAGACTTTGTGGGAGGTAATAATGCTTAACCGTAACAGATTAATTTATCTGGTAGAGGAAATTTCAAAGCAGCAAGCACTCAGGCAGTGCCATGGGTAGGACTGGGTACTGGGTAGCCAGATTTACAGTGATAATTGGGAGAAAAAGGATCAAAGTATAAAGATCTGAACAGTTCATAGGTCAGCAAGAATAGGAATATACATAAGGTTTGGGTTAATATGTTTTGCACTGGGACAATAGGAAAGATATCTTGATCTTGAGATGTTCTTGAGATCAAGAATCTGCAAAACCATAGCCATCACAGATTCAGAGATATAGCAATATAAATTTCCTTCAAAGTTTTCCATGGCAAGATCTTTTGATAAGAGCCCTGGAACACCAATGTCTTCCAAGCCCTGGAACACCAATGTCTTCCACTGAGGTGCTGCATCTGTGCTCCAAGCACAACCATACACAGTTCACACCAGCTGCAGGCCTTGGCATCATTCACACAATGCTGGTTTTGCAACCATGCAGGATGCAAGGGGCTATAGGGTCATACAGGCTTCCACTGAAATTTCAAAGAGAATCCTGGAAAGCCAGGCAGTGTGTTACTGGGTCAGCCACTGACAGGGAAAGGCATGGAACTATGTGACTGAAGCCAAAGCTGAAATGAAGACCCCAGAGAGAGATGTCAGCACTGTGGAATATCTGCTAAAGAAAACAGCTGTCGGCATGCAAAACCTGACTGAGAGAGCGTAGCTATGCTAGCTGCAATCAGCAAGGCTGTGGGTAGAGATGTCCAAGCCCTTGGGAGCTCACATCTTGCCACAGTGTGCTCTGTATACCATGTATGAAGCTGTAAGAGTTAATGTCTGCCCTTCTGGGTTTTGATCTTGCTTTAGTTCAATCCCTCCCAGCTATTTTTCTTGTTCCTCACTTTTGGAATAGGAATGTTTACCATGGGCTTGTCACACAATTGTACCTTGGAAGTACATAAATTTCTTGTTGATTTTTACTGGGATGCACAGCCAAGCTTGCCTAAGTCTCATAAGTGACTTTGAACTTGGACTTTCAAGCAATTCTAGAACAGTTAAGGTTTTGGAAGGCTGGGGGTGGAGTGGGTGAATTTTACACTATGAGATGCTTATGCACCTTTAGGGGTCAGGGGTGAAATTTTGTGATTTGATCTGAAATGTTCCATAGAGATCCATATGGTAAAGGCTTGGTCCCCAGCTTTGGGCTTTTGAAAGGCAGTAGAAACTTCAAGATGCACGGCCTTAAAGACAGATAGATATAGTGAGACAGAGTAACCCAATTTTTCTTAAGGATATTTGGCCAAACTTAAGAACTGTCAAATACTGTTAAGAGAGTTAATGCTGATCCTTTATTGTAAGCTCCCTGTTAATGTTTACTTTTCCTTTAAATAAGCTGTTTGGGTCCAGGCTGCTTTGACTAATTAATTGACAATTGTCAGACCTTCCCTTGTGAAAGTCCTTTGAGTGGAAAGCAACCAAGCAGACCCTCTTCTTGTGACTGGGCAGACTATCATTATGGCAGCCTGGAAGTTTTGAACACTCCATGGATGACTTGAGGAAATACACTCCAGTTGCAAAAAATACAGCAACTGCAGACACAGTTCCTGCTCCAGATGACCCTGCTCCAGCCACAATTGCTTTAAACAACTTGCCTTGGCTTCAGCTATCACAAGACTAGGTGAACTCTAGATGACACAGTTCACCTTGTAGTCTGGTCTGGGGAGTGGGGAGGATACCTCCCCAAGTTACTCACCAGAAGGCTTGCCATTGGTCTTTATTCAAACTCATAATGGCTTTGGATTGGTAGAACTGGAAGCTGAGATGAGATTGGTGCAAATTACAATCCTACACTTGGCATCCCACACCTATGCCATTATCCCACCCCTGCTACATAACCAGACTGACACAATTTTCAAGCTAGCCAGGAAACATTCTCCGGTGCTGCCTCCTGATGTTGCAATATTAGGACCAATAAATAGTTTCTTCCACATGGTCTTTTTGTCACCTACTTTTGGTCTTCATCACATACACAGCAGGTTGAGCTGATAACACAAAGAATAGAAGGTGGCCGCCACAGCACCAAGAAGGTGGCTGAAGAGATTCAGAGAGTGACTTAGGGAAGAAACTATAAAAGGCAACATGGACTGCACACGTATTGAGAAGACAAGAAATGGCAGAGAAGGTGAGGCTGTGCAGAGCTGAAAATGGGATCAAAAACTGTAAGTACCACAGGCCCCAGTCACAGGAAGAGTTTGGCAGAGTTGCCAAGGGTTAAGGACTGAGAGTCCCACCACTCAAGCTCAGGACTGTGGCCCTAGCTGCTGTAAAGGGCTGAGGTTTCCAACACTCAAGACGTGGGAGCTATAAAAGTAGTTGGCACTGACGGCCGCCGCCACTGGCCGTTACTAAGGAATTGCACGAGCTGCTGAGTGCTGGGCTGCCACAATCAAGGTCCCGAGACTCTAACCTGAGCATCTAGAGCTATCACTCTCTGACTTCTAAACCCCGGGGCCATAAGCCTCTAGTTCTCGGGCGTGGAGCCATAAACCTCTGAGTCTGTCAACCCAGCCCATGAGGAATTGGTGCACAAAGGCCCAGGACTCCTCACCTACTCACGACTTCCATCCAACTAGAGCGAAAGGACCCCAAGTTGACTGGTAAAAGTAGGAAGTCTTCAGATCACTGGTGACACACCATTGAAAGAAATTGTAGGACACAGATCTCTTTTTCTTTTTTTCACTTTCCAGCCATGAGATAAGTGGTTTTTCTCCACTACATGCATCTGCTCTTATGTGATGCCTCACCACAAACCCAAAGCAAAGGGACCAATTGATCATGGGCTGAAACCTCCAAAACTGTAAGCCAAGGTAACCTTTTGTCATTGTAATCTAAGGTCTTTGTTACAGTGATGAAAATCTGACACACCTTCTCAATGACCCTATTGAAGTACACCCAAAAAGCAAATCAGCTTCTGTCAAACCTACAGTGCTTCTCTTTACTGATATCAGGAATTCACTTTCTTTCACAAGCTACCCCAGGGCCTCATCTTGCCCACCAGGCTTGAATTGCAGCCATATTTTCTCCATGGAGCACTTGCTGGGTAAAGTAATTATGTTTCACCTTAAGCATGGCTCCTGGGGGATTCATAGTGGAAAAATCTTTAGCTCTTAAGTATCAGGGATCACGCCTGTCAGGAACTCCCCTAGCAAATGCAGAATACTGGTTGGGATGAAGCCCAGACTGTCCACAGCTCCCTAAAGGCAGGATACAGAAGGCCGATGGTTATTAACTTCAAGGAATTATTGTTGATCAGATCTTATAGATTCTAGAACTTACTCCATCCCCCTGAGTGGTATGACTCATTTCCTCTAAACCCTGCCAACACCTGTCCATAGGACTAGCTGCCTTGAAGCTCAACCTCAGGCATGTTTAGTTATAAGTTTATGCTCTCATCTACATCTGAAGAATGTGCTTAAATGAACACACTCCCGGGAACCACAGAATGTTGGCATTAATTAACAGCTGGAAGCTTGCAAGAGTATTCCTGATGCAGTGGTAAGTTTTCTACAACTCAATGGTTTGCATGCTTATGAGGAAAAATATTTTTGAGCATGAAATCCCAATATTTGGATATATTTATAAGTCATGTGCATGTATAATTATACTACTTACAATACATGTTAGAAATAGAAAAAGTTCTTTTAGAAGAGAATGTAAGAATGTAATAATCTATGAAAATAGATATTTTATATACTTAATAAATACCTTGCCTTTTATATCTAAAATACTTTTAAAGGTAAAATACTTTTACATATATATAATATCACATATTATAGTATATTACTAATATATTCTAGTATACATAATATATCATATATATATTAATACTCACAAGTTCTGGTTCTACTTTATCCTTATTCAACATTGAATTTATTAGTGAGCATGGTTAAACAAATGCCTCCCGAAAACATACAGAAATAGAAAGAAGAGTATCCTAGGCTTGCTCAAAAAGTTCTGATTTCCATATTCATTTTTAAACCCCTTTAAAACTTTGCAAGGTTCTGTTCACGTTTTAGATATGCCATTTTGAACAGTTTTGCTAGTGGTGATTATTTCATAAAAGACTTGTCAATATCTCAAGGATGAATTTACAATTAGGATGAAGTATGTGATGAACAATGCTTCCAAGTCTATATACCAAATAGATTTTAAATAAATCCAAGTCTCTCAGCCTACTTATTATTGGATATGATTAGCTTGTCATTTTTAATCTCAAGGTGCACATCAACAGATTTGAGTAGAATACCATACTGGCATCTCCTGGTGTCTGCCATTCTCCCATTATTAATATCTTCTACAGTTTATGATTCCCTCAGGGATCAATGAAGGAGGGCATAGTTAAAACTAGAAAATGATTTATAGCTGTGCACAACTGGTCAGTCACAAACTGCAATATTTTTGCAACATGAGGCTGACATCAGCCTTTTTGTGCTATGGATTCCCTCTGTGCTCTTGACTCCTAAATTGCTGAATGGGACTCGTGACTGTTTGCTATATGCACACAGGAAGGCTTTCTCTGAGTTAATCTGGATTTGAGCCATTAGTGAAGTTTGATTTCTTTCTTGGCTAAAAAAAATGTGCATTAGTGTCATAATATTTTCCTGCTGCATTCTGATGGTTTTCTTGAAGATAATGCAGCCCACTCAGAAACCAGCTTTAACCAATAGAAAATAATTCAAGATTTTGAGTGAGAAAGGCTTTGCCCCAGCCCTTGCTTGGATATACTAAGGCTATGGATTATTCTACTCCTGATCTTAAGCTGCCTGTCTGGAAAGCAGAGATTATACTGGGTACTTCTACAGTTGTAAAGACCAGGAGATAATGGACAGAAAGGTATCTAAAGCCAGGATGACACAACATTATCAAACTTGCTTTCTTTTCTCATAAACATGGGACATGAAGAATACAGGAGTGTGAGGTACCAAAGAACCACCAGAAGCGGAAGCAGAATCTGGACTCAGGTGTTCTGTCCCCCAGGCCATGGCTCTTATCAATATTCCATGCAACTTTGATCCCATGAGGAGAAGTGAACCAATGACAATAGAGCTTCCAGACAGATGAACAGAGCTTTGCATCATCAAAGCCCAGTCCCTGATCCTGACCAGAACTCCTCATGTACCTTCTTCCTGGAACAGGGAGCTGGTCCCAGAATTGTTTCTTGCCTCTTTCACTGCTTGGTTTAAGTCATCTGACACAGCCATTCAGCCCCATTGAGTTTCACCCTAAGTATGCAAAAAGGAGTCATGGCCACAAAATGCATTGATTTTGAAACTGAGGTCTGACCTTAGCAGTAGATCATAAAAACGTTCATGGGTTATTAGTCTTCCATGAAGAGATAGTATCTATTTTTCTCCCTTGAATCTTTACCGTCCTTATGACTTGCTTTAGCCAGCAGAATGCATTACAATGATTATTTAAATTCTGAGGCTGAGCATCAAGAGGGCAGACAAATGATCTAATTAGATATCTCTCAAATGAAGATATATAGGTAGTCAACAAATATAGAACAAAATGTCCAACATCACTAATCATAAGGAAAATGCAAATAAAAACTGTAATTAGGTATCATTTCAGTACAGTTAGAATGGCCATTATCAAAAAGACAAAAAATATAACAAACTCTGGCAAGGATGCAGACAAAGGTGAACTCTCTTACAACATTAATGGGAACATAAATTAATACAAACATTATGGAAGTCAGTACAGAGATTCCTTAAGAAAAGCAAGGAAAACAAAACTACCATATGGATAGCAATTCCACTACTGAGTCTACATCCAAGGAAAGTATGTCAGGATGTCAAAGAGATCTCTTTGCTCCCATGTTTGTTGTAGCACTGTTTGCTAGTTGTCAATATATGGAATCGACCGAGGTGTCCATCAATGGATGAATGAATGAGTGGGTGAATAAATGAAGAAAATGCTGTGTGTGTGTGTGTATACACGACCATAGAAAACAATGAAATCCTGGCATTTGCTGCAGCAGGGGAGACTAGAGGAAATTGTGTTCAGTGGTATAAATCAAGCACAGAAAGACAATTACTGTATGTGCTCACTCGCATGTAGAAATAGGGAACAGAATCATGGTTACCAGACACTGGGAAGGGTGGAGGAGAGAAGGGAATTGTGAAACAATGACTAATACATACAGGGGTGCAATTGGATTGAAGGAATAAATTTTAATGTTAGAAAATAAGAATTCAGGATAACTATGATTGACAATAGTTAATTATGCATTTCAATATATCTAACAGAAAGGATTTCAAATATTCCCTACATTGAAAAAGATAAATGCTTGAGGTGACAGGTTAATTACCCTGATTTGACCATTATATATTGTACACATATATTGACATCTCACAGTATACTCCAGAAATATGCACTATTTTTTAAAAAGGAAAAAAAAAGAATAATGCCAAGCTGACCTGCTGGAAGACAAGAGAATAAAGGGAGGAAAGCCAACAGCCTCCTGCCCAAGCATCCAGACCTATGAACGAACCCAGCTGGGATTAAACCATGCCTGGTCCAACTGAAGGAATCACCCAACTGAGCACAATCCAAATTGCTTACTCTCAAAATCATAAGATAAATATAAAATTGTTATTTTAAGCCACTAAGTCTTAAAGTATTTTGTTATGCAACACAAACAAAATAATAAATACCTTTTGTTTTGGACATTAGCTGTGTTAACGCCGCTACATAACAAATTCAGGTTCTATGAATGTTGGTTTCCTTCTCAGTAACATAGGAAAAGTAGCTGCAGCCATTGTGAATGGGTAATTCTAGTCTGTGTTTAATTACTTTAAGAACCATTTTACTACTTAATTACTTTCAATGATTCTGGGAGGTAAGTCTATGAAGAGGACTCATTGAGATCATGTAGGTAAAATACCAAATTGAGAATACATACTCAAACTACTGGAAGCAACTATATTTTAATTTTATTTTCTAAGAGGATATTTTGAAAATATGTTCCCATTGTTTTAAAGAGCTAGGCATAAGTTTTAGTGTGTGGTTTGGAAGAGAAGCTCCAACAAGTATTCAGCATGGGGCACCTTTTTACCAAAGCTACACCGGAAAGATTCATTTCCATGAATTCACTTTCCTTTATAACTCTCATAATTAATCCATTCATCAGTTGTAGGGCATCTGGGTGGTTTTCATAGCTTGGCTATTGTGAACAGTGCAACAATAGAGTTTTATTCAGCCATAAGGAAGAATGAAACCACATAGTTTGAAGGTAAATGGGTGCATCATGTTAAGTGAAGTAAGCCAAGATCAGAAAGACAAAGGCATGCACATGTTTTCTCTGATGTGGGTGATAGATACAATACAAATACAAGCAATATTATGCAAAACAGGTCACTCTAAGGGAAGGTCAGTAATGGGAGAGGGGGAGTAAAAGAACGTTAAGAAGATGAATATGGTTGATGTACTTTCTATATAAGAATAAATACAGAATTTTAAAACCTGTTGAAATCACCGTAAGAAAGAGAACTAAGGTAGAAAGGACAAAAATAGAAGGCATGAATCAAGTCAAGTTATAATAGATATCTATGTGGAAATGTCACAAGGAAATTCCCTATAGAGCTAACTTAAACAAACAAAAATGCCCCTTTTAAAAAATAGAGAACAGGTTGATAAAACAGCTGGGGGTTGGTATCAGTGGCGGGGGAGGATATACAGAAAGGGTGAAGGAGGGTGAATGTAGTGGAAATATTATATACTCATGTATGAAAACGGAAAAATGAGGCATGTTGAAACTATTCTAGGAATGGGGTATGGGGGAGGGGAAAAAGGAGAATGGTGGAGGGGATGAATTCAACTATGATATATTGTAAGAATTTTTGTAAATGTCACAATGTACCCCCAGTATAACAAAAATAAAATAAAATAAATTCACAGTTAATAGAAAGAGCAACTGAGGGGGGCAAGAAAGTTCTGGGAAGTCCAAGAGGGAGGAGATAAACTAGCATTTTCTGGAGTTTGTCAGTATGTAATTTATTTTCAGATATACTAAAAGTTTGAATTGTCCTCTTGGCAGGAACAATAAAGAATATTTTTCTATTATTCCCAATTGTCCTGTGTTCTGACCTTATCACCTCTACCCCCTGCAAGAAAAAAATACAGATACAGATACACACAGACCCCTCCCCCCCACACACACACACAAACCGTGAAGCGCACTTACCCTCTCTGAAAGAGATCCACATTATAAAATTTATGTAGCTCTACAGAAAACTCAACCGTTCCTTGTACTTCAGACATGATCTTTTTGGTTCATTACCTGAAAAATAGAGAAATTAATAGCTTGAGATGAAATCAATCAAATATAGCTTTATTTCTACAACAGGAACAAAACAGTGTAGATGGACAAGAATTTCTAGGCAACAGGGCCAGTTGGAGTACCATGTGTCTGCTTGATATCACCACTTAGGGTACCTCTTATAGAAAAAGACAGAGAAATGATGTAACTGGGTCAAGGTCATGCAGTTCACACCTGGAAAAGGTCAAGACTCAGACTTCTGGTGTCCTAACTCACAGCTGGGCTAGCCCACTTTCCTTTCCTCTCTGTTGGTACTATAGAGCCAGCACTATCCTAGCTACAAGCACATCCTTCCTGGCCCAAGAGTCCCTGCTCTTCTGCTTTCTCACTGTGTGACCTTCAACAAGTCACTCAACTTCCCTCTGCCTCAATGCACTTATCTGTCACATGAGGGATGACAGTAACATACAAATTTAAGAACTGATGAAAAGATCAAATAAATATAACACACTAAAGCAGTAAGCACAGTGCCAGACATGTAGTAAATACTTGATAAATGGTAGCTTCCATTAATAATGATAGCAGTCATTGAAAATGATCCTATCATTAATATTGACAATGTAGGTGGCTGGAGTGAAAAGGAGAAAAATATGTTCTAGCAACCATGCGAAGCAGAAAATATGGTTATTGTTGCCAAGAAGATGCTGAGTCCAACTTAATAGGTTGCTAATGTTCCAAGCTAGGAGATCCAAAGGCCAATAAGAGGACACTGGGTGGGAAAAATGAAAAGGAATGTGATTAAGATGTGTCCAGTCTGGGATGGGAAACAAACCAAGAGGGAGATTCAAGGCAGGATTTTCTGAGATGTGAAATCATTTAGAAAACAGGAAATTGAAGGAAGGAAAAGAAACAGAATTTATTAAGCACTTACCAAATTCTTCATGCTACATAAAGTATTTTACTTATGTTTCCTGATTTTTAGCAATAAGAATTTTGTGGCCAGATAAAGTGGCTTAAAGCTGTAATCCACTTGGGAGGCAGAAGTAAGGAGGACTGTGGTTCGAGGCCAGCCACGGGAAAACGTTTATGAGACTCCCCATCTCAACAAATTGCTGATGCACACATCATCCCACCTATGTGAGGAAGCACAAATAGGAGGATTGTGGTCCAGGATGGCCAGACATAAAGTGAAACTTTATCTAAAAAAATAACCAATGCACAAAAAAGGCTGGCAGAGTGGCTCAAGTGGTAGAATGCCAGCCCAGCAAATGCAAGGCCCTGAGTTTAACCCTCAGTACCACTGAAAAAAGAAAATTGTGATAAAGATTCTTGTACAATTTTGCAGATAAGGAAAAAGGCTCAAAGAGGTCCTGATTTGTAATCTCCTGCTTCCCCAGGCCTTAGTTTACCACCATGTGTAATGGGAACAATGCAAATTACCCAGTAGGGCTCCCAATAGGATAGATAGTGATTACCTGCAATGCACCTGAAACCCTGTTCTCTGTAGCTGATATAACCTCCCAGATGGGAAAATGAGAGCAAAGGAGGAGGAGAGAAAGTAAGAGAACATTTGGGCTTTCCCAACTGGCAAATGGTGTTTAACACCTCAGTCTTCTATCAAAGCTCCTATTCTTTCTTGTCTCTGAGATGATCCAAGCATCAGACTGTCACTGTGGTGCAGGGTCCAACTTCACTGCGTTTACCGGGGCCATGCTAGGCCAGTTCCCAAGAATAGCAGCATAAAGGATTATCTAAATCTTAACTCTACTTCTCAGCTTTGGCAAAGGTTCCACCCGCAGAAACATTTTTGTAGATGCAGAAGGTTGCATATCAAATTAAAATGTGGCAGATCCTAGGAACCAAACTATAAATTCTGCAAGTAGAAGTTTCAATCTGACAACCTTGGAAGTCCTGGCTTACAAAATGTGCTGGAAACCTGTGGGAGAGCCATATAGCATTGACTAACGCACCTGAGCCAGCCAAGGTTGGAACCTCTACCCAATTCAAACCCAGGGCACTTTGAGGAAAGGCTACATGAAGAGACCAACAAACAGAAGCCATTTCACTTCACTATTGCATTAAAAGCAATATCTACATCTTTCCTATTTTCTCATCAACCCAGAGTCTCAATCATCAAAAATTTGCAGACCTGGCAAGGCCATCTGACTCCTTGATTATTGTTGTCAGCTTTCAATTACCTGCTCTCTCTACAGATCTATGATCCCAGGGGAAAGAATATGTACCAAGAGAGATAAAAAGCAAGCACAACACACGCCAGCATTGCTAGCCTACAGCATGCCAAACAATGACATGGGGTTTCTACACATTATTTCACACTATCCTCGAAAACCCTCTGAGGAAGGTAGCATTGGCCCTGACTCACAGAGGACACTGATATCAGTCAGAGGAAGAGACAGCCTGGGAGCCCAAAGACCTTGGTTTTCCAACTCTAGCACTCATAGGTCAAATGGTGTTCTGAGAGTAAATATTTAGAACAACAAATATTTAATATGTGGAGAATAGCACATAGAGCATTAATTTCCCCTTGGAAAAAGTAGCTTATCACCCTATTGTTCAGGTCTATGAATAGGATAGATCCTGGAACGTGTAAACAAACACAATTTCTTGGGAGGTGGGAGAAGCTGCCTTTTTCTTTTTAATAGCAAGTGATTCATTATAACCCAACATCCAGTCACACAATGAGGAAGGTGAGCTCATATTTAAAATATCAGTTTTACTAGCTAGCATTTGTTGCCCTTAACGCAGAGAAACTAAAGCAGATACCTTAAAGCAACTGAGGCCAATAGGAAAAGGGGACCAGGAACTAGAGAAAAGGTTAGATCAAAAAGAATTAACCTAGAAGGTAACACCCACACACAGGAAATCAATGTGAGTCAATGCCCTGTATAGCTATCCTTATCTCAACCAGCAAAACCCCTTGTTCCTTCCTATTATTGCTTATACTCTCTCTACAACAAAATTAGAGATAAGGGCAAAATAGTTTCTGCTGGGTATTGAGGGGGGGGAGCGGGAGGGGGTGGAGTGGGTGGTAAGGGAGGGGGTGGGGGCAGGGGGGAGAAATGAACCAAGCCTTGTATGCACATATGAATAATAAAAGAAAAATGAAAAAATAAATAAATAAATAAATAAATAAATAAAAAATAAATAAATAAATAAATAAAATATCAGTTTTAAAACTCCATGTTGGCTTATTTTTCTGGGAACAATACATGGTGCAATTTGTGCTCAGTTACCCAAAAACATTTACTTTTGTCTCAACCCTCTCCCCTGCTCCTTCTTTCTGAGGCTTATGCAAGGATATTAGAGTGGTGGCTTTCACCTGTGCTCCTCAGTCCAACAGCATTAGCTGTTATGAAAGCAAAATCTTTGAGTTCTATGCCAGACCTACTAAGCCAGGACTCACTCCAGGAATGAGGCTCAGGTGTCAGCATCTTCACAAGTCCTCTGGGGAATTCTGATGTAAGCACTCATTTGAGAACACTGGCTTAGAGACTGGAGTTTTGGAGTTGACCAGACCTAAAGAAACCAGGTTCCTTGTGAGTTACATGACCCTGACCATTGCTTTATCTCTCATTCCTCAACTTCCTCATTGGTGAGGGGCTTAGCAACAACATCTACCCCCTAAGATTGTCTTCACTGTTGGAGGAGATCAAGTATATGAAGTGTTTAATATAGCGTCTGGCCCACTACAGAACACACGCATGGCATATACATACCACAGACACATAACACATACACTTCACACTCATACACACATCACACTCATACACACAAAACATACCATCCACAGATATGCATACTATATACAGATACATAGACACACCAAAACACACAACACACAACATTCACCCGACTCTCAAGATGCCTGTGACATTCACCAGGTATACACTCAACCTGTATGTACACAACACATATGCACACACACTCACACCTAACATGCACATATAGAATACACAAAACTAGCACCTAACCTACAGTATGTGCATAGACACCATGTGTACATACAATTCACACAAACCACAGACATAGTTTGCACTACCTACTGTAACCAGTGCCACCCATAATTCTAGTGGTCACAATCCTACTACATTTGGTGTGACTCTGAGATGCTTATCTTCACCTTGCATTCCGTGAAAGCTGTGTGCCCAGGCACCGTGCATATGGAGCTCAAAAGCATACCATGCCCTTGAGATGCTTAAAGATTGAGCAAGGGAGATCAGGGGCCATCAGAATACAACTCTGAGGGCTCAAGAAGGTGAGGGTGTGGGCACTAGTGGCTTGGCAAGGCTCCCTGGGAGGCTGACCTCTGACTGAAGAAGCCTTTGCCATGCCTCGGTTCAGGGTCATCAATACCAATCTTTCAGCGAGAAGAGTCCCCTCCATAGATCTTCACAATCTCAGCTTAGCTGGATCAAGCATGCCTGCCCTTGGTACATCCTTCCACACTGTATATAAGTCCCTGGAACCTCTAGTTGACAACTTGGTCCTTGATCAGGCAGAATCACTAGCAGCATGTACCTCTGTGCAGGTGACTTGCCCATGATATGCCACATTTTAAACTAGCATACTTAAAAAGGCAGATGAGGACACTTAAAAAGCACACTAAAAAAGCGTCCAGAGATGCAGCACCAGACTTTGGAGGTTTCCTTGTGGACAGCAGAGAGCATGATCTGTCTCTAGAAAATATACATGGAAGTTTTGGGGCCAGATGTCTGGGTCCCCAATGACTCCAGGTAATCCTGGACTCATCACTCACCTCCCTAAGCTTTATTTCCTCATCTATAAAGTGGGACTAATAATTCATTCTTCATAGGGTTTTTGTGATAAAGATGTTTATATATGCAAGGTTCTGGGAACAGCCCTGGTATATAATGAATCCCCAATTAAGTGAAGACTATTTTTAGTTGTGTTTCAAAAGACATAGTAAGAAGACAGAGCAAAAGAAGATGCTGTGAAATTAGACCTCTGTTTGGTTTTCACTAAAGAAAATCTTGAATGATGACTTAAAATGTCTTTTTTCTTTTTGAGGATCTGCTAGAGTCCTGCCATGTACTGGAAGCTTGATAGCCATCCCAGCTGCCCAAATGGATGGATCTGACTTCACCATCACAGGAGGTGTGGAGACAAAAAATGGGGGACCCACTTTCTGGTATGCTGGGCCCCTGCCTTGCATTCAAATAACAATTAAATTCCTTTTTGTCTATAACTTTCTAAGATCCCCTCATACTCAGGCCAGCCAATGTATACCTTTAATCAACAAGGATGAATTATAAGAGCCAGGGGAGGTAACAGAGAAAGAGTAGAGAATAGGTGAACTTCCCTTCAGATCTGATTGTGCCACTTACTAAAGTCACCTAACTCCTAAAATCATGTAAAATGTTGGCTGATGAAAACGGGATTGTACAGTGCTAAAAACACTTATTGTCAATAGGGTCTTACTGGGGTAAAGAAGAACATAAATATACTACTTATTTTTCCTCAAGGAAGAAGACATCTAATCTTCAGTCCTAGAAATCAGGGGTTGTCATCTATGAACACCTTAGTTCTCCATCTTAACACTGTGTCTGGTGACCAGCAGAGGCTCAAAAGCATGTGTACCATTAAGGAATAAAAGATAACATCAGAAAACAGACAGAGTATGAATATGGAAGGAGGGTAGAATTCAAGAAGGAAAAACACAGCAACTCAAAATATAGCCAGGTACTGTTGGCTCATGCCTGTAATCCTAGCTACTTAGGAGACAGAGATCAGGAGCATTATAATTCAAAGCCAGCCTGGGCAAATAGTTAGTGAGACCTGTGAAAAAAACCCTTTACAAAAGAGGGCTGGTGGAGTAGCTTAAGGGGCCCTGATTTCAAACCCCAGTACCTCAAAAATAAATAAATAACCAGAAGCAGTAACCCACAACACCATGGGTTACTGTAGGAAGAAGAAAGTTCTTTGTCATTGAAAGTAACTAAAGGGAGGCCACCCAGGAGAGCCCTTTCTAGACTGGTCCAGGATGGAGGACTGGCACAGGCTCTGAGAATGCATTGTGACTGATGCAGTGTGAAAGTCTATGCAGAACATGGTTAGCAGGAAGGCCGGGTGAGAACTGGTCTTTCCATCCAGTGTGTAAGAGATCACACTTGGAAGCTCAGTTTTTATGAACATTTGGTTCAAAGACCTCTCACAAAAATGAATTAAATAATTAATTAATTAATTTAAAATCAATCTAGATTCCAGGGTCATTCAGATCCCCTCTACTCCAGATGAGAGTTAGGAACACTCACACTAAAGTTTTTCACTTGTTGAACTGCTTCCCATTCCAGCTGGGGCAGGGACATTGTCCATGTAGCTCACAGCAGAGCCAGCCACCAGAGGAAAGCATCCTCACGCATATGTGACCCAAGGAGGGCTAGAAAGCATTTTGGGGAGAAATATAGAGTGCTTCTCTTTCAGGAAGCAAATTCCTTTCTTTTAGAGTTATTCAGAATGTCTGGATTTGTGAACTACTATGTAAAAGTTAGCCAGTCTCAAACAAGACTTTCATGATTGAGCAGGTGTGCATATGTGTGTCTGTCTGTCTGTCTGTCTCAGGCTTTGGGATCAACAAGCCAGGATTCAGATATTTATTTTATAATTTAATTCAATTTACAAAATTTCCCAAGCTCCAGCCTCCTTTTCTGTAAAACTAATAATAATTCTTCCCAATGGGTAATAAAAGGTTAATACCACCTGCCAGCCCATAACAGAAAGTTTCAGCTGCCAAGAGTACCTGTTAATGCATTTGCTGATGGTATGAACGCTTCATTTGAACCTTCCTTTTACTTTCATCATCATATTTCATGGGTCTTATCTTTCTGTGTGTGTATGCTTTGCCCCAGTTTTATGTCATTATTATCCAGAATGGTGCACTCAAAGGCATTCAAAACTGGGCAACACAGTTGTGTTGAGGAGATTGCTTGGTCTCTACTCCAAAACTGTGATCCGTCTCTTCCTCCCTCACTAATGGGCCCAGGAGAACACCCTTCCCTGCACTGGAGGAATCTGAAGGAACCCCAGAGCTGCAGAAGATTGCTACCACCTACCCAGTTGTCTGGCCATCAATGGGGCTCCAGCCTTCAGTTCCCATTGTCATCCTGTTCTCCCCATCTTTAGTTTCTCAAACTCAAACCTTCTATCTCCAAAGCCACCAATGAAGGAGGGCTTGCCTGGATTACCCCACCTCCTGGTGCTGATATCTGCATGAGTTTTCCCGCCTCTGGTGCACTCTCCACCCTCTTGAAGTGAGCTTCCTAGAACACCAAGAAGCTCAGGTCCTGCAATTTCCAAAATCCTGCAGTGGTTCCTCTTTGCCCTTAATGTGATTTGTGAAGCATTTTATACTCCATGGATTCTTATTCTCCAGACACAATGCTTCCCCCTTCCCAGGCTGCATCTCAGCTTCACTCTCCCTTCTTCAGTTCTACGGCATGTGATATTCCAAGGATCCCACCCCTGTGTGGGTCCACAGAGACCATCAGTGCATTAAGGTGGTGCTAGCAATTAAAGATGATCACATATACAAACAATTTCGGCCATTGCCTGGAAGATTGGCAATCAGTCCTCAGCTGTGGCATTTACTGCCTGTATTCCTCCCTTCACTTTAATGACAAGAACTCAAAAGTTCCTTCATGCTGTCCAAACCAAAAGAACTAGATGTCCCTCTGAGCTTTTGAGGTTCTGGAGTCTGTGGGAACCTAAGCTCCATGTCAATTAAACTTTGAGTGATTGCTGTTACTTTTCATTACAATATGCCTATAACATATAGTTATTTACATTTTTTTCAAGACATTTCAGAGCATTCTCAGTCACCTCTGAGGAAATTTGATAAAAATATTAACACTATTTCAGAAAAATATGATTCCAGTACCTTATTAGATATTACTTGGGGAAAAATTCTTTTACAAACATTTTCTTTAAAATATGGTTTTTCTTAAAGCTTTAATATCCATATATGCGACCCTTGGTATTTTAAAAGAGCACAAAAATGTAGGTTGATCTTTATACTTTATCATATCAGCATTTACTTTATGAAAAGGTCACATGACATCAATGTGTTCAAAGGACAGTAAGTCACAAAATTACAACATAGTGGGAGAGTAGCACCCAGGAAGGTCCTCTCACGCTAGAGAGGGGAATAATGAGTATAGAGGGAGGATTCCCAAGTGAAACCCAGCAAGTTCAATGGAGAGCCACACTGGACCTCATAGCATCCTGTCAGAATACACTTCCTTTGGCCCGGGGTCTGAGACAAGCAGCAGAGGTGTTTCGCCACACACCTGACCCTGAAGTCAGCACTTCCCCACCTCCCCAGAAGATTTACTGCAGGTGGCTACTCTAATGAAGTAAATTGTCGCACTTGGGTATCTGGCATTATCACTTCCTGAGAATCTGTTCAGTGTTCTGGCAAATGGTCTCCTTAGTAATGAAAACATGCAATTGATTAAGGATGGAGAATCCAACAATAGGTCCTCTTTCTACCTGTGACAGCATCTATCTCATCCAAATCCCAGTGAGTCTAGACCCTAGGTCTCACCTTTGTGTGAGCCTATGAACAAGTCACGTAGGGTCTCTGAGCCACAGTGTTCATATCTGGAGTATGCTGTAATATGACCCTCTCAGAGTGTTTGCTTTAGATCAACCACAAGTGGATGTACTTGCCAATAATGGGAAGATGTTCTTTTCTCCAACATGCTAGAATCAAGCTCCTAGAACTGTCCAGATAACCAGACACAGTATGACTGAGCCAATATTCTTGGGCCATTAGAAGACTCAGACCAGAGAAGAGAAAGTCAAGTCACAGCATCAATCCAGCGAAAAGTATCATGACATAAACATGCACAGAATAGGCAGAAGAGCCTAGTGGTGATGACTACAACCCACAGGTAGGCCTGCCTTGATCTGGCCAGCCCAAGCAGCAGAGGTCAACACCTCAATAGTACAATTTACCTGGGAATAAATCCAAAGGAATGTACATCAGCATACAATAGAAATAACTGCACACCCATATTTATAGCAGCACTATTCACAATATGCAAGCAATGGAATTAGTCTAGGTTCCCATCTGTCAATGAATGGATAAGGAAAATGTGGTGCATAGACATAATGGAATATTATTCAGTCATAAAGAACAGTGAAGTTATGGGTTTTTTGCAGGGAAATGGAGAAAATCATGTAAAGCAAAATAAGCCAGATTCACAAAAGAATGTATTGTATGTTTTACTCATAGGCAATGTGGGATCTAGATCTAAAATAAATATACAATATAAATGCAAAGGGAGATTGTTTGGAGGGCAGCAGGAGGGAGGAGTAAGAAAAATAATTCAATTACATCATATACATGTGTAAAAATAGCCTAAAGAAACCCATGAAAATTATTTTTAAAGGGGGGGAAGGGTGATAAGTGATAGAAGGGTGAATGTGATCAAAGTACATTATGTATGCATACGTATGTATATATATATGTATTTGTGTGTATTAAAATATCACAGTAAAAATCCTTGTAAAGATTTTAAATAAAACTCTGTGACTGATTTTCCCCAACTGCAAATTGCTTTGTAGCTTGGCATATAATAACTGCTTAATAAGTGCAAGCTGTTGTGATAAGGAGGAAAACCTTAAAAAAATATTGTGAAGATGGCAGAGAGAAATGATGATCCCTGTCACTGATACATTACCTACATTCACTGAACCAGGAGCTTTCTCATGGACCCTGTCTGACAGAGGCAGATGGAAGCCAGGACTCACCAATCTGATGCTCACCCACTAGGGAAGTGCAGTCCCAGGCATTCAGCACCTTGATGTTTAAATCTGTGTTGTTTTTGTTTTTGTTTGCTTCTTCTTCTTTTTTTTTTTTTGCTTTGGTGTAGAAATCAAAGTGTGATATGATATGTATGTTTACTTTTTTCACAACTGAAGACAATGCAAATATAAGATTCCCACAGGATGACAAGTTGGTGTTATCCGTGGAGGTTCTCAGTCCCCCTTATCTTAGGCAGCATTGTAAAATTACAACCTCCAAAAAGGAAAACTGACTCAGGTCAAAGTCTTAAAGTACCAAAGATAAGGAAGCACCAGCCAGTGCCCTCACCACCTGCAGCACTGAGCATGAAGCCTTCTCCCGTCACTGCTGGATGCCCCAGTGCCATGCACTTAGAAGTCAAGCCTGGGTCCACAGTGAGTGACAGTTCATTTCTCCTCTCACCTCCTAAAACATGTGCACACAGATACCTAAGTGTGTGCATACCCATATAAAAAAAGCACCCTGTGAGTTTGCCTTTTGGAGAGACAGCGAAGAATTACAGAAAGGGCAGTGTATTGGAGTCTGCTAAATCAGGTTCACATCCTGACCACTTCTGGGGTGACCTTAATCAACCATTAGCCCTCCCAGTTTCTACATCCAAAATCCAACAATAGTGACATAAATGTGGCAATGATTTACCTTTCTGAAAATTAACCCAAATGTATATTTTTCGACAACAAGATGACTGCCTAATAAATAGTGGATAATGATATTAAAATAACTAATAACAGCAATAAGGTATAGTTTTGTAATAAAAACTAAGCATGGAAAAGTAAGTTTTAAAACCCAAAGAAGTCTGACCCAGGGGGTGTCATGAACCAGCAGAGACTGAGTGGAACTGAGGTGCTAGGGAAAGACTTAAGCAATGTGAAAGGCACAGGGACCAGATTACACCAGGCTGAGGGAGGCACACTGGGTGTCCAGTCCACAGTCAAGAGGGCTGGGTTCAGACTTGGACTCCTGGCTCTCTGGCTCCTGGAGAAGTCAAAAAGCTTCATCTCCCCTCCTGGAGAAACACAATGCAGGAAGTGATAAGCGCACCTCATATTCATTAGTGTTGGGGAGGTCTCAGACCAATGGTAGAATGACCAGAGTCAGAGATAACAGGTGACAGACACACCTGCCTTCAAAAGCACAGATTCCCAGTCTCTGTAAGAAAGACTGTAGATGCCTTCTGCCCCAGGAGTTAAAGAGGGGATTCCTACTTTGGGATCAAGTCTTGAGTAGATGTCCTCTATGCTTCCTGACAGCTTTGAGAGTGTATGAATAACACATCATCTAATTTTAAGGTTCTGCATTCATTAACAGCTATAAATGTTTCAAAAGCATTTCCTTTGCAGAACAGCAATACACTCGATTCAAGTTGAATCATAGGAAGACGTCACTGGGCTTAGCAACACACTGTCTTTGTTTAACTCTTTGAGCACATCAGCTCTATCCAGGCATTCATACCTGATAGGTCAAAGCATAATGAATCAGTGGGCCCTGTAATTATCTTCCCCATCCCTTATTACACAGGTAAGAAATGTGAGGTCCAAGCCTGGCGGGCCTACAGTCTTGAAGCAAGACTCCTGTCTCCTAATTTACAGTCCAGTGCTTTGCATGTTGAGTGGTCAAAGTTGTCATATCCATGATTAAAGATAATTCCAAGGGATAAAACAAGCAAGATATGACAGACTCCAATATCTGCATGCTAACATATATCTGAGTTTCATCAGAGTCTTAGAACTATGGACAGATCTTATAAAAAACTCAGGAATTGCCCACCTTAGCCCCTTCAAATTGGAAACAGAACAGCTGGGTGACTTTGGGGCTGTCACACACTCACTTGACAGAAAAGCCATGACAGGTACTCAAAAATCTAGGTCTATAGAATGTAATGCTCTATAAGACTGCATGAGCAAATCTAGCTTTCACCCAGACGCAGCCCCAGCACAAATGCGCATTTAACCCAAGCATGTTATCTAACCCTTCCCATGAAAACCAAGGCTTCAACTCTGGTCCCATCTACTCTCACTATATCACCAGACACCCAAGAGAAATGCATCTATGAATGAATGAGCAAGTTGTTTATTCTTTTTTCCAACACAAGATGAAGTTTTCCTGGACAGTTGGAACCAGCTCCTACTTAGGCCTTGGAGACCAAAAAATTATACCCCTGAGCTCCTTTTGTCCTGTGTGTCTCCTGAGAAGAGAAGGGAGGCAAGTACAATCTATCATGCCTAAGAGGATCCCACAGAGGACCTGGCCTGGGGAAGGATGCGGTGACTGCTGGTTTCTGCACTGAAGAAGAGAGCTCCATTTATCTTTTCAGTGTAACAAGAAAGGAGGTGAATGCAAGACTCAAGGCCCCCTCCAATGAGTCAAGGCTGGCATTTCAGATGTGCTCTCTGTTTGTGCCCTGGGTTTGGTAGTTTAGGATCCCATTTTGTTTAGCATCTGTCATTAGCCTCACAAGTGCACCATGACTCAGCCTGCGTTCCCGCACTGACCACCCACAAGATCTGTGAGCCTACATCCTAGTCTTCTCACACACTCCCAGTCCTTCCCTCCTCCCAATCAAATAGAAAGAAAGCTAGGGATAAGATATGAAGGCCCTTAAAGACAATATTAATGAACATGTTTCTGGGAAGCTCCCAGGAGACAAGAAGAATGGAGAATCAATCTTCTCTGTGCTCCTGTGCTCAGATTAGCATCAAACATATCACATGGCTTTCCTTCCCCAGGGCCACAACAACTCCAGGGGTGCAAATTCTATAGGCGCCTCCCTTTAGGCTTCAGGTCTTGGCTTAAAGGCTCACAGAGCTGTGAGTGCTTTGGGAAGGAGTAAAGCCAGGTAATACTTTTTACAGAGGGAAACTGAGTCCACACCAAGAAGTGGAGAGGCAACTTAATTAAGAAGTAGCAGCAATTGGAGCCAAACTGTCATGAACAGCAATCCTGTTCTTTATTAGTTCTTGACTCTGCGCAGGCTCATTTGCTCCTCAGTTTTCTCATCTGTGACCAGGAGCTGATAATACCCATCAAGCAGGGCCAATGTGAGCAACCAAAGAATTTAAATGTGAAGTGAATAATTTGGTATCTAGCAGACAAAAAGCACTGAAAGAGGCTTCTGCTATTATTAGCATTAGATTTGTGACCTCAGTAGAAATCCTTTGAATAGTAATTTATAAAAACTGTGACCTTTTCCTTCAGGGTTAGAAATATTTCCTCCTGGGCTGGCGGAATGGCTCAAGTGGTAGAATACCTGCCTAGCAAGCCTGAGACCCTGAGTTCACAACCCAGTATTGAGGAGAAAAGAGAAATAATTCCCCTTTAAAAATGAATGGAGGGGTCTCTTTTCAGAGTAAACATTCAAACCTGCTCTGCAGGCATGGTCTCCTGGGTAAGAAGTTACCCACTCAGGACCCTTAAAGCCAGACATCCTTTGTTTAAAAATCCCAATTCTACTGCATCTTCCTATACCAACAGCCATTAGACTGTTGTATTAACCATGAGAAAAATGCATATCCTGTAAGAAAAGTAAAGATTCAGACAACATCCATGGAATCTGACACACAGAGAGCATGTGTATTAGCTGGTGAGCAGATTGATGGGATCCCAGGCTTCCTGGCTACCTGTTCCATAGTTGGTACACTGTTTATTTCTTTAAAGATGAAGATGAGAGTATTAAAGGGCAAAAGTAAGGAACAGAGGCAAGATATTTTGGAACATAGTGGTACTGGATATTTCAACATTTGTTAATCTTCGAAACTCAATATAGAAATCATCAAAGGAAACCCATTTTCTTCTTTTTTTCTTTTCTTCTTCTTCTTCTTCTTCTTCTTCTTCTTCTTCTTCTTCTTCTTCTCTCTCTCTCTCTCTCTCTCTCTCTCTCTCTTCCCCTCCCTCTATCTACACCCCCCCTTTTGTGAGAGGTGATTGATGGGGAGGAAGATAATCTTAATGACCTAATCCCTGCATGATTCCTTTTGAAATTATGATATTTCATTTCCAAAAGGTAATAGACATGATTGTTGGTTGGTTTCTTCCTTCTGTCTACCTACCACCATTGCTATAAAAACACTGCTCCAATCACACGGGATCCTCATGTTTGACAGTAGAGACCATTATCATCATCCTCATCTTGGTGAGCAGAACATTCTCCTCCTGCTTCCCCCTTCTTGACCTTTTCAGTTACCCACAGGTCTACCTTCTCTGTTAAACCTTGATGAACTCTAAATATCACCCTTCCCTCTCTTGTTTTGGAATGATGTTGATATTCATTGTCTCCTCAACTAATGTGTCCTGCCTGGTCAGGACATACATGGCCTTGTACCAATAGCTGGAAACAGAAATGAGCCATATGGACAGGGTATCGGCACTCACCCAGCCAGAGTTTCAGCTCACAGTATGACTCTGCATTGATACTGCCATACATACCATGTGCAGGCACAGCTTTGTTTCTGACTCTCACAGCAGGCAGAGCCTACCCACCTACGGTTAAAACGAACTTGTCCAACATGGTCTTCCTCCTCTCCCACCTGCGTGGTTTATTTACCTGGTGGTACCTGAGCTTTCATGGGCTTCACTCACTTATTTATTTATTTATTTATTTATTTATTTATTTATTTATTTTTGGTCATTTAAAGAATATGCATGGAGGGCCTACTAAGTGCCACTTTCCAAAGTGGAGCTAGTGGTTTTTCCAGAGAGGATGAACCACAATCACTGGTCTCCAGTGACTACAAGTTACATAAGGAATCCAGAGAGGCACAGGCTGTACTGCAACTGGACACAGGCTGCAATGGGAACACTACCATCCCATGAGCTTAGCAGAGACATCTAGGTTTTGCCATATAAAGTGTGTGTGTGTGTGTGTGTGTGTGTGTGTGTGTAGGAGAGGGGTCATGGAAGTATGGTGGGAAACACAGAAAAGGCTTCAGAAAATCCTTCCATTTTTGGCTCCAAACTATTTAAAAACAGGCAATTCATCACTTCCTCCCCCACCACCACCCTCAGCTCTCACCTGGAGGATACAGGATACAAACCTCCACACTACCTCTTTGCTTCTCTTCTTGCCCTTCTTCCCTCTATGATCTCTTTTTCACTGGGCAGCTAAGTGTTTAGGGTCCTTTCTAAGAAGTACTTCAATCACCTCATCTCAAACGATCTCCCACTCCCTTGATCAATAAATCAATACCTTCACCCTGGCCAATGTGGTCCTACATGACGTGCCTGCTAGCTGTAATATGGGCAATCCCCTTCCCTTAAGATGAACCCACAGTTTGGCATCCTTACTGACCCTCAAGCCAGCAGGTTTAGAAGTGCCTGAGGCTCTGAGCCAGCTCTTCCTCTTGCCTCCACAACCCTTCCTGAGGCTGTCCAGAGAAAGTCCTCAAGTTTCTCCTGGTCTCAGCTCAAAGTCCTTCTCCTCAACTTGCCATTTATCTCCTTTCAGTTCCTCTCAAGGACATCACCTTGACTTATCGTTTTTGGAGTACCAATCTTCCTATGGAGTTATCTACTTGGCTGCTTTCTATCAGAACATCACCTCCAGGAGAACAATCCATTTTTTTTTATTCCTGGACTGCTGTCCCTAGTGGCTAGAACAGGGCTCAGTCCAGACACAACACTCCATAAATATTTAATAGATTAACTGAAGGTAAAATGGACTTAGGCGTAAAAGGTTGACAAAGGACATATTTTTAGCCAAAAGGACAAGGAACACATAAAGAAAAGTGGGTAATACTTTTTTGGAACAAATATGATACTGGATATTTCAAGACCTAATTTCATTCACTCTCCAAATCCAACCTAACAGATCATCATGAAAATGTGCATGTTTTTAAGGAAGGGAATTTGATACTAAGGGAAGCAGTCGTAGCTACTCAAAGATATCCAGGTAATAAGTGACTTTGTGGTTACCAAATGGGGATCTTCAAGTTCCTTGGCCAGGTAGGAAAGGGCTTAATAAACATCTCAAAAGATAGGGAACCACAGCTGTGCTGGAGATCTGAAGATACCAGCAGCGTTGGAAGGAAAGAATGAAAAAGGACAGTGGATGAGCTGACAGCATGCGAGATTGTGGTAGTTGCCATCAACTGTGACACAGCGTGAACTTAAAGTTGAAAGTTTCATACTGGTTTAGATATTAATCATTATCACATGACAAAGAACAACCTATCTTTGTTATGAATTAATCATGAACTTACGCCTTTTACTTTTTAAAAACAATCTTCCTTTATAAACGTCTCAGCAAAGGCTACACAGACCACCTCCCTGGGCATGGTGAAATGACTGGTTCAATCAATCCTTCACCAAATATTAATATTAACTAAAGGCCTACTGTATATCAGCAGCTTAAGGGGCATCATGAAGACATGAGTGAATAAGACCGGAGATAAAAGAAGGAAGGCGCAGCAACAGGTGAACACCATACGGTATAATGAGAGAGAGAAGGAAACTATGGAGGAAGCCAGTCCCAGGATTGTGGAGGTGGCCTAAGAGGCAGAGGGAGATGGAGATTGCCCTGTAAAACCTATGCCTACAAAAACTGAACAGGTACAAGACGTTATCACCCACTTAACTTGACAAATTTTAACCATATATAAAGTGTTATTTGGCATTTGGGTGGGTCACATGGTAAACAGTTCACTAAATGAGTGTAATTAACATCACACTTGCATGGATTAGCCAAGCGCTGTGGAGCTGGCCAAGTGTGAGGGAAGAGGTGAGGGCAGACCCGCCTTTCTAAACTCTGACCCAAAAGAGCCACACCTGAACTGGGGCTCAGGACCACCCCCCCCATACAGGGTGAACACCTTTCTCCAGCTACCTGTAAGCCCCTACTTGTGAGCACTGTGCAAAAACCTCAAGAAGTTCAGGCCTCCTCCTGGAGTCTTATGGATCAGAGAAGAAGATTCCCTTAAGGAGAGAGAGAGAGAGAGATTGAGAGAGAGCACAAACACAGGGTGGGCTCTCCCAACTGAGAGTTCTACTTAATCCATATCTGCTCCTGTGAAGATGACATTGTCATTGCCTCATTCCTCAGAGGGGGTAACTGCAGCTCATGTATGGCACCATGCAGCCAGGAACTCAGTATCAGAGAGACAGTAACAGTCATGAGTTGCTATCTCCCAAAACCCAGCCATCTTTTCCCCTTCTCATGAAATTCTTTCACAAGTGGTCTCTTTACTTCCTCCATTTTCTCAGAAGACAGACTGATGTGAAAATCAAATCATACAGTTCCATTCCCTATTATAAACTCACATTGGCTTTCTATCACCTTTTAAATACAACTCAAGTCCTCCAAAGAAGATACACAAATGGCTAACACGTACATGAGAAGAGGTTCAACCAAATGTTACACACAGACATGGGCTATTATTTAAGGCTAAAGAGAAATGAGCTAGCAAGCCACAAAGACACATAGAGGAATGTTAAATGAATATTACTAAGTGAAAAGATCCAATCTGAAAGGCTATATAATTTGAAAACGTACATACTATACAATACTCTGTAAAAGGTAGAACTATGAAGACAGTAAAAAGATCAGTGGCTCTAGGGGTTTGGAAGTAAGGAGCGATGAATTTGGGTTTTTAGGGCAGTGAAAATACTCTGTAAGATACCCACAGTGGTAGATATGCATAGCACCAAAAATGAACCCTAATGGAAAATACAGACTGTGAACTATAATGACATGTGATGTAGGTTCACTGATAGTAACAAATGTCCCACTCTGATAGGGGATGTTGACAATGGAGGAAGTTATGCATGTATAGAATTGGGGTGCAAATGGGAAATTGCTGTACCTTCCACTCTATTTTTATGTGGACTTAAAACTGCTCTGAAAAATAAAGTTTATCAACACATACACAAATACAGAGAGTTTAAAAAAAACTACACATAGTGGTATATTACCCCAGGTCCACTTTACAAAGAAACTGAAAAATAACAAGTGCTGGTAAGAATGTAGAGAAATTAAGCGTCTTCTGGTGGGATACAACAAGAACAACACCTTGAAAATTTCTCAATGAGGTCGCAATTTAATTCCTGGGTACATACCCAAGAAAAATGAAAACAGCTCTTCAACCAAAACTTATACATATATGTTCACAGCAGCATTATTTACAAAAGACAGAGGTTGAAATGAACTAATGTTACCTACTGATGAATGGATAAAATAAAATTCTGTAGGTCCAAACAATGGGATATTATTTCACTAAAGAAAGGAATTAAGTTCTGATATATGCTACATCATGGACACACCTTACAACATGATGGTAAATAAAAGAAGCCAGACAAATATTGTATGATTCCATTTATAAGAAAGGACCAGACCAAGACAAATCCATAGAGAAAAGAAACTAGTAATTGCCAGGGGCTGGAGGAGAAGACAGGGTAGAACGTGACTGGTAATAGATTTGGGGGTCTCAGGAAGTGATAGAAATGTCAAGGGACCAGACAGTGGTGACCGTTGCACAATATTGTGGATATACTGACATCTACTCAATTGTCCAGTTCAAAATGAATAAAATGGTGAATTCTGTGTTATGGATATTTTACTATCACCACTGAAACAAAGAAAGAAAAATCAGGCCCTTCCTCCTGCTCTCTTCTGTTACAGTTCTCTTCCAGAACAAATCAACACTAAAACAAGTAGCTCTCAGAATAAACACGTCCTGTTGTAATTATCTACACTGTACTTATCACTTCATTTGTACACTGTTCTTTATTACTCTCTTTAGTGCAGGTGTATACCCACTGGAATGAAGCTAGCTTCTCTTCTTCACCAATTAGGTTGTTAGACCTAGAAAATAAAACTGAAACAAATAATGCAAAATTAAGGACATATTTGTACTAAAATATATTAGATATTTCTGTCTGAAATTCAAATTTAACTGAGGATTTTTTTTTTCATTTTTCTTTTATTATTCATATGTGCATACAAGCCTTGGTTTATTTCTCCCCCCTGCCCCCACCCCCTCCCTTACCACCCACTCCACCCCCTCCCTTACCACCCACTCCACCCCCTCCCGCTCCCCCCCTCAATACCCAGCAGAAACTATTTTGCCCTTATCTCTAATTTTGTTGAAGAGAGAGTATAAGCAATAATAGGAAGGAACAAGGGTTTTTGCTGGTTGAGATAAGGATAGCTATACAGGGCATTGACTCACATTGATTTTAACTGAGGATTTTATATTTTATCTATCATCCCTATCACCACTGTATGCAAACAGCAGAGTAGGTACATAAAAAATATTTATGGAAAATTAAATAAAGAAATACTAGCTAGCCCAACACTCTTGCACTTATTAATGAATAATCAGTCATTCATTAAATATTTCTATGTGTCACTATAATATTCTGGTGTTCAGAAAGAGCAAAAGGAGAGGGCAAAGAAAAGTGGGTAGGAAGACAGACAAATGCTGATGAGTTCTTTCCTTCTATGTGCCCCTACACCACCCTACAATAGTATGGGAAGCAGGGCTGAGCACCAGGGGTACCAAGTAAGTCAGCTGGAATCTTTGCCCTTCTATAAAGGTGATTTCATCAGCATCTGTACACAGTACCAAGAGAAAGTAGGTTCAACCCAAGGAAAGCAAGTTTCCAGACCAAGAGAGGAAGATTCTTCCTCTGATGAACCTTCCAAGAGTTTGGTCTCTCCAAAGGAGGTCAGGAAAGATTAAATGGAGAGTGGGAGCTCAGGGACAATAGAAGGCCACTCTAAAACCCAAGAATCACCCCATTCCCAAGCTGTAGGGGCCACAGTACCTCCTTTCCTCCACCCTCCCTGAGCCCTAACCTATCAGCATTCTCCTCTCTTTGCTGGCTTCCTTGTTTCTTGTCTTGCATTCACAGGGGTTGGAGAGATCACTGCCCCTGAGAGTAGGACTGGTCTCACTCCTTCCCTCATTGTTTCCTCAATCTCAGCTCCCTCAGAGAGCCATTAACCTCTGGCCACCTGCCAGTCTCTCAGAAATCCCAGCATACTTGAGCCATTTCCTAACCCACACATAACTCCAATCTCCCCAGCTCTGCACAGCCTAGTCCTCTACCTGCACCTAACCTAGCAAGCTTCCCCTTTTCCTAAAGAACTCTTGGACCAGCTTTCCTTTGAATCTAAGCAAGCAAACAAGGAGGACATCAATCCCTAACTACTTCAGGACTCAGTCATCCCTCCTCTTCATTATTCCCTCTGTACTATAATAATTCTGTTATCTGATATTTACTGAGTACTCTTTTCCTGGGCAGACTCTTCTAAGTTCTCTATATGAATTAATTACCATCCCAACATCTCAAGGCAGTAGGTACTACTATCACCATTCCAGTTACAGATGAAGCACAGACATATTGAACAACTTGCCTGAGGGTAACAAATTCAATAGCAAAACTGGATTAGAACCAGGGAAGTCAGACTATGATCCCAGCTCCACACCAAGCCATGCTTCAGGTAAGCACTGCCTAGGAGAGGATGAGTCCCAGCTATGTCACCAGTCTGGCACTTAGCACAGGATGGGTGCAGGCTAGGCAAATCAGTGGGACTTGACATTAAATCACTAATTGAATAGAACTGAATACATAAGAGAAACACTTTGCATGTTGAATGTCACACATTCAAATAAGGTTTCAGATTTAACTATCTCATTTGAATAATGATTGCCTTTCCAATCTTCACAACTGCTTTTTCAAATTGTTCTTGCCTCTTCTGGCACCTGGCCCAGGAGACCCTCCTACCCAGTCCACTCCCTGTATCTCCAGGCCTTCTTCAGGAAACTCTGAAGGTAAAAGACTAAGTGGCACTCTGCTACCTGTGAAAGCATTAGCTAATTAGAGTAATTCACACTAAGGTGTGAATGAAGCCAGCAGTTGAAGGGAAGCAAGGAGGCAAGTGCATGTTTTGAACAGGATCTGAGTGAATCCTGGACTTGTTTCATGCACTCAATATCCACTGGAGTTCTTTCTTGAATGTGGGGTCACACTGAACACTCACCCTTCCTTGACTTCTCTAAGTCACTCTATTGGGGTCTTTCTGATTCAAATGAATAAAAAGCACAATGCTTTTGAACTATACCTGAGTTTAAATTCCCACCACTTTCTAGCTTTGTGACCACACACATATAACTCATCGTCTTCTGAGCATCTAGGCCTTGTGTACTGAGGCAAGGATGCAGGATCAGAAGCAACAGAGTCCTGGTGAAAGTAGAATAGAGTGTATGACCCACAGCAACTCTTGCTCCTGCCTGTGTCTCTGTCCTGGGAAGGGATTAAAAATAGACTCTAGATTCGGTTCTGAGAACATTCCTAAATAGCTTTTTCTTCCCATAGAATCTTGTGGCCAAATAAATTTGGGAATCACCAGGTTGCACAATGTTAATACTTCTAAGAGACTTTGCTCTAACATGCCCATATTTGATGACATCCTCTAAGGCAGGCATACATTCTACAATAGGCACATCTTTAGTCCAAAAAAGCATATTCAAAGACTGTGCTAGGAACCTTGAATGGCACCAGGTTGGATGGCAGAGGCACCAGCTAAAAGGCCCCCTTGTGTCAGTACTGAATGGGAGTGTGACCTCAGTGGACCAGGCTGGAATCTGCAGGCCATTTAATTTGCAGTCTACACTGAGCTCATGCCTAGCACCTCTCCCCTCCCTAACCCATCCTCAGCTCCTTCACATTATCTCTGCGTCTCTCCTAGATTCTCCTGTCCTGGGGAACAGGGTAGTATAAACTATACATAAGCATCACACAATGCCTGTGGGGTGGATGGATGAATGGTTGGATGGATGGATGGATGGATGGGTGGATGGGTGGGTGGATGGATGACAAGAGGACATGATATAAGGACAAAAGTTCTGATCAAGGGCCTTATTGTACCCACATCTGGATCCCAGGTATACTGGGAGCTCACATGTGGTCTCTTCCCCTCAGTCCTTCCCATGTGGGAAGTGGGAAGTCAGGCTAGATTGGACCCAAGCAACTGGTATGTGTGAGTAAATGGGATAGTGGTGGTCACAGGATGGACCATGTAATCCATGCCTAATCTAAGAGAACCCAACCCTTAGCCCCAGGAACTGTGATCCTCAGCAAAGGAAGAGCTACACTAAGTTGCTTCCCAAAAGAATGCAAATGCATCATGTATCAGGTGACATCTAATGTTGATTGCTTGAAGTGAACTGGTGACTTTGAAAAAAATCATTTCGTAAATGCCACAATGTATAAAAATAAAAAAATAAATTTAAAAAACCCCAAAACATATTTAGTTCAAAGCAAACTTATTTGTAGAGTGGGCCTGTCCCATGAAACACCAGCTCCTGACCTTTGAACCAGAAAATTATGAGCCCCAATTTACTCAAGTTTCCATAGTTCAAACCAGGAAACTTTATTCAAGCTTTAAGCCAGGAATGGGGCTTGTACTTTAACCCACATCATCTCATTCACTCTCCCATTAATTCTGGAAGTGGTCACTATTATCATCCCCATTTTAAAGATGAATAAAGAGACTCAGGGAGGCTCAGCAACGTAGCTATCATCAAAGAACAGAGATGGAGCAGGCTGGAATAACAGCTGATTCCACTGACTTAACTGATACTGTATACTGTATTGCCTTCACTTGTACAAAATTGAAGAACCCTCAGGTTCAAAAGGCCAGAAATCCTATCTCTGGCTTGTCTGGCTGAAGTCCCAGGACACACCGCTACTGACAGGAGCAAGATCCCAAATTAGGTCTTTCCGTGGAAGCAGCAGCACCCGAGCTAGACTGCCAGCTGTGCACATACAAAAAAACAGATGCATCATCCTGAATCATTCAAGGGAAATAAGGAAAGGGCACACCTAGCCAACTGAGGCAAATCATTTAATGGTTACTACGAGGTCACTTGTGTCCCATCTCTTGACCTTTATTTCCCTCCATTTTTCTTCCCTTCTGCACAATGCCCTTTTAAAGCCACCTTCTGACTGCCCTAGTGGGATGTTACCGAGGTAGTGAGTTAATGCTTCACCTTCATCCCTGCAGCCTTTGCCTATAAGAGAAACATGTCCTGAATCCCAAGGGCTATTTATCTAATGAGACTGCAGTTACATGGATTATATTTAATGACTCCACTTACACAATAAATTTGCCTGCATAGCCCTGCCATTATCTCTGCTCTCTAGCCCCCTTCACAGTCTCTGAATCCTCTGAGGAATCCCCAGCAAATCTGCCAGTCCCAAAATAGAAGGAACTGAGCTCACAGATGCACCTGTCTGGCTTGCTGGAAGGTCTTCTCCTAGTTTGCATTGCAGATGTTTGCCTCTCTGAGCCAATACAGCACTTTGAAGAACCAAAGAAGCTTCAGGGGAAGGGAAAAAATAAAGGTCAGGTATATATGGTTTGTATCCATGTTCTGCCACAGACCACCTAGGTATGACTTGGTGCCCTCATTTAACCTCTTAGCATTTCAGTTCTGTTAGAGTATATGGTTTAGATCTGGGCTGGTATGAGATGGAGATGAATCTGACCTTTCTAGGTCCCAGGTATGCCTCTTCGTGCATGGTATCCCATGTAGTAAATATTTATTGAGCACATATTATGGGCCACATAATAATATGGGCATTCTCAGATGATAGAAAATGGTCCGTATCTACATTTTGGGTACATAAAGGAGAAACATTTTATATTCCTAAAGACCATGACTTTAAACAATCCACTGTTGCTTAAAGGTGTAGTGACAGTCGGATTATTTAGCTTTGTGACCCTTCAATTTTCATCATCTATGAAATTTCTAGTGCAGTCATGGTTTACAGCTCGTGTTCAACAAATGGGTGTAATTATTTGACGATATCCTATAAACAGGGCTCAAGACATTGAGGTTGTAATCCTAGGCTTTCCTGAAGTACATTTATGCCCTGTGTTTTCCTCCATATGGGCCTCAATTTACCTATATGTGCAAAGAAAAGGCATCTCTGCTTCCTGGAAAAAGCATGGACTTAAGGTTCAGGCTTGGACATAAGGCAAGGGTTGTCCCTTCCTGGTCCTGTGGCCTTGGGCTGCATTAAATGTTATCTCCCATTGAACCATTAACCTTGAGCACTCCCTTGGCCATGTGTCTATAGAGAAAATTACACTGGTGAGTATATGGCAGACACCATAAGCATTTAGAATGAATAGATGGAGGAAAGAAAGGGAAGTAGAAGATGGACAGCCTCTCTGCATTCTTAAAGTAAAGATCATAGGAAATAGCATAAATACATTTTTGACTATGTTCAGGCTCCATCTGATTTACTGCATCCACAGGATACATGAAAGGATGGGTGTGAAGAGGGGACACAGCACAGAAAGTTTACTATGTCTTTTCTCTCAGCATCCAATAGCCCTTTTATGCTGTTATCACTCCCAAAATATTAGTCTATGGAAGCAGTCATGTATTTGTTTAAACCGCAAAGCAACTTTGTGCATAGAAGCAATGGTTAAAGGAGGGAAAATATGAGGCCCATGGCAGGAAAGGAACCTGGCCAACGGCAGCTGAAGTGGTGACTAGAATGCAGATCTTCCAGTAACCTCTCAGTCTATCCACTTTACCACCTATGGAAGCCTCACTCAGGACTGCAGGGATACCAACTCCTATGGCCTCATCTCCCCATCCAGAGAGGAGTATGTATCTCTGCAGGCCAGGAGGTCATTACCACCTTTACTCTGGACATAGCCCCAGGCAGCACTTGCTTTTCCTTCAAAGGACAAACATGGACCTTGGCATTTATCCATGGGACAGATGTGGCTCATTCAGTTCCACAACTGCAGGATCCAAGGAAGTAAAATAAAAATGTGTGTCAAACCAGGTTTTCTTAAGCTTTGTGGGAAATTTAAAGCAATTGGCAAATCCTTCCTCAGGCTGATGGTACATTAGAAAGTGATATAGGTAGGTATACTACAATGTCTGGAAATCAATTTCTACTTGAATCTTCTCAATAAGTGAGGTAAAAGTACTTTGTAAATGAACATGTTATTAAATGTACATATTCTTATTATACCACTGTTACTATCAAGTTTATAACAATAACAAAAATACTACATATTAGCCTAATAATTACTATTATTGATGATAATGGTGATGACAAATATTTTATACTAATAGACTAAGGGTATAAGATCAAAGAACAAATATATTCTAGATTATGTTATTTTCATACTTGAAATACTGAACAACTGGATATCGAAAATGGATTGTACCAAAGAACATGCTATTATTTTTCTAATAAACAAAGAAAAAAACATTTTTGAAAACAGGTTTTCTTGACAATCTTACCCATGGCTACAGCTGCCAAAATTCTACATCACTACCCAAACAGAGCTATGCCTCCCTCAGATTGAAGAGCAATGTGTAGCACACCCCTAACCAGGCACTCAGTTCCCTTCTTGAGCTCCCCAAGAACCAAGTGAGCTGCTTCTGTAGATTCAGATTCCAACTGTATTTGTCTGAGGGGCTCTGAGTTGTGTGAGACAGATGAAATGTCTCACACAACTCTGGATCCAGATGGCTAGGGTGCAAACTCACTCCACAACATGGAGAGACCTTGAAAACATCATCACATTTAAGTGAAAGAAGCCATACGTGTAAGGCCATATATGTATACAAAATGTCTTGACCCATACACACAGCAGATCTGTGGTTTCCTGGGACTGTGAAAAGGGAGGACTAGGGAGAGTCCCTTTTATGGATGTAAGTTTTTATTTGGGGTGGTAAAAATGTTTGGGAACTAGGTAGAAGAGACGTTGTAAAACATTGTGAATATCCTAAATTATCACTTAAAATGGTTAATTTTGGTGGGTGAATTTCACCTCAGTTATAAAAAAGACACAATCTCCTATATCATGCAAGCTTATATTATACTTTATGCACATCAGTTTTCCCATAAAAATAAAATGTTACTGATTCCAAAAATAGCTCTTATCATTCCATCTTATGTCTGTGCTCTGACTTCAAGACTACCTTGCCCTCCTTTGGTTTCCACATTCTGGTTCAGACACCACAAATTAAGCCTCTTTCCAGGGACAGACTTCAGGGGTTTAAAGCCAGAACTCATGTCCCTGCAACATTTTCATATGGACACTACTCATGCTTGGGTCTTTCAACCTCAGAGGACAAGGCACTGTCATATCCTGTCCATCACAATCCTAGTGCACCTGGAAAGAAGACTCCTGACCCTCTGGGAGCTGCTTTCTAACTAGCCATGGTGGCCCTTCCCTCCTTTGGACACTGAGTCTATTCTAAAACCCTAAGGAAATGCACACCAGTCTCAGATACCTTGCACATCTTCAGCCAGGGTAACAGGATGCAGGTTCTCCTGGATGGAAACCTTTATTGACTCATCTTCCTTGGCTCCCAACAACGTATGCTCTGAAGTAGTCCATGATTCCACATCTAGGCTCTTTTCTTAAAAGACTGTGTGACCCTGGGACAAGCTGCTTCATACTTTCTGTAAAATGGGGATCCTGTCTCACCCAGCACCTGTGAGAGCCCAGCAGGATCATGATCCAGTGCCTGAGGCCCTAGCATGGTATCTGACACCTAGCAGGGCTCCTTCAGACTACACAGGTGAAAGGACCCAGGGGAGGAAAGAGGTGCTGATTCAATTTTCAGGGTATAGGAGGGCATCTGTAGGCAAAAGGATGCTGCTAAAAATAACAGAGCTTCTATGGATTTCATACTAAATCTGTTCAATTTATACAAGTCAAAACCTATTATGCCCTTCCCCATCCCTGCAGTCCTCAGGAAACCAGCAACAGGTGCACAGTGCACAGAAGAGTGCACCACAGGTTTGAACACAGATCAACTACACTCATAGATTCCAGATGAAGGAGATGGGCTTATCTACCTACAGATTCCACCCCATGGTGTGGAGCAATGATTTGATATGGGGATAATGCACACAGAAGCTCCTGAGGGGCTGGTGTAAGAAACAGAGAATGGGCGAAGTGAGCGCCATTCGTTACTTTCAAAGCACTATGTTATGGTAATGGTTTTAAATCTATGATAAAAAGATGTTTGTAGTAACCACTGAGTGGTGGTCAGATCATAAGAGAAAGTAATAAAATGCCTTGTCTTTCACATCTGCTTAGTCCTCAAACCTATCCATACCCTGTCCCAGCCTATGTGGAATCTTGTACATGCTTTGATAAACTCTTGCTCAAAGATTGACTAGGAGAAGGACAAATACCTTGTATCCAGGATTTGAATCCAAACCTCCAAAATTCTAGATCAGAGCTCATTCCACCACAATATTTTGCTCACCCATACTTAGGTCCTGTCTCCACACAAGTAAAATAATAACAGAGTAATAATGATAATAACAATTTTATACAACCACAAATTTTGGGTTCTCGTTGCATAGTACCATGTTAATTAATGCATATGTCATTATTTTCCTGGGGTAGACTCAGTCAAAGTTAAGTGTCCGGCTAAATTTTTAATTTCATCCCCATTCACTCTCAGAAGCATCTGGGCTTGAATAATACATTATACGATCATACTACTCACTGCAACCATGTAAGGTATGTCTTATTGTAGATCTCCCTTTACAAACAAGGCAATTGAAGTTTCAACACATTATTTAGCCGAGAGGAAGAGCAGTGTTCAAATCAGGTCCATAAAGAATGGGGGCTGAGCTCCTATCCCTATGCAACCACACTTCCAAAAACAAGTGATTTCCATTTTCTCCCTTAAGCCCCAGGGCAGAGCAGAGGAATCCCTCTGGATGTACTAAAGGAGTATGAAGAAACCAAATGGACAGGAATGGAGGTTCTACTACCCCACCACAGAACACTCTGTGGATGCCATAGGTGAGGGGGCAGGGTCTCTACAAGAGCTCCTCTGACAAAAAGAACCTAATGTTAAAAAATCTGAACAAACTAACTTCTGTACCACCAGTGCCTAGAACAATGTGGGCACACTGAGCTTCCAATGAATACCAACTGAGTGAAAGAATGAACTGTCATCATCACCTAATAACTTCTCAGGCTGACAAATACTTTGCAACTGACTGGCACAGTGTCCTTGTTAGTGTATATATATTCATGACAGAATTCATGACCAAAACGTTTATGTCAAACCCATCCAATTCCAACTTCAGAGCAATGAGAAACCATAATTACACAAGGAATTGACCTTACCTAACCTTAAAGGCAAAATTACACCCCTGGCAAGGTAATAATGATGAACCATCAATAAATATCATTATTCCTTGATATAACTTAGAAAACCACATACTGTTCATTTTCTCCTTATAGTTAGCTTTTGATGAGCAAACAACCTCTCTGTGCCCCCATGCCTGCATGCATCCACCTGAACTTATCCAGTACATAGATAACTTTCTAGCTTTTATTCATATCTGTTCTCCAGAGCCACTGCAGAGCATTTAGCACTGTATAAAGATCCAGCAGTTATCAGATGAGCGAATGAGTATTTGGTATGAAGGAGCTCCAGTGTTAGATCTCTCTGGAACTTGGGCTTTGAGTTTGCTAGAAGGAAGAAATGCTTACCTGTAATTCTGCCTTAGATGGTAGGAAAGCCTACTTAATACTAGATCCAGACTTACCCCTCAGATAATCAAGGTCAGATTATGCTGTGGTTTAAATAGCAATATTTCCTATGTTGGAAACTTAATCCCAAATTTGTAAGTTCATGGAATTTGGAAATGAGGCCTTTGAGAAGTAATTAGGATGAGATCATGAAGGTAGAGCCGTATTGATAAGACTCAAGGGAGAAGGAGGAAGAAGAAAGAGCAGGAGGAGAGACCCAAGTTTGCATGTTCTATTTCACCATATGATGCCCTCTGCCATGTTGTGAAACAACAGGAAGTTCCCTGAAGGTGTCATATCTTGATGTTGGACTTCCCAAGCTCCAGAACTGTGAGTGAGATTAGTGAACTTCCATAGTGTATAATTTATCTAGTCTGTGCATTTATATGCACAAAATGAACTAAAGCATGTAAGGTGGGGGAAATTGAGCGTGCAAGTCCAGCATTTGTAAGACAAATAACTTGGTCACTTATGCAGAGCTCGGCTAGAATGGTGTGCTATGGAAAATCTGATCTGGAATGATGGGAGTGGGATGTAATGCCCAAGGTCACCCTGGGGAACAGAGACTGGGTACTAGACTTGAAGCCTAGCCATTCCCTTCCCAGTGTATCCCAATCTCACCCTCCACCCACCACTGTTGGAAGAAAGTGGGAGGAAGGGAAGAATGAGAGGAGGAGGAGAGATGAGTCAGGGAAAAGTAGGTCAGACTCCCACCTCCACAGCACCAAGTGTGGAGGGAGCTGCCTGATGGCAGCAGAGGGACCCCCTTATTCACACACATTGCTCTGCCCTTGTGTAAAGTCATTCAAGACAGGAAGCTTTCCACCTTCCAAGGCTGAAAAGGCTTCTTTCTCAGAGGACTGCCCACAGCCCAGTTCTATTTCATGGGAAGTGATCTGGTCCTCTGATTTTAAACAACCCCAATTCCATTCAATAATATACCCTGTGTATGCATCCACATTCCCAGCAGCCAGAATGTATGAGAAGTATTGACTTTGAATACAGGTTGTAAACACTAATGGACTATTTGTGGTTTGTTTCCCAAAACTTACAGAAACTGAGCCATCAGTCATTTCAAAACCTCTGATAGAACTGCACAAGGAAAGCACTTAGGAGGCTGAGGCAGGAGGATCACAAATTCGAGGCCAGTCTGGACTACACAGGGAGACCATCTCTCAAAAAAAAAAAAAAAAAAAAGACAGGGTAATGTGTTTAATAACCTGTTTGGAAATTCAGAAAATTCACAAAATGTCTTGAGTTCAAACTCAGAGCCATTAGGAACTGCCTAACTGAGCATTTGTTTACAAAATTGTGAACCTAAACCTGTTTTTATACAAACTATTATTTGCTGTTTTAACAAAGAAAGTTTCCATGATCAATCAAATTTGGACATACTAGGTCGCACAGATGAATGTCTAGATGGCAGCACTTCTCAGAGTTTTTGAAATGATGATTAGGGAATCATACAGAGGTATGACACTCCAAACTGATCTAGAACAGAATGTACCCCTGCCTTCCCTGATTAAGAAATTCTTATTGAGTGAGCAATCACTTGCCCTGATGTCCGTCCATGCTTCACTCTGAGAAAGACTGATCTGTCAGCTCTGTAAACCTAAGCAAACTGTTGAGCATTCAGAACCTTGATTACCTATTCTGCACTCCTCCCCCAAGCTGAAGACATAAATGGTGTAACTCCGTGAGCCATGAGCAATCACACAGGAGGCACAGGGCAGCACTCTGTTGATCTTCTTCCAGAGTAAGTGACACCCACAGCTTGAGAAGAACCCATATGTTTATGGTCCAGGCTTTGAGCCAAATATCAGTCCCAGGGTTGTTTCCCTATCTATTCTCCTAGCCTTCAACAAAAGAAAGAAAATAGCCTTTAACCTTAACTGACATAGCAGCAGAACCTGGGAAAGCAAAGGAACAAGTCTTTTTGTTTAGTGCAGTATTTTTCCACAAAAATAAATTTATTTTTCAAATAAAATTTTTTAGGAAAAAATTAAATTAATTTAAAGGAAATTGCATTTCCTTTCCCCAGAACCAGGTGATAAATGTGACTGAGGGGCAAAAAATGCCATGTGTGGATCATGCATTTTAGGGTAGAGTTGAGACAGCAAATTCACTCAACAATTCTGAGAACGAATGTGCTGAAATATATCTTTATAGAAGGAGTAAGCATTGCGGGAACTCAGGCCTGGGTTACCAAGGCCTGTGTTCCCCACAGGCATTTATACTCTCCCCAGGCCAGTCAGTTTACAGAGTTACCAATTGCCTGCAGTGGGTCTATCCCTAGCCCAGTGACCAGGGGTGTGTGTGTGTGTGTGTGTGTGTGTGTGTGTGTGTGAAACAGAGAGAAAGACAGAAACAGAAATTGATGCAGATGCTTTTTAGACAATAGGGCTTTTGTGCAGAGAAAATGAGGAATGAGCAGCTAAGGGTCAACTGCTCATTCATTAAGGACTTAAACACCTACAGACTCAGCAGAACCTAGATCACTGCCTTCCAGACAGATTCAAACTTCCCTTCCTACAAACACAGAGGTTATATCTGGTATTGTACTAAGTTCCATAAAATCAGGGCACTTGCTGATAAGAGATTAATCATTTTTCTTGTGAAATAGAATAATAGAATGTACATTTTCAAACAATAGTAATAAGCACTGTGGGCAAAGCCCTTCCCATGGGCCAGACCTTGTACTCAGTGATTCTCCTTAGCAACTACTTCCTTGAATGGAGGATGAGGAGACCAAGGCACAAGGAGAGTCAGCCACTAGTCCAAAGCCACACAGCAAGAAAGGACAGTGACAGTCTGACTGCAGAGCTGCTTTTCCCAGCCACTCAAATTCTGTTCCCAATGCATAAGTAAATAATGCAAATTAGACTACAATGAGTGGGGGCAGATGAGTATTATGGCCTGAATGGTTGTATTTCCCACCAATTAATCAGGTGAAGCCCTAAGCCCTGGCATGAGGCTATTTGGAGGTGATTAGGTCATGAGGGTAAGGCCTTCTTGCACTGGATGAGAGCCCTTAAGAGAAGAAACAAGAGAAAGAAGATCTCCTACCACACGATGCTTCAGCAAGAAGAGCTGTCTGCAAACTAAGCGGGTCATTACCAGACAACGGTGACCCTGCCTTGACCATAGACTTCCTGTCTTCTAGAACTATTAGAAATAAATATTTGTTGTTTAAACTGCCCTATCTATATTTGTCATAGAAACGCAAACTGGCTAAGATAAGAAATCTGGCTCACTGCAAAACAAAATTTAATGACGAGCCCATGAGACAGCTTCTCAAGTTTTTCTCTAGCAGCAAGTCCCCTCAGTTACTTTTCCCATTCAACCTTTTGTGTGCATGACAAGTCCATTACCTTCCGTTGATATGCTCCACTTGGCAGAATGAACCCTGCAGGTAGCCAGCCCACTCACTTGATAGACCAAGCCCATGGTATTTGAGTCAAGTTTCTTGGAAGGATTCATTGAAGTGAATCATCAACTATTGACCCAAGAACATAGAGCTTTTCATACCATAAGGAGTCTGCTATTATTAAAAATAAAGTTTCTTCACATTGCCACTTAGGGATGATTTGACTTATCCCTTATAAAAATCCAGAAAAATAGGAATTGTTATTGCTGCTCTACAGATGAGTAACCCAAAGAGAAAGTTGAAGTAGTTTCCCAATGCCAAAAGAATGCTGAGCTGGAACTTGACCTTGTGCTACAGGCACAAGCTTTTGTGTCCCCAAAAGCTTGGTACATGCTATTCATTCCTCTAAGTGTTCCCCTGCCCACTTCCCATCTACCACACCTCAGAAGCCATCCAACGTTTCACTCAGCAAAGTTTCCTAAGTCTTTGATTGGTACAGGACAGAGCTTCTCACCTAAGCAGAGGGTGACTTAGCTGGCTATGTCTAAGGACATTTTTGTTTTTCACAACTGGAAAATGCCCTTAGCATTTAATGGAGAAGGGTCAGAGTTGGGGGTTAAACATCCTACTCCACACAGGACTTACGTGCTCCTTCAGCAACAGTGTTAAGGTTGAGAAAGTCCAGTAACAGTGTACAAAGAAAATTACAGGTAATGTTGCAGTTTGAGTGCTTTCTACACATACAATGAACCAACTATTTAAATACTGTGAAATTGCTAGTATTATGATTCTATTTAAGAGGAGAAAATGAAAGTCTGAGGGTTTAATTCAGTTCCCAAGGTTATTGAATTTGGACTTAAACCCAAAAGTCTAGCCTCTGGCCCCATACCCTTAACTTTTATGAAAGACTTCTTTTCACAGTTGATTATGGCAATGTGGGTATCTATTCTGGTAGTGGACGTGGAAGGTTCTGCAGCACAAAGAGAAAGACCAGAATGTACTGGATGGTACATTGAACCCTGACTGTGTATAAGGCAAACTTAGAGAAAGCAGCAAGCACTTTCCTCTTTAAGTGGGGTTCAGGAGGAGGCCCAGCAAGGAGAGGTTGAAAATACTGAGCTGATTTCCTCAGTGGGGTGAGAGGATCATGCCCTGTGACTTCCATAGTTATTAAAAGCAACACATTATACCTGTGGTGTGCTGACTCTAAGATGCCCTGATGACACCAACCTGGTATCTACGCCTTTGTGTAATCCTCTCCCAACAGGCTTCTGCCTCACTTGTCCTCTCTTGCCAGCTCTGATAAAAGTCAGTTGCCATATTGCAAGCTGCCCTATACAAAGGAACTCCATGATAATTAATAATACAATCCACTTAAATCACTTGTATACTCACACATACACACACATGCATAAACATACACACACATACACACACAAACACACACATACACACACACCACACACACACACAAACATATCAAATATGGGAAGCTCATTACCACCTGAGACAATTCATTTAGTTTCTACCTAAGTAATGAATAAAGAGGATTTTTGATGCCCTTTCTTCACATAAGCGACTTGTGATAAATCTCCTGAGTCCATAAACCTCAGTTTTCTCATGTGTAAAATTGAAACCAACCATAATGGGCTGGCATGGCCTCACATGAAGGATGACAGAGACAATTACAAGAAATAACATGAATGGAAGGAACCCCTGAACAAAGAGCAGATGTTTTCTTTCAGTGCAGACCGTTGTCGTCCCTACACTGCAGTCCATTTGGGGTAATTGGCATTCTGTATTCCCCATACCTCCAGGAAGCAAACAAAAAAAAGAAAAAGCTGCTCCTTGATTTTAAGCTTCAAAACAAGTTTTTGAATTTAATGGGAAACTTAAATAGCAAATAATTTGAGTTTCAAAAGCCAAGTAACTTGGGCGTGAATGATGGCTCTAGGAGATTATTAACTGATCAACACTTTTCCTTTGTCCAACTTAGAAACACAGTAAAGTCCAACTGAACTAGAGAAATTTGAGAGAGAGTTGAAGAGAAAGAGAAGAGGGCTGTAGCACTGATGTATTTCCTGCTCAGAGGCTCCTTACTCTTCCCCCACCCTTAAGCCTGTATGAGTGTCTATTCTGAAGAAAAAACTGAGGTGGCTTAGAGGAAGTTCTGTGCAGAACCTGTGTTCTGATTCCTAGGTCAAATCTGGGGGCAACAGCCAGTCTTAAGAGTGCCCTAAGTACTGTTTCTTAAAGTACTAACTATTTCTTATCAAAGGACCATAAGGCCCCAGGGAAAAGCAGAAGAGGAAAGCATGGGATGTGGGGTGAGACATGAATGACTGAGGATACCTTGTGGAGATATAAAACTCAAAGGATTCTGATGAGATTAGATAATGATCAGGGGGCTAGTCACTCTCTTACATTCTGAATCCCCATCTTTGATGATGGGAACTTTAGAATTTAGTTTCATCCTCAGAGAAAAATGAAGAGAAAATCTGGACTTTATTGTTTTTAATCTATGTTCTGGAGGTTAGAGTAGAAATGAAGTTTACCTACAGAAAAGCAATTACATTTTAGTAAATCAGGATTGCTAAACTATGTCACCATGAGAAAAAGAACTTGCATAGTATCTAGGCCAAGCATGGCTATCTAATAAATAGCAGCTCCCATCCGATGATGTGGAACTGACCCTGACCTTCCCACGATGCATTCACAGACCCAAGTTTAGCCATCAGTGGTGACAATGACAAAGAATTTAATCATAGAATCTTTTCCCAGGAGGGAACTTTCCAGGCCAGCTCTCTCAATTTAGAGTTTAGGAACTGAGATACAAGGAGGGAAACAGACAGCCCTGAACAGAGGAAAGTAGCAGCAGAGATAAGGTAGGAGCCCAGGCCCATTAAATTCATGCCCAGGGGTCTTCCTAAGGAGCAGAGCAGAAGTTCACTTTGTAGATCATCAATAATTTAAATGACTGAAGGCTGAGAGACAAGAGCTAGTTAATTAACATGAAGAGATAATCAGAAGATTCTGTTCCCCAGGGCAATCCCATTAACTCTCCAGAGTCACAGAATGAGTGACAGTGAACCACTTGGTTTGTTCTTATCTTGCAAGTTCTCATATTCCCCTCTTATGAAATACGGCTCCACGTAGTTACCTGTTTTTCAAGTTTCTCCATTGGCCTCCCAGGGTCTAGAAACTAAAGTCCAAATTCTCTTTGGCATGGTATTCATGCCCCTCTGACAGTCCTCGCTGTACTTTCCCAGTATCTTCTTTCCCCTGGCCCAACCATGATTGGGCTTCAACTCTGCCCCTTCTTTCAAGCTCTCTGCCTTCATTTTCTCCTGTGTTGCAAAATTCAATTCAGCTTATAAGATGCAGTCTAGATTGCATTTTCCCTTGATCACCCTTTCTCTGTACTTCTAGAGTAAATAAGGAAGAGAGAATATTGCAGTAGGGAAGTAGAAAGTTAGACTCTAGTGGCTTAGGTCAAACAAGCAGTTATTTACTAGTTGTTTGGTCCTGAGTAAATTCCCTAACCTTCCTGAATCTTTAATTTGCAAAATGAGATGTTAATGTTACCATCTTCTAAAAGCAAGTAATTTTCAATACACATACCTGTAACATGCTTAAGACATCACTTAACCATTGTTTTATTCCATCTACTGTAATGAAGGCTGAATAAAAGATAATAATATGCACAACTATAATTTAATGTCTTTATCACTTTTTATCTTGTTTCATCATGATGTGTTCCCTTTCTCTGCCTTAGTAAGTTACGAGGGTCAGATCTCGTGTCAAATATGTCTTGTCTATTCATTCATTCAGAAATTGGTTATTAAGCATCAGTGTATGTCAGACTGTCTCCTATGTACTTGGAGATAGCTGGAAAAAAACATGATTCCTGTTCTCAGTAGTTTCACTTTGTATTTGGGGAGAAAGATATGTAAATATGATTGTCTTCAGTAATCTTTTAGACTCTTTGTCATTTATCTACACATAATGGCATCTTTTTTAAAGTCTAACTTTGATGAAGTAATTTCTTTCTCAATGTTACGCATCAGACTAAGCATTTATATACACTATTTCAGTAAATATCTATGCTTTTACAGTCATATACTCATTTTTGTATTAGAAAATTATGGTCCTGTTGAATGAACATATTGTTCAGGGATGCGTGGGTAAGAAACAATAGAAAAGGATTCAGACTTAAGTACATCCAACCACATAACTCCTCCACTTTCACTAGGCTTTAGTACCTGTATTTATTGGGTATTAATAGTCATTATCTCAATAAGTACAATGATGAGTGAAATATTAAAAAGAGAGGGAAAAACACTCACGATTCCGTTCTGGATTTGCTTTTAAAATTAGAGTTCATGACATTTTTTGATCCTTTCATCATATTTCTAAGAATATGATTTTTCAGGAGGTTTTTCATAGTAAATTTACAATATGTCACCACCATGTATCCTCTACAATGCTCAATTAGCCATATTACACTCTACTGATTTGTCTTTCATTTCAAATCATGTATCACAAAGGCATCCCAAAGTCATATTGGGACAATAACATGGTCAATACCATATCTTAATTTCAGAATTATGAATTTCAAATGTTACTATTAATAATAAGAGCTAACATTGAGTGAGCATTCACTGGTTGCAAGGAACAGTGTTTTACCCACATGGATATATTTGATCCTGACAATGACCTTTCAGGTGAAACAAATTATTCCAATATTACAGATGAAAAGCACTCAGAGAACACAAACAATCTTATCAAATTTCAAACAGAGCAAATAAGAAACAGGACATGATAGGTATTGTATTTCAGCCAAAGCACTTACTTGGAAACATCAAGGGCATCTAATGAGAAAGTAAGTATCACTCTGAGCAAGGGTCCTCACCAATAAGAGATGGGTGGAAGGGAGTAGGCACAGAGTCTCTTCAAGTACTTATAAAGCCATCCAGAAAGGAAGAGGGCCCAGCCCTTGAAGGTGTGCTCCCTAACATGATCTTATTAGAATGTCCATTGTTCATAGCAGTCTCACTGTTGGCTTAACCAAACATTCCATTTGGAATGATTCTTGTGCAATAGAGAAGCCCTGTATTCACCCTCTTCAGATCAGAAAGAACACAGACGTAAGAGAGGCTCAGCTTTCAGTCCTGGCTTCATCTCTTACTCAGTACAGACCCTGAGCTTTGATCAGTTGTTCATGATACTGTCCTAGGTGCTTAAGCAACACAAATAATGAGGCTCAGGTGGCACCATCAAGAAATTCATAGATACTGGAGATTGTCAGTATAATATGGTAAGCACAGCAAGAAGGAAATTTCAGCCTCAAATTCTACATCCAGATATGTTATGAACACCCAACAATTATAAAGAAAAGATGCCCAATTTCTTTTGCAATCTGATATATGTAAATTACAATCATAGTATGATCGCATTTCACATTAACCAGTGTGGCTAAAATTTTAAAGAAAATAGACAATACTAAGTGTGGGTGTGGATGCGAAACTGAAACTTTTATGCACTTCTGAAGTAAGAATAAATTGACTTGTCGACTTTGGAAAATTACTTGGCAATGTCTACTAAAACTAAGCATACACATACCCTATTATCAACTGTGCATTCATTGTAAGTGCTTAACAGACATGCATATAATTATGAATTAAAAGGCATTTATAAGAATATTACTCTTTTTTTCAATAGTGCTCCAATGCTAGAAAAATATGCAAATCTAATTAGGACAGAAAGTGAATTGTGGTATATTCATACTTTGGAACATGATATGGCAGAAAATGAGATACTACTGTACATAGCAATATTACGAATTGCAAAATACCATTTGAGAAAAAAAATCCAGACAGAAAAGAATGCATGCTGTCTGATCTCATTTGTATAAATCTGTCCAAAACCAGCCAAAACTAACTTATTGTGTTAGAAATCAAGAAAACAACTACTCTTGGTGAGATAGAGAGTGACTATAAAGGGGCAGAGTAGAGGTTTCTATGGTATGGATGGTGTTTGCTTCTTGAGGTAGGAGTGGTTAAACTCGATCTTTGATAATGAGAAAATGTATCAAGATTGGATACATCTATATGCATTTTACAATGCATATTTCAATAAAAATAAAAATTAATTCCATGGTACTGATCTTTGAGTGTTGACACATGAGCCTAGAATTATGAGACCTACCTTTACAAGTAGATATGAGAATTACATGGGAAAACTTACTCTACAAAGAGTTACATTGACAGCACATATTTGGAGTGAATGAGCAAGTGAGTGAGTGAGTCAATGAGTTAATCCTATCAGTGCTGTCACTCTACCACTCTAATGACCATTCCACAGTTTGGAAAACTATGTAGCCAATGTCTAATAAAACTAGATTTGTACATGTCCTATAACACAGCTATGCTAATTTAGTGCTAGAATGAAGAATATTACAAATAAATGTTATATCATTTCCTGAACATTTCCCAACTTTCCATGTATATTGCACTTTCATTCTTGCCATAACCAACTCCCAACTCACCTGAAACAAATTCCGAGTGTTTCTTCTGCATCTGGTCTCAACCAGACTGTTCCATCTGCATGAAATTCCCTTCTCACCATCTGTCCAAAGCACTTCCACTTTCTCAAATCCAATTCCATATATAATCTCCTCAAAGTTATTTTCTCTTCAATTCCTATCATCCTTTGTCTACTTCTTCAACAGTAATAACAGCACCACTATAGGAAGCTTCCACCATGTGTCATTCTCTGGGATATACATATGTTTTACATTAACTCATAAAGTAATCATTCCAAAAAAATATGGATGCACTTTTAACTTTGTAATAGACAAATAATGAAACAAACTAACAAGAACCATAGGAATTAGCCATTATTATCCCATTTTCAAAATAAGGAAAACAAAGCTCTAATTGACTGAGTAATAAGTTTATCCTACAAAGTTGGGAACTAGATGACTTGGGATTCAAAACAGGCTGGAAGAATGTTCTGTCCCAAGATTATAGAGCTTATCATTAATTACTGAAATTATGGACATTTGGCATGGTGGATAGATACATGAGGCTGCCTCTGCCTGCAATATAATTGTGATCTATCCATTTAAAGTGAGGAGAACCAGTGTAGTGTTCTATTCAAGTGCTGAGGTATACCTTGAATAATAAAGTTAAGGGAAAAACCTATAGAGTATTGGCTGTAACTAACAAACCTGGGCTACGTCATCTGCTTCTAAAAAGATGAAAAGTACTATTCTCAATTTTCAGAAGGGTTAACTGTGGTTCAGAGAATTCAAACAATGTTAAGTCCATTTAGCAAACAGAGGCAGGAACTTGGCTTAGAACTCACTGACCCTTAATATTTTTATGCCAGGCTCTTCCCACCACAAAATACAGCTCCTTAAAAATCCAGATCTCTGTGAGCTTTATCAGGAAGCACTGCTAATTCCACAACAAAGGGCTAGTAAGATCACATTTTTCTTTTAAATTGTCATTAATTTTCAATTCACTTTCATTTTAACTGTTTTGGATGCAGGGTTCTATTTATCTTTAGTGAATTCAAATATCTCATTCAGTGGAAGGTCTTCCCAGATCTTATATCACCCTACTTTACTCAATGAACTGTCCCAAGGACTTCCTATGTAGGAGGCAGTGAACAAGGTACTGGAGTTTCAGTAGTGAAAAAAAAAGTCATACTCTGCTCTTCCAGAGGTGACATTGTGGGGAGGCACAATCATCACTCTTTTTTTTTTCTTTATTATTCATATGTGCATACAAGGCTTGGGTCATTTCTCCCCCCTGCCCCCACCCCCTCCCTTACCACCCACTCCACCCCCTCCTTCTCCCCCCCAATACCCAGCAGAAACTATTTTGCCCTTATTTCTAATTTTGTTGTAGAGAGAGTATAAGCAATAACAGGAAGGAACAAGGGTTTTTGCTGGTTGAGATAAGGATAGCTATACAGGGCATTGACTCACATTGATTTCCTGTGTGTGGGTGTTACCTTCTAGGTTAATTCTTTTTGATCTCACCTTTTCTCTAGTTCCTGGTCCCCTTCTCCTATTGGCCTCAGTTGCTTTAAGGTATCTGCTTTAGTTTCTCTGTGTTAAGGGCAACAAATGCTAGCTAGTTTTTTAGGTGTCTTGCCTATCCTCACCCCTCCCTTGTGTGCTCTCGCTTTTATCATGTGCTCATAGTCCAATCCCCTTGTTGTGTTTGCCCTTGATCTAATGTCCACATATGAGGGAGAACATACGATTTTTGGTCTTTTGGGCCAGGCTAACCTCACTCAGAATGATGTTCTCCAATTCCATCCATTTACCAGCGAATGATAACATTTCGTTCTTCTTCATGGCTGCATAAAATTCCACACAATCATCACTCTTAAATGCAGTTTCCAACTGGGGTAAATGCTGTGAATTAAAAGGACAGAGAGCTTAAAAAAGTGTAATGGGCATTGAAACTCATTTTGGAGGTCAGAGAAGGCTTTACAGTGCTCAGGCAGAATTAATTAATCTGGCACAATTTGTGCTCTGGGCTAGCACTGTATGGAATTAATTTTCTTCTGGCCTATGAATAACACAAGGACAGGACCATGTCTTATTCATACCTTGATCTCATGCCCTAGCAAAGTTTCATGGCATATTATAGGTGGCTAATAGATCTCTCTTGAATTAAATTTACCATTATTCCTGCCAATCTTGTGGATACCACCACTATTGAAGAAAAATGCAGGTGTTGTCTTTGTGAACACAAGCCCCGTGTAAGGAGCTCTATTTCAACCGCACCTTCTTGGAACCTCAAGAACAGAAACAACAATTTGTTGATGACAAAAGGAACGAGAAAGCTGACTTCCTCCAACTACTTCTCTGCAATGCTAATTTGCTTTCAGAGGCTCTTCTCCAGTTCCTTTATAGCAATTTCACAAGCTATGGCTTCTGTTAATGACTGTTTGCAAATCCAATTTGATGATTATTCTTTGTGTTAAGCCCAGTTAAAAAAGCTTACAAGTAGGAAAGCAGAGACAGGGGTATTATAAACCAGTCCAAAGCAAAGATCAAAGAAGCTATCTTGGCAGGGAACATATTTTGTGTTTTTGCTGTATTTTGTTTTTCCCCATCTATAAGGTTCCTTTCAGAAATCCTGTCAAACTACCATAATGGACAAGAAACTGACTGATGACAGAGAAGATAAAGTACAAATCATATAGCAAGTGAGAGAAAACACTAAAATGTGGGCCCCAGATTTGTATGTGTGTGTGTGTGTGTGTGTGTGTGTGTTAATGCAAGACTTGCTACCATGCCAGTCATTTTAATAATGCACTGGAGGAATGAAATTCCAGCCAAGTTGGCACTTTCTAGAGAAAAAAAGCTAGATTGGGAATTTAGTGTGAATTTTTAACCTGGCATGGCTCTCATTCCATTTCATCTTTCCAGTCCCACCTCCCCCTGTCCCTTTAGCAGCTTACTCTGAGATGAGCTGACCGTCTTTAGATCTTCTATAACTGCCTTTCTGCTCACACTGTTTCTACCTCCATGTGACAACACTAAACACCACTCTGATCACCCACTATGAGCTATGCCCAGTAAAATCCTTAGTAAACACTTCCACCAAAGCTCAGAAGAGGAGATACTTAGTATGCATTTCAAATATCCATTGATGCAAGCAAAACTTGGTGAGTTAAAGCAAAACTATTTTCCATTCTCCAAATCCTATGGAAGTGATCATTTGAGCAGAATTCAGTTGGCTGACTCCATGTCTAGCCTGAGAGCTCTCAGCTTGGCTCAAATGTGCCCCTTTCAACATGACCTCTTCCTCCTGCTGGACAGACAAGAGTTAAAGATGGTTCTAGCCTTCAAGAGGAAACACTCTTGGCTGAGAGGAGAAGCTGTGAATTTCTTAAAGCACAGTTTGGAAGGTGAATACTATCACTTCTGTGATACTCTATTTTTCAAGCCCAAATGAGGAGCAGGTCTAGGTTCCAGAAAGGGGAAAAGAGTCCACCTGTCAATGGGAGAGTAGAAGCGCAGGTGGGATGAGACAGGAAATACATTACAGGCACTTTTGGAAATGAAACCTGCTCAGATATAACGGTGAGGACCATGTTCTTTGGAGTCAAGATATTTCAGTTCTGCCTTCAGCTGTGTGACCATGGACAGGTTATCTCAATTATCTGAGCTTTAAGTTCCTCAACCCTAAAATGGAGATACACCAGCTGCTTCACAGAATTCCTTAAAGAAGAGCATGCCCCACACAGAGAATGGGCTCTAGAAACAGTTCACTGTCATTGAAGTGACCATGTGACACTTTGTCCCAATCTGGATACTTTAGAGAGTAAAAGGGAGAGGCAGCTGCTTGATGTAATTTAAGTAGGGGTAAGAGGTGTGCATAGGGATTTGTGTTTACCAGCAGGGAATGTTACTATTAGCCATTGACAATGGGAGATATCAGACACCAATTGAAACTCAAAGACATTAATTAGCTTGTCCAAGATGACTCACTCACTCTCACTTGCACACGTGTGGAGCTCTTCTTCTGTGCCAGGCACTGAATACCTCTGTCCCCTGGGGGCTTGTAGTCTAAGGATGGAGAGCCTAAGTTATCTAGCAAGCATGAAATTAATTTCTTATAATTTGGCTTTTAAGTAAACAAATCAATGTAAAGCAAGATAGAACACATTAGTGAGTATTTTTTAAACTGAAAGGGATGGTTCTGATTCAAATCGCTTAAAAAAGCAGCCACAAACTGTGTCCTATGGACCTGGTCTGAAACCCGTTTCTATTAAGCTTTATGGGAACACAGATACACTCACGTGTTTATACATTCTTTATGGCTGCTTTCATGTTATATGATTATAGCACTGAATACTGGCAACAGATCATACAGCCTGCAAAGCTTAAATATTTCCAATCTAGCCCTTTACATAAAAGTTTTCCTGTCCTTGGCTGAAACAATAGAGAAAAATATTATCCCCCATAACTAAAGATTTAGTGGAGGATTATGTCATGCCCTAGATCATTGCTGTCATGAGGACAGAGGCTCCTCACATCTTTCTGTTCTATGACCTTCAGGCTATTGCTTCATCAGAGCGTGGTTCCTTTTAGGTTTGCATGATGGTTACAGATAGTACAGATTTATGCTGACATAAATTCCAGAAGAAGCAACCATTGTTCATAGAATGTATCACTCCTAAGAGTGCATCTGTTCTGAGGAGAAACAGAACAAAATGGAATACTCCTCCTCAGAGGTCCCCATCGATGCCCTACCAATGGTACTGAACTTGACTGAGTCCCACGCCCTCCCCTAAATCAGGCACTAGGATGAGAACAATATAAACAAAACATGATTGGCTAGTGCAAGTTAAAATAAAACCCAAGGCCAGCTCAGGGCCAGTATTCAGACTACTACACCCTGGATCTAAAGTCTGTATGGTCTCCAGGATACCAACCTCTCTGTTGACATTGTACCTGTTCTCCAACCACCGTTTCTAATACACCGATCTTTGCAACTTTGAGAAGTGTTTTCCAAACTAGATTTTTTCTTGTCCTTTTTTTATGTAACCTCTGCATTCCCAACCTTTCTTTGTTCTTTTCTTACACATTTTTGGTACATATTTATAGGTGTGATTTTTTTTTTGTGTGTTGTACTGGGATTTGAACTCAGGGCCTACACCTTGAGCCACTCCACTGGCCCTTTTTTGTGAAGGGGTTTTTCAAGATAGGGTCTTGTGAACTATTTTCCCGGGCTGGCTTCAAACTGTTATCCTTCTAATCTCTGCCTCCTGAGTAGCTAGAATTACCGGCATGAACCATCGGTACCTGGTTTAGGTGTGATAATTTTGCCTTTTCTCTCCAATTAGGATGTGAACACTTGAAGGTCACTGACCATTCTAATTCATATCCATATCTATTAAGACAATGACTAACAATGTGAACGCATGGTACATCTTCAATGTATGTTCATGTTCACTAAACTAGAAATGGTAGTATAGATTTGAGGCTCCCCTTGCTTTGGTTTGTTGGGTATGATGAGGACTCAAACAATCTTGATATTCTTGAAAAAGTCCAGATCCCCAGCAAAAACACACATGAGAAAGGACAATGGAGTGCTGTCCATTCAATGGTCAGTTCCCAGAAGTCTCTGATGGGCAAAGTACAAAGTCAGATCAGTGAAGCAGACGCAGGGTAGTACTCTTCTACACATAGAGAGCAAAGGGTAAAAGATATATGTGGAGTGCCTGGAAGGCCATAAAAAAATTAGGGCTGATTTTCCAGCAATAAAGAGCCACTGAGAAGCAAACAGAGTTTACTTTATTACCTATTGTATTTCAGGAACTGTGTGAAGTGTGTGTGTGTGTGTGTGTGTGTGTGTGCGCGCGCACACTTGCATTTGTGTATCTGTGTGTATGTTTAATCCTCATGAAGAGATCATTAAATAACTGCAAAATCTACACTGTAGATGATGAAATTCACATTCAGCAAGGTCAGGTGGTTAAGGTGACAAGAAGTTGACAGATTCAGGATTTCACTTAATATCCCTGATGCTCAAATTTCTGACTTTTCTTCTCAGCCACATAGCTGACATCTGACCAACAGTTCAAGAATATTACTCCAGCGGGTGAAGAAAGAATGGGTTTGTTGGAGAAGGAGAACCACTGAAGGTTGTGACACTAGTTAGAAGCTATTGCAATTGTCCTGAAAATAGGATGAAGCCTGTCTCCACACATCATTACCAGAAATCAATAGGGGTGAAGGAAGGGGAACAACTATAGCTGGTATAAAGGTACCGCCTTGGGGAGGTGGGCTATCGGGAAGCCACAGTCTTTTCTGCTTGTGTCACTATTGCTAAATCAAGGCAGCATCCCTGTTGTCCTTGGGATTTTTTCTTTGACTCTGGTAAACATTCTAAGCTTAGACAAGCTGTAGTCACAAGGATAAAATATTATTAGTTTAGCTGTATTTTAGTTCCAGCTTTCTCTATGAATCATGTGTGCATGAATCATAATCACCACTCTTCATATTTTAGAAGCAGATGTATAATTTTTCTTATCCAAGAAAAAAATCAATTGCTGCTTAAATATGAGTCTAATGTTGTTTTTTGAATCTCTTGGATTTATTCAATTGTGAGCCTTCATTTTGAGGGAGAGAAAGAATAATTATAAAAGTATTTTTTAAAGTGACATTTATTGAGTATCCTGTCTATGATTCTATTCACTTTTCATAGTCAGAGTAGGTATAAGTGCCCCCATTTTATAGAATGAGAAACTGAGGCTTATGTAAGAAACTTATTGGACCAGAATGGTTCTCACAGATTCAATTAACATGTACTAAATACCAAATCCTAGGCTTCCAGTGGGCCTAACACAGCTCACCTGGTTATAATGTAAGAAATTATACCAGAACGACCTACTCCATAGGAATCCTTCTTCTTTTTTACTATTTTAGAGCTCCCTGAAATACAACTGTACCATCTGTCATTTACTCTTATCTTAGGGTACTTACATTAACTGTTGACAGCTACTTATTTCTTCACCCGTGTAATGGTTTGATATGAAGTGTCCCCCCAGAAAGGCTCAGGTTTTGGTGACTTGGTTCCATGCTGGTGTCGCTATTTGGGGAGGTTCATGAGCCAAGATAAATCCTTCCTCCCTTTGGTTGTCTCTGTCAGGTGTTTGGTCACAGTAATGAGATAACTAACTAATGCAAAATGGGATCATTGCTGTGATTAAACCTGACAATGTGGATCTGAAACTTTTGGAACTGTTTGCAGAAGGAATTTGGAAAAGTTTGGAGGTGCGGGCTAGACAAGCTAAAGAAATCTATGAGCAGAGCTTAAAGGGCAATTTTGGTAGGAGCTCAGAAGATCAGAATTCCAAAAGGAATGCAGACAGTGAAGGCCAAGCTCATTAAGTTTTGGGTAGGAATGTAGTCTCTACTGGGAACTGGATAAGAAGACATGTTTGTTACATCATGGCAATAAAGTTGTCTATAATTTTGTCTCTGTCTTGAGATATTATGGGAGGCTGAGTTCAAAGGTGTGGGACTAATTTGGTGGAGGAAATTGAATAACAGCATAGCATTCAGGCTGCAGTATGGTTATTACTTGATGTTTTTAAGACAAATCTATTATGAGAATTTGGAGCAGAAGGATTTGAAAAACATGCAGTCCATCAAGAAAAGGTGTTAGTTGAAAGATGTGGAGAAGGAGGGTGTGTTTATTGAAGAAGTTAGTGCCATTAAAAGAAGCCAAGCATTTTGTACTGAAACAATAGGAAAGACACCTTGAGGGCATCTCAGGAATTAACATGACTCAAACATCACAGACTGTAAGGTATAAAATTGTAAACTCATTTGAAATACTTTCCTTTGAGAAGAAAGACCTTCTCGAGCACCCTATGTACACAGAGCTACCTCAGCAAGTGTTTTCTTCTGTTCAGTCACCCAGACATTCAGTGACCACTGCAGTTATGGTTCAAGGGGGCCCAGATACTGCTCAAGATAACAGCAGACATTGTCCATGTGATACTGGCATTTCAGGCATGATGATCACAAGAGGGATTCATGGAGGCTCCCGCTGAGATTTCAAAGGTCTGTGAAGCCAAGCAATGTGTGGCAGGATGAGAATCCCAGCAGGTTGCCTCTGGGCAGGTGATACATAAATCTGTAAACATATAGGCTAAGATGCAGTGGAGATTCCATGATGTTGGGGATTCCAGGAATGTGGAATGTCTGCCAAGGAAAGCCCAAGGTAATGAGTAGAGCTAGTCAAAGAGAGGCCATGCAGGCTGCAAAACGCAAGACCATAGGGTGGAGCTGCTCATGCTCCACCAACCTGTACCCCAGATGATGGACATTTAATGTTTGTCCTGCTGGATTTTGATCTTGCTCTGGTCCACTCCTTCTTTGCTATCTTCATGTTCCTTGCTTTTAAAATGGAAATGTTTATTTTGTTCTATTATATATTGGAAATATGTTAATTTCTTTGGATTTTATAGGAGTTTGCCACAGCTAGGCGATTGCCTTAAGTCTCAGTAAAGACTCTGGACTTAGACTTTTGAATAATGTTGGAATTGTTAAGACTTTGGGGAATCTTGAAGATGAAATGCATGCATTTGTTTTTGAAGAAAGACATAGCCCTTTTAGCAACCAGGGACAGAATGTTATGTTTTGGATATAAAGTGTCCTCCCAAAATCTCATGTGTTGCATGCTTGATCCCCAACTGATGGTGCTATTTAGGAAAGGTTCTAGAAACTTAGAAGGTGGGGAATAGCTAGAGGAAGTAGGCTCTGGAAGTAATTTCTTGAGAATATCTCATCCTTGGTTCTGTCTCTACCTAGCTCTCCATTTCTCTCCTTCTCTCATTGTTCATTTCCTGCCTGCCATGAAGTGAACAGCTCTTCTCTGCCACATGCTCCCACTACCATAATGTTCTGCCCACATGAGTGAGACCAAGCAACCATGCACCACACTCCCTAAAACTGTGAGCAAAAATAAGCAATTCTTCCCTTAAGTTCTGTCAGGTATTTGGTCAGTTATGATGAAGCTAACTAATATACCCTGTTAAATGTATATTACAAAAGGCAACTATGAAGCCTGGTTCTTAGAATTGATTTGGAGCATGTGGTTGAAGGATGTGGTGATCTGTGTCAGTTTCCATAACTACTAAACATTGACTTAAGTCAGAATGTCCAGAGCAGTCCCAACCTGCCTGCCACCAGTCACAATCTTCCTTTGGCTCTTCCTGCTTTTCAAAACCCTCTCATCCCCCTCAGAAAATATGACACTTTCTATCATCCATGTATGGCTGAATCCATGCTGTATTAGTCAGTTTTACCATTGGTGTGAACGAATATCTGACAGAAACAAGAGGAACTACTTATGTTAGCTCACAGTTTCAAGGTTTCAGTCCTTCATGTCAGGAAGGAATGGTGGAACAGAGCAGTTCACCTCATAGCAAATGGAAAGCAGATAGAAAAAATGAGATTAGGGAGCAAGTATAACTTTCAAAGGTACACCCCCCCAGTAACCTACTTCCTCTAACTAGGACCTGCATCCTAAAAGTTCCAAACCCAGCCAAAATAGCTCCACCCACTGAGTACTATGTGTTGAGCACAAGAATCAAGAGAGGACATTTTATATTCAAATCATGACATATGCACCAGACTCCATGGTTGAAACCCCAAGGCACATCATCTCACTGATGCCCCCAAGTTTTGGTGAATCTTGGAGTGTTATCATCATTTTACTAATGGGGACACTGAAGCTCTGAGAATTGACATGTCCATAGGTATCCATGCTTTGTGATTTAGTATTATTATTGTATTTAATGTTCTTATTGTATTAAACCACATTACTTATTAAAATACAACAAAATTACCAAAATCACTTATCAAATGAAATACCAATCTCTATAAATAGCTTATATATGGTTTTAGAAAATTTTGTGTATTTTCAACTACATCATCTCATCAGGCCTCAATATCCTCTAAAAATTAGTTATACAATAAATATCTCTCAATAAATCCACACAAATAAATCTGAACACATAGTTGAAGGTCACAAACTGCCCTCTAGTCTTTTGTCAAAGTGATCTTTCTAAATTGAATTTTTTTATCTTTTGATTAAAAATTGTAGGAGAAACTTCAAATGTGGTCACTCAATGGAATTGAAGTAAACAATTACAGTCATTTAGTTAAGGCTGGGGCCTGGATTCAGCATATATTTCAAAATTATCTTGTTCTTTTTGACCGACTAGTAAGGGCAATTTCAGCCTTTCTCCATCCTGCATTTCCTGACATTGAGACTACACCATCTGCAACAACCTGTATGCCCCCTTACACCAGGAGGGCACGTATCTTCTCACTTTGTAGTAGTGTCATTAAAGATGTGAATGCTTTATCTTCATGAAAGGTGACATTTGTGCTTATCTTGCATATGATAATCAGACACCTGGGATGGTGAACATGGAACCAATCAATATCCTTTGTGATAATTTGATAAGAAAATCTGGATCTGTAAGAAGACAGAGTCATTAGGAATAACGTGGTAGGGCCAAGGTTTATGAATTGGTGAAAAATTCAAACTTAATAGTCACTTCCATTTCTGTGGAAAATACTGCTGAAGTGTTTTAGTGTCACATGTTCTATAACACAAATCGGAGATGTGGTGTGATGTGGAGAAGTGGTCAACTCTGTAGGAATATTTGTAGAGGTCTACCCACTCAAGTTGGACACAGGGATCAAAGTATGTTTGTTTTGCCAATTGACACCACACTCTGAGTGCACCCCTCTGTGAAATGCAATGACAGCCTGTGTACCTATAAACCTCTCAAAAGCAAGGACTCCAAGGCAGGAGAGAGAATCAGAGCATCAAAAACAATTCTAGGAATGAGACAAATTAGAACAGCAAAGGGGCACCCCTGGGCTTACATCAGTGCAAGGCTGCCTATAAACAAAAGTACATCCAAAACTAGTGTGAGTGTAATAAAAAAAGTCACTCTTACATTTTGCTAGTCTGACCAGGCTGGAAAAATCTCAATGGTCTGTAAATGCAAACTTGGCCACCACATGTCCACCTTGAACATGGAATCCTTTCACAGCATGCCAATGTGGGTGGATAAATTCAATTCAAGATGGTCTGACAATCAACTCTGATTAGAATGTGACTTTTCAAACAGTGTGAGAATGGCAAGAACAGTTCTTGGAATTACATTACCAGGTGACATATTTTTAAGGCTATACAACCTTGAGCAAACCAATTAACTTTTCTGAATCCTAATTTCTTCTTCTGTAAAATGGAGATGAGAACTGACCCAATAGCATTGTTGTGAGAATAAAATTTGGCAATTTTTTACTGAAGTGATATTAGATCCCCAGTGGATGAAGTTTCCTTTCTTGCAACTTGGCTGGCTGAGTGCTGCAGATTAATATTGATAAACAGGATAACATACTTAAGGAGAATAAAGTTCCCGTGGCAGGGCAGGGCCTGGTGGTACACAGCTGTAATTCCAGCTACTTGGGAGGCAAGATCGGAGGATTTCAGTTTGAGGTCAATCCAGATAAAAATTAGCAATATTCTACCTCCAGGCATGGTGGCTCATGCTTGCAGTCCCAGCTTCTTAGGAGGCAGATGTAAGGATCCTGATCCTCTTACATCCAGGAAAAAAGTGTGAGGCCCTATCTGAACAACAAACTAAAAGAAAATGGACTGGGGGAAGAGGCAGATGCCTCAAGTGGTAGCACTTGCTTAGCAACTGTGAGGCTCTTGAGTTAAATCCCCAGTACTGCCAAAAAAAAAGGTGCAGATGTTTTGTTTTGCAACCCCTGCCTCCATGTTCTGCCTTCTACAGCAGTCTAACTGCCATTGTGGGACTCCCATTCTAAGTCAGCAGGTCTATGATAAACTTCTATTTCTGATGGAAATTTGTTATATTGTTTGGAGGTTTAGAAATAGAGAAGGAAAAAGCTACACAGTTTGGTAATGTTGTCAGTAGAGAAGAGGAATATACACAACTATCTAACAAACCTGGATTAAACCCCCAGCTCTGCCACTTTCTAGCAGCAGAACTGTGGCAAGTTGCTCAACTGTTTTATACCTCAGTTTCCTGGGCTGTAAAGTACAGATAAAACCTACCTTACAGCAGCATAAAGGAAAATAAGACCTAACGTACAATGGCATTGTAAGGAAACAACGCACTAATACAAACCAAGCTGCCAAGCATGACAGGTGACTTATTGCAGCCATTCAATAGATAGTAGAACAAACACTCTTATCATGAGTACCAGTACTTATGAATCACTAAATTAGTATCATTATTATTCTAAAAAGCAATGAGATTTGGCAATGTGGTTTCTGTGCTAATGCTGAAGTTACCTGTTCTTAGAACATCTCTGTTTGATTAGTCAAAGAATTTTATTTGTGCCGCAATTCACTCACCTGTAAAAACAGCCACAAGTACAAAAACAGTCACCTTCCTTGTCTGGAAAGCCCGCTCATTTTAATTAACCTAAAAGGTTTCTAGTAATTCATGTTTGTAAAGCACTTTGACATCCTAAGAATAAGAGGCAATTTAAATGCAAAGTTTTTTTTTTATAACACCATTTATATGATTAGTCCTCAAGGGCTCTCAAGCAAGATGGAGCTCCTAGAATTCCATGCTTCTCATCAGAAGAAGGCCCTTTCTGCCCACTTGAAGACCAGGTTTGCATGGGTTGGCTGACAGTTCTTGGAACTCTGCTTCTTTGCAAAAATGTGGGCAAAGTCAGAAACTATCAAATAAAAGAGAGTACCAAAAGGAGGTAGACTTTGAGTGGCTTTAAAAACCAGCCAAATGATTTCTCATAAATCTACAGATTAAGTTCAGCTGTGCTTCTGAGTTCTATCAAAAAAAAAAAAACCCAACGTGAGACAGCAGTTAATGTTATTAAACAAGAGATAAAACTCTGAACTATCATAATAGGGGAAAGGAGACCTCAATATACAACATGTGCAGGTGCTGGTTTATAGCCAAAAAACAGAGTGGCAGTAAAAGATGGAAAGTTACTACAGGGAGCATAAGGAATAAGGAGGACTCTAGGTAAACCAATCTCACAGGTTTCTTGGGGAAGGCATTCCAGGAGAAGCTGGAAGATGAGGAACCAGACCACACAGCAAATTTACTCAGATACAGAGGGTGGGAGCTCTCGCTGAACAGACATAGCAGAGGTTTTTGCTAAAATAAGGAGTCCACACATGGGTCTAGGAGAATACTCAGGAGTCTGATAAAGCTTGGCCAAGGAAAGAATCTTTGTCAGATCTTGACACACTCATTTGGATATCTCAAAGGCAATTAAAACTTAAATTCCTACTATGTCCAAAAGTTCCCTTGATCTCTGCTATCATCACTTTCACTCACCAGCATCTTTTGTTTTTCTCTGTGAAGCCAGACCAGCACTGCCTCTCTTACAATTGCACCAGTCCCTTTCTTACCATTAGCCCTCCTGGTACTTTCAATACTGAAAATAGTGTAGGCTTTGGAGACCAACCATCAGAATTTGGATGCTAACTTTTTCACTCGTTGATTGTTCTCAGTTTTAGTCTCCTCTGCAGAATGAGCTATTAATCAATAGTTTATGAGACTTAAGTATGCATTTCTGTGGTAATTAACAGACTCTCAGAAAGTAAACATTATTAATAAGTTTATTCTCAAATAGATATTGAACATGTAATTTTGTTTTGGTCTCTGTGTTAAACACCAAAATTATAAAAATAAGAACATTTATACCTTCCTATCAGGGGTTCAGAGCCAACTAGGTGAGAAAATCCAATGTTTCATTTTACAATATAGGGGATTATGATTGAACTTCACGAAGCAGGAAACACCAATTCACTTCAAGGCAGATCAAGGATTATGGCTAGAGAAGGCAACAAATGATATATGCCTTGAAAAATACACTAGAGTTTTTGGCTGAGAATTGGGTATAATATTCAAGACTGAGGGAACAGCAACACAAAAACCTCACACACAATGAATGACAATGTAGCTTTTACACATTCAACAAATATGCATTAAGCTCCTACCATGCAAGTGACAATCGTTTAAGTGTGATGAAATGAAAAAAAATAGACAAAATTCTAGCTCTCATGGGTCTTACTTCAATGGACAAAAACTAATAATAGATAGTGTTTCACGTGTGATAATTCCAAGGAAATAAGCTGGACAAGTGATGGGAGTGGGGAAGAGAATATTTTAGACAAGGTGCCAGGAAGATATTTAAGCAGAGAAGAGAATGAAGTAAGAGAGCAGGCCCTCTGGTCAGCCACGGCTGGAGATTTTTGTAGAGAAAGAAGAACAGCACTAACATCCTAATTTCACATGGCTTAGAGTTTTAAAGAAACCCTAAAATGGGAGGTGCGGCTGGAGCAGAGTAAAGGTAATACACAGAGGCAGGAGGTGAGGTCAGGGAGATAGCAGAAACCAAATCATTTAGGACCTTGTAGACTATGGTAGAGCTTTCTAAACATAGACTGTTTCAAGTCTGGAACTGGAAGGTTTTGAGCAAAGGTGTGGTTTGACTTCATTTGCATTTTAATAGATCTCTCTCAGGGCTGTGTGGAGAAGAGATTATATGTGATCAAAGTTAAAAGGCTATTTCAATGAATCAGTTAAATGATGATGGTGGCTTGGGCCTGGGTGGCACTGCATGAGGAGGTGATGAAAATGGTCAATGTGGATACACTTTGAGTTTCAAACCATTGTGTTGGTTGTTGGTTTTGATGTGAAAAGAAGAATCAAGGACAATACCAAAATGTTTGACCTGAATAACTACTAAACTTAGGTTGCCATTCACTAAAATTAGAGAGATGATAAGATGAAATTGGGCAAGGCAGAGGCTGGGGAAAATGAAAGGTACAGTTTTGGATCTATCATAAGAAGATGACATCCAGACATTCAAGTGCAAAAGTTATGCTAGCAATTGAACACATAGGTTTTGAGGTCAGGGTCCTAACTGAAGATGAAACTGGGAGATGGTCAGCATATAGAAGATATCTAAAGACTCCAGACTTGGAGATGCAGCTCAGAGAACAAGAGTCAATAGAGAAGAGATTCAAAGTCTGATCCTTGCAGCAGGGGACAGAAGAGCAAAATACATTTAAGAAAACAAGTATAGGCCAGAGAAGATAGAACTTAAAACACTTAAAGTAGCCCAAATTTGGCATGGGAATTATATATGATATGCAGTATGAGGAGCTCTATAGGAGGAGGGAATGGAAAAGAAAGAGGCATGACCAAAGAGTTTACAAAGTAAGGGTACCAGCAGAAGCCATCACTGAACCAGGTCATGGGCTGTCGAAGTGTTCACATGCATACTTTTCTTCTCTCAAAAAGCCCACTAATGCACTGACTACAGATGAGAAAGCTGAGGCTCAGGGAAGTTAAGCAGGTTGCCAAAGGACATATTGTAAGTAAATGTTAGAGAATGACCTCCTCCGTGGTCCCAAAACTCAGTATCTAAACCACCATTCTATACTTCCAGTAATGAACCAAAAGAAGAGAGGTCTCAGGTCAATAATTATTAATGAAGCAACTGATATACCCCAGGAACTGTTTGAGGTGCTGGGAAAGCAAGGAATTATACTAAATGAAAGAGACCAATAATAAACAAACATCTATCTGTGTATGTATGCGTGTATATTTAAGTGTACCTGTGTATGCATATGTCAGTATATATGTAAATACACAGATAGATGGTAGATAGATAGATAGATAGATAGAAAGGTAGATGAGAGAGAGTAATGGGGATTTACACTTTATCATGGGCAGAAAGGAATTTAGGGCATGATGTGCCCTAAATGATGATCCATCCTCACTCTGCACATACTTTATTTTGAATTATGGTCATTTCTGTACTACTCACTGAAATTCTGAGTTAAATCTCCCTTCCCCCCATGTAAATGCACGTTCCCTGAGCCTAGATGCCATAGCTTCTTTTCTGCTAGCCTGTGCCTAGGTTGGTGTTCTGCACAGAATAACCCTGAACAAATACTTTCCAGCTGTTTAGTATATTGGTGCCATAATTAATGATACATTTCCTGTTGGCTACCATTTACTCGTGAGCATTTCTTGTCTTTAGATGGGGTGGATGCTTGCCCTTTAAATTCTGTGGGAACTTTGTAGGTAGGGCAGGGGAGGTTACTCTGCAAGCAGGTTACAGTGACAGATGTGACTCTATTCAATAACTGGTACCTGAAAAAACAACTAGGTCATCCCATTAGCTTGACTCAGGACATCTCTCACCAGGCCTTTAGTCTTCAGAAAACACCAATCTCAATTAACTTTCATGGAAATTGGATTATTTCCTGCCCATTTGAAGGTCTTCATTTTTCCAGTTTGTATATCCTTGAAAACTTTGTTGAGGCTCACATGCAAAGATGGTATTCTTCCAGGTTACAAATCACTTTCACATAAATTATCAATTATGATCTCATAATGGCCTGTGGGGTTGCTACTAAGGGAAATCATAGCACTTTGAACAATAAATGAGATTTGAGGGTTAAGTAACTAATCAAGCATGAGCCAAACTTGTCCTAAATCCCATGTTCAATCCACTACACATTGTGATTCCTATGATCTCTGTTGGATCAGCACCAATAGCACATCTTCTATCCCTCAGAAAAATGCTTCATGCTGACCCATATAATATCACAGGAAGACAGAACCTGCAGGATGGGAACACACTGTGCTTCACTGGAATCTCATAATAATCAAAGGATTCCCAGATTTTGTGCATAGTGACTAATGGTGTGTATTAACAAAGGGGAGAAAGAACTTACTACCTAGATCAGGCTCCCACTTGTGCCAGATGCTGTCTTGGGTGATTCACAGCTGTTCTCTAATTTAACCCTAAATACTCCACGAACTATAGGTTAGTGGACCCCATGTGACAAATAAGGAAATTGGCACCCAGGAAGTTTGATTGTTCACTGTTACAGGGTAAATAAAAATGGTAGAGCTGGGATTTAAACCAAGTTCTTCTTGGCTCCAGCAGCTAAGTGCTTTCTATTACTCCAGGTGCTTCTTCAAGCACCTGACTCGACTTAATAGGTCATGGCTCTTAGGATGCAGAACACTAATACTGGCTTCACCAAGTGGAGAAATGGAGAAGGTGGGAAGATCACAGGAAAGATAGTGTAAGAGCTAGGCTCAGAATTAGGAGTTAACAAGACGTTCCTGACAGTCTCAGTTGTGGGAATTTCTTGACATGCTCACATACCACACACATATACACATACACAAACAGAGATGTAAACTGGAGTAGGTTTTATATATCAGGTTAGATAGATCAGTCTTTATGTAGTAGAAAAAGGATGCAAAGGTAATTCATTTATCATTTTCCTCTAATTTTACAAGTGAGAAAATGGAGGGCTCAAAATATTACCTGATTCATTCAAGGTGTGTGCAAATGGATCTACAATCTAGATTTTCCTAGTGTGGTGTCTTTAGACATTAAGTTGTCCCTTGCATCTGTGAGGGATTCACTCCAGATCCCCCTTGCATATTGAAATCTGAAATACTCAAGTCCCTTATACAAAATGGTGTAGTATGTGAATATAATACACACACACACACACACACACACACACATATATTCTCCTTAACATTTAAAATCATCTCTAGGTTACTTAAAATACCTAACACAGTGAAAAGGCTATGTAAGTTTTTATATTGTATTGTTTAGGAAATAATGGCAAAGAGAAATATGTACCTGCTTAATACAGACTAATTTTTAAATACCTTTGATTTGTAGGTGGTTGAACCCCCAGATGCAAAAGCTGTGAACATGGAAGGCTGAGTGTAATTAAATGTAATGAGGAGAAACTTGGGAATTATGGGAACTCTTGACAACTGAGCATCTCCTTTTGGACACAATGTGAATGTGAATCTCTGCATGTTTCTGTATTTAATATTTCATTTTCTCAACACACACTTAATGCATACCTCCTATGTACCATGAGCATACAATATCCCTTATAGTAGATGTTATTTGCCATCCCCTATCAAAAGATTTTAAAATGCCACATGGTTTGATGCAGCTGTGACTTAAGTTCTACCTTTATTTTTTCCACTATATTATCTCCACTTGACCTCCACCATCAAACACAAAGCAAAATAAAACAACAGAGAGAGATACAAAACAATCAAAAAGATTCTGGAGAGTAGCCAGCATTATGCCAGGCACTGCAAAGAAATCAGAATGTAAAAAGTAATAGATCTTCAATTCACCAAGCCCTCAGAGTAATGAATTCCAAGCAAACCATATCGCATCAAAGGGCCATGATGTGCTAGGAAGTTCCCATTCTCACAGGAAAGGCTGATGCACTCTAGCTGGGTCTATAATTCAATAAGACAAGAACAGCAATGCAGTTTGGGAAATGGATCAATTTTAATGCAATGCCACTGACAAGTTGGAAAAGACTGTATCATTGTTCTCAGAAAGACAAGGCTGAGTCGCCTCATCCTGTGTGTAAGTGTTCTACCTTTAAGTCAGTGGATTAGAGCCCTTTGCAGCTTCTCCCACTGATGAATTGGGATTCACCCTAAGGCTTGTTTTTAATGGAATGTAAGGACAGAAGTAGGTCCTCTCTTCAGACTAGACTATGTGTTTGTGGAGTCCTGTGTGGTAGAAAGATATAGTCCATTATCTACTCTAACACCAGGCAGTAATAGCCTCATTTTTCATCACATCTTGGAGAAGTAGGTCTTGTCAACCCTCTCCCCAAAAATAGAATAGGAAATTAATGTTCCAGAAATAATAAGTAATTGAGGCAGAAATTGAAGTCTAGTCTATCCAATTCAAATGTGATTTTTTTTTCTTTTTCTTTGTATCTGGTTCCAAAAAATATCTCTTAAAAGGAACCAGAAACAAAAGCTCAACTTGTTAAATCAGTATTATATGGGGTACACTTAAGGGCCTGAGCCTTTCACTCTAAGGGACAAAAGTAGAAAATAAAGGAGCAAACCAAGAAAAGCAACATGTGATCTTCCAAAACCTTGCATCAAACCTGGAAGGCAGCAGTTACACAAACAGAACTGCTAATTAGTCATTTCAAGACATAGTTATTTTCAAAATTACCATTAATTAATTCATTCATTCAGCAAGTGCTTACTAAACACTGACTATGGGACAAATACATACTCTATAAGTATAAAAATGGCATCTTGAAATCTATTATTTTCTGCAATTAATTTTTAAAAGAATTTGGGAATAGAGCAGTGGATGCAAATGGTGCATAGAACATGTGTCTTCTGTTGAGATATAACATCAGCAAGAAAGAAACATATTACATCTCAGGTAATATTCGGGGCATAGGAAGTCAAATACAGGCTCCAACTTCTGAATGCAGCAAGATTCCCTAAGAGCAAACTTGAGTGGTGAGAAATCAGAGGGACTAAGATGAACATAGAGATTGGAGGTGTTTAGTAGAAGAGTAACTGACCCCTCATCACCTGGAGTGAATAATGTGACTATAAACACCCTGATTACCTTCTAATGACTCCTCTACTTTCCCTAAAGATACTGCTCCTTTAGAGCCACAGAGCATGCATTATCCACCACTATGTCTCCCATGTCCCTCATAAAGGTATATAAAAATAAATGTCAAAAAACTGGTAGCTGGGCTCCAGTGGCTCATGCTTGTAATCCTAACTACTTGAGAGCTGAAATTCGGACGATCAAAGTCTGAGGCCAACCCATGGGGGAAAGCAGTTTGTGAGGCCCCATCTCAACCAGTAGCTGGACACAGTGGTACATGGTACAAAAGAGGCTGAGATCAGTAGGATCTTAGTTCCAGAACAGCCCAGGCAAAAAAGTAAAAAAGTTCGTAAGACCCCATCTCAAAGGGAAAACCTGGGCATACTGGCACATATATATTATCCCAGCTACAGCAGGAAGCATAAAATAGAAAGATTTCAGTCCAGGCTGACTGGGCCAAAAGCAAGGCCCTATCTCCAAAATAATCAGAGTAAAAATGGGAGGAGGTGTGGCTCAAGTGGTAGAATGTGTGCAGGTGTAAAACACTGAATTCAAACGTCAGTACTGCCAAAAAACTTAGTCAAAGAATGGACTGAGGGATGAATAAGTGAATTAATGGAAGAGTAATTACATGGATGAGTTCCTTTTGTCAGGACATTTTGGTATACTTTCTGAGATTAAAGGTGTTAGGAAAATAAGGGCATCCTCATATTTTCTCCTTCAGTCATTTTTTCTTTATCCATAATTTCTACAATTAATATAAATCGCATTGAAACACAGAAGTAAATATGCTGTCGAAAAAGCAATTATTGCTTTTAGGCATAAAAATCACAAGAACAACATGAACTACATTGCAGTATGATCTCAATTTCTTACTTCACACACCTGATCTACTTTCAAAGTGGAGATGGACATAGTCTATGGGTTAAAGAGGAGGAATAAGGAGCACAGGAAGGCTAAAAGTGTTCACAACTAAGTCAAGGAGAGGTGACATTAGTTCCCATATATCAAGTAGAAATCATTTTATCTCTTTCTGCATCACTATCGCAAAGAGGACTGTATTAGTTGTCTACAGTGTATAACAAATTACCTCAAGATTTATCAATAAAAAACAACAGACATTTATTATCTCACATTACCTGCAAAGTTAAAGTTCAAGACTAGCTTAGCTGAATTTTCCAGCAGAGGGTCCCTTGAGAAAATCTCATTGTAAATGCTACTTAGGGTGTAATTATCTCAATGCTCAAATGGAGCTGAGAATTCATGCCTTTAATGGCTCACTCTTTTTTTTTAATTGTTTTATTATTCATATGTGCATACAAGGCTTGGGTCATTTCTCCCCCGTGCCCCCACCCCCTCCCTTACCACCCACTCCGCCCCCTCCTCTCCCCCACCCCCTCAATACCCAGCATAAACTATTTTGCCCTTATCTCTAATTTTGTTGAAGAGAGAGTATAGGCAATAACAGGAAGGAACAAGTGTTCCTGTTTGAGATAAGGATAGCTATACAGGGCATTGACTCACATTGATTTCCTGTGCATGTGTGTTACCTTCTAGGTTAATTCTTTTTGATCTACCCTTTTCTCTAGTTCCTGGTCCCCTTTTCCTATTGGCCTCAGTTGCTTTTAAGGTATCTGCTTTAGTTTCTCTGCGTTAAGGGCACAAATGCTAGCTAATTTTTTAGGTGTCTTACCTATTTTCACCCCTCCCTTGTGTGCTCTCGCTTTTATCATGTGCTCAGAGTCCAATCCCCTTGTTGTGTTTGCCCTTGTTCTAATGTCCACATATGAGAGAGAACATACGATTTTTGGTCTTTTGGGCCAGGCTAACCTTACTTAGAATGATGTTCTCCAATTCCATCCATTTACCAGTGAATGATAACATTAATGGCTCACTCTTATGGCAAGCTAGTGCTGGATGCTGGCAGGGGAACTTGGTTTTTCCTCATGTGCCTATATCTACAGAACTCCTTTAGTATCTTCATAATATGGCAGTTGGTTTGCCTAAAGAAAATTATCCTGGTTGGAAAGGAAGAAGCTGCAATGTCTTTTGTGAACTGCCCTCATTTCTACAATACTCTATTGGTTATGCAAGCTGGTGTGGAAGACTGCATAAGCACATGGAAAGAGTTATTAGAAGTTGGGTGTTTCTGGGGATTATGTTGGAAGCAGATTACTACAAGAACCCCAGTCCAAAGTAAAAAATGAGCCAGATGAAAGATGAAGGTCTATAAGACAGAAAGCCAAGAAATTCATTATCTCCATAAAATTGCCCAGCATGGGGGCAGAAGCCTTCTTTTGAGAACCTCACATGTGAAAAGCCCATGACAGAGTCAGGTGTATCTTCTGGAGTAGTGCTAACAGGTTATCAGCAAACATCCCATTATAAAATATCTCTCTTCATACAAAATATTTATTATAGGCACCATACTTAACTCTTTCCCCCACATAACTTCTCCCACTTAGGTCCAAGTTGAAAACCAACAATGAAATAAGCAAAATGACACTCTTCTTTGTGTAAGAGAAGTGTGTGCTCAGTCTCTGTCATATCCAGATTCCCTGAGCTCCACAAACAAAAAAAGGTTCCCCTTTGCAGTTGAGGACTTACTGAATAAGCACAGTTAAGATTGGTTCAAAAACAATGAGCAGAAACCAGGGGCCATCTAGGGATATCGGGAAAACCTTATAGTCAAGGACAAGTATGGTCAATGTACTAGTCTAAGCACTATTTTTAGAGCAATGGAATATGGTGGTCCAGAGAGAAGGCCATGGAGATAGTCAGTTTTCCACTACTATAATAAATATCTGAGATAAATCAATTTAAAAAGCTTCTTTTAGTTCATGAATTCAGAGTTTCAGTCCATGGTTGATTGGTCTTGCTGCTGTTGAGCCTGTGGCAGCACAGAATATCATGACAGGAGCATGTGGTAGAGAAAGATGCCTACTTTATGGCAGCTGGAGAGCAGAAAGACAGGTCCAAAGAGCTGTATCCCACATCCAACCCAAGAGCACTCCCCCAGTGACCTAATTTCCTTCCACTAGACTCCATTTCCTAAAGACTCTCCCTCCTCCCAATAGTGTCAGACGTTGGTGGCCAAGGCTTTAGCATGTAGAGTTTGGGGTGACATTAAAGATGTGAACTTAAACAGATATTAACTTCTATAAAGTATGAAAATCTTTGCTAATTCCTACCACCCTTATACACTGCTCATTTCACAAAAGAACAATCTGATTCCTGGGGAGGGCATGAGATTTCCATGGTAACACAGATGGCAGAGTTCTAACTACAACTCCTGAAGGCTAACTTCCTGGACATAGCTAGGCACTGTGCTAATCCAGACAAGCAACAGAAGAAAAGAATAAGGCAAGTGAAGTTGAAAGTAATTGTACAAATCTCAATTTTAAGCCCACTGCTTTTAAAATGGAAAAGAATAATTTTGAAAATGCCTTTTTGGCAAGCAGCCTAAGTGTTTAAGCCATTGAGTTGGCCAAGGTTCTCCTCAAAGGCCAATCCCCTGAGCTGAGAAATGGGCTCAGGTACAGGTAAGAGGATTACTGGAGCACAGCAATGTTTCAGTGGCCCATTTTCTACTCTATCCATCAAGTGGAAAATGACTGTCCTAAATGCATCTCTTGAATGATGGCTTTTAAGGGAATTATAGTCTTAGTACCACTGGCAAGAACTATAAAATGACCATCAAATCCCGGTGCTATCCTCTGGAAGGCCTTTAGGAATTTATCTGTTTGAACTACCTACTGAGTAGAGGGGAAAACTAAGGCCAAACATATAAAACTCTCTTGATATTACATAGCAAGTAACTGGGGACAAGAGCTAAAGTTGACTGTGAACCCATTCTTCCCTTGTCACTCAGCACAATGGGAGGCACTCTGTAGTCACAGATTCACATTGAGTTCATTTGTAGGAGTATCACATTGGTGCTATTGTGGATCCACAAAGAGAGGGCATCACTAAACTTACAAGAGATAGGGATGAATGATTTCTATGCATGAGCTACTCTGCTGCTTATGTTTTCTGCAAGACTGCAGAGAGAACAAGAACTCTGTCCACTGTTTCTCATCTCAGCTGGGGACATGGCATGCAGTAGGCATTGGATAAACATGTTGAGTAAATGAGTAATCTCACTTAAATCTTATGGTAACAAATGAATATAAGTTATGAATGAGAAAACTGGAGCTCAGATCCATTGAAAGTTTCATTTGAGCCATTCAGCATACAAATGCAGGAACTACAAGTAATTTTGTAACCTTCAGAAAGAGGAAGTCCTTGAGAAATCTATTTTAATGTAGAATTAAGATTGGCTGAGGTTGGATTCCAATCCGCATTTCCACCTGCTTTCTGGAGAGCTGTGGCAGCCTCAGACTCTTTCTTCTGACTCTTCAGGCCAACAAGACTGTCCTTTGCAGCTGGCATGATATCCTATTTATAACATGTGGGGGAAAGATCACTCACTGTGCCCAGAGTCATCTTCCCATGGTTCCATGGAACAGTGATCCACCACAGACCACAGACTCAAAATGCAAAAACTTCTCCTTTGAAGAAGACTCAGTCATTTGAAACTGGATGTGATGGAGCTAACAATCTGCAAATCCAGAAGCCAAAGAAAAACTGATCCATGCAAAGGACATCAGACATATTTTAATGAGCCAGTTTTGAAGAAGTGATAATTGTAATTGTGTGCAATAATAAGTTAGTTTGGGAGTGGATCCAAGATGGTAAGTAGGGTACAGAAGCAGACAGCATGAGCTCCATAAATCAAAAACCTTGCTGAGATGCTGGAGCCACACTTGGTGGAAATAAAGCACCAGGAGAACCAGAACTTCGACACTCATAACCCCTAGCTCATAGAAAGCTTCTGCATGCTACGTTACACAGAGAAAACAGGAGGGCTGCTGTCACCACCAGATACTAGCTCCAAACCTGCTTGGGAGACATTTGGCAGAACAACAGGTGAACAAGTATCACACAGTATTCTCCCAGCCTCCCCTGGGATAAACCATCATAGACCCCCAGGCAGACTGACCTCCCCACAAAAAAAGTAAAATAAAATGAATAAACAATGAACTGAAAACTAGCACACAGCAGAGGGGGCAGGAAGCTGAAAGCACACTAGAGAAGAGGGCAGGGGCAAGGAGCTGATTTCCACAGTAAACAAAGGCTGGAAAAGCAGAAGGGCCAACAGTAGGCGGGTGATAAGCCACTGCCTGAAATAGGGCAGGTAGTGGTCCACAAAGCTCATCTCCTGAGCCAGTGAGCAACATCCAAAGTCAAATGACACTGCAAAATTGAAAAATAATCAGCAAACCATCACAACACACTGACTGCAGGGGGCCAGCTAAACAGATCACTGACCTTGCCCCAGAGAAAGGGGGCAAGGCAAAGAAAAAGGCCCCCCAGTAAACAAGCACAGCAAAAACCCAACTCCAAAGCAAAATAGCTGGTGAGCTACAAAGCTGGTCTCAGAACCTGAGGACAATATACAAACTTAAACTGCCACACCTCACTGAGGGAGGAGCTGACCAAGCTGCTGAAAGACAGAAGAAAAAAAACACTACCCAACCACCTGGAGAGACTATGACAGATCTTCTGCTTAAATTCCAACACCAGGATTGGATGCTGGAGGAGTAACACCACAACTTAAACTAAGAATGAAATTCTCTTGTTACTGAACCTGCAGGGTTTTTTTTTATGTTTTTGTTTATTTTGTTTCTTGTTTGTTTGTTTGTTCATCTCTCCCCATTGATTTCTTTGGGTTTTTTTGTTTTGTTTCATTTTGTTAGTTTTACTATTGTGAATTAGTTAATACTAAATTGCATCCAGACCAGGGACAGAAATAGCACACACACACTAAACTAAAAACCCAATACAGCCACAAAACAAAATTAAACCAAGGGAAAGAAAACAGGTGACTGAAACCACCAACTAGCCTATAAAGAATATAGTTCTACAGTACAAAGTGGAGCGATGGGAAGACGAAAAGGGGATGGAAACCATTCTCCCCCCAAAATAATTTAATACAGGATTCAGAGGGAAATGAAGAAAATGGATACCCAGTTCTGGACTCCAACAAAACAAAGATAAATGATGGCAAGGAACCCAACGATGCCCACAGGAACACACTCAAATAAGAAATCCTGCAAGTAATCACTGAAAATTTCATGGAGTTACTAGACATGGTTAACAAAAACATACAAGAGGCACTCAAGAAATTTCAAGACACCAAAAATAAAGAATAAGAGAAGACACAGAAAAAAATAAGTGAACTCATAGGAGCCCTAAATAAACACCAAAGTGAAACAGAGAACACTATAGAGAGATAAATGAATTAAAGAAGAAAATTTACAATATTAAAGAGGAAGTGACCCATGATATGGAAAACATCAGAAAAAAGAATGAAACAGAAATACAAAACACAATGGAAGGCCACTGCATCACACTAGAACAAGCAGAAGACAGAATTTCAGAACTTGAAGATGAAATGGAAATTAAAGAAAAACTGAAGAGCTATTAGTCAAACAACTCAAGACATGTGAAAAGAAAATGCAAGAACTCACCGACTCCATCAAAAGACCAAACCTGAGAATCATGGGCATTAAAGAAAGAGAAGAGGTGCAAACAAAAGGAATTCATAAAATATTCAACAAAATAGTCACAGAAAATTCCCCAAATCTAGAGAAAGCTATGCCCATTCAGATAAAGGAAGCCTCCAGGACACCAAACAGACTTGACCAAATAAAACTACCCCACAACATATTATCATTAAAACAACAAGCACGGAGAATAGAGAAAGAATATTGAAGACTGTAAGAGAGAAAAAACAAATAACATACAAAGGTAAACCCATCAAAACCACAGCAGATTTCTCAATAGAAACCTTAAAAGCAAGAAGAGCATGGAGTGAGGTATTCTGGGCAAGCACTGAATGAAAATAACTTCAACCCTAGGATACTCTACCCAGTAAAACTATCATTCAAATTAGATGAAGCAATAAAAGTCTTCCATGATAAGAAGAAACTAAAACAATATTTGACCACAAAGCCACCTCTACAAAAGATTCTTCAAGGAATTCTGCACACAAAAAATGAAAGCAAACAAAACCATGAGAGGACAGGCAGCACCAAACCACAGGAGAAGAAAAGACAAGAAATCAGAAGTAACATTGATTCAGCTGCACACAATCAAACTATCAACAACAACAACAAAAAAAACCTAAATGACAGGAATCACTACATACCAATCAATATTAACACTGAAAGTTAATGGACATAACTACCCATCAAAAGACACCATTTGGCAAACTGGATTAAAAAGGAAGATCCAACAATCTGTTGTTTACAGGAGACCCATCTCATTGACAGAAATAAGCACTGGCTTAGGATGAAAGGCTGGAAGAAGATTTACCAAGCTAATGGCCCCCGAAAACAGGCAGGAGTAGCAATACTTATCTCAGACAAAGTAGTCTTCAAATTTACATTGATCAAATGAGATAAAGAAGGACATTCCATACTAATAAAAGGAGAAATACACCAAAAGGAAATAACAATTATCAACCTATATGCATCCAATGTCAGTGCACCCAATTTCATCAAACATACTCTGAAGGACCTAAAAGCATATATTAATTCCAACACAGTGGTAGTGGCAGACTTTAATATACCCCATCACTAATACATAGGTCATCCAAACAAAAAATCAATAAAGAAATCCTAGATCTAAAATATACAATAGATCAAATGGACCTAGTTGATGTCTACAGAACATTTCATCCAACTTCTACACAACATACATTCTTCTCAGCAACCCATGGAACTTTCTCCAAAATTGATCATATCTTAGGGCACAAAGCAAGCCTCAGCAAATATAAAAAATAGAAATAATCCCATGCATTCTATCTGATCACAATGCATTAAAACTAGAACTCAACAATAAAAACAACAGTAGAAAACATGCAAACAATTGGAAGTGGAACAACACATTGCTCAATGATCAGTGGGTCATTGATGAAATAAAACAGGAAATTAAAAGGTTTCTGGAAGTTAATGAAAATGAAAACACAACCTACCAGAACCTATAGAACACAGCAAAGACAGTCCTAAGAGGAAAGTTATATCCATGAGTGCATATATTAAAAGGACAGAAAGTTCTCAAATCAATGACCTAATGATACATCTCAAACTCCTAGAAAAACAAGAATAAGCAAAACCCAAAATAAGGGCTGAAATAAATGAAATAGAAACAAACAAACAAACAAAAAACATACAAAGAATCAATGAAACACAAAGCTGGTTGTTTGAAAAACTAAACAAGATTTGACAGACCCCTGGCAAATCTGACTAAAATGAGGAGGGAAAAGACCCAAATCATAAAGTCAGAATGCAAAAGAGGAGATACCAACAAACACCACAGAAATCCAGGGAATCATCAGAGACTACTTTGAGAACCTATACTCTAAAAAATTTGAAAATCTTGAAGAAATTGACAAATCTCTAGATACTTATGACCATCCAAAACTGAACCAAGAGGACATTAATCACCTAAGCAGATCTGTAACACAAAATGAAATTGAAGCAGCAATCAAGAGTCTACCAAAAAAAGAAAAGTCCAGGACCTGATGGATTCTCTGCTGAATTCTATCAGACCTTTAAAGAAGAACTAATACCAAATCTCTTTAAAATTTTCCACAAAATAGAAAGGGAAGGAACACTGCTTAACTCATTTTATGAAGCCAGTATTATACTCATTCCAAAACCAGACAAAGACACCTCCAAAAAGGAGAACTATAGGCCAATCTCCTTAATGAACATCGATGCAAAAATCCTCAATAAAATAATGGCAAACCGAATTCAACAACACATCAAAAAGATCATTCACCACAATCAAGTAGGCTTCATCCCAGGAATGCAGGGGTGGTTCAACATACGAAAATCAATAAACGTACTAAACCACATTAACAGAAGCAAAGACAAAAACCACTTGATCATCTCAATAGATACAAAAAAAGCCTTTGATAAGATCCAACACCATTTCATGATAAAAGCTCTAAGAAAACTAGGAATAGAAAGAATGTTCCTCAGCATTGTAAAGGCTACGTATGACAAAGTTATAGCTGACACGTACTTAATGGAGAAAAACTGAAACCATTTCCCCTAAAATCAGGAATGAGACAAGGGTGTCCACTATCCCCACTCCTATTCAACATAGTCCTGGAATTCCTAGCCAGAGCAATAAGGTAAGAAGAAGGAATAAAAGGAATAGAAATAGGTAAAGAAACTGTCAGAATATCCCTATTTGCAGACAACATGATCCTTTATCTTAAAGACCCAAAAAACTCTCCCCAAAAACTCCTAGATACCATAAACAGCTACAGCACAGTGGCAGGATACAAAATTAACTTACAAAAATCATTAGCTTTTCGATACACCAACAACAAACAAATTGAGAAGGAATATATGGAAACAATTCCATTTATAATAGCCTCAAAAAAAAAATCAAAGGCTTAGGAGTAAACTTAACAAAGATGTGAATGACCTCTACAAGGCAAACTACAAACCTCTGAAGAAAGAAATCAAGGAAGACTACAGAAGGTGGAAAGATATCCCATCCTCATGGACTGGTAGAATCAACATGGTAAAAATGGCTCTACTACCAAAAGCAATCTATATTTTAATGCAATTCCCATCAAAATCCCAATGACATTCATCACAGAGATTGAAAAATCTACCCTAAATTTCTTTTGGAAACACAAGAGACCACGAATAGCCAAGGCAATACTCATCAGAAAGAGCAATGCTGGAGGTATCACAATACCTGACTTCAAACTATATTACAAAGCAACAGCAATAAAAACAGCATGGTACTGGCACAAAAACAGACATGAAGACCAGTGGAACAGAATAGAGGACCCAGATATGAATCCATACAACTATGCCCACCTTATTTTTGTCAAAAGTTCTAAAAATATATGATGGAGAAAAGAAAGCCTCTTCAACAAATGTTGTTGGGAAAAGTGGTTATCTGACTGCAGCAAACTGAAACTAGATCCATGTTTATCACCCTGTACTAATATCAACTCAAAATGGATCAAGGACCTTAATATCAGACCCGAAACTCTGAACATAGTACAGGAAAGAGCAGTGAATACTCTGGAAGCAATAAGTATAGGCAAGGACTTCCTCAATAGAATCCCAGCAGCTCAGCAACTAGGAAAAAGGATGGACAAATGGGACTTCATAAAATTAAAAAGCTTCATGGTCTCTAAACTGAAGAGAACACCCACAGAGTGGGAGAAAATATTTGCCAGCTACACATCAGACAAAAGACTTATAATCGGAATATACAGGGAGCTTAAAAAACTAAACTCTCAAAATCAATGAACCAATAAAGAAATGGGCAACTGAACTAAACAGAACTTTTTCAAAAGAAGACATTCGAATGGCCAAAAAACACATGAAAAAATGCTCACCATCTCTGGTCATAAAGGAAATGCAAATCAAAACCACATGAAGATTCTACCCGTTAGAATAGCTACCATCAAAAACACCAACAACAAGTGTTGGTGAGGATGTAGGGAAAAAGGAACCCTCATACATTGTTGGTGGGAATGTAAACTAGTACAACCACTCTGGAAAAAAATATGGAGGCTTCTTAAAAAAATCTAAACATTGATCTACCATTTGGTCCAGCAATACCACTCTTGGGGATATACCCAAAAGACTGTGACACAGGTTACTCCAGAGGCACCTGCACACTCATATTTATTGCAGCACTATTCACAATAGCCAAGTTATGGAAACAGCCAAGATGCCCCACTACTGATGAATGGATCAAGACAATGTGGTATTTATACACAATGGAATTTTACTCAGCCATGAAGGAGAATGAAATCTTATCATTCGCAAGTAAATGGATGGAACTGGAGAACATCATTCTGAGCGAGTTTAGCCAGGCTCAGAAGACCAAAAATCATATGTTCTCCCTCATATGCAGACTTTAGATCTAGGGCAAATGCAGTAATGTTGTTGGACTTGGGTCACACGCTAAAGGGAGAGCACATATGGGAGGTACGGGGATAGGTAGGAAACCCAAAACTTGAAAGTGTTTGATATCCCCACTGCAGAGGAGCTAATACAATAACCTTAAAATGACAGAGGTCACTATGGGAAGGTGACCATGAAGTAGTGAAGAGGTCAGGTAGAGGTGAATCAATTCGGGTTGTAACACACTTGTGCATGGAAACAATGCTAGGAATCTCTCTGCATAGCTATCCTAGCAAAAATGCTTTGTTTTCCTTATTATTGCTTATGTCTACTCTTCAACAAAATTGGAGAAAAGGCCAGAACAGGTTCTGCCTGGAAGCAAGGGGGGTGGGGGGGAGAGAGAGGGGGCGGAAGGCAGGGGGAGAAATGGCCCAAACGATGTATGCACATATGAATAAATGGATAAAAACAAGATTGGTTGAATTCCAACAAATACAGTGCTCTAAGTATATAGGTCCTTCCAAAGTGTCTCAGAGGTTAAACACGTCTCTGAGCAGCTACATGGTTTATGCCTGTTTGCTCAGAAAATTCCTTTATCATGGACAGGAGAAATATTAACTGCAGTGGACACTTGCTCTGCAGTTGCCACAGATTTCAAAATCAAGGAAATACAAATTAAACAGGGTTTTGTATGCTTTACATTTCAAGTACTTTAGTCTGAGAGTATCTCTTAAAATTCTAACCAACTATGCATAATATAGTTGAAATAAATTATATGATATAAAAATTTATATATATAGTACTTAATCCTTGTAATGATGGAATGTGTGTGTTTTTTTTATTACTGTAATAATCCCTATTTTACAGATGAGGCAGCTGAGTAAGAGAGAAATATCTAAGTCCAGCATAACAACCATTTTAAATCCCAGCTCTGCTTTTTCATGACTAGCATTGTTCTCTTTGTGAATGGTGAGTAGGCAGGTGTTTGAGCAGATGGATGGATACAAGGATGGGTGAAGAAACAGGTGTCAACTATGGACTGTAGTGTGGAGGCCTAGACTCCAAGTATCCAGCTTAATCTGTAATTCATTTCAGTGGATAACTGTGGTAGGGGATGAGTTACACTGGATTTTGGCATGAGACCAAGAATGGTGATTATGTGTACAGGCTCTGAAATCAGGTCAGCCTTCCATTGCTGACTCCACAAGCCATTTGCCTTTGTGTGTGGCTTCCCTGAGCCTCAGCTCTTAGTTTGAAAAAATGGCAAAAAGAAATTATCTACTTAAAAGAGTGTGTGAGGATGTAAAATTATTCTGGCATACGGTAAGTGCTCAGCAAATGTGTGTTGAAAGAATAAATGAACAAGTAAATAACATATCATTGGCGTCCCTCATGTGAAAGAGCTCTATGTCAAAGCCAGGATTCCAGGATTTCCTTTGCATCTTACTTCAAACTACAAAATCACCCCAATACAACAAAACTGAAAATCTCCAGACTTTTTTTTTTATTCGTATGTGCACACAATGCTTGGGTTCTCCAGACTTTTATGTTAACCTTCATGCATACCATTGGATATGAAGTAGAAACATTCTGCCTTCACTAACATCCAAGTCAACAAAACAAACTAAGAGCTAGTTGTGATCCACAAAGCTAGGTAATCCTCCTAATCCTTTGCATTTTTGAACTGCATTTTTGTGGTTTGATGAAAACAAGTGCATTTCTAAAAAAGTTAAGGGGAATGGGAAGAAAGCATTTTCAGTGAGGGACTACCAGGTTAGGACAGAGTGTTAGCTTCTTTGTTTGTTACCTCTGTTTAATCCATGTACCCAGGCTGGGGAGAAGTCATTATAAGTTCTACAGGGAGAAGCTCTGCCTTCAAGGTTGTGAGGCTTGTGAGTGGTAGTCTCTGACTCTGCTATGAGAAGCCACAATTCCTAGGTAATAATTATGCATCCAGTTGAAAAGAAAAGATCATTTTAAAGTTTTCATAGGCTTCATTTTTAGGAAAATCACAATTTGGACAACCAAACGGTGGTTTTCCCATATTCACTAGTAGCTCTTTAGAAGCACACTTTTCATATCAAAGAGAGGATAAAAAGGATGTACGTGCTGCAGGAGTGAAAGCAAAGGACTTGTCATCAGGCTCCACATGCATCAGTTCTCAGCAGATGAAGGGAAACTGGATGGTGCAGACATGATCCACACTTCCTCTTCCTTGACTCATCCTTGTTTCTCTCATCTCTCATGTGGAAAGATGAAGCACAGGAAGGGCCAAGAAAACCATCCTGAGAAGCTTTGGGGAGAGTAAGATTGAGACAACAAAGTAGATGTGAAAAGAAAGATAAAAGAAACAAAAAGTTTTAAACTTAGAATTAGAAATTCAGTGTGGTAAAAGAACAGGCAAAATATCTCAGGAAAGGAGATGGGGTGGTTACCAACTCTCCGTGCAAAACCTTGAAGATGAATGGGAGCCAGAAAAAAAAGAAAGGGGTACAGAATGTAAGTGTGTATCTGCCAACTTAAGAAGAGGAGGAGGAAGAAGAAGGGCTTAAAGAACTCCCAGGCACGTCCATCGCTGAGTGAGGATGAGAGCCACCAGAGAAGGCTGGAGAATGCACACAAACCATCAAAGCACTATGAATCACAGCATGGTCTTACTGTCCTTGGTCCAAGCCAGAGTTTCTCAAAGTGTAATACGCAAGCCAGCAGCCTCAACATCATCATGTATGGTCATAGGACACTCAGATCCTGAGTCCTTCCTGTGGCAGAGCAAATCGACATGACAATTCAGTGGAGCAGCTCAGGTGCTACCAACTCCAGGTGATTTTTGTTTTCATGGAGCCAATGACACTATGCCAGGCACCAGATACCACTGGCGGGTTGTAAGCAGGAATGTGACGTCCACATTTCATTTTACAAGACTTTTCATCATTCTTTATGCTTAACAGTATTCACAATAATCATCTATTTCATATATAAATTATACATTATCATGTGCATAGAACAGCATGTTTCCATAGTGAACTACAAATTCCGTGAAGGTCAAAAACATCCATTTTCTCTTCACCTTTGAGCCTTATCAGTTAGCACCATGGCAGCCTGTCACATGGCAGGGATATAATATTTGTTGAATGTTTAAAGGAGCAAATGCACACATGAATGCAGTTTGACAGGAGTCTGAGTGATAGGTTAGAGGATGAAGATCTGAGGCAAAGCAGGACACTCTTGGATAATCAAGATGAGAGAATTAGGACCTGAAATAAGATGACTACGATTACTGTGGGGAGGAGAAAGCAGAATGGAAAGGAGCCACAAAAGATTTCCTGGATATGAGAGAGATGGCTTTTAGAGAGATGGCCAAAAGAATGTGTCCTGAGAATCTCATGTTTCCTTTCTGGCAGAAATCTACTACAAATCTGGCCTTCTCCCTATCTGTGTAAATAAAGTTTTATTGGAACACAATCACAGACATTTGTTTATGTATTGTCTATGGATGCTCTCTTACCATAAGAACGGAGTTGAGTATTGTGACAGAGGCCATATGGCCAGAAAAATCTAAGATATTTACCATCTTTCTAACCTTTCTTAGAGAATGTTTGATGACCCCTGGTTTCAGTGTTCTTTTCGTTCTCTGCTGTTTTAGAAACTACATTTAAGTTCAGAGGGAAGAGTCAATGATGACTTTCAAACAGCACATGGCTCATCTAAGCAAAGGGAAAGTCAAACATGAAATTTCTGACTTGTGAAATTGCCAGCATGTACTGGTAGTCACACAGTGCCTGGGTATAAAATTCCTTTCACAGATAAGTCTGGGCAAACTGAGCAAAACCGAGGCTTTGGAATTGATTCAGCACCCCAAAAAATCAGCCAGGAACAAAAAGAACTGGAGAAAGCTATGGCCCTAGAGCCTCTGAATTCTGTGAGGAAGAGCAACAGGGACTTGGCAGAAGACACAGCTAATGGAACAGTCAAAGAAGCACACCACAGGACTCAGGCCATTTGCTATTGATATAGCAGGCTCCCCAAGAGCCAGTCCTTGGGCATTAAGGGAATCTGTTGATCCTGTTTTAGAGCCACTGGCCACAACTGCCAAAAATGTCATGGGAGAAAATAAAGGCAAGCAGACAGAAACGGCAGGGAAGATGGCACAAGTCAGGCAAAAGGCTGTGGTAGCTGGGTCATTTGTCAGAATCTAGGGCTGCAGAATCTTGAAATCAGATAACTAACCAGGCACTTCAAAGACCATCAAGGATCAGTCTTGTCACATTCTCTTAAAGGACACCCACCCTGAACATTGGCCCTTCACAGATCATGGTTCAAATCCACACTGAGGAAGCGCCCAGACTTCTGCAGGGGCCCTGGCATCCTATAGCCAAGCTCATCTATTCAGAGAACTCAGTTCTTAAGTTCTTCTCTTTCAACCCAGAGAAAAGGAAGTCAAAGAGATAATAACCAGATTTCCCTTGAAATCTGCCAAGAGTCACTTTAATCATGATTAGACATGGTCGCTGGGTCCAGACTGCCTTGGTTTAAATCCAGGTGGTCTGAGATAGTTACTACACACCCCTGTATTAGATACCTTCAACTGCAAAACGAATATAGCAATAGAATCTCCCTCCTGAGTTTGTTATATGAACCAACTGATTCAATATATGCAAAAACCATTTTGAATGGATTTGGCTTATAGTAAACATTCTATAAGAATCATTGTACTTTATTTGCAGTTTAAGCTCTTACCGTAAGTGGAGCACATCGTGCTAAGCACTTTCTATTCGTTATCCATCCATTATCCATTCCATGCCGTTCATTATTCCTTTTATTTCCACTCATTATCACAGAGTCAGATGCATTCCTTAATTTTGCAGATGAGAACATTGAGGCACCTTAGGTAAGGGATATAATTTGTTCAGGGACACACAGCTAGTAAAGCAAAAGAGCCAGGAATGGAAGATTCCATAGACTGTCTGGCTTATGAAGAATGACCCAGTGCTATATTGCAATGCCTCAGACATCCACAGCACAAGGACTACTACCTTCCTACAGGTCTCAAATACTAGCCTAAACATGAAACTCATCCATACCTGGAAGTGGAGAGGAGAGGGGGAAATGCTGGAGTCAATTCATGCCAAGCAGGGTGATAACTCAGGCATACCTGTTTAAGCAGGTAGTGCTAGCTGTCTAAACAAACAGCTCTTCACTCTCAGTCACCTCCTCTTGTGCCTGCCCCTGACTACAAAGACTAGAGAGAGAAGATGGATATTCACTTTCCAATACTCCCTTTAGTTAATATGTCTGTGCAACCATGTTCAAAGTAATGAAATAAAATAAAACCCATTCCAGGGGGTTTCAGGAAGGTTTTGGGTTTTCTTCCATTTAAAAAGTACAAAGGAGAAGCTGGCTGGGGCTGCTTTCCCCTTTCCTTCTGCCTAGAGTAATACAGATGTGATATTTGGAGCTGTGGTCATTGTAACAAAGACATAACAAGCTAATAACTAAGGTTTGCAAAGAGGACCAATGTTTGAAAACCATGAATTAGATCCCATTGTAAAAGTATGATAAAAGAAAATTGAAAAACCAGCAACTGATCAGCTCTAGGCTTGGGAAGAAAACAATAGCTAAAATCCCCATTAGTCAGTTTACTTCTCCTAAGAGTTGACAGCAATCCTGGCTGACATTGCAAAGCCACTCAGATCTGCAAGGGTATTAAGTACTTACCATGAGCCAGGCAGTGGACCCCCAAGGGACAAACTCACTCTTTGGAATATCAATTCTCATCAGTAAAATAAGGAAGTAAGAGCAGATGTCAGTAAAGGTCTGCTTCAGTTTTGAGATATGAGTTTTTATAAAGATGAGATATTATAAAGTTGTAAATATGAGCTGGACACCAGAGGCTCACACCTGTAATCCTAGCTACTTGGGAGGCTGAGATTAGGAGGGTCTCTTCTGAAGTCAGCCAAGCAAATAGTCCACGAGACCACATTTTCAAAACAACCAGAGCAAAATGACTGGAGGTGTGGCTCAAGCAAGTACAGTGCCTGCTTTGCAAGTGTGAAGCCCTGAGTTCAAACCCTAGTCTCAACAAAAAAAGAAAAACAAAGATATACGTATGAAGACAGCATAATGAAATCCACCAAATACTGTTTGGAATAGGGGGAATGAGGGAAAGAGGGAATGGGAAGACAAGGGAAAGGGGGAATTTGTTCAAATTATCACAATGAAATCCCCTCTTATTATAATGTATAAGAAATCAAACATTAAAAACCCAACAATAGTAAATGTCATCAACAAACATAAATAAATACAATTGACAAAAAAAATTTAAGCAGTACCAATAGCACACATGCAAAAAATTACCAGAAAAAAAGTCCTTTAGAAATGACTTCTCCTGGTTTTTAAGTTCATGTTAAGGAATGAAAATACCAATACCCCGTTTCTACAGCTCTACCCTATTTATGACCTGTACAAGGTTTCTAGCACATGTCTCATTTAATCCTCATGAGAATACGACAAAATGAGTTAGATGACTGTTAAACAAAAGACAGAGGTCAGAGCTGAAAAGTCTAAATAAGTCACCCCAGGACCTCGATGCCAACTGTAACTGCGGGGATCTAAGCCCATGCTTGGTTTCCTTTACAGCCCTGGTCATACTGACACTGTCCCTGATTCTTCTCAAAGCCAGCAAAACCTCAACAATGATGACTTTCTCTTCATTGCCGCCAACTCACCATGGTGGAAGAGGGCTGCTACCTACCCACCAGGAGCAGCCTGACTCATGTGGTTATCATCCTGCCCAAGTGTCACATGGGACACTCATATGCTGTCAGTCCCCTCTCAGAAGCCTGAGTCAAGGTTACAACCAGCTGAGTCAATGATCCAAGGGTGGCTTGACAAATGATGGTGACAATGTTGGTAATAAAAGTCCATCCAATGTAAACACTTCCAGGAACAGAAAAAAAAATAGACAACAAGTACATTCATATATGTGTATGGAATACTTTGCATTCTTTCCCTTTCCACTAATTTCTACTGCATCATAAATCAAAGGCCATTTGGGGACAACACATTTTGTTCTATTGCTCTTGCACTTATTTCTGTTTTTGTAGCTTTGCGAAATGCTTTCCTGCTTGGTACAGCAAGTCACATCCAAGTTCTTTCAAGGCTGTAAGAGGTGCTGGTGTTCTGCAGTAAACTAAGTCACTCCAAGGGAGGCAGTTTTACTGCTGAGCACGTATTTGTAATGAGAGGCAGGACAGAGTTCCAGAGCTAGGGGTTCATAACCCTCCTTCTGAGAGCCTGCTGGCCTATGAAAACTGCCTGGAGGCACAGGAGAATGTAGGCTGTGTGGAAGTGAGGACGCCTGGGTAAGGCTCTGGCTCCTCAACCCATGGCTCAGCCCAAGTAGCCTTCCTTTCTGTTTGTTTACTGTATAAGGACTTTGTGCTCACTTCATCTGAAAAACAAGTTGATGTCTTTTGAGAAGGAGAAAGAAAATGCTAGGGGCTATCTATCTGGTCAGAACGAGAATAAAAAGAAAGATACAAGGTGGGTACAGTTACTAAAACAAGAAAGGGGGGCTCAGAGAATATCTGGAAATGGGCTTGGATTGGGGCAGAGGCCCTACCCAGACTTGCTGGTTGAGTGATTCTTCCACAGCTGCTGTGATGTTTCTGAGTGATCAGAGTCTGTCATTTGCTCTGCTTCTTATATAATAATTAACTAATGGCAGGCCACTTACATTACACGTTCAAAACAATCAAGAGAGGAAAAAATAATACTTTTTTCCCAAAAGGATATCATAACTCAAATGTTTTGCAATCTCGGGGCTTATGTACCTCTATGTTAATGAATAAAGTTGAAAATACCAAAGATCTCAACCCTAAAAGGAAATTCTTATTGGTGAATTTTTATGTAAAGCATATCTTGAGTACCTGTTTCATCAGGTTCTGTTGCTAAGCAGGTTGGAAGAAAGAGAGACAGAACAGAGAAGCTCACTACCTTCAGATTCCTCATGAATGGGGGAGAATGGGGGAGGCCAACTGTCAGACAATCATTTATCCAAGGCAGAGCACACATGTCAAGGGCAGTGAGCATGAGAAAGACAGGGCCAGCTAGGAATTATAGCCAGGAGATACCACTGAGTCAGGGAATTCAAGGTAGGTGGGAAAGGACAACAATGGAGGAGGGTCCTATTTTGTGTATTTTTATAGCACAGAAGTCCATTGCCAGAAGTCATGAACCATGGCAAAGTAGGGAAAGTTTGGACATCACCTCCTGGCTTCAGGGTCTGGACTTTAGTTCTTCTATGACCTCTGGAATGTTTGAAGGACACCATGGCAGGGTCCACCATACACCATTCCTGGGATAAACATACAGGGGATCCACCGATGCACAGAAAGAAGTGACCGAAATGGGCACCTCTGACAGGGAGGGAATTAGTAAAGAGAAGGAACAATAAGAATTCCATTCACGATGTTGTCAGGATAAGGGAAAGGTGGGAGGAGGATACTTGAGCTTGATGCCTGAGCATTCCTGAGGAGGAGGATCAGTGGGATGAGATTTGAGTTGTAAGAAAGGCCCACTTGTAGAGAAACTCATTGAGGGGTAATAATAATAGTTATTATTATTAGAATAACAAACATTCATAGGACACTTAAGCTGGCAAAAATACATTAAATTTGCTTTGCAGTGTATCAGGTACATGCAAACTAGTTTAATAGAAAAGGAGACTGGGATTGAGAAAGCTTAAATCTCTGTGTTCCCTTCTTCCTGCATCAAATACTACCTGGCTTTTGTAGCCACTTGCCAGGCATTGGTAGACAACGGACATGAGAGAGGCATAAGAGAGGCATTGTGAAGGTTGTGGTCTACCCTGGAGGACAAGTGTTGGTTCAGTTACCTGTGCAGAGCTCAACCAAGTGGATCAGTGAGGCAGGCAGGTTCTCAGGCTGAGTTATTCCCCCCCTCCTGAGATGAGAATGCACATCTCTTTGGTCTGTAAGTTTAGCTTTGAAGGTGGGGAGGGTCACTAAATAACCCCCCACAAAGAATGTGACCTTCATATCTCCAGTTTCTCAAAAGCCTCCCACACAGGGCACTATGTCGAGAGAGAAAAGCAAGACACTCCCACTTGGAGCAGTAGTTCAGTTTGCATTTGTGAGCCCTTTGGCCCCAGGAACATCCACAAACAAGGTCTACTTCGTAGTCTCCTGAACATAGGAAGAGGCAGCTGCAGAATTCTGCATGCGGTGAACACTGTAAGAAAGATGGAGGGGATGGAGGATGGGAGGTTTGCTGAAGCAACTGAAATTCTGAGATGGAAAAACACAGAATGGATGGGTTTCAGGATATTCTGCCATCGTCCCAACAGAGAGGCTTGTGGCTGGATGACAGTGGGCTCACTGCCCAGAACCTCAGAATCAAAAACAAGTCAGTGTGGAATCTTGCAGGAGATTCATCCAATGCTCTGGAAAGTTGCAGTCAGTGTCCATTGGACTCCCCTCCTCTGGTCCTGAGGCTGGCAGCCAGTGCAACAGACGTGACCTCTGTGCCTGGGCACTGAAAACTTACCAGGTTTATTACAACATTTGAGAATGCAGAGGAAAACAGTTGAAGCTGGGAAAAGTTACTGTCTGTACTCATTGTTTAAAGAACAACTAATGAAACAGCATCAAGCTGGAATCACAGGCTTGAGGGCAATTTTGCAATTAAGAAAATTAGAGGCTGCAGTTTCAGGAGACAAACTGTCAAGTCAAAAGCAGGGAGAGAAACAGATACACAAGCTAAGCCCTGCTCTTACCAGTCTTCAAGGCAGTATTGGGATATGATTCAGTTAGGTTTCAGGTAGAAGAAGGGCCTTTATTAAAGTTGTGCACATCAGATGTCTTACACCACAAGAACCATCTGTTAAGTGGCCTTCATGATCCTTTCACGGTGGGTGTTTGGGAAGTGCCCAGTGCTAGGATCCTGCAGACACAGCATCTCCCTATAAGCCCCAGATTTCTGTGAAGAGCTCATTGCAGCCTCAATGCACGGGTGAATTACCTGGAGCTTCCAGGTCAACCACTTTGTCCTGAAGTCACACAAGAGATCAGGTGGTGTCACAAGAGGGTACTCAGAGCTGTTCAATTCCAGAAACTATGTTCTTTTCTCTCTGTTGAGCTGCCTCTTCAAAATCCTCTCATGTTACATGGGCCTAACCCACTGCCAATAAACTCAATCTCCCTTCTTTGGCTGGCCTTAGTGTTGTCCCCTGAGTCTGGTGCCTGTTCCCAGCCCACTGTTCTCAATACACAGCAAGCAGCAAGGGGAGCTGGAGGAGGCCACCATGAAAGTAGAAAAAGATTTCCCCCTCTCTTGTGCCTGGCCTTGCACTCAGCCTCAACTAGCACCTGACCTCTGGCTCCATGTCCTGGTGCATGAATCACTTGATCTCTTAAATTTGACCCTTGGTTTCAGCCTAGACTACATTTATTTTGTCTATAGCTAGATGAGTGACCCAGAAAGAGATCTTCAGTAGAAGGTCAAGCCCCTCAACACCAAGGAGAAGACTGACAGGTCTGCTCTTGACACCTCTTGTCTATCACTGAAACTAAGATATGTTGAGGCAAACAAGGGAGTTGCATGTTGACCCAGTTAGAGTGCTAGAATCTCGGTCAGGAGAGAGAAGTAGGTCAGCATCAGGCTGAGCAGGAGGTAAGCACAAAGATGATCCTGGAAAAGGGCTGTAAGTAGACAAGTGTGGGAGCAAAGACACAAAGGAGGGCCCTATAATCAGGAGGTAGGCGTGTCCAGAGTCTAAGATCCCCAGAGTGGAGGAAACCATGGCATGCACTGGCTGTTGCTGCATGGAAGAGCTGGTGCCTGGCACAGGAATCAGTTCACCAACACGTGGGGAAAGAATTAGTGGCTGAACAACAGAATTTGAAAAAGAATTACGTTGCATCTTACAAGATGAGCGGTAAGGGCAAATTAATATATCTGCAATGTGGTGAGAGTGGCTTTTCAGAATCCTTTCTATTTTTAAGGCTTGTAGTTAAGTGTATGTCAGGCTGTGATGTTCTGTGTAATTTACTTTATGTCTCTTTCAGGAGATGAAAGTTTTACATCACATTGGTTGTTGCATGTTTCTCTTTTCCTAACAAGTACACTGTGGCAAATTTATACAGTCCCTGCTTTGATGACAAGGATCAGGCAGCTGTGCCACCACTTAAACACTGACTATGCACACGTGGAAATGTGGATGAGTGGGGTCTGACAAAGTGGGAAGGACTGAAGCAGACCCTACTACAATTAAGGATGTTGATGAAATAGTCTTCCTGGTTGTTTTCCAATCAAAGTTCAAATAAGTGGTTGGTCACTAAAAATTCTATTATTGTCTTCCTCAAATACTGATGAGAAGAATCCTTCTAGCAGGTGCTGTAAATGTGCAGAAGGAATTTCAGACTAGAGTCTGTGGTTCACAGTATGCTACCTTAGAAGAGTTGCTGCCTGGTGTGACCCTAGTGTCCACCTGAGAGTGAACAGCTTTAAAATGCGGAAACAAGTGTAAAGCACCCTGATGCATAATTGCTTGACTGTTTAATCTGAGTTCATTTAAACTCCTGGGTCTGGGCTGTCAGTTGGTAGTCACCAGCCATATGTGGTTATTTAAATTTAAGTTTTTTAAATTAAAAATGTGTCTCTTCTGTGCCACATTTCAAGTGTTCGGTAACCCCATGTAGCCAGTCACTACCATGTTGAACAATGAATATGCAATGTTTTTATCATCACAAACAATTCTTTTGGACAATATTGCCTGAGGCCTAACTTTTAGTGTTTCTTAAATCCTGAGCATAGAGAACTAAGGTAAATGACACCATGAGGAAGCAGTCAGACAACTCCAGCATGTGGGAATTTTTATAAGACAACTGGCTAGACCCTCAAACTATAAAGTCAAGAATGGTGAAGACAGTCAGAAAGAGAAATTCAGAAGTCAGTTTTCCATTTAAAGAGGATGAAAATAAATAACATCAAAGTAAACACACACACTTTGGTTGGATTCTGCTTCAAAAATATTTATAAGCAACTTTCTTACAGAATGGGGGAATGGGAACATGAAGAACAGATCCATTGGTATCATGGATATTGCTAATTTTCTTTAGTTCAGAGAGATCATTGGGGTCTCACTGAAAATCTGCTGAAATAGTGGGGTTGTACTGCCTTGAAATCTATAATTTCTCCCTTTTTTTTGAGACAGTCTTGCTATGTAAACCAGGCTAGCCTCAAACTCTCAATCCTCTTGCCTGTGCCTCCTAAGTACTGGGATTACAGGTATGAACCACCATACCCTGATTATTTGTTTTCAAGTGATCTAGAAAAATATGCATACATTCCTATGGCACTAGAGCAAATGCTATAAAATGTTAACAGTTGTTAAACCTGGGAATAGAAACTAGGATAATTCATTGTGCCTTTCTTCAGATTTTCTTGATGACTGAAAATTTTTATAATGAAATTTTTGTCACACAACATCCCAGTGAAATTTACAAAACCTGATATGTGTCAAAACTTCAAGGCATTTGTATTTGAAAGCCCTTTTTGCTTCCCCTGCCTGGTAATGCAACACATCCACTCCTCTAATACTGTTTTATTTACATGAGTGTCAGAGAGAGTTACTGTATTGTGCCTTCGATCCATCAGCTGATAGGTCTTCATGTTTCATTATGCATGGGCAGAAGAAATCCTGCACATCTCGCTAATATGAAATTCTCTAAACACCTCTCCCAATCCCGAAGCAATCAGTGTCGCTGTACTCTCAATGGACTACACTTTTTTATCCTCCTCCCATTTTTCCTTTTTTCTTTCTGGATAGGATAAGTTTGCCCATGAAATATCATTTACTTCATTTCTCCTGTATCTGGTTTCTTTTTGTTTGTTTGTTTGGTGGTCTGGAGGTTTGAACTTGGGGCCTAACACTTGCTAGGTAGGCACTCTACCACTTGAGCCACTCTGTCAGCACTCCTGTGTCTATAATAGCACAACTTGCTTTCAATTCAGTGAGCTCTAACAAGGAGGTTTCTTCTTCAATGACAAAACTTATGATCAAAAAAGTTCTAAGAACATGTATGAACTGAAAATTAGAATCATTTCCCCATGTCAAGAAGAGAAGAGGGAAACATATGGTAACCAAGCTCCTAGAATGAATGAGGGTTAAAGGGCCTGATTTGACCTAGGAAGGGAAGGCAAGGAAGTTTTTACAATGCATCTGTTCTCTAAACACTGAAATACCTTAGGTGGCAGGTGAGTCAATATAAAGATGCTGACTGGGGACTCTGAGGAGGAAGGATTCATTTTTGTGACATCAAAGATGAATGCAGAATTTTTAAACCTGTTGAACTCACCATAAGAAGATGACTAAGGTAGAAAGGGTAAAAATGAAGGGGATGAATCAGATTGGGATATAATACGTGTATACATGAAAATTCCACAATGAGGTATCTTTGTCTAGATACCTTAAACAAAAAAAATCTTTTTTTTCTCAAAAATGGAGGATAGGAACATAAATCAGGTCCTGTCTAGGGGTTGGTACCAGTGGGAAGGAGGTGGATATAAGGAAATGTGTAGGAAGGTGAATATGGTGGGAATATTATGTATTCACACATGAAAATGGAAAAATGAGACCTGTTGAAACTATTCCAAGTATGGTAAAAGGGGGGGGATAAAGGAGAATGATGGAGGGGTAAATTTAACTAAGATATGTTCTAAGCACTTTTGTAAATGTCACAATGTAACTCCTGTAAAACAATAACATGATAATAAAAAATTAAAAACAAAAGAGAAAAGAAACTAAACAAACAAAAATAAAAAGTAAAATAAAAACCAACAACAATAAAGACAGTAGGAAAAAAAAGTTCAAGGACACAGAAAGCACGAAGTCCTTCAGTGACAACTGGACAAAGAACTTACTGGACACCAGGAGATGTCTACAAAGCCACATGCTCTAGTCTTCAGATATCAGATGTCCTTTTGTAAGAAAAATGATCTTTTCTATCAAAGTATTTGTTACCCTCTTAGATTACTTAAAAATTCCTCAGGTCACCATCTTAGGTGACCTGCATGTTTTAAGGGTCCTTGCTTCTTCTTCCGGATTCCTGTACAACTCCATTGAGCTTTTTAGCCAATCGAGGGAGATTGTGAACCTCTGACCTGGACAAATCCCAGGTGAGGGGCAGGTACGACTGCATCAGGGATGTAAGGAGGAGCCACCGTCAGCCGTTTTGTGCTTGCGTGATGCTTAGCGGGAGTGAGCACATGCTTGCACCCTCTTGATCAAGAGAAAATTGCCTTGTCAAGATTTGCTGTCTCTTGTGTGTCTGTTTTCAGCACTGGAGGGTTATCAATTCCAACAATTTGGGGATTCATCTGGGATTTTACATTGGGTCTGGGAAGGTGGTCCCAGCCCTTCCCCATGGAGACACATCCTGCTGCCTGACTGCAGCAGCCCGAGGTTTGGCCGAGGGCGACAACTTTCCAGATCTGTGAATGAACTTAGACTGCAGAATTTCTTGACAATGCGGGTAAAAGAGCTCTAAAGATCTCTGAAGACAGGGACCGCAGCAACCACGTAAGTTTTGTGTACAAACCAAGACAAGAAATGTCACAGCGGTGACCAAGTAATGTCTTGGTGGTCAGGATACTGGAGGCGGTGTGATGTGTGACTAAGATGTGTCGGGGGACATGCAGGGAAAGCAGGGTCTGATCTGCAGTTCTGAGGCAACACCGTGCTGTCTAATCCAGGTCAGCAGCTTATACTGACCTGCAGGCCACCAAGAGGTGCCTCAAGCTCCCACAGAGGATGTGGGAGGAGAGGGACAGAGCAGAAAAGAATCAGAATGCAAGAAAACCTCCAAGGCAAAGGGGAAGGTGAGCTCCTGGTAGACAGAGCCCAGTTGACCAGAAGGGAGAAATAGGAAATAAAGGCAGCAAAGAGAGGGCCAGAAAACAAAGGCCCAAGATAATATACCCTCAGGGAGCCCCCTAGGGAAGATATTAACATATTGGGATGATAGCCCCCTGTAGTAAAGGAAACAGAAACAAAGAATGGTTAAATACTGTTGTTTTATCTGGACCAAAGAACTGATCTTAAAGCCTTCGAGTTTTTTTTTTTTTTTTTTTTTTTGGTCAAAATTTGGGTCTGACAAGGACTGGGTCCTTGTCATATTAATTCACATATTAATGACAAAAGCTCAGTCACTCAAGAGGAGATGGAATATACCCTCTGTTGGAGACAGAGTCCTGTAGTCTTGTTTCCACTAAAGAAAAAGAAAAAAAGCAACCTTTCTAACTGGGATTTACACTCCTCCCTTCCCTTCCCCTTTTGCCTGCTCTTCCTCTAGCTCAGGCACCAGAGCCAGCCCCAGTCCTGCCCTCCAGCCTCCATTCCTCCACCTCCACCCCCCTTCAACTCCTCAGGCTTCTGCTTAAAATTACAAAAACTAGAAAATTGGAAAAACAGAACCATAGAGGAATTATTAGGATAGGCACAAAAGGTATATGCAAGGAGAGAGGAAGAAAAACAAAAACAAAAAGCAAAGATTATGTCATCCATGATCAAGCAGGTTAATAGGGAAAGGCCAAACCAATATCCTATTGGACCTCAACCAGCCCGGCCTCCTTATGGGTATAAGAGACCAGAAAGCCAGAAGATGACACAAGGAAGAGGGGAAAATAAGTGCTTTAAATGTGGGGAGACTGGACAGTTTAAGAGAGAATGGCCAGAATGGGAAAGAGAGTGTAGGAAATGGTTCCCTTAATGACCTTTGATGAAGAATAGGGGACCAGGGGCTCTTTTACCTTGAAGGGTCCCACTCAGAGCCCTTGATAAATTTAGAAATGGGACCACAACATGAAGTTGTCACCTTCCTGATTGACTCAGGCGCTCCCAGATCCTCCATCTTCTGCCCCGAGGTTTAACTCTATTCCCTGCAGAGGATACTAATTTCTGGGGTAAAGGGAGAAAGCTTTTCAGTTAAAATATTACAAAAAATGGATGTTTATTTCTAAGACAGACCACTAAGATACAATTTCTCCTAGTCCCTGAGGCAGGTACCAACCTATTTGCAAGCAATCTAATGATCTGATTAGGAATCAGTTTACATGTAAAAAAGGGATAAAATACAAGCAAGCCCTTATCACAGCTCCAGTGCTATCTTTGCCCTCTCTTGAACAGTCTATTCACTTCTTTGTGAAAAGAGGTCACCCAAAAACATGGGGGTCAACGTCAATGTGTGGCCTTCTTATCTAAATTCCTAGATCCTGTCACTGGAGGTTGGCCTGAGTACATTCAGGCAGGAGCAGCTACAGCACTTCTAAAGGAAGAAAGTAGAAAAATCACCTTTAGGGGAGATTTAATTATTAGCACTCCTCATCAAGTTAGGACGATCTTAAATCAGAAGGTGAGTAGGTGGCTGACGGATTCCAGGATCTTAAAGTATGAGGTTATCTTGCTATAAAAGGATGACCTAACTTTAACTACTGATGAGGCCCTAAATCCAGCCACTTTCTTGGCAGGAAGGCAGGAGGGAGGAGCCCCTGAACATAAATGTTTAGATATTATTGAATGTCAAACAAAAGTGAGTCCAGATCTTGGGGAAACTCCTTTCCAGACCAGGTTCCATTTCTTTGTGGATGGATCCTCTTGGGTAATCAAGGGGAAAAGGCACAATGGATATTCTATAGTAAACGGGGAGGCCATGACTATAATAAAATCAGGCCAACTCCTTAACAATTGGTCAGCACAGACTTGCGAATTGTTTGCCCTAAATCAGGCCTTAAAACACTTAAAGAACAAAGAAGGTACCATATACACTGACTCAAAATATGCATTTGGTGTGGTCCACACCTTTGGAAAAATCTGGATGGCACAGGGCTTAATCAATAACAAGGGCTAAGACTTGGTACATGGAGAATTAATTCAACAACTATTAGAGAGCCTAAAACTACCTGAAGAAATAGCCATAGTCCATGTGCCAGGTCACTAAAAGGGGATAAACTTTGAGACTCGGGGAACTTCTTTTGCAGATGAGACAGTAAAACAGGCTGCTCTCACCTCTGAGGTCCCAGTCTTTTGTCTCATTCTGCACCTCCCTGCTCCTCATGTCACCCCTCTTTTTACCCCCTCTGAGGAAGAACAACTAAAAAACTTGGGGCAGTCAGAACTGAACAGGGAAAATGGGTTCTCCCCGATGGGAAGGAAATGATCTCAAAGCCCCAAATGAGAGAACTTCTTACCTATGTCCATCAGGGGAGCCAGTGGGAATCCCAAGCCATGTGTGATGCAGTTTTGTGAGCCTACAGGTGTTTAGGGATCTATACACTAGCCAAACAAGTATCAGAAGGATGTCTTACTTGTTGAAAGATTAACAAACAAGCTCTGAGACAGAGACCAGATGAGGATAGAAACCTCCGGGTTGCAACCTTTCCAAAGCATTCAGGTAGATTACACTGAGATGCCCAAAAAAGGTTATCTTAAATATCTCTTGGTTATTGTAGACCATCTCACTCACTGGGTCGAGGCTATCCCTCTCCCAGGGGCCACTGCTACAAATGTAATTAGGTTATTACTAGAAAACATAATCCCAAGGTTTGGGGTTATAGAAAATATAGACTCAGACAATGGAAGTCATTTCAGTGCCATGTCCTTAAGGGACTTATGAAGGCTCTAGAGATCAAATGGGAATATCATCTCCATGGTATCCACCTTCCTCAGGGAGAGTTGAAAGAATGAACCAGACTCTTAAAAATCAACTCACTAAATTAGTCTTAGAGACTAGATTATCTTGGACTAAATGTCTTCCCATAGTGCTACTCAGAATTAGGATGGCCCCTCAGAAAGGCATTGACCTCTCCCCCTATGAAATGCTTTATGGGCTTCCTTACCTTAGCTCTGTTACTGATGTGCCCTCCTTTGAAACCAAAATTTATATTTCCTCAAAAATTATATGCTTGGACTGTCTTCTACTTTACTTTGTCTTAGGAAAAAAGGATTGTTAGCACAGGCTCCTCCACTTGACTTTCCTGTTCACCCGCACCAGCCTGGCAATTATGTGCTAATCAAGACCTGGAAAGAAAATAAGCTTAGCCAGCTTGGGAAGGACCCTTCCTGGTCCTGCTGACCATGGAGGCAGCCGTCCAGACCACAGAACGGGCATGGACTCATCACACACGGGTAAAGAAGGCACCCCCACCTTCCAGAAGGAACAATGGGCTATGCTCTCACATCCAGGCAACACCAAAGTGACTTTAAAAAGACAATAGTTAAAATATTCTTTCCCTTTCATTTGGGAAATGGTATACTTATTATTATTGTAACTCAGAGTACTTTTCCTTTAATTGTTGAATTTGATACATGCCAGACCCTTCCTTGTGGAGGCCTTATGTCCCAACTCCAGCTCCAAGGATATTTCTTTTTATATGTGCCCCATCTCAGAACCCACAGGGAATATCTGTCCAGAGTGGACGGATGCAGGGTGAAACACTGGGTATAAAGGATACACTTCTCCCTTTTATGACAATCCTAAGGGCTGGACCAGACCCTAGGGCACTAGAAAGACTCCAATTTCTACCATCCAGAACAATCGACAGTCTTTTAACAGACTACAGTCAAAATTACAGCTGTTTCAGACACACCCCTCTCCTACTTGTAAAGATAAACAGTGTATCCCACTTAGATTAGTCATAGAAAATCCTCAGTGTATGACACAAGGATCATCTATATTTTGTTGATATGGGTTGGGGCAGATAGCTCAGGGACAGACCTGTTAGGTGCCTTTAAGCTCCATCTAGCTCCCAACCCTTCCTAGATGACACCCAGTTCTACCTCCACATTTGTACAACAATCAAACTCAGGTAGCTGTAGTAGAAGTCAGGGACCTAAGACAAACTGTGGCTATTGAAATTGGGTACAGGGATACAAATTCTTGGATGGAATGGATAAAATGATGTCTGCACTTTAAATAAGTTGCTATGTTTGTACTACTGGGAAATCGGAGTCTCAGGTGGTCCCATTTTCATTAGGATGGTCCTCAGGTCCAGATGGAATGTATTGCATGTTGGCTCTGTTTCAGGATTCCAAAGCTTGGGGCAACAAATCCTGCCAGATGCTATCACTACTGTTTCCAGAGGTCAGAGGTCCTATGGGTCAGCCCCCGAGGACTATTAGGCCACCCACCCTAGATGTCAATTATACCCCATGTCTCACCAGACAGGGGGGACCACTGACAAGTGTGGGAAACCTGACAGGATGCAGTGAAAGTCGGTCCTTCAACAGCCTCACAAACCAGTCCACACTCTCGGTGAACAGGGCTGATGTCTGGTGGTACTGTGGAGGACCTTTACTTGAGACTCTCCCAGGTAACTGGAAAGGCACCTGTGCTTGGGTGCAGTTGGCAGTCCCTTTCACCCTAACATCTAGATCCCCAGGCTGTGCCACAACATCTAGAAAGAGGAGAGACACAGACATAGACACTGCAGCCAGCTGCAGGGGCTCTTTTGATCCCCATGTTTACATTGATGCCATTGGGGCTCCTAGGGGAGTGCCAAATGAATTCAAAGCCAGGAACTAAACTGCAGTTTAGTACTCTACTGGTGGCCCACTATAAATAAAAATATCGATTGGATTAATTATGTTTATTATAACCAACAAAGGTCTGTTAACTATACCAGAGATGCCATCAAAGGAATAGCAGAGCAATTGGAACCAACTAGCCAGATGGCTTGGGAGAACAGGCTAGGATTCGACATGGTGTTGCCCAAAAAGACAGGAGTTTGCGTAATGATTGGAGTTTCGCGTTGCACGTATATATCACATAACACAGTCCCTGACAAAACTATTACTAAGATCTTACAAGGATTAACTTCCCTATCTAACAAGCTAGCTGAAAACTCAGATATAAATGATCCCTTCACTGACTTAGTGGAAAATTGGTTTGAGAGACGGAAGGGCAGGATGACCTCAATTTTAACCTCCTTGATCATAGTGGGTAGAGTTTTAATTCTAGCAGGATGCTGCATAATTCCTTGCTTCTGAGGACTTATACAGTGGTTAACTGAGACGGCCCTCACCAAGTACCCCACCCTACAAAATAACTCATTTCTATTAGAAACACAGGAACACGAGAGCCAATGGCTCCTAAATGAGTTTGAAGAACAGAATTTAAATTAAAAGAGGGGGAAATTGTAATAAAAATGATCTTTTCTATCAAAGTATTTGTTACCCTCTTAGATTACTTAAAAATTCCTCAGGTCACCATCTTAGGTGACTTGCATGCTTTAAGGGTCCTTGCTTCTTCTTCTGGATTCCTGTACAACTCCATTGCCCACCAAACTGCATGCCCTCACCCACCCCCCAAGCCCTTTAGCCAATTGGGAAAGATTGCGAACCTTTGACCTGGACAAATCCCAGGTGATGGGCAGGTACAACTGCATCAGAGATATAAGGAGGAACCACTGTCAGCCATTTTGTGCTTGCATGTTTGCTTAGCAGGAGTGAGCACGTGCTTGCACCCTCTTGATCAAAAGAAAAATTGCCTTGTCAAGATTTTCTGTCTCTTGTGTGTCTGTCTTCAGCACTGAAAGGTTATCAATTCCAACAATTTGACTAATCATGTAACTGCATATGTCTTAAGAAAAAGTTGCATGGCAGAACAAATATGAGAATAAAATGAGCAGATGCAACCTCACTCAACTGTCATGCTAATGTAAGGATCAATAATATAGGGGACAAGAGGGTGGGGATTTTATCCTTGGCTTTGTAGCAGGATTAGGTGACAATCCCCAACATGTGCTCCCAACATATTCCACAACTAGCAGCATTAATTGGACAATTAATGGTAGCTACAATGCAACTACCATGACACTTGCCATGCTCAGTGTGACTCACTCATTCATTACTAACACCTAGGGTGTGCTTGGAGCTAAAGTTGCAGAGGTCAACAAAAGCAAAATGTTCTCCCCCACAGGAAATATAACTAGCTAACAAAGGAGGCAAGGTAAGGATGAAAACACCTGGGAAGAAATGTTGTATCTTAGACAGGGGTCCTGTGACAGGAGTAAACACACAGATTTATGGAACCATTTCCTAAACATTTCAGAATACACATCACAAGCAGGTAACAGAAACCACGCACATCCACATACACACACAGAAATCATATTCTGTATAATTCTATGCATACACATTAAATTAGGTCTCAAGCCTCAAATTATTTATAGGCAAGGTAGGTAAGTATAAGCCCTCCTTCAAAAGGTCTTGCTGATAACAGTTTCATAATTTATTAGATAATTAATTAGATCTATGTTGTTTCTTAATTTGTGATGTAGTGGGACAAGCTTCTACTTGATTTCCATTTAGAGTGCAATTATCAGCATTGTCTTCAATCCATGGTTCCCTTGTAGGAATCTATTGAAGTCATTTGCTCATTTTGTGAGGGCCGTTTAATAAAAACTAAATACTATAATCCAGAAATCCACATAGGCCCTGCAGATGATATATTGTCACAGTAAAGTGAAATTGGAAGGATGAGAAAGGACACCCCTCCAAAGTGACTTACTAGGAGTCCCTTTCCCTCAGGGCACCTGCAGTTATGCATGTGACCTTTTGACAAGTAGACCTGTAGGGGCACCAGTATCATCCAGAGAATTAAGTATTCAAAGCCCAATTTCTTAATTATTTTGTAATCACAAAACCAATGTAGAAAGGTTCTAGAATTTTCTGCTTCTGTTCCAATGAACGCTCTTGTGCATTCCATGGAATGCATGCCTTTCACTCTGGGAAAATAATGTTGAGAGAATAAGGGACCATGTAGGGCTGAGACGGTGACAGGCTGAAGCCCATGCTCTTAGTGTTCCTGGTGTCTCAGTGCCTCTGAAGGGCTCCTAGGGAAAGGTGGGAGGGGCAGGGTTCATCTCAATTTTGAAAATACAAATTGCACCACAGATTTGGGACAGGATGTGGCTGGTGTATGTATGGACATTAGATAGAAGACCGTGACTACATACAGCTGAGAATAATAGTGACCTCTCCAGGGTCATGGAAAGATAAAGATGGAGAGAGATAGAACTTGAGATAGGCAGATGATGGGGTTGGAGAGGTATATATGGGAAGAATGACATCTGCTTCTGGCTTAGTAAAATGGTTGTATGAAACCACCATTTACCCAGCAGACAGGAACATCAAGCAAGAGCAATTATGGAAGGAAGTGTGAAAATCAAGACTGAGCTTGGGACCTGATGAGTTTATGCTGCTCTGTAATATACTGCTAGAGAATCTAGCAGAATACATGGATTTCCAGAAATCTATCAAGCAAGCCTTAAGAGTTAGAAACCTATAAGAAGTAATTGACACCTTTATAGTAGATGAAAACACACAGGATTTGTATTTGCCATTAAAAACATCAAAGGACCAGAACATATGCCAGAAAGAAACATAGCATTTAGGAATTAAGCAAAAGAAGGAGAGGTAACACTATCAGGAAAATGGTTATTGCATGACAGGTGGTAGAAATTGAGGAGACAATGAAGGCAGGGGGAAAGGGTAAAGAGGAGGTCTTAGGGGAAAGACACAGTCAAGTTGGCCATTCAAAGCCATATCCTTCCAAAGACATAAAAAGTGAAATGCTTCCAACGAATGTGGCAGCCAAAAGAGTATTGGTGATTTGTACTGGGGCATGCCCTGTGGGAAAAGAGTAATGAAAAGTGAGAGAATGGGGACAACCAGTTTAGACAACCTTGTCATGGTTGGCTGTGCAGGACAGAATGCAAAACAGGAGCAGGAAGGGCAACAGTAGATGTCCAGCATGTGGGTGGCAGTGTGTTTTGCTAAGAGAAATTCCCATCAGATACAAATGCTCATGAGCTAGTGGAATGGGGCCAGGAGAAAGAAAAGGGTTGACCAATCTGAAGTAAAAAAGCATATAGGGAACAAGTTCTTGGAAGCCATGAAAGAGCCTGGGACCCATAACAGGAAGGGTAGAGAGGACATGGTCTGAGCAGGAGGCCTGCTCTTTTCAGGAAAGGTTGTGTGCAATGGAGTGACATGTGTCAGGAGAGGGAGCTGAAGTAGGAGAGTCCATGCCTTGTTGCTGTTTCATTTTGCCTTCCTATTGCAAAAGTAAGGTTGGTGGTCTACTCTGGGTATAAGGAAAGGCAGCAGAAGGTAGTCAGCTCAAAGGGAATGTGCTTTGGAAGATTTCCAGTTACTATAATTCCAGTGGGAAAGGGAGACAGCAGGTTATGGAAGTTTTGAGGGTTCCCCAGACAATATTCAGAACATGCTGAGTTTACAGAGACTATGAATTTCAAGTGGCACAGTCCACTATGTGTGTGGCTTCCTCAGCAGCTGAGACAGCTCAAGTGCACTGAGGATGTTCTCAGCCTGGGAGCCTTGATATAGCTCCTATGGTTCATTTCTGTTGTGTGGTCTCTTAAAAGAGCTCCACTTTGTCTTCTCTAAAGACAAAGGAAGAATGTCTTATCCCAAATGGACCCCACTTCATATTTAAGTTCTGTGTATCCATAATTGAGCACAGGGATATGAAGAATTCTACTCAGAGTTACAGTCATTAAGGAATCAGCACAGTCTGAAAAAAATAAGAATAAACTCTAGTTAAAATCTTTTCAACTCAAAATGCTTTGCCTGTTGTTCCACATAAGATTGTGATAGTGTGGTCCATCTTCTCATGAGTACTTACAACTTTGTGTAATAATAACAGACAGCAGGATTCAGAAGAACTAAAACTAAACATTAATAATAAAAAGTGACAGCCAAATCTCCAACCTGGCCCAACCCACAGCCACATTCTCCTTCCCACAGAAGAATCTATGAAAAGTCTAAATTGTTTTCATGTCATTATTTTGCTTGAAAACTCTTCTGGAATCCATGGTGCCAACAAGATAAAGCATAGCATCCTTGGAAAACATCACACAATTTTCATGGATTTGGGGACAAAGTCCCTGCTATTTCTCTAGACACTTACCTGGTCTTTCCCAGAAAAATGAAATGTTCTTGGAACATGGAAATATATACCTTGGAGAGTTCTAAACTCATGTGACCATTTTCTATCTTAAACTGAGAACAATAGATTTTAAGGAGTAAAATCCATTGTCCTAATCAAACTCAGCCTAATGTATTTTACAGCAATTTCCTGATGACTCTATGGATACTGAAGGTAGGTATTTATTACCAATGAAAATAACATACTGGTAACCAACTAAAATGTAACCTGAGATCAGCCCAGTCATCAGAGGGATTAAGATACAACAATGAAAACAGGATTATTCTTGATTGATTGGTAATCATGTTTAGAGTTTCTGAATCTGCTAATATGAGAGAGAGGAAGAAGGAGAAGAGACAGAGAGAGCTTTTCCATGTAATTGAATTTTCTTGTTTTAATTCAGTCTAAGCATTGTGTAAATATGCATAAAACTATAAACAGAATGAGCTCCTTTGAACAGAAGCCATCCCCAGAGACCTCAGCACTACAAGGAGTGCCTTGGGATAGATTTATTATGCACACTATATAAATATCAGTATTCCATGTTTTATTTGACCATGTCAGTGTGTGTCAGGCAAAACTTTAAGTAGATTCAGTGATTTTATCTGAGATTTGCAAATCCATTGTAAAAAGATAGCTGGTCAACAGAAAACAACTATAGCTCCAATTCCTTTGCAGGGCAGAGAAAGCTTAATCTGCTCTGTGGATATAGTCAATGGTGGTGCCTGGACCATTTGTGAAAGGTCTTGTGGATGGCTGAGTAAAAAACAAGGACTCTGAATCCAACCCAACATTCTAGTTCTAGTTCTGTCATTCACTAACATCATGTCCTTGGATAAATTATTTACTCTCTGAGTCTGACTTTTTCTGTTGTAACATGAGAATAGCAATGCCATTTCTGTCACATTTTGTAAGGGACAAATAAGAAAAGGTCAAGTATAAGTATAGAGACAACCACATAAGAGAGGCTCAATAACAGCTCCTTCTTTTTATGCCAGATACAAAGGATGTGAGCTCATTGAGGGTCTAGACATGATTTTAACATGAAGCACTGAAGAGGCCATCTTGAGAATGCCTGGCCACTATCTCTCCCACATAGACACACGGCTCGCCCCCAACTGCATTCAGGTCTTTGTTCAGACATCTTCATATTGGAAAGTACATACTGGTTGACTCTAAAACAGTAATTCTTTGCTTCCCCTTATGATGTTGTATTTTGCAGCTATACATTTATGTAATATTTATTATATTATTTTCTATTACATTGTTTTTCAATATATCTACTATATGACTTACTCCACTAGATCTGAGGTTCTGTGGTAGTAAAGATTTGGTCAGGTATGTAGGCTTTATATTCCCAATGTGTGTACAGCATCCATCTAACAGGAAGTACTATGAAATATTTGCAAACAAAAAATGGATAGAATTAATTACATATCACCAATACGTAAATACTCAGTTCATTTTTAACCTCTTGCTGGTTGCTTTTCCAGACCATTCTGTGGTACACACTCTTAGAAGCACTAACATTGGGACAAGACTTCCAGTCTTGTGCCATTACCAAATTATGCAAATTTCACACATTTGGCCTCCAGATTAGTTGAAAGAGTACAGTTTTTAAGCCATAATTTATATTTTCTAAGGATAACAAGAAGCCAGAAATAACTGACCAATTCAGTATCTATTTATTGTGGCACCAAACTTTGTGCAGGACACTGTTGATTACCATAGGCTCCATTCTCTGACCACTTCAAAGTTGATTTCCTCAGTAACCCACAGTTCTGTCTCCTTATTTCCCTATTTTCTTTTTCTACAGAATAGAATCCAATGCTCTATCTGGGGACTCACATCAAATTTTATGAATTCAGCTATAATCTTCACATTGATAACACTTGTCTTCTTGTCTCCACCCCAGATCTTTTCCTAAATCCACAGACTCTGTGGATAGCACTAATGAGGCACCATATTGTGGGTCTAAAAATCTTTAGTTTTGATGCATCATTCTATATTTGCAAGTAGAATCCCTACCTATTTTGTTAGCCAAACCAAAACTTTAGAATCATCCAAGATTCAACATATTCTTGTAACACCCAAAACCAATCCATTGCCAAGAACTAGAAATCCAAAATCTTCAATAATTCTAGAATTTTCCAACTCAATTCATCACTGCCACCTCCTTTGTTCAGGTCCTCACCAATACTTGCCTTGAAAAAAAAATACTAACAATGCTGGTAAGCATATAGAGCTTTAGGGTGTCTCATCACTGCTAAATAGAATGAATGAAATAGTCAGTTCGGAAGACAGATTGGCCATTCTTTACAAACCTAAGCATACTCTTAGCATATAATCCAGCAATCATACCCCTTGGCATTTACCCAAATGATCTGAAAGCTTATGACTACACAAAAATCTGACAGAAATAAAGATATGGTAGCTTTATTCATAATTACCAAAACTTGGAAGATGCCCTTCAGTAAGTGAGTGGATAAATACTACTGCATTCAAACAATGAGATATTATTCATCACTAAAACAGAAATGAGCCATCATGTCATAAGACGTGGAGAAGTCTTAAATGCATATTACTAAGGGAAAGAAGCAAATATGAAAAGGCTATTATACAATTCCAACTACATAATATTCTGCAAAAGGCAGACCCATTAAAATATTGAAGATACCAATGCTTGTAAGAGGTTGGAGTTGGGGGGAGGGAGAACCAAATAGACTGAAAACAATGGATTTTTAGGGAAGAGAAACTTCTAGATATTGCTATAATGTTGGGTACATGCTATTACACCCAAATACATAGAATATATAACACCAAGAGTGAATCTTGATGTAAACTATGGCGTTTTGGTGACAATGATGTGTCAATGTAGGTTTACTGATTGCTCATAATGTGCCACTGTGATGTAGACTGCTAATAGTGAGCAGAGTTTTATATGTTTGTGGATAAGGGATATATAGAACATCTCTGTACCTTTTTCTGTGAACCTAAAACTACTATGAAAGTCCCTTATAAACAAACAAGCAAAATGCCAAATAGCTTCCCATCTAGTCATATGGGTCCATCATGGTCCTATCTAACCAATCCACTATTGAGCCCGGGAGTTAAATCTGAATAAAAAATCTGACCAAGGAACCTCACTGTGGAAAAACCCTCTAATACATAGGGACATGTCTGATGGTACAGCAGAGACTCAACAGCATGAGTCTAAAAATAAAGTCACACGATAAAGGTACAGAGATCGGAATGCCTGGGTTCTTGAAGATTTCCAGCAAATAACTGCATAAGCCAGACCCATTGTTACATGAAAAAAATAAAATCCCACATGGATAAGTCACTATTGTGAGGTTTCTCTATAGCATGTGAGCCCAGTTCTGATACACAACTATCCATAATTTCTTCTCCAATAGATAAAAAACTCAAGTCACCTCCAACATCTCCCTTTGTCCCAGTGTCTGCAAAAATTTAATAGTCCTACTTCTGACCACTGCCAGCCACATGGTCTCTGAGCTCCAATACTTAGAACTCATCTATATACACGTCCTCTTAAAACTCCATCTTTCATACGGGTCTCTATCTTCTTCCTCTACCCTGGATTTTCCTCACTAACCTCACCTGGAAATGTCCACCTGGACTATGTAGGTTGGGGTGCATGTCATCTTCTCATGAAAGTCTGCCAAGATTCCATAGCCATCCCTCCCCTGAATTTCTAGAAGGCACCTTACAGCTGCTTTTGTGAGAGCAGTTAGCAAACTACTTTCAAATTACTTGTGTAATCATTTTCCTTCTCCTCTAAAATATGAACCCCCAGAGAGAAGTGTTCTTGCCTCACAGACTTTCAATACACTGTTTAGGGTGCTTTCACATCCAGGGTCTCTACCTCTCAAGATTGTGACATATATGCCCTTAAATATTAATTGGTAAAATACCAATAACCCTAAGCTGCTATGTAACACAGCCCTAAGCATGGTATACGGTATTGCCTGTAACAATTGCCCCATCTCAGGGACGAATAATTGTTGGCACACCAAGGAGAAACAAATGAACCAAAACATTTCTCTACATACTCACAGAGTGAATACTTCTGGTAGCAGATGTGTGGATTTTCTATAATGAACAAAGCTGACACTAACTGCCTTTGGTCAGCACAGACCCCCAGATTAAGAACTGGATCTCACAGACTCTCCATCCCACAATCACACATTTTAGATGCCAAATGCTAATCCTGGTTGTTATCTGTGCTTCTGATTGACCAGCTGTAAGTCAAAGCTTCCCATAAACCCTACCTCAAGTTCAATAATTTACTAAAACAGCTCACAAAATCCAGGGAAACATTTACTTGCCTTTATGGGTTTATCATAAAGGGTACATCTAAGGAACAGCCAAATAAAAGAGATGTGTAAGGTATGTGTGGGGAGGTGGTGGGGAGCTCAGTGCCTTGACCAGGCAGCCATCCTCCTCACCCCCTAACATGTTCACTAACCCACAACCTCTCCAAACCCCAACCATGTGAGGTTATATGGAGGAGTCATTATGTAGGCATGAATTAAATGATTAGCTCTGATGAAGGAATCAATCTCCAGCCCCTCTCCCCTCTCCTCTTTCCTGAGGTTAGGATGGGTGTCAGATTACTTCCAACTGTCTAATCACATGGTTAGTTCCTTTGGCAACCAGCTCCCATTTTTAAGAGATTTCTGTAAGTCACCTCATTAACATCAACTCAAGTATGGTCGAAAAGGTCTTGGTACAAATAATAAAAGATGTTTCTTTCACCCCATTCACCTCTATGGCTCTTATCACTTAGGAATTCATAAGGGTTTTAGGAATTCAGTTCTAATAACTAGGAACTAAGGCCAAAACATATCTTTCTTATTATATCACAATATCACACACCCTGGAGTTGAGGCCCTACAGAGGAAAGAGATAATGCATTTAAAGGGCTTAGATAATGCTGTTAATTTGGGTTCACTAATCATTAGTGATGATATCTTTGTATCCTCAGCACTAAACTTGGTCTAAAGAACTTGCTCAGTAATTTTCTGGATGAATAAAAGAAATGGAATTCAGTTTTTTTATTCTTGGTTCTAAAGAATAAAGCACTAGGAAGTCTAGTACAACAATGGCCCACAATCAAATGGTATCCCTGTGTACCTAGTTTTTCAAACACAATACTGCCTAATTTTCTGTTTCCTGGAGTTTGCCCCATTAGGCAGATTCCAAGCCTGCTCGAGACAGGTTGTTTCTGAGCACCGTGAGGTCTAGGGCCAATAACTTTCTAGGGGGTCTCAATGGGGCCCCTTGTTCTGGCAGGATTGGACAGATAATGCAGTTGAAAATCCAACTGTTCCTTGGATCTAAATGTCCTCCTTGGGCCTCTGGGAGTTTAGCTGTAGCTCCACTGTTCTTGGCAATTTATTCTTCCCATGAAAACTCCACATGGACTCCTTGAGCCAAATGAGGACTGGGGAGAAGTATGCAGTTTTTCACAACCACTGCTCAGCACAGGGGAACACAATGTGGGGACCAGCTCTCAGCCTCTGCTGGTAGCTCAGGGGAGCCTCAGAATTCCCTCAAATACCTGTTCCTTGACATGATGGGACAACCCTGTTTGTGTAGGCTGTTGTCATCAGGATGTACAATGAAATCTCAATTGCACCATTAAATTACATAAACACTTAAAATGTGCCTATGGTGTGAAAGCATTACGAAGAAAGGTGGACTATTAAATAGGTTCAGTCTTCAACTTGTGCATAGTACAATAGGAAATGCTTTTAAAAATGTGAACAAATATCCCTTCTTAAAGAGAAAAAAGATTAAAGATCTATAGGAAAAATAAGAAAAAAGCATGAAAGAGTTTCAATGATAGCCAAGTGTGGTGGTCCATGCCTGTGAAATCAGCTACTCGGGTGTCAAGGACTGAAAGGACTGTGATTTGAAGTCAGCCTGGTAAAGTTATTGAGTTACCATCTCAATAAATAAGGCAGGCGTAGAGTGTGCACCTGTAATTCCAGTTGTGTGGGAAGCATAGGTAGGAAGATCACAGACTGGCCCTAGGCAAAAATTTCAGACCCCATATGAAAAACAACTGAAGCAAAAAAGGACTGGTGGCATAGCTCCAGTGGTAGAGAGCCTGCATAACAAGCATGAGGCCCTCAGTTCAAACTCTAGTACTACAAAACAAGTTTCAATGGAAGGAACAAATAAAAAGGAAAGAGAAACTGTTTCTTACTGGAAGTATTTCTTATAGAAAGAACACATCTCTTGTCACTTAAAAAATGGATAAATTGAGCCTAAGAGAAGCAAGTCAACTTCTCCAAGTCCATGAGACTCTGCAAGCACTCTGAGTTCACCTCTGTCTTATAACTTAGTGTCCTGAAAACATTTTGGAATCAGAGGACCCTAAGTTGGAATTTGGGTTCTGAAACTGACTTGTGTTGGTTTCATTCCAGTGATGCAAGGTTTTTTTGACATGTGCAAGTCAATGAACAATACAATACATAAACAGAATTAAGGACAAAAATCATATGGTCATTGCAATAGATTCATAAAAAGGTTTTGACAAAATTCAACATCTTTCAGGACAAAAGCTCTGAAGAAACAGGGGATAAAAGGAAAATATCTCAACATAATCAAGGCTATCACCGACATTATAATGAATAGGGGAAAACTCCTATAAAGCATTTCCTATAAAATCAGGAATGGATGTCCACTCTCACCATTTTTACTTAGTATAGTGTTTGAAATCTTAGCCAGAGCAATAAGACAAGAGAAAGAAATAAAAGGGGTAAAAATAGGAAAGAAAGAGATCAAATTATCATATTTTCAGAAGATAGGATCCTAGATTTTAAGGATCCTAAAGACTCCACTGAAAGACTATTGGATTTTATATACAATTTCATCCAAGCAGCAGGATATAGAAACAACACATAAAAGTCAGTAGCTTTCTATGCATCAATAATGAACATGTTGAAAAAGAAATAAGACAAACAATCCCATTCACAATATTTCTCATAGTACTGGTGAGATCACATTGAAAAATCTGTATGTTGAATGAGTATGTGTTTATATGCATATTTTGAAGGATAAAAAAGAAACTACTGCCCATTGTTCTGGTTTCTTACTACTCTACCCAGTGGAAGAATTTAAGTTCTAGAAAATAGAGACCAGGTATATCTTACCCTTAATAGCAACACAGCATGTAGCATGGTGCTTGATTAAGCTTTCTTTACTAACAAAATGGCTCTTCTCTCTCAAGTGTTTTTCTCTCTGCCTGGCATTTTGCTATGTCTACACATGCAGTAGTTATATCATTTACTGGTCCAGGCCACCAATGACAAATGTGGTCTTGTCTTCCTCATTTCATAAATGAAGAAATAGATTCAGAGAAGTCAAGTATGTTTTCCAACCAGAGCTAGTTAAAACAGGCTAGTATATTTTTAATCCAAATGCTTTTCTTGCATGCTTCAGGTCAATTTGTTTGCACATTACTGTTTGGTATATCAGGGCAGAGAAGGACTGTGCTGCAGTGGCAGGGCAGGCTCTAGGTAAAGAACCAATAAGAATTTCATTCCTTGGGAAAACAGATGCATGGATAGGATGTGTTTTAGAGTAGTCCAGGAGTCTGGCCTTTCAAGACTTATTTCCCACAACCCACCCTAGAAGTACAACTTTAAGTCCAGAGTCAGGACAGACTCTGCTCCTGCTCTACTCCTCTCCTGCTTACTTGGATCATAGCCCCTCCAGCCTGCTATTTCCAGCCTCCACTTTTCTGCTAAACTGTCCCCTCCCTGCTACATTAGGGAACCATTCTTTAATGACTGGCTCCAGGAATAAAAGTCCTCCCCCTGGGCCTGTGCATCTGATTGTGCCAATGTCAGTGTGTGAAAGAATGATTAGATACATAGACAATGGACAGGGATCCAAAGTAAGCATGACAGTGACCTTCCCTAGGAGCTCATAGTCCGGAGAGGCCTGTATGAAATTATTCGGTTCAGTGATGCACATCCGTACAGGTTACATGGTCAGTACAACTGGCTAAGAGGCCCCTTTCACATCAAAAGTTTCAACTGCAATGAGGAAATGCAAAGGAGGTTGTAAGAACAAAGAAATGGGAGAGGGCACAACAAATGTATTTCAGCAGAGGAACCCTAAGTATAGGCTGGGAATGTGATGTCATGGGCAACAAGGTACATAGAGTATCTGCTTGGTGTGGAGAAGGGTGGGAGAGAGAGAAATACGTAGAGTTTGTTGAAGTAGATAACTAGAAAGCCCATCAGAAACCTGCCCAGGGAATGTCAGTGATTTTTTACAGTTTATGGAATTCAAGGAAACAAGAGTCCTATCAGGACCAGCTTCCTAAGTATATGACCTTTGTGGTCAGAAGGTCCCTTTCCATGCTTAGAAGACCCTCATCTTTGGTTAAATGTTCTGCTGTCACCATCTGGGGTTAGTTATAATTTTTAGCAAATGCTCCATGTTTTCATTTTGCACTGCCCCTGTGAGTTTATAGCAAGTCCCAGCTTCTACCTAATAATAGCAGCTTATCTTTCACAGTGCTTACAAATAGTATGCCAGTCACTATTGAAATGCTTTTCATATAATAATTCATTTAATCCTTAGAAAACCTCATTACATAGAAGACATTAAGTATTTTCGTTGTTAGATAAAAGAATTTTTACTCAGATAGGTTAAGAAATTTGACCAAAGCCCATAGCAGGGCTAGGATTAGTCCCAGTTATGTGGCTTCAGAGTCTATACTCATCCATTCATAATAGGTCTCTTCATTTTATATTTGCACCTTCAGATAAAGTAACCTAAGACACTCACATTTTTACAAGGAATTTTTTCACTCTTTCAGCATCTATCTACCTACCCTTCCATCGATTCATCTACCTATCTAACCATCTGTACCCCTCCATCTACCCACTCACCTATTCTTTATCTCACCCATCCACCTATGTATTCATCCATTCATCCAACCATCAACCAACTGTTCATCCATCTACCTATTCATCTATCCATCTCATGTAAGCATCAACACAATGACTCAATAAACTGCATTTACCCAAAATACCTGTGCCAAGATAGTGCCTAGACTTAGGTGCTTCAATGAATTTTGGTTCAATAAATGAATGAGACTGTGTTTCAGGTACCATGAATAAAAAGCTAAAAATCACCTCACTGTCCAAATAAGAGATAGAGATGGACTTAAGTCAATGTTTAAAGTGCACAAGGTAACAGTTATTGAGTCTTTCTATGGGCCAGGCACTGTTCCAGTCACAGCACTTGTGTATATTTTCTAATGCTAACAAACAACACAAAGGGGATTTTGTTTTGAGACTGGAACTCACTGTGTAGCCTAGGGTGGCCTTAATTCACACTCCTCCTGCCTCTACTTCCCAAATGCTAGGATTATAGTCATGAACAAACCTGTCCAGCTGAGAACTTTTTTATATCAAGTTTACAAATGAATAAACTGAAGTGCAGATAGACTTGAGTAATCTGGGTGTGGTAATATAGCTAACCAGGACAGGAGCTAGACTTTGAAAAAAGTGTTACCTTTCCCCACCCACCCTCCCATGCTTGGTGCTCTGGTCCAGCTAAGACCGAGGAAGATGATGGATTTAACCATCTGAGGGTGTGTGTATGTATGGAGAGAGAGAAGGGGGACAACACATAGTGCTGAAATTTCAAATGAATCCACCAGCCCCTTCTTGGGGACACCTCACCCTCTGTCCCCCTAGCAGCCACACTCAGGACTTCAGGAATACCCGTGAAGGAGACTCACAGCCCAGTGCACACTCCTCATTCTTGCAGGGATTTCAAACAGGCCATTACATTCCAATGGTGTCAACCCAGTCTGTTTTAACTTCAAATGAAATGCATCTTAAAACAGCATACTGATTTTAAGTCTAGATGCATACAATATGTTCCATTAACATCCCAGAAATTCTGACACATACATTCATCAGTGAATTTTGAATAAAAATATCCAGAGGGATATTAAACCATATAAACAAAAGAAAAAGGGCAGGTCTTCAATTTCATTAAATGCATTTTCTTTCACTTTGGTTCAAGATAGTCAATAAAGTAATGAAAAGGCAAACAACTAAAATTTTGACTTCTCACCTGAATAAATAAGGAGAACATAGTCTGCTCTGAGTTTATTTTTATTCTTTTATTTAACTTGAGTGCTACAAAGTGTTTTTCTAAGTAAGTATGTTTTCAGTCTTCCACACATATTTCTGAATCAAAAGATGTTGGGGAACAAACCTGTCACCAGTAATCATCAAATAAATCCCCTAAACAAATCATCTCTCCCAAGTCAAACAGAAGTTCTATCCCTTCCCCAAACTCACAACTGAGCAGTTAAAAGTCAATGAACAACTATATCGTGTTTAGTTTTTGTTTTTGTTTTTGTTTTGGGGATTTTTTTCCTTTTGTTCTGCTTTTATGATCCATGGTGGAAACTTCAATCATTTCACTAGGACTTCTACAGGAAAAGGAACCAGTCTGGGAAACAAATCAATTTGGGGGTCAGGACCTGGCTTCCACCGTGGCTAGCTATGTGACTAAGAGGACCTTTCACCTTCTCTGTGCCTCCTTTGAAATTGTAACTGCATAAGGTTAAGTAAGAATATCCCCTAGGAAAAAACGTTCTTCAGTTTCCAGCACACAGTAGGGTCTTGGAAAGGGCTTCTTTTTCCCTCCTATCCATACCACCTGGTAAGGCTACTCTCTCACTTGAAGATCATTATGGTCATTCTTTATTTCCAATATTCACATGAAGAAGAAGAAAAGAAAACCAGGAGAATCTCATTTTTTTAATTCATAAGCAATTATATTAATATTAGTTTTAGTCTCCCAAAGGCCAGCAGAAACTGACATGTTAAAATACCATGCTTGATGAATTCCACCTTGGCATAAGATTCCAAGGATAATCTTACCTTTATACATTTTCTTTAAACCAGCTTTAAAAAGCGATTTATTCTTCAGTGCATTTTCTATTCTTGCTTAAAATCAACAAGGTTTCACAAAAGCCACCAGTTCAGCTGCCTGCTCTCTCCCTGCAGTAACGCCTCAGCTCTGATGGTGTCTGCTCCAGAAATTAATTTTTCCAGCTAACTTACACCACATCTTTTTAAGCAGCAAATATTTTTATATTTCATTTCAGCAAGTTCTGGTGTAACTTAGTTTAGAAATTACCCTCTTCTGTCTTATTCCACCGGAGTTTACAAACTATCATTTGGTTTTTCTTCCATAACTCACTACTGTACTTCTGAACACTGCTTGGTGCTATTCTGCATACATGGGCTAATACCCCTAATCCCTCACTCAGGGCCCCAAGCTCCTACCTAATAGGCTGTCCTGGGTCCAACCCATGAAAAGTTCCCATTCAACCAAGAATTTCATTCAGACACATCAGCTTTCAGGGTGGAATGTCAACCCCACCATCTCCTTATTGCTATTAAAGTATTCAGGTCAGCCTACAATCAGAATAAACACTAATTATCTCCTACTGTGTTCCAACCATTATAACAGAAGTTTTTCTTTTTAATTTTGTTTATTTGTTTCATATAGTTGCCATTAACAACTGCTATTGTTGCCTACTATTGTTATTTTAGAGATAAAGAAACAAAGGTCAATGGAAGTTAAGCAACGTGATTGAACACTACAATATCCTAGAGAGAGCTGGGATTACAATTAGGTATTGGGCACCATGAAAGTCCTATAATAAGAAAGCAGTTATGAAGAAGGCTGTCAGGTTGAGAGAAAGAGAGTTGGCTAGAGGTAGCCGTGAAATCACAGAATGGTAGCAATGGGAAATCTCAAGCAAGCTGTGTTCTATAGATTATCTGGAATGTATAACAAGTATGCTGTGTGAGTGGGTGTGTCACTGAGTGGATAGGAAAAGCTATCCAAGCTGAAAAGGTAAAGACCAGGATAGTACAGAGGTCATGTACCTGACTTGGAAGGCACCAAAGATGAAGTTAGGACTTGGTGTTAAAGAAAACCAAGGTCCAGGTGCCAACATAATCAGTGAGTAGCATGTTGTCAGGTGGCCTGGACAGCCTGGTAGGCACAGACACAGCTAGTTCCACTTTGCAATGATGCTTTTAAGAGAGTAACAGAAGTGGCTAAATTGGAAAAGGAACCCATAGCAAGGCTGCTTGGGTTCCAAGCAGTGCAAGGTTTAGGGAGACTCTTATGTGTAGCATGTTTTCAAGGCTCTTTCTCTCAAGGAAAAGTGGATCAGAGAGGGTAGCATGGCTGAATGTCAAGAGCACACAGAAACAGTCTTGAAGAACTGATTTGTCTAAAAGGAAGACTTAGGGGGTTTAATGGAAATATCAGTTACTGCATTAATGCCATAGACCCCCTACCTGGTCCGCTGTACTGTGTTGGTGCACCCATCACCAAGCTCTTGTGTTTAATGATAACAGCCTACAGCTACTCTGTTCTTCTGAGAATTGTCCCTGGATGTCAGGAGGTGCTTTTTCTAGAAATACCTGAATACGTGGGAAGACATGCTGCCAAAGCCAGGTCCATAGCCATGACGCAATTCTGAGTCATTGCCTTGAGGTGGAAACCAATGTGGGTCATGGGAGGCCCAGAGCCTCCTGTGCAATCAGACTGTGACCAGAGCAAGCTGCACTCCTGTCTATGCCTAGCCTCTTCCTTCTTTCTTGCCTACCCTTTTCTCTCTCTCTCTCTCTCTCTCTCTCTCTCTCTCTCTCACACACACACACACACACACACACACACACACACACACACACACACTTCTCCTTTTTTCCTCCCTCTCTCTCTGAGGATGCCCCTTAATCAATCACTTATGCAGGAATTCTCTTTTCTGCATTTGCATCTCAGGGACCTGACCTAAGGTTGGGAATAAGTAGGACTACTCCACAGACACCAAGAAACTGTGTAACCAACCCATCCAGGTTGTCCAGTACTAAGGGGCTTTCCAGCATGCAAAAGTTGTAATTTTCACACTAGTACAGATCTAGGAAAAATGGAGCAAGTTGATCACAGTGGTCAGAACTTGCATGCAACCCAAATGGTGCCTAACTCCAAAGATGGTCTCGCAAATGCCATGAGCCTGCCTCATGTATACTCAGAAGACTTGGTGAATTAGCTTCCACAGAGAATGCACCCACCATGAGGGCCCCTATAGGGTACCTGTGAGCTCTGAGTCAGCCCTGTCTCTCTTCAGGAGATCCTTATTACTCTTGATAGAGTTGATAGATTTTTGCTTTTTTTTTTTCCTAGAAGAATGGCCATAGATTTTATCAGCTGTTCAAAGGAATCCACTACATAATTAAGGTTAAGAAAAATTGTCCAGGAAAACACAGCTTTTGTTTCTGGATTAAGTGGAACAGTTAGGCACTGCACTTGCATCTCATACTTACTCGCCTCAAGTAGAGCTGGTTTCCAGGAAAGGGACAGACACCCACCATTGGATTCATCAGAGCAGCATAAGTGGAAGTCATAAGACACCCACTGCGTAGTGAAGCCTGCCCTCAGTCTAGAGGAAGGAGGGGACTTCTCTCCTATTTAAAACTGAAGCTTGAAAAACTTTTACCAGTTGACTGAGGAAGGAGGCAGGAAGTACATCCCAGGAGAAGGGGCAGCAGTGGGGACCAGGATTCAGTGTGTCCTTGAACTGCAAGTCCATCCATCTTCTGACTAGAAGCACTAAACTGCACTTAAGCAGGGCTTTGGTGAATGGTTTTTGAAGGGAAAATAATAAGTCTCATTTCATTATTGAAGATTTCTGGTGTTAGCTATTCTATTATTGTTCTGATAAACACTGATTGCATGGTCACTGAATGCCAGCAGCTGTTCTGAGTGTTCAGTGAGCTGTAAGCATGGCAAGGGCCAGGCACCATGGAGCTTGCTATCTTGAAGAGAAGATAGTCAATTTAAAAAATCCACTATCATTGCAGGAATAATTGTAATAATATTGCAGGGGATGATATTATGGTACACACTATGGAGAAAAATAAAACAAATACTGTGCTTAAAAACTGATGGGGGCTCTTTGACGAGGGTGCCCCAAAGAGACCTCTAAAAAGAAGTGTGAATGAGGGACCGAAGGAAGTCACAGGAGCATCAGAGGTGATCTGTGTGAACCAGTAGATGGACACAAAGTAAAGTCACTAAGGAAAGAAGAAGTTGTACAGTGTGTGATTTTGGGTTTGGATTTGGGTTTGGATGGGCAGAGGTACAGTCCCTGCAGGTCAAGGAGAGCATCTTTATTTCCTCATTCTTTGTACTTCCCTTGAGCAATCACCTTCTACTCTCACAGCCTCCATTAGCATGGCCATAATTTCCTAAGTCTATATATTCAGCCAAGAACTCTTTGCTGAGCTTGACTGATACCTCTAATTGCCTAAAATGTACATGAATACCCTCAGAGACCTAAAACTACTTACTCAAAACAGAATTCATCATTTTCCCCTTAAAATCTGTTCTTGACCCTGTGTCTCCTGGCCAATAAATAGCAACAAGGCCAATCCATCAGACCAAGTCAGAAAACCACCAGTCATCCTTCATCCTGTTCACTCTTGCTCCCTATGCGTGAGTCATCTAGCATGTCCCAAGCTTCTACTGACTTCACATGTCCTCAAGTTTGTTCCACTGTCTCCATCCCTATGACCTTGATCTGGGTTGGGTCATCTTTGCCTCCACATACCCTGTAGTTTGCACACTAGTCCCTCACTTGGCCTCTATGCCTCCCTTCCTTTCCCAATGCATTATCTATACTACAGACAGTTCCAAAATGTGTATATCATTTCCCAGTTTGAAATAATTCTACCACTTCTGTTAGGATCCAGGTAAAAACTAAATTTTTATACATGATTTCCAAGTCCTTGCATAGCCTAGCCTTCTCTGCTTACCTCTTCAGCCATCTTACCTTCTACCCTTGCCTCAAGCTTTATTCCCAGATGCACTCTCTAGCCACATATCTCTCTGTGTGCAATGTTCTGCTTCACTTCCTGGTCTTCACATTTGCCTTCCTTTCTATCTAAAACACCTCCCCCAATTCTATCTAGCTAATTCCTATTTCTCATTCATGTCTCATCTTAGAAACCTCTTCCTCCAGGAAGACCACCACCTGGCCAGCACTCCCAGCTTGGAGTAAGGTGTCCTTCTCCACTCTCAGTGATTGTCTTTGTCCTAACCTGTGTCATGTTATATTATAATTGCTTTTCTACTTATTTGTCTTCTTCATAAGCTGTATACTTCTTGAGAATATAAGCATCATCTTCTCTGTCTTCCCTTTCTAGAACAGAGCATGGGTCATGATGGGCACTTAGGAAATTTGTGCTGACCAGATGAGCTACATGGAATCCAAACCCTTCACTGTGCAGTTTGGAAAACAATCCCAAGGAAGTTAGATTTCTGCTCTAGTGTTTTTAGAGTTAGATTTTTAGATTTTTATCTGATTTTCTTCTCAGATATCAAGCCTCCCATGAAAGGTAAACCCAGCTCTTGAGCTCACAAAAATATGCAGTCTAGTAGGGACTTAAGATCTAGGCAGGAAAAGTTAAACACCTAAGAGCCAAAGCTAAAGCCAAAGGGGTTTCACTGACTGTTGGGAGTTCAAAGGGGATAAAATGTCCCTGGAGGTTCCATGAGGACCTGACAGAGAGTATACCTGGTTAAGAGAGGCACACAAATCTGAGAAGATGATGAGAAAGGGACTTCCCTTGACCTTCCAGAGTCAGTTTCAGACAACTTCCTGCCGAAAGCTCTGCTACAGGAAGGTTCTTCTCTAGAGGGAGATATGGGAGTCTTCATCTGGAATAATCGCACACAGAGTCCTCCCCTACCATCACCTGCACTCCACCCTCTCCAAAGATGCTCACCTCTTCTCTTCACTCTCTGTGAGCTTAGAGTCTGTGATATCACTTCAACATCTGCCTAACACAACATTAGAAACAAAACCCTCAAGGGGAAAGAAACATTCTCCTGCATCACGAAGCCAAACAAAAAAAAAAGATGCATCTTCCATTAAAATATAGGGACAGTCATCAAAGAATGGAATACAAAAAATATTTCTATAGTGTCACAAAAGTGAACATCAAACAGCCCAGATCTCCCAATGCTTAGCTATGGAATCTTCTAGCAATGAGTCTATAGTTTCACTGCTCCAAGAAATGGTTCATGGTCTTTGGTATCCAACTGCCTAGTAATGTCTGGAACCTTAGAGGGATGTAGTAAAAAAATTAATTTTTAAATCCACTTCTGGGCACATACCGTTGTTTCTTCCCCAAATTATTCCTGTGAATGTTGGAATAGCACCTACCCAGAGCCAATCCAATCCTGCATTCATCCATTCATTCAACATATATTAAGCACCTATTACATGAGAAGATGTAATAGGTGGGAGTTCTGCAGTGAAACTTATAACATAATATGTTGATAAGTACTGCAAAGAAAGATTCAGTAAGGAAGATTCTTGTTTCACAAGTAAGTAGCAAAGAGTGCATTTGAATTGTAGTCAGAATAAAGTGGGGCTGACCACATGGTTATGTGAGAAGAGTGTCCCAGGATTGCTGAAGATGAGCAAGGAGACCCAGTAATGAAGGTAAGGGGTTGTGAGGAACGAGGTAGAGACTCTTATGGGGGGGTGCTTACGGTTGGAATGGGGTGAAGTCATGTAGACCTTGCAGAAACTTGAAGCAGGTAGAGGGATTCAGATTTAACTCAGTTAAGAAGCCAATGAATGGCTTTGAGCCAAGGAATTTGATTTGAGTTTCACAGCCATTTTGCTAGCAGGGCTGCCTGAATATCAATTCACAGGCTGATTGATTAGTCCAGGTGAGAGATGGAAGGACTGGAGTCAGAGCAATTGTGAAGAGGATGAAAAGACACCCTGAGTGTTAGTTGTGTCCCCTCCCTTCTGCTTCAATGGTCCCCAGTACCTAGAGGGCTTCCTTGACATTTTTCTGAGAGAAGACACAGTGCATTCATTTCTTGGACACCCTCTTTCTCTCTCTCCTTAATATTCATTTCACACTATGTTCAGCCCATCCTCTCTCTTTACAGCAAACTCATTGCCAGAATATAGGCAATGTCCCCAAACAGGCCATCTTATCTTTCATTTAATCCAGCTTCCCTAAGCTAGTTTCTACTCTGCACCTGAGACAGCAGTCTGCCCCACTACAAACCTTTCCATGGTTCCTCATGACCTCCAGGTGAGAGGGAAAGCTCTACAGACACTGGCTCACAAAATTCCCAGCAATCAAGCCCCTTTGTCTGTCACCCTCAGGAGGCAGCACTCCACTACCTCTTTCCCTCTGTGCTCCGGCCCCACCCTTACACACTTCCTGGCATTTCTTGCTTCCAAGTCTTTGCATGTTACTCCTAATTCCTTTCAATTGCCTTTTCCTCCAGTGTCCAGATAGAAATTCCTTCAGACCTTAGCTCAAACCTCCTCTCTTCTATGAAGCCATTCTTGACAGCTCCTCCCAGGAAGTGAATCAGATGCCTCTTCTCTTGAAGCCCACAGACCCTTGCATTGCCAGGTCCATTTTTCTCACGTTCTATGCCTGAGTCCTCAGTAACATACTAAGCTCTTGAAAGGATTGCCTTGCTCATGATTGAATCTCAGGGTCTGGTAGACAAGTATCATGTGATTGGATTCTTGTGTGAATTCCCCATACTGGACACATCAGGGTCCCATTTCATCCACACCAGATGCAGAGGTCCACAGAGCCATGGCTCATTGTGCCAATTTCCTTTGTGATGCTGACATATCCCTGCATAATTGCTACTGAAATTGGTGTGTAGCCATTTAGAAATGATTCATGTTCAAACAGAAACATTTGACATTGCTAAACACCCAGTGTCTGGGAAGCTCAACAGGCATTAATAATGCCATGAATTCTCACCAGCTCGCTCAGGGAAAATCAGGCTGTACAATTTCTTGTATATTGAATAAAGGAGACCTTCTAGGGTAGATAGAGCAGCAGAACATCTTGCTTAGACAGGAGAAATGGAATGGGATATTCAGTAATTCCCTACAGCCTGGGATCTTCTTGAGCACCCTAGCCTCACAGACTAAGGAGAAAGAGGTATTTATTAAGTGTAGAGTTTTGGACAGGCTACAAGTTTTGAAGTAAAGGATGGATGGAGGGCCATGGATGTAACTTTGGTAAGGAGAGCATAGGTCAATGTATGTGAACACTGAAATAGAGCAAGGTAGAGCCATCAAAATCATCCAGGCAATTTATAGGTGAAAAAACTGAGATACAGAAAGGTGAGGAGGCCAGGTCAAAAATCCTATAAGCAGTTAGTGGCACAGGTGGACTCATTCCCTGAATCTACACCTTAGCTTATTGTACTCCCTCATGGAATTTCGTGTCTAACTAAAAGAGCACTCTTGACGAGGGTAGGTGAAATACAAGATAGAAATGAATTTGGGACATATCCAAAAATTCTTGAACCTCCTACTATTAGTAACTATATCTATTATTTAGAAGCCATGTGCCACTTTTCTTATTCTACATCTTCCCAACCTATCTGGAAAGGGAGCTGTCATTAGAAGGTCACACAGAGAGCATAAATGAAGGATTATGGAGCCTATCTTGTCTGATACTAGGTAATTAGTATTTTGATCATTCCTTAGAACAAACATTACAGAAAGAATTTACATGAGTAGAATATTTTGCAGTTTATGAAAAGCTCTTTTACTACACAGCTATTGATTTACCCCAAGCCCTCAGCATCACAGTGAGAAGGGTATTAACAATCACATTTTGTAAATGAGGAAGCTCAGGTGCCCTAGTTCCAGGTCCCCTTAGACTCTCAAACCTGGGCCTTCTTAAGTCAATATATGTGTTTTTCCATTATATGGGAACTGATATCAAGGGAAGAGATTGAAGGGAGAGAAACACATTTTAAGTCTAAAATATTCCATCAGAGGTTTTCAGCAAATGCTATATGAAGGCCATTCAACACTAGATTACAGCTATTCTGAAGTGCCCACTTGAAAAAAAATGAGCATTTTGAGGCAAAGTATGCATTCTACTTCACTCTGCGTCAGTGGATTGATCCTAATGCACAACAATCCAGCAAGTATCCCCCAGGCTTGCTGCACATACTGAGGCAGGGGAAGGCATCCAGGGGCAGCCTTTGTGATACTTCTCTCTGTGCAGGTGACCAGGTTGCAGGTAATTCCTATTCTCTCCCTCAGTGCCATTCACTATGGCAGTCTCAGCACCCTGTGGTGGGCCACAGTCAAGGCAGGATTGGCAGAAGCCCCTGTCCTCAGGGAGCACCGAATTTACAGAGGGGACAAGTATGTGTACACGCAATGACACAGCAGTCTGTAATAAACAGTTCTGATACTTGGGATAACCACATAAAGACAGAGAATCCGGGAAGGCTTCCCATAAGAAGGAGCATTTGAATTGGATCGTTAGGAGAAGGAAGTGTGAGACGGTCAGTCTGCGCAGAGATCGGCACTAGCAAAAGCAGGGTATAAAAGAGCAGGGGACAGTGTTACACAGCATCAGCTCCTTCCAGAAATTACAGTCCCTTCAGCAATGGAATCAACCTGTACGCACGAGATCAATTTCATCCAAATGAGCAAACATTTGGTAAGTATCTGGCATTCAGAGCAGAATTGGATGAAAGCAATCCTGCCCACAATAAGAAAACAATGCATGCATCAAACCAACATTTAAGCGAATCCCCACTATGTGCAAAACTCTGTTTATACTATCAAATGCTTAGTTCCACCCTGTGGTGAGCAGATCTTAAGCTATAAGAGTATTCCGTTTGATAGCAAAGATCTTGACCTTCAGCACTTGTGTGCAAGGAGGATGGCATGCAGCATTTTCCCCCAGTAAAGCCCTCTTTATATTGCCCAGAGTGTACCTTGGATCAGACTACAGAGTTCCAACTGTGAGTCCCTGAGTAATATTTCTACTGTCTTTTCACAGCTGATAACTGTGGAAGTTTCTTTAGAAAATTATTTCTTTTATTGCATGAGACATTAGGCTTTAAAAAAAAAACCTTCCCCTTCATCCTCTTCACCATCCCATTAGATTGTCGCAAGAGCCTAGTAAACTGCAAGAATTGGTACCATCCCATTCTACAGATGAGAGACACAAACCTCAGCAAGGTGGAACAACTCAAGGACACATAGCAAGTGAAGGATGAAATCAGAGTTCAAATCCGTGTTTTCTGACTCCTAAATCTTGTCCTCTTTCCTTTAGAGCTTACCATCTCCCTAGAATTAAATACTGTCCTCATTATGACATGAATCCCCATATGAAATGCTGGCCAAATCACATCCCCTAAGGTAATATAACTACATCATAAATTAAAAGCCCAATTAAAGAACATAGCCTTTTAACTGGGTCTTACCACAGTCCCCTGAGGCCAACATAAAAAGGAAGAGCCCTTTCAAAGTCAATGGCTGCCTATCCTGGAAGCTACCCAGAGACCTACTTACCTATATGCAAGAGCTTTCAGATCCAAATTACTCACCTAACTATACCTCTCTTATTGTCTTCTGGGACCCTGATCCCAGCTCAGCTGGATTAGAACCATAGTCAAAGCCCTGGTCCTCTCTCTGGCCTGTAGATGTGGTTAACAGTCCACCTCGCAGTGTGGATAGCCCAGGTGGCTCTAGGCTTTGAAATATCACTTAACATCAAGAGTATCAGAACCGATGGAAAGCAATGCCCCTCTAGTTCAAATGCAGAACTGAAGCGGGGTTGCCTAGCTGTCTGAAAGTGAAGTAGTTTGCCAGTGGCCAAGGGGGAAAAAGTTCTTATTTTCTGGCAATGGGGAGGGGTCTAGACTTGACTGCTGGCTTACGTTTTTTGTCTCTGTTCCCACCCCATCTCTAATAAAACAATAATAAACTTTAATAATATCCCTGGGTTCCAAAACGGTAAGAGTTACTACTTCCCTTGTCTAAATATCCACTGCGGTGGCTGGATTTGAAGCTGGCTTTCAGATCAAGAGCTGGTGTGTATTCTAGTTTCTTTCCATGTAATAGCTGAGCTTCAGTGCTCTCCCCCTCCCCAACTCCGGACCCCAGCCACAGGAGGAATGGGTCAGACTGGGTCAGTCTGGACTCCACAGAATGACTACCACTGTCCCCTCCACTTCAACAAGGTCCTCTTTGGAGCCTGCCCTAGGTTCACTAGCTCAGAGGACCTGAATAGACAAGGGTCTGGATGTGCTCAGTCAACCCTCACCTGTGGGGATCACCTCATTAACCGAGCATCTCCTCACCAATCACATCGATGCCCCTTCCTGCCGTGTCAAGCCCTACCTAGATGTGCCGCAAGACTGGAGGACAGAAAGACTGGGGGTGGGGGGTGGGGGTAACAGAGAGGGATAAAACACATTTCGCGGCAGAATCCCTGCTCAGTAATAGAAAGCCATCCAACTGGCAACCACGCTTCCAAAAACGTCACCGCCACAGAGGAGAGAGTTTTGCGGCTGCGACCCCAGAAGGCTCTCCCCTACCTGTCTCCCACTGCAGGGCTCCCCTCTCTCACCTTCTAGGGCCCAGCTCCAGCTCCAGGTCCCTCACTCTTCTCTTTTCGCCTCCTCGGGTCAACACTGGCAGCGGCGGGGACGGACGGACTTAGGCGTTCGTGGCACCTGCGAGCTGGGTCTCAGGTCCCCACCGCCAGGCTGCCTGGAGGAGGAGCGAGAAGATGCTGCCTTCGCCGCCGCCGCCGCCGCCGTGGTGCTGATGCGGTTGCTATGGTTATGGGACTCCGCAGCTGCCCCCTCTCGGTGCAACAGCTGCCCGGCCACGGCCTCCGGGCAGCCCCAGCGAAGGCGCCCGAGGCAACCTTGTGATCCGGTGGAGGGAATTCGCCCGCTGCCACTGTCAAAAAGAAAGGACTGACGGCCGCTGCTGGCGCCCTTGCAGGCTGGGCTCTGCTCACCTCTGGCGCCCTTGCTCCTCTCCTTCCCCCGCCGGGACGTGGCCAGACCCCCGCGCCGCGCCGCGCGCCCTCGCGGCCGTGGAGAGCCCGCCCTGCCGCTCCTCGCGCTGGCTCGGCTCCCGCAGCCGCTGCGCACCGCACCGCGGGAGGCTGCGCGACTGCCTGGGAGGCGCCGCTCCGATCGCGCTCTCCCCACCTCTGTCCCTCTGCGCCCGCCCGCCGCGACTCCGCGAGAGGAGCTGGGCCAGGCAGGCTGCCCAGCCTCCAATGCCCGCCAGCTCGCCCGCCCGGCCTGCGGAGGGCGCAAGCTGCTGGACCAGATGTCCGGCCCTCTGCAGCCCCGCCGGTCGCGAGCATGCTCAGTCTCCACGTCGGGATTGCCCTCTGGAGCTGGAAGGCTGAGCTGCAGTGGCAAGGAAGGAGAGGATCCTTCCCAGACCCCAGGGCTGAGGGGTGTTGACTTGGAAGAGGAGCCAAGGGGCGAAAGTAGATGCCTGAGAGAGGTTTAAAGTACTAAGCAGGCCATACCGCCAATACTAAGTCAGAAGTGGCCCTCAAACAATAAATTCACCCATCGTTTGCTGATTTCCTTACTTCATGCTGGACCTGGGGGAGTTCAGAGATGTGTTAGACTGAGTCCTTGAAGAAGGGAGAGTAATGGGGAGAGGTAAGCCCACTCCCATCTACTGGGAGTGCTTTAGCGAGCATTTTACTTGGGAACTCTAATTCCCACCATCTCTGTTTTGTCACAGATGTCAGAACAGCCTTGAAGATGCAGTCGAGGTTGGGACTTGGAAGCTCAATGATCCTCCCATTGAACTAAGGTGGACTAACTCACAACCCAGTTAAGAAACACAGGTTGGAACCAAGCAGTTACAGTGTGAAACAACCTCTAAAGCTTTTTTTGTTTTGTTTTTGCGGGGGGCGGGGGGGGGGGGGAGAGTGTAAGAGAAAGACCCAGAAAAGGAAATACAAAGACATGCAAAGCGGAGATGTGTGTAACCCACAGGCAAAGTCCTGGAGGCTAGACGAGTAGGACTATTGTTGATCCACAAAGCACGTCCAATAAGCTGGAAGAGATTGAGCCAGGAGAAATAAGGAAAGGGCCACTGTGCACACCTAGGACTGTGGGATTCAAGAGAAAGGATTGAACTTGATCCTGAGCACAGTAGGAACCACTGAAGGACTTTAAGCAGAAAAAGTCTGCTGAAATTGGAACGAAGTCTTCAGATGAGAGTGGTGATGAGAAGGTGTCTAAAGCTTGTGAACAAAGAAAGGGTATAAACAGCCATCTAGGAACATGGAGCAGTGAGCATACTAAGAAAGCACAGTAGGCTCAACAGGCAGCACCAAGAACCCTATGAGAAGAAGGGGAAACACCAACTGGCCTGATTTTGAGGATTTTCTCCACCATGTGCAGCTGTTCTAGTGGGAGCACAGAGAAGACAGAAAAAGTGAGATTTAAACACAAAAGGCATTTTGAGAGCACAAGGAGGGAGAGGGGCCATGGACATGCAGGACATGCTTGTGACACATCCTGGGGAAAACCTTAGCGAGGAGAGAACGAAGGGTCAATGAGGTTGGGTGTCTTTGCCAGTGGAATGATGCTGGATGTAGAGCAGTGGGGAGACAGGTTGAAGTGATGGGAAGAGGTAGCAGGACAGGGGAGTGTGCGAAGTAAGGTTGTGAAGAGGGTCCTGTTATCACAGACAAGACGTAGAGCGAGGCTCAATGCAGTGACTGACTGAAGCAGGGTGGAAATCAAGACCACTAGAAAAGAGGACAGTCTGGGGAGCTGAGCATGGGATACTCTGGCCGGAGATGTCAAGTGAGATGCCCTCCCCCATAGAACCAAAGGGGCTTGAGCCTGTAGGTAATCACAGAATCCCTGCAGAATGGAACAGTATTTCATCTGTAAGAGGCCAGTTTTCAATGGTGACATCCTGTGGCTGCAAGAAGGAACTGTCACGATAAACTTTCAGATTCTGCGTATTCTACATTTGGGAGAGGAAGTTAGAAAAGCCTTTCCTTAGTACTGTGCAAGCCCCATGGTTTCAGATCAATTTGAGAGGAACAAAACTCCAAAGATGGAGAAAGTTCTGTAGTGATTTCAGAATGAGCTCCACGCTCGAGGGACTGGCATTCCAAGGAGTCTAAGATCTGACTCCTGCTCTGTTGGTCCAGCAACACAACTCCTCATACTTTCCAGAAAGCCCTGTGTTGTCTAGCACATCTGTGAATTCTTACTCATCCACCAAGCTTTTGTCTCACTCTCATTTCCTTCATGAAGCATCTCAAATTTACATGAGTTAATTCCTCCTTCCACCAAGCTGCCATTGAAACTTACACATACTCAGAGCTTTGTAATATAATTATTTATACAAAAACACAATTCCTACATTAAACTGAGAAGTCTTTGAATGAAGTTTATAAAAATGGGGTCTGAATATTACTTATTTTGTTGACCATGCTGAGGTTTGAACTCAGGTCTTTGTGCTTGCTAGGCAAGTGCTCTTGCTAGGCAAGTGCTCCATGACTCCAGCCCTTTTTGCTCTGGTTACTTGCAGATAGTGTCTTGCTTCCCCAGGACAACCTGGACCACAATCCTATTTTCAGGAATCCTAAGCTTCCTGCTGTAGCTGGGATCACAGAGCATGTCACCATACTCAGCTTTTTTTCTGTTGAGATGGGGTCTCATAAACTTTTTTCATCTGACTGACCTGGAACTGAGATTTTCCCGATTTCAGCTTTCTGCTCATTATTGGTTGAGATGGAGTCTTGTGAATTATTTGCCCTCGCCAGTCTTGAACCACAATCCTCCCGATCTCAGCCTCTTAAGTAGCTAAGATTTCAGGCATGAGCCACCAGCACCTGACTGCATCTTATCTTCCTTTAACCAACTCATGGCACAGTGTCTGTAATAAACAGAAGATATTTAGCACATTTAAAAAGTTATTTGAACAGATTTGGGGTTTATTTTCTTCTCGTGAAATTATCTTGCCCGCTAATGCCAAAACAAAAGTTTACTTTAAACTTTGTCCTTGTGACAGGTACTCAATGACTGTGTTTAATTTGACTAACGGATGAAATGAATTGTTCACCTCAGAGGGGCTTGGTTGGCACATGGTCGGAACGAAACTTAGGAGAGGAAACTTTTTAATACAGGTATTCAGCCACATAGCACTTCAGGCCCCAAGGATGCCATGTGTTTACTGGACTACAGGATCCTACCAGTGCTTTATCTGGTGCACATGTAACAGTGATCGCATCAAGCACTTACGCAGGAGAGTTCTCACTAGGCACCAGCACTGCCTTCGATGCTTTCTTCAGCTCATGTCATCTTCACAGCTACCCTAGGATAATCCTGTTATGCGGAAACTAGGGCAAAATTGTACATTTGACTGAATCCACACAGCTAAAGGGAGCTAAACTAGGATTTGAATGGTCAATTGTGTTCATCACAAGAAGGCAACAGCACCTACCTATATACTCTCTCATAGGCTTTGCCTCCGTTCCCTGTGAGGTTTCTATAAAGAAATTACATAGTAGTCTTACTATTGTTATCTGATTTAATGTTCCCCAACCTCAGCATTATATATAGAGTTGGAGGCCAGGAGATCGTTTTTCCTGAGGAGCTACCCTGTATACTGTAGGATATTCAAAAGCATCCCTGATCCCGTACCACCAGAGGCTAGGAGTGCCTACCCTCACCCTAGGGTGTGACTTGGGATGATGACATTGGCAAATGCCCTTAGGGGAAAACCTGCCCCAACTGTGAACCACTAATCTGACTGATTCCTCATAAATAGATGAAGTGACATGTCACTTCCTGTGTGAGGCAAGAGTTGGTATGAGTTACATACACACACACACACACACACACACAATGCATACACACACGGAGACATACACACATACAGTTTCTCTTCTATCCATGCAACTAAAGACAAAAAAAGGAGAAATCAACAATCAACAATAAAAGGAGAGAAAAAGGAAACAACAGATTTCAAAATGGGTGAAGGTCAGACACTGAGGTTACCTTTGAAGATCCTAATAACAGTAGTGGATTAGATTATGGTGAGGCATGAAATTAACTTTTATATTACATCACTGAGACTTAAGAGTTTATCTGCATATGTGGCAGGGACTAGTCCATTCCAACTAAAATAAGTAAAGAGCCATAGACTTTCAAACCACTAGGCACTCATCTCAAAAGCTACACCAAGAGAATTCCTATGACCATACCACAAGACAGACAGCATGATCTGTCATCCAACCCTTTCCTAGATGAGGAAACTGAGTCATGACTGGCTAGTAGAACTGGTCCAAGCTAGAAAGTGGCAAAGCCAGGATTTGGCCCTATACAGTCTGGTCCTGGCATCTGTACACTTGGTTTCTACTCTGAGAAGCCACAATAAAAGTTGGAGAAATGAATGACTGGTAGAATTCAGTACACAGATTTATGTTACTCAAGGGTGCCCATTTCTTTACTGCTGAGAAAGCTTCACTGCCAAAAAAAGAGGTTAGCTGGTAACAAACCATTTTTGTCTTTCAGAATATCAGCAACCTTGACAATGAAGGAAGGGGCTATTGAACTGATAGTGAGCATGATAAAATTAAAAATAAATGTCATAACTAAGTTGTGAAATGATGATAAATATATGTATATGTGTATATGTGTGTGTGTGTGTGTGTATACACACACAAAAGTTCCAAAGTTGGTGAATCATTACATTAAGTGACTACAGTACTTTGGGGACAAATTCTTCCTTCTATAAAGAACACAGCCTTGGGAGTTGGCCAGGGCACTCTCACTTCTCTTGATCAAAGTGTTTGGGGCTTCAATATCATTCCTGACTGCAGAAACTCCAGGCACTGTTCCAAGGCCTGCCCTTGCTGAATTACAACAGGAAAGAATTTATCTTGAGCCTGGCATTTCTTTGCCCCTCTCTCTGAGGCACTTTTCCTCTTCTTTGAGACAGCATATGAACCCTGCCCTTGGAGGGTGGTCCAGAGGATCAAATGGTACCATAGCATGAAGGCACTATGGCTGGGGTGGCACCAGTATGTTTAGCTCCATTCCTCCCAGACTCCTGCAATCTAGTGTTGCTCCCTCAGCTACAAGGGGTTCACCTATAAGAGACTTAGCAACACCCTCAGAACAATGTAGGAAACCTAAGCCTCACTTCTAGTACTGAATCTGCTAGTAAAGATCTCAGTGAGCTAGGAGGACTTACTTAGCCCCCTGTGACCCTCAACTTCATAGTCTCTGTAAAGGCAGGATTTGCAAGGGAAGTACTAATTGAACACTTCATGTGTCACCAGACCTCTGTTCCCTTCTACTCCATGCTTTGTTGCGTTGGATAAAAGCAGTAAAAGTCCAACATAAAACTCAACTTGTTTAATTTTCTTATTTAGCATCTGTGCCTTCTCTCTTAATAAAATGTATTTGAATGCATTTTCTGTTCCTTTAGGAAGTATTTTTAATAGTGCAAAAGTTCAAACAGATAAAAGAGCAAATACACGTTTCCTTCTGCCTCCACACTTCCGAATTTTGTTGTATGTATCATGCTTTACATTTTACTATCCATGTGTGTCAAGTTAGATGCATTTCTATTGGAAAAGGAATTAAATTACATATTCTTTGCAAAGATCTGTTTTTCTTTCTCTTGAACATGTTTCTGAGAGCCAGTCATGTGAACATGACATAGAGAGCAATAAATTCACTCATTGCTGTTGCTGCAAAACATTCCATTACAAGAATACAGAAAAACCCCTTTGTGTGATTCTGTAACTGATGGATGTTTAGTCATGTACCTCCTGGTACATTTGTGCCTGTTTTTCCTATTTAGGATAACAATTGCTGAGTTACAGAGCACATGTCCCAGTTTACTGAGTAACACCACATTATTTCCTATAATGGTTGCATCCCATCAGCATAGGGCACGAGTTCCCATAGCACCATATCCTTCCAACACCTGGTAAGATCGGGTTTTGATTTTGCCAGTCTAATGAATGGGAAATGGATTTTGATTCAGAGGCAATTTGTAATTGCATTTGTCTGATTATAAGTGATGTTCAGATCTCTGTGTATGCTCATAGACGTTCATGTTTCCTATTCTCTGAAATGCTTGCTGTTTTGCTAATTCTTGGTTTTGGATCATTTATGTTATGGGCTTATGGGAGTTCTTCATAGAGTCATGATATTTCTTAGGTTTTATGTGTTCAAGCATCTTCTGAGAATTTGGCTTTTCAATCCAGACTTCCATGGTGTCTTGGTGAATAGAACGTCTTTGTTTTAATTGTCAAATTTATCTTTTTTATTTTGAGACTCTTTAGGACATTATTCTGTCTTCGGGGCATTCAGATGCTCTCGTGTTATTTATATAAGATGTATATCTATGTATTAAACTAAATATATATTTATCTATATTTATTTATAGATTTAAATAAATATAAATATATATTTTATTATATATATATGTCTCAGTCTCTCTCTCTCTCTCTCTCTATGTCAGGGTTGAGGTTTTCACACATGGAGGGGCTGACTCTTGGCTTGCTACTTTGGTCCAGTAGTCTGGTATATACCCCTGTTTGTAATGCTCCAGATATGCAATAAGACTTCCTATCAAGTAGGATGCTGCCATACATCTGCTTTTTCTTTTTTTTTTTGAAGGTGTGTCAGTTACTGTTGACAACACAAGACTGCAGGAAGCCTGGAAGGAATGGAACTCAGATTTTTTTTTCCTTTAAATTTTATAGGATGCTTTGTTAGATTTCATGACCATGTTATTTATTGAAATTGCATTGGATCTGCACAGCAATTTGGGGTACCTGGAATATTTGTGAAAATTGCTATATACTTACTTCAGTCCTCTATGCAACAGTATAATTTTATTATTTTATACTTACACCACTTACAAATATTGTGTTTGGTTTAGACATAGGTGTCGTGTATATTTTTGATGTTATTTTAAACTTATTCCTCTGAAAATAAAATATTACGACCATTGGTGGATAAAAATGAAACATTGACTGTTTGCTTAGTTTGTGTGGGCTGCTGTAGCAAAAATACCATAAGCTAGTTGACTTTTAAGCAACAGAATTTTATTTCTTACAATTCTGGAGTCTAGAAAATCAAAGACAATGCTCCAGCAGAAATTGAGTGCTTAATGAGGGCTCTCTGCTGCCTCCATAGGGTCTTCTATTGTGTTGTTGCAACGTGAAAGGGGTAAACAAGCCCCCTGGGACCTCTGTAATGAGGGCACTAATCCCATTCACAGCCTAATCGTCCCTGCCACCACCACTAACACCACCTCACTGGGGACTAGGTTTCAACATATGAATGAACCATGCAGACCATAGCAATCATAGGTTATCATTTCCTTCTGATTCTAATAATTTGTCTGTGGATACATTTGGTTTGCTATGGAAACAGTTGTGCTATTTGTGAATAATGTTAGTTGGGATTCTTCCTTTTTTAAATTTTATACAAAATATTTCTTTTCCACATCATTGTTTCTGTGGCTCAGCATAGGATAAACAAAGTACCTTGATCTTTATTTTAAAGAGAATGCTTTTTAGCTGGGTGCCTGTGCCTCACACCTGTAATCCTAGCTACTTAGGAGGCAGAGATCAGGAAGATCTTGGTTCAAAGCCAGCCTGGGCAAATAGTTTGCGAGACCTTATCTCAAAATACCAATCACCAAAAAGGCTGGTGAAGTGGCTCAAGGTGTAGACCCTGAGTTCACACCCCAGTACCACAAAAATAAATAAAGAGAATACTTTTGAACAGCTCAATATTCATACATTAATTCATTATTTTATCTGTAAATATTCATTAATTATGTTTACAGACATTCTCTTTTATTTTTATATCATTAAGCTTTTAAAATAATTGATTCTTGAAATTTTGTCACATGTTCTTTCCTGTATCTATTAAAATATAGAAACTATACCTGTATGACGCTACCAATACAGTAGATTACATTAATGTGTTCTGTAATGTTCTCATAAACTTATATTCTTGGAATAAACACCTATTGGTGGCAATGCACCCATCTTCTTCCAAACACTACCCATCAGACTTCCAAAGTTTTATTGAGAACTATTTTATGTTTATGAATGAGATTTGAATATAATTTCCTTTTCTACCAAATTTGGTTGGTTGTAAAGTTAATATTATACTTCCTTCCTAAAATAAGTTGCCTGGTCTTCTCTGTTTTCACTTTTCTGAAGCATTTTGCATAATAGTAACTAACAATATCTGTTTCTTGAATACCTCTGTAAAATCATTGAGGTTCTAACATTTTCTTTTCAGGAAGAGTCTTCATTATTAATTTACTTACCAAATGGAAGAACAAAGTTACTAAGTGAAGCTCCAGAGATGAAACAATTTTTCAGGATTAGAAAAATTGTATTAACTAGTCTCTAGTTAGAGACTGTCTATAAACTGAGAAGAAAGAAACATAGTGAAAGAGAGATAAAAGAGAGAGCAGAAAGAAGCTGAAAGGAGATTCCAAAGGACTGGAGGAGAGGGTTATTTCAATGCCCTGGGGCAGGGTGGGAAGATTAAACTCAGACCAGAGGAGCCAGCTTTGTTCTGCAGAGACATACTGGAAGGAAAGGAAATTGAGGTATATTTAGGGTGATTCAGAGCAGGACACAGAACTAACTCTTGATTGACGTGGCTTTATTTTATTTGAGAGGGCTTGCCTGCTTAGAGAGAAAGAGTTGGAATGAGATTCTGAGTCAAATTGGATCCATAGATTGGTGTAGGAAAATGAGTATAAGGGATGGGGTGTTGGCTTGATGTGAAGGGGCTATGACAGGATGTAGCTTGGATTCCTGAGGGTCTGCAGCAGGACTGGAGTGGAGCGAGCTCAATGGTCTGTGAATTATAATTATAAGATGTTGTTGATCTACCATTTGATCCAGCAATACCACTCTTGGGGATATACCCAAAAGACTGTGACACAGGTTACTCCAGAGGCACCTGCACACCCATGTTTATTGCGGCACTATTCACAATAGCCAAGTTATGGAAACAGCCAAGATGCCCCACCACTGATGAATTGGATTAAGAAAATGTGGTATCTATACACAATGGAATTTTATGCAGCCATGAAGAAGAACAAAGTGTTATCATTCGCTGGTAAATGGATGGAATTGGAAAACATCATTCTGAGTGAGGTTAGCCTGGCCCAAAAGACCAAAAATCATATGTTCTCCCTCATATGTGGACATTAGATCAAGGGCAAACACAACAATGGGATTGGACTCTGAGTACATGATAAAAGCGAGAGCACACAAGGGAGGGGTGAGGATAGGTAAGACACCTAAAAAAATTAGCTAGCATTTGTTGCCCTTAACACAGAGAAACTAAAGCAGATACCTTAAAAGCAACTGAGGCCAATAGGAAAAGGGGACCAGGAACTAGAGAAAAGGGTAGATCAAAAAGAATTAACCTAGAAGGTAACACCCACGCACAGGAAATCAATGTGTGTCAATACCCTGTATAGCTATCCTTATCTCAACCAGCAAAAACCCTTGTTCCTTTCTATTATTGCTTATACCCTCTCTACAACAAAATTAGAAATAAGGGCAAAATAGTTTCTGCTGGGTATTGAGGGGTTGGGGGGTTGAGGGAGGGGGCGGAGTGGGTGGTAAGGGAGGGGGTGGGGGCAGGGGGGAGAAATGACCCAAGCCTTGTATGCACATATGAATAATAAAACAATAAAAAAATAATAATTATAAGATGTTGATTGGAGAGACAGATCATGATTGACTGGGAGAAGATAAAGGAACTGGGTCTAGAAATATCTGTGGTGGTAAAATAAAATAATGGGAGGTATAGAAGGAACTGAAAGACAGACATTGTGATCAGAACCAGTCTGAATTTATGATCATCTGGTATTGATTTCCAGTTTGGGGTTGATTAGGATTAGGGTCAATTCTGAGTGACACCATGAGAAGAAAATGGAAAGAGACTTGGTGGCAAGTCTCTTGCCCTGATAAAGGCAGGGCTGCATTAACCAATTTTAGTGACAGTCTTTGTTTATTTTGTGCTTATAATCTGCCTTCCAGTGTGTTATAGAATTTGCATACATCATGAAATTGAATCCTCACAATAGGAAAATGAGGTGAGTCCTAGTATTATCTCCAGTTTACAGATGAAAAGCTGATGCTCAGAGAGGTGGAGTGACATACTCAGCTAGGTTATTTTTGAGTTCGGATTTGATCCCAGACCTTCCTGATCCCAAAGTCTTTAAATTTAGCCACTATCCCACAGGAAGTAAGATGGGTCATTCCTAGGTCATGAAAATTACCAGAGTAAGATAACGAGAGAATGTGCCTGAGCCAGGAGATGCCAAAGCTAGGACAAGTGGGAGTTGACTACTAATGCCCAGAACCTCTGCTGCATGGTAGGGACCAGGACCTGAAGTTCCATGGAGAGCAGGAATATAGGGTTAGGAACCCCCAGGAAGAATTCATCACAACGGCTTAAATTTGTGCAAGTCTGTGCAAGACAATCTGCCATGAGATCCTCGGTAGAATCTGCCTCTACAGGACAAGGGAAGGGTTCCCAGAGGAGGTGACATTTGAACTGAGACATACAGCATGAGCATTTGCAGAAAAACATAGTAGGATTCCAGACAGAGGAAACCAGAGGTATAAATCAACATGGATATCTCAGAAGCTAGGTACAGTACATAGTGGCTAAAATACGGGGGCATTTGCCAGCAGATAAGGGAAATTGCAGGCAGTGAGAGCAATGCTAAAGGAAATGGTAAGGTCCCACAGAAGTGTAGAGAGTCATAGGGGAATGTGCACAGAGCTGTGGGAGCCTGAGGGAGGCGTTGGGTAGCTTTGCTCACAAGGCTTCACAGAAGAGGCGATGTTTGCACAGAATCTAAAGAGATGTTAGATGAGTGGGTGACTGTCAAGCAAATGAGAGGAGGTGAGGAAAACATTCTCAGTGAGCGGACTGTAGAGCCTTGAAATGTGACTGGGAAGGGAAGATTCCAGTTGCCAGAAAGTGTTTCTGAGAAGTGGAAACACACACCTGGTGGCTAAGGCAGCATCCTCTGGTCTAGCTTAAATGGCTGAGAAAATTACTAATGGATCCTTATGTCCATCTCTTTCCTAAACCAAGTACAAAATGAGCCTGCCTTGCTTGCATGACAAGGCTTTCTCAGCAGAGCTGAGGATAAGGTCATTTGACCCAGGTCCTGTGCTTTCTCATGGGCCAAACTAAGGTGAGATTTTTGGCTTCTTTTTCTTCTGTAAGAACACACCACAAAATCTATACTCTTAACATATTCTAAGTATTATATGCAGAATGGTATTATTAAATATAGGTATATACTGTATTCAAGATCTCTAAAACTTATTCGCCTTGTACAACAGAAATAAACCCATAGAAACACAATGTCCTATTTCCCTTTCTCCCATCTCCTGGCAAGCACCATTGTCCTGCCTGCTTCAGTGAGATTGACTATTTAAGATGACTCATTTCAGTGGAATCTTACTGCATTTATCCTGGAATTGGCTCATTTCACTTAGTACCATGTCCTCTAGCCTCTTCCATGTTGTTGCAAAATTGGCTCAAGTCGTAGGACTTTGGCTGTCTGACATCAGGGTAGGATCAAATGCAAGTAAGGAGGGGCATATGGACACCACCCCTCTGTCAGTGGTGGGAAGCAGTGCTCTGCCTGCATGATGGTAAGCATGACACAGTTTGGCAGCTAAAAATCCTCTCTTTCAGAACAAACACACCAAACTTGAGTCTGAACTCATCTATGCTCCACTCATATCCCAAAGGAAAGGACTGAAACATCTTTCTTCATATATTCTTCTTCTGTTGAATACATGACATAAAATCTTTGAACTTACTTTATTCCCTCTGCCCTTTTCCAGGGCCATCTTCCCTTCCCTTCATCCTAAAGCCAACCATACTTCCTTTCCATGCAGTGCCCTTCTCATCTACAAGATAGGAAGACATAACATGGCCAAGACACGACAGCACACCTCCCATACCATCCTGAAAGGAGGGTTCAGCATGAAGATCTGCATTTCCTGTCCTGTTTCCTTCCAGGAGCAGGGAATTTGTGACACTGGAAATGCCAGGACACCAGAGGATGGAATATAAGAAGTGTTCACTTCCTTCCCAGCTCTGACAATGTTACCTTCTGCCCTCAAACTACAGCAGAGCCAACACCTCAACAGGCAACTCACATATCTGCCACTGCAGGGAGAGAGGAAGGAATAATAGATGGAGAGGGGACTGTCAGGCTGATTTCAGTATGTGTGGGTGTGGATGTGTGTTTCTACCCAGAAAATGCAGGAGGAAGTACCAGAATCATACATCTGTCTTTTAAGGGTTTTTGTTTTTGTTTTTTGTTTTTCTTTGCAGTACTGGGGTTTGAACTCAGGGCCTCACACTTGCCAGGCAGGCACTCTACCACTTGAGCTAGAATCACAATTTGTTTACTCCTGCATCAAACAGAGTTTGATGCTATGACCTATACACCTAGGGCTCTGAGAACACGGGATCCCAGCATGTAGGAAAGGGCAGCAGTCATGAGCACATTGTCACAATCCATAGCAGTGGGCACCAGGCCACAGACGTGCTTGCTCAGGGAAGCCCTGCACACTCAGCCAAGATCCATCAAGCAGGTTTCCGAAGAGGGTCTTTGGGTTCAGCATGTGCTGGGTGATCCTTGACAAGTCCTTCCACACAGCATGGCTGGAAGAATCCTAAGAGTTTCAGAAATAATTTAAGTGTGAATTGCATCATGAATGCTAATTATTAATAAGAAGATGCTTTCTCCCAGACATGTTGAAGTTCAAATTGATTTGTGTAGCAGCCAAAGCAGCCAAAAATCTGATACACATTATATCAACTCTGCAGTGTGGTCTATGTTCCAGCCTGCTCGGGAACTCACCCACCACCTCTTACACCACCCTGGTCTGGTGATGCCTCCATGCATTTGCCTAAGTTGCTCATTGTACACAGGACACCTGCCCCTTCTCTGCTTATCTGTCAAGACTAAAGACCACCACACTGCCTATACATCATGCATAGCCAAGTACAAAGTAGATGCCATCAATCATCACAGAGTGACATCAAGATAAACAAACAAAGACCAATGCTTACTCACCTTTCTATGGTGCCCTCTGCTTCTGATAAACCAGTGGGTATGATAGCCCTTAGTTAGGTCTCAGTGAAGACAAGAGAGTGAACTCACAGACAACCCTTTTCTTACAACACATCCTTGTGTGTTTTCTGCAGTAACAGAAACTGGGGAGGGGGGGACCATTGTAATATACAACAATAGAGGAAAATGGTTGAAGAAAATAAATGATAAGCTGTTAGCCAACTATTTGAGATATTCTTTAACTGTATCTAAAAATCAAGAAAAATGTTTCATTACATGGAAAAACTGATTTAGAAAACCATTTCGTGGTGTGATTCCATTTTTGTGTAAAACTGATAGAACAAAATATAACAACTTGAAAACATACAAAACCAAGATAGGCTCTGCTGTCCAGAGTACAGGCGACTTTAATTCTCTCCATTTTTCAAATATCCTAGGAAAAAATCACTCTCATTGTCACCAGATGAAAAAATAAATGTGGCTTACAATTTTTAAATCACCTTGATTCAAATGACCCCAATTTTTATATTCTATACTTGTATTTTAATAGTCATCCACCCATCTGTTCATTCATGGTAGAAAGATAATGTATCTCACTATTTTGGCCCTGCCTCATGCCTTCCCTGGAATGCAAGTGAAACAGGGGAGGGGTTGGAAATCTGTAGATGCAGAGGGGGAGGCTTGGGGACTGTGGAGGCTCTGCTGTGCCTCGACTGAAACCTGAAGCACTGTACATAGTAAGCAAGCACCACACCACTCTGTTGTCAGAGTTTAGACATCAGCAGCCAAAAGCAGACCGGGGCCATTAACCAGTGGGCCGCAGTCATGCTGGGCAAGGTCCAAGATGTCTTCTGAGTCAGACCCTGGGCCAAGATCCAGGAAACAATGAGGTCAATAGAAAGACTGGTACAGGAAGATGTCACAAATGAGGGCTGGCTGTGACTCAATATGTGACTTGAGCAGAGCCCTTAACAAGTTTCAAACCCCATGGGTCACTACTCCTCTCATTTGTACTGATGAGGGAAATGAAGCCCAGAGCGCCCCATGGTCCAGGACACTGGACAACAATTGCCAATAAGGACCCCTGCCCCGGGTTTCTTTCCCAGGTTACCACTGATGCTGAATATGCTGTTCACCAGTAGACATCCTGACCACAAAGCAAATGTTCAGCCCCTGTCTTCAGTTACTTCATGCTTGCCCACTTCATTTGCAGAAACCTAAACCATCCTCTAAACAATAGCTTCCACATAAATGCGTCTTTAGAAGTCACATCAATTTAGATTTTGATGTCTAAAAGAAAATGCATACTATCTCTTCTGATGTAAAAGTAATTTACTAACATCCTACATAAAGGATCCTTTTCATTTAAAAGGAGAAGAAATCTTAATAATAGATGATTGCTTTATGAATATGAAAATTATACATTTGTTGCATAATCAACCATTTAATTGACACATCATTGCCTATCCCGTGGAGTGTGTGGGACAGATTTGAAACCATGTGACTTATTGTTCCATTGCTTCTTTTTGAAAAACAAGATGTCTGTTATTTAGCTAAGAGTCTAAGTAAATAACTAATTCAAATCCTCCCTTATTTATTAAGCACCTCCTGTATGCAAGGAGAGATTGTTGCAGAATTCACTCTCTTGGGAGCATATTCCTACCACAGTGAAGCTCAGAATCAATGAGGCTAGTACACATAATATTCTCATGCAATGTAGATTAAAATCTGTAGGAGAAAAGGCTTCTCACAGAAATGAGAAGAGGGAAAAACAAAACAAAACTGTTCTAAGGCTCAACTAAGGGCAAGTGCTTCAAATACTACTTGCCTTCCATTTTCAGCACAATACTGTCTAACAGGCATGACTAGCTCCATCTTACACATAAAGTTTAAACCACAGTGCGATGAGTCCACCTTCTTGAATACAGGCTAGAAAATGGAGAACAGAATGATCTGGGTTCAAACATTCACTTACTATTCTATACCAGGCTACCTCACACGTGAGTCATAACAAAGAATAGCTCACAAGGCTCCTCAGAGTGACAGAGTGGGAATTATTCCAAAAGGACTGGAAGGGAGAGTTTGAACTGAGAACCACATGGGTAGAGGGTGTTTCTGAAGGAGGCACTGGGCTCGTGGAAGACCACCATTGTCCCAGCAGATCCATTATGTGGATGTGTACAGGTGGTTTGGAAGCTGGTTACAGAGGGCCTTGGAAAAGGTGTACTTTTCTGGCAGGAAACCCTGACCTCTTGAGGGGGTCTGAACAGAAAGAAGAATATGATGCTACAAGCCTGGACCCATTCTGTCCTTGTATAAGAGGGTGCTCAGAAGAGACATTGCAGGCAGGAGACCACTTTGGGGCTGTTTCGCACTCCAACACAGAGTTAGTAAACATTCAACATAGGGCAGTAACCATAGACCAGATCTCAGGAATCATTTCTACAGGGCGCCTAGAGTGGCTAGCTGGGGTAGACAACCGTTAAAAGAATAAAGGAGCCAAATTACCTCTAATGGTAGGAGTGAGAGGGACTTCCAATGAACCCCAGAGTCTAGCCTTCTCAAAGAAAAAAGATTTCCAGTTCTAACAAATAAAACCACAGGCAAAAAAAATCAAGTCTGAATTTCAGGAGAAAGACATTTCTAAAAGATAAGTATGTCCCAAATGGTGCATGGAAATAAAATGTATCACAAATACATTTAATTGAGTGTTCTGTTTTTTATCTGGTTATTTACTGCAGAAAGACATAAAACTCCTAATTTGTTTCCCTACAGAATCGCCCCAGAGCACCAAATAGTGATGGACCCATACTGCCTGGCAGCTGGCTTTGTCTGTCTCTGAGGAGATCAAGTGTGTATCTGGGGCAGGAGCACAGATCCTAAAACAGTGCCCATCAGGACCAGTTTACAGCATCTACAAGGACTGACCCCAGGATCTGAGTGTCTTCCAGAGATCCACTGATGATATATGAGCAATGTCAAGATTCAAAAGGAATACAACTTGGGTTGTATTCAGTGAAGGGGACAAACATGAAGACTTTGGGAAGGTAAAGTTGACTTCATTTTATCCCTGAGGTTTCTCCTCCTTTCCTCCTTTCAGTAAAGATTTTCTGACCTCCTAGGATGCACCAGGCTCTGTGGAGTGCAGTTAGAAAGATAAAAATGGCCCCAGTGGCAGCCCTGTGTACTGGGTTTCACACTCTGGCTTTGACACTTACAAGCTGTCTAATCTTTCATTGATTCTGTTTCCTGGAAAATTGGTACATGCAAGATTGTTATAGGGGTTAACACAAATAAGTTAATATTTTAAGCAAACTAGCACACACCAAAACTAGCTGCCCCTCTCTGAATCCATCTTCATCTTCTATTCATGAAGAAAGGCAGATGACTTCATCACAAAGCAGTGAGCAAAAGATGCAATCATCTAGGACCCCAGAGGAAGGAGTGAATTCTTAACAGATCAGGCACTTATCTGTGTATTGAAGAAGGACTAGGGTGTGCTAGACACAGGTGTTTCAAATTAAATCTGCCTGGGTTCTTTCTGCTCCTCCATCCTTAAGTATCCCCTTCAGTCCATGACGATTGCTTGGAATTCCTCTTGTGCCCAGAGCTGAGCATGTGACCCATACCTGGACAGTAAGTCACCATAGGCCTGATGCAAGAGTAATCCACAAAGGGTCTTATCCTTTTTCTTACATCTGGACCCCCAAGGAGTTATCCAAGCCTAGAACTCCTGGAGGCATTCTGCAGCCCCACAGAGAAGTCACAACTGAGTATAAGGAGATAATTTAGATTTTGAAATGAACTATGTCTGGAACCAGATCCATCTCCTGGAATTACCATTCCATTACAGGGTCCAGTGGAGGGCTCTTTTTTCCTTAGTCAGTTTGATACACAGCTTTGCTACGTGTTATTAAACAGTAGTCCTGCTAGGTGATATTATGCATTAATTTCTCAAATACTTCCAGTTACCTATATAGCCACATAAATAGATAGTTTAAGAGAAAAAAGATACAGCTTAGAGAAAATTAGTAATTAACCACTATTGACAATTTAAATGATCTTTCATCAATAAGTTCTTAGTTGACTCATCAAAACTGAAAATTTGAAATTGAGATTTGCATTTCAGTCATGGATGAGAAACGTGCATTTGAGTTTTACTTTGAAGGCAGCAGCTTCTCCAGACATGGGATATTATCAAAAATATTACTCTTACTTAAAATATAAAACAAATTCCATTAATATGCTTTAAGAAAACTTTGATGTCCCTGAAATAATGGAGGATGTCTAGATTGTGGGAAAATCATAAGGAGATACCCTTGCCTAGACAAATATTTGGAGACTCAAACTGAGCTCATAATGTCAATGGCAATTTATAATAAACTACATCTTTTCCTAAATTTAAAACATTTCTGAGGTAGCTCAAGTAAGATTTTTTTCATAATTATAGTGCATTTATTTTTTAAGTTCAATTTTCTTGTTTGGGGGGAATTCTGGGAATATTCAATTCATATGCACCATTTATATATACCATTTCAATAAACTGATCAGAATAGAGTACCATTTTCTTAATTTTTTGACAGTACTGGGGTTTGAATTCGGAGGTTCTCATTTCCTGGGCAGGCACTCTACCACTTGAGCCATGCCTCCAGCCCCCTTTCATTTAAGACACTTCAAATCTAATTTGCTAATACCATCTGGACTCTCTCATATAATGAGAAGTAAAGGTCTTTTTGAATTACAGACACAACAAGCCCTTGAGCTTCAATTTTAGCCATAGATCAAGAGACACAGAAACTGACAACTCACAGATCCAGATATGAAAGGGCAGTTCTCAGGGCTGGGGATATAGTTCAATAGTTTAATGCTTTGCACACACAAGACTCTGAGCCCAATCCCCAGTCCCACACACACACACACACACACACACACACACACACACAAATATATATATATATATATATATAGAGAGAGAGAGAGAGAGAGAGAGGCCAACACTCCTTTCCACTATGCACAAAATTCTTAATTTAAGACAAATAGACAAACAGAGGCACAAGCAAAAAGTCTGAAAACCAAATTCTCTGTCATTTATCACACAACATCCAACAGATCTCTATGCCCTATTAATTCATTTGCAGAGACCATGAATTGGTCATATTATAAGCCAAGTCCCCAATCATTTCTGCCATTAATAGGAAGTTAATTTTCCAGACACCCAATGAGTCAAAAACAAACAAAATGCAACATTAGTAGAGAAGAAAATAAAACAACAAAACAAAGGACAGAAAAATTTTACGGCTATTCTTGCTTAGAACTCACCTCTATAGTCAAGAAAAAGATGCACCTGGACTGGATACGTCCATCTCTGAAAACAGTTTACCTGGCTCTTCTCTTAAAAAATTAATTCTCTTAAATAATCATACAGTTCAGTAGGGGATACCCCACTGTAAGAGGATATTATTTTTAAAACACAAAATCATGGCTCTCATACAAATATAAAGTGAATATGTATACAAAATTTTACTTAATTTATTAATGGAAAACAGTAATATATACATTTAGTTGTTTTATCTTATGTTAGACTGAGAATGTGAATTGTTTAGAAATGAATGAATTGCTAATGATGTCTGCCCCAAGTGTGGAATGTGAGAGTGGCTTTGTGCATTTCCATTCAGTGTTTCTACCACATTCATTTCATGGGGCAAGAGATTCAACAGGAAAAGGCAGAGTGTGTGAACATAGGTTGCAATCAAGTTGTCATCCAGGACTGTGGTCTGAAGGGAGAGTGGCCTTGGTCAGGCCTGCTTCCAAGTTCACAAGTTTTTTGGGAATATTCAGTTATATTCAGGTTGTGGGATCCAGGGACTCAGTGTTTCACTGTGCACTGGCTGGAGATTATCATCAGATCCTTGCCATATGGGCAGCGTACAGCATGTCAACTTATTCTTCAAAGCCAGCAAGGGCAGCAAGACTCCTACAAGAGGGATGGGCATTGCATCTTGCTATAATGCAATCACAGACATTCTATCCTGCATGTCTTCATCATTTTTCTATAGTCTTTTGGTTAGGAGCAAGTCACAGCTCCTGCCCCATTCATAGGGACTGGAAGGCAGGGATTACAGAGAACTCAACAGCTGGTTTATCACACACTCTGATCTTAAAGTTTTCCTTTAGGTTTGCTTTTCCCTGTGTTATCTGACTTGTATGTTTTAAATCTCTCCAATTGCACATTTTTCATTTGTGCAATGACCTCTGAGTTTCTACTCTTTCTAGTGTCTGGTGTGACCACTGACCCAAATTCATATCTCTCCCATGTACAGGGAAACCCTCCCTAATCCCAAAGGCACCATTCTTTTTCTGCTGCAGAAATACCTGCTGTGACTACCTTCCAGCAGCAGCAGCGCTCCAAATAAAACCTGCTGAGCAGCTGCTCAGTCCAATACTCTGCAAGTACCACTTTTCTGGGCATTTTCTCTGAGCATGTGACATTCCCACTATTGAGATACTTAAAAATTCATTTTACAAAAGAGAAATTGGAGACTCAGATCAATTAATTATCTTTCCAGTTGGCACATAGATAGGCAATGACAGACATGGGTCTGAATCTAAATCCCTCTATACTTTCCACTGCACCTACCACCTTTTTAATAAACATCTACCTATGTTTCCAAGGCTTCCAGCTGTTTATAAAGTAGCTTCCATCCTCCTCCACGTATACAGCTGATTCTAATTGCCAGCCCTGAAAGTTTTATTCTTCCTTCCCCACTGTTTTTCATTTGTAGTTGAGAGCCTCTGCTAGCCTTTGATTCATTTCTTCATTTCCTTTTTGATCTCACACAAGATTCCATTTCCAAAATATGTAATAAAATAACAGTGCATGGGACCAGTTTGACATGTTCCAAATACTCTGGAGCTGAGATGGATATAACTCTTTTATTTTTCAGTTACTGCTCAGACACTTGCATGTCCAATTAGAACCTACCTCATTCCAAGTTGAATATTCCAGATACCCATGTGTTCACTTGCTCCCAAAAGATATTCGAAGTTGCACTTTACTGTCAAATGGAAAAAAGAGGTTGAGTCTGATCAGCCCATAGCTTTTACATGCTGTTAGGTAATGGAGCATATGAAAGCTGGGCCTGTACCATCCAGTAGATAAACTTTGCCCACTATTGTTGGGATGTATTTTCTGGGCCTTATCTCTGTCCAAGCCATCTTGGTGTCTCAGATTCCATAGTTATTCCTCACCCTTAGTGTTCCCCCAAAGCACAGCTTTATATCAGGGTGACTCAGATATATAGGTATTCTAGCTACAGCTGTATATGTGCCACAAACAGCCATCTACTAATTAGTTTTTGATGTGTAATATAACATCCTCAAACTCAGGATTTAAAGCCACTATGCATCTGTGGGTTGGGAAACTGGACTCAGCTGAGTTGTTCTCCCACTGCTTTGGGCTGAGCTTACTCATACCTCTTGATCTGGGTCAGATCAGCTGCAGAGGTGTTTCTGGGAATGAGAACACTAGTTGTGATTATAGAGGTACTGGAGGGGAATGGGGGCAACTAGGTCATTTGACCCTCATCTTCCATGTGATATTATTCATATGACAGCAGAACTATAAGAGCAATAAGAAAGCAAACCCCAATAGGTGGGTGCTTTTCAGGCTCTGCTAAAGTCACATTTGCTGCTTTTCTTTTGGTCAAAGTAAGGCACATGGCCAAGTTCAAATTCAATGTAGAGGAAGAAAGAGGAGAGTTACAGGGAGGTGTGCGCACATTACTCTGAACATGCAACTGATCCATCACCACCTGCCTGATGAACCCTTGTCTTAAGACAAGGGAGAAAGACTGGCCTATACTTTTCTTCCAGTTCCACTTTACCACGAGACATGTGATCCTTCTCTGCATTCCCAAATTACTCCACTGCTTCCACAGATAATTATACCCCTTCCTCAGTGATCAGTTGGCACATTCTTTCTCCTGCATAAAGGACACTTACTCCATTTGCATTTCTGTGACTAAAAGAGAGCATTCAAGTGATTCTTTGCAGAACAATGAAGACCTGATTCAAGGATATTTTTTTTCTCTACTGCTGAGAAGTAACTGATAAATTTTCTTACTGAAAAAGCCAAACAGTAAAATTTCCTGCCATGTTCCCTGTTTACTGTAAAATTCAAAAGCCACCACTGCACATACCTACCTGAAACTGGTTAAAGCAAAATTATAAAAAGTAATAACACAAATAATAAGTAAATAAAATAAATATGTCAGTCCATGTAACCAAGAAGTCCCATGATGATGCCCAGAGATGATTTAATCCTGATTTGGTTTTCATTGTCTCCATTTGATCATTTTTCTCACAGGCTTTTCCCATCTGGTGGTCCTTATAAAATCTTTTCTGTGTTAGCAAAAAGACTAGCCAGTATTCTACACTATGATAAAACCATGACCTTTGAAGTTATCTTTTCTACTGGACAGAAATTATTTGCATCCTTACTAGAGAAGGTCAACAACTTGACATGAAATGTCACACAGAATTTCATATCTTAAATATCAAATTTCAAAATGAAGCTAATTCTCTTAGATAGCTAAGTAAACCTCAAATGCACTTGTTAAAGGATGTCCAGTTCTGGCATTGTAAAGATTTTTGCTGCAATCTCTCAGCCTTATTTCCAAGTTCTTTGGACATATTTTTCTTATCAATTTAAATGTTCAAACAGGGAAGTCTGAGCACAGTGAAAGGTTGTGATGGGGAAGCACTCAATGCAGAACAATAAGATTTGTTACTAATCTATTTGTGACCTTTACTTTTTTAGTAGCTAGTCCTTTTGCTGAAAAGAATGCTTTCAAATAATGTCCATATGACAATTTAACCTGAGTAATTCATATATGTTGAGTAATTATAAGATCAGTGGGTTGAAGATAAGCAGGCTAATAAGTGCAAGAATGGATGGCAAATTTAACCTCTTTTGACAAAGACAGTTTTTATTAAATAAACAAGAATGATTCTCTACAACAAAAATGATAATTTTAGTTCCATAAAATAGATTTCTACAATCTAAAAATAGGTCGGAAGAAAGATCATTTTAAAATTAAATCTTGGACTATAAGAGAAACTTCTTTATCCCATTAGAAAACAAGCAGAAATTAAATTTTAAGACAAGATGCAGACAGAAGTTCTCACTTTATTATCTCTATGTATCTCTTATCTTTCTCAACAAAGAATAATTGCTAAAAGCTTTGCATTTTCCTCCTCTCAGATTTTCTCATTAACTTTCAACTTAAACCATAGCTTCTAGTTTTTACTAAATGTTAAAGTCTGTATCAAAAGTGTTGGGGGGGGTCTCATATTTTTTCGACTACATTAACATGTAAAGGAGGATTGGTAGAGGATGTGATTATTAAACTTAGGATATGATTATTAAGCAGAAGCTAAACCAGTGACCATAGAAGTGGAGGCATAGGGAATTATAGACTATGGGAGGGATACGTTCAGATGCCTCCAGCTGGCCCAGATCTTACCAAGTTCTAGGATCAAAGAGGGTCTGTGCATTTCTAGAACACAGTCACCCAGGATGGTACATAGAATGAGACTGGAGCAGGGCTAACTCTTTAAAGTCAAGGTAAGAGTTTTATTCTTTCTCCTAAAAGCAATGAAATGGTGTTGGTGACTTTAATACTGAGTCCAAAGGGGGCATGTGAGGAGATTTCCTTTTTGAAAACAACAGTTTGGCTTTAATGGAGAATGAATTGGAAGAAGCAAAGATTGGCTGTGGCCACACTAGTTAGGAAGTTGTTGCAGGAGCCCAGGAGATGACGGCCTGGGAATGAATAGAGAAATGAAGATGTGAGACAACCTGAGAGTACAAGAAGATGAACTCGGAGACAAGGTAAGGAAAAGCAATGAACAGATGTGTAGGGCTAGATAAGAAGTTATGAACCTGTGAGTCACAGAACAGATTCAGCCAACTGACAGGTTTTGGGATTGAAAATGAAATTTCAGATAAAAATTCAGATCTTTGCCTTGTCTTGAAAAATCAGATTTGTAATGCTTTCATGGCAATCACTGGCAACCATCTGCTAGAGTTGATAAGTGGCTGACTTTTAGACTGGAAATCATTTCTGCATCCTCCTGCCAAGGCCACCCTACTCGTGATTGTATTACCCTACTTCTTGTAGTTATTCACATACCTCGCCTATAAATTTGCAGGTTTCCTGTCTGCCAAAATATTATTCCCAAAGAATTGGAAAATGAATCTCATATACACAGAAAAACAGACATGGTGTAAAAGATGTATTTAACTCATGAATGTGGAAACTGGCAAGATAATGAGTGTGGCTTAACTAAGAAATCAAGGAACAGGAAAATAGACACACATATGATCTAACAACATTATTTCCTCAGTGTGTGTGTATTTGTGTGTTTACAAACAAACTTACTTGTATGCAGTAAGATTGTTAAGATAGAGAAAACATTGGCGAATGTCCTACAGGTCAATTAAACCTTAAGCTTTGTGAGTTACCTTCTTCACCAGAAAGAAATCATTTATTTTCCTACTGGGCAAAAATCTACAAATTAGCATGCATCCTCAGAATATGGGGTCTAATCAATACTGAACAGTAAGTCAAAGAAAACACACCCTTGGGTATTCCTGTTAGATAATGTTCCACAGGACAGTGAAAGGACACGTAGACTTTCTTGCTTATTTATAAGTATTGGAAAATTGTTTTCTAAGCATATTTCTGGTCTGATAGCTTGAATTGACACTTTTATTATGCTAGAGCTTCTCTTGAAATCCATCCAGATGCTTCTAACTGCTAGCTTTAAAGGTACCTTATTATGCCATTTATTCCCTTAATTTTCTAGGAAAAAACAAGCACATTCAGAATATATGGTTAAGAAACTCAATTCCCTGCCATTATTTCCAATCAGACTCATACCTATTACTCCCTCTTTGTCCATTTGCAAATAAGCTGCTTTACTCTTGAATAGAAATTGAAGCCTTGGGTTTGGCTGAAATTACATAATTTACCATCCGTTCTATTTCTCTAAATAATGACTGGTCCAATCTCTGCTTGGTTGTTTATTGTTCAATTTTCCTTTGAGAGAAACACCAAGTCATAGTTATGTTTAAACACAATAAGCAAAGTGGAAAATTGACACAATTATCTAGAAATTTTGGGCTAAAAGGAAAACAATAATTGAGTAGAAAATAATGCATGTTTCAGCAGACGTTATACAAATGGGCTATCATTATCAGTCAAACTTACTCTTTTTTGATTAATTTCATAGAGCTCCTAGTCAGAGATTTCATTGTCATGACATATGAATCTCAGTTCAATGTCTGTTTGCCCAGAAATGGATTAAAGTGAAATCTTCACATTTTCCATGTAGCAAAAGAGAACATGATTTATGTTGGACAGACCTAGGTCTCATCCCAGTCCCACCTCACTAACTGTGGCTAGAAGGCTTATCTGGGAACTTGCAACCTCCCCTCTGTCAAATGGAGATAGCAATGCCAACATCAAAAGCTATCGTGAGAGTTAAACAAAATTACTTGTGTATGACAGTTTCCTACATGCAGAAGGTTGCTAGCAAATGTATTCCCACATTCCTCTCCCTTCTTCCAGGATGGAGGATGGGGCTCAGAGAAGGAAGGATAATGATGGCGGGTATGGGGAGAGGCCTCTTGCAAGCCCTTCTGGTATTAAGAACCCATTTAGTATTGGTTTAACATGTGAATGAGTATACCCCATCCCAGACAGTTTTAATCACTTTCTAATTGTACAGATGAGAGATATGGGAAAGACACGGTATTCAGCCTACAGACACTGTGCAGGTCAGACAATCTTTAGTCTCTGAATCAAAGAGGCTCTTGTAATCTCAGAGTTGTAGGTAACCCAGACAACTAATATTTCCAGTAAACTTGATGTTTTCCCTTTGAAGAACTGTTTCTTTGAACCAAGAGGGATCTTCTGGTTAGACTTAGAGGGTGAGGGAAAGTTTCCTTTGGAGTATACAATGTCTCCTGCCAAGGATGTCCACATACTAATTTCTAGAACCTGCAAATCCATCACCTTGCATACAAAAAGATTATGTGATTATGTGAAGGGTATTGACATGGATAGGTTAGCCCAAATTATCTGGTCCCAGTGTGATCACAAGAGTCCTTATGAGGGTAGTAGGACAGTCAAAATCAAGAGCAGAGGATTTAATGGAAGCATGGATTAGATTCATGTGGGTCATGGGACAGAAACTGCAAGTGACTTTTGGAAGCTGGAAAAGACAAGAAACAGATTGTCCTATAGGGCTTCTAAAAGGAACACAGTCCTTCTGACCCATTTTGAATCTCTTCCAGAACTATAAGAAAATGAATTTGTGGTGTTTTAAGCCACTAAATTTATGCTAACATGTTACAGCAGCAATATGAAATTAAAACATATGCTCACACACTCCTCTTACCATAGCTAAAAGCCACTAAGATGAAGAGAGATGGTCTATTAGATGGCATCAAAGAAAGGTCCCCTGAGCTCAGATCCTATTCAGTGAGGTGGGAAGTCTGGCTGAGGTCACAGTGAGTCATGTCATAAGTCAGCAATTGGTAATAATGAAGACAAGAGCAACTACTTCCTCGAGGAAGTTGCATGTATCCACAGAGGTTGCAATTGCCATAGCTCTGAGGGCACTTTGAGCTTAGTCTGTAGTGATGATGGCAATTGTTGGGGTTTGTGTAGTGTTCAACCCACATGGCCTCACATGGGATCTTGGCATCAATATCAACACTGGTAGGCAATAAGAAAGCAAAAATAGGTAGCCAAAAGAATTGTCCATCGTGTGTATGTCACACTGGAACCCTCAAGCACCTAGATTCAAAGGGCTGTGTCCTATTCACGTCCTGAAGCTCAGTATTGCCTTGGAGTGGAAGCATGTATGATGCAGGAGAAGGAGGCCAGTGAGCTCTTCCCACAGGTGGCTAATCTTGAGTTTATTATTTAATTTTTTCACATTTTTATTGTAGGTGTATATTAATTTTACACTGTAGGAGTTTCATTGTGAAATTTCCATACAAGCATATCATATACTTTGATCATATTAATTCCTAATGTTACTCTTTCTTATCTCCCTCCTCCACTCTCTTTTCATGACATTGAGCTTCTAGGTTTGTTCACATGTGCATTCTTCACAACTAAGTTTCAGTTTAGTTCATTGCTAAAAGAGAAACTGAATTTCCAGCTCACATGTGAGTTTAGAGGAAAAGACAATACAAAGCCTGGAAACTTCAGTATAGTCTTTGCTGTAGTGAGTTCCTCATAAGGAAAAGAAAAGTAAAATGCAAAGTGATATTTCTCCCCCTTTTGACTTACAGCAGTACCCGAGCAAGAACTTAGTGAAAGCACTCTGAAAGTGCTTAGCATCCCTTTGCCCCCAAAATAAACCACGTCTCAGACATACCTTGAGAACAATGGCCTGGTTGGCCCCACATGTCTACAGTTGTGGAGGAGCCAGAACGCTCAGTGAGCTTCATGCTCATTTGTCCTAATAAGTTTGCAGGAAATTGACTACCACGGCCCCCCACTCAAAAGGGACTAACTATCTTTGCTGAGTTCTGGGAGTTATGCAGCCCTGTGGTTGATGTACTTCTTCCAGTACTCAGTTTTCCCCCAGATTGATTTGGTATCTATGGTGTACTCCAAAGTGAGAGAGGAGGTCTTTCTAAGATGTCCAGCCCTTGACCTTATAAGCTGGATAAGAGCTCATGCTGCAGCTATGTTCTGAAGACAGCCTGAGTAGCTGCACCTTGGCTTTGAATGATTGGAAAAGAATGGGAATGGAGCCAGAAGAGACACAGAGGGACAAGTAAGTGCCAAGCATGCAAAGCCTCCTTAATATCTCCAGCAACCATGTGAAGTAGACAGCACCCAGGTAACAGCTAAGGAGACCAGGACTCAGGGAATGTAAGAAAATGCCCAGGAATATTCAAACTCTGAGGTAGACTCTGAGCCTCTGACCCCACAACGTTTGGAATCTTGCAGTTCCCACTACTCTGAATCTTGACCCCCACTACTCTGAATCTTAACTCTTAATCTTGGCCCAGGGAGAAACTGGGCCAAAATACAACCTCCTCCATCATGTTATGTTCTCCTCTTTTCATACACACAGAAATACAAACTGGGAGTGGGGATGTGAAAAAAAAAAGAGACAGAGCGGGAGGCAGAGAGGGAAGGAGGAAGGAAAGAAGGAAGGAAGGGATGGAGGGAGGGATTGCGGGAGGGAGGAAGGCAGAGAGAGAGGAAGGGGGAAAGGAGGGAGGGATAAAAGAAGAAGGAAGGAATGAGGGAAGGAAGGAAGGAATGTGAGGAAACTCCTTCCTCACATTAAGACTAGATTCAAATCCTGCCTCACACTAAAGGCTGAATTCAAATCCTGGCTCTGGAATTAACAATTAGCTTAGTAGCTGTAACTCTGTCACTTAATTTCTGTGAGCATCAGTTCTATGTTCTATATACCATGTTTATTATAGGCATCAAATGAATCCTTTATAAAACAATGCTTGGTACAGAGCCTGGGATGAGAGAAAGTCTGAAAATAAAGTAGTTACTACAATATTAAAAGAAATCTAACCCCACAGGGATATTGTGACTCAAATGAGATAATATGTAGAACATTCATTATACAGTGACAAACAAATGTTAATGATCAGAAACTAACTGCCAGTGGTTATGAGCCCATGAGATGAGCTAGATTTATTTTCTTGGTTAAGGAGGTACAACATTCAATGAGTCAGAGCACTCAGACACCTATAAGATGAGCAGAAGCGTTCCCTGCACACACCATGTGCCCACCACAGCAATTTTAATGGCTTGATTATTTGTTCTATCCCCAAAGTAATATGGATTTATTTAAGAGGATTTGGAAATTACATCAAAGCAGGAAGAAGAAAATAAAATTACTCACTTACCAGCCAAAAACATACTGATAACACTTTAATATTCTTTTCTTTAGACTTTGCTTTTCCTCTTCATACGTTTTAACAAAATACTCTGTAGAATTTTTTTTTACTGAACAGTGGTATTATAGTATATAAGATTTAGCATTTTATATTTTGTTCACTTATAAGAAACATTTTCTCCATATTTACTTAAACTTGAGAGCATAATTGTTTCTGCCTGCAAAATATTTCAAGTGTAATATGCCTTGTTTCATTTAATCACCATTAAGTCATTTCAACATTTTTATTTCTTTGTGCCTATCTTTTCTTTCAAAATTCATAAAATCCTTTGCATTTGATTTGATTGTTTGCAAAGGGGGTTCATTTTATTCCACCACGTGAGAAACATTTACTGAGAGTCCACTGCCTGCTAGGCTTTGAGGACTAGCAAACCATTAGATGAAGAAGGTCCTTGGTCTGTTGGGTGACACTGCATTGTAGAGAGACTGTACCAAATATCTCAGCCATTACACATCCCCAGTGTTATAGGTACTTACCACTGTTATTGTTTTAGGTCCAAGGAGCTTGGAGATTCAGCATAACTTACTGCAGAATGCTACTAGAACTGATTGTTCTCAGGATAAATCCAATGTACTTTCTTTCTGTAATCCCTGATATACACGCAGAGAATTTATGCCACCAAGGCTTCCTGCAGGGCCAAAAACATGTCCAAAGGCTTTCCTATGTATACAGTTACCAGCCCAGTGGCCTGTGTGCCCCTCAAAGACCAAGACCCTGCACCCTTGTGCTCAGCACCCAAGGTAGCAGTCAAAAATTGTTTGCTAGAGCTGGGTGTCAGTGGCTCATGCCTGTAATCCTAGCTACTTGGGAGGTTGAGATTGAGGATATCAGTTCAGGCAAATAGTTCTCAACACCCCCAAATAGCCAGAGCAAAAGGGACTGAAGGAGATGCTCAAGCAGAAGACCTGCTTTGCAAGTGTGAAGCCCTGAATTCAAACCCCAGTACCACCAAAATAAAAAGAGTTTCTGGAAAGCTCAGTGATTCTTTCTTCTTCCCCTCAGTGTCTATACTAATAAGGGTTCCTCCATTTATCCCACTGTAGCACACATCACCCCTTACAGTCCAGCTGTGAGCATGTCACCCATGCTCCAACCCGTCCAGGAATTTGCTGTCACCACAGAGAGTGAGCTGGAGAAATGATTCTTGGTACATACTGTGAACCCCCAGAATGCCTCCAAACTCAAAGTGGGTGCCCTTGTGGATGGGCAGTAACTACTCAAGGAAGCAGAATGGAGAGAAAATCACCCAAGAGACTGAGGCTAGATGATCAGGGTTTGAGGAGAATGAAGGGATGCTTTCCATCTGGGCATGAAATGGGGTTTTCTCTGTGGTTAATGAGAATAGCCTGTTTCTAGTTTGACTAATGCCTTCCATTAGTGCTTCAGTATGGCCCAGCAGAGAGGCAATCCAGCCCTTTGTTGTCATTTCTTAAAAGCCAGAGACTGCTTTGTCATTCAGAGCTTTCCTTTGATTCCACCCTAGAATTCTACAGCAAGATTTGCTGATCTGACAAAGTCCACTTCTCCATTTGCTGATGAGTTGCTAACCTTGGGCAAGATCACTCACCTCTCTGGGCTTCAATTAATTTCTCAGAAACATTCACCCAGCCCTCTTTCCAAGTTCATTGTGAGGATCAGATTTTGAAACAAGAAGCAACAATGACTGTCACAGACTACTAAACCATTAAGATGTGCCCATACTGAACTCACTGCTCTTTAAAGCAATCCTACAAGACGTGGTAAGTAGAATAATACCCTTCCCCAGAGGGCTGCATTTCAATCCCTGAAACTGTGAATATGTTACACTACACAACAAAGAAGAGTGAAACTGAAGTTGTTAATTGGCTGACTTTCTTTAAAGTAGGAAGATAATCTGTGTGGGCCCAAGGTCACCACAATAGTACTTCAAAGTAGAAAACTGAATTGGAGAAAGAGATGTCACCCTCGAAGCAAGGTCACTGTGAAGAGATATGAGGATTCCACCCACTGCTGCTGGCTTTGAAGAGGCTGGAAGGGGCCATGAGCCAAGGGATTCAGGCAGCTTCTCAAAGCTGGAAAATGATTTTTCAAGCAGGGGAATAGGGTTATTCTCCAGAGCCTCTAAAAACACACATCCTCTTCCACACCTTGCCTTTTGCCCAGTGAGACCCATGTGCAATCCCTAACTTACAGAAATGCAAGATTACAAATGTATGTTGTCAAAGCCACTGACTCTGGGGCACTTTTTCTGATGCCAATGGAACCTAATACCCTGTTATTGTTCATTTTCTTTCTGTTTAAGACACACGAGGCACCTGAGAATCAGGAAAACTAAGTTATCTTTTCCCAGATCTATCAGCAATAACTGAGGAACATTCTATACTTCTAAATCACTCTCCAACTGATTATTGGTCATAAATGTGCATCTTAGGATTGGGTTAAATCTCATTTTGAAGCATCTGTATGTATATTTCTAGATGTAAAGTACACCTGCCATCCATTGAGACCAACCTCCTCCCTTAACCTATGTCTGGCTAGTGGCTGTGATCTTTCTGTTCTGTTTTGGGAAGTGAACTTCTTCCCGTTCCCCATGGAAGGGTTGGAATGGAATGCTGATAGTGTTCTAATGCTACATAACAAATTACATCTTCCTTTGAAAACCACATCCCACTTTGCTTCCTTCCTACTTGTCTGGTCTTAGACAACCACTTTCTTGCTCTGAGATTTAATCTTCTATTCTCTAGTTTGCAAAACTTTGAGATAATGTGTCAGATGCTTGATCATAAAAGACTCGAACACTATCCTCTCTTCTCTTAGCCTTGTCCAGTGACTTCTATTGCTCTTCCTTCCTCTTATTCCCCCCCCCCAACTCTACACACACTCTTTTCGACCTCCTGTCAGCTTGGTTGGAGAAGGGAGGAAGGGATTTACTTATTTTCCTCATGTCTTGGCTTCTGAGTCTTCCACAGAATGCCCTGAAGTCTGTGTACAGTCTGCCTGTGCCATCCCAGTGGCCCACTGGTGTTCTTCATTGTGCCTACCATCATGTGAAATTGTCTGGCTTATTGTTTTGGTAATTTGATCCCACTGGAGTGTAAGTTCTTGGGTGCAAAGACTTGATCTGCATGGCTCTTCCCACAGTACTATCCTCCATGACTATTCAAAATATCCATTGTTATTAAGAGGGTGAGTAGATGTATGATGGGTCAACCAACAGATGCAAGGATGGAAGGGATTTTAATAAAACTAAACCCAGTAAAAGTTATGGTTGCATCTAAAGCGACCATAAATATAAAGAGTCCAAAGAGGTGGTCTAGGTTGGAATCCTATTGGCTGAAGCTAAAACATGTTTCTGCTAAATATCCAAGTGGGATTTCTGCAACTTAAAGACAGCAAGTGGCTTTTAGAAACATGACCAGCCTGACTAAAACACTTCCTGAGGGTTACATTCTAGAATTGTGTTATAAGATGATCCCCAGCTCTTCACTGTAACAAAACATACTTGGATGAAGCCCCAAGTAGTCCACCTGGCCCAGAACAAATGCTCCACATTGAGTATAAACAGGCTTTCATCCCCTCTGAGAAACGGACGATTGGGGCCAGAGATAGCCCTGGGGGAATGTTATAGACCTGCTAGCTTGCCTCAGGGCTAAATTAATCTGATATATAACAGTCAGGGAGATATCTTTCATTCTATGAGTTAATGAACAAATGAAATTCCTATTCATTATTCATTGACTTTTGAAGTTTAATGAACAGCTCAGGGACAATCACTAGATTTTGATATTTATAGAAAATCAGTGTCAGCCAGATTCAATATGCATCAAATATTCAAGTATCAGCTTATTATATATAATGAATTTCATTTATTACTTATATGGTATGTATCAGCTTTACATTTTTAATGATCACAAAGTGATGAATTCACGAAGCATGATCTCATGCTTCCTGCTCCTTTGTTTCTATTCCTTTGTGAGAACTGGGAAGAAGATGAGAGCCTGTGTCACCTTCATCTGTGTCTGTCTTCAAGATTTAAAAAAAAATTGTTTCCAACAGAACTAATCTTTCCTTGACATTCATTTAGCTTTCCCATGAATTTATTCTTCTGCTGGAAAATTAATGTCTTTCCTTTTCTCCAGAAAGAAAATCATGGCTCTGGTGCTTAATAATAAAAAGTTAAAAGAAAAGACATTGTAGACTACTAGTTCATGATAAATTAAAGCCAACAGCCAAGGTGTAAGAAAAAGTAAAACTTCATTTAGAAGTCCTCAACCATTCCCTGTTGTCTACAACTATAGGTATTCAAAGAAGATAAATGTGGAAATAGTTTCAAAAGAGAAAAAACACAAGTGAATGATGTTACTTAAATGAGCCTTTTGTCATGATATTACAGTCAATATTATAATAATCAATTTTCTGTCTTAGGGAGGAAACTAAATATGCTATAGGTAGAAACATGAAAAAAAAATCTTATTTCTTCAATTAAAAATCTCCCTTCCCACTAGACAGAGGTTTTTGTGAGTATCTAAGCCAGATTCAATGATAATTTTAGTCACTTTCAGTTATTGAGGCCATTGTGTTTAAGTTATTAAAACTCACCATGAACTGGGCATGATGAAACACACCTGTAATCCCAGCACTGAGGAGGCTGATGCAGGAGACTCTCAGAGGACAGTCTGGGTGGTACATTGAGACTCTGACTCAAAATATCCACAAAAATCATCTCATCCTATTCATTTTATTACCCTTTCTCTATATCTGACTTGAGGCTCCCTGTCCCCCAACACTGGCGCCCTCCACAAGCTAATTGGTAGTTAGTTGGTGGCAAGAGAAACATGAAGGGAAGAGCAGGAATGCTGTATTCTTCACCTCCTTCCCAGAAACCCCATTTGTGGGGAAAGAGCAGAGAGAAGGGAGCTTGAAACATGACTGCCTGTGGTGACTTGAGGCTGATGGACTTGGGTGTCACTATGCCCCCTTTGCAAGGGTCTCCCTCCCAACCAGGCCATGTCTTCCTGCTTACCCTGCAAGGGCTGACCCTCAGAACACTCTCCATTCTTCTGCTGCAAACACCTCTTAGCTCCATGTGAGAGCTAAGATCCTTCCTTGGCCAGTGTGAAGCTCGCAACCTCACACCATCAACCCAAACTCAAGCCTCAGCATGTGGACAAGGTGTTTCCAACTGGGAAACTAAATTATCTTTCCTTGCTCTAGAGTCCCCCAATGGCCATTTGGGAGAGTCCACCTTTTTGTTTGGGGAGGTAAAATCTGCTGTAGGGTAGTCATCTAGTTTGCCATCCATTGCCATCACCATGTCCTTTTCAACAAGACTCAGCTAGCACCTCCCATTGAGAGGTAGCATCAGCTTTCCTACCCCTCAAACAAAGGTTGACTTTGCAGCTTGCATTATGCTGTGTTACTTCTGAACCCAGACTTTAAGAGAGTGTGTGCACTCCTGCTCACTCTTGGAATTCTAACATATATTTACTATCGTAGTCTGTGTTATGTTGCCCTAAAAAAATACCTGATTCTGTGTACTTTATAAAAAAAAAAGGTTTATATTGCTCACAGCTCTAGAGCACAGCATGAACATTGGTTTCTGGTGAAAGCCTCATGGCAGAGAGCATTACATGACAGGACATGACAGGAGTATGTAAGAAAGACAGAAAGGGCATATGGCCAGAGAGGAAGAAAGAGACCAATGAGGGGTCAGGCTCACTTTTTTTTTTTATATAACAACTCAGTCTTATGGGAGCTAATCTACTCCTACGAGACCTAACCCTGTGTGAGAGATCAGCATTAATCCCTGAATGAGGCTCCACATGATCAGTCACCTCAAATTAAGTCCTGCCTTTTAAGGGTCCCATAGCTTTTAATACCACCACAGTGGGGCCAAGCTTCCAGCACATGGACCTTTGAGGGAATAAGCCATGTCCAAACCAGAACACTAAACCATTTACACGTGTTTTGCTGTTTACATGGCTTTAAAATATCCATCCGAGTTAGCCAGTTTTTATCACCTTGACAAAATAACTGAAAAACAAACCTTAAAGTAGGAAAGATTTACTTTGGCTCACAATTGTAGACTTTTTATGCCATGCTAGTTAGCTCCATTGTTTATGGACCTGTGATGAGACAGTGTCATGGCAGAAACAGTGGAACTGAGTTGTGCACCTCATGGCAATCAGAAAGCAGGAAGGAGTAACAGGAAGTGACAAGGGCCAAGATACACCCTTCAAAGGCACACCTTCAGCAGCCTACTTCATCTGAGTAGGACCCACATCCCACAGTTCTACCACTTCCCAAGAATCCATTCAATTTTTGAATCTATCAATAGTTTAACCATGAGGTCAGAGACCTCATGATCTAAAGGACTCTGGGAACACTCTCACAGACACACCCACAAGTGTTGATGCCTAATCTCCTAGGCATCTCTCAACTCAGCCTAGTTAACAATTAAGATAATCTACCATATTGTCTTCTGTGTTTATGGATATGGTTTGCTTACAGAGATAATTTGACTACTGTTTCCACCACTAGAAACTTACTACTGTAGATTTCCTGAAAAAAAGGAACTCTACTTGTTCTTAACTCTATTTTTATTTCTTAGTGCTTGGCCTTAAGTGGCCCAAAATCATTCATGCTAGGAGAAGAATGAATTATAGAGGAATTCCTGAACGGAATATATCCAAAAGTGATATTTTGGAGTTCAAATATATGCCATGATGTTGTTTTGATATAGTGAGCAACCTGAGACCTTCCTCTCAACACTATCCACCTCCCTACTCTATCTATCAATCCCTCCCACAAAATTTAAAATGAATTTGAAGCATATGTATCCTCATTTCCCTAAGAAGACAGATTAAGATATTGGAATTACATTTGAATCAAGATGGCAGAATATAAAAACTGAACACAAGAAAGTAGAACTTAAGGTTAAGTGGAAGAGGAAATCAACACCCTTTGGACATTTGGGTAAAACTTGATGACATTTTCAGACTTCTATGCTGTGGAATTTGGACTGCCAAGGTGGTTTCACCTAAAAAAGCTGAAGGGATCCCCATCCAATGTCTGGATTAAAGAAGATGAATAAGACATATCCCTCACCTTGTGGAGTTTATACTCTGACACTATCTCACCCTTTCGTGGTCACTGATCTTCCATGGTCAAATATCTCTAAGACTGAGCTTCTCCAAGTGCTGTGTGCATTCCAATAGGCACCATGGGTCACAAGAATATTATGAATTAGAAGTCAAATGGTACGAATGCTAATCCCAGCACTAGGACTGGCTCTGTAAGTGTGCCCAGACAGAACCCTCCTCTCACAGGAGCTCAGTTTGTGTGAACTGTGCAGGTACACCGAGAATACACCCTGCCTGGCTACATAGGAGGCCTTGATTTAAGTACATGCGTGGGATGGGTCTGCTGCTTTTGCACCTGATGTACATATTAATCCTGTCCCCAGGGTAATTAGAGATCACCTGAGGAAGCAAAGTACTTTATCAAGGCATGAAGAAGACATGGCAGAGATGAAATACATTCATTCAGAGGGATACTTACTAATCAGCAGTGGTCTCTGTAGTGGGACTTTGATTCCCTAATGGAGGTGGGATGAGGAATGGTGTTATCAGTACCATGACACACTAAACGCTCTTTTTCCCTTCAGCAGAAGGAAACGTGGGTTTTAGTGACTGGATACCATTTGGAAAAAAACACAAAAGAATAGAAACTTTAGTGGTTGCCAGGCAGCCTGAAGACTGCAATAAATGTACTATGGTCTGATGGCCGATCTTTCTTAATATTACTTCTTTCCACTCTAGCAGGCCTAAGACTCTGGGGGATGCCAGGCCAGAGCTATTAGCAATCACAAACTATGATCTTTTGGAAAAGGTCAACAATAATCAGATTCCTAAATCCTGTTTCAAGATGTTCTCCTCGTTAAGCCACATAGATGCTCCTGACTAGTGCTTAATGTGCTCATTCAATTTGAGAGTTAACTCACATGCACTGAGAGCTATATGCCAGGCTGGGGATGGACATTTTAAATGGGGTTGCATTTACTTCATGGTCACCAAAGTCTTTGAAATAAAGATTACTAACTCATTCACAGATGGTACAACCGAGGCCAAAAAACAAATTGACTTATGTGAGGACAGAGTCAAGGCTAGATGTCGTTTTTCCTGATTCCTTGTTCAGTGCTGTGCATTTGCGAGACATCTCTCTCAAGGTCATCTATCTATCACAAGATAGATTGTGTCCCAGGTGTCCCAGGCACTATCCAAACAGAGTCAAGTTCTTTAGTCTTAATAAATTATGTTGCATTTTTGGTCTAGTGTTGACTATGCACAGCAGAGTGCTTACTGTGTTGCTGCATTATTTCATTTGATCATTGATAAAACCACATGAGGTAGAGAGCGTAACAACCTAGTCTACAGCTGAAATGAAAAGAAATGAAATAAGATGTGTAAGACCATCCTGCCCCTGCGTATGGGAAGACCAGACCTGACTAACTCTGGGGCCTGCCTGTTCAAGCGACACCCCTTAATCCTAGAGCTTATACCATAAGCCCATGTTCCTTTCTGAGCATAATGAACTCTGCTGGAGATTACACTGTGTAAACCTCCTTTGAAATCTACCCACTGCCATTCACGTTCCCGCAACTCTGCCTTCTGTTTACAATGCATGTGTAAATCATCAACAAATCCTGTTGGCTCCACAATCCCCTCACTTCTCACCTCCCCCACAGCCAGGACCTTTGCATAAGTGGGCACCATTCACAGCTGAGTTATAGCAGTGACCTCCGTCCTCATCCCACTCATGTCCTTGACCTCCATAGAGACTGTACATAGAGGCGTTCAACTAGGTGTTACCCCATCTCATATTAGATAACCTCTTATGCTGTCTGAGCTGTAGACTGTCTGATACCCATATTAACTAGCAAATGCTAGATCTTTTCCTAGGTAAATAACCATAATTATATTTCTTAAATATTTGCACATATTAAATAGTGCTATCATTTTAAATTTCTATCTTTTTGTTTAATTGCATCATTTAGGATGTTTTTAGGCATTGGGTCACCAACTCCACTTTTCCATAAGCCTTTTGGGTTTTGTTTCAGATTTTGAGTAACAGTGAGTTTTAGGAGTATGTGTGTCACATTATAACAGGACCAATTATACACATATTTATAAAGCATATTATTCGTTTGGCCTAATTCACCTCTTTATAAACTCAGGGACTTAGTTATGGTATAAATTACAGTGTCAAAGCTATAAAATAGTATTTTGTTTGGATTTGTTTTTAATGTTTCTAAGTCAGGGACCTTGTATCATTCAAGTCTGATTGGAGAGGCTGGATACAGTTAGTGATACATAATAAAGGATTTGCTGTGGGATTCGACCAATACCATTATGGGAAGTGGTGATGAAGTCTATACAGGACTGTTGCTGCAATGACTGTCACTGTAACTGAAACTACCCCTAAAGTGGGACAGAATAAGGAAAAATCTGTCAGGATGAACTGGAGTCCACAAGGACATCCATCCAAGCTCAATGATTTGGTGGCCTGCAGGAGAGCTTTGCCAGGGAGCTGCATGTTTGAGAAGCTTCAGGAAATAATCTGGGGAAGAGGAAGAAGTCATGGGCCTGGGTTCTGCCTCTAGGTGATCTCTGAGATTGTGAGCAATTGCCACAGCACCTGGCGTCCCATGCAAACCTTCAAATTATAAAAACAGTCTCTGCTTCACTTCCTCCTTCCAAATCCCAAGAAGCTGTCCTTTTCATCAGCCCTAGGTGAGAACCTAACAGAGAAGTGAATTCTGGGAAATGTGGCTCCGGTTTGTCATAATGGCACAGTAGAAGTCTCTGCCAGAAATCTCCACTTACTGGGACTATAAAGAAACTCTACCCCATGACCCAGGAACCCATGTAGCTCCAGTTCTGTTCAAATAACTGACAGACACCTGCCTAATGGGTTCCAAGCATGAAAAATTTTAGATATTAATACAGTAAAAGCTTACTTTGAAATATTCTTATGCTATTGTAAATGGAACGTTTTTTATTCTGTTTTAGATGATTATTAATGTACAGAGACACTACTATTTTGGCCAGGAGCACTAGTGCACACCTGTAATCCCAGCACTTAGGAAGCTGAGGTAGGAAGATCATGATTAGACTCAGGCCAGTATGGGCTATGTGGAAAGACCCTGTCAAAAGAAAGAAAAAGGAAAGAAAGAAAATAGCTGGGCACCGGTGGTACATTCCTGTAATCCTAGCTACTCAGGAGGTAGAGATCAGTAGGACTGTGGTTCTAAGCCAGCCTGGACAAAGTAGCTTGCGAGACCCTATCTCAAAAAAAGCCCATCACAAAAATAGGCTGGTAGAGTGGCTCAAGGTGTAGACCCTGAGTTAAAACCCCAATACCTTAAAAAGAAAAGATAGAGAAGGAGGGAGGGAAGGAGATAGAAGAAACAAAGTCTGACTAGTGATTTTTGATGTTTATTTTTGTATCCTGCAGCTTTTCCATAAATATAAATGGAAAGGTGTTCTGTGATCATAGATTGGAAAAGTTATTATTGTTAAAATGTCCAGATTACTGCAACTGATCTGCAGATTCAATGCAATCCCTACCAAAATGTCAATGACTTTTTCATAGAAATAGAAGAAATATTCCTAAAATAACAAATTACTCTGAGTAGCAAACTCAATTTGAGTAAAAAGAACAAACCTGAAAGTACCATGCAACTCGATCTCAAAGGCTGCCACAAATCTATAGGAATCCAAGCAGCCCGGCCCTGACACAAAGCAGACAACTAGACCAAAGCAACAGAATAGAGATGCTGGAAGTCACCCCTCATATTTACAGCCAGCTGATTTCTGACAAAGGTGCCAGGAACAAAAAATGGAAAGGGGAAAGCCTCTTCAATAAGTAGTGATGGGAAAACTGGATATCCACAAGCAAAAGAACAAAATTGGACCCTTATCTCTCCCCATAACAAGTGAAAAACTTAACTGTAAGCCCTATGACTATAAAACTATTAGAAGAAAATTTAGGTAGAATGCTCTGATACTGGTCTGGGGAAAATTCTGTATATGATACACAAAAAGCATAGGCAACAAAATAAAAGTAGGCTAAGCCATGGTGGAGCACACCCATAATCCCAGATACTCAAAAGATATAAATGATGAAGATTGCAGATTGAGGCCAGCCCAGGGAAAAAGTGAGATTCCATCTTAATAAATAAGCTGACTATGGTAGTACATGTTTGTATTCCCAGCTATATCGGAGGCATACATAAGAGGATTGTAGTCAAGCTAGACCCTATCCAAAAAGTAACTAAAGCAAAAAAGGGCTGGGTGTGGGGAATGGCTCAAGTGGTAAAGCACCTGCCTAGCAAGTGTAATGCTCTGAGTTCAAACTCTAGAACCACCAAAAAAAAAAAAAACATAAAAATAAAAAGTGGTATCACACCAAACTACAAAGCTTATGTACCACGAAGAAAACAATCAACAGAGTGAAGAGAACTTGCTGAATGGGAGAAAGTATTTGTAAACCATGTATCTAATAGGGATTAAAAATCAAACTACCAGAAACTCAAACAACGAAATAGAAAGACAATGAACAAACCAATTAAAAATGGGGAAAGAAGGGTTGGTGGTATGAATCAAGTAACTACCTAGCAAGTTCAAGGCCCTGAGTTCAAACCTCAGTACCACCAACAAAATGGGGAAAGGGTCTAAATAGGCATTTTTCAAAGGAAGACATAGAAATACCTAACAGGTGTATGAAAAATGTTCAACATTAATAATCAGGGAAATGCAAATTAAAACCACAAGCAGACATTACCTCCTATGAGAACCATTATAAAAGTTCAAGAAGAATTGAATGCTGTGACGGAGGTAGAGAAGGCACAAGTAACAGTAGCTACCTCATTGTACTGTGAAACCTGAGGTGTTAGTGTGGAAGCGATGCCTACACAGCATCAGGTGGATATGCGCTCCTCTCTTGTTGCTGTCTCAGTTGTCATCATCACCACCAACATGATTTCCATTAGTTAGTGAGCTCCCACTGACTGGGAGAGGTAGTAAGGTTCAATAACTAGAAAATTGTTTTCAGAGAAGTTGCAGGCAAGATCCAAACTTGCTGTCCTCAGAATTCAGAATAAATAAACACAAAACTGGTTTTATTCTTGAGGCTTCCTGGTCTGCCCAGGGTTCCAACTGTGTGCTGTCACTCAGCATTAAACAGTCCCCATCTCCTGGGAGAAGTAGCAGCATGTTTTAATAAACAGTTTGGTGTCATGGAGAGTTCTGGGCCAAGCATGGGGGACTCTGCTCTGTTATCACTTTGTCACTCATCACTGGGAGTGCAGTCTTTCACCTTTGGACTCCAATACATGAAGTCAGCAGAAGCTAATTAGGTTAAAATCTGAGGCCAAACACTGGTACACATGGGCCATAGCTTTTTTTTTTGACCCACAGGCTATTTTGAAAATCCTTTTAGCAGAAGTTATAGAAACATACATGAAATTCCTGACTCTCTTTAAAAATGGTGGTCAATATGGCATTTCCACTAGCCACCACCTGCTGATGAGTCCATACTCCATCACCATCCTTTCTTCACCCCAACTGTACTGCTGACAAGGCGTTACCTGCCTTTCATCATTGCTCTTGAAGGACTGCTTGTCTTGTGTACTACAAATATGGTGACCTCCAATGGCCACTGTCACTTCCCATCTGGACATAGCAAAGAGCCCCTGATCTGTCTCACTTCTACTCCTGACACACCAGCCTGGCTACATCAGAGTTGCTGAAGGAACTGTTTACAACCTGCATCAGATAATGGACTCCTCCACTCAAAATTCTCCAGTAATTTGATATTTACAACAAAATCCTGAGCTTCATCCTGATCCTCAGGGCCTTATGTGCCTGGTTTTGCTGAGTTCCTGACCACAATTCGCAGTCCTTCTCCAACCACACCCTATACCCTAAGGACAAAAACCCTACTCTTATTTTTGGGATTCCTTTTTCCTGTTCATGTCAGCTTATTCTGTTACCTCATTCTGTTCTCTGCTCAATCTCTTTCCTACACTGACCTTACTAAGACAAAAGCCCTCAGTGCACTCCACTTATTCCAGTCGATCTTTTCTTGGGAGACTGTTTGACAGTTTCCTGAAAACATGATGTGTCTGTCTGTCTCCCCACTGCAATGTACACTCCAAGTGGACACATCTCGGACTTTGGAAATACTTTAGAAACACTCCTATAAAGAGGGGAAAAAGGGAGAGAGGGAGAAAGGGAAAGAAAAAGGAAATCAATTTTCCCATGCTAGACCTCCCGCCATCCTTGTGCCAGCTTCCTCCACATTCCATAGCTGAAAATGGAATTCTGTTATTCCTGTGAGAAACACAACACTGAACTTCCTGTAGAATTTGAGATTACCAGAAGTAGGCTAGGGAAGGAAGCTGAGGTACAGGAGAAACAGTATTTTCTATGAATAAACCCCAGGATCCAGGAAGAGGGGAAGGGCCTGGAGAGACTGCGAGGAGGGCAGTCAGGGTTTAATACAAAGACACCAACCTAGGACCTAGAGGCATTTCAGGTTACATTAAAGAGGATTGGAGACCAAAGGAAAGGAGTGGGTCGTCCTCCCTGTAGTGACTTCTAGAATCGCTAGGATGTATTCAGTGAATGCAGTAAGGGACTGGACACAGTACAAACTATCCTGAGTTATTTTTCATATGTGGAGCAATTCCAATTGATGCAGGTAGTAGGTACAGCAGGTGTAGAGGAGGACTGGTTTCCTGACAGTCAAACTCCTTCCTTTCATTGTTATATCACTGACTATCATTTCCACAAAATGTTGTGGACAAATAAATTCTGACTACTTATAAATCTCAGGGAGCCCTCTTAGAGCAACTGAGGTAGACCAATAGTCCTAAATCTTCCCTTATCTCCATTCACAGCTTGAACAAAAGAGAGCACAACTTCTTTACTCCACAGAACAGTTGTGAAAGCAACAGTCTATTCAACAATAAGAGAAATACCAAACATTAAACATAATCCTCAAAGTATAAATAGAAGAAAAAATACTTTCTTATAAAGATACAATAACCCTACAGATAACAGCAAGAACATTTTTAAGAAGTCTCTGTAACTTGTAAATGAAAAAGGACAACTCTACTAGTTCTTGGGTCAAAGAAGAAATAACCATCAAAATAGAAAAAATTTCTATAAGAAAATGATCTTGAAAAATTTTAACATTAGAACTTGTGAAATTCATCAAAGCACTGATCAAAGAAATAGCCATAGCCTTAAATTCTTTTTTTTTCAAACAATATTATTAAAGTGGTAGCAACTTGGTAGAAGTATTAAACTAGGTTCTAGATTAACAATATAGAAAATCACTAGTTATTCTAATGAAGATGAAGACAGGAATCACAAAACTTTTTGAAAAGTTTCAAGAGTAAAATAACCATAGGAAATAAGGGGCATTAAAAATAATCACAAGAGCTATCTTTTTAACTATTTGGAAATAAATTTGAAATTTGGGTGAAATAGAAATACAAAATCAAGATGTAGCCATTATGCTACGAGACATAAAGATCACTTTATCTGCAGCATTTCAACTATTCCAGAGACATAAAAAGAAAGAAAAATCTTACACTGTTTTTGTAGAATATAACTAATAATAAAACCTGAAAAATGTATTTTAAAGGAAAAACATGGTATGAGTTCCTTAGAATTATTGGTTCAAAACTCTATGTGAACTATTAAATGAGAGAATTGAGTAGCACATGAAAATAACAGCCATAGTACATTGTGACTTAGTGAAGTTTATTCCAGAATAAAGGATAATTTATTATTTAGTGATATATTTCTTTATTAATTGATCTAAGGATAAAAATGATATGACCTCCATTAATTATGAATCTTGACAAAATTTCTCATACAGATATGATAACACTCAAGAAAATGTGTATTTTTAAACATAGTACTATATTATGTAGAGAAATTATTTGTGGAAATTGGAGAAGATGAAAAATTAGGGGTATATTTGAAAGAGAAGTAGTATATTTATTATGAAGTGTAGGTGAGTTGATTATAAAACTATAAATTCTAAGGGAATCAGCAACAAAATGTCACCACAAACAATAAGATAATTCAATTAGAAGTTATGTATAAAATTAATATATGGGAACCAATCACCTTAAAAAATGCAGGTTAAAAATAATTAGAAAATGTAGTGCACAAGATGTCTACTTACAATGTCAAAAAAATACTAAAATACATTGTAACCAATTAATAAGAAAACCATAAAAACCTTAATGAGAAAAACTGTAAAAAGCACTTCAGAAGGGTCATTTTCTCTCTTTCTCAGAAGATTATATATTCTTCGGTAGAAAAGAAATTCAGTTTTACACTGAGATTCTGCATTAAGTAATGCATATATCTAATGTGACTCTGATTTTAAAAAAACAACCATTCTTTTCTCACTAAACTCAAGCAAATCAATTTTCAGTATTGATGAACAGTATGGTGGCATCTGGCACTTTCCCCTGCACCTCTGCACAAGGAGAACTGGGGAGTGTATCTCCAATCCCTTGAGCATCAGCCCGTGGTGGGGTCAGTCCAGAGCCAAATGTTGGAAATTCACACAAGTCAGTGGCTCTTAGGAAATAAGAGACTTGGTTTCCAAGTCTCGACCTTGTTGTGTCCCTGCTGTCTTTGTGTCTGTTCCTCTGACCCAGCTTTCCCAGTTCTGGTGGTTCATAAATCCAGGGCTTTTTGTGTCCTAAATATCTCATTTGTCCCCTCTTCTATAACTGCTGCTGCCCATCCCTACAGCTCAATTTTCATCCTCTTTAAATTTGATTTTTGGAACGGCTCCTTAACTGGTCTCCTAACTCCTTTCTTAGTCTCTCTGCAATCCATTCTGAGGACAGCAAGATGTCTTTGTGAAATGCACATTTGATCCCACATACAACTTTCTAAATGGCTTCTCACTGCTTTAGAGTCAACAATAAAAATCCGGTTTTCATTTTCTTAGGCATTTCCCCTAATGAGATGCTTACACATTTAATCCCACATGTGTGTCTGCTTCTTAGAAACCCTGGAGGAACACATTCTCTTTTTGTGACCATGTTAAGTTCAGTAAGGCTCAGGAACTGGCATCTTTTTAGGACATCACCAGCTACAGACCTCACAGGGCACATGAAACATACAAAGTCCCAATAATTACCATGAGTGGATGAGGAATCTTGTCTCAGAGCACACTTTTCCCTTCTTGGGCTATCCCCATGTAGCTCAACTCTTGGCGAGCTCCACTCATCCACCGTAACTCACCTGTAATGCCATGACTGAGATCCCAGATAAATATTTCACATGCTTCTGTCACAGCATTTCCACTTTGTACTGTAACTATTTGAACTTCTGAATCATTGTTTGCCACTGATTCAGTTCAGTTCGGGGACTATATCCTCAATGTCTGAATGCTTATAACCTAGCATATCAACTAATCCACTGGGGATGATCAGTAAATGTGAGAAGAAAGAGGAGGAAAGAAGGGGAACAAGAGGAAGCTAAGATTCAGGCAGATGGAGGAAAGGGAAGGGAAGGGTGGAAGACTGAGAACAGCATTTAACTTCTTACAATCAACCCTTCATTTTAAAAATGCTCTGCCTATTCCAAAATATTTAAAGGAAATATGAAATTAGAAAAATGCAAGTGATCCTGTAAGAGCTTGAAACAGTGGGGAGAGTGAGGATTTGGAAATTTCTCATTCCGGAGTCAAAACCTCAGCATACCAGTAACATCTTCAGCATTCTAGAACATCAAATACCTCACCCCTCCTTCACATCTGTCCCCAACTCTAGACCAGGAACCCAAATGATGTCATGAGACAGTACTGACCAGTCCTCTGGTACATGGCAGGAACTAGAGAAATAAAAGCTATTGTTTCAAGTTTGGGGTGCAGCCTTGAAACACATGCCTAGGCTCAATTTTTCAGTATGATGTTCTAAGCAGATAAAGATAAATAGCAACCCTACAACACACACGTTTGCACCCTTGGCAGCCAAGTGATTTGAGCTTTACATCATTGTTAAACCAAAATTGTCTTCATAAGGATTTCAGCTTTGAGACATTTTAAAAAAATATTGGCCATAAAATGATTTGTCAAGCCGTAGTTACATATCTTTTATTGGGGAAAACTTGTAATTTCACACTTGCTTGCTACTTTTTGCTACCTTCTGACAGCTTTCACTTCTCGGATTGGAATTTAGGGTTTGTCATTGACAGACAAGGTGAGACATTTTTAAGATGCTGATGTTTGCAGTGTGCACAAGGAGATTTTTCTCAGTCTAAGCTTCTGGCTTCAACTTTCCATCTCGCAAGCTATGTCCTGTAGCCCCACACCACTCCTAGCAAGGGTTCACATGGGCCATGCAGTTGTCAACCTCCTGCAAAGGTGTGGTCACCTCTGCCAAGAATCCTTCCCCACATTGCCTGCCTCTTTGTACCTCTTCATCTTTCTCCCTGAATGCTTCCTTCCTAAACTGAGTTAATTAGTCCTTCCTTGGTGCCACTATGGGACATGACCTTCTTATCTCCATACATATGTCTATTTCATACACATTTATTCAATGTCTGTCCTGAAGCAATTTTATTGATATACATTGAGGATACCAAAATGAATATAACAGACAAAGTCTCTCTCAAGTTGTGGAACATATCATTTGTTTGAAAAACGAATATCTGTATTACTGTATTATTACATATGTGTTCAATGCTGTAATTATCGGATAATTAAAGTATGTTCATAGTCCATACTGGTTTCAACAACCAAAATGTCGCAATCTTGTGGTAATCCTGCCATAACTAACAACTATATCTCTGTTTAATACAACTATATTGCTTTTCCATTGTTATATAACAAATCATAAACCTAGTATCATAAACGATACAAACTTATCTCATTCAAGAGGCCAGTATATTTTAGCCAAGTCCTCTGCTCCGAGATTCTTAGGCTATAATCGAGTGTGTGTGGGAGCTGTGTCATTGTCTGCAGGCTTGACTAGAGAAAGATTTGGTTTCCAAGCTCCCTGGGGTTACTGGTAGAATTCGTTGCCTCCTGGTTGCAGGACAAAGGTCCCAATTTTCTTGCTGCCCATCAGCCAGGACCACTCTCGGCTCCTAGTAGCTGTTTCAGGTATGTGTTACATGGCCTCTCCATATACTCGCCCATGCTTTGAGTCCTTTTCTCCAGGAAGTGTCTTGCTCCTTTGAAAGGCTCACATGAGCCGGCCATGTCCATTCAGGATGATCTCAAACTATTTAAGAAACTTAACCACATTTCTGAAATTCCTTCACAGCAGCATATGGGTCAGTATTGGATTAAATAACTGGGAAGAGGTGTACACATGGACTGTCTTGCAGGTACTGCCTACCACATCAGAAGTACAGTTTTTCTCACAGGGAGAGTCTGCTATGGTCAGTGAAGCTGCTCTTCAAGTCAAAGTCCAGTGGGTTACCAGGCTGGAGGCACTTCATCTCCACACATTGTTCCCTTGTAACCATGAAAACAGAGGACACAAGGCAGATCCATGCCACGCTCTGCATGGCGTTACACCTAAAACCAAGGTCCAATATCAGGTGCTACCTCAAGGTCTGCTGAAACAGTGATGGCCTCTACTCCCCTGGATAGGCCCCCTTGTTCAAATCACGCTCCTTATCAAGTGAACCACATGCAGTTCCTGTTTATTCCTGATGACTGGGTGTCAGTTTCCTGCTGGCCTGAAGAATCAAACAAGCTAATCACACCTGTGTATGAGCACCAAGGGCTCTTTATTCTCCCAGTACTACAAAGCCCCTGACTGGTTTCTGTGTTCTCACATACAGTCCCTACCAGCGTTTGTCTGGCATTCAGTATCTTTATTCCTTCTGCTATAAGTATATGTTACCAATGAACTGTCATGGATCCCACCTTTCCAGTGTGGCAGTCATGTTTGTCCATCTTAGGGTGGGAATCCCTCTCCAGCACAAGCAGGAAGAGGAAGCCATTGAAACACAATAAACACCAGCCCAGGAATAACATAGGTTATGACAGATCACATTTTTTTTTTATCAGAGAGAGCTAGGTGGCATGGGCTAACTCCAAATGATTTAAGGAAGCAAAATGGCACCCGTGGCAGCCATTTCTGTTTACTAGCTGTGGAGTTGAGGGCAAGCGCTTAGTAACCTTGCTGATGGCTTAGATACAGGACACCAGAGAACACAAATGTCAAGGAATGCTAAGAGTTTAGCTAAGCAACTATAAGGCTGGAGTAGCCATGCTTGATGGTGTATTATCAAATCTAAACATTCATGTGTTATGTGGACATTTTTGAGCCACACAGGACTCCAGAGGCATAACTGAATCTCCTGCCTTATTCTGGTAAGCCTCTATTGCTAATTACCCATGGGCTAAATCAGCTGAATCCCATCCAGTCCTCAACCAAACAGGTCTCAGTTCCCTGCCAGCCTTCAGAATTTGTCAAAGAAATTAATTGTATCTTCCTATGGGTCACCATTGGACACCTCACGCTGTGATCCTTGAAAAGGGATCTCACAGCCTCAGCTTGTTCATTCTGTTCCTGATGCAACCCCAGTCAATCCCTGTATGGCCTACAGTCTCCTCCTTCCCAAGCTGTAAGTGCAGCCAATAAACTGCTGTGGATATCTTCTGTCAAGTGTTGGGTGTCATGTGTTCAGTCATCTTATACCAATTTAGGCATTTCTTTCTCTCCAATGGGCTATACAGAGGGTACTCAGAACTGATGGGAGAAAATGTGTGAGAAGCATGCATATACAGGCATATGGAAAGAGATCAGGTTGTCTTCAAACATGTCACATTTTTGAAACCTGTATTAGCAGATGTCCATGTGACAATGTTGTGCATAAAAAATGTATGGAGTTTGAGGACATTTCTTGATAGAAAATATAAATGTGGATCTCATCAGTGTGCATTTGGTGTGCATGACATGAGATGGATGACCTCACAAAGATAGGGATGAGGTCTAAAAACTGAGCCCTGAATTTGTCCAGTGACTGTAGTTAAGGGAAGTATGAAGAAATAACAGAAAGACGGGAAGAAAAAGGGAAAGGGAGAGAGAATGAAGAGCAATCAATGATGGCACAAGTGTCCTAGAAGCCAAATGAAGACAGATTTCCAACAAAGTGAAAATTGTGATCTCAGTCAAGTGTTACTGATTTTTTTAGGTAAAATAAAGATTGAAAACTGACCATTGGAATGGGAACATTTGGATAAAAGTGAGCTTGTCAAGAATTATTCTATTGGAATGGTGGCTGAGTGGGGCTGCAAAAGAGGGATTGGGATTCAATAGATATAGATAAGTCTTTTGGGAACATTACTATAACATGGAGCAAAGCATCTGAGCAGTAACTGACATGAAGTCAAGACAGGTTGTAGCTATTTTTAAATTGCATGCTGGTGTGAGCCAACTAAAGAGGGGAAATTTTTGAGGCAGGGAAGAATGTGGAAATAGTTGGAGAATGCCATTTTGTACTAGGCAGGAAATAGAGGCATAAGGAGAGGGGTTGACTGTGGGTAGGAGCCACTTCTCAGCAATAAGAGGATGCAGGTGGCAGTAGTGTGGATGTAGGTATGTCCTTGTCCCATTGCTTCAATAAAGCAGAAAACAAAGTCTTCAGATGAGAGTGGTGATGAGAAGGTGTCTAAAGCTTGTGAACAAAGAAAGGGTATAAACAGCCATCTAGGAACATGGAGCAGTGAGCATACTAAGAAAGCACAGTAGGCTCAACAGGCAGCACCAAGAACCCTACGAGAAGAAGGGGAAACACGAACTGGCCTGATTTTGAGGATTTTCTCCACCATGTGCAGCTGTTCTAGTGGGAGCACAGAGAAGACAGAAAAAGTGAGATTTAAACACAAAAGGCATTTTGAGAGCACAAGGAGGGAGAGGGGCCATGGACATGCAGGACATGCTTGTGACACATCCTGGGGAAAACCTTAGCGAGGAGAGAATAAAGGGTCAATGAGGTTGGGTGTCTTTGCCAGTGGAATGATGCTGGATGTAGAGCAGTGGGGAGACAGGTTGAAGTGATGGGAAGAGGTAGCAGAACAGGGGAGTGTGCGAAGTAAGGTTGTGAAGAGGGTCCTGTTATCACAGACAAGATGTAGAGCGAGGCTCAATGCAGTGACTGACTGAAGCAGGGTGGAAATCAAGACCACTAGAAAAGAGGACTTGAGGGAACCCTGAGATCAGGATATTGTGGAATCACCTGTGAAGACAGTTAACATGTCAAGAAGTATGGTAGTCATTCAACTCTTAAGAGAATAAGAGAATCAGAGGATGAGCACAAAGAGGTCTGGATGGAAGGAGAGTCTGAGAACATTTGCCCCAAACTATTTTGAGGTGAGAGGTTGGAAGAGGAGGTGACAATAGAGAAGAGGCAATGAGGGAGAAGGAGGTTACCATATCCTCCTTCAGGACAACTCTGTGTATGTCTCTGTGTGTGTGTGTGTGTGTGTGTGTGTGTGTGTGTGTACATGTATGCATGTGTTTCAAGCTAGAGAACACAAAAGGATGCTCAGAGACAGCACTGAGAGCACTGGGGACTTATCTTGTGAAGGACAAGATTGTGAGAGAGTCAGTGGCTGCAGTGGAAAAGATGTTGGGTCAGGTTTGAGGTTTTAAAGAGCAGGTAAGAGTGAGGGTACAGAAGAGGAATGCCCTGTGCATACTGGGCTTCTATGGGAAGTACACTAAGCCAGAGGTCAGGGCCTGATAGATTGGTTCTCTTGTTACAGGAGGATTGGAGGATGGTGTTGGAGGGTGGGGACTGGAGAGTCTTGCCAGAAAGTTGAAGAATTCTGAGTCTATCTCCTTTCCAGCATGAGGACAGGCAATTGGGTGTAAGGACCGCAGACATCATTGTGCCCAGCTCTTCACAAGGTCTAAAAGCTCCATGGTGGGTGACTCTGCTTGGACTCTTCCAGTGTCAAGAAGTTTTTTCCTTACAAAATTGCCCAACTAGTGCGAATCACTCTAATCGCTGAACATCTATTACTTATACTATTCCAAAAATATATATTATATCCCTAACCTCAAGAATCACACACATCAAGATTTTTAATCCTATTTTCAGGCAATGATCTCTCAATTGTTGAGACTCCCTATGCATGACCCTACTGTCTCCTGCTTTCTTTTGTCTGGGCTACAAAAGCCCATTTTCTACAGCTATTACTTAGTGGCTTGGGTTTCAGATCCTCTCCTAGCATACATATCAGTGCAAATCCCTCTGTTGATAGGGAGCAGAAAAGGCATTCATTTCTAGGTTTGATCTGACAATAATAGAGTCATGGTGACCCTTTCACCTCCATTATTATGTATACTCTGCTCCTACTAATGTTGCTTACAATGAAGCCAATTTTTTGTTATAATTCGTGTCAAGTTATCAAAATATACTCAGAATACTTCAAATGATTTTCGTCAGGTTCCTAGATCAGGAACTTCCATATGTAGAACATCGAATTAAAAATTTTTTTCATCAGAACTTGGTCATTTTTTTGTGTCCAGCTCTGTATGTTTAATGTGCAAAGGAACTGTGCTGTACTTAGATTCATTGTTTCTGGGTGCAACAGAACTGTAGCATCACAAAGTTCAAATGACAAATTAACGACACATAGACTTTCATATCTAGTGGGTAAATTTGCTATTCAGAACAGTTAAGACCCACCACAGTAAGAAAAGCATAGCTGTTCGAGTTTTTGCTCTGCTATTTACTAGCTATGACCTTGAAAAACAACCTTAACTTCCCTAAACTATTCGCATATTATCTGGTTAAAGACAGATTTTCTTTTTAATGAATGCAGTTTGGGGATGATCTGACTTAAAATAGGCTGTCTGGCATGTTCAAAATTCACTTTAGAAAACTCAAAGCATTAATCTTTCAGGAAGCAGAACCCCAATGTGCAATTTCCCCAGAGAATCTGACATAAAATTAAAACTCTGGTCTAGGGGAGTTTTCCCTGGGAAGTCCTAGGCCCAGTTGAAAAGGAACAATGGACAGTCATCTAGACAAGAAGGGACTCATCACCAACCTGCCCAGAGTGTCAGGACAAATAACAGCAATACAAGTTTCACATTGAAACCCTAATCAAGTCACTAAATTGGCTCAGATTTCATAAGGCTTCCTACGACATACTGCACTTCTGATTTATTCCAGTGTGTTGGTGTGGTATATTAATGACAGTAGATAATGATTATCCTGGGCAACATCCTAGAGACACCAGCTTGCTCTGTGATATGGGTGTAACTGCATTTATCCTTCCTCAGGTGATAAGGGAAGGAAGGATGCCAGAGCATTACGTAGATAGGTTGGCAGGCAGACAGACAGAAGGATGGATGGACAGAGAGACAGGCAGATGGATGGATGGATAGATGGATGGATAGATGGGTTGTTGAGTAGATAGGAGGATAGATGGATTAGATGGATGGATAGGTGATGAATGAATGGCAGGCAGATAAACACAAAATGAAGCAACATTAGCAGGAAAGAAAGTTTAGCTCAACTTTGGAAAAATATGTTATATCATTTATGATGCTTTAAAGTAAGTTTCTGGAAGAAGTAGCTATGCATATTTAAGTGCCTCAGAATGCTGAGGGAAACAGGCACCTGAAGGTAGGGGTGTTGTCTGAATTTGTGTGATGTAATATAAATCTGTGAGCAGTGGTAGGTTGAGGATGGTGGGGATGAATCTGGTGTGTGTATGTGTGTGTTGTGTTTGCCCTTGATCAAATGTACCCATATGAGGGAGAACTTATGAGTTTTGGTCTTTTGGGCCTGTCTAACCTCACTCAGAATGATGTTCTCCAACTCCATCCATTTACCAGCGAATGATAACATTTCGTTCTTCTTCATGGCTGCATAAAATTCCATTGTGTATAGATACCACATTTTCTTGATCCATTCGTCAGTAAACACAACAAGGGGATTGGACTTTGATCACATGATAAAGCAAGAGCACACAAGGGAGGTATGAGGATAGGTAAGACACCCAAAAAACTAGATAGCATTTGTTGCCCTCAATGCAGAGAAACTAAAGCAGATACTTTAAAGCAACTGAGGCCAATAGGAGAAGGGGACCAGAAACTAGAGAAAAGGTTAGATCAAGAAGAATTAACCTAGAAGGTAACACACACGCACAGGAAATCAATGCGAGTCAATGCCCTGTATAGCTATCCTTATCTCAACTAGCAAAAACCCTTGGTCCTTCCTATTATTGCCTATATTCTCTCTACAACAAAATTAGAGATAAGGGCAAAATAGTTTCTGCCAGGTAGCGAGGGGATGGGGGGAGAGGGAGGGGGTGGGAGAAGGGGAGAGAAATGACCCAAACATTGTATGCACATATGAATTAAAAAAAAAAAGGACTCACCACATATTTCCTGAAAGCTGAATCAAAGGGGATTCTAGAGTTTTCTAGGCAGGTTCTCTACCACTTGAGCCACACCTCAAGCTAGAGTTTTCAAAAGCAGTATGATGAACAGTTGTGCGGTATGATAGTTCTGAACAAATCCTCATGTTCAGCATACCTGTAATCACATATTCTATCCTTTTTTTCTATGGCAGGACAGGGATTGTTGATTTCCTATTTATCCTTAAATCTGCAACACTTCAGGCAGAGTGGGGACTAAGTCAACCTTTGTAGGAGAAAAACTCACTTCAGACTTTGTCCTAACTCCCATCCTCCTTGCTTCCCTGGACACTGATGGATCCCTGGATCTTACCTCTCAGATTGGGGCATCTCTGGATGGCTGCTTAGGGTTCTGGCATGCTATCTGCTTCCTTCTTTTGAGTTTCTTCCCTATCCTGGTTCACATCTCTTGGGCCAGTAGCTCTGGACAAATAAGACTCTTGGTGATGCTCCTTGACTGGCCTTTCCTGCTCACTCTGCAGAAGGGAGGTCATCTAGGCTGGACCAGGGACAACTTCAGGTCAAGTTCTCAACAGGAGATATAAAAAGACATTCAATCTCCCCTATTTACTTGAATGTGAGATATCACTTGGTCTTTAAAAGTAGGGCTAGTATAGTGGATGATTGCTTTTCTGAAGTGAACAGCATAGGTTATAATGAACGATTGAAAGAAGAAATATTAGCCATGATTCATACACAAATTGAAGGTAGGACAAGTAGTTCTGGAACATCTTGATTAGATTTTAATCTTGTTTTAGCAGCAGCAGCTCAAGTTAATGTTTGCTCAGTGCAATAATGTCACGTGGATTGACAAATAGGTACTTATGCTATTTGTCTTACAAAACTCTCTCAACTGTGGAAATGTGAATATTCAGTACTTGAGAAGGCTGGGGGACAAAAAGTCACACCCACAAGAGAAGAGAGCAAGAAGTCCTTGACTAATGGGGTTGGGGTGAGGCCTCCAAAACTTGTTCTTGCAGAGGGAAACATGACTGGTTTCTCTGGGTGCTCATACCCAGCACACCCTTACACTGCTTCTCCAAAGCTCCGTGTTTCAGAAGGTCTGGGTTAATGAATCTCTCTCTGGCTCTTTTCCCCATCATAAGAGTCTCCCAATTGACTTCTGGCCCCTCTTCTCCACTCCAGCCTCCTATCCTATTTCAGAAACGTTGCTACTTGCTTTCCTTTTCTTTTTCTTCTCTTTCAAATATTTCCTTACTTTAGCAAAAATTCTTAATCTTCCTTCATTTAGTCATTATGAAGTCATTCCTTCATTTATTCATTTCCCTAACATGTAGTGAACAACAGATTAAATCACATCAGTTACTTGCTTTAAAAATCATCCCCTGGCTTCTTTTTATTTATAGAATCAAAACTCCGTATCATTTTCAAATCAAAATGCTCTGCCATCAGCCTCCTTGCTTTGTCAGAAACCTAAGCTCTGTGCTCCTAACCTCCTTCATTTTTCCCTGCCATATGAATCAAGGCACTAAAGAGAAGAAGATTCTACAAAGATAAGAAACTGTCGCTATGAAGAGAAACATGAAGGAACAGATGACACACCCTGGGGAATAGGCCAGAAGCAGGGTTGGAGAAGTTTAAGGAAAAGAACTTGGTGCTCCTGGATCCTGGAGATATATATATATATATATATATATATATATATATATATAGAGAGAGAGAGAGAGAGAGAGAGAGAGAGAGAGAGATAGATAGATATAGATATATAGATATATAGATTTACATAGCTAGCTATAGATACACACCCACCTATCTAATACCCTACTTTGCTCTTCTTCCCAGTAAGTCTCCTTAGGGGGTTCTCTGTATTGATGTCTCTACACACTCACATCCAATGTGTTCCTGGTGACTAAATTAGATATTAGGCCTGTTACTGCTCTGAAATGTACCTTATCAATTTTGGGGTTTTTACTTGTGAGCATGGCAATGGGCAGGTCTCTGTCCTCCCTTACCTGATTTTTAGTAGTTGCTGACATAGTAGACCATTTACTTCTTTATAGAAGCCTGACACTAGTCAAGCTGGCCTCTGCCCTCACTACTGGCTCTTGCTCAGGCTCTCTCCCGTGGACTCCTTCCCCTTTCTCTAGGATCTGCACAATTGCAGTGTGCTAGGGCTCAGTTCTTTTTTTCTAGTGTCTTTTGCCATGGATCTAGGTACCATCTCTCTTGGTCCTTAGGGATGCTATAACAAACTGCTATATCCTGGGTACCTTGCAAACAATAGAAACTTTTTCCCACAGTTCTAAGAGTGGAAAGTCCAAGATAAAGGAGTAGGTAGATTTGGCCTGGTGAAAGCCCTCTCACTGTAACCTCACATAGTAGAGAGGCAAGGCAGCGTTCAAGGCCTGTTTAATAGACACATTATTCCTTTCATGAGAGCTCCATCCTCATGACTAGTCACCATCCAAAGGTGCCAGTGCCTAATACCATCACTCTGGGGGGAGGTGGTTAGGATTTCCTCCTATGGATTTTTGGGTGGAGCTACAAAAACATGCCAACCATAGCAATTTCTCTCTGTCTCTCTCTCTCTCTCTTTCTCCTATCCCACAATTTCTCTATCTCTGTCTATGTCTCACTTCTAACATACTACTTCCTGCTCCATAACTTCTGTATATATGTACTGTTCCTGTGGCTTAAAACATCTTCACCCATCAGACTTTTGTCTCTTTCCCAATATCTTAATTTCAACTCAAATACAACTTTCTCATGGATTTTCCCAATCTCCCTAGGACAGGTATTCTGTCCTATATGAATCTGGTGTGTGTATGTGTGTGTTTGTGTTTGAGAGAGATAGAAAGAGAGAGAGAGAGAGAGAGAGAGAGACAGAGAGACAGAGACAGAGAGACAGAGACAGAGAGAGAGAGTCATATTTCCGCTTTACCCCTAGTAGAATGACACTTATTGAAGACATTTAACTTGTGTTGTCATGCCTGCAACATCACCTCATTATATTGGACATTGCTCTCTGGCATGTACTAGACAATGTTGCTGGCAATAGAGCCAGTCCAAAGGCATCAGAGCTGGCTGTAATCATGGCCCACATGCTCACAGCAGCCACTGTTTCATGAAGAAGTGCATCATGCAGAATCAGCAAAGTGATTAAAAGATTACCCATGGCCATCAACGCTGCAAATAAAACCTCAATATCTATGCACTGACCAGGGAAATACACCATCTTTGCCTCAGTTTGCATTTTTGGCTTCCTGGCTGAGAATGGGTCCTTGGCCTTTATCATGTGCCATCTCTGCATCCCAGTGTCATTATCTGTTAAACGGGGTCATAAATTCACCTAGCTTGGAGCTTGGTTCTGCAGGTGATGCATACTTGTGTGATGAAGACACAGCAATGGCACCTTTTACCTGTCCTCTAGAAAATACAAGCTTTCCCTCTTGGTCTTGAACTAAAAGGATCCAGGACACTGACTTCATCTTTCTGCTATACCTTTCTTGTCCCAAAAGGACCTTTCCAGGAGAGCACAGAACTTAGCTCTGATTTTGTTCTTAAAAGAGACCCATTAAGTCTCTTTGTGCTGCAATAACTAAATACCTGAGCCTGGGTCCGTATAGAGAAGACGAATTTACTTCTCACAGTTCTGGAGCTTAGAAGTCCAACATCAAGGCCCAAGGAGTTTCTGTCTCTGTTTTCAAGATGGTGAGTCATATGCTGCTGTCCTCCAGAGGGTAGGAGTTTTGTATCCTCACATGGCAGAAGGTGCAGGGGATGAGAGTAGAATCCTTGTGAAGCCCATTTAAGGGCACCTAATCCTTTTTATGAGGGAAAAGCCCTGGATACTCCCAAAGGGTAGTGGGGATTCATTCAGCATGAATTTTGGAAAAGAGAAAAACATCCAATTCAGAGCAAAACTTAGTAAATCTCTTGCCATAGTCTCTCCTTGTAATTCCAACACATCTTAGAAAAAGAAAACCCTCCCCCAGGTATGCAGCTTGGACAAGAAACTGTTGGATCTGAAGAAGGTTCATGGCCCCCACCTGACCATGGCTGAAGTACGAGTGGAAGGACATCTGCAACTCCACTGGAGGCTGACTGAACTGCAGAGTCAGGCAGATTTGCATGGTTTGCCCAGGCACACCAAATCCTGGCTCCAGTAATGATCACACTTTCACTTCTACAAAACCTACATGTAGCCCTGGTAGTAACAGTGGAAGGGAAAGGATTTGTGGTCCTTTGGCACTTGCTGTTGTGGTCAAGCACACTCATAGACTGCAGACTTTTCCATGGATCTGGACTCATATCTCTCAGTCTAGTGAAGCCACTATGGACTGCTTCATCTTCTTTCCCCACCTGGACTGCTCAATCCTTTAGAGCAGAAACAAAGATTTATGGTTCTTCTGGATCTCATTCAATGTTGAGCAGGAAAATGGTGCTTACCTAGTAAGTTCTGACACACAAAAAGAAGGAGTGAATCCTTCTTGATTTTTCTCTTTATCAATCCAAGAACCAATTCACACTACCTTAGGAAAACAGCCCAGTTTCTGGAAGTCAGTGTGGGTAGAGGAACATATTTGTCAAGAAGACAGTCTGTTGCACAAGTGTGATTATCAGTCTGCTGGGTCATAGTGGAAAGCCTGCAACCTGAGGCCAGGATGGCTCTTCTACTCAGCCTTTGCTTCATTCTAGACAAGTCATTTTACCTCTTTAATTGTGTTTTTTTAAAGTTCATCATAAAACCTACCAATACAGAGTGAGTTATTTAATGAAACTGCATTTGGAAAGGCTCTAGCAGAGTGGTAGGCATATATAGGCATTCAAAAGATGGTTGGTGGTGGGAAGTTAGGCAGTCTAAGGCTATTTGTAGTACCTAGCCTAGGAATGGACTCTTCAACACTAAGCCTTCAAGATGTGTGTTCTGAAAGCAGGAGGGAAGAAAGGCTGAGAGGACGAGACCAGAGAGCTAATGCCCAAGCCCATCCAAGCAGGAGACAAGTCTACACCAGGGCAGAGCTTTGTGATGATTGGAAGTTGGGAGAGGCTGAGGTGGTGGAATGAAGAGATAATTCATCCCAGAACCTGGGATATTTCCATGTGACTAAGAGAATGATCAGTGTTCAGAGAATGATCATTCCCATGAACGGGGGCGGAAACGCCAGATAAACCCTTGGGGTATGCAGTATAGCTGATCTGAGCAGAAACCCAGAGTGCAAATATCTCAACCTTGCAAGCCACTTTTCCTTACTGTCCTAGACCTCCTTAACCAGGTAGTGTTCAGCAATAGAAGAGGAATCAGGGAAGAACCTCCCTAAGTCTTTCCTCTCTTTTGTCTCTGTATTTAGTCAAATGCTTCCTAGAAATATTTCTTCTCTCCAGTGTTCTGGAAAAGCCCTGCAGAGGTAGTGAATGGTGAGAGACAACCACTGGTTTGGGGAAGGACAGTGGAGTTCATAGAGTTTCATGAAAGAGGCCCTAAGGAGAGGACAGAGCTCTATGGTCCTTGGGTAGAAACAGACACCCACTTTCCCAGAGTGAGTCTCTGCTGAAATCTGCATATATAGGTAGCCTCCTTCACACAGAACATCATTGTCTGGCAATGATGATATTTTGGGATGGGAAGGGTCTATTCTAATCCTCATGGAATAAAAATGTGTCAGGCAAATGAGAAAGAGTCTTGAAAAAACATTACCACAGATTTCAATCAGGATGACAGGGATGTCTGTGTGGGAATCGGAGTCCCATGAGGGTGAGCAGCAGTTCACTTAGAGAGGTTAGGACTGACAACTGGACTCCCTTCCCTCATGCTCCTGGACCACCTCTCCTACTCCCTGAACAATTTGAAGCTCTGGTCATTTCCATCTTCCCTCACCCCACCCTACTCAAAGGTTCTCATCCCAGGGCCCCCTTCTCCTTGCCAGGATCCTTGAGCATGGATGTCCATCAGTCTCCAGTTCTCCTTGTCACCCTAACAGATGGGAGAACAGGAAGTTGTTGGGTTTCTGAGAACAGAGGAATAGAGGCTGAAAAGAGAAGGTGTCTAGACCGAGGGCTGGAGAGTCAAAGAGCACCCCGGTATCACAACCGCCCACCATGGACTCCCCAGGAGATTGTCTGTTGACACTGGTGGTGGAATCCTTCCCTGCCTCCTGTTATATTGCTGAGAGCTACTGGGCCACAAGAGAATCTAAGGTGGTAAGGGACAGGGACACACAAAATCTCTTCCAGTTTAATATTAGCCAGACATTAAAGTACTTTTCAGAGTAATTTATCCAAACCTCTCACCAATGTGATACACACACACACACACATAGGTATATGTATTTATGAGGAAGGTACTACTTTGCCATTTTAGAGAGGAGAAAAACAAAAGATAGGAATGAAAATTACCTGTAGCACACAAAGAGAAAGTGAGAAAGGAAGGGTTACAATTTGTGTCTGTCCCAGTCAGGAACTGAAGCCTTTCCCCAAGTGCACTTCCCATCAACATGAAAAGGCCACTCATAGGACCCCATATAGCCACATGCAAGGAAATGCCTGGAAATAGGAGCTGGGCATGTAGCACCTGCTGTTTAGAATACAGGAGTGAGCATGCTCCAAAAATTCACCACAGTGGGGATGGGTCTGAGAGAGCTGCACAATCCACCTGTATTTCACCATCTGTTCTCTGCAGGGCTCAGCAGACTAGAAGGTCCCATGTGCTCCCAAGTGTCTCCCAGCTGGCAGCAGTTTAGGGTGCTGTTGTTGGCCAAGGGACCCTGCTCAGGAGCAGCAAATGGCTGTGGCCATAGGTAAGCACTCAGGCTTCCCCAGGGAACCAGTTACTAGAGGTAGCTCTGCAGGTTGCTGGAGTCTAGGTAGATGTGAGGTTGTGCAGGTGGGAGATCCACTGTGGGTTTGGAGAGAACTTGCTAGAAACCAGTTCTGACACTGGGGTACATTCTCAGCTCCTGCAGATTCCACAGGTGAAACAGTCCTGCAGTGCCCCTCATGCCTGGGAGCCTGGAGAGGACAGGAAGGAACCCTGGGGTCGCTTCCCATCTGTTGCTAGACTGTATTGCCTTAGACAGCCTTTGTGCACTCTGGTCTCAGTCCCTTGTCTGTGCTTGAGGAAGAGTGCAGAAACCATATCTAGGACCCTCTGATATCTAGCTAACTCCCTGGCTTCTGTATCCACCAGATACTCTGGTTCACCTGTCAAGTAAACTTTCTTCTTGACTCGTGCTATCTCAAAACTAACCCATTCTAGCCTAGTGTACAGTTGATTTTTTTGTCAAAATGGCCTAAGCAAGTCAACTCCAATAGGGCAGAGATTGGGGGTAAGGCAGAATTATAGGGGGTACCACAAAATTCAGTAATATTTCAATGCAAGATTTTTATAAAGTCAGAATAAATGCAAAAAGACCATAAAAAATAAAATACTACATTTTAAATAAAGACAGAATCAGGATTTTCCATTTTTCTCTCTGCTTCAGGCATGGTACAGTACCCATATTTATCCTATCTTGCCTTAAAATGCTGGCCTTCTTATCAGCTCCTGTAAACCTAACTAAAACTCTTGGGAGTCATGATCGCCTCCTCACTTATAGGCAGAGAAGTCAGGTGATTTGCCCTGGTGGCTGATATTTGGCTACAGGCCATTTCTGCCTGATTCCCCACCCCTGCACCCCTTCCTCCGTGTTTGCCTAAGGATGTCCACGGGCCCCTGCTGGACACAAGTGAACATGTTTTTACTTTTAGTCATTATATTTTCATTTGAATATGTGATAGGAAAATATTCTAACATGTTAAATGATGAATCCATAGATACTTGTAAAGAAGCCAAATTAATTAGGATATGCAGGGTGCTGAATCAAGAAAAGTAGCCAAGGTGGTTGGCAGATCGGCAGAAATGAGGGATCTGAGGCCACTTACACGCTGCTTGACTTTGGGAAAGTTTCTTCCCCTTTCAAGCTTTGATTATTTTTGCTATAGAATGGCTCAAAATCACCATGAAACCTAGACATTCTTGGACTCGGGGATTCATTTTGCTGCTGTCTCTTAATACCTCTCAGGAAATCATGGTCACATTGAGGTCAGAGCAGGTGTGTCTCTACCCCTCCTCGTTCTCTTCCCTAGACTCGTCTGCTCCTGGTTTTCATCATCCATCTTGGTTGTCCAAATCTCCTAAGACATAGTTAATGAAACCAATGCCAGGAGGCTCGGCTCCACCCAGCCCTGGAATGATGCTAGTTCAATGTCTTTCCAGGCCTGGATCTTGTGGATCCAGGAATGAGCGAACTCCCCTGGGATACTAGAAGGGGTTGGACTGTCCTCCTATCTTCTGGTTTGTCTTGTCAGCACCTCCTGACCTTCACCCTAGTAGCACCTGCTCTTGAACACCACTTATATTAGGGCTTGACTACCTACTGCTGTGTGGCCTGGGAAGACTCACTGGATGATATGTTAGGTTAAAAATAACTGACCCTTGCAATTGTAATGAACATGTCTGAGGATTCAGGCACAATAACTGACAGATGATATTTGAGTCTTCTGTAATATCCCTAGGTCAAACCATTCACAGTACTAACCAAATTAAACTAAGATTTATTTCATGTGTGTCTGTCCCCTTGTGTGTTGCCCAAGAACACTTTGTTTTGGGATTAATTGTGCACCAATCTCCCCAGACCAAATGCTCCTTGAGAATGGACCTGTGTCCCAGCACCTGGCACCATGCTTGTTGAGCTTAAGTGACATCCACTGCCACTATTCCACCCACTGAGATCTTTGGAGAATAAGGCCTGCTCAGGATGGCAGCCAGCTCTGTGCTCCCTGCCAACTTCTTTATTCTTCTGTATTCATTCCAGAAGGGAACCAAGGTGAGACCAGGCTGGACAGCCTCACAAATGTCTCCATGGCAACAGCTTGTGTGTCACACACAAAGGATCCTTGCTAGTTATGCAGCCAAAGGTCAAGTTGTCTAGGTGATGCCTTCTTCTCAAGCACATTTCTCAGAACTGAGCTGGCTAGCCTCATTTTTACTCCTTCTTTACTGAACTTCAGGGTTGTAAAGGGGAAGACAATAACATAACCAACTGGGAAGGAGGAAGAAGAAGTATAAAAATGGGAAATTGATCTAGAAACCACTGGTCTGACATCCCTTTGATTTTTATGCACTTTTACAGGCCCCAATGTCTTAAGGCAGACACACCCCTTGCACTACATTTTCTCCCTTTTTAAATGAACCTCTTAGCCAATTCCAGGATTCTAAATTGCTTCCATAACCCACTGTATACAAACACATGCAGCACATCTTACCCTGGCTCCACAGAACAGCAAGAATAAAAGTAACCTGTGACAGATGTTCACAATGGGCAAGAAGAGAAAAGGCAGAGAAACAAGCAATGACCCCCAAACAGTGCCTCCCTGGGACTGGGGGATTTGTCTTTTTTAAAATATCCTTAACAAAGATCCTGCCCAACTATGTACATATCAGTTACCAAGATTCTTTTAAGTCCCAATTCATACTTCCCTCAACTGGAGACTTTGGTATAGCCCAAAGTCTAGCCTAATATCAAGTATTAGCCTAATATCAAGAGTGAATGGCAATATAGAGTAAGGATGTTGGGTTGTAATGATGTACACTCATCAGTTGTAACAAATGTACATTACAGTACAGGATTTTGATAGTGGAGGAGGCTGTGTGTACATAGGGGCAGAAAGGTACATGGGAAAGTTCTCCCTCTTAATTTTGCTATTTATAGTCTTTCAAATCACAACAAAATATGAAAAAAACAGCAAACAGAGGTCATTGCACTTGGTCAGGGTACATATTTTATCACTATATATATGGGTGTGGGTGTGTGTAGGTAGATATCGATCTAAATACCTTCTTGTATACACATAGGTACTGGGTCTCAAACAAATTATTCCTCTTTGTGGATCATGGTCAAAAAACCTTAAAAGCCACTGGATTACAGTAATGTTGATGACCCTGAGATTTCTTCAGATAACAAATATAATGCCTCTGTGTGGTTGTGGTTAAGATAGCAGATGTGAAAGTGGCTACAAAGGTAGTCATCTTATTCCGCGTTAATGTTTCTTCCCATGGATCAGACATTCATCCACCCATCCCAGAATCAGCACCAACCAAATGAACATGAGGAACAGATGTTAGGTAGGTCTTATTTTAAAATTATTGCCATGACTTTAAAGTGAAACCTCCAACCTTTGTGGGGTGTTTATAGCCCTGACTGTTAAATCAACTGGAAGTACCTAGTACAGAGGAACACAAAGGAGGGGCTTAATGGCCAAAAACTGCAAGAGTCAGAGAATAGCTGACTACTTGGGTGAATAAGTGAATGGATGGGTGAATCAGTCAGTCAATCAGTCATTAGTCTCCCCTTGACTAAGGGGAGAACAAAGGTAGAAAGAATATTACTTAGGGCAGTGGTAAATTACTGCCCTGTAGATGCAATTTTGGTGGGATTAAGTCCTCCTGTAGCTAACTTTCTACCTTGTGACACCCCTACTTACTGTGGTCCCACATAAATATGCACACCTATAGGACCTCTTCCAAAATGAACAAATACAGACTTTCTTCTGAGTAGGGCATGGCCATGAATTACCCCAGTTAGCTCCATGCCACACAGGCATTCACTCACTTGTTCATTGAGCAAGTGCACTGAACATTTGGACCATATACAGTGATTAACAGAAGAAAAGGACTCATTCCAGTGCTTGAGGAGTTCCAGTGGACATTGGAGAGAAGAAATGAATCAAGAGGAACTGAAGGGAAACTTCATTTATTGAGCACCTGCTCTTGCCAAGTATGTCATACACACACACACACACCCTATCCCATTATTACACAGTCTGAACCCTGGAGACAAATTCCCTAGCTCTGGTCAGAGCCTTGGTCAATAGCCCACTATTATGGAAAGACAAGTGAGTGGCCCTTATTTTCTAATTGACATGATTGAAACCATGGAAGAAATTAAAGGAGTCCTACCCAGGGTTTAGAAGCAAATTCATACCCCATACTGATTTTTCAATACCAGTTTTCCCATCTTTGGCCCAGACACAGGTTCCTACAAAGCCACTGCCAATTCTTATAGCAGTATTCTTCTGCAAGCTTGCAACACTGAGGCGAACCCTGGAGCTCCCGAGTGCCAATTCTGTGCTCTCTGTGTGCATTTCCTCCAGGATGCTACAGCATTCTTAAAGTTGCAAATCCTTCCTGCTTCAGGTCTTTCTCCTGAGAAGTGGTGATTTTAGGATTATTTCTGCCTGGGCAACCTCTGGGCACAGCTGAGAACAAGCTCATTGGCCCTGTTTTTTTTTTTAATTTCCTTTAGAGGAAAGAGGTAAATTCAGCAAGTGTCTGGTTGGGGCTACATAGCACCATGAATTTTCATACAACTGGCAGCAGCACTTCACAAGGTGCTGTCAGAGAAGCCAAGAATCCTCCTCCTGTTTGCAGTCAAGCTCTCCCAGCTTCAGAGGAGAGGAGAGGTTCACAAGCATTAGCATATGAAATAACAGTAATTAATAATAATATTAATAGTTATCTGACCAGCCGGCAGCATCTGTTGGTTTTAATTATTTTGAGGTTTCTCAAGAAAATTAAAGAGAAAGGAAGAAAGGGAAGAGGGCAAGGAGGAAGGAAGGAAGGAAGAAAGGAAGGAAGGGTGGGAGGGAGGGAGGGAGGGAGGGAGAGAGAGTGGTACATTCGGCAAGTGTCAGCCCCAATGCACCTGTCTTTATTATAGACACCTGGTGATATTCTATTATCCAGCATGTCTGAAATTTGATACCTTTTCACAGGAAGGAAGGAAGGAAGGAAGGAAGGAAGGAAGGGTGGGAGAGAGAGAATAAAGGGAAGAAGGAAAAAAGGATGGAGCTGAAATGTTCCAAGGCCTCTGGCTTCCCTTCAGGCTCTAAGTTCAAGTTTCAGAAATTCACCGCAGTCTTCTGGCTTTCCGGAATCTTCTAGGGGCCCTTCACATTACCCGGCCGGGCAGCAAGGCTGGCAAAGTAGGCACACTGGGAAGGGTCACACTGTCCAGGGGGACCGGGTGGGCCTGGAGGGCCAGGATGTCCAGCTGGTCCTGTCTCCCCTTGAGGGCCAGGACTCCCTGGAAGTCCATCTTTAGCATAGCCAGGTTCCCCTGGTTGACCTGGCCAAGGGAGCAAAAGAAGCAAAGTGGTTCACATCTCTTCTGGGAGCAAAAGAGCCTGCTTTCACTGCTCACAATGGACTTGAAATGTCCTTGGAGATAACATCACCTGATTTGGTGCTCCAGTCTGAGTTATGAGCACCAGATACCAGGAGCACCTGGACATGCAAGAAACGTGCCCTTCCCTGTCTGAACTAGCACAGTGATCCAGGCACCTCTAGAGAGAGAAAATGAACAAGGGGAGGTCTAGGCGGGGACATGCTTTCCACCTGAGTCAGACGCGACACGAAAGCAGGCTTCTATGTTCTTATGTGGTTCTGGGATATGTGTCCGAACTCAGAGTTGGACACCAAGGCTTGATCTGTCACAATATACCAGTCTTTACAGATACCTGGTGACATCCCACTGTCAAATATCTAACTTGTTTCAAATCTTCTGCCTTCTTTCAGCTTCATCTACACATTAAACTTGGACCATATTAACTTAATTTTGCAAAATCATGGTCAAACACAACATCTAAGATATAAGTAAATAGCAATTATCCATACCAAAATTTTATGCTTCTATTCATCCATGTAGCAAGCATTATAAATACCATACATGATCAACCTATTTCCCTGGGAAGCTCAGTGTTAGTTGTAGTGGCCAATTCTGGCAGTGATATTCCTTATGAAGTATTAGTAAACATCTTGTCAGAATACTCCTTATAAAATAAACAAAAGGCAAATCTTAATGTATTCAGACATTTTGTGCATTCTAGTAATGCTTTGGTAAAAGTTATTTAATCTGTAATCCTGTGTACACCAACAGTTTTCAGATGGGCAGTGTTATTCATTCCTTCAACAAGGAACCACTGGAGTGTGTTTATTACCTTGACCTCACATTGGTGTAACTTGTTACAGATTACTATGTATTTCCTCTTCTAAATGGTTTCTCTCTTGTCTTTGTATCTAAATTTGTAATCACACTATTTAGAAAATATTTCTTATAACTTATTTGAAAGTAGGCAAACTGTAAAAAAGTATAGAGTATATCTATCTTCTCTAATAAAAATAATAGTATGTGCATATTTTAGCAAAATGGGAAAATCCTGAAAGAATAAATACTAAAATTAAAATTACCTATAGGCCCAAAATTCATAAATGACCTCAGGTAAGCATATGTATTAGAATTAAAATTTAAACTGCAGAGTGTTTGATAACACAGAGTTGCATTTCTTCTGCACTAGCACTTGCTCTTGCAGCATGACTGCTACACTCTGGAGATTTACCAATACAGCCACCAGGCAGGATAGTCAACTTGTCCCCATATTCCCAGGCATGTTGAATTCCAGAGCTGAAGGTGTCATAACCCGGGACCACCTCAGACACAGGACAGGTTACCACCTACCACAGGACTATTCTCAGGAATACTAACGGGACATGAACAAGTGCATAGAGAAAGAAAGAGTTTCATGTTCAAGTGAGTTTGGAAAACATGGGGTTAAATGAAACAAATGGGCCTGACATGGTGGCTCACTACTGTAATACCAGGAATCCAGGAAGTGGAGATTGTGAGGACTGAAATTTAAGGCCAGTCCAGGCAAAAAGTTAGTGAGACCCCCATGTGAGAAAAAGCAATCCCAATTACACAGGAGGCACAGGTAGGAAGATGGCAGTCAGAGGCTGACCCTAGATAAAAAGTGTGAAACTCTACCTAAAAAATAAATTAAAGCAAAAAGGGATGGCAACATGGCTCAATGGTAAAGTGTTTGCCTAGCAGACTCATACCCTGAGCTCAAAACCAGTACTACCAAAAATAAAATGAGCATTTTTCTTACCATGCTCCTTAGTTCTTCTAATAAGTTAATACACACAAGGAATGTTCCAAAGGGAGATACATCCCCAGCATGCCTGGACCTATTTAACCCTAAGTATTGATTCCCTTAGGACCATTTCTCAGGATTTTTGGTCATTTACTATTATTTTTATTGGTATATAATAATTGTACACTTATGGGTACAATGGATTCTTTCAGGACATGTATACAATGTGTAATGATCAAATCAGAGCAATTAGCATAACTTCAAACATTTATCATTTCTTTGTGTTGGGAACATTAAATCCTTTCTTCTAGCTATTTTGATACAGTCAGTAAGTTATCAGAGTTCTGATTCATGAAGTACACCTCAAGAACTTCAGAAACACTTGATAAAAAGTAAGTGATGTGTGTTCTGGTCAGTTGAACCCAGCCCGTTTTTGAGTCCCATGTGGCCACAGGCAGGAACACCAAGTGTGTTTATTGTAAATGTCTACCCACCCCTCAGACATCAGATACTTCGTACCTGGGATTCCAGGGGGTCCCATCTCGCCTCGGAGTCCAACTCCAGGTACACCTGGGTCACCTTTGACTCCTCGCTCACCTGGTGAGAAAAACATGGACCTTTATTAGTGGAGACCCATGGCAAAGTTAGAGACAGGGAGTCCTGGTCTTCAAGCACAACCCCATGCTACTACAGGGTCAACTCTAAACTACCCTAACACACACACTCCCCCACCCTATACTCTGGTTTCCATTCACACACACACACACACACACACACACACACACACACACACACACTCACATATACACAAACATACATACCTGCTCCAACTCAGGATATGCATATGTGAACACACACTCAAATATACAAATTTACAAAAATGTTCATTTGAGCACTCATCTACCCAGTCACCCACACTAGTAAATTTACACACACTCTCATGTACACACACAGACTCAATCACACACATTCCCCTCCACACACACATAAGCACACATGCATGCCCCCATTCATGTCTGCACTTCCCCATGTTCTCAAAGCATTTTATCTGAACCTTCATGGAGCAAGAACTCAGTGGTAAGTGAACAAATTCAACATGCTAGCTGACATGGGTACATGCAATAGTAACCCAGATCTATTCTCAAGAAGTGTGAAATCTAATAAGCTAGATGAAACAGGACACAAAAAACATAATGTGATAAATACCATCCTAAGAACTTAAAAAATGACATATATTTAGAGGAGAGGGGGACCATTCCCTCTGGCAGGATATTTAGAAGATATTTGATTTAAGATTTAGGATTTGATTAAATTGTCTCTCTCAACTCTTTTTTCAGAATTCACTATTTTGCCATGTCATTTACAAAATACCTCCTGCATGCATCATACGTTTTTTTTGTAATCCAAATTTAAATTCTGCTAGTTCATGGAATCCTTAGACCACTCACTTCTACTACTTTAGTCGTTACATTTCATCAGGATTCTGACACAGTCCAATGTTTTCTGCATTTTATGCTTTCTTATGGCTAATCACTTCATATATTTTGTTTTATGGATTAATACGAGTAGGTTTAGGACACACAAATTTAACAAAAAGCCTTTCCAACAGAAGAAAGTTTCTAGGGAATGAATGGATAAGTAAAAGGACATTGGAGGTCAAAAGTGACAGATGCAAGGGTCATTCATTTCCTTAACTCCGGGTCACCCAGAGGCGGCTGAAATGACACCACACCCCCTGTGCCTTCCTCATCAGAAGGGAGTGGTTTTCAGGCTAGGAGTCTGGCGTCATGCTTCCTCTATGCTCTTCACATCAGCCTCCCTGAAGACAGTCAGTGTTAATCTGCTTGCGAGAGAGTGGTAGGCTCTTTCCCTTAAAGGAGAGACCTACTGCTGTCCAGAGCTCCAGTGGCCAGTTGTGTCACTCTTCCTGAGAGCTGGACAATTAGTGGTCAATTTTAACTACAGTTCAAAGAGTTAGACTTCTCCCCAAAAATCAATGAACCAATAAAGAAGTGGGCAACTGAACTAAACAGAACTTTTTCTAAGGAAGAAATCCAAATGGCCAAAAACACATGAAAAAAATGCTCACCTTCCCTGGCCATAAAGGAAAGGCAAATCAAAATCACATTAAGATTCCACCTCATCCCTGTTAGAATAGCTATCATGAAGAGCACTACCAACAACAAATGCTGGCGAGGATGCAGGGAAAAAGGAACCCTCATACACTGCTGGTGGGAATGGAAGCTAGTACAAACACTTTGGAAAAAA